>NC_134352.1:25066696-27466696 GCF_964195595.1 Calonectris borealis | reverse complement strand
TCATTTTCTTCATTCACTATCTTTAAAATGGAGTGAACTGGATCAAATGTTTCTCTTCTCTGTTTAGAAGCTTCTTTTGGACTAAAATGAGCATGTATGAGTTTTCAACAGAAAACTGTCTGCTGGAAAGTCTCTGAATCCCTGAGTCTTCTCACTGAGCACAGCTATGATTCAACTTCAAAACTTGCTCATGTTTAATTGCAGTTGGTATTTAATATGCTTTTCTGATTTTTAAGTCTTTTGCTTATGTTCTCAGAAAGGACCTGCTTTCTTTTCTTCTTCATCAGCCATTTCGTGCCTATTGGGAGCTTGGTATCTTACAAGTTCCTGGGATCGCTCTGCCACTGAGAAGGAAAAAATGGAATATTTGTGTCATAATATTTTTTTCTAAGGCAGAGTGACATTGCCAAAGACATCCTGTTAAATTCCTTACTGGTCACCAGCTTTATGTCTTGAAATTGACATTGTGTGGAGTGTTTTAGTAGTATGTTATCTTCCCATATTGCAAACAACTAATTTAATGTGTAAGTTCATTCTACATTTCTGCTGTTCTTGCTATATTTAGTATATTATTTCTAATATACGCCAGATTTGCTTTATGCATATTATAAAG
Organism: Calonectris borealis; assembly: GCF_964195595.1. Taxonomy (NCBI): domain Eukaryota; kingdom Metazoa; phylum Chordata; class Aves; order Procellariiformes; family Procellariidae; genus Calonectris; species Calonectris borealis. Next base: position 27,466,083 of record NC_134352.1, on the reverse strand, counting down.
CTGAGATCTAATATTTGTTTCTGTATCATATAGCATGTTCCCCTGTAAACCGTGTGTCAAAATACAGGAAACATTTAATTGCATTACAGTTTAGTAGAGTGGGCAATATTTAATACAGTCTTACAACCCATTGTGTGACTTTACTTGAAACAACTCTCACTAGCATCTACAAATAAGATTTCTATGTTTCTGAAGTTTGCATGAAGTTTCTAGAACGTGTCTTGTCTCCTCCAGGTTCTGTGCCTTGTTACAACATCCTACATAAAATACAGCAACAGTGAGAGTAGTGTAAGAAAAGCAGCTTTCAAGGATTCAGATTCTCTTTATCTAGTCACCAACCTTCTTCAAATCAAATGTCTATCCTTCTAAAGCAGTCCAAAATGCATGTGTTTAGGACAGATGTTTAAATGTTTGAGAACAGGAGAAGGAGAAACAAATTCTTTGTATCTGCCCACAAATGAAGACCCACATCCAACATAATACTCAGGCTGAGTGAACCCTGAACCTGCATGGAGTGGAAGTGAATTATGACGGAACATGATTCAGCTTACATGGAGAAGTTTATGAAAGGATAAGGTGATGTGGTTGCTTTTGATAGCAGTTGTTTTTAATGCATTTTTAAATGAGGCAAAACTATTTAAAGACAACCTGTGGAATAAACTACTAATCTGCTCAGGAAAAAAACCAGACTAATAGAAACTAACTGTGATTATGGGGAAAGAGGCTGGAACAGATGAGCTCAGTTTCTTTAATAGCGTGCAGAAACTCTTATAAACTGCTGAGACAGAGGTTAGACATACATTTCTGCCACAGAAAACAACCAGCAACAAAAACACCGTAAGTGCAGTCAGTTAGATAAACAACACGGGTATGGTGAAGGTGCTTGTGGATTCTTGTTTCAAAGAGGAAAAACTACAGCTCTGTCTTCTGGAGTCATAACACAAAGTAACTTAGTAGCCGAGTATTGTAAATTAGAGAGATGGTAGAAAGAATTTCACAAGACTGAAAGTCTGCCTTTGAAAAGTTGTGTAGTATCTCCCTCATTTTCACATACACCAGTTCAAAGAGTTGGTTCTAGCAAATTTCTGCACACTTAGTGCCTGAAGAAAAAGCCGGTCAGTTTGATGTGCTGTAACTGCCTGCAATCCCCCTCTTCCTTTTTTTTAACTGCTTTTCCTCTCCTTTCACCCACACCAATGCAATCAGAGTGTCAAGTCACAAATTAATCCTGACTCCAGGCAGTGCTAGAAATGTCAAGCTTAATGGCATCTCAGCCATACAGGGTCTCAGCTCACGTTTCAGCTTTATTATGTTTCGATACAGTTTCAGCTTTATTATGTTTCGATACAGTTAATAGATGCTATACATGCACTTTATAAGAAATTACTGTTCCAGTCTCCAGTCTTATCTTCATTCTCCCTCTCTCTCTCTCCCCCCCCCCTCCTAAATTGCAGCAATTCAGATTGCAAATAAAACCAAATAAGGGATGAATGTGCAATACTAGCAGGAAATGGGGCAATGTATTTAATTTATCTCCATGAGGAATTAATGCACATGCTTCGTGATGATTATTTAAACATCGACATTATTAGCTATTGCACTGTGGGTTTTTTCCTGGTGATCGATGCCTCACTCTGGTGCAAGAAGCAGCTGTTTTGGAGGGGAATGCCCTCATGTTTCCTCCCCTTACCCAAAACGATGCACTTTGCAACACTGGAGATAGAAATGGAAGGAAAGGCGAGTTGATATAGTATACAAAGTCCATAGTACACAAACAGCAGTAGCTGCGCTACACCGTCCAAGTTCGAGCATTTTCTTATTTTTGGCAACTCGTTCAGACAGAGATTAACTGAAAAAGTTCTACACTTTCCCCACCAGTCTTGCCCAACCTGCCTCTGTTTCTTCTGTAGAAGCATTTTGACAGAAACTGATGAGTTTTTTGCTATCTTGGGAAAAAGTCTATACCTGGAGAGCAGAATAAACCTCACATAATCCAAGAGGAAATAGTTAACGACCTGCTACGCCACCTGAATACTCACAAGTCTATGGGGCCAGACGGGATCTGCCTGAGAGTACTGAGGGAGCTGGCGGAGGAGCTTGCCAAGCCGCTCTCCATCATTTACCAGCAGTCCTGGTTAACAGGGGAGATCCCGGATGACTGGAGGCTTGCCAATGTGACGCCCATCTACAAGAAGGGCCAGAAGGAGGACCCAGGGAACTACAGGCCTGTCAGCCTGACCTCAGTGCTGGGGAAGATTATGGAGTGGTTCATCTTGAGGGCACTCACAAGGCATGTGCGGGACCACCAGTGGATCAGGCCCAGCCAGCACGGGTTCATGGAAGGCAGGTCCTGCTTGACCAGCCTGATCTCCTTCTATGACCAGGTGACCGCCTAGTGGATGAGGGAAAGGCTGTGGATGTGGTCTACCTGGACTTCAGTAAAGCCTTTGACACTGTCTCCCACGGCATTCTCCTAGAGAAGCTGGCGGCTCACGGCCTAGACAGGTACACTCTTTGCTGGGTAAAAAACTGGCTGGACGGCCAAGCCCAGAGAGTTGTGGTGAACGGAGTTAAATCCAGTTGGCAGCCGGTCAGGAGCGGTGTTCCCCAGGGCTGAGTTTTGGGGCCAGTCCTGTTCAATATCTTTATCAATGATCTGGATGAGGGGATCGAGTGCTCCCTCGGTAAGTTTGCAGATGACACCAAGTTGGGCGGGAGTGTTGATCTGCTCGAGGGTAGGAAGGCTCTGCAGAGGGACCTGGACAGGCTGGATCGATGGGCTGAGGCCAATTGTATGAGGTTTAACAAGGCCAAGTGCCAGGTCCTGCACTTGGGTCACAACAACCCCAGGCAACGCTACAGGCTTGGGGGAGAGTGGCTGGAAAGCTGCCCAGAGGAAAAGGACCTGGGGGTGCTGGTTGACAGCCGGCTGAACATGAGCCGGCAGTGTGCCCAGGTGGCCAAGAAGGCCAACGGCATCCTGGCCTGTATCAGAAATAATATGGCCAGCAGGAGTAAGGAGGTGATCATGCCCCTGTATTCGGCACTGGTGAGGTCACACCTCTAATACTGTGTTCAGTTTTGGGCCCCTCACTACAAGAAGGACATTGAGGTGCTGGAGCATGTACAGAGAAGGGCAACAAAGCTGGTGAAGGGTCTGGAGAACAAGTCGTATGAGGAGTGGCTGAGGGAACTGGGACTGTTTAGCCTGGAGAAGAAGAGGCTGAGGGGAGACCTCATCGTGCTCTACCACTACCTGAAAGGAGGTTGTAGCGAGGTGGGGGTCGGTCTCTTCTGCCAAGCAACCAGTGATAGGACAAGAGAAAATAGCCTTAAGTTGCGCCAAGGGAGGTTTAGATTGGACATTAGGAAAAATTTCTTTACTGAAAGAGTGGTCAAGCATTGGAACAGGCTGCCCAGGGAAGTGCTTGAGTCACCATCCCTGCAAGTATTTAAAAGCGTGTAGATGTAGCGCTTAATGGGCGTGGTAATGTTGGGTTGACGGTTGGACTCAATGATCTTAGAGGTCTTTTCCAACCTTAATGATTCTATGATTCTATGATTTCCCTTCAGGGATCTTCTTTAAGCTCTTACAAGCTTCCTTTTTGGAGGAAGTAAACACACATGCACAAACAGCATTGAGAGAAAAACTGTGAGCACTGCAGAAACTTTAGAAGCTCTTACTCACTGTTTCTTAACACTGGACTTCTGAAAAAAAAATTATTTTTCATTAGTTACACATGTTGATGAGAACTCTTTATAGCCAAGTACGAGTGAGGATGTTATTGCAACCTCATGATGCAGCCTTGCCATTTCCTAACAGAGGATGACTAGCCTTTATACACTGTACAGCAACTAAATATGGCAAATGATGTTCCAGAAGATGCTGCCGCCACACATAGAGTTCCTGACACTGACTGATGAGTATTATACAAATGCAGATTGGAAACAAGAGGCTGCATTGTCAAAAACAATCCAGTGAACATTAATTCTCAGACACATACTTCTTTCTACCTACCATTAGCATTGGAGCAGTAAATAAACCAAAAAGAATTGATGAGCACAAAAATCTACATGAGATTAATTTACTATAAAATAATTTTGACCTCTAACAAAGGGGTTTACAGTGTCACCTTGCTGTGTTCTTTTCATTAAGTGAAACAATCCTAAGAATCAAAATAGAAGAAAATATATCTGGCCAAAAAACCTAGTCTATGCTATAATAAACCCCAATCATCCTTTGAATTACTCTTGATAAGTTTCAAGCTACTCTCTTCAGTTACTGCTCAGAGATGAGGAAAATACTGACCTCTTATCTGGATCCTAGACAAATCTCATGGATTTCTGGAAACAGAACTACAGAGGAGGGTGTGCATGGAAGAGTGTCTTTCGTATTTGGAAGTAGGGGAAAATGCTGATACTCATTATCAAGACAGACATATGGGGAATAAAGCAGTATTTCCTTAATTAAACAGAAAAAATGAGGGTAAATTATAAAGCAGAATTCAGAGAAGATGGAAAGATGAGCTGGAAAACAGATTCAGAAAACTAAACTTAGAATGGTTTCTTTAATTTAGTTTGAAATGTTGTAAAAAATGCATGGGGAATAATATAGCTGTGATTCTATGCAGTAATATGTTATTTTTAGGTCACTCAAGCTGTGAATAAAGCGAGAACCCCTGGGGAGACTTTTCTTTTGTAGACCTGGCCTCCTGCTAAAATATTTTTGTTCAGCTGTGGTGGCATGGGCTTTCTATAGGCCTCTGTAAGTTCCACTTACTTTCTCAGAAAATAATTCATTTTAATTATGGATATGGGAATAGACATGGTTCTTACAGCATCTCAGGGAAAGAGAGAGAAAGTAGCCGAAGCCTGAGCAAAATACTGACCTGTAAGTGACCAATTAAGAATATTCTAGGTCATAAAAAGAAAAAATCGGTCTTATCCCTGACTTTGCAGCGCTTTAATTTTGATGAAATATCATACACATTGCATCTGTAACTAGTAAAATGTCCAGCTGTATTCTCCTTAAATCTTTTCCACAATGGCAATTGTTGGTCTAATTTATTCCTAGCTGTGGAATTTTCCATTGACTTCAATTTTGCAAACAAAGCAAGATTTTCCTGTTATCATTATTAAAATGGAGGGGGTAATTGTAAGGTTAATTTATCAGCTTCATCCACAGCTGTAATTCCAAGGGATGACTGAACCAGTTAGGACAGGACAGGACTGAACACAAGGCTAGAAAATGAAGATGCTAGAATTGCCTGCCATTAAACTCTAGGAGTAAGTCATGACAGCAACAGCAGACAGGATTGGCCCTGGGACCAAGATACTATTGTGAGCTTTAAAAGATACAGGAAGTGTGGATGCTATCAGTAATACTAGAAGCTGCATGACCTTAGGAAAGCCATTTGACCTCTCATTTCCTTAGTTTTCAGTCTCTTTCTGCATGAGATTTCGTTTTGCTTCCTCTATTGAAGTAACAGATTCCTGATATTCTTTGAGCGCTAAGCAGTTAGTGCTCTAACATATCATGAACTGCAACTGGAAGAAAAAAAGGCTTAAAGATGCCTCCACCTTCCATGGGCTAGAGTAAAGTTGTCAAATAATCTTTTTAGCACGGGTCTGCCCACATTCAAAGTAAGTCCTCTTCCTCTGCTCTGTTCCAGCAGCAAAAGCTTCCTCTGCCCCAAACAGCTAAGATGGGTCATGCAAAACAAAAATGCTTAGTAGTACATGTTTGCATATTGGCTGGGCAAAAGTGCATTACTAGGGAGAACAGCTACCTATGCTGTTTTGATGCCAAATTATGAAGCTTGCAGGTAGACCTGTACGAAATGATTTAATGAAGTAACTCTACTTTGAGACAGTGAAATCCTCTATTGCCATACTTTGTTGGCCAGCTAACTAGTTGTGTTGCTCCATCTACACACAGGAATATAATTTATTCTCTGAATGTATATTTTGCTTGCTATACTTGGCTGCACACACAATTCCAGGTTGTTAGGAGAAGACTTCAACCCTGGAATGATTGACAGGACCAAATAATTTTTGTTTTTAAGTTTTTCTTTTAGGTACAATTTATTCATACACACACATATACACACACACACACACATAGATATATACAATGAGATGCAGAGCATCAGAAGTCTTTCCACAGAAAATCCCATCTACCTGATTTTCTATGTCCATCACAGGAAATAACCTTTATCCTTCAATATCCTCAATATCCCACCGTCATCCCATCCAGGATCTAAAACATGGAACAAATCAGCTTGCACTTAAAAGAATGGCACTTAGGATGCTCTCCTCTCTTAAGTCATTTATTTTGTAATAGGGTGACATGAGGGGGAAGGGGAAAAGAAAGAGATAAAAATACGACCGTGGTCTCCCTAGAGCATTGCTCTCCCCTCCTGGAAGCGGTGTTGCAAGTCAGAATCCCCAGGGTATGATCCAGGCGTGCAGTGCCCTGCAGAGGTCACAGAAGCGCCTTGTCCTGTGACTGGGCAGGCTCACCATCCTGGCCGCATCTCCCCAGGGTATGGGCAACCATCGGGCATCAGTGATACAAGCTTTTCCTTAGCCTCCTCTTGGAGGAGCTCTGCACTGCAGTCTAGTCACACCAGAGACACTGCACTACAGCTTTACATATTTATGTGGAGGGAGTGGAGAAAAACAAAACAGCACGAGCCTCACAACCTTGAGAATAAACTCATGACATGACTGCCAGCTGACACTGTATACCCCATTTCATCCCCATTCCATAAGCACTCCTACCTATTTCCCGTTCCTTTTATCAAACCTTCACTTCTCTTCTGTGTTACTATTCTTCATGCTTTGTGTCCTTCACTTCCTCTGCTTTCTTCCCTTTTGAATGACCTGTGCCTTGTTCATAACAACATGTGGTTAAGCCTGTCCTTGGAAGCAATGTACCAGTATGAGTCTCACCGACAGTCTCCAAGGGAAGAAAGATGCCTGACTGCTCAGTGGAGACATAACTGCTCTTGAGGGCACGCTATCTCATTTCAGCCACAAGCTCTGGCTTGGTTGCCATCATGGGCTATGCCCCTCCAAGAGACAGTCTATTTGACTGATGAAGCGAGCAATTAATTTGCTCTTCGGCATCAGTCTATTCATCAATTACAAGGTTGAATTTAGCTCTCAATCACAGAGACTGAGAGAGTATCAGAGATTTTTATGATGTGCAGTCACTTTTCATGCGTAAACATGCTAACAATATAGCAGAGACATAATTACTTAAGAAATGTTTGTTACACAAGACATTTTGCTAGATTATTAAAGTTATGTTCTACAGACTACAAAAGTCTCTTAAACAAATATGAAATAAAAACAATTGAATTTTTATGTAACTAGAAGCCCCACACAGTAAATTATGTAATATAATTACTGAACTACTGCCTAATCTGTTAAATGAACCAAAATCCTAAATGAGTAAATCTGCTGCATATTTATATATTCCAAGGCAAATAACCTTGTGATTATATCATTAAAGTTGAGAATACATTGCCCTTTAAACTGGTATTAACAGAACGTTTGTTAAGTTGCGCTACAAATTTCCAAAGCATCAAGAATCACGTTACTATACCAGTGCCAATTTTAAATGCGTCCTCATGTTCTCTTCTGCCTTACATCAATAGGAAACCCACGGCATGCACATCTGCAAGACAGACCAACAGTGGTAATGTTGTTCCTAACCTTCTATATTCTCCTGAGCTGGTAATTGTGTGCTTTTATAATATGTAAGCTATAAAATACATCACTGGTAAAAACAGCTATGGCAGAATTCTGTTGATTTGAGGCAGTATGCCTAACCATACCCTGAAACAAGCTACGAGCACTCAGAAAGGTAGCTACAGAATATAGCTTTCCTATCAGCTTTCCCTGTAAAACCTGGCACACTTTCTAAGTCAGGTAACCCACTGTCAACCAAAAATGTTAATGGAATCACTAATAAATTTGTATTACAGTCATAGTAATTTACCAAAAGGGCTTTTTTCCAAAATCACTTATTTTGAAGGAAGATGATATTTTGATATTCTGATAGTTGCTAGATGTAGGTCACAGAATATAAATATACGCTTTTCAAAAATAAATGTGGAAGATCCCCAATAGCTATACACTCTCAAGCACAACTGCTGTGAGTTGAAAATCACTAAAAAACTACAAAATTTTTTGTGCAGATATTCATCCAGTAAGGCCCTGCATAGTAGGAGTTACTTCTTGGCTAACAGAGCTGTTTGTTTGTGTGAAACTGGCAGAGCCCCAAAAGCAGAAATATTTGCAGTTTTTAAGTTGTATGAGAACTATAAATCCTAGTTCATATTCCTAACTAGTTTGAATTTTGGTCTTGCACATTGAATATATTGCCTTAATCAAGGCACATTCCTTTTCTTAAATGCTGCAGTGAATCTAATGAGCCAAAGAAATGTTCAGCCATGTTCATTTCAATGATTTGGTCTTTTTTTGGACTCTTTTCTTTTCTGGCAAATTCAGCCTCCCAACTTTTTTTTTTTTTTTGAACAATAATTTCTATCCATGGAAACAGAATTGGAAATGGTAGTCTTTCTTTGTGTGGTGGTTTGCTTTCATACTTTAGCTAATAGGGACAAACTTCAGGGCCTTTAGAAAAAGCCTCAGTCAAGGTAGAAGGGAGGTGCAGGTTTGCTGTAGTCATTTCTCTTCCCTAAGAAAAGTTACTGTCCATTTCTGTCCCTGTCATCTACTGCAACCTGGCGATTGTTTAAGTTTTTCCTCTTTTCAGGCAGTCAAGCCCTTGACTTCCTACACTTGCATATTAGAAATTGTGTTAGTGTTGCAGCCTGTCAGTATGACAAGGATGACAAGATCTGTTTCACTCAGTCTTTCCTCTTATAAATTTAAATAAATAAATAAATAAAATTTTAAATAGCAGATGAAGCTGCCTGAAATTCTCCTATTTTGTCTCCTACATTGTCTCAGAGTGGGACCTCAGTCTGAGGCTGAGGATAACGGAAAGATCAGATAGAAAAATTATATTTAAAAAGAAAACGCCTTGGAAAATAAGAAGCAGTTACAAAATATCTCCAAAAGGTTCACTTTTCTCTGCTGACAAAGATCATGGCAGAACTCTCTTTTTTTCTCTTGAAAAATCATGTGATTTTGAAACTTTATCACTTTTAATGACTTTTTGCTAGGGATTTCATGACATAATTGAAATTTTTAAATAATCCTAACTTTTCATTGTTGTATGTTTCTACAGCAATCCACACATTAAGCAACCTGGAATTACTCCCTTATTTTTGATCTAGAAGCTTAGCTTTGTGCACAACTTCCCATACATTATCCTTGTTTTAATGTCAGAAGATCTACCACTGGGAACCGTGGCACTGGAGACAGGTCTCCAGTCTAGGTGATCAGAGGGGAACCTTGGAATGCACCACAAGGCTCCCCAGCAAGTAATCCAGACGCCGCTGTTCTACACCATTTGGCGTATGCATATTTATTGAAGGAATAGTTAGCTGTTTCATTTTTTCCCTTCAGTGAAGAGAAGCCAATATAATGAACTGAAAATTATATTTTTATTTGTGTGGGCCTCTGCCAGCTGCTGCTTGTGAGTATTCAAATTTTATATTTGTTTTTCTTTCTTTGCCTATGGCAGGTCAAATCATCCTCTGGTAGATTGTGATGTACATCTATTAAGATCAATGGAGTTATGCCAGTTTATATCTGGTGAGGATTATCCTAAACCACTACAGTTCCCTTTATCCGTTGTAAATTTTTGTCAAATTCAGAGCATTAAAGCATGATGTTTGAACACTATTTACTTATGAATCTATACTGGTTATAATCTTCAGAAGTATTCAAATTAAAAAGTATTAATTTTAGACATAGTGACCCCGCTCTGAGGCAATGTATGGAACAGGTGGCTTTCCGGGCTCTCTTTCACTCCGTGATTCTACATGAATAAAGGTTTCACAACCAAGACATTAAGATTTTACTGAGGAATTACTGTTCCTGCTAATAATTTTGTTATCTTTATACTACTTTGTGTCAAATACGCTGTACTGACAGATGTGTCTATGGGATATACATAACATCAGGACTCTCTGCTCAATACTTCAGTTACAAATACCAAAAAATGTGGAAAGAATATAGTTTAAAAATGCATTTGGAACCTGGCAGATTTTCTTTTTGTTGACTGCCTTCATCCCATGGTATCAGAGGGATGCTTGAAGAAATCTGCCCAGCTGATTTCCAGAGAAAATACAAATTATAATTTAAATTCAAGATAGCACAGCAGTATAACCACATAGATTCACATAGAATTTTGCAATAGGATTCTGGAATTAAATGCTCCAGCATGGGTTATCCCTGTAGTGACATAGCAAAAACTAGTGAGGGTTGGCATGCGTATCTTAGATATGTTGTTAACCTTACAAGTTCAATCCAAAGTTTGTACCTTGTCTCAGTGATGTATTCTTTCAAGGCAGTTTGTTTCAGCTGAGCGTAGCTAACCTTGTGGATAACTCACTAACAGAAGTCCGAGCTGGCCTCAGCCACCCTTCAGCTCCTTCCAAGCTTTGGGAAAACCTGGCCATTTGTCCTGCACATTCATTAGTCTATTAAAGTTTGTAATTAAAAGAGTTTTCAGATTACTTTCATAAAAGGACTTGGCTATGGAACATGAACAAATACGAGACATTCCACTTCTCTTTTACAAGGGAATGCTTACAGTGTTCCAAGAAACTTCCAAAGAACAGCAATGCTATTGAAATGAGACACATTTCTAACAACTTTTAATTTCATAAAAGCAAGTATCAACAAAAATTTTTGCAAAAATGAATAGAAGCTAGCACTGACAGCAGTAGTACAGTCTAGGAGACAAAGACATGGAAGGGACTGGACGGTTATCTGCAAAATCATGACTTTTAATTTGCATTCATAGTGTTGAAAGCAGCTATACTTTCACAAACTCTTTCTCTATTTTAAGAGTCTTTACCAAGGAAAGCTTGTAGACAGAAGTAAGTCCAGATTCCTAATATGTCAAGTGCAATGCTTGTGTGTTTTCAGGGATTGAGACCAGGCTTACTTCAAATCTTTGCAATGTGTGCACAGAACTACTTATTTCACCTTAAGGAAAATCCATTATCATAAAACAGAAAACTCAGACACAAGTTCTTCAGGAGATTTTCTCTTCCAGAACTCTAGTGAAAAAATAAGTGGGCACCTGTTAAGGACTGCTCAGAAGTCTTCAAATATATTTTCAGACTATTTGCGCAAATGTTAAAGCATTTCTCAGTTCTTATAGTGTTTCATCTGTTTTTGGCTTGTTTGGTTTGGTTTTTGTTGAGAAATCAATTAGCAATTTTATCAATAGGAATGCTGCCTCAGAAAATGAGTATTTGCTTTCTTATTCAATGAAGACTACACACTGTATACTATGGGCAATACCTCTCTTGCAACACTTCTCTTTTATTTCTTACACACAGGCCATACTAATAGCCACATTAATTCACAGTTATGAATAGAATAACCTTCTACAGCGTATTTCCCACTGCCCTCTCCCCTATGGTTAAAATGAAGAGTTTAATGGTAGGTTGTCTGAATTATGCAACCCCACCCCTGCTGTTAATAGAGTTTAATAGAAATGTAGCTACTTCATTTTGTGATCTACAGTATAAAGTTCACAAAGAGACTGACTGTGTTAGTGTTTTGTCACTCTGCCATCCCAAACAAGAGGTCCCACTATTAGAAATTGTGGTTTAATAGAACTAATATTTTCTTTCCTTAAATTGTGATTGTATCTGTGGTATGAAGGAAAGTTCAGGTAAGGGAAGGCTGGCTGAAGAACTTGTGCAAATGCAATACTCTACAGGTTTAGGGCAAGACCTAGAAGTTAAGTGCAACACTTCACTTAGTGGAATTAAAAGCTCAGGATTAGGGTTAGCCTCCTGGGCTCCATATATAATGTGGGAAAGAGGTGTCCTAAAAAATCTATAGTGAAATGGTGACCTGAAACATCTACATGCTGAGCAGGAAATCCTCTAAATTCAACCTATAGGAAATACATGAAAGGAGGAACGAAAGTCAGTCATCTTGAACCTTTCACTTCTTCAAGGTTTATATGTCTGAATCAGGACTGAAGGCTCATCTTTACACTTAAGGATACAGAGATGAGAATCTTCTCAAAAGGATAGTGTACCTTTTTTTTTCTGCTTTGTTTTTTTTTTTTTAATTAACAGATCATGACACAACTTCCTATCAAACGTACATGCTTGGGTGCTGTTGCCATATTCAGTGGTAAGACGACTTCCAAAGAGACCTCCTACCCAGAGATTATTACTACAGTTTCACTCGAACACAGAGAAGCTTCAGCCATACCATACTTCAATCAGAAGACAGACACTGATGCTACTTAGGTGTTTCACTGTACCTCTACTTAACTATCGGCTCCTGAATGCAAGAAAAATAGTATAACAGCAGTATTTTTTCCGCCATACTTTCTTCCATAAGATCCAAAAGATCTGCTTAAGCATAGTTCTTCTACTGATCAACTTGCATGTTTCACTAACTTTGCACTCAGGGCTATTTGTCTTGCTCTGTCTCCTCTACTGTTTTCCTGGGGGGTCTGAGCAAGTATCACTGTACCTTCTACATCCACAGTGGTTCAGACCCATCCCTCAGCACACTTTCCAATACCTCAGTAGAAACACTATTCAAGCGGCAAAAGAGGACTGACTTGGCTGGCTGTGGAGGAGGCATCTAGGTTCCTCCTAAAACAGTTCATGACATGGAAGAGATTTAATAAGACTGTGAGTAAGTATTGAAATACTTACAGAAATACTGTAAGTATTTCTCACCGACCTTTGAAAAAAAGACAAAACTACAAGAATTGCTGTTAGGTGTTCTGACGGCTCAGGCAATTATAGCCTGTCATCAGCAGTCCACCTATACTTGCACAACTGTGGCTCCTGATTGAACTTTACATCCATAATAAGTAGCTGATGGAAGTCTTTAAATCTCTGCTGCATTATGTTGACTGAAGACATGTTTTTGTTCGAATGCAAGCAAATACCATTTTGACGCAGAGACTGAGGAATTTAGTACAAGCATTTATACAAACATCTGCTCTGAATGCACAGAATATTTACATATAAAAGCACTGCTGAAACATTCCCACATTTGCATTGTTCATTCACTTCTAGGAATTTGCAACAAATGCCAAAGGAAATTCAAGTAATTGAAGTAATGTGGTACTTCAAATGGTAGTTTGTTTGGATAGATGTTCCAGGTCTTCATCGCCATGTGAATATTCTCATACAATACAGCAGATCTTTCATCAGCTAATGAATGATATAATTTCTTGATTTATAAACTATAAGGAAGATAGGTTGATAGCACAAAAAAAAAAAACCATTACTATTTGCAAGAGGACTAGAAAAAACAGAGGGGAAAATATTGAAATCTACAAGACAAGGATAGGTATCTCACAAGAGATAAGTATCTCGATTTCATGACATTAAAAAAAACAAAACCTCAATTTGATTGTGGCTGAAAAACTATCCTGCATCTTTGACCACGACAGGGATTAAAAGCACTAACTGCATTTTTGTTAATATTTAGTCCAGCGTTTCCCCATGGAATTTATGATCAGGTTTAAGTTTACATTAGAGTTAAAATGGATTGCAGAATGGATTTAAACCTTTTTGTTTACATTTAGAGGACTCCAGATACATAATATGAATGGCCACAACTGCCACAATATTAGAAATTAAAATGGATGAAAAACAACTTCATTGGCTCTAGCAATCCTTTGTTCAATTCTTTCAGAAGAATCACATAACAAGGTAAAATCTTAGTCTTGTATGTTGTTATCTGCTCTGTTGCAGGATCAAGAGAAAGGATTCCGTGTCTGGAAACCTAGCCACAGAAATAAGCACATCATGTATGAGGGAATCTCAAGTAGGCTCAGCTTTCTGCATGTGAGCCAGGAAAAAATTGATTTTGGTGGCATGCTGTGGAGTCACATCCCCGACATATTCCAAATTCACTCAATGGCTTGCTATCATTCTCCGCAGGTGATCATTATTCACTTGAGGGACAATGACCTCTGCAAAGAAATATCTAATCATTAACCTAAAGGCCATCTGTCAGATCTCAGTACTTTCTCCTGCTGTTTTCTTAATCTGGTTGGAGGTGCTTCCAGGAGGAGTCTTCTGGCAAGCAAATATCTATCAGATATAAAGGAAGTGAACCAGAAAATGAGTAAATACATTACAAGAAAGGGAAAGATGTGTTCCTGTGTAAGGAATAAATTCATTTCTAAGGATCTGTTTAGAGAGGATGGAGTGAATCTGTCTGAAAAAATGGTTAGATATCTTTCTCTAGAGACCACAAGCAATGGATGGGTTCCTTCTATAGACATCAGAGTGAAAGTGGATGTCTGAACTGGTTGCTCTCTTTTCAAGAACGAGCAATTTGCACATCATCCGCAAACATTTCATGTTGGTGGGATCCTGCCTCCTTCATTCTGGAAAAGGGGGATAGTTTGAGACCTCTGCTTGCTGACATGATTCCTAGTGATTCTTTTGCTCTCTAAGGGACAAATAAATTCTCGGTTAATGAGGAATAAGGAAAATAAGTTAACCAAGTCTTAAAATAATGGAATCATAGAATCATGGAGTCATAGGAGCACAGAATAGTTTGGGTTGGAAAGGACCTTCAAAGATCATCTAGTCCAACCCCCCTCCGCCATGGGCAGGACATCTTTCACTGGATCAGGTTGCTCAAAGACCCGTCCAACCTGACCTTGAACACTTCCAATGGGGCACCCACAACTTCTTTGGGCAACATGTTCCAGTGTCTCACCACCCTCATCATAAAAAATTTCTTCCTTATACACAATCTAAATCGACTCTCTTTCAGTTTAAAACACTTGCCCCTTGTCCTGTCCCGACAGGCCTTGGTAAAAAGGTTTTTCTCTGTCTTTCTTATAAGCTCTCTTTATGTAATGAAAGGCCACAATAAGGTGTGCCTGGAGACTTCTCTTCTCCAGGCTGAACAACCCCAACTCCCTCAGCCTTTCTTCATTGAAGAGGTGTTACAGCCCTCTGACCATTTTTTGTGGCCCTCCTCTGGACTCAGTACAATAGGTCCATGTCTTTCTTGTACTGGGGACCCCAGAGCTGGGCTCAGTACTCCAGGTGGGGTCTCATGAGAACAAAGTAGAGGGGGAGAATCACCTCCCTCACCCTGCTTGCCATGCTTCTTTTTATGCAGCCCAGGATAGAATTGGCGGTACATTTTCTTTAATATTCCTTTCTGACCAGCATACCTGTAGAAGCCCTTTTTATTGACCTTCACATTCCTTGCCAAATAGCTTTCCTGAACCCATCTTCTTTACACTGCTCAGTTAGTTAGTATTTAAATACTTGGTAATAAACCTAAAAGTACTAAGTAAATATTACATAGAACCATTTCATTTCTTTCACTGTCTCTCCCACCAGTGTCGTAAGTTCACTCTTTTTCATTAATTTTGAACAGATGATTGCTTTTACTGAGTGAAGCAAAGCTAGAGCTGGCATCCCTCCTGCATCCCACTGCTTGTTGTGGCACATACACTCTTGGTCACGTTACATATTTATGGCTGCAGAATCTTCCCCAATGTTCATTCTGAGGCTACATCCTTGTCCAGAATACTAAATTTTGTGGTATTTTGCATTGCCTGTGTGTAATAATTAGCTTGTAAGGAACCCACCATGAGTTAGCCCATGATAAATCCAGCTATCTGGATTTTAAAAAGGTGTGGATGCATGACTCAACCCGTAAAAAAGTGCTTTAAGCATGGCACAACACTGGCAAATTTACCCCTAGATAAATCACGGCTAAATGTTGCCACTTTTTCAATTGCTTATTTTTCAGTGTTTGTTTCCCATGCTTTAAAACATAAATCTGCTCATTTATACACAGCTGCCACAGCATGATTTGCTCTGGCTTCAAGAATTGCCTTTCTGTTCCTGTGTTCCTGGCTGCAGTTACCTTTAAAACCCAATGTTAGCATAGAATAAATGGCCTCTAAAAGTTAGCTAAACAATCGTTGTTTGTTCAGTAGACTTTGCTGGCAGATTTTGTCTTGTTCTAGGCAAACAATCATTTATATGTATAGTCAATTAAGGATGTATATGCAAAGGACAATTTGGCATCACTACTCTTCTCCCTTTATCTTCTTTCATCTCCTCTGTCTATAGCTATTCTTCTTTCAAGGTCTCGTAACAAAAAAACACCTGACCTCCCTTCTTTTCAGTGTGCCTGTGGTTAGTTTTCTGAAATCTGGGACTATTTTGTAGTTTCATCTTGAAATTGAGTAATGGAAGTACTTCTTAAATACTTGTAATGTAGCAACAGCACAACCCTACAACAAGCAGAAAGGACTACTGCTAGATTTTCTCCAAACTTCGAGAAACTTCAAAATTTTGAAGTTTACCGTTACTTCTCTTTCTGTAAACAAGTATTCTTGCACTAGGAAAAATTAACCTTTTAGAGTAATGTATCTCACCAGAGACCATATCTGCAGCTTAGTCATCAGGTCTATGTAAATGTGACAGAATTTAGTGGTGAGCTGGGATCTACCCCCAGTCATTGCTTAATGCAATTAAGTACAATGAATGTCAAACCACTGTTTTCCTACACCAAATTCTTTGGAGGCAATTTAAAGATGGAGTCTAAGGTCTAGTTCAAATCTACTTAACATTTTTTGCAAGTCTCCTTTCATTACTACCATAGGCATCTGACAATTTTTTTTTCTCAAAACAAAGAAAAAAATGGTAAGTACACGAAAAAAACCAACCTTTCAGTGAGACCTACGTAGAGATCCCAGAGGCAAAGGGGCAAGAGAAAGGTTATGTAAAGACAAACAAAAGGCTCAAGAAAAACATAGATAATTTTCCAAGGACGGTTATTTTAATTGGCACATTCAGATTAATGACAACTAACTGAATTAGTTGCACCGGGGCACCAGTAATCACTCGTACATATATTCCGCCACGTCAGATTTCTCTTACGCTTTAAGATCCAAAGGCTAGTGTATACATAGGATAGCAACACACAAATAGATGAGCTAGATACAACAATAAATATTTTCTGTTCTGAAAATATGTCTTATTAGAAACCATTCTCAATGTTATGTAAAATATGGTATCACTCTAGATAAATACAGTGTTATGAATAATTTGTCTTCAAAAGATTGGTATGATTTATTGTATTGTTTTATTCTTTAAGTATTGGCCTGGCAGAGCTAGGGATGAAAATCTTTTGTTCACAGGAAAGGCATTATATAAGCAGCAGTGCCCCAGAAAGCTTTCTTCATCTGCAGTCTGCAGAGACCATTTATTGCACACAGGAGTTAAAGTTTTGCTGAGGGTGCTAGCTGAGGTAACTGGATTTGTGGCATATTTCCATTTGCCTGGATAAAATTAAGCCTCCAATGTAACGGTGTTTGTTTTGTAGTATTTTTGCATCATATTGAGGTATAAAAAGTGCATTAACTATAGCTGTGTTACATATCTATATAATATATATCCAGCCCACTGGGACTCTTTTTTAAATTGGAATTTATCTTGGTGAGTGTTTGAAAAAAATCTTGGAAATAACAATGAATAAGATCGCAGCCTGAAGGAGATCATGGGCTGATTTCTATCCTCAAAAGAGCTCTTCAAAGACTTTCTCCCTTTATGCTGCCAGCATGTTGTTCCATTTGCAAAGTAAAATCTCCACACAGCTCTCCAGTGTCTGATGCAGTCTGTACTTTTAGACATGCCAGAGAATAAAGGGAAGGATGGCATTTTGTTTTGCCTAAAAAAGAGGGAAAAAAGAAGCAAGTATCTTCTGTGGCAAAAAAAAGAGTAAATGGTGCTCAAAGCGAAGAGCTCAAAGCCTGAAATCAATCAATCTATCTACGAATATATCTACCTAAAATACTTCATCAAAATATATGCTACTGACCTTTATGATTTAATATTTATTATAGCTGTTTGCCAGTAACAATATTATTGTGTTAAGGAAGTATAAGCAAGAGGAGGACTGCATGACTCAAAAGCTTTTTGGACACATTCAAACAATACTTTCTCACTTTATCTACAAATGGCAGGTGGCAATTGCCTGCATGGCTCAGACATGGATAATGAAAATCTTCAAGATATGTTTGCCACAATGCAAGAGCTCAGGACATTAAATTAAGTTTACTCCTGCACAGAAGGAAGCCCAAGTACATTATCATGAGATCATAACCACAGACCAAATAAATCTTTTGATATAACTTTCACATCAGAGGTCTAAATTTAGTTGCTTTAGCATATACCTAATTTCCAATGTAAGCTTAAAGTCCTTGCTCAATTGGCACCTAATGCAGAAGTCTGCAGATTTAAAGAAAGGATCTGCAACCTGAAGAAAACCCCACACTGTTTTGTTTCCCACAAAAACATTATGAGATGTGATCTTTTATGAATAAAGAACATTCAGAATACTTTGTTTTTAATCAGAAAGTCATTGAAGTAAAAGTAGATACCCAATCATGCAAGATGAGAAATACTTTTTCAACAGTGAAGTCAGTCTTACAGGAAGCTTAGTACTTTACAGGATCTAGTGTGTGGTTTGTCTATTTTTCTGCACTTCACAGTAGGCTACAGCATAAGTCACAAAATAAAGTTTAAAAGTTACTTTATTTTTCTGTGCTAGGAAGTCTTATATTCAAAGAAAAGGGCACTATAAGTTTAGTCTTGGTTTCAGAAGAGGAGGAAGCAAAAGTCAAACACCACATTTTAATGGATTCAGTTTTATTGCCTTTGTGAAGCAATATGAAATTACTTGGCACAGAGATTACCAGGTGCGTAATATAAATGAAATTAAAGTCAAAAAGCATTCAAACAACACTCAAAGTAATGAAAGCAATATGAGCAAACAGAGGTAAATACAGTAGAATTATTTAGAGCGCCATTAAACATGAAGTCTAAGGTAGATTGCCTTATGTTTACCATAATGAAAAATAAAATAGTTGGTAGATTTTACTCAAATTAATGACTTCAAAACAAAGGTATTCACAAAAAGTTGAGATTTTAATACTTTTTTCTCTAATTTTGAAGAAAAAACTTTTAAAAATCAGAAACGAAAATTTAAAGAATATCCTCTTATAGGCCTCAAGTTTGCTCTATTTCCCAATTACTTTTCAAAGAGTTGATAATATAATTCTTCAATGCTTTTTCCTGTCTTTTTTCAAATACTTTGATTCCTTTTATTAATACCTGTAAGTCAGATGTTCTGCACTTAAAAAAAGGACTGGCTTTGTAAGGCCCTAATATTCTCATAAAATAGGACCTTCTACTTCAGAGAACATTCACATGCTAAGGACTCTTTTGAGCTCCTACTCCAAATTCTTGTCCATACTTTCCTTTACAAAAATTGCTTTGAGAATATAGATTAATTTACACCAATTAAAGAATTTGCATAAGACTAGCTAGCATGGGAAACATTGCTAGAAGCGGATGTAGCGCCCTGGGACTGAGAGACTGTGAAGCTGCACCCGCTCTATGCCACACCATCCCAGCCAGAACAAAAGGTGGGGACAGGCCTTTGCGATGCTCCTGCCTGGGCAAAAGATGTGTATATCAGCTTGTCACATGTATATCATGTCACAAAAGCACCACTGAATCACTTTGCTCAAGGTAAGGTCTGAAATCCTTCGACCAGGCCTCTGCAATTACAGTGTTCAGTTTCATGAGCCAGATCAATAATATAAGGGAAGTCTGGCACAAACTTACATGAGCACTTGGTACGACAAAAAGCTCTACAAAGAAATGCTGGCGCGACTCTGCAAATCAGCTGTGGCCAGTAAGTCATCATTTCTGTTCAAAGAGCTTAATATTTCCTGTCATCAATGAATGAAAACATCTTTGGGACACATTAATCACTGATTGGTTGCTATGTCCTATAACCCCACAAGGCAAGTTTTCACCTTCTGAAGAAAAAGGACCAGGCACTTAAAACCTAACCAAAAATCGACTGATGTGCTTTAATTTGGGAAATGTGAATAGGCTTTCAAAGAATTAATTCACAAAGTCTGTGTATCTTGCGTTTTATATGATAAGGAAAATCCTTCATCATGACAATACATCTTTGTAGAAATACTGAAACATCCATCACAGGCCCAATTACCCAAATTTGTTTTCATAAAGAAGTTGGTAGATCTATGTATAAATTACTTTAACCTGAAGGTTACGTACAATTACTTTAACCTGAAGGTGGCAGAATCATGTCTTGCCATATATATATTTTTATTTTAAAGCAGCGTTAAGACAGTCCTGCTTAACAAACGAATGCTTCATTACAATGCCCCTGGAATATAATACAGATTTGGGTCCTAAATCTTCCAGCTGACCTATGCAGATGGATCTCTTGAAGGTCTCCTGCATAAACCTGTTCAGCCAGAGATGCTGAGCAACATTCACATGCAGTGGGTATGTGAAGCAAGATACAGCTCATTGTAAGACATGCCCAAGCTTCAGCTTGCTATTATATGTTACAAATTCCACCGAAATCATCATATTCAAGTACACTGGAGTTAAACAAGCTTCCGACAACAATCAGCATGTCAGACTTGCATTCTTCATGCCCGGTAACCGACTATGCTATTCTCAGCACCCACTCCCCACCACCTACAGTCAGCAACGCGCGGGGGTTACCCGGGAGCTGCCACAGCTCCACCAACGAAACTCCCTCGACGGGGCAAACTTTCTCATCCTAGCAAAAGCCGGTGTTCGTCCTCGTTTGAGCTGCAAGCGCCCGCCGGGTCCTGCTGCTGTTCACCGAGCTAAAGGGTCTACAGACCCCCGCGCCCCGGGGCCCCGCGGACCGGCTTCAAATCCCCCCTCCGCCTGAGAGGAAGGGGTTTGCCCAGCGCTTCCCCCGCCTCGCTTGCCACAGCTTGCGACCCCGCGGCCGCAGCCCCTGCGCCCCCGGCAGGGAGGGCCTGCTCCCTCCCGGGGCTGACCGCACGCGGACCCACCGGCTCCCGCCCGCAAGGCGCGGCCACAACGACCGCAGCCAACGGGCCGGGCGCCGCCCGCGGCCTCCTGAACGCACCGGGTTGCCCCGGCCCGCAAGGGGGATTCCCGCTCACCCCCACCGACCCATTCGCGCGGAAAGCACCGGCTTTCCGGGAGGAGCCGCGACTCTCCTCCGGGCGCCCTAGCCAGGACCGGCGGCCAGGCGGGGCCGGCGCCAATCGGAGGGCAGGCAGACCGACCTGCCCGCCCGCACCGCGAGGGGACGGGGCGGTTTGTTCCCTCCCCCCGGGCTCGGACCCCTTCAGGCTGACCCCGAGACCCTTCCCCGCGTGCCCCCGCCGGTGGGCGCAGGCAGGCGCCGCCGGACCCGGAGCGCCGCCGCCTCGCCTCGCCTCGCCCCGTCCCGAGCCGGGCCGGGCCGGGCCGGGCCGAGCCGCCGCGGGGACGGGCGGCGCCCCCCCTCCCCCGGAGAAATGCGCAGGCAGACGTGAGAGGCGCCTCGTCCCCCGCGCCGGGCGGGGCGGGGCGGGGCCGCCGCCATGGGGCGGGGCGTCGGGGGCGGGCCGTCCCGTGGGGGGCGGGGCCGGCGCGGCGGCAGGAAGGGGGGTCGCGGCGACGGCGCGCGGCAGCCCCCGGTGTCGCCGCCGCCGCCAGCAGCGCTGAGGCGGCTCGGCTGGGAGTCGGCGGCGCGGCGCGGCGCGGCTTTCTCCCGTGAGTTTCATGTGCTTTGCGTGAGCCCGAGTGCGGAGGCTGCGGGGTGGGGGGGGGGGGAATTGGAGTTGTGGTGATTTGCCCCAGCCCCTCGGTGGGGGCCGGTCCCTTCTCCGTGTCGTGGGGCCCCGTATCCCGGTCGGCGGCCGGGCGCTCGCCTGCCCCAGCTGCGCTGCCCCTTCCCAGGCACACGTGCCGCGGCGCCGCTCTCCGCCGGGCGGGCCGCGCTGCCCGAGGCGCGGCGCCTCCCCGAGAGTGCCTTAGGGAGGGCTGCCGGCCGCAGCGGGGGGGAAGTGCCCGGGGGCCGCTGGAAGGCCGCCGGGGGCCGCGGCTGTCCGGCTGCCGGGTCCGCCTCTCCCCTGGCGGGCTGCGGACTGCGGCGGCTGTGGGGCTGCGTGGGGAGCCCCGTCCTGCCTGCCCCGGCCGCCGGGCTTTGCCGCCGCCTGACGGGGTGGGCGCGTCGAGGTCTCCCTCGGAGCCCCCCCCTTCCGCCCGCCGGGGCTTTGTGTCCCGTCTAAGGGAGACGGAGGGACGAGCTTCGCCCGGGGGGCGGCCGGTGGGGCGGCCGGGCAGGGCGCGCGCCCCTCCCGCCAAAGTTTCCTGCGGCGCTCGGCGCCGTCAGCCCTTGCACCGCCGGCGCGGCGGGGGAAAGCGCGGCCGGCTCGGGGTCGGGCGGAGGGCGGGGGGGAGCAGGGCGGCCGTCCCCGGGGCCGGGTCCTCCCGCTTGTCATGGGGTCCGGCTTAAAGGGACAGCGCAGCTCGGGGAGGGTGCGCCTGGGCGGAATCCTGGCCGGCTGCTGCGGTTGGTGGGGAAGATGGCTGAACGCGGGGGAGCCAGAGCCCCTTCGGACTTCGGCGCTGTTCTGTTGAGGCTGTCATTTCTTCATCTCTAGATGTCCAGCCGTGGAAAGCAGTCAAGTGTTGACATTTTGTTAGTCTTGACTTCCAGCTGTTTTGAGCTGTGGTGGTATGGTTCCCATTACTCCCTGGGAGTGGCTTTTTTCTTCCCCCTTTTTTTTTTTTTTAGAACCTCCACTGCTCATTCTGTTAATTCTTCTAAAAACTCCTGTATTAGATCTTAAGCATTAGTCTTGAAAGATGTATCTTTTATGTGTCAGTCTCTCACAATTTTGATTTGCACGTGTTTTTGAACATACCAGGTAACTATTCACTTGTCAGCACGTGGCTGTGCTGTGAGAATTGGTGTATGCACCGGGGGGGTCCCAAGCCCTTCTGGAACGGTAAAACCACTGTCAGTTCTCGGGCTGTCTTGTGTACCACCAGCATGGAGGTGCGGTGTTGACAAGTTGTTATGTTTTACCGTACACTGTTTTCAGATTACCTACTGTAGGCTTGCAGATGAGCGTTCTTGCACGTTCCAATAAAAAAGAGAAATCACTAGCATTAATTAGAAATTTTAAGCTACTTATTAAAGACTAAGTGTTTGTTTGGCATGAAAATGGAAGTCGTCTTATAAGAAGACAGGCATTTTGATATCTCAAGTCTTTTCATGATATGTCACTTGGTATGAATATGGCCTTTTGTTTCCTTTTTGATTTGGGGTACTCCCTCTGTGTCTTTACAGGTGTTCCAGTGTTAAAATCATCAGTAGTAAATCTAGCTGTCAGAAAATTACAGTTCAATCCCAAAGTCTTAACCAAACTTAATTTTTTTTAGATGATTTATATGTTAGACTCTTATTTATATTTCTGTTTTGCACTGTAGATCTGAAATCAGGAGTCTGTTGTACTGTAGATCTGAAACCAGGAGATAGTTTTTAAAAATAACTTTAGTGGAAGATTGATGCATGTTTGCTGACTAGTGCTTGCAGAGAAAGTGGAAAGCAGGTTGAATTTAATCCTCACGCACTCAGCTAGTTTTTTTGATGCGGTGATCCCATCGCTGGTGCAGGTGAAAATGGGAGATCTAGGAGGTAAGAGCTGACAAGCAGCCAAAAGCAGATACAGAACACACAGCCCTTCCTTTGACAAATGGAGGCAGAGGTCTGCACAAGCATGTGTGCAAGCAGGCTCAAAGTAATCTTGGAGATGCGATCCAAAATACAAACCCACCATTTCATTGCTTTATCTGTTTCCTTGTCAAGTGAGATAACCTCCAGGCTGCTGAGTGTCAAATAAAGCAGGATATGATTGAATCTGCTCTTCTGAAAGTTATTTCTCTTCATGTGGCTGATACCACAAAATGTTCAGTTTGAGAAGAGTTTTCTTCTTGATTCCTTACATATGAATCCTAAGGAACTGTGTTGTAAAATGCATACGTATTGAAGACAAACTTGTTCTCAGCATATTGCTTCCATTTTACATGTAGTCATGGCTCAAGGGGAGCCAAGAGGTTGGGATTTGTTCTGCAGTCCTCATTTAATAGATTTACTTGTTGCATACTCAAGAACAATGGCATGTACCATAAAATGAAGACTATATTTAAAAGTCATTTTATAACTTGCCATTTTTCCATTTAACACTTAATTGGATCTGACCATCACTGGGGATACTTGAGATGAATAAATCTCCTGGGATGCTTACATGTATAATAGTACTATCCAGAATTACAGCTATTAGTACAAAGGAAGATTTGAAAAGTATCACAAATTAAGCCCAACAAGCTAGGAGAATTATTTCTGGTTTGTACCTGAAAACAATTTATAACAATTAGGATTAAACACTTTATTGAGTAGGTTACTACCATATCTGCCATATTCCGCACGGCAGGTTGTACCATATTAGTCTTCTTTTATCTTGAGAATGGTATCTGGTGCTGGCTGCTCTGAGCAAATTCTTGCTAGAATGGTTTTCCTATCTGGTCTAGAATGACAGTTTGTATATTCCAACTATTCCGAATAATTTTTAAAAAGATCTCTACTTGAGGCATCATCGTTCAGTCTAATGTTAAAGTGACGGAAAGAAACATTGGACATTCTCCGACTAGTGAGCCTCATTGAAGTTCTGGTTTTTCATGCTGCAGAACTTGGATCAATCAAATAAATATAGAGTGTTTTCCCAAGGCACAGCTAAGTATTTTCTGACTACATAAAACTGACGTTTGGAAGGCAGTGGAACCATTGAGACATTTAATACTTGTAGGATAGTACATGGTAGCTTTCCTTCCTCTCTGCTTGATATTGTTCTTTTTTTTTCTTTTTTTTTTCTTTTGGTAAGTCAGTGAGAACGTATAAAATTGAAATGCTTTGGGCTGCTGAAAGCCAGTGAGGATTTGCAACATACTCCTTAATGAATAACCCCTTTCATTTCTCTGTGATAAGTGGAGGACTCTTTTCTAATGTCTTGTCAATCTTACCTATACTCAGATTCAGTTTCTTCCAGTTGGCCAAGGTAAGGAGGAGAGGGTGTTATTTATATACTGCCCAGGGGTGTTGAATCAAACTAAAAGTATTTTTGAAATAATGATTCAACATGTTCCTACAGAAAGATCTAAAAGTTTCACTTGAAAAATATTTTGATTTGGTAACTCTTAACTTTTATGGCTTATTTTATAATTTGTGTTAAAACAAATATTTCAGGGCAATTTTGTAAATTTGCTATTAGAAGTATGTGGGAATGAAAGTGTGGAGTGCTTTGTATGTTAAGATTATGATAAACTTCTGGAAGCATAAGGTGAAATCAATTAAGGTTATGAGATATAACTTGTGACCATGGGAGCAAAGAACAAGTACTGACAGAGAAAAGTAGCATAGGTATAAATGGGAAGCAAAATTCATTGTTAGTGCTGGCTTTTGAAACTTACTGTTCTTCAGGTATATATCTAGATTTTTTTTTATTATTATTTTTGAGAAACACAAGTTGCATAGAGACTCTCTTTTTCATCTCTGTGTGAGAATGTGAATGAAATGTAAAAGTAGCCTCTGAAAGGATACGTAGAGATTATATGTGAAGAGATGGCAAAAGAAAGCAAGCTTTTCTGATTTAGTTAATGGAAACAAGCCACCTGACCTCCGTTTAAGGAAGACAGTCATTAATTGGAAGAGCTCTGTCGTAACAGCAGTCCACGCACTGTGAGCACTTTTTACAGTAAGGGGTTTTCCCACTCTCCCTCCACCCATCAATGTATTAGATTATTGTTAATCAAAATACTCAATTAAAGGAATCCACCATTTTATGCAAAGAAAAAAAAGTGTGTTTTGCCGAAACTGAAAGACAGTAAATGGTAACCTAGGCTGTTCCTCCTGCAGCGATGAACTTCCTACATTTTATGCAACAGGTGTCACTTGGCAAATGATCTGTTTTAAGATGCCACGGTTCTGCAACAGCCAAACAGGATGTGTAACCAGGTGAAGTGAAAGAGTTTAAAGTGCAGCAGCTCACAATGGATCACTGGATGGAAGGAAACACGACTTTTATTTTGAACAAAACCAATTTCAGTAACTTGTATTTGTCATCTCATAGATTTCTTTCATCCTTTCATACTCATGCTTTTGCAGTCCTACATTTATGAAGACCAGGACGGATGGGTATCCCATCAGTCTGGCCAGGATTAACTTGCAGTGACAAGGGGAGCAAGGGATGCTGGCTATCAAGTCCTCATCATGTCTTTTGGGTTATTCTTGACTGGTAATGATGTTGTGTGATCTTTGCTGCGTTTATATTCCCTTTTGACAAAGAATGCCAAGGGTGATGTTGAGTTATACCGCATATTTGTGGTTCTGTGTACGTGGTACGGTCTCACACTCCACCAGTGCCTGCCAGTTCTTTTCTGTTATCAGTATTCTTTCTTGGATTTTATGAGTCCACTTGATCTCTTTATTTGCAGCAGGCGTGCCGTTCTTCTTACTCCTGCTCTGCTGTTTTAATCTGTGCTGTTGTACATTCATGGTCTGCTGTACTAATACAATATTTATTATATATATCTCTAAAAAGAAGGGTATCGCAAAAGTTTATGGTCTGTTTTAAAATCATGTATCTCTCTGTCATGGTCCCTAGTGTGTAGGGTTAATCAAGGCTTAAATAACTTAAAAAAACTTTGCTTCCGACACTCCCATTGGATGTTGCAAGTGGCCTACTTGTTTTCAGTATCTTCTGTGTTAGTGTATGCCTCAGGTCTTTCATACTTTGGAACAAAAAGGGATTATGAAGAAATGTTTACATTGAACTTAAGATTTGTGAAACCTTTTTTTTTTTTAGGCACAGGACTAGATTAACATTAGACGACCACTGTAAAACTATGGAAGATTTGTTTTGCTTTTATCCCTTCCACCCAAGTATACAAATGAGTTTTTTATTAGCTGTATGTTTGCTTTCTGTTGCAGGCCTGTAAATAATATCTTTCAATCCATATGATAAAATAATTATCTTAAAAATGATGATCCACAAGCCATATTTCGGGCTTGTTTCAAAAATATCCCTCTAATTTCCAGCCTAAATTATTCATGGCCTTCACATACTCATTTGTTCTTCTTTAGTATCATTCAGTAGCTTAATTCTTAGTTCTTTCCCTGTGATTGGTATATACTTTGGTTTATTTATAGAGAGCAATCATGTTTACTTTTAGACTTTATGTTGCTAGGCTGAACAATCCAGGCTGTCTTTGTCTCATTACATACTGGGAAAATTAAGAGCTTGTTGGGTTCAGCTTGTAGAAAAGAAGGCTGAGGGGTGACCTCATCGCAGTCTACAACTTGCTCAAGGGGGGCAGTGGAGGAGGAGCTGCTGATCTCCTCTCTCTGCTGACCAGCGACAGGACACGAGGAAATGGAATGAAGCTGCGTCAGGGGAAGTTCAGATTGGACATTAGGAAAAGGTTCTTCACTGAGAGTGTGGTTGGTCACTGGAAACCCAGGGCAGCGGTCACAGCACCAAGCCCGTCAGAGTTCAAGGAGAATCTGGATGACACTCCTAGTCATACGGTTTAGTTTTAGGTAGTCCTGCGAGGAACAGGGAGTTGGACTTGATGATCCTTATGGGTCCCTTCCAACCTGAGATATTCTATGATTACAGTAGCCCTGTCTCCTACTGCCTACAGTTTGAACTCATCTTTCTTGCACATGGTGACTGGGACTGTACTTGGTGTTGCACATGAAGGCAGTGAAACTGATATAAGCAGATTTGTAGTGGAGAGAAGTTGGAATTACTAAATACCCCTTAAAATTGCTTTTTGTTGTTGCTATTTGTTATTTTGAGTACAGCATAGTAGCTGTGATCATGTAGTCACCTGATACATCTGTTCTTTCCAGCTGATAAACTGGTAGCTAAGAGTAGAAAGTCCTGAAGTGTTCGACATAAAAGCAGAAATGAAAAAAAATAGATACTTTTGTTGATTTGATTCTCAAAATTATCCATTTCTTTTTTATGGCGCTCTGGTCTCCCTGGGAGTGAGTAGTATCTCTTCAGCCCTGCTTCAGCAGATTTTGTAGGTTCTCTCCTATATTTTGTGCCAGTGTCCTTTAGGCAAATACTAAGGCTGTATTTTTGAAACAGTCTTAGTTAATGAAACTCTATCACTTCACTCTTGTTTCAGTGCTAGTTGCAGTTGTCTTTGTTTCACCACTCTTGCACTGTTTTTTTTTTTTTTTAACATCTTCTAATCCAGTTTCTTCGAGCTTAACTAATAATTTTCCATGTTGTAGTATGGATGAAAATAGACCAAATTCTGCCCCCCCATCCCCGACCAGCTGTACTGCATTTTCTTTTGTCTGGGGGAAGGATCTTCTATTTCATCAAGGAAAGATGGTATAATCTGCCAAGATAATGTAAGTAAATTCATATTTCATGTCTTCTGCCACTCCATTTTTCATTTCCCTCTGTTTCTAATTATTCTTTACTTCAGAAACTGTTCAATTTCCCCTTCTCTTTGATTCTGTTTTATTAAAAGCACCTTCAATGAAACTAAAATGAATTCATGTACAGGTACGTAGCTGTTAAGCAGAAGTAGCTCCAAGGTATATTTCTAAACTACAGGGTGATGGTCAGCCTTGTACACTTAAAAAGGCTGTCTGATGCTTCCCACAATAAGTTTCTGAGGTCTGTAGCTTACAACGTTGACAAATTGTTAAGTGTTTGTGGTGAAGTTTTCCTCATCAGGGTTGAGGTGTTGCTTTGCTGTGAAGAGAACTGAGGATCAAGAAGCTGAGATTAGAAGAGAACTTGAGGAGAAATAGGTCAACTGAGGAGAGGGGGAGGAGTTGAGATGAAGGTAAGTCCGCTGAAGCAAGCCAGTGTGCAGAGAAATGTGGCACCTGTAGATACTGTTGGGACCATGACCCAGTGGGGATGTACAACCACGAGAGGGAGAAATCCTGTGAAGTCTGGTTGACAAGGATGTGGATCAGGTGAGGAACTGGAAGACTGGAGTAGGAGAAGGGCTTATATGAACTATTGACCAAAAAAACTGAAGTGAAAGACTGGAAGATTGAAGATTAGGCTAATGGGAAGTGAGGTAGAAGAGAGGAGGAGGCAGGAAAGACAGACTGGAATGGGTCATATGTCTAACCTGTGTTGCAGCAAATGTGTTACTTCTCATGTCTTCGTTAACAGGTATTTAAAAGATTACATCCATAATTATTGAGTATCGTCAGGTGCTTTGTTTGGTGAGGTTCATTAACATGCATTCATAATCCAGCATCAGTGATACATAATTATACTTTCCTTCTTCATCCACATCTTTCCAGGAAGCCATAGCCTTTCCTTTTAGAAGCAAATACCTGTCTGTCATCTATGATTCCTCCCTGTACCCCTTCCCAGTTGAGTCAACTCTATGTGAAACTACACCTTTAGATTTGTTCAGGTACTGAAGTTGGTTGTAGTCCAGTGTTTTATCCACAGCAACAGTGCTCGTTACTTTGGGACCATTTTTGATTCTGGAGTGCCAGTGATTATTTTGCTTTACAAGTCAGCTTCCTTTAGTAGAGTTCTTTTCTCCTTGAACCTCGTTCGTGGGTCCTAAAGCTGGATATTTTCAGGAGAGGAGAAAAGGAACTTGAAAACGGATCAAGTCAGCCTTGCATGCTAACAGCAGTCCATTTGAAGAGGAGGGAAAAAACTGTGAAAGCTAGCATTCGTTTTAAATCAGCAGTGCTCCATTGCAGGCTTCTATTCTATATACTTTGGTTTTCTATGGATTATTTATATTCAGACTGGTTAAATTCTGTTGGTTTTAATTCCTTTCGCAAGCATGTTGTACCCTGAACTCAAGTTAAGAAGCTGGATTGCATGGTACTGAGAATTCCAATCTCATTATGGAAGAGATTAAGGATTTGTGGTGGATTTTAATGCATCTTTTTCATCGTGACTTAAAATAGCTTTTGCTTTCTGCTTGCTTACTGACTGTTGGTATTGAAACAGTGTTAATATATTTTGATCACAAAACTATTATTTTTAAGTATGTTAATTTAGAGTAGTCCTTTCAGAAGAACTTTCCGTGATATCTAATTTTATAGAACCTAGCTATTTCTATAAAAGCTATTCCTATATACCATAGCTTTTATTACATGTGACAGTTATGAGAATGTTAATTAAACAGTGATTTCTAGTTTTATTTCTTTTTGACTGCAAAAATGTGCTTACTGATCCTTTCTTTTTCTTTGAACTGTCTTACCAGGCTTTCTCCCTGTGAGATTATTACAACAGGATGGTTGAGATGGGAAGGAGCCTTTGGAGATGACGTAGTATAACCCCACTCCCCTACTTAGGCCAGGTCAGCTAGATCAGGTTGCCCAGGACTGTGTTCAGTCGGGTTTTGAGTACCTCCATGGATGGAGATTCCACAGCTTCTCTGGGCAGCCTTTTCCCATGCTTGACCACCCTCATAATAAGCAAGTGTTTCCTTTTGTTCAGGCAGAATTTCTTGTGATTCAATTTATGCCCATTGCCTCTTATTTTGTCAATGGGCACTACTGAGAAAAGTCTGGCACTCTCTGCTTTCACCCCATGCCAATCAACCTGATATTTACATGTATTGATAAGGTTCCACCCCCTCCCCAGCAAGCCTCATCCTCTTCAGGCTATAAACAGTCCCACCTCTTCTCATATGGCAGATGCTCTAGTCCCTTAGTTGTCTTTGTAGCCCTTTTCTGGACTTCCGCCAGTATGTCCATGTCTCTCTTGTACCGGGTTGTCCAGAACTGGACACAGCACTCCAGGTGTGGCCTCACCAGTACTGAGTGGAAGGATCACCTCTCTCAACCTGTTGGTGATGCTATTCCTCAAGCAACCCAGGCTGCCCCTGTCTGCCTTTGCCATGAGTGCACATTGCTGGCTCCTGTTCACCTTGCCCACCAGGGCCTTTACTGCAAAACTACTTTCCAGCTGGCCAGCCCCCAGCCTGTACTAGTGCACGTGGTTGTCCCTTCCCAGATGCAAAACTTTGCGTTTCCCTTGGTTGAACTTCACAAGGTTCGTGTCGATCCCTTTCTCCAGCCTGTTGAGGTCCGTCTGGGTGGCCGCGTGACCCTCTGGTGTATTGGCCACTCCTCCCAGTTTGGTCTCATCTGCAGACTTGCTGAGGGTGGACTCTGCCCCACCATCCAGGTCATTATGAAGCTGTTGAACAGGACTGGAGCCAGTATTGGCTTCTGGGGTACACTGCTTGTGACTGGCCTCCGGGTGGGTGGACTTTGTGCCATTGATCGCTACAGCCCTTTGAGCCTGGCAGTTCAGCCAGTCCACCTCACTGTCTGTTTTTCTAGACCATATTTCACTAATTTCTCTGTGAGGACATTACGAGAGGCTATGTAAAACACACATACTTGGGTGACTAAGCCTGTTTAGTTAAAATAACAGTTCTCCAAACCGGTGTGTTCAATGGCTATTCTGGAGATTCACAGATATCTGGGGGTTCTGAGTCCACCTGCTGCTACACGGTAAGGGTCCAACTCTAGCAATGGCTTGAGGTTGTTTTTGCTGACAGTAGCTTTGCGGGCCTGAAAATGTGTTTCTTTAGGATGTGACCTCAAAATCTAAAGTGGGCTTAGATTTATGGTGAAATACCGTCTAATTCCTGTAAGAAATTGCCCATATAATTTACTCAGGAAGGACAATTATCTTTCATATTTTCCACAAGTCACAAGCAGTAATGGTAGTGGCAGTGAGTTGTTATGGTCTTTCATTTGTGGTATGGACCTTAGTAAGTCTATCATGCCGAAGATGTTTTAACATTGTAGTTTGTATGAAAGAAAGATAGGAACTCTTACTGATGAGAATAGTCTGTATTTCTCTCTGTAAGAGGTCGGTAGTACATAGCAGTGGTTATAAAGCGATCTCTGCAAGGGTCATCGAGGCAAGGGGGTCTTCCCACACACACCCATTTCCGAGGCTCCCTTTCCTGGCATCTTCAGATGTTGACCACCACAGGCATCTCCTAAAAATTGGCCTTTTGGTTCCCACCGGAGTGTCTGTTGTCGCCAGAAATACACGGGGCAGGTGGGACTTGGAGCATCGCTGTAACCGGCAGGTTGCCGACAGATGTCGCTGTGGGCTGGTGCAGTGCTGGGCCCTCCCGGGGAGGGTCCCCCATCCGCTTTCTGCAAGGCACATGGAAAGCACAACTTTTTATGAAATATATGTTGCAGAACATGCTAAGGAGTATGGGCTGGGTGTTCTGAAATTAAGAACGTAGTCCCCAGCACCTGGGCCAGTATCTTGGCAGGGATCAGTATAAACAAGATTGTCCATCCGGTGCCACGATAGACCCCTCTTAGGTTTCAGACAGGAACCTGGTGGGCAATGCTGTATGGTGATGGCCTAACAGTAGTTTGTAAGTGGTGTAACCTTGGACTCCCGCCCTGCTATTCAGATTTATTAATGCTTGTGGCAGCACTGTTGGCCAATTCCACCAAAGAATGGGTGGGTAGGTGGAAGAATTCACAATTGTCTTTTTGGTAAGGCATTAGTACACTTGACTGAGCTGGCTCCACAAGGTTGATGGGGTATATGACAAACCCGTGCTACCTGGTTTTCACCAGCCCACTGGTGGACCATTGTCCTGGAAATGACGACCATTATCTGACGACCATTCCCATTATCAAGTGGGAATACCTAACCATTGGCTTAAAAAGTGAAGGCCTTTCATAGTGGCCTTCAGGTGGACATGGGAAGTTGGCAATACAGCCAGGTGGTTGTACATGTATCTGCCATCACCGGTATTTATTGCAAACCCTGGCCTTTTGGAAGTGGCCTAATGTAATATCTATCAGGTGTGGCCTGGGGCTACCCCGTGCTCTATCTTTCCATAAGGCTGTTGCGGCAGTTTTCTTGCTTCTATTAATTTGCAGATCTGGTATTCCTGAAAGGCATTTTGAATGGCCTTTCTGGAGCAAGGAATGCCTCTATTTTGTCCCCATTTCTAGGTAGCAACTATCCCTGAATGGCCTGACTTCTTATGAGCCCGCTTGGCTAACACTTCCTCATTGGGGGATATTGCAGAAATACGTACCTTAGCTAACTGATGAGCAACAGCACTGTATTCCTACTCCAGCTCACCATGATGTGAAGTATAGGCATCTACATGTCATACCCAGAGAGCAATGGTTTTGCACTTGCTCTCTAGTGCTTACCAAATCCTGCCACCGAGGAGGTTACCGTGTATTATCCAGTCATCTGCTTGTCATTTACTAGCCCACAGTGTGAGACCTTTTTATACAGCCCAAGAGTCGGTATAAAGATTTCTGAAGCTGTTGGTTCTTCCAGCACCATAGCTACAGCCATCAATTTGACATATTGGCTGCTCCCTGCTTCCCTTTATAGGTTAAGAAGGTTTGCCCAGCCATTTCAAAGGCTGCTGCTTTCCATTGCAGTTTTTCTTTCACATATTTTGCTGACCCATCAGTGAACCATACATTCTGCTTCTGCTCTTGGGTTAATTGCTCATATGATGGGGCCTGCTGTGCCCAAGATGGAGGCAGACCAGGTGGTGGAGGCATACTGTCATTACCCAGGCCAATTTGTGCAGTTTTCTCCTGTAAGGCACTTACTTTGTTTGGGCTGGGGGATGTAAGTGTAGAAATGCACCATTGCCATTTCGCAATGCTAGTCTATTGCACCTTCCCAATTTACTGACTGGAGTCATTTGACAGTACCCACTGTAAAATGGGGAGCCCTGCTGTCAGTGACCTTGGCCTCTTGGGAGATTCTTTCTGTTTCAGCTAGGGCTGAATAAGCAGCCCAAAGCTGTTGTAGTTTTGCGCTGATGGGGGCAACCTCTGAGACCAAAAGCCCAACAGTATGTGCCGCCTGTCCCCTTGCTGCCAGAGGCTCCAATAAGCCACGTCCTCATCTGATACTAGGGCTTCGAGCTTGAAAGGCTTATTGGCTAGTTTTTGGCCTAAAACTACCGCGTGGGAAACTGCTTTCTTTGCTTGTTCATCTTTCTTCTGGAAAGATCTGACTTCCGCCCACCCCCCCTTACTATGTTATATAATGATCTTAATATCTGAGCTAAATATGGTATAAATTGCCTCCAAAACCCCTAAAGACCAATAATCTTCTATGTTTCTACTTTGCTCTTCATTTCACCCATATAAAGTACGGTTTGTTTAGCTGATTTGGTTATCATTCTGCAAAGTCCCTGCCAAATTATCCTTCCAAATTTTACTTCTGTGGCAGCTCTCTGAATTTTCTTGGGGTTAATTTCCCAACCATGATTTTGCATTGTCTCAGTGACGTTACTCAAGGCTTCTCCCACTTCTTGTTTAATGGGACCAGCGGTCGCCCCTGTTAACATCATCCACATAACTGAGCGATTTACAGGGGGAAGCGATGTGGGGAAGTATTGAAATCTTGCAAACACTGGGCTACCAGCCCATGGCAAATCATGGGGCTGTGTGAATGCCTCTGGGGCAGTACTGTGAAGGTGTACTGCTGTGAAGGTGTACCGCTGACCCCAGCACGAGTGTGCAGATTGCTCCTGTGGTTCATTAGCAGCTGGAATGCCAAAGAAAGCCTTCGCTGGATCCCACGCAGCATGCCACAGCTTCAGATACAACTTGCTGGAGGAGAGCGGTAACGTCGGGCACTATAGCTCTGAGTGTGAGCAACCTTGTTTAGTGACCAGCTGTCATTCTCGGGGAGCTGTCAGGCATTTTCACTGACCAGATAGGGCTATTGAAGGGGGGGAATGAGCTCTCTGAATAATGGCAGCCTCTAGTACCTGTAATCATCTGGGTGATCTCTATGTAGCCTCTGGGCAGCCTGTACTGTTTGGCTGCAACCCGTTCTGAGGGAGGCTCCAAATTAGCAGGAACTGTAACCACTTTTCCTACAGTCATAGTATGAATCCCAAAAGAATATTTGCCCCCTGTTGTCATGGAAGTTTTGCCTGCCAACAAGTCATGCCCAGTAATATATTCATGTACTTCAGCTATCCGCACTTTGGCCTAACACTTGGTATTTTCGGGATCCTGTATGACAGTAAGGAGTAGAAGAATAAGATGGTGTCAAGAAGGTTTTAAAATGAGTTCACATTGGAAAATGAGCTTTAACAAAAAAAATTGACCAAAAAAAAGCTTCAGAAACTCCAAACTAAGCATTTTTCTTACAAATACAGGAGCAATGTAAAAATGTTGAAGATGGCTTGTATAAAATATTGCACATACAGTACTTCCTAATGTTAAGCTGAAGTGTTTTCTGAAAATGACTTGTGAACAAAAAGGATTAATGATTTAATTAATCTCAAACCCAACTTTCTTTATTTGCATAAGTGCAATTTCCTGTCATCTTCAGGCAATTTGCAGGTTGTTCCTGCTCTACATAGTGTTATTATTTGGTTATTCCATTTGACCTCTTTTATTCAGATTCTGTTCTGACTATCCATTAAGTGGACACATTTGTACTAAATACGTTTGCAAAATAGGCTATAAATTATTATCTTGTTATACTTAAGTGCTTTTTGAAGAATTTGTATTCACTGTGAAATGTGAAGGTTTCTCAAGGTTCATGTTTCTTGGGATGTTGGCAGTTTCAGCTGTAAGATACCATCTGTAGTCACTAAGGTTTGTTGGTAATCTTGATGGGCAAGTATGTGTGCCAGAAAAAGGGGTAACCAAGGATTAAAGCCACCTTTGTCGTTGAAGTTCTTGATGCTGCCAGGATTTTCTGGAAGCAAGTTAATGGACCCTTCTGGCTGTGGGCAGAGCTGCCTGACACTTCTGCCTGTTATTTCCTGTCCCCATGGCTCCGGATCCCCTGTTGGCTCTTACCTGGGCTGATGTTTTCTCCATCTTGTTCTATCTCTCTGTTTAGCTGGTCTCAATTTTTCATTTCTTCAACCAATCAACTGTCATTGTAGACCGTATTTTCCTCAAAGTTGTTCCCATTAATTTCTTTCTCTCTTGCTCTAGCAGGCAGTCTCTGATTTGAAATTCGGGCGTTTCTCCTTTGTTACAATGGCAAGGAAATGGGGGAGGGGGAAAATTAAGGGAAAGATAATTTTCCTGCTTTTAGTTCAGGTAACTGGATCTGTAACCTGACCTTGTCTTGTCAAAACCTTTTGTGTCTGGGAGGGGGAAGACTGCTATTTTGACAATACTGCCCACAAGTACGGGAATGTTAGAGCTGTAACGGTTGGTGGTTGGTACTTGTAGTCATCTTGGTTTGTGTTGGGTTTTTTCCACCAGTCCCATTTAGAACAATGGCTTATCAACAGATACTATTACTGGAGGATAATCTCACGTGTTTGCCACATTTCTGAGAGCTTTTTCTTTTCCTCTCCCCCCCCCCCCCCCTTCATTTTTGGAGACTTTTAAACATAACTCTCAGCTTCATAGTTATGTCTTCAAAATATTCATTTGAAATAGTTGTTTACCTATAACTGGCTTTTGTTAATTGGGCTGATTTTCTATAGTTTTTGTTGTTTCATATTTCTATTCTGTTTATAGTTCATGAGTTTTGTGCCCTCTTTTGAACTGGATTTACTTCTGTCATTCGGTATTTTCATTTAATACTGAGTACTTTTTTCCTTGAGCAACTGAGTTGGGGAAATCAATATGGAGTTACTGCTTTATTGAAATTTAGAAGGCCACTGTTGAAAACTTCTTTATTCAGACTGACCTGAACTTTTGAATTTGTGTTCTTACTAGACGCTTTCGGGAGCAAATATTCCGAAGAATGGAATATGTTTTCTAGTAATATGTAAGATTTATTCTGTTAGTCAGTGCTAAGAAGCTGTATTTTCACAACAGGGCTGTAACTCCCTGTAGTTATTGTGGTTTTCAGTAAGCACTAAGGCTTTTCTTTGGATGATGTTCAAATCATGAAGATCTCCATCTGTATCTTATTTCATCTTCTTTCATCCCTGTCAAGACCACATGACCTACATACAACGGCAGTAGTTTGCTTAGAAGTTTTTGAGTTACAGTGTGTGTGTGTGTATGTGTTTATTGAATATATAATCTCCTTTCAATTATAATAGCATATATTCAGTTATTAGTAATGAATTGACACTTAGACTGTGTCCTTGAAATTGATCTTTGAGGTAAGATCTTTGTCAAGCATTACAATATCTGGTTATTAGTTTTATTTGAAGTTGGGGGTGTTGGGTTTTTTGGTTGTGTTTTAATGAATGGATAGTAGTTGTCAAGGGCAACTCTTCTCACAGAGCCTGCCCCTGCAGCCACCCCACTGCCAGAACCTGGGCACATAAACCCAGTAAGACTATTAATGAAAATTCAAAACTTGATGTTAAAAATAATATGGATAATCCGTTTTGGGGACACTTGTGCTATCGCCAAAGGAGGAGGCTCCACAACCTCACTGGGCAACTCGTGCCAGTGCCTGGTCACCCTCACAGTCCTTCAGTCCTTGAGCACCTCTCCCAGTCACCATGATTGATCAAGGGTTATCAAGAGTGGTCTTGCAGTGACATCAGCCAGCTCCCTCGACACTCATGAGTGCATCCCATCAGGGCCTATGGACTTATGTATGTCCAGTTGGCTTATTATGCCCTGACGTGATCAAGGGTATGTCTTCCTTGCTCCAGACTTTCCCCCTGGTGTCCTTGCTGGGGATGTGATAATGTGGTGATATTTAGTATAACATTTCCTCTCATTTTCTAACATAAAAAGAGGCCAAGAGATTGCTTCAAGTAAGGTTAATTATTTGCCTCTATGTGGATGTAAAGCATTTTATGCAGTAATTCAATGGGTTTTATTTATTTCAATGATGGTTGTTCCTGCTGTTAGCAGTATTAGCTCCTGCTCTCGGTTAGCTTTTGTCTAGTATGTGAGAGAGTACAGCTTGTAGTCAGCTGTCTGCCTTCGAGCAGTCTTTTCTGTGTGTCAATCTAGTGTTGATCTACAAGAGAAGAATATGCTTTTAATGAAAATACGGTATTTAGGCCAAGGCACATGCACTAGGCAGGTGGATGGGCAGTTACTTCAACCCCTGCAGCTCTTGTCAGCTGCATTTTTACACAGATAACTGAGTTGCTCCTTGCCTGCTCTTTGATTTCAAACATGAGCTTTGTTTGTATGTACTCAAAGAATGTCCTCTGAGCCCAGTTAGAACAAGTACTATTACAGTCAGGATTTTTGTCTTTGATTTAACATAGCTTCCCGAAAAGGGATGGTAGCACAGACTTCGTAAAGGAGCAAACTAGTTCTCATCTTAAAAGCAGTTCTAGTATCTGGCATATCTGAATCCTCTTAAGGCCATTTCCCTTGCTATGCATGAGCTGTCAGGTGTGTTGTGGTTTTTTTTTTTCCTTGCTGTAATCTTTGCGGTGTCTGTAGCAGATCTTAATATACAGTTCTAACTTTCAATGAACTATACCCTAATTATTTCCTTCTTTCAAGAGAGGATTAGGGAAAATTAGATTGTTTCAGCTTAATCGCACAGTATCAGATAGGATTAGACCTGGCATATCCAATTTTGTGACTGTCATTAAATCATTTGCAAGCCATAACTTACTTTTAGAATTGAATCCTGTCATGTATCCACATTTAGGAAAATAACTTATTGATTGGTAGTATAATGAAACTTCAACAGTTATGTAAAATGCAAAGCAATTATGCTGCACTGTGGACATGAAGAATGGTACACCTAGTAGGAGCATACTGTGATGATACTTTGACATGCATTTTTCATTTGTATCAAAGTCTAAGTCAGTTTGTCTTCTGTAAGTTCTTGTGAGCTGTGTCAAACTGTCCTTTCTTTCTCTGATTTTGCTGAAATTTTAATGCATATCTATCTCTCCAGTATTTCTTGAGTTCATTTTGTAGACCAAGCAGATACAAACCCGTAGGAGCCTGGCCCTATGGGTTTGGGCTCCCTTGAGTGCTGTGTTGACACGGCAGCATCAGCTCTCAAATATAAACGCTGAAGCTTTCTGGGGGTGAGATATTTAGGTGTTGATGTGGTGCATGCTGCTTGAAGAAATACCTCAAGCATCCTCCTCCTTTTTCATCATTGGGAGCTAATGAGAGCATGTTCTGTGAAGTTCTGTCTCTGCTCAGGCATTAGGGGAGGAGTTCATCAGTTACTGTTGTATACTGCTACCTAATAGTACTACTCTCCTCTAAAACAAAACCAAAATATGATTTACTCGATTAGGTCTGCTAGCTCATGTTGTATGTGTAGTTAGCTCATTGTTTTGCTTTCCAAGCGGTTTGTGATTCCTGATAATCTTTAGGAGTGGTAGCGTCATATCCGTTGTTGATAGTTTTGTTAGAGCTGTTTGCTCTTTGTTGGTGAAACTCAAACTGCTTGTAACAGGGAGTATTTTGGTTTTATTTAAACTGGTATTAAGGGCAAGAGTTGCGTATGTTACCAGTAGATACGGGTTTAGGATTCTAACTGGGGGGGGTGTGTGGTGTTGTGTTTAAAGGAGAGCTAATACATTAGAGGGATCTTTTAATAGATTTACCTGCAGATAAGCAAAAAGGTGCTTTGCTTGAAGGCCTGTTAAAATTCTGCATCTCTTAGCATGCTCTGTCTTTCCAATTTACTTTAAAGAAAATCTTTTCACTGATTCTGTTCACTTTTTGTTTTCTGCACACTGCCAAAGCAGGTTCCACTTAAACAACAAATCCTCATCAAAAGCAATTTTCTACATGTTTTATACCCTGGAAAGGAATTACAAATTTGCATTCTTTGTGCCTATGTATGTGTATTATGCGTAGGACAAAGAAATAAATCAGTA
This sequence comes from Calonectris borealis, assembly GCF_964195595.1. Lineage (NCBI taxonomy): Eukaryota > Metazoa > Chordata > Aves > Procellariiformes > Procellariidae > Calonectris > Calonectris borealis. The sequence goes on along the minus strand of NC_134352.1, from coordinate 27,426,211 downwards.
ATAAAACATGATGCAGTGGCAATGGATTCTGTTTTCTTTTTATATCTGTGGTTTTCTTGTTTATATGTGAAACCTTCTTGAAGAAAGCATTACAGCTGTAGAAATTGCTCTTTTGATTGTTTTGCGAAGATCATCGCTATAACTCTTGTTTCATTATCCACGTTATAAAATCCTTTATTTTCATTGACTAAATCAAGCATGTCTGTCTTCTTGTAATAAATTTGGCAACTCTGAGTCATCTTTAAATAAAAATAAACCTTCCAACATAACATAATCTGTATTTGCTCACCTGTAGAACAAAGATGGAAAAACAACTGGCAGTGTAAGGTGCTCATTTCACTGCTAAGTCTTGTCTCAGCTGAGCTAATTTAGGGAGCACCGCTTGCTTTGCTCAGCTTGCTTTCTGGATGTTCTGCAAGGCATTCTCTTGTCCTGCTTAAATATTAAAGGTTCCTTGATCAAAATCTACCTTTTATATTTCTGTGTAAAAGCTAGACAGAAGCTACTGGAAGACACAGAAATAACACACTCCATCTGTAAAATACCCAGTGCGGAGATTTGCCAGTTGTAAAGCGCTGTGAAACTGTAAATCACTTCAGCATGAAAACAAAGTCAGATATTCTGATCCTTCTTACATGTGTCTCTCTCAGACTTTCCATGGTTACAGGAGAGAGATTGTAGCCACAATGTTAAATTTTCTCATTTTTCTGTTCAGTTGGGAGTTGCTTATCAGAAAAAGTAACCCACTTAATCTGGGACAGTGGCTCTTTTGTTTGTCTAGTAGTGGTAGAGTTTGAGGCCTGGAACATCTATGGCAAGTAATTGACTCTTGTGCCATAAGCAGGCTGAGGTCTTCTCATAACTCATTTTGCTATAATAAAAGCTAGAGGCATCTTAAAATGTGGTGATTGTGGAAAGATCCTTCTTCTAGAGATAAATTTCTGATTCAAGAAAACAAAGTATGCATGTGTCACTGAGATTTGGAAGCAGCATAAACTCAGTATGCTCCCTGAAGTGGAAGTGTTGTTAAAGTTACTGCAGGACAGTGGAGTGGAATAAGGAATTTAAAAGAATCGGTATTCTCAAGCATTTAGCTGACCTTTGTTGCAGTTTAATCAGCTCTCATGCCAGCAAAGCAGTAAAGAAATGGTGGCAGTCAATGACTGAGGGATAACCCTATTTTAGGGCAAAGCAGGAAATTTTGCTCTAAGTATTGAATGAAAAGCTCTATTGTCATTCCATTGGCAGAGCTGCAGAAGGTATCTGATAATTGAACATGCATATATAAAGCTAAGGGGGTGGAAGGAGGTTAATGTGTATTTCTTTTTCAGTGTTTCTGTGAGGAGCAGTTGTACAGAGCAAGACTAACATTTTCAGATGATGGGTTGGGACTTACTTCGGAATTTTTGTCTGAAATGCAGAAATGTAAAATGAAATGAAATTCGAACGGTAGAGACAGCAGTCTTGGCAAGTACCTCATTTTTTGCTCTTGGGGTGATGTGAACTGCTTCACCCTTAAAAATATAAGTAGATACTATTGTATGCACTGATCTTCCTTTTAAAGACATGTATCAGAGTTACGACAAGTTTTGTTTTCTAGAAAAGAACTGCTTGTGTGTTTCAAGGATCCATGTTTACAAGCATTAATTGCATCTGGGTATTGTGTTACAGTGTTTATATGTAGACCTTAACCTTCAGAGCAGTGCTTGAACTGTAGGAAAGATCTATTGAGCACCTTTCTTCTTGTATTTTTTCAAATGTGAGCATATTAATACAAGTGCCTAGGTGCATGCTGTTAGTAAATACATTACACCATAACTATTTTAGAAGAGGTAGTATAAGTGCTGTCTCTTTCTGATTTTCATTTTTGTAGTTAATCCCTGTGTGTTACATAAAGCAAATTTGCCCAGGCAGGAGATGTTCTGTTCAGGACTCTAATTAAAGGGGTGCATAGACTAGAAAAATAGGATGTGTTCTGGGCACTTAAGGGGAAAAGATTTGTGTAGCTGGAGATAGACAGAATCACCTGTTGAGAACAGAGTTGTGCTGCTGCTTCCCGTTCCACCCCCCCTTTTCCTTGAAGAGTGCCCTTGAAGAGATTGGTGGTGGTGGTGGTCATTCCAGAAGTATGCTCACATGTTGGTCCCCTCCCCCAGCATTACAACATTGGAAGAGATGTTTGTCGTGAAGATATGTGCAGGAATAAACAACATGTGAAAAAAGAAGGTTGTGTTAGCATTCTGCTGTTAATGCTGCTTCTGTGAAAGCCTTCTAGGACTACCCAGTCCATAATATGCTTGAAGTGGGATTGGTGCCAAATAAGAGCCAGATTTGCATAGGTTTGGTAATAGAATTGCATGAAATAAATACTTTGCTTGGCCTGTGACAGCTGTCTGTTATTTATATGTGTATGCTCCGTGATATGACCACGTTCAGGAATTGATACTATAGAGTAAGGAGTTGCTGCTTGAAGGTACTTGCCCTCCTTTTTACACTAGTGTTGGTGATAAGAATTGCAGCTCTGTTTTGACAACATATCACTGGAGCAAACTAGAGAAACCCTTCAATTGCAGATGTACATACATGAAATAAAACACAATTATCTCCCAATTCAAAATGTTTTCTAATTGAATTTGGTGTTTATAATCCCTTACATTCCACCATACTAATAGTATATATTTTGTGTGTAATACCAGCTTAAAATTTCCTGCTTTGACAAATAATCATCTGATTATTTTCAGCAATATTCTAACATGTGGTAAATGTTCATCACTTTGTAAGCTGGTACCTTTTATAGCTTGTCCTGTACCTACCTTTTTAACAGTTACTGACTTAAATGGCTTATGCCCAGATTTCAATATGGATGGGGGGTAAAAGTTGCTGAAAATGTTCTGGGTAAACAGTGGTAAATTTTGTGTGTGTATTCTTGATCTCTTCCGCAGAAATTGTGGGTGGGGGAAGAGATCTGCGGAAGAGATGGGAGTCAGTAGCTTGGAATGTCTCTTAATAAGAACAGGACTTCAGAATATGCTGTCATGATTGCTTGAGCTACTCTCTTTCATTTTTTCTATTGCTGTAGAAGTGAGATTCTTGGAAGATTGTGGAGTCTTAGTCTAACAATCTTAGAAGCTTAGGCATATGAGGAAACCATTACACGTGTCCGCAGAAATGAAGTCAAGATTGTTCTTCTACATACCAACCTTAATTTTTTTAGTACTTCACTTTTTGACCTTAAGAAAGAATTTCTGTGCTGTGCTCGCATCGTTATTTGCAATCCCATTCTTAACCTATGCTGTTATTCTAAGCTCGTGCCTGTCTACAGTCATATAAAAATAACTTGACTGCTTGTTGTTCTTTTTTCCTCTTGGAACCCACACTTTGTTCACCTCAGATGAAGACTCTAAGAAGTATACAAAACCGTGATTTAGCATTTTTCTTTTTTTTTTTTTTCTCCCATTTTCCTTTCTTATTGATACTAATATCTGACCTAAATTGGTTGGATTTCTGTGGGGATTCCAAAAGGAACATTGTATATACAAACCCTCTTGGCTGAGACTATCAACTTTCCATACCAAATTAAGTTGCTGTTCAAGGAATGAACAAGCTAGCCTTTATTTTTATTTAGTTTTTAAAGCAGTCAAGTGAGTCAGCTTGAGATGGAAGAGGAAGTTGTAGAATTTGCGCAGAGAAATACTTTCTAGTTGAAAAAACTGAGACAGTCACTTAGCTACTAAATCAAGATCTCTGAGGTGATGGATTTATTGGATTTATTTATTATTACATCCTCTGAGGGGATGGATGTAATTTACCAGATACTGTCTGTTCCTCCTCTTCCCAAAACAGAAGGAAGATTGTGGGAAAGGTGTTTTGGATAAATGCCACTTTAAAAGCTGTATGTGTCATCTAGTAATTTAAGATTGTATGTGTTTTCATTTTCATGCTTTGTAACTACATTTTCAACTTTGTAGTCAAGAGATTAGTGCTTCAGTTCTAGAATAACCTTTTATAGTTGGCTTCAGGCTGATCTATTTTGGTTTCAGTTTTTTTTGTTTGGGTTTGTTTTTTTCTTTTTTTTTTTTTTTCTTTTTAATTATACACTTCAGAATGAATTGGACGTGGTAAACACCTTGGCATCTTTCACACCCTGGCTTTAGAAGAAGTTTCACTGTTCATATTGCTGTGTCCCTTTTGGCTTTTGGACTTCCTAACAAGAGCTAACTAGCTTGTTATGTTGATCTCTAAAAGTGGAGTTGGAGGGAATAGAGTGGGTACAATTTTCTGCTTTTGTTGAGCTGCTGTTTGTCTCTGTATCTACGCATCCACATAGATGTTAGTGTCCTTTAGGGACCTAATACCTGTCTCAACAGAGAATCAACAAAAAAACCCTAGTTATGGCTTTCTACGTTGCTGCAGTTAGAGGGACCTTATTTGAGCTGTGAATATATAACTTTATGATAAAGACAGTTCTCCACCTGTTTTCTACTTCTGTTCTCTACCTTTTCTTTTCTCTCAAGTGTGCCTAGCATTATATGAATAAAGCAACAGAGACTATGATGGAGAGCAATACACTTCTTTGTACCTTAGATTGATGGTTTTGAAACCAGATATGTGTGCAGAAAGTTTGCTATGTAAAGCGGTGTATGTATGTGAAGTATCTGAAGCGTTTTGCACTTGTATTTGAAAAGGGGGCCACAAGGTGTGCTTTTTTTAAAAAAAAAAGTGCAAAATTTACTCTGCAAGATTTGTCATGTTGAATTTCAACTACCTGTGGAAGTGGTTGGCCCAGTAGCGTTCCTGATCTACCGTCTCCTGATCAGAGTTTTCAACCTAACTGTGGAAAGAGCAGCTTCTTCGCGAGGGTTTGATTGATGTTAGACTTGAAACACTGACATTCATTAAACAACCAGTTTACAGCAGCTCTTCTAGAGACTCCAAATCGGGGGAATCCTAACTAGCAGTGTGCATCGAGAATCTCTGTGTGTTGGTAGGAAGCTGCCATCAGCCTCCTGCAGAGGAGGCAATGCTGATTTCCTTAAAAAGAAATAGATATTTTGAATTGGCAGGCTGCAGTCTAAACAGAACTATGCACATTTTAATCAGCCCCTTGTGCTCGATAACGAGTGACAGTGGTTCATAAGGAGGTCAGGTTGCTGGCCATAGAGTTCAGCATGGTATGCTATGTCCTTTTCTCACAGATACAGAGTATGAACTGTCTTGGCTATGACATTAAAGAACTCGTGTAATGAATCATCCTATGAACTGTTTTTTTCTTTGGAATGGGATTTCTGATGAAGTTTTTAGACTTATAAGTATCATAAAAATTAATGAAAGCACTGTAGCATTACTATTGCAAAATTTAATGTACTGGTACATTGACAACCACCTTTGGTTTTTGGTTGGTTTGGGTTTTTTGGTTTGTTTTTGTTTGGTTTGGTTCGGGTTTTATAACAGCTGTGGGGACAGGGAGGTTAGGATTAGATTGGAATAGAAACTGTCGAAGATTACCCAATAATTTGATCTTCAAGGGAAAAATAAAATTAATTTCAAGATTCTAACGCAGCTTTGAGCCAAACCTAATAGATAAAATGGTTGATTCTGTCTTTTCTGGGGAAATAGAACACTTCTAAAAGAAGAAGTGTTCATTGATCATACTGCTCAGGCAGAGCATTAGCTGGGGAAATGACCAGTAAGGGGAACTTGAGTGCCTAGAGAATTCAAAACTGGAGTGTCTGCATCATTGTTCTCTTAATTTGTATCTTATTTGTGTTAAAGCAGTGAAACTGATTTCACAATAACCCTGTCATAGTTAAGCCAGACCTAGACACAGCAATTTCCTCTTGCACATGCCCTTAAGAATTAAAAACCCAAACTTGTTGGAACTAAAAACTAAAGCAAATGTGACTTGGAGGTTTCTTTTGTCCTTTTTCTCCTCCATCCCCTATACTTCCATTTTGGTTTTGTGTAGTTTTGTTAGTCATGTGGTTATTCTTTAGTTTTGAAAAACCAAATAAACCATAGCTGAGCTATTTGTATGCAAAATGAAGAGAGAATACTGCAGTTTTCTGGAAAGCTTAGCCAAAACTTTTTATTCAGCTATCCGTTGGCCGTATCATGTCACCTCTTGGTAATATTTACTTGAGCTTTGTCCTTTGTAAGTGGTATATTGGCAGATAGTCATTGAAGTTGGGGGAGACATGATACTAGGATAAATACCTCATTTTACAGCATGTCAGTTTATATTTTATCTGAGCCTTAGTATTAGGACTTTGGGTTCCTGTGATCAGTCTTTGACCCTCCGGTCCAGAAGAACACTGTATACTTAAAACTATGCAGTGACTTGAAGAAGAGGACATCTCAATGTGGTGGTATCAACCTGTGCAAATAGAGAAAACAAAATACAAATGCTTATAAAATTGCTACCTGACAGTATTACTTCTTGACCTGTGACTCCTGGCAGAGCTTGCAGATGTCAGAAAATTTCAGTAATGGATTCAGGCTATGACACTCGCCATTTAAAAAGTCTCATCACAGTTAATAGATGCAGGATTCAGTGGTTTTTTTCTGCACAGTGTCATACTCGTTGCCTCTGTGACAACCTTAATTTCCTTCTGAGCAAACGGAAGCCCAGTAGCACAAGCCTCAGGAAGTTGTTAAAGCAATTAAAGGCTTCTGTCTCTCAGCACATTGCATGGTTACCATAGTATCCTCTGCCTCCAAGACTTTACTGATGATGTCAGTATGCATACAGGGGCTATTCGCAGCATCTACATGAAGATGATTCAGCCCTTGCTAAAGAGCATAAGCATCTCTCCATATGTTCTATTATCTAGTGTCATTGTTAGGAATTCATGAGACTGGAAGGTAAGTTGCTTTTGCTTTATATTTAATAATTTTTATGTATCCTTACACTGTGAGTTGTCAGGGTTGGTTTTTTATCCTCTGTTGCATTGTTCACTAAATGCATAAAGTGTGTTTTAGCTGAACCAATTGCATAGCTTGTGTAATTTAAACTTGGCAAAGTCTAGCTAATCTTCAACAATATGGAAAAAAGGCAAACTAAAAATTCCTGAAATTAAAAACTGGTTTATTAAGGTTTTTTACCAATTAAAATTCCCAAAGCTTTTTTTAAAATCATAAGAAGAGAACACAAATTATGTAATGGGACTGTTACCTCAAGAAAAATGTTCAAGCTTTTTTTATTAAAACACAACAACAAGAAAAATTAACCCCCAACTTACCTTTTCTTTTTTCTTGTCTTTTGTGGATAGTAGAACAGTGGATGAACATACTCTCATGCAACTATTCTGCATGCAATTTTGTTTGTATAAGGAAATATGAATTCTTACTGAAAATCTACTGTTACTCTTTAGGAAAGCAGAAGTTCTGTCGTTTATCTTGAATGGTGGAAAAACATAATAAACTACTGAGGGAACTGATTTCATGAGAAACTCAGAGGACTCCTGCACATTTTGGCCTTGCAAGCTAAGTTTATTTGTAAGCCTGAGATGCTAAGCTGTTAACTGTTTGGTTTCACAGTTGGAATTTTTTTTCCTTCTCCCAGTCCACTTTCTGCATTGCTTTAGATTACCGTGGTTGCAAACGGCGATGCCCAGTATGTAAAGCGTCTGATTCTGTCTTTTACCAAAAAACAACAAAAAACCACCCCAAAATAAAACAAAAAACCCAATCCTGCAGGAGCTAAGCTGTAGAACTATAATAAATGTCCTTTTTAAAGTCTTCTTTTAATGCCTTGTAACTTCATTTTGGGTTTATTGTATTTTGATTTCTCCACCCTGAAAACTCTGTGGGGTTTTACTTGTAAAACAATCTATGTATGTAAAACTTAAAAGTAGAAGAATTTTGGGATGGGCTTGGGGAATGGGGAAAGTGCTGTAAGTGTAAATGGAAACAAATTTGTGAAAAGGGACTTTGGTGTTGCAGGAAATTCTACATTAAGATGTTATGTTTTATGCAAACCCACTAATTTACCTCTGCCCCCCATTAAGTATACAGTATGCAAATAATTTTTCTTTCCCTCTACCTGTTTTGTTTTATGTTCTCTGACCATAACGTCCATAGGTGTATTTAGATACTCTTTTTTGGGAATGGGGTCCTCAATTGAAATTTCTTAAGCAAAGTGCTTAAGTCAGTATGCACTGACTAATAAGACACTTAGCCAGTCTAATGCTACACACGAGATGTGGAAATACTACTAATCACAATGTTGCATTAGAAGAATGAGGAAGACTGTTTAGTGACGATATTATGTTTTTTCTTGGATATTTTTAAGTCCATGTAGACTGAGGATTTTTTGCTTTCTAGTACAAAGATACTGTGCTATTCTTTTCTCTACTTGACTGCCTAGCTATTAGTTTGGATATTAATATAGAGAAGAAGTATATTTTAGGTAAACTGAAAAAGACAACTCTCCTTCCAATGCTGATATCTGTTACTTTCATATTTGATACTTAAAAAAAAAAAAAGTGTTTATGTACTAAACGCAATCTCATATTGGTCACAGTGTACTCCTTTATTTTCTAGCTTTAAGTGTTGTGCGTATTTCCTGTCTTAATCTGGAAGGTTACCTAGCAAGTAAAGACAAAAAGATGCATAAAATGTTCAGGAATAGAATATTTAACTATATTAACTATATTTAACTATTAGAATTTGAATTATTTTAAAGTTGCTTTCCAAGATTTTGGGAAAAAAACACCAACCCTGAGGGTTCTATAGTCAGAGCTTTGAAACTGCTTTGGTTAAATGTCAAAAGTTTCATATAATTGTGCAGAAGAATTTAAGACTAAAGATCCTCCTAAAAGCTCCGGGAAAAGAGCTGATTCTGAGGATTTTGTCATTTTTCAATTGACTTTCATTTGAGCAGTTCCATATTATGTGAATAAGGAAACATTTTTCAAGTTGCGTATATATGTTGGTTGTCTCATGTAGCTTCTCATGAAGGTGAGAAGGTTGATGGTGGGCTTAAATCCAACAAGATTATGATCCCAAATATTAGGAATACTATTTTTAAGCCAGAAACTGTTTTAGAAGACAAGTGAAGATTTTGGTTAGGAAAAAAAAAATGCATATCGGGATTACATGGAAGTGTAACAGACTGTGTATACCAGTGTATGGTTTTCATGTATTTGTAAATTGTTTTAATTAAACAATTTTCTGTGCATTTTGGCATGTTTTTTCAATGGGCCAAAGTAGACCTGTACATACAGAGGTGATTTGCAAATTAAGTTATCAAACCAGATGCTTTGAAAAAAGGAAAGTCTTATTCTTCAGAAAAAAAATCATATTCTAAATTTCTCATAAATCAGTGTAGTTGTCATTTTCAAGGTAAAAATTAATATGATGTTTTATCATAGAAAGTGTAACCTGTTTATCTTTCTGGAATAAGCACTTTAAATATGCAAAAAGAAATAAAAACTTTACATACAAACATAAATACTCCATCTTTGCCAGTAGAGTTGCTCACTAACATTGAATACCTGCTATATTTAAATGTAAATGGACCCAGCCACAAGTCAAAGTTGGCTATAACAACATTTTGGAAAGTTGTTAAAATGAGTTATTAATTCAAAATATCTTACTCAGATATAAATGGAATTTGTAATTCTATCCTACTGAATCTAGATACTAATAATGACTCATTGTAGCATATTTAACCCCTGAAATGCAATTAGTGGTTTCAAGTGTTATTTTTTTGTAGTATGTGCTAGCAGCAATATGACATTTTTATAACCTTTAGGACTGTATTTCTTGTACCAAAAGATACCATTGTATCAATTACCTTTTTATGATTGTATTTTCTCTCAAGCATGTGCATTTGCTTTTAACTACGGTCCCAATTAAAAGCAGCATACTTTTACATACATAAAATCATCTTAAAGTTGTTAAAATGACAGTTAGCTATTGATTGTTACTTCCTAAATTTGCTTTTAAACTGCTTTGATTGTGTTATTTTGTGGATGCAAACAATGTTACATGGTTATCACTGAAGGGAAACAAAGGTGTTTTTTATTTAAAATAAAGAAAAGAAAAGTCATTTCGACCATCGGAGGGCGTTTGTTGAAGAATGCTGTTGTAAAGGCTAATGATCCAACCATAGAGCACATTGACAGTTTGCTGATGGTTTGCCTACGTAGATGGAGATTAAGTTTCAGTTCTAGTTCATTTTAATTCTGCATAATTATATCCTGAGCAGTTCTTTAAATGACTTTAAAAAAGCAAGGAAAAGTAAAAAGTAGGCTGTGTTCAGTTAGTGGCAGACACCTGGCAGACAGTTCCTGTATGGGAGGAAGCCTGATTTTTTTTTTTTAACATTTTTTTTCTTTTCTTTTTTTTTGTCATTCAGGAGTTTTTCCTGCTTTGTATGCTGGCATAGGAGGAAAAATGAAATTCTGTACCCAGTGAAAACTATTTAGTATTGGTTTTGGGGAGCAGTTTTAAGAAATTTTTTTACTTTGACAGATTAGACACAACTAATCTGTCAGTAAGTAATACACGTAGCCAGGGAAAAGTGATTGTCCAAGGCTCGACTGTTTCATTAATGACTCTTTCTGTCTAATGACATCGCAGTAGTTTGGGGTTGGCGGCTTCTTTTTTCTTCTTTATTTATAGGGGTTTTTTTTCCCCCCACCAGGGCTTTTGACTCTATGTTCAGATTTCACATTCAGACAATTCATTACAGAAACAAGACTTCTGTTTGTTCTTCCACTATAATCCTGTTAGGTCATTTATAGGGGTGCATGTTTGGGTGTACTCTATTTGTATTGTAATACTTGTAGAGGTACTTGAGATCTTCTACTACAGTGGTGTCATTAATCATTGGCATGTTTTCTCCATTCTGAGCAGAAAGCAAGCAGGATTGTAGGAGGACGGAGGGAAAGGATAAAGACTACTTAAAGAAATGAAACATGCTTTTTTCAAGTCTGTAATACTGGCCATACAGAAGGAAATTACAGAATCAGAGGAAGTTTCAAAAGGATATTGAGAATGAAGAGATGAAAATAATTACCTTAAAAATGGACTGTAAGGAGAAGTTTTTAAAGAAAAAAATGGCTTGAACAGGGTAAATTGGAAACCTTTTCTGTTTCTATTATATAACAAGGGAACAAGATTATGTAAGCTAATGCTAATAAATTTTGATGAAGTTAAGTCAGTTCAAAGTCTGGCTACTGGTGAAAAGAGTAGTCTTGCTCTTGCTTTCCTTGGCCTCACTCTCCTGGTGCTCTTCTCTCCCTACAGTCATAGGGTGAGTTCATCAAACTGGTTGATGTGACAGAAACCTAATCTGTAAGAAAACAAATGGCCTTTCCACCAAATTAGTGAGATGAATCTACTCCGCTTGAAGCTATGGACTCATAAAGACTGTCACAGTAGAGAAGACGGGACCAACTGCCCCATGGAGCATAAGCTCTGAGCACACCCAACTTTATTAGCTTAGCCATAAAGTGGAACCGTACCCTAAAATTGTGGTGCTGTTTTGTGGTTTTTAAAATCTCTCTGTTCAAATGCAACTGTGAAATAGAAGAGCCAGTTGGCCCAGGAGATTTTAGTTAATTGATTTAGTTGATTTAAATAGACAGTTTCTGAATGTTTTCCCTAAAATTTAGGGAAGTTATTATACAGATAGAAGTCTTAGAGAAATTTTTGACGTTGTTTGAACATGGGAATTCCGTTCAAGATCTGACATTAGAAGTGTGCTAGTTTTAAATGATGACATCCTCCCTCCCCCCCCCCGCCCAAAAATCTTTCAAGGAAGGGTGGGGTGGAAGACCACTGCAGCAAGATTAATATTTATTATATTTATTATATGTCTATGTTAATATTTATTTTCTATCTGTTTGATTAAAATCTGAAGTGTTAGATTATGTGGTAAAAGCTGGTCTGCACACCCACGAAAGAGCGAAGAGACAATGGTAGGTGGGGGAACCCAAATAACATCCTGCCCTGACTGTGCCCAAGCCCTTCACAGGAGCCATCAGCATATCAAAGGCCTGGTCTCCGCAAACCCACAAGAGCACAAAGGTAGGCAGTGGGGGGTACCCCAAATTAAGGACTCAAAAGGAGGGATACACTCTGTCTGGGGACCCTCCCAGGGCTGTCCCTGCAGAGCCTCAGCTCCAGCCGTGAAACCCGTCAAGATGAATCACCCCTGGGAGCACCTTTTGGACTGAGGGGGGGTTGCTGCCCGGGGCTGTGGGCCACATTATGGGATGCAAGCATTTTAGGTTTGCACAAGACTACTTACAGGATGTGCAGGGGAGGAACCGAAGGCAGGAGTGAGGTGATTTGGGGATGAACAAGGATGGGGAAGATAGAGGGGTGAGGGGTTAAAAAAGGGCCAGTCGTGTGCGAATGGTGTGCTGGTGGTATGCGTGTCTGGCCACGCCCTGTGCAGGTCAGCACAGCCTGCCCTGTCTACTTGTCATATTCCTTTTAACTCTTTCCCAGGTGAGGGCCCTGTTGGGTGTGCACGCGTGGGCACAGGGCGCGAGTGCAGCCGCTGGGGTCACGCCAGGGCTTGGCGGGACCACCTGTCAATGGTGCGGTGACTGGAGAGACCAGAGTGAGTGGATTTAAGTGCCACTAACTGTAGTGCGACCTGGGGCCATGGGGGCCTGTGTGTCCCTGGCACCAGCAACTGGAGCGAGTATGGGTGTGCGAGCGGGGGGATGATGGCTAACGGAGGTGAAACCAGACTAGCTGGTGAGTAGGTGAAGTGGCCTGGGAGCCAGATGAGTGTGCATCTCTCTAAGGACAAGACCATGGGAGGAGCTGGCTAGTGAGGGGACCAGGAGGGTGCCAGCCAGCTGCCTGACAGACTGCAGGTCTGGGGGTCTCTGGGGGTGAGACCTGCTGTTGTGGGTCGCTGTGAGTGAGACCACAGGGGCTTGGCTGCTGGGGGACCAGGGGAGTCTTAGCCAGCTCTGCGTGTCTGTGTGCGCGAGTGAGACTGTGCCAGCCATGGCAGCGCGCCTGTGGCCTCGGGGACCTCGTGTGTCCAGGTGCCAGCAACTGGGGAGACTGGGATCCAGGGACCAGCTATCGGGCAGACCAAGTGTCTGAGCCCAGCTGCTGGGGGGACCCACATTGCATGTAGTGAATCTGCTCGTCAGTGGACCTACATCCTGCTCAGCCAGAGGGGAGCGGGATGAGGCTGTCGGCGCTCTTTGTGTCTGCCTGTTTGATCTGTGTGGCTGGCCATGTGTATAATTGTGTTTGTGGTATATACATGTGCTTTGTGTGCATGTGCTTAGTGGGAGTACATGCTTAACCTCACTATGGTTGGACGTGGGGACATGGAGCTGTGGCTGCCTTGCCTTTCTCGGCCTGCTCGATCTAACCAGATTTTTCCCCCAATACAAAGTTTTAAGCTATTTTGTATAGTTATATCTTTAAAGTATGGAGCTTCAGCCGTTTTTCCACATAAGTTAATTATAATGGAGGAAATGCGTAGTCTTTCAGAATCAATCAGTGGTGTTTACTCAACTGCCTCCTGTCTCTTAGGACATTATTTGTACATCTGTATGTGGAATGGGGAGATGAAGGCCATGCGGCTTGCATTTTAGTCAACAGGAGAAAAATTATGCCCTGATCTTGCTAAGATTTGCTGACAGGATGTATGTAATATTTCTAGTCTTGTCAAAATAAATGAAATTATGTAGAGATAAGCACTTACATAATTCTGTAAGACTGGATCCTTTAATCAGGAGGGCTACAAATGTAGAAAAATCCATATGCAACACTTGTCTTTTTTTTTGCATTATTCCAAAAATCTCTCTTCCTCTGTGCCCCTGAGATGTAGAATGTCCCCTTTGTAGCTGTATGAAAATGAAGACCAATCTGCATAAAATTCTTTTAACTGGCTTTCTTCTAAATGCCTTTCTTCTGTGTGGAACCATGTATATGTGTTTGTCTAAATGTATGTAACAAAATAATAATAAAACAGGCAGAACTGGTAGTTAGAACTGGTATTCTCCTGAATGGATTCTTAAAGTTCTGGGGTTTTTATAAATACTTCCAGTCCATATTGACTGGTAACCTGGTTTCATTCCACTAGTGTGTTTATTTCCAAAATCATGTTCTCCAGTTCTAAAAATACTGCTTTCTGGTCTTGGGAATATTGTGATATCCTGTAAATATGATTATTTTGCAATGGCGGGGGGCTTAGGTGATCGTTCTTTAGGAGGAAAAAAGTATAAAGGTAAATATACAACAAAAATAATGGTGTTGTAGGAAAAACATTTTAGCATTCTGTAGAGCTTGTGTTATCCTGAACTGGCTCTTTTGTGTCTGCCGTGTTTATCTACAACACCTAATTCTGGAGAATTTTTTAAAAAGCCAAAGAATTCCTTGACAGTATTTAGCTTGTTCTGCACGAGGTGGAAGTAGAACTTCACTGATATTTTTTTTTTTTGAGGATTTCATTTTGGGCTTGTATAGTTTTTGTTTTGTGTTTTGATTTTGGAGCCCCCTCTTCCATACCCCCCAAGTTGCACAATTGTTGAGTTTGGGTTTTTTCCTGAATAAAAGTCAAAATTATGAAGTTACACAATTATTTTGCCTTCTTGCTCTCAATCTTTTGACTATTTAACCTCAGAATAGAAGTAGTGCTGTGCATCTGGCAGAGGCATTAATTTATGATTCAATTAAGTACTGCTGTTCCTGCAGTTCCATTGTGTATTACCTCAGAGAGGTTGTAGGTGAGGGTTTTGTCTTTTTCTTTTTTCTTTTTTTAAAAATCAGTGCTATTCTTTTCAATGCACTAGAATTAATATCAAGGTAAAAGGATTTCGGTTGGACGTGCTGCAAGAGTCTTGGCTGAAAATAAATTACGTTGACTTCAGTGAAAGCTGCACAGTTTATACTGGGAATGAATTTGATTTTCATTTTTCTGAACGTAAATCCGTAAGTGATTTACAGTGGAAAAGAGTGGGAGTCAGAAGGGAGCTTTAAGTCCAGAACTAAAGTAAACTGTCTGGGGTCTGGGTTTCTAAAGGAATGAAACAGTCTTGGACATCTCTGCAAGATTTCCATGTCTGAATTCCATTATTTATTGAGCAAGTCCACTATTTTTGTGTGGTGGTTTTTTGGTTTTTTTTTTTGTGCCGGGTTTTTTTGGAGAGGGCAGATGGTTTTTTGTTTTGTTTTTTTTTTTTTAAAGTTGAGCAGTAGAATTTGGCTGATGAATCTTTTTGCTTGATGGTATGTAAGGAGTCTCTTACCAACTGTTTGTGTCCTTAAAACACACCTGAAAGAAGCTTTAGTGCATGAGGAGCACAGTGGATCTGTCACTCTTGTTCCTTAAATGCTTCAGCTGCAGAGTAATACTGCTGATGGGCTAGTGAAGAGGGATCAGATTGCTACAATGAAAATGGAACTGTTGCAATCACTGTACTATTTTTAGTTTTTGGGGGTTTTTTAAATTAAAAATTTAACATAACTTGAAGGCTTTGAGGGCTTTTGCTTTATCAGTAAAGATACCCATGAAAAGGGGGTTGTAGTTTATTTTGTAGTGCTTTCTTTCAGAAATCCCCTTAAGGAAGTGACACATGGATTTGAAGGGCAGGAAAGGAGCAAGTTCTTCAGAAAAGTAGTGTAGAACTTCAGTGTTGCAGTGACTTGGTGTTTTAAAGTGGGCTTTATAGTCAGTCAGAAGGAACACGACAGTACAAAATTTCCTTGAGGTTTCCCTAGAGTACCCTAACCTAGATCTGAAGAGTTGTGCAGTACTAGTATGCCATTTTTCCGTTTCCTACTTGGAAGGACCCTACCTGGAAACAGGGATGCCTCAGGGGTTCCCTGGCTGACAGCTCCGAGGTTGGCCTCACTGCCACTCAGAGTAATCACTGCTTCAGACCTTTTGGTAGTGAATAACCAGAGCAGGGTGGGGTGCTTTTTTATGCTTTTTTTTTTTTCTCCCAGTGCAGCTGAATTTACTAAATAATCCTGAAACAATTCATCAATTTGGCTGGTATGAAGGTATATCTGTCCAGATTTGCAAAACTGCTAATAACAGTAGCTTTTCCTTCTTCTAAATTGGCCAGTTTCTTAAGGTGCAGTGGGCTCACAGAGGAGGTAGAAGGCTGATTCAGTTCCCCCCTTCATCAAAATGTCATCTACCATTCTCAAAGCATCCTCAAAGAAAAACAGGGGAACCTAAACAGCTAAGCATGCCATCAGTTCTATAACAGACAAAAAGGGAGAAAGACATTTAGTTCCTAACATGTGATTTCAAGAAATCTCAGAAGGAACACTGTCTGGTTTCATATATGTTTGTGTCAATTAGAAAATTATGTATCCTGGGAGGTGAGATATAAGGTCATCATACTTGGGGCAGTAAAAGAAGTTGAACCTGCTTCTTTCATCCAAAGAAAGTGATACTTGGCAATTTCTTTTGGTTTTTTGGGAAAAACTGGAGTTTTATTTGTTGCAAAACTGTCTTTCTTTTTTCAATTAATCAGCCTAAAAAATGAAATCTTAAAGCAATTCTGGTCATGAGATCTAATGAGGTTTTATAAATCTATACTCTTTCAAGAAATTAAGTATGCAGTGTGCATTTAATTTACTTGTTGGTTACAGTAGCTCACCAGTAATAGAAGTTACCATGTAAAAATTATGAAGGGTACGTATTGTATTTCTGCTTGTCTGTAATTAAAATGTGATATTGTAATAGGAAAATGCTGTACCTATCACTCTTGATTCCAATATAAGCTTTTATAAGTGTCCCATTTAACTGTGGCGTATTCTAGCTCTGGTGAGTTTTATTGAGGGCAGCGTGACTTTATAAGAAACGATGTGATGATTGTTGTGAACAGTGCTCTGGTATGGGTGGACTTGATTTTAGCTCTTGGCTTGGTCCCAAGACACCTTGCATGAACTAGTGCTACAGTTCCCAATCTGTGTAGTGAATTAGCTACTTCCTCGTATCATGGAAGCACTAGGAGTAGAATCTAGTAACACTTGTGAATTAGTCTCTTAGATATACCTGTTGAGATATCCACATGTATACAGAAGTATCAAAAGAATTAGGTTTTGTGAGTGTTTCATACTCTACATTCTCAGTATTCTTTAGGAATGATTTTGTGACTCAGAAGTGTAGTATCATTTTTTTTTCTTAGCTTTATTTGCTGTTTCAGTGCTCCATAATACGTGTGCTTTATTCTTCAGGTGGGATTGAATATTGCATAGTTGTTTGTGTGACGTTGAATTTGACAGAGGTAGGTTACATCTTTTATCTTTTAGTTTTTTGTCATGTTTACGTGGGACAACAGAGTATGAAATTCTTTGGTGTTAATGTAGCCTTAAAAGCTTTATGCTGGATTTTAGAGAAGATTGCTGCAAAAATGAAAAGGAAGACAAATACCAAAACATAATATTATCTTCTGTACTTGAGTGCAAACTATAAGCCTAAAACTTGCAGTTTTATTTTATAAGTGAATGAGAGTTTACTTAAGTAGATATTTTCAACATACACTTTAACAGAAAACTTTTTTTTTTCAGGAAGCTGTTAAGCTGTATTTATATTTCAATGTTTTAACCTTTTGCTCTACAAACAGTGCACAATGGCTACTTATGGGTAACCTCTTTAGTTAAAAGAGTTTGTCTTTTAATGTTACAAAATTGTGGAGCCATTGGAGGTATAATGAATAGTTTTGCTATAGTGATTAAAACACAGATGGAGCTCATAGCTGAAGTGTATTTCAGTGGCAGTCAGTGTTACTTGGTGCTGAACATGAGCACCATCTCTCTTGGGCCTGATTGAAAGGGTGGTCTCAGGAGAATTTTTTGTGATTATCGTGAGGTAATTTTAACTTCTCTGCTTAGCAAAATATCTGTCTCCTGCCCAAAGTTACTAAAGATAATTGGAAAACAAATCTACACTCTTGGGTAAGACAGAAATTTTAGGGTTGTAATATTTACTAAAGTGACAATTATTAGTGATGTCATTGGTCAGTAACTTTTTTTTGAACATTTAGTGTCCACTGTTGCATCTAATAAATGGAGAGTTTGTAATACAATAAAACAGCAGTGACAATGTTTCCAATTTCAGGCAATACCATGGACTAATTTTTGTAGATTTTCTTAAAAAAAATTTTTTTGTTTTGCAGCTAATATATTCTAAAATTCAGAATTTATCTACATAAGAGAACATTTCAAGGTTGTTTGAGTTAATTTTAAGATCAAGTTTAGACTGATGAAAAATTCTGTATAAACATTTACTTGGTTTTGGTTTTGTCCCTGCTCCCCCCGTAGGAAACTGTCTTAGTTGTCTTTGAACTTAACCCTTGTCAGTTTTTTTTGTTAATTTCTCTTGTAGTCAAATCTCAAGTTTTATTTTATTATGTAATATAAAATCTTTCTCTCCCTTTTGTGCTTTCCTGGACATCCTTAAAAACGGGAGTTAACTAGAAAAAATTCAGTCATGTCTATTAGAGCTGACAGCCTGAGACAGAAGATCAAAAGACAACAGCAAAGTATTCATGCTTTTCATTTCAAGCAAATACTGAATTAACTCTGAAGTACAATGTTTTAAACTTCAAAAGTAACCATTTCCTTGCTGATCAAAGCAGAAGGAAAATAGATGCTGTAGGCAAAGGGTCAAATAGTTGGGCTGCTGTTTCCCAATTTGAAATGTAGTTGGTTTTATGGATTTTAGTGTATAAGTAGGAGCAGACTGCTATCTGGGGTGGGAAGCCAGAGCTGATTTCTCAGGCAGCTTGATTTTCTCAACCTAAAGCATGTTTATGACCATCACAAGCTGTGGGAATTAAAGCAGTCTTTACTATTACTACTTTTCTTTCTTACAGTGTAGTACAGTTTTCAAGATGGGCTGAACTTAAAATAGTGACCTATTTAACTGGGAAAACCCTCTACTCTGTACTATAAAGATTAGGTGTCGTCTTGAAATTAAAATTGCTGCTTGCATTGTTTTAATTTGGGCTTGTGGAATCTGCTGACAGATAGATTGCATTATTTAGATGCTTCCCTTCAGTATTTTGACTAACTGTTAGTAATCTTGCTAATGAATAGTTTTATTTCACCATGTAAACATCATACATAAACATCTCCTAAACTTCTCTGTTACACAAGTGCACAAAAAAACTCTACTATCAAATTTTCTCATGAGATGCCAACCAACGTGTTTGAGTTGCATCTGCTTTCAAGTATTATCTGAAAAAAACAGCATTAACATGTTTTATAAAGATGTAACAAAGTGCTGTGGTTAATTCTTATATGAAGTGGCAGATGTGGGGTCTTTGCTGATGATACAGCACACCATTTCTCCCTTGAAGGCTTTAGCTAGAAATGACATTTATTCACTGCGGAGAACCAGTGCTCTGTGATAATTCTGTATGCCTCACAAACAATGTGACTTTAAATAAATGGTTGCATAGCCGTATAAAGATGGTTGTAAAAATGTGTTATCAAGGGAAATTGGGAGCGCTTACTGGGCTTGCATGAGTAGCTGTTACAGTAATGCAGCTTCAAGTAGAGAAAATTGTTGAGTTCTCAAGCCTAATTTTCAGAAGAATGTGTATATCTAAAACCAATATTCTTATTTTTAGTCTGCAAGCAGTTTACAATGCCTTAATCATTGGATACGAAGTGCAGTTTAGACCATGAAGTTTCATTGGTGAGGTATCCTCTGTCCCAGTTTTCAGCTTCCCCTCTAGTATCTCTGGCACATATTTGTATTTTGTCATCACACAGCAACTTTATTTTTATTACAGGTTCATAAAGTTCACTAAAGTAATGTGAAGGTTCCGAAGTTGAACTAGACAAAATACAAACATGTAAATGAGTTTCTTCACAAATCTGATTCTGAAAGGACAGTCTCTTATCTCTCGTTTGTAGTTGTTTCATGCCACTGCATTAAAATGAAACATTAAAATGTATTCTTAATTAAAATTAATTAAGATTAAATAATTAAAATTAATTAAGAATAACAATTTTGTACCAATTTTTGTTAGCAAAGTAGTTTTCTTAGGTTTTAATTGAACTAGTGCCAAACCACTTTTTCTTTATGGGAACTTGATTATTAAAATACAAACGAGAAAAAATAATGTCTGTTATGCTACAAATAAAAATCATTCCAACATTCCTGCAAACGTACCTGTGTGCTTACCACTTGGTGGTGGTTGTGTAGCCTGGATCGTGACCAGGTTTCCAGTGCATATGCCCTGACTGAGCCTTCTCATGAGTAATCCAACTGAGTTCATGGGATTAGACTTGCGCTCGTGGACAAATCGTGTCTCTGCTGATTTAGTCTCTTTAAGAGTTTTCAGTATGATGATTGCCTTGGAGAATCTGGCATAAAGGAATTGCGAGCCTTTCTGAAACTTCACTTGTCGATATTTGTGCAAGCAGCTTGAATCTCCTTCCGCATACTGGTTAATTTGAATAGAGAGTGTCAGTCTTACACGTTTCCTTTTTTTGCTAACTGAAAAACTTGAGCAAAAAAAAAAGGCATCTCGTGTGAAAAAGAAATGTTTGTGATGCTTCATTGTTTTTTGTGTGTCAGGGTGATGAGACAGTGGTCTGCGGTAGCTCTGATACCCTTTCATGGGTTGTGATTATTTTTTTATTTTTATTTTGTAAAAGGCACTCAGTTGGTCCTAATCTTGGTAAGGTTTGTCCCTGTCATCTCTTGACAAGCTGAGAAACATGGTGGATCTCTTTGGTTCTTCTCTAGGACTTGCGACTACAAGTGCTTGTCTGTTTCCGGTGTACCAGTTTGGCTAGGAATTCATGTTCTGGCCATAAGGCCGGGCATTTCTGCCATGTCTAAAAATGTCTTGCATATCAGGGGAAACTTGATTTTTATGTAGGAGATTAAAAATTAATAGGACTAAAGACATTCTGACTACAAACCGAAATAAACCTGTAAGTGATGAAAAAAAAAGTAGTCTAAATTGTTTTCCTCTCGTGATTCATTTTATTTAAAATTTAAACAGGTTAGACCTACAAAACAGTGCAAGTAAATGTTCACGTAAAGGAATGCTACCTTTCTTTCTGACACTTGTCAGATTGTGACACTGTCCTCAGGATTCAGTTAAAGCTAACTGTAATTGGAGGGAAAACACAAGAAAAAAAATTATGGTATTTAATTACTACTTTCTAGGCAGATTACTGTCTTCTCGAGGGCGAAAAATTTTGACCTCAACTGAGTAGCAATGCTGCTCAACAGAAAACTTGAAAACTGTTGAACATTTTGCAGAACATCTTTGGAAAAGATCACATGCGGCTTGTTCACCAGCTTTCATGTCCCCATTTTGTGAATGCCTCTCATTTTTTGTTAGCATGTGTTCAAAACTGTTAAGCCAAATTTATAGCTGTGAACAGCAGAATAGCATGCCCTGGCTTCCTCTGAGTTTGTGTCTGCCCTTACCTACCACCACACCTTTCTCATTCTGATTGCTTTCCTGCCCGCTCTGTATCTTCATTTTCCTTTCCCCAAGAAGTCCCCACCAGAGTCCCAGGTCTCCTGGGACTGTCCCCTCACCGCTGCCTGTGCGAGAGGCAGGACTTGGTATTCACGGGGCTAAACCGGCAGAAGGGGTTGAGCAGGAGGCCAGGCTGCAGCAGGAGCCATGCTGCAGCCCTTCCCAAGGTGGGAAGAAAGACTGAATCCATCTCTTCTCCTTGTCAGTGACCATAGTGGAGAATTTTGAAGCTACTTCCAGTTTGGCCAATTTAAAACAAACTTGGAGTGGGTTGAGAAAAGGATGCACAATGCTACTGCATAAACCTTTCTCTTAATCAGGTTAAAAATCTTTACTGTTATAACCTGATGGTAGTAAGCATAACAATTATATGGTTTCCTTTTCTGTATTTAAAATTCTCACTTTATATTAATTTTCAGCATGCAGTATTCTTCTAAAAGGAAAGAGTCATCTGTGGCTACGTATGTGTAATTTGTCTGACTTCAGGTGTTAGTTATCAGCAAGTTCTAACTTTAGCTTCTTGGGGTGTTTGCAATATCACTGAGGCTGTAAAACTCAACCTCTAAATAGGAGAAATGCTGAAATAAAATATGTAAATCGATTCTTTGTATCCATTATTCTTCTTTAATTTTCAATTATCTGCTGTTCTTGCCATAGTTTTATTACTGCTCTGTGGCTGAGTCTGAGATGAACTTTTACTCTAGAGTTCTTTTGTAATGCTGGACAACTACCTAATTAAACGTTCTTAGGTTGTCTCTAATGAGTTGTTCCTAACTTTAGACATTACGGTCTGATATTTGCAAGTAGTAAATGCTGATTTTAGTCATAGGTAACTATGCTTTGAATTCATATAATACTCTAAAAGTACTGGGGGGTGGGGGGGTGGTGTTGGGTGGAAATAATCTGTTTTCTTTTATTCCCACCTCTATTTTTAAAGCATGGTGGTCCTGATTGACAGATGGTGAATATTCAGAATTAATTGTATTTGGGAAGAGGTTTGGCACGGCTTTTATCTGCCACCTTTTCATCATGTAGAATTGTTTACTTTAGATTAGTGGAGCGGTATTAGTACAGCTCCAACATACATCTCGTAGTTGAGTTGGTATATTAAAGGTTACTGTTCTGGTCTGTTGCTATGTGTACTGGCAATTTATTGTGTGCTGAACAATTTTAACCAAAATACGTTGCTGCAAGATAGACTTGCTACACAATCTTGTAATTACTCAGTCGTTCATTCCTCT
Source organism: Calonectris borealis (assembly GCF_964195595.1). NCBI lineage: Eukaryota > Metazoa > Chordata > Aves > Procellariiformes > Procellariidae > Calonectris > Calonectris borealis. The sequence goes on along the minus strand of NC_134352.1, from coordinate 27,403,512 downwards.
TAAGGGTAAAGAATGTTACTTGAGAATTGTGAGATTTTTTTTTTTAATATATATATCTTTTTTTTTAGAGATTTCCAGAGTCACACTGATTTCGTTCAATTACCAGAGTAAATACTAAAGGCGTCTTATTAAAATAATTTGCTCATTTCTAGACTTTCATTCTGTTTTACAAAAGGCGCTGCATTTGAAGTTTCATTCATGAGGCTTCTTTCTAGTTGTGTATTATTTATCAGTTTATTTGAATCATTGGGAAAATAATGCCGTCACACATGGAACAGCAATAAGCGTGGCTTTGGAGAGTGTACCTTAGGAAATCTTCAGAAAGGTTTGAAGGAGTTGATGGAGGATGGATGAGGGACAAAGGGTAGGCTTTTGCTTGAATGTACAAAGCAGTTTCCCTGAAGTGTGTTTTCTGCTGGGGTTTGCACTGGCTGAAGTCTGCTCTGCACTATAAAACCAGGATTCACTCGTCTGCATTTATGGGATTCTTCTGTGCTTTTGATTTAATTCCGTATCTTTCAATGAGGTGCACAACAGGCTGTGTTTTAAAGCATATGTGGGGAAAGGAGTTACATTAAGTCTGCAAGCAAACGTTCTTCCCCTCACACCCTGCTTTTTTGAAGTGTTTGACCTTGTAACTTCATAATCTCAATATTTTCTAAAAGCCTAACTCAACACCTCAAGCTTTCTTACATTGTGACCTTTCTAAATTATATACAAACAGGGAAATTGTATTCTTACCTAAATTTCTTAAGTGTTTGATGGTTTGTCGTTTCTCTTGATTCTTTTGAATCTGTTTTGGAGAGAGAGTTGAGGGTCAAAATTTCTTGGGTCTGTCCCTGTACTGCTTCAAGTATGGTATTAAAGTATACTTTGTTATCTGTCTCAATAAGCTTTTTGTTACTGCTGCTAGAATTTGTTGGAGTAGCAAAATAGCTTGGTACTGGGTACAATAAAAGACTTTGAAAATCTGGAGCTCAAGGGTTTTTTTAAAAATTATTGCTATTTTTGAGAGGTGGTGGGATTTCTCTTTGTGTTCTGTTCCAGCAAAGGCCAATCTTCTTTGAAGATATCCCTCTTTCTCTTTTTTCCTAAGAGGTTAGTTTATGGTTTATCTGTTTGGATTAAGTTGCTATTGTTAAATACATAGTAGAATATTGTTAAATAAACTAGTAGAAACATTGGTAAAAGATCTTGAAAGAATAGGTTTCTGTCTTGCTACTTTTATTCCATATTTGATTACTGACAAGGGACAATAAAGTATGTCCAGTTAGAAGAGTGGACTATTCTGGGGAAAGGTAAAATGGACAAATGAAGATGCATCATAAAAATTTATTGTAGCCCGTAAGCTGTATTATCTAGGCTATTCTTAACTCTGTTCCATAAAATGAAGTGTCTAAATAGAATGATATTAGGGAAAAAGTCATAGGTTTTTTTGTTCAAGAGCTGGCCTAAAGTTAAAGTGATCTTTGATGGGTGTTTAAAGGCTTGCTTCCTGTGATGTTTAATTTGTTGCAATTGTCTGTCAAACCATCCTGTCCCCTGTTCCAATAGTGAATCGATTCCTGATAAATTCTGTTTTTACGAGTCCTTTCTAGCTCACTTGCTTCTTCCATAGGAGCTGTTACTTAACAAACGAAATTCAGAGCAGTCTACTGGCATAAATCAGTTACATGGTGCTTATTGAAAGACTATTTTGACATGACAAGTCACTGATAAAAACAGCCTTTTTAATTTTGGCCTTTTCAGAGAATCAAAATAATCACCTGACAGGTGGAATAGGACAGGAGAGAGATTGCATTCTGAAGAAAAAGGCAAATAATGCAAAATACATAAAATAATTAGCAGGTAATTTTTTTATTTTTAACTTTTTTCTTTTTTTTTTTTCCTTCTTCAAAAATTGATTCAACTTTGCATTTAAATACCTACCTACACATTTACCACTGTTGTATTGAATGTGGGGAGGTGCGGGGAAATCACTTGTAATACCAATATAGGGTCTGTAAGAGTGGTCATAAACAATGAGACAAATAGTGACCAAAGAACTGAGTCTTTTCTTTAAAACTGAAGAGATTTCATTACAGCTCTTGAATTTTCTTCTATTTCCTTCCCTGTAGTAGAATTTGAGAGTCCAGAGGTCAGTGGGATACACATGTACTCAGGTTAGGAAAAGTAACCAATTTTTGCTGTTTCCTAAGGGAGATTTTTAGTATATTTTAATTAATTTTAATTTTCAGTAAGCAGTGGTTGTACTTTGACAGCTAAGAAAGCCTGATTGTGTCCCAGCATGTTCCAGTTTCTCTTGCCAGGTGTCTGCAGATCTTAGCAAGGGAACTTCTGTAGTAAAATGCAAAACATAAATTTTTTGCTTTCTGATATACAAGCTCAGAAGGGATTAAACCAGAATTCTTAGGCTCTGTCCAAACTATGTATTCCAGAAATGCTTTGCAACTAATTTATTGAAATTAGTTAACCTAAGGACAAGCTAAGTCTTGTCCTTAGTTTTCTTTTTATTAGAGTAAGTTAAGATTCTTCCTCATTCTTAAATCACGGCTATCGTACAGGAGTCGGAAAACATAAAGCTTGAGAATTTTCTAGAGTGGTATAGGAAGGGCAGTGTGATGGCCAGTTTTATACCCATGTCTGTCAGAGTTTAGTGGAAAATAGCAATAAACCAGTATCAAGCAAAGCTATTGCCATTGCTTCTTGTATTATGGTTCTTATACATTCTGTGTAAGATTGTCTTTAAAACACCAAAAAACCCTTAGCAGATATAAACTTAAAAAAAAAAAAAGATTGCAAATAAACTGAAAAAATACATATATGTGATATCCCAACTAAGTTGGAGGAGATACTTGCCTGAAAAGATGGCTTTGTGATCCAGTGCAGCTGTTGCAAAGCATGCAGGTGCCTGTTCAGATTTGTGTTCAAAACATGATAAAAAAAGTAGTCTCAGTGAATGCTATTGCTAAGTTCAATAAAAAGATGAGTGGGTGAAGTGTACTGTTGTATTAGGGATGAGAACAGATGATTTTGCAGCTATTTCTGACCTGACCGAGCTTCTTCTGCTAGAAAATTGACCATTCATAACACAACTGTAACATAACATAACTCTACTTCACTGATAACAAGTGTTTTTCTTTTTTTTTTTCCTAGCACCCATACCTTTTGTTATTTAGTAAGGTTAACTTATTTTCAAAGTACATTCCCAAATAACAGTAATCCTACTTTTCCTTCCTTTATTGAAAATAGTTCCCTTTATCCCATCTGTCTAATGGTATGCCCCTCTTGAAGAAAATTTATTTAGGTGGGTTTTTCCAGGGTGGGGAGTGGGGGGGATAGTGTTTGGATGGACAGGACATTCCAGCATTCTATTCAGGTGTTAAGCAAATATGAATTGTGGAAGTAATCACTGCAGAGTGCTCAGAATTATGTTGTACGGGACCAGAAAACACCATAAAGGTTTGTTACAATTGCATGGCCAAGCAGAGCTAGAAGCTCACTAGCATTAGAAGTTGTTCCCACCCCTTCTGCTGTCCTCACTCCTAGCTACATGCTGCTGTTTCTTTCTTTTTTCCAGTGCTTATGTTCATCCAGTACCTTTGGGAACCAGGTCAACTCACTAATCTGACAGAAAACTAGCATAGGGACAGGAAAGAGGAGAGAAGAGGAACATCCTATTTGATGACAGTGAGCAACTCGCATGGCTCCACAGTCTCATCAACGTAGCAGGGCTGTGCTCATAGGTACTCCGAGCAGCAGCTGTGCTCCATCGCCTGTTGTCTGTGCTCTGTGACTTCAGCTGCTCACCTAATCACTCCCTAATGTATTTTGGTTACAATGAACCCGTTTAAAATAGACTAATAGCCATATGTGGTGGGTTGACCTTGGCTAGCCACCAAGTGCCCACCAAGCCCCTCTGTCACTCCCCCTCCATCAGCAAGGCACGGGGGAAACAATACAACGAAAGCTCATGGGTCAAGATAAGGACAGGGATACCTACTGTCACAGGCAAAACAGGCTCGATTTGGGGAAATTAATTTAATTTATTGCCGATCAAATCAGAGTAGGATAATGAGAAATAAGAACAAATCTATAACCACCTTCCCCCCACCCCTCTCTTTTTCCCAGGCTCAACTTCACTCCCAACTCTTATATCTCATGCCCCTCAGCAGTGCAGGGGGATGGGGAATGGGGGTTGTGGTCAGTTCATAACGCTTTCTCTGCCGCTTTTTCTTCCTTATGGTCTTCCCCTGCTCCAGCATGGGGTCCCTCCCATGGGATAGAGTCTTCACGACTTTCTCCAACATGGGGCCTTCCCACAGACTGCAGTTCTTCATGACCTGCTCTGGAGTGTGTCCTCTTCAACGATGCAGTCCTTCAGGAATGGACTGCTCCAGAATGGGTCCCCCATGGGCTGTAGCTCCTGCCAGGAGCCTGCTCCAGTGTGGGCTCTTCAAGAACTGCAGCTTTCTTCAGAGTACATCCACCTACTCCCAGTGTCGGGTCCTCCACAGGCTGCAGTGTGGATATTTGCTCCACTGTGGTCCTCCATGGGCTGCAGGGGACAACCTGCTTCACCATGATCTTCTCCACGGGCTGCAGAGGAATCTCTTCTCCAGCACCTGGAGCACTTCCTCCCCCTCCTTCTTCACTGACCTTGGTGTCTGCAGTGCTGTTTGTCTCACATATTCTCACTCCTCTCTCCCAGCTGCAGTGCAGTGGTTTTTACACTTTCTTAAATATGTTATCACAGAGGCACCACCAGAGTCGCTGATGGGCTCAACTTTGAGTAGCCATTAGCTCCATCTTGCAGCCAGCTGAAACTGGCTCTGTCCAACATGGGGGCAGCTTCTGGTGTCTTCTTAAAGAAGCCACCCCTTCAGCCCCCCTGCTACCAAAACCTTGCCACATAAAAACATACACCATATTAAAGTTCTGCACATTTTGTCTGAAAAAAATGGTGCTTTGCTCTTGTTTGAGTATATAACTTGTACACATGTTCACTTATGTTCAGGGAGCCTGATTTGAAGTCTTTCTTATTGAAGGAACATGCAATGAATTTAATTCATAGTTCGTATGTAATGTGTAATTGAACTTAAATATTTTAAATGATGTCTTATTTGCTTTATCCTTGAAGGCTAATCCTAACTCTGTAAAACATTCTCCCTTTAGTATTTTCTATTTTTGCATTACAAAGGGAAAACAAAGGGCACTTCAATGAACCTTTATCCTTATTACATTGTGTTACTGATAGTGATCTGGATATTAAAATGAAAGTGGAGGCTTCTCATGTGTTTTTCCTTTTAAGCAAGTAATTAGTATCATCCAACTTGTTCATTTTTTTCAGAATGTGAAATTAGCAGTTTGTTGTCTTGCAATGAAAAATGTTGATCTTCTTTGACAAGAGAATTTTACCTGTTTTGATACCTGGTCAAAGCAGAAGGATGATAAGGTGATTTATTGTGAATAAAATGCTTTTCAAATGGTATTAAAGTGCAGAATGGGAGAACTAACTCTGGTCTTCAGACTTCTGAAAAGTGTTTGTGACTCCCACAAAAAGAAAAGGAGGTTTTACATTTTACTGTTTTAATAGAGAGTGTTTCAAGCAGTTTCATGAGCTTATGTTTCACAATTACAAAATATTTTATTATCAATTTAGTAACTGCTATTGAGTTAGCAAATTGTGACTATTCTTAATTCTAAAAGGTGATGGGGGGAAAAAGAATTAAAAACCTTTCATTCTTAGACTTTCCAAAAAGGCATGCAACTTTCCTGATGTTTGATTACAAGGTTTTCTAGTCTTGGATGTGCAAGAATGAAAAATCAGTTTATAAAAGTGAATTTCTGCTTGAGATCTTCTAATATTTGAGTAATGCAAGCACATTTATATTAATAAGAGCAGGAAAGGATTTTGTGTGGTGGTTTGCTTACATATCTCTTCTATCAAAAGAAGTACAATTCCTCATTCTTAAACAAATTTTTACCTCATAGTTTACAGTACTGTGACGGAGAAAATGAATAAAAATCTTACCTTGTATTGTATATCACATTTTGAAAATCTTAGCTTGGAATTCAGAAATTGATTTAAGTTTCCAGAATTTCCAAGAAAATTAGTGGGGTTTTTTTGGTCTGAAATACACTGGCATGTATCTCTAGATTATGTAGTATTAAATTTCCTTCTTTTTCAGGTATTTATTTGTCTCACACCTGAGCGTGCATTGTTTTGAGGAGTGGTATTTGTCATATTTATTTTGGGAAGGGGGAGAAAATGTGACTGGGGAGATAGTTGGCAGATAAGCAAGTCTTAAGCAAAGGCCGCTCGGTAAGATCACATTCCGAAGTAGCAGTTAAACCTGTTTGCGTCTTTTTTTCTTGCACATTTTCTTCTGTTTTGACTGAGTTTTCACTGTTTAAAACTATTCTAGAAGTTGATCTGACAAAATCAGGTCTGCTTAGGCTTTGAAGTTTGCCCCTTTCAGTCGTCTTGGAGGCGCTGAGGACAGCAGCTGTGGGCAGAGCTCAGAGCCTAGGATGACAGTGATTCTGACACCTTGAATTGTGCTTTTTTTCTTCTCTTGATTCTTCTGTTTTTCCTCATGTGTTTCCTGATGCTCTCAAAAGAATTCTGAGGCTGGTTTTAATTCCTATTTAGTCTATAAATTAGTAGAGGATAATAAACTTTTTTTTGCTTAGTCCCCCTGGAAATAATGTCCTTGTTCTTTCTTTGCATAAACACATCTTATAACCTGTTTTCTTATGTCCTTTTGTTTCTGATTTCCATGACTGCTATTGCTGTATGAGTTGCCTCCTAAGTATGATTCAAATGTTCCTTTATTGTTCAGTGAACAGGGTTTGCTTATGGCTTGGGGTAATAGTTTGATTCTCGCTCCTTATAGCAGTTAGGAACCTGCAAGTCATGTTGTGAACCTGTTGATCTCCAAAAGGGGAAGGCAGAGTCTAAATGAGAGTTCTTCATCCTCTACTTCTTTGCTGTATAAAGCTTCAATTAACTTCAAAAGAAAGCTGTCTAATAGATAGAACTCTCCATACCTACTGAATTGACAGAGCATTCCAAGGACTTTGCTTTATTTTTTTTCTTGGTACAGATAGCCTGTGTTCATATAGTAAGTAGAACTTACTTTCTCATTAGGAAACCCATAAAAAATGTTTCATTTAACAAGGAGCACACAAATGATTAACAGGTCAGCAAAATCCCTCAAAATAAGTTTCGGTATTTGTGTATTCAGCTTTTTTATAAATTACATTGCCCTTATAAACCATTCTTTTAAGCACTGCTTAATACGAATTTTCATTTAATACTTCCAGTCAAATAGGAAAGAAATACACATTGTCCAATTTCAATATATTCGGAAAGCATGCAAAGAGTAAATACATTTAGAAAACATCCAGTTTAACTGCTGTAACACATACAAGAAAATTCAAGTCGCAGTTCTTTATTCATTTTATAAATACTGTGCTTCCTCTGATGGAGTGGAAGGTTTCTTATAATGAAATATTTCTTTTAAAAATATGCACTGTACCTGTGCTCAGCAGATCAAATTTTAGAAAAGGTTGTTCATAAAAACAATAAGAGCAATCATATTCCCCTTTTTTCCCTTTGGTATCCATATCTGACAAATGTTTTGGTAGCAGAAGATAAGAATTTGTAAAATCTAAATTAAACCAAGATGTAAACTATATTTGACAACTTAGAATTCTCATTTTAAAAAGGTATCTTTAATATTAGACCAAATCCAGTGTGGGTTGCTGCCAGAAAAGAGGGTTCCTTTCCAACCCCAGCTGCACGCTCACACCATTTCTTTTGTGATAGAAGTACAGCAGCTGCCTGCTGGCACATTGACCAGTTGATCTGATGGAAAATTAACACACCGCCGGGCAGAGGAGAGGGCATCAGCTTCATGAACCAGTGCAGAGCAAGAGGAGAAAAATACAAGGCAGCCTACAATTACAGTGGGTTTATTATATGGCGAAAATTTATCTTTAACTGTTTTTGGAGGAACAGTCCAATGAAGTCTAGTTTGAAGCAACTTCTACTCTAAAAAAACCTCCTTAGTTTTTGGATGGCGTATAATCATGTTCTAAATGTTTTCCTGTGAAAGTGTGTTTTTAAAAAAAAAAAAAAAAGCTTCAAGGAAAGTAAACAGTTCTCCGCAAACAACATAATGAAGCTTTAAGGAAGAATTTTCTAAGGTGATAAATGTATTATTTAATCAAAAGAGACAGAAGTGAGGACATTTTTGATACTTACTTAAAAAAAAAAAATCTAAATATAGGGCTACATTTGGTTGACCATACATTACATTAAAAGTTATGTAGGCCCTGTGTTTTCTGTAATTGTGGTTTCACTGGTGTCCAAAGAATTTTAAGCTGTTAAAGCAGCTTACCTGTGGAGAATTTTCTTGGCTTTCCTAGCATTTTCTTACTCATTCATTGCCCTGTATGGGCAGTGGAGTTGTAAAAGTAACCAAGAGACCTTGGTTTGGAAGTAGAAAGTTTTCATCATCTGCCACAATAATCCACAGGGAAAATCCTTGGTATTCTCTATCCTTGGTGCCTTTTATCTTCTCCATATCATGGAGAATACTAGAACTTGGCATTCTATCCACATTACCTGCCATCTATTTCTCTCAAATTGCTTTGCTACTTTTAATTGACATACTGAACTGGCCTTAATATATTATTTTCAAAGGTTGAAAGAATTTATTGTTACAGACTCACACCATGGTTGAGGTTGGAATGGACCTCCAGAGGTCATCTGGTCCAACACCCCTGCTCAGGCACGGCCACCCCTAGCTGGGTGCCTAGGACCTCGTCCAAACGGCTCTTGAGTATCTCCAAGGATGGAGATTCCACAACCTCTCTGGGCAACCTGTGCCAGTGCTCAGTCCCCCTCACAACGAAAAAGTGTTTCCTGATGCCCAGAGGGAACCTCCTGTGTTTCAGTCTGTGCCCATTGACTCTGGTCCTGTCATAGAATAGAATCATAGAATAATTTAGGTTGGAAAAGACCCTTAAGGTCATCAAATCCAACTATAAACCCTACACTACCCAGTCCACCACTAAACCACGTCCCCAGGCACCACATCTACAGGTATTTTAAATACCTCCAGGGATGGTGGTATTTAGTATACCTCCAGAGTGGTGACTCAACCACTTCCCTGAGCAGCCTATTCCAATGCTTGATAACTCTTTCAGTGAATAAATTTTTCCTAATGTCTAATTGTCATGGTTTAACCCTAGCCGGCAACTCACCACAGCCCAGCCGCTCTCTCACTCCCCCCCCGGTGGGATGGGGGAGAGAATCATAAGGGTAAAAGTGAGAAAACTCATGGGTTGAGATAAAGACAGTTTAACAGGTAAAGCAAAAGCTGTGCACACAAACAAAACAAAACAAGGAATTAATTCAGTACTTCCCATCGGCAGGCAGGTGTTCAGCCATCTCCAGGAAAGCAGGGCTCTATCACACGTAGCGATTACTTGGGAAGACAAACGCCATCACTCCCAATGTCTCCCCTTCCTTCTTCTTCCCCCAGCTTTATATACTTAGCATGACGTCATATGGTATGAAATACTCTGTTGGCCAATTGGGTTAACTGTCCTGGCTGTGCTCCCTCCCAGCTTCTTGTGCACCTGGCAGAGCATGGGAAGCTGAAAAGTCCTTGACTATTAAAGGCTAAGCAACAACTAAAACATCAGTGTGTTACCACCATTATTCTCATACTGAATCCAAAACACAGCACTATACCAGCTACTAGGAAGAAAATGAACTCCATTCCAGCTGAAATCAGGACACCAATCTAAGCCTCTCCTGGCACAACTTGAGGGCATTTCCTCTTGTCCTATCGCTAGTTACTTGGTAGAAGAGACCAACACCCACCTCGCTACAACCTCCGTTCAGGTAGTTGTAGGGAGCAATGAGGTATCCCCTGAGCCTCCTTTTCTCCAGACTAAACAGTCCCAATTCCCTCAGCTGCTCCTGTAAGACTTACACTCTAGACCCTTCACCAGCTTTGTTGCCCTTCTCTGGACATGCTCCAGCACCTCAATGTCCTTCTTGTAGTGAGGGGCCCAAAACTGAACACAGTATTCGAGGTGTGGCCTCGCCAGTGCTGAATACAAAGGGACGGTCACTTCCCTAGGCCTGCTGGCCATGTTATTTCTGACACAAGGCAGGATGCTATTGGCCGCCTTGGCCACTTGAGCATACTGCTGACTCATATTTAGCTGGCTATTGACCAGCACCCCCAGGTCCTTTTCCACCAGGCAGCATTCCAGCCACTCTTCCCCAAGCCTATAGTGTTGTATGGGGTTGTTGTGATGCAAGTGCAGGACCTGACACTTGGCCTTGTTGAATCTTACACAATTGACCTCGGCCCATCGATCCAGTATGTCCAGGTCCCTCTGCAGAGCCTTTCTACTCTCAAGCAGATCAACACTCCTGCCCAACTTGGTGTCATCTGCAAACTGACTGAGGGTGCATCTGAACCCCTCATCCAGATCCAGATAAACATATTAAACAAGCTGTGACCTGGCTTCAACCTCTTTGCACCCTCCTTTCAGGTATTTGTATACATTGATGAGATCTCCCTGATCCTTCCCGAGGCTGAACTCGGCTCTCTCAGCTTTTGCTCAGAGGAGAGATGCTCCAGTCCCTTCATCGTCTTCGTGGCCCTTCCTTGGACTCTCTCCAGTACGTCCATGTCTCTCTTGTACTGGGAAGCCCAGAACTGGACACAGTGCTCCAGATGTGGCCTCACCAGTGCTGGGTAGAGGGGAAGAATCACCTCCCTTGACCTGCTGACAATACTTTGGCTAATGCAGCCAAGGATACCATTAGCTGCCTCTGCAGCAAGGGCACAATGCTGGCTCATGTTCAGCCTGGTGTTCATGAGAACCCCAAGGTATTTTCTGCCAAGCTGCTTTCCAGCTGGGTGGCCCCCAGCATATACTGGTGGCTGGGGTTGTTCCTGCCCAGGTGCAGGACTTTGCACTTCCTTCCCCTTTTTGAACTGCATGAGGTTCCTGTCAAACCATTTCTCCAGCCTGTTGAGGTCCCGCTGGACGGCAGCACGACCCTCTGCCATATTGGCCACTCCTCCCAGTTTGGTGTCATCAGCTTTATAGATCTGTGTTTCTGATAATTGCTCTCTCAACCCCTAGATATCTAACTGTTTTGTGAGATGTTTTTATTGATGTTGAGGCTCAAGAGGTTGACAGCTTCTGGCCAAACGCTTTTTGCGTGCATCTTTGACCAAAGTGTCATAAGTGGCTGGATTTAGTGCTTTAATGAGTCCCTTAGCTGATTCCACAACATATTGATTTTCCTGTGTTATTAGAAGCGAAGTGCTTCAACCTCGAGGCCTAGCTGCAGTTCATTTGTTGAACTGGCTATTGTTTATGTACCCAATTGTTGCGTAAGCTTAAAGTTTTGTCTAAGACAAAGTGTGGACTCTCTGCTCTAGCTGAAGACAAAACTCAAGTAGTCCTTGCTCAGTTCCATGGTTTCAATGCGTAAGAAACAAGAAAGAGATTCAACTACGAGAAATTACCACTTGTGATAGAATTTCATATCAATCCCCATAAGCTTTGACCATGTTCTCTTTTTTTTTTTTTTTTCTTTGAAGGTAGTGGTGGTTGAAAGTGAGGTTTCTGCTTGTGGCTTGTTTACTCGGTACGGTATATGAAATGTTCTAGTGACTAAATTGAGAACAAGGAATTATTATAATGTGCTTTATGAACTTGTGGTTAATGCAGAGCTTTCTTTTTCTGTAGTTCATTTTTGGAAATTGATCATTTAATTGCTATTCTTTTAAAAGACTCACTGTATAATTTGTATAACATCACACTGAAATATTGTTATTTTATTTTGGGTGCTATTTTGAATTGTATTTTGAATTCCAGCTTCTTGGCCACTTTTTTTTCTCCCTCAGCTTATTCAGTAAGATGTCTTCGTGCTAGTTGCTATTGACTGTTTTGTTTTTTTCACTCTCTTGTTCTACATCATTGTTTTCTGCTGTGTCTGGGTGGGTCATGCAGGATAAAATAACATGCTTACATTGCCTAATCTAATTTTCATCTCCCTTTCTCTCCTTTCACTCTAGTCTTTGTCATTAATTACGTCTTTTTTACTTCACTGCTTCTGTTCCCTTGGGATCTGTTACCCCAAATTGAAAGCAAAACAGTGGTATCAAGATGTCTACATAATGAATCTAAGTAACTGTGTAATCTTGTGGTTAAGTCTCTCATCCTCACTTTTTTCCCGTGTTGTCTGGTATTCTTGTGTATTGCATCGTATCTAAAATGACATTGAAATATTTTCAGAACGGTGCTCCCTTTTTTTTTTTCTTTTCTCCCAAATGTAAAATTTGGTTGTGCAGGGGTCTAATATTAAAGTACCAGGTGCATTAAACTTTTATCCATTTCATATCCATCCAGCTGATGCAAGTGTAGTTAAAAACAAAGCTTGTAGATGAAACTGGCCCATTTTTTAAGTAGAATGTACAGATGTTAGGCATACGTGTATTGATCTCACTACAGATTTAATTTCTATGCTGTTTTAGATAATTCCGGATTTTTTTTTTTTTTTCCTCTCTTGTGGTCAGCATTCTAAAAGCCATGAATCGTCAGATATTCCTCTGTAACATTAAGGTGTGTTCTGGTAATTTTCGCTATTACCATGCTTAACTATGCAATGAGAATTGAAAGCTGCTGTAAAGAAATATTTCAGATGAAGAGGGACTATTAATGATCAGATTTCTCAGTAGCTTTCCTTTATTAATTTGTATACCAGGTAGATGTTTTTAACAGCCTTGGTGTAACCAATCTCAGACTTCTTGAAGCTGGCAAAAACTAAGCATTTGTTTTTATTTCTAGTCACTGGAAAATAACTTTTCAGATTCCAAAAAATTAAGTCAGAACATTTTAATTCTGTCTATGTTAAAATACATAGTGTATTCCTCCTGCCTCTGTTCTTCAGAGCTTTTGCTTTCTTGTATATTTACAGTATGGTCTGAAAATAAAGGCATAATCTCTTGGGTAATACAAATAAAAAAGGTACTAGAACTTCCAGCCAGGTGGCTTGCAAAGATACTGGACAGTTACTGGTGCATAATTATACCTTAAAGAGTGAAAGTAATGAAGCCCTCTGTTTTTATAGTTGTCTTAACTTTTTGTGAAGCATATCACACTTGTCTTTTTTTTTAATGACTGTTTTTTGTCATAGTACAGCCTTTATATATTTTGCAGTTCACTCATGAAGATGATTTAGATCACAGCAATGAAGACATGAACATTTACATAAAAAAAAGAATTAGGCTTGTATCATTGCTTGCATGAATGATTTTGGACAGCTTTGGCATGTTTTTGGCAAGCTGAAAACTAAAATGAAGTCTATTTTTAGTTGTTTGTGACTGAATCTTTTGTGTCATCCTTCAATGAATAAAATATGCAAGTTTAATGATGATTAATGTAATCAGGTTTTTAAATCTTACAAATAGTTCAATGCAAATCTAGTGTAGCTGCTAAACAACAGGTAAGTGGCTGGCATGGCTTCTTAGTCTATGCATAAACACTTTTGTTTCATAAAGAGTCTTTTCGGTACATGTACCCTGAGAGGGAAGTGATTTTTCATAAAACACATGAATTTTAATTGTGTTTCATTTAAGAATACTTCTTTTCTATTTCATCCTTATAGCAGTATTTTGACTATGTCTCCCAGGGGCTGGGAGATAGCTGGTTTTGGGTGGTTTTTTCCTATTAATATTTATCTTAAAAGAATTACTACATAATACATTTTAAAGATTTTTATTTTATTTATGACTTGGAATTTTTCTTCTGGCAGAATTGGAATGCTCAATAAAAGTAGTAGTGTATGTCTTCAGTAACACACAATGTGATTTTCTAGCATACTTATAAAAAAATTTAAAATTTTGAAATTAAAATGTCACATCAACTAAAATGGGGAAGTAAGAACAGTTAATGTTAAAGCAATGAGGAGATTAACTGTTTATGCTGATAAAACCTCAATATATGGAAGGATAGAAAAGTATTCAACTAATATAAAGCACTCTAATCTCAATAGTTCTTGTTGCAGTATTTGTGAAAATAATTTGTAAGTATTGATTTTCTGAAATGGATATGAAAAGTAACTAAAGTACATAAGAAACAGATACGTTAATGACATAATGATGTATTACAGATTGTGTTAAAAGTAAAATATTATCCCAGCCCTGCAACATATGCAGAAACATTTAGTGATACTTGATAATTTACAAACCTTGATTCTTGCTGTGTCGGTGTGTGGCTTTTTTTTTTTTTACGCTGCTTGTAGAACACATTATACTAGTGTTTATATGTGTGAAAGACTCCATGCTTTGTCTTTTGCACACTGAGGGTTTTTTTATATTTCTTCCTATCATGTAAAATGTGTTCGAGAGGGCGTTTTGCATATCAATATGAAACGTGTCAGTTTCTGACCCCGTATGGATGGGAGGAGAGGAAAAGGAGGAATCAACAGACTTGGTGCAATCTTCACTGGGTTGGGCTAAAGCTTGTGAAAGAACTTACTAATGTATTAAAATGTCTCAACAGGGATTTGCTGAGAACTAATGTTGTAATGTGTTAGTCATCCTTTATCTGCTTCTATTTTTACAGGTTCTAAAGGATGACTGACGCTGGTTTCTGCGATGCTACTTGGAGTCTCCAGCACTGTGGATTGATAAGTAACATGCAGATTTAACTGCACAACCTGGGGAGGAAGCATCAGGAGTGCTACTTCTTTTCAGCTCCTTAAGTGAACAGAAGTTCGGTGTCATCTATCTGCAAGGGAAGATTCTTCAACAGATTTTTACAGCTAATAATAAAGACAACATAGCATCATCTACCTTCCTGATTTACAACGCATCACCTTCCAAGACAGATGGTTTATCAGAAGCTAGAGGATGCCCGCAGAGCACATAATAATGAAATAGTGAATTGATACTGCTGCTGCTGCTGCCTAATTGTCAGGATCACAGCTGATAGAACTGCACTGCCCTTTTTCTGCTCACTTAATCAGGCCAGGAACAGCAGGGTGAACATGGCTGGCCTCGTTAACAGCCTGCTAATACTGTTTCTTGTTTTTCAAAACATCTGTTTGGGTTTCAGAAGCCCACTGTCTGTCTTCAAGAGGTGGGTTATGCAGGAAGACCTTGTGTGTTGAATGCATGCTGTCACTTATGATATTATGAAAGTATGAAAAGCATGTCCTAGATAAAAATGTGTATGGTATTTGTTCGGTTTTGCTCACTTGCTCTGAATTTTCTTTCTGCAATTTTGAAATGCCACTCTTGTCATATTGAAACTCTTGTTTTATCCATAGGTTGCTCTATAAAATATGAGTTTAGGATGACAAAACAACAATTAATTAAACAACAATTAACTTTCTAGATAACGCCACAGGTGTATTACACAGGGAGTAAATATATTTCAGCTGCTTGAGTTAGCTTGCAGTATAAAATGATTTTTTAATGAGAAAGCATCAACTAGCTTAAAACTGGGCAATTCTGGGAAATTTGGGGGGTTGCAAAATTGCATAGGTAAACTTTAAGGTAGTGTGGACAAGAGGAGTAGCCTCTTAGCTCTCCAAAAAAGTGTTTTACTGTTTGTGAGGTATATTGGGCACTGTAGTTACCATGGCACTTTTATATTTATACATGAATATACATATTCCAAATTTATATCAATGTTGCATGATGTTTCAGATATCTTCCCATTTAGTTCCTTACAGCGATCTACATTTTTTTACAATTTCTTTATACATTGCATTCAATACAGACCTTGATATTCATGTGAAGTTGTAAAACTTACTGTTTTATTTCGCTACTTGTAATAGGAGTTGCTATAAATGTCGTGGTGTTGGAATTAAAAATTTCCCATTTAAACTTCCCCCTTTAAGTTTAATCTGTATTGAATTATACATCAGGTACATTGTCTTAAAAAAAAAAACAAAACTGTCATGAATGATTAACAGTACATGACATTTTCTAGTGAATTAATTCTCTATCTGTACATCCATGTACCTCAGACAATTATTTAGATGAGATGACAGGTTACGTTTTCAGCTAATATTTTCCAAACTAGTCTGTCTGAATGCTCAGGGGAAGTACTTCAGTAAGTGCTTGATAACTAAGATGTTTTCCTCAGCTCACGAAGGAGTGAAATTTCCAGATCACTCTTGGAGCTACTCAGCATTGTCAAACTTCTTTGCTAGTTCTGAAAACCCTTCTTTTTAGAAAGACATAACAAAAATCAATATTTTTAAAAATCTCTCCTCCTTCTCTTTAAGGTATAAAGGTACTGCCAGATCTCTTTCCAGTGAATGCCTTGGAAGCGACCGGCCGGTGATTTCACTTGGTCTGTCAGATTTTGCGTTGGATGTTCGCATGCCTGGGGTGACACCTAAGCAGGTGAGACAAATGCAGTTTTTCTTTTTGCCACTTGCTCTTTTTTTATAAGCTAGGAAAATAAAGCCTTGCCTACAATATCACTCATATAAAATGAACAAAAAAAACAGGATAACTTTTATAGATGTATGTATGTCCAGAGAAAAGTAGGAAACAGAAAAGTAATCTCAAATGAGGGAAAAATCTTTTCATTTGATTAATTTTATTTGTAAAACGTTGGTTTCATAACCTGAATTGCTGAAGTTTATTAAAACAAGGAATATGAGTTTTATTGAAGTGAAATATTTCCAGCTGTGCTAATAAGACATATATTTATTTAGAGTTGCAGTTTACACAAAATCTTAGATGATGCCTTAGTGACTTTAGTTACATTAAATTGAACATTGCTGCAACTTCAGCAAGCTGAGAGAAGACAACCAAAAGGTGTTTTATAAGGGTAATACTTTTTACCCAGTATTTTAAACCCTTAAAATACTCCAGGAAAGCTACTATAAACAAGTTATAATGGTATACTCTTTCAAGTTTGAAGTTGCTTATCTTTTACTGAGCCAAGTGAGTGAAAATGAAGACAATAATTAAGATTTTTAACATTAGCATTAACATTTTTAAGATACACATGAAAGTTTGAGATTCTACTTTCATTTTCACGTGTGGTTTCATTAAGCAAGATAAACAATGATTAATGGGGTTTTTTTGCAACGAGGCAATACATGCAGGGAATTATATGTGTCATTAAAAGATCCTACGTCTCTTTTAGAGGACTGCAGATGCTTGGAAGGAGCAGGATGTTGTGCTGCAGTAGATGATGACTCATTGTTGCAGATAGTACTTTCAAAAAATACTGAAGGAAAAATGAGGTTTTCAGTTATTGGGGAACACCCCTCTGGAACATGTAATTTAGAGCAAGTGGTGTCATTCCAGCGAGTGCGAAACAGAAATATAGTTTCTACTAGATCTTATTTTTCTGCAGCAAAATATTAAACTTCTCTTTCAGAAAGAGTGAAAAGTACTCAGTTTATCCAGGTGCATGTTTGTAATTACGTTTTATTGATTTTATCTGAGGAGCCATTAGTTGAAGAGCTAGGAAACACATAAGAAGGGGTCAGTCACTTCAGATTCCCATTAAAAAATGGAAAACCAAAACCCAACACCAACAAGAAAAGGCTGTGCTAGTTAATAGAGGACATAATACTTTCACATTCATGTGTACCTATAGCCAACAGCCTTTATGCGCACAATAATCTGAAATACTACGATCTAGTGTAGATTTGGGGGAGGGACGAGGGGAGACAGCAACAGAAAGCAACTTGCCAAGTTAATTCCTAAAAAGGTAAGTGAAAATAATCAATAACTAGCCTTATATACTTTTAAGTCTAGCTTTTATTTTCCTCTCTCCATCTCACCTGCCCTTCTCCTCATTTCCCTTCCACCTTCCACAGTGTCCCACACTAACTATACAGGAAGCTTGGTTTCCATTTACACAAGTTAAACACCAACATACTTGGCAAGAAGCAATGGCAGAAAAGACAATCTTCATTTTCTTGCAGTTCACAGAAGCAGATAACCAGCAGCTTCATAGTTCTAGTGACGTCAGTTCATTTTTGTGGCAGAAAGAACGTGGAAGGGAAGAATCCTCTTTAGAGAGGAAATTCTTCTGTAGTGACTTCTTACTATCTTGCTAGCTTCTTCATGCACCTCTTTGCCCTAATTGGGGGGGGGCCCTAATTAGTGACCATGGATCTGCTGTGAGTTCAAGTTGTCCATAGTGATGTTTATATAAGAGCTAAGTTGGGAGTTGGACTCAATGATCCTTTTGGGACCCTTTCAACTCAAGATATTCTACGATTCTATGATATAAAGGTTTTTTCCCAGGGTCTATCTGCAAGTTTACCTCTATTCATGAAAGATCCCAAAATAAACCAAAGAGCAAAACGACAAGTGCGATTTCTAAAATGATTTATTAAGGGCTTTCTGGAGGTGTATCACTATTTTGGTTATGACTAATTGCAATTCCTGAGTTCTCAAGCATAACAATTTATGTGGGAAAGGCAGGAAAAGAAAAAAAAGGAAAAAAAAAGGAGTAGGATTACAGAAGTTAGTGGAGAAGATCTGAATGAGTTAAATTCTAGAGAACAGAAGAGTATCTTTAGAGCAACACCCAGTATGTCCTATGCACTCTCTTCTTTGTCATGCATTTTTTGTGACAAGAAAACTTGTTTCAACTGGATTGTTACGAATTCTGAATTCACTGTTTGGCCACTTTCAGGAGACTTCACAAACTGAATTCTTCTGGCCGCTTTCTTTTTTGGTGGTATGCATGCATGACAGTCATATTTCTTATCTAGAGTCACAGCTAGCTAACAGAAAGATGTCTAATGGAACTAACCAGCTCTTTGTTTAGCATTTATGACCAGCGTGTCCTGCGGTAGGCGTACAATCAGAAGGTTCATGTAACGTAGGAGTTGTTCTGGAAGGGCTGGAGTCATTGGTTGGTTAGTCAAAAATATCTCCAAGCTCAAAAAAGAGAGGGAACTTCTGAAATAGTACTGCTGCTGAGTTGAGTTGTTCCATAGCATCACTGGAGGCAATTGTATTTAATTTTATTTTCCGAAGTCCTTGATGCTGCAGCTTCCCAGATAATTCTTGTTGAAAACAGATACTGAAAGTTAATCTGTTTGGATTCCAAGAAGTCTAACCATCTGCATGTATTCCCTGAAACTGACATGAATTTTTGGTACTACCAGTAAGGTTGTACCTAGGTTATGAGCATTCACATTGTTGTTTTGGAATGATTACTGTAGGAATCATTTGAATGATTACTGTAGGAATCATTGAATTCTCTTAATGTAGGGGCATACAGCTAACATACAGCTTAAACTCTGTGAATTATGTACCTGGTTCATAGAGGAAATATGTATGCATTTCCAAACAGGAGGGGGCAGGAAAAGAAACCCCAGATGATTTTGTATCATCTGCATAGGTAGCACCTTATGATGGTGAAGGTGATATAATTCTTGGTGGAATCATTTGCAAATGGCTGGAGCCAAGTTTAACATCTGTCCTTGTATTGGTAGGTTAGTTGCATAAAATTCAATTCATATGTACCTCAAGGCTCATATGTACCTCATTTTCTTCCAATGAGTTACTAGCCTCGTAGTGACTTTGGAGGGTTGGGGGCGTGGGTTGCCTTACATTCTGTAGCTGCAGCTACCCCGTGAGTGAATCAATGAGAACCGACCCCGTATGTGGCTTAGGAGTGCGCTAGCTGTGCAGATCTGCCCCCGAGTTGTGCCTTCTTTCAGCACAAGTGCCAAACACGAACATTCGTGTGAAACTGTTCGGAGCGCTCCTTACGAACAGGGGCACTGAAGTATATATTCAAGCAATACAAATCTGGAAATCAGTGAGGTAGAATGGTTTTCCAGTTTGGTTAATAAATGTGGTTTATATTCATTGGTTCTTTTGAACAGTACCACCTCTCATAAGTGGGGGAAAAAATATCTGCGGTACTTAAATAATCTGTTTTTTCTTAATAATTATTCCAGTTGCACAGTAGGGAAAAATACGACTAATATGTCATGTGAAGAGCAATTCTGGTGTGCTGCTGAAGGGTGGAGGACATCTAAGCGCTGTGGAGAGGAAGACTGAAGGGCTTTTTCAGTTCTGAGGGAAAAATTCTATAATCATTCTTCATACTTAAGATAATTATAAGAAAATTATCCCTCCGCACAATAAATTAATAGTATGTTAGGACTTACTATTTAAACGGGAAGCAGTATGATTTCTCTTCCAAGAAGCGATGGGATCAGCTCATTTTGAAAACTCTAAATTTCAGATACAAAACCCAATAATGTTAAACAGATTGAAGGCTATTTTGTGAAAGCATTATTAAGAATGCAGGGCAAACATGTTTACTCTGCTGGTAACATGGTTTTGCTGCTGTGAATAGCTGTGCTTGCTACAAGTCAATAAGAAATAATGGTTAAAAGTTATAGTGCAATTAAAACTGTATCTCAAGTAATTTTGTTCATAAAATTTTGGGGGGGTTTTTAATTAATTACTGCTATGCTTGAGGCTGAACAAACTTTTCATTGGTAAATTAATTTTGATACAGCATTGGCTGAATTCTTAAATACACACTTGAAACTTTATAAATTGCTGAAGGCACAAAAAAGTGGCAAAAGGTGTTATTTGGTGGGATATTGTTAGTGTGGAAGGGTTCTTGTCTAATGGATTTTGCAAGTCGTCTTTTTTTTTTTTGAAACTGCTTATCTTGAGCTTCTACGAGTACGTCAGCACTGACTCGTAATACCTGCATATTCAATTTCGTAACTTTAGTTTCTCAGTTTGAAGTCGTTGATGAAAATTTTTCTTCTCATCTCCAATTTGCTTGTGTATACATACCAGATAAAAATACATAAACCAAGAAGGAAATCTGGTCATTCGGATACCCATAAATTACTGGCACCTCTTTCTTTATTTGCTACGACAACCAAGTTGACCTAAGATCCCCCAAGACTTGCTCTGACTCTGGAGAAGGTTGTGCGAATGACTTGGTTATTACTTAGGGTGAAATTCTGTAAAAAGTGGAATTTAGTTACTTACATGAATCTGGACCCTGGCACAGTGAGTATCAATACCAGAGATTTATGAGAAGTGATGCAATTATTAGTCAGTAATGGCCCTTATTAATAACAAAGATTCTTCCTTTAAAGAAAAGGTGGGGGAGGGGCAGGAGATGGGAGGGAAAAGTGTGGGGCTTTCCTCTTCTCCCCCTCCCCAGTCTGGTTTCAGAAGACAGCCTGTTGCACTTTGAAAGCTCTGTTCGTCTCGTCTTTTCACGCTTTTTGGAAACATGTGAATTGATGGGGTTATGCATAGTGGAGCAATCCCACTTTTTTTTCTTCTTGCTTGTTTCTTACGCAAGTTGAATTCTACATAAAAATTTTCTTCTGAAGATAGCTCAAATGCTCACAGACCTACTTATGATGAGGTAGAGAAAACTGGGCAGAATTATTGTGGATTCTGCAATGTGCCTTTTGTAATGCTTTAGTGTCAGGATGTTCCTGCTCTTCTTGTATTTGAAGGTTGGAACATTGACCGTTGGAGATAAGCAACCAGAATCTGTTCTGTTGAATCCAATAGCTGTTCTTTCATTTGCTCATTTTATCTTATTAGCTAAATACGACCTGGTTTGTATGTCAGAAACAAAATGGAAAACCCTTGTGACTATGCCAGGTCGAGTTTTTATGCCCGTAATGGTAAAGACTTCAAAATGACCACGTTGATTGACTGCATTATCCATTTGGCCAAGAGATCTTTTCTCTGACTATCCCTAATAGGAGTTATTTATGGAAAGACCATAGGAAGTGGGATAGGAGAGTAGTAATGCAAAAACTAGAATATGCCCTCCCTGTTTACAGTAATAATGAGAGGTTGCTGGCTTGGAGTTTTAGTTCAGTTTATCATATTTAATAGATAATGATAGGTCTTTGTGTCATGAATTTGTCAAATTAATTTTAACCCCTAGATAATAATGGATTTTTTTTTTTCCAAATATGCTTCTTTCCTTTTAAGAAGTTATTGGAAGCATTTTGAAAAGGGTTGTATTTAGGGTAGTTTTGTGGGTTTGTTTTCTGGTTTCTCTGCTTTTGAAAAATACATTTTGATAGGGAAGAAGAGAAGATAAAATTTTTGAAAACAATGTGGGATAGTAGCATGGAACAGTAAGAAGGGGTAAGGGATATGAAACTACACCATAAGTAGTATGGAATTTTAACAATTCAGTGCTTTGCCTATATTGATCATCTATAGGCTTGTCATGCTAAAGTAGCTGCTGGCCAGCATCTTTCAGTAATGAAATGGAGTCGCTTCAGATTACTTTGGAGGACAATCTGAAGATGAGTAATGTAAGGCAATACAAACAATAACAAACAGATGGTAAGTAAAAAACTTTGAATATTTCCTTTCTTCTCCCTCCCTCCCCCATTTCTTCTCCAAAGCAGTGGGTCTCATTTTTTTTTTTTTTCCTTAAAAATACTTAGCTGTATTTTAGGATTAAAATCCTAAAGGCACATCAGATTACCTATGAGGATTTCTCTAAACTATGCAATGTAGAGTGCATCGGTATTGAAGACAGATGACAAAGAGGAAAGATGTTTAACTGGGACAGTTGCTATTTGTAGATGTATTATAACACTGAGTCAGAGAGGCACAACTGCAATAGCTCAGATAAATAAGTAGCACAATACCATTTTAATACATCTATAGTTTCCAGTTAACAGTCTTTGATTAAAAAAAGAATTAGTACATCAAGACTTCTAGTAATCTTTGTAGATGTTATGATACAAGGTGTAAAATCTCAGCCATTGCATCTGTGCTAAGTCCTAATACTCTTTTCTTAACTAATTTAATTCTTAGTTGGGTAAACGATACTTTCAAAAAATAAGTTTCGTCATTTTTAGTCCACGCTGTTTCTAAATTCAATTTGTGTTTAAAGACATAGAATCTACTGTTTATTTCTACTACAATGTCTGCCATTGATTTTCAAAGTTTGCATACAAGGTTCTAAACGAAGTGTGTTTTTTTTTTAAATCTACTTCTGAACCAGATTAAATATAAAAGGTAGAATATTTTCTTTTCAGTTTCTAGAAGGCTTTAGAACTAAAGTACACAAAGGCATTCACATCAGTTGTATCAGCTGACCTTTGTTCATCCTTCCATCTTCTAGCAAAACCTCCAAAACCAGTTTCTTATCTGTGCACATTACTGCTTTGTGTGATCACATATTGTTATCATCATTGTACCTGTCCTTCCTTCTCAGTTGCATTTAATTGTTTACACCTATTTGCAGTATCTTCTTTTAAATTAGGTTTGAAGGTTTTCATAGTAGGAATTTTATCTTCATCTGTTTAGTGCAGGCCTTATGAAAGTGAAAGTCCTGTTCATGGGTGTAGTAAAATTCCAGCAGCTGACATCTGTCCTTTCTTAAACAACCTTAAAAGTTAGAAAAAAAGTTCTAACATAGTTAATAGTGTAGCTATCAACCCAGTAGCCACATTGCTGACTTTATAGCCTAATGTCTGTTGCATGTAAATAAACCATGGCAATGAATTTGTTTCTTACAATAGCAGTCTGGATATCCTACATCATCTTTGGCCAAATATCTCAGTGACGCAGGTGATGCTTTTTCTAGATGGTGCTTTTGTAGGACCTGCCCTTCATCTAGCTGACAAAGATGAGACTGACTTCATTTTTTGTTTGTGTAGTTCACATACATTTAAAAAATGTAATTTTGTGCTGTTCTAATGCTGTTCGACTGACTGTTTTTTTGATGTTCAAAGTAAGAGCCTTCCTTTCAATAGGATTGCCGTATTTAGGTTTTACTGTTCTCAAGGACTTTGTTTTATATTGCAAGTTCTATCATAGTTATCCAAGGTGCTTGTGGATGGAAAACTTGGATTTTGTTTGTGGCCATTGCTCTGAGTTGACGGTGTTTGCATTTTAATTGGTTCATATTTTAATCCAGGAATACTTCCAAGGCTTACGTGCTCAGCGTTTTAAACTGAAACCAAAAATCTTTTAGGCAGCAAAGGCAACCGTAGCATCCTGAAGAGGGCATTCTTGATAAGTTTTCTGCCCATTGTATCTTGGGCAGATTGTTCGTCTAATTGCTCCAGGAAAACGTTCTTCACAATGCTTAAGCAAGAAAATCATGTATCAAATTGTTTCTTTTTTAATTGATTCTGTTCTTTTTCTTTGTTTTAAAGGACATGTGATGATTGTTAGAATGCCCAGGGAAGAGTATTTTCAGTGATCACAATAGAACTAGGTGCATGAATCAAAAATAAATGTATTTCTACGATTGCTGCTACAATGACACAGCATTTTTACACTTTGTGGTCCAGTTATATAAATCTTGGAATAGGGTGAAATACTGCTATGGGCAGAAATCTATTTAGCTATGAAGTCATAGAATCATAGAATATCTCAAGTTGGAAGGGACCCATAAGGATCATTGAGTCCAACTCCCTGCTCCTCGCAGGACTACCTAAAACTAAACCGTATGACCAAGAGCATCATCCAGACGCTCCTTGAACTGTGACAGGCTTGATGCTGTGACCGCTTCCCTGGGGAGCCTGTTCCAGGGAGTGACCACCTTCTCAGTGAAGAACCTTTTCCTAACGTCCAATTTAAACTTCCCCTGACGCAGCTTCGTTCCATTTCCTCGTGTCCTGTCGCTGGTCACCAGAGGGAAGAGATCAGCACCTCCCCCTCCACTTAAGTGCGTTGATTCTCAGATGATAGTAAGTTTATAAATACTGAGAAAGTAGTGCGTAACAAGAACACGATGAGTCAGAAGCTCAATAATTCCTTTCACTTCGCGTAGCACACTCATTGATTCATGCTGTTTATTTGGACATCGAGAGGGTACTGTTACCCCTTCAAATTTTTAGCGGGCAGGGAGAGGGCGGTGTTTGTTAACCACTGCAAATAATTATAAGTATATAATTTTTATGTATTAGTTTGTTCAGTATTCCCACATTCATCTTCAGAAAGTATAGAGAATTTTGATGCTTTGTTTCTATTCTTTTCATTCTAAATATTCCCAATTTAAAGGTAATTTCTGTTCTTTTGTCTTTTGATAGTCTGATACCTACCTCTGCATGTCAGTACCCCTGCCGGTGGATGATGAAGCCTATGTAGGTGAGTATTGGTTGACTGGAAGAATCTAAGCAAACCATTTTGAAGACCTTCAGCATTTTCTTTTTTTTTCTTTGACTTACATTGACATAATCTTTGGCTGTCAGAGTTTCCAAAATGCATTCATCATGGCTAATGCAGAAACAAACTAGAGAGAGCTACTTAGAGTCAAGATAACAAACTGTATCTGGAGAGATTCACGAGTAATAGTAGTTAAGGAGCTGCATGCAGATGCCTCTAGCAGTCAGTACCAAACAGCCCCATTTGTAAAGTATTGGCTTTCTGTCTCTGGCCGGATACTTAATTCTGCTCCACTGAGCAGGCTGTTTATTTACCTGCTGGTACAGGCTGTAAATCCTTTGCACTTACAGTCAGTCTTGGCTGCAGTAAGATGTTACTTACCTGGGGGAAAAAAAACAAAACTGACCAAACCCTCTCCCCCTTCCCACCCCCCCTTTTAAACATTGTGACATGAATAAGATGGCAGACAAATAGCAGGAATACTGTGATAGTGTACAAATGCTGAGGTCATATAGATCAGCAAAACACCATCTGTGTGGAAGGTCTTTGAGGTACTTCTAATTTCATTTTGCCTTGCTTGTGAACCTGTGTTCAGGTAGAGAGAAGGCTTGTTGGTTTGGCTGAAGATAGTTTCACTATCAAAACATGCTATAAACTGAAATAAAAGAAGACAATGACAACTTAAAATGTCTACATTTTTCTTCCTTTTCTCTTTTCTTGCATTTTAGGATATCTGCACTTACAATAAATATGGTGGGAATCCCATGTAGTTTTTATTGTAGTGTATTATGAGACTATTGTTCCATGTGGATTTCCTTGTGGAAATCCTGCAGAAATAGAATATTGTGTTTAGATTTTCATGTTGTATTATAGTAACTAAAAAAATTGAGTAAATTTTCTTCAGTGCTTTCTCTGTATATTTGTTTTGTAAAGAAGTCAGAACCTCACCTCACATTTTGGCTGTGAATTTGACCCCAGAAAGAAAAATGACCATAGAAGGGAGTGAGTGTTCATTCTCTAATAAACTATACTTGCTGTGCAGTGTGTGCAATAGGCCCTTCTGCTTTCAAGTGATTCATAGAAAGGCATACTACTAACCTGCTGCTTAAGCAATTTTTATTTAGTGCTTCATTAAATTGCAAAATTGCATAGTTCAGTTCTTTATTAGATTGCTGCACTTTTAATTCTGTCATTTGGTGTTTACATGTGCTAAAGCCACATAAACTTCTTTCAGTGGTGTATATGTTTATAAGGACTACGAAAAGAATTTGCTTAAAAGTGGTATTTATGCAAAGTCTCAATGTGTATCATGTGAGGCAATCCATTTTTTTCTATGAAGACTGAGAAACTTTTAGCTTTTAGGTGTTTACATGTTCTTCGCCAGATCTTTATGGGATTTGGTCACCTTTCCAATGATCACTGTGCTTGAGTACATGTCATTACAAAACAGTATAAGGCCTGGGCAAAGAAACCATTCTAGTTGTCAGGTGGAGCTTTGAAGAGCAAGAGGAACTTGATGAGCAAATTTAAAAACTTGTTGTGTGAACATAAAGTTTTCCCGAGATAGCATTGCTTACAACCTCTATATTTGGATGTCTTGAAAATAAAACAAAATTGCTTGCCTTTTTTTTCTCTTTGGTCCCTTCCACCAAAATGGATAGGCATGTGGACAATCTTAAGCATGTGATCAGTTCCATCTCACTTCAGTAAAGTCACTGGAAAGTGTTTTCAGTGGAAATGAGTGGAAATCAGATTGGAGTCTTCACAACAGAAGTTACCTAATCATTGGAAAGACTAGACTCAAACATATCCAGCTGTAGAGAATAGAAAGAATGCAAACTGTCTTACAAAATACCTGAATAGCAAATTAAATCTTCTTCTTAGGAAAGAGATTTTTACAATAGGTATCATCATCTAAGAAATTAGATGCTTTGTGGAGTTTTTCCTTAAATATTTCTTAATACCATTAAATGTTGTGAAGCTAATTATTAACTTACTTGTATGCATGTATTTTGTGTTGCTTAAATAAGTATAGAAGATTGACACACAGAGAATGAAATACTTCTTTTTGAAAGGATAGTGTCTACATTTTTGTGGTTTAAGCAGAATCTGCCTTGATCGCATTGCCAATAAATGGCGTAATTAACTTTCATTAATTACTATTTTACTTTGTGATAGAAGCATCTAAAAACTAACATATGAACTGTCACTCTGGGTTGCCCTTCAGTGATGTATTGAGAAGACAATGTGTGTTCTGAAGAGCTTCAACATGAGGAGGTGTTAATACACAGAATTAAAACAATAATCTGGGTTTCTGAGACAGTGCAGTGGTAAAGCTGAGGCCAGAACCTACATGTTCTGCCTCCAGTTGAATTTATTCTGTGATTTTTTTTCCCTTTTGCACTTTAGAAGGACACTTTTATGACCAAGTGTCCTTACAGTTTGACCAAGAATCACTTGTTTGTTACTTTGTTTTCCTATTTTTACCCCCTTTTCCTCCCTCCTCCAAGACAGTGTGGAAGAGGAGTTTCTGTTTATAGAATCTGCAGTAGGATAGTTTTGTTGCATATTGGTGATATATAAGGGCCTTGGAAGAGAGAACTTCTTCTTTAGCATTGTATGCAGGCAGTACTACTTTTGTTGCTAAGTAGAAAATATTTTCTGTAACTTTTTTCAATATCTTGTATTAAATTTGTATTGAGCACTTTGAATTCAGACTTCAGCTTTGCTATTCCCCTAAAGATTTAAAACCAGTAGACAATCATGCTTGCACAGGGACAAAGGGTGTAACTTCGTCCTGCAAAGCTGGAAGGATACTGTACCAGGATTTACCAGTTTGCTCAGAGTCAGTTCTCAGGCATTATCAAAAGAAGGAGCTGTTTAAACTTACTTATGAAATGTTACCAGCTAAAAGAAGGAATAGAGCAAGTTTTGCCCTAGAGGTCTTTTTCAGGAATGCATCTGTGTATTTTTGCAGATGCTTTAGTATCCTGTGTGATATTCTTTTGTGAAGGGTCAGACTGTCAAGGCTGAGATTTCAGTTTGAACCAGTTGTTTTTCTGTCCCAAAGGGCTGTAAATGCTGACAAACTGGAGTACGGGGAATGTTTGTTTGTTTGTGGAGTTGGTTGGTTTACATTTAGGTTAATGTTAGGAACATACTTTTTGCTCCTGTGAAATGAAATGGCTGTAAGATTAATATGTAAAAGATGTTAATCACTGAGATTAATATGTAATTTTTGAAGAAAGTATCATTCCAGTTACATTTTAAAAACATATTGTGGTTTTCCTCTTTCACCTCATGTTTGATTAAAGTTTATGAATAAGCAGACAAACCAGAAACTAGATCGAGTCTTTAATAGTGCAGGCGTTGATAAAATCAGGTTTTGACTAGTGAGCTGTCTGACAGCAAGCCACTCAGCCAAGAAATTTGACTGTCATCTTCACCTCCTTACATTCATGGGTGACCAGTAAATAAATGTGTCTTTTTCTTACTGACTCATGGTAAGTCCCTATCTGTCAGACTGTGCTGTAGAAATGAGATGGAGCCTGTTACATTCAGCAACATAAATTGAAATAATCAGATGTGGGTTTGTTACTCTAGTATGGCGTATATAATCTTCCCTAATGCCAAGTAATGATGACTTCACTGTATTGAAGGCCTCTAATGTCTCCCTAATCTGCCAAACTGTGGACACTGATATGTTGATAGATTTCTTTAAAATTAGTTCCATTATAGAGAAGACAGCAATTTTCTTTTAAAAAAAGGATATCAACTTTATACCATTGAATTGTTATTTGTAAAGATTAACTTCTTAGAAATGAATTTTTTAAATACACTGTTACTAGACACTGTTAAGATTAAATTGATGTCATGTTCCTTTCATTCCTGTTTCTCCTGGAATTCGTAATTCAAAGTATACTTGGTCAGGAAAGTAAGTCAGACTTTATTCAGATTTAGTATATATACCAAAACTGTTGCTGTTATTTTAGTAATCATTTTGTACCACTTCTCCATGCATAAAAAATATTTAACTATTGAGTAATCATCTCTTCATTATTGTAAAATGTGGAGGCTGTCAACTAGGAATATAAGGCTTTTGTTTGGTATTTCTTAAGCCTTTGGTAGTGGCAGGTACTGCATTTGGCTTGAATCTCATGCTGATTTGTAGGGCTTTTACAACATAGGATTTTTTAAATGGCTTTTTTTTGACCCTCTGTTTGGAAGACTGGTATAAGCCTAGGTGTGCTGCTAAGAAAATAACTATACAGGAACAGAGTAACCGACTGTGCAAAGGTCTGTTTAGCTCACAGGCAGACAGAGGTTTTTCAACTCTTCCTTCAGAAGCAATAATGAGATATGTGAGCTAAAATAGTGTGTGCAGGTGGCTCACACAGAAATCTGATTTTGCTTTGTTAACTGTGCTGCATTATTTTCTATTAATAAGAGTAGTATTTAGTAAGCTATTTGTAATAAGTTTTATAATGGTGCTTAAAGGTCCCGTCTGTGCACTAGAATGTCATTGTAATGGGCAATGTGCAGAGGGAATAAAAGGCTTCCTGACGCACTCATTAGAGTAAATACGCAAGATGTGACAGCGGTAGAGGAGTAAAAAGAAAGAGTGAGACAGTATTAACGAGCAGGACAGGTGGTGGCATTAGCAGACAAGAGGCCTAACTTTTAATTTTACCTTTATTGAAGGCTGTTCTTTTAGGTGTTACTTACAGTACATTTTATACAGGTATCAAGTTCGGGAATAAAGTTCATTAAATTTCACATCTGTGAGCTGCTTGTAAACTCCTTCAGAAATTTAATCTCGCACTTAAATTGGTAACAGCAGCTTAAAACACCTGAAACACCCGAAAACTAAGGTTGGAAGTCCACCTAAAATGACACATTGTCTGTCACGTGCAAGAGTTAACCATAATTTCACTACTAATTGTTACTGATAAGAACATCGAAACAAAAGGTCTTTCTGCAATGCAGATTAGTTTTTTAGCTATGGAATGAGTAGCATTTGCTTGTAGGAAGAAAAGATGTTATGCATTCTTTGGACTTTAATCATGCTGGCAAGTTTAGCACTTCTGAATCCATACGTGGTACGTAGACTACCTTCCCAGGGCACGTGGGTGCATCTTTTACTTCCCAAACCAAGCCCTCAGCTCTGGTGTGCTCATCTCCTTACAGTCTGACTGCATGCCTTATGTCTTCAAGCTAGAATTTGACTTGCATACCTTAACTTCTGGCTGTTTTTCCTCACAACAGACCTCAGCTCCAAAAGTAGGGTTAGAAGCTATTTGATTAATTTTTTTCCCCTCATGAAACTGGGACAATAATCCACATCATCATTCACTTCAGGAACCCTGCCTCAGCCACATGTTAAAACGCTGAGTTCAGAGTGCAGATAAATCCGCAAACTTCAGAAGCAGAATAGTGTTTCACTGGTTTGCAGCTTCACCATCTGCTCATGTTAAGACTCTTACAAGAGCTAAAAGACACTTACTTGAAGGCTCCTTACTGTCTGTGTACATATAAGGGCAGGAGTGACTTGGTTCTGGAATTTCTACTGTAGAATAAGGTTAAAAACCCTCCAAAGTCCTCCTCTGTCTTACGTGAAGAAAAATTCCATTGCATTCCCTGCATCTGACACATCATTTCAGTAGTAACAAAGGAAGTTACACAATGTAGCTTGCTTTATTTCTAGAAATGCCATCATTGTACATTCAGGGTCAATATTACTGCAGTGGTTAAAGGTTGGTAACCTTTTTCCTATACTAAACAGGATCACGAACATTTGAGAAACAAAAACAGTGTTTTGTTTGTGGCGTGGGATAAAGAACAGACGTTTAAGTGCTGAACATTCACTTTCATCTAAGTTTCTAATAATGAGAAATACTTGGGCAATGAGATTGTGTTGACTTTAAACAAATCTTGTTTTCCATTCCAAAGGGTTTGACATATTAGTGAGAATAAATCATAATCGCTTCTTGGAATTGTTGTCCCAAGAAAGATGCAGCAAAAATGTAAACTGGGTGAAATACTGGAAGAAGATACAACTTCAACTCATGCATAAGATGTTAGTTGCTCCTAACTGTAACTGACTGTTTGTTTGTATTTTTGATGAAGAAGTACAAAAGAAGTAGAAAAGTATTATTAAATCACAAAATTATTAAAAATTATTAAATTAAGTGCAAATTTCGAACCTAGATTGAAATTAGACTGGTTACACTAAAATTTTGTGGTTTGGGATACATTGCTGTGTTTACTAAGTGTCGTATTTAACTTTTGGGGAAAAATACAGCAGTTTTGAGTGGGAACTTGGAACTTCTTTTTCTTAATAAGTGAGGTACAGTGTCTTAGCTTGGGAGACAGGCTGTTGAATGGGAATTTAAGGAAAACTTGTAAGTGGAATGCAGAAGGTAAATAGATGAGTGGGGACATACCTGCCTTGTTTCTAGTATTACAGAGAAAAAATGGCACAAAATGCTTTTCCTTACGTAACTTATGGTGAAAGTAGGGGTAGCTTATTTGTTTTATCATTTTGTTTTTCAGTTGACTTTAAGCCTCATGCCAGCATGGACACTGTCCATCACATGTTGCTCTTTGGATGTAATGAACCCTCTTCTACCGAAAATTACTGGTAAGAATTGCAACTTGCTTTTTTTACTGTAGCTAACTTTTCTTGTGTTAATTGCTTCCACATAAACTTTTTCCAGTGTTGCAATTTCTTGGAAAAGTAGAAAAATTTGAAAGGAAGAAGAAGTATAACATTAAGTCTTTTCACACTGAAAGTGTTTATTTTTTTTAACTAACTCCTCTGTAAGGTGGAGAAAACAATCTGTTTTCTGATTCTTCATGACTAATTGACTGTCTCTGAGGACGAGACAGGAGCTGTAGTGGGCAGAGTGCCATTGGATACCAAGAAATCTCGGCTTCCTCTATAGCTGGCTGCTTTCCTGTGTATGAAGAAGTATTGTATGAGGTGCCCAGAAGGAAACTGAGTGAAGGGTAAGCTGAAGAAGATTCTCTCTGTCAAGTGGTTTGGTAGTTGACTTGCCCTTCAAAATGTCTAAGCAGTGAGGGCAGAGGGAAGCTCTCAATGCGACTAAAACAGGTGTGGGGAGCCAAAGTGAAGAAATGTGAAGGTGGGTAGAAATTAATAGTCTGTTCAGTAATTTTGCGAGTTTTCTCGACGTTTTCAGGAGAGAGCAGATAAGGTAGTTTTGCTGACACTGCAAAGCTTATATGACTTACTCTGAAATGTGGAACAATTTCAATATAGATTTTCTGATAGAGTTGTGTAATCACAATTTATCTTTTAAGTATTTACCAAAAAGGCAACTAGAGCTGGAATTTAGAGCTAATAATATAGTATGATATGTTTTCCACAAGAAATATGAATTTAGCATTTCGAATAATCTCTGCATGTTTTGAGCAATTGATTTGATTAATATTTGGAACGTACAACAAACTTTCATCAAAAGTTTTATCTCCCTTCTGCCTATCAACCAACAGTTCTAATATTGAAAATGTTGTAATCTTGTCTTGCAAGAAAAGCAGATGCTTAAGAAGTCCAGACAAAAGTAAAACTATGAAAGCACAGAATTTCTATTGATTTCTTTTCCCAGCAGACAGCTTTTCTGTGTTCTTTTTATTGTATCTTACATGTTAGAATATACTTTTTGAATAGTTTAATGTGAAAAATACACCAACATAAAACTGTTCCCATTGTGGCCTTTTAAAACGAGTTTACATCTTTAATAAACTATTTCAAACTGAGTAGATTGTTTTTGTAGCTCGTTTTGTTTTCATATGTCTAAAAGTAGTTTTATTAGAGCCTTGAAATAATCCGTACGTGATAGAATGATATTGTTATAGATTGATGAGGTCCTTGCGTTGAGATGAAGTCACAAGATAATGGCTAAGTCACATCTAGCTGATGTTCTGAAGATGTACATGAAGTGTTTAGTTCCTGAGCTTTCAGCTATGAAGAGATGGATCAAAAGCTG
Organism: Calonectris borealis; assembly: GCF_964195595.1. Taxonomy (NCBI): domain Eukaryota; kingdom Metazoa; phylum Chordata; class Aves; order Procellariiformes; family Procellariidae; genus Calonectris; species Calonectris borealis. The sequence continues at coordinate 27,370,313 of NC_134352.1, read as the reverse complement.
GAAAGTCATAATATTCTTCAAAGCTGAATCAGACTCAAATCCTAGGCTTGAGACTAGGCTTTAGGTAGTTTGAGCTCCCTGGCTGTATCATCTCTCTTCCCGGAGAAGAAGGATTGCCCAGCAGAAAACTCACCATGGCAGTCTGAGCAGTGTGGCAGCTAATGTTGCTTTTGTTCTTGATTGCTGTACTTAACAGCTACCTGTCAAATGATGAAACACGTAATTAGTGTTGTACGTAAAACTGATATTTCCAATTTTTCATACGCAGGTTTTGATTAAATCTTGCTGGTTCTTTGAGGTGTATTATTTGCTTTACATTCTCAAAATAAAACCTCTTCATTCACTGTCTCATCATTTCACATCCCTATTGTTACAATGGTTTGCAACATTTCATCTTCCTCTGCCCATAGCTATCTGCAAGGCTAGAAAGACTTTCACACCTGTTCTACATAAAACAGGCTTTAGACATCTGCATTTATGCCTGTTTGACACACTTAAATAAGCTTGTATAAATGCCTGTTCACTGTGTATCTGTGTGTGTATATAATTAATATAGTATGTATGTGTATAGACATACACGTGTGTGTATATCTATATATGTGCATATCTATAAATGTCTGTGTTGTAAATATGTTCATTTAAATGTTCAGATGTGTAGAAACTGTTGCACATTTTTGTAAGTCATTGCAGAGAGTACATATAATTTAAAAGTAAATGTTTTCCTACTAATTTAAATTCACTAGAGGCTTCCAGCCCCTAGAACCAATTTTGTTAAAGTAATTCTGATGACTGTGTGTTAATGATGAGATGTCTTTGTTATTTTTTATTTTGTTTTGTTATTTGTTGCTCTTTTTTGTTACCTGCTAGTAAGTGATGACTTCACTTGCTCTTCCAGGGGAAGGAGTGGTTGTTTGAGAACTGACATTTGAGGACATCACTATAAGACTTGTTTAGCAAGGATCCTTCCTTTACTATTTACATGGTCAACATTTTTACATATCCAGTTTTTATTCAGTTAGAATCATAAAATCATAGAATAGCTGGGTTGGAAGGGACCTTTAAAGGTTATCTAGTCCAACCCCCCCGACCTTGAACGTTTCCAGGGATGGGGCATCTACTGCCTCTTTGGGCAACCTGTTCCAGTGTTTCACCACCCTCATTGTAAAAAAATTTCTTCCTTATATCTAGTCTGAATCTACCGTCTTTTAGTTTAAAACCATTATCCCTTGTCCTGTCCCCTGCTAAAAAGTTTGCCGCCATCTTTCTTGTAAGCCCCCTTTAAGTATTGAAAGGCTGCAATAAGGTCTCCCTGAAGCCTTCTCTTCTCCAGGCTGAATAACCCCAACTCTCTCAGCCTTTCTTCATAGGAGAGACGTTCCACCCCCCTGATCATTTTCGTGGCCCTCCTCTGGACCCACTCCAACAAGTCCATGTCTTTCTTGTGCTGAGGGCTCCAGAGCTGGACACAGTACTCCAGGTGGGGTCTCACCAGAGCAGAGCAGAGGGGCAGAATCACCTCCCTTGACCTGCTGGCCACGCTTCTTTTGATGCAGCCCAGGATACGGTTGGCCTTCTGGGCTGTGAGCACACATTGCTGACTCATGTCCAGCTTTTCATCCACCAGTACCCCCAAGTCCTTCTCGGCAGGGCTGCTCTCAATCCCTTCATCCCCCAGCTTGTATTGATCCCGCGGGTTGCCCCGACCCAGGTGCAGGACCCTGCACTTGGCCTTGTTGAACCTCATGAGGTTCACATCGCCCCACTTCTCGAGCTTATCCAGGTCCCTCTGGATGGCATCGTGTCCCTCAGGTGTGTCGACCGCACCACTCAGCTTGGTGTCATCTGCAAACTTGCTGAGGATGCACTCGATGCCACTGTTTATGTCATTGATGAAGATATTAAACAGTACTGGTCCCAGTGCGGACCTTTGCGGGACACCAGTCGTCACCGATCTCCATCTGGACGTTGAACCATTGACCCTCTGGATGCGTCCATCCAACCAATTCTTCACCCACCGGACAGTCCACCCATCAAATCCGTATCTCTCCAATTTAGAGAGAAGGATGTTGTGGGGAACCGTGTCAAAGGCCTTACAGAGGTCCAGATAGATGACATTGGTAGTCCTTCCCATGTCCACTGATGTAGTCCATCATAGAAGACCACTAGGTTGGTCAGGCAGGGCTTGCGCTTGGTGAAGCCATGCTAGCTGTCTCGAATCACCTCCCTGTCCTCCATGTGCCTTAGTATAGCTTCCAGGAGGATCTGTTCCATGATCTTCCCAGGCACAGAGGTGAGCCTGACTGGCTTGTAGTTTCCCGGATCTTACATTTTTCCCTTTTTAAAAGAGGGGGTTAGGTTTCCCCTTTTCCAGTCAGCGGGAACTTCATGGGACTGCCACGACTTCTCAAATATGATGGATAGTGGCTTAGCAACTTCATCTGCCAGTTTCTTCAGGACCCGTGGGTGGATCTTATGGGATCCCATGAACTTGTGCACCTTCAGGTCCCTTAGATGGTCTCAAACCTGATCATCTGTTACAGTGAGCGGTTCTTTATTCTCCCAGTCCCTGCATTTGCCTTCTGTGGCTTGGGCAGTGAGGTTTGAGCACTTGCCGGTGAAGACTGAGGCAAAAAAGTCATTGAGTCATTAAGGCATACCACATTGATTTTTTGCTTTATTATAGTTTCTTCATCAAAATTCTGGGCGACATTAGTCAGATGGTTTGTAATCAGTTGTAAGAACATTAAAACATATCAAGTCAAGAGCTGTCTTTCATACCATCGTGATGTGGACTAGGAGTATTATGGAAAAACTTAGGAGCATTCAGAATGCAAGGACAAAATTAATTTCCCTGAGGCGTGAAGTTTTATTCAGGCCAGTTTTGAGTGTGGAGGAATGGGAGAGGGGAACATACAGCATCCAAATACCTCTACTGGGATTAGCTGCCTTGTGGCCATAGCAGCGCTGAGCCAAAATCTGTGACGCCACTCGGGCCCACTGGCTTTTCTGCTGACTTGACGCTATTCCTGCAAATGCCCCTGGCCTTCTGAAAGACTGTCTAACAGTGTGGGACCTGCGCTGGCTGTGCAGAGTGACACGTTCACTGCAACATGGTAAAATCTTTATCTGAACAAACGCTAAAGGGGTGCACAGGTGTTTCTCCCTTCTTGAAATACTCAGGCCTTTCCACAGAAATAAAGTAGGCTCCCAGGGCTCATTTACTCAGCTTTTGCTCAGTGCACCAAAAAAAGGTGTAGCTGCTTCTCTTTGTTCATCATAATTGGCCTGAAAAACAGTTCAGCCACTATGACAAGAAGTTTTGCCTGAGCTGATAAACTGTGCTGAAATCGAAGTAGTATGCCTGAGCTGATTCATCAAAAGTTCAGATTTTCCATAGATAATCAGGAATATACTTGAATGATTTAAAATAAAATGTTGAATTATTCAGAACAACTGAGTCTCCTGGTAAGACAGGTCTTGTGCTGCATCAAAGCTAACACTGAAATGAGCTCCCATGAATGGGATGATTCATAGACATAGCCTTTATTTAGAGATCAGGCAGGGCAACTTTAAATAGTTATCTAATCTAAACAAATGTATGAGTACAGGTCGTAGATCACCACCCAGTAATTCCTCCGTCAGACTAGCTGCTTCTGTTGGCAGGAGAGCATGGTTCTGGAGGCTTTTGACATCAATATTTCAGTAAAGGTTGCAAAAGCTGTCAAGACTAGTTCAGGGAAATACTTGTATTTCACTGCTTAGGGGAGAGTGGGAACAGTATAAAGATTTATATTTTTGAGTGCAGTTTCTTACCATTGTCACTGTCCCAGAATGTTCAACACCATTCAGCTCAAGAACTAAAAATGATCATTTTTGTTACTCAATCACCTCAATTATCTTTTTTTACAAGTCTTTGTTAGAATCAAGGAGTAGAGTATAATAGAGAAAGAAATAAAAAAAGTTCTTTGTTTTCCTAAACAATGCAAATATCCTAAAAGGACAGCCAAATACTAGTCTTGCTGACATAGTGAAATATTTTGCTTTCAGTCTACGTAATCAGACAAAACCCCAGTGCCATTAAATATCTGGCTCCTGAGTTTACCCAAGATTGAGGAGAATGCATTTCAAAAGTCCAGGAGAGTTTGCAAAAAACAAAGACCCGAGAAGCAGTTAGTAAGCTCTATTTCCGTGCCCTCCTTTACCCCTCTGCCCCTCAAATTTTGACCACAGTCAAAATCAGTTGTTAGTACAATACTGTATAGTATGCAGTTATAGTCCATTTCTAAGGTATTCTGTGCTGCTTATTCTGTTCAGAATCTCATGATTTTTTGCATGTAAAAAAGCTATGAATTTCAGTGATTGGTTAGATTTTTTTATTTGTTTGTAAATTTATACTTTTTACCTAGCCTCCTGCTTTTAAATCTGTTCATTAGTTAATCTTAACTCTTCTTTGTAATCTCCTCTGGGTTTGTTTTTTTCTGAAAACTTGATGTTTCAAGATCAGCATTGATGGGTAAATGAGAGGGTTGACCATTTTTTAAGCATGATGAAAGAGCAATGTGTGTATTTCATCTTTTTCTCCTGCAGTCTTCCCCCTCCATCGGCCAGTGTCTCAGGAGGAAAGTTTGGAACAGCCTATGTAGTTTTTTTTACCTAGCTAATACGGTCCTAAAAAATACTGTGGTATAAACGAAGACTAGCTGGCCCAGAGCGTGGTGGTGAAGCTGCAACTGTGCTTATGGTTTCTACTGTTGTTCCTCCTAACCAATCTCTTCAACACATTTCCAAACTGTGCAGGTCAATACCTGGAGTCTTTTGTATTTTTTAGATTGTAGCAATTGAAAGCTGCACAGCTTTTACCTGCAGCTGTACGAATTGTTAGTCATGAAACATTTCACTTATCCTGAAATAAGTTTTGCATGTCCATTGGGGCATGTTTGAAGGGAGAGATGACCAAACTAGTAGTTGTGAAGATCTAGAAATACGTGTTGTGAGGAAAATTAATGAAAAGGAAGAAGTGGCATGTTCCTTTTTCTCTTGGTAGTCTGATGATTATGGCAGTGCTTTCTGTTAGAAGAAGACACAGCAGCAATGTTGCAGTAAGGCTTTCTGGGATCACAGAAATGCGTAATGTCCCGCTGAGGTGGTTTTCCCTATGCGCTGGAAGAACTAGTTACCCCTGGGAGAGCAGCCTGGAAAGCATCGTCGTCATTTGTTCTGAGAGGTGGCACATACGGCTCAGGCATCCTCAGTAGAATGCTGAGCTTGCATCTGCTAAAAGTCCTGATCTTTTATGTTTTTATACTTGTCCTCACACTGTGTGAGACTCTATTTTCCCCAGTATTTAAGGTGACTGAAACCGTGCTTTATGTGTACAAACGTTTTCCCAGGTCTCATTTTACCAGCAGTAATATAAACAGAGAAGGGGCTGTATCATCTTGTTTTGGACTGAAACCTTGGCATAGGTGTCAACCTTCATTTCGTCTGGCTTGGATTAGTTGATGTAGTCTGAATAGTTTCAGGTTGAGGCTTTCTAAAAGTCAGACCTGTGTACGCTGCACCTGTGGAATGACTTCTACACTCTGTGCTGAGTGCCGCGATGCTTTGCCGCTGAAGAAGGTACCGATACACTCTGTATTTCCCTAACAGAGGATTGAGAGGGAGAAGTGGCTCCTAGGTGGGTGTTTGGAAAGCCCCTCAGTGTCCCTTGTTTGTTTATCTGTGTATATCATCCTGTATATAGCACCCACATCCTGTATATAGCACCCACATACAGTCAGCGCTCTCTTGGATGTGGTCCAGGTACACTGTGCTGTCCGTAGACTGTGTCTGATTGGCCTTTCACCAATTTGGTAGTGTCTGTGCCCAGAGTTTATCAGTTCCTGCAGATTCAAGGTAGTTAGAGTTTAACAGTCCTTGGGAGTCTTTCACACTCCACCCTTACTGTCACCTGCAAGGTGTTAGTTGCAGAGGCTAGGAACAGTTCTAGAGCTCTCAGTTATTGTAAGTATTTGTGACCTGTTTGTGGTCTGTAATTCAGTAAACACTTCTTTTTTCTCTTTTTTTTTCCCCCCTTTTTTTGTGTGTGTGTGTGTGATTTTTCTGTTTATGAGAAACAAGACATTGTGCGTGGAATAAAAATTAACTTAAAACAGTGAGCTTGCGTTAAGTACAAGGAAGAGCATAAGTGCCTCCTACCTGTTGGTTCATATACAGCTTCCTGTCACCTTATTTCGTCAATGATTTTTAAATGAATTTTAAATATCAATTTTGACTTAAAGCTTTGATGTCTTGTGGGGTTCTTTCTGCTTTGCGCACGAGTCCAGTCTCTGGTAAATGCGGCAGCCATCGCCATTTTGCGGCACTTGAGCTAAAAGTGCTAGAAATTTTCATATGGTTCATTCTCTCAAAAGGTTCCTTTATTTTTTTCATCACTGGCTACTAGGCTGGCAGGGACTATCAGAACTGTCTATGGTTTTGACCCTGTTTGCCTAACACTATCTTAAGGCAGAGGCAGGAAAAAAAAAGATGGGGGATCTAATGATATCCAGGAAAGCAATCTACATTAAAAGAATTGTGTTTAATCGAAATGCATCTTCGTACATCTTAAAATTAATGGGTTTGCATGTAATTCACCTCTCCTTTTCTGATTTCAAAGTTAAAAAATTATATTCCTTTTTGTTTTCTTTCCTCATATTTTTAGGGACTGTGATGAAGGAACATGCAAAGACAAATCTAACATTTTGTATGCTTGGGCAAGAAATGCTCCACCAACCAGGCTACCCAAAGGTATTGAGCCTTTTAATGTGAAGTTCCTGTGTACAGGGGGAAGGGAGAGAAGAGGACGTGGAAGTCTCACCTGGCGTATCTAGGAACTTCCTATAATATTTTTGTTATGTCTAGTTGATGGAATCTGTATAAACATCAACCTCATAAACTATGAATATATCATGCTAGCTATTGTACTGGGGGGGGTGTCATCCTGTTTACTGTAACGTTATGGGTTTCAGTAGGGGGAAAAAAGGCTGGGGGAGAGATAACAGTCATAATATGATGCTTTATTTTTATATAGCATTAATCTTGCATTTCCTACTATATGTTATTGGAAGGGCACTATTTATATATCTTTCATTAGCACACAAACTGTGTTAAAATATTTTTGTGTGTTCGGGAAAGCACAAACAAGTTCAATCTAGACATCGAATTTTTTCTGTGTCTTAAGTATACTTGACGATTTTATGTGCTTTTCATTTCTTGATGTGTTGATGCAGTTAAGCAATGTGTTTATATACCCATTTTTTTGTATGATAGATGACTTTGCTGAATTCAGTCAAAATTTTTTAAGCTGCTTGGAGTGGTATGTCTGGAAGACAGGGAGAAGTGGTACTTCCTAATAACCACTAAAGGTTCTAGAAATATCTGCCATCTAGATAGCCTCAGTCTGAAAATACCTTAAATTCTAAAAATTTTTTCTTTTATCTTTTACTGCCTCTTTTCATAATCAGGAGCAGTGCACAGTATCATGAAGAGGTTTATTTTTAGTAATCCGTTTATACACTTATCAGCACAAATGTTATTTGATTTGGTTATCAGAATGTCAAGTTAAAAAAAATGTTTCTTGGAGGATTCTATGGAAGTCTGGTATTTGCTTTGCTGTTAAACTCCAGCTAGTAATAATTTTCTTGTCTCTAAGCTGTCCATAAATACAAAGTTCGTGGGGGGCATTCATAATGATATTACATTTGTGCACAGAGAGGCTGCAGTCCCATTTATAAGTAGGCTTTGCCATGGTCAGTGTTTAATCTAGTGGGATTCACTGGCCGAATAGAAAGAGATTGCTTTCTCTGCTTCTTTTGAAGAGTGTTCATTGTCGAATCGTTTTAGAGAAATCCCTTTTGGTGATGGTCATATTTTGTAATTTCATTATTTCAAATTATTTCAGATTCCTCCATTTTCTTCTGTGCCTGTGCTTACTTCTGTCAACAAGTAACATAGCTTCATAATTTCCACAAGTTTTTTTCTGCATACAGTTTTAATTTACATCTCAAAATATTTTACCGCAGATCTTTTTATCATTTCATTCTCAGTGTATTCTTAGTAAATCAGTGTTAATTAATTAGTTTATATCATTCACAGGTTGTATGAGAAATGAAAGTTCTACCAAATCCTACACGGATGGCAAAACGTGATTTTTTATTTTTAAAATATATAGTTGTATATGAATATCAAATCTGTATATATATTCTTGGATTGAGAAAATTCTCTGCCTAAGTTCATAAATAACTAAGTTATGGTCCTAGCTTCTTAGTCTGTTTGAGAACACAACTATGTACTGTGACGGTGGTTTTCCCAGTTTTCAGGACAATGTTTTCTTCACTGGTGTCTCAGTGAAATTTTCTACCCCTTCACTCTAAGCCATTACACTGATTTGTATTTTTAGATATGGTCAGCAGTAGTGAACCATCTTACATTTTATTGTTTCTGAAGACAATGCATTTTCCTTCTCTTAGGTGTTGGATTCAGAGTTGGAGGAGAAACAGGTGGCAGATTTTTTGTGCTCCAGGTACACTATGGGGATATTAGTGCATTTAGAGGTATGTATTTTGGAAATTCGTTCTGTAAGTTATATCAGTTACAGCGTCAAAACTATTTACATTATTGTATTACATCTGGTCCACCCCTCCCCTGCTCAAGCAGGGCCACCTACAGCCAGTTGCCCAGGACCATGTCCAGGTGGCTTTTGGATATCTCCAAGGATGGAGACTCCAGAACCTCTCTGGGCAACCTGTGCCAGTGCTCAGTCACCCTCACAGTGAAAAAGTGTTTCCTGATGTTCAATTTCAGTTTGTGCCCATTGCCTCTGGCCATTGTCACTGGGCACCACTGAAGAGAGCGTGGCTTTGTCCTCTTTTCACCCTCCCTTCAGGTATTTTTGTACATGGTTAAGATCCCCCCCTATCCTTCTCTTCTCCAGGCTGAATAGTCCCAGCTCTCTCAGCCTTTCCTCAGAGGAGAGATGCTCCGGTCCTTTCATCATCTTCGTGGCCCTTTCTTGGACTCTCTCCAGTACGTCCATGTCTCTCTTGTACTGGGAAGCCCAGAACTGGACACAGTGCTCCAGGTGTGGCCTCACCAGTGCTGAGCAGAGGGGAAGGATCACCTCCCTTGACCTGCTGACAATACTTCGGCTAATGCAGCCGAGGATACCATTAGCCGCCTCTGCAGCAAGGGCACAATGCTGGCTCACATTCAATTTGGTGTCCATGAGGACCCCCAGGACCTTTTCTGCCAAGCTGCGTTCCAGCTTGGGATGCCCTCAGCATATGCTGGTGGCTGGGGTTGTTCCTGCCCAGGTGCAGGACTTTGCACCTCCTTCCCCTTGTTGAACTGCATGAGGTTCCTGTGAGCCCATTTCTCCAGCCTGTTGAGGTCCCGCTGGACGGCAGCACGACCCTCTGCCATATTGGCCACTCCTCCCAGTTTGGTGTCATCAGCAAACTTGCTGAAAGTGCACTCTGCCCCATCATTTAGTTCTTTAATGAAGATGTTGAACAGGACTGGACCCAGTACTGACCCCTGGGATACACCACTAGTTGCCGTCCTCCAACTAGACTTTGCTCCTCTGATCACCATTCTCTGGGCCCGACCATTCAGCCAGTTTTCAATCCACCTCACTGTCTGCTCATCCAGCCCGTACATTATAAGCTTGGATTAATGAAATTTGGATTTCATCAATGCACATTGTGATATTGGTGATCTGAGATTTTTTGGGACGAGATTAATTACTATTTTTTTTAATTTATATTTCATGTCGTATTTCGTTCTTTAAACCCGAAATGCCTTGTTCTGACACCTTTGAGATGCATGAATTCTTACTTTTGCTCTGTAAATCATGTGCCGTGTGGAATTTTCGGGTTAGGGTCTCTCTGTCCTTCAAGAACAAAAAACCTGTGGATTGTCATTCTCTTGGAATTCAGCTGCGATACATTACTGCGTAGGATTTAAATGAGAATGTGAAGATCCTCGTGGGCTAAACGATAATCAAAATGTTGGACTTGAAAGAAGAAAGGGGACGTAAGCTGAATAATAGCAAAAAATTAAGGGAGGAATATGCGTTACACCAGTAGTTTGAGCTATGCCAATGGCCTCTGAATCCTTCTGTGGTACTATGGTAAATGATCCACAGGTTGTACTTGGTTTTGAATAGAGAAGTTACCCTGTAGTTGGCAGCTTCCCAGTGCCATGCACCCTCTCTTCTGTATACCTCAGGTATGGTTTGGGCAATACTCATTTAGATTTTTCAGCAGCACTGTCTGAAATTGAATGTATGGACTCTATCATGACATGAAGATATAATATAGCGTAATGGCAATAATGCTAACTGAGGAGGAGGAGGAAGGAATAAACTGAGTATGCCAGCACTGTTTAAATGGAGCACATATGCAAATATGCACAACTGAAGTTGAAAGAATTTATTTTCATGAGACAGTTCAGTCAGTTTCATGGACCCGTACAGCCCATGAGATTCTTTGCCTGCTAAAATCACGAATAATTAAAGTTACAAACCTCTAAAGAGAGCGTGTTAGTTGAGAGCCTGCTCTTCATTATTGCTTGGGGACAGTGAGAGTTGTCAGTGTTCATTTTCACTCTTAAGTATAATTTATGTGTATGCAGTTATTAAAAAAAAAAGAAACAAATGAGATCAGTAACCTCTATTGCATGTTAGTTGAGGATGTGTTCGGAAATTTTTATTAGTAAATTAACTTGGTAGTCAAAGCTTCCCCTTGCCCACTTAAGAGACACTGTAGTGAAATAAGTTAGCACCTGAAGTTAAAACTTAATTTTACACCAACACCCCCCTTGCAGCAGACTTCCTTATTTTTTGCCTAGAGTATCTGTGCAGGACTTAGAATAATCAATGTCATAGATATAAGCCTCCAAAATTATAAAACTTTAAGAAGTGTGAACTGATAGGACTATAATTTAGGAGATGATACTAGTGTCATGTACTGTTTCAACAGTTAAAGAGTGTGACAGAATGCCCTCTGTTTTATTTCAGTGCCTTTTACTTGGTAGTCTGATACCTTATTTTTAAAGTGAAAAATAATCTACCTTTTCTGCCATTTTTGTGAGAAAAAGATGTTTTTAATGTAGACTGCCTGTGAAAATTTCAGTAGAGAAAAATATAATTTAAATCTCCTAATAATTTAAATGTCCGAAACCTTGATTGTGGTGTTCGAGGGTATTCAATGCATAACCTTTGATTAGTTTTACAGGTATTTTTAAACTCCAGGAATGACCCTAAAAGGAGCTTTTTTGAATGAATGAGATGTCTGTTGATAACTGTGGATTGTCAAAGTATAAGAATATAGTCATTACGGTTTGTATGTAAGCACATGCAGTTGTCCTCAGAATAGAGGACAAATGATGAAATACACTCAATTAACTTGTTATGCTTTCAGTAGCACATCAAATATTTAGAAGCACTGTTCAGAGTTTAATTTTCTGACTTACAAGTCATTGCAAATATAAAATATTTGGCTTGAGGTAGAAATTATTTATGTATTAGCACACAATTCTACTTCCTATCAATTTCGGGGGAAAAAATGTCGTAGTTAAAATTTATCAACTCTGATTTTCATCTATTTGTAAAAAGGATATTTCTTCATTTCATTAATTAGTTATTAAACTAATTATGCTTTCCCTCCCTCCTTAGCTATAATCCAGAGCTAAGTATTCATATTCAGATACGCACTTTATGCTCACATATCAAAATAAAGCTTATTGTATCTTGCCTAAAATACACATAATTAAAAAATAAGCTGGAAAACCAAAAGTAAATTCTACCAAAAAACTGGGGGGAATGTGCCAAGAGCCATTTTAGAAAAATAGTAATTGCTCTATTTGACTTTCTTCACTTTTTACATTGGAAAAGCAAAAATTATTTTGGTTTGGAGTTACGGTTGATAGTAGATACAGTTACGTAACAAGTAAAAAATTGTCGGAAATTTGTCTGTCTTTTTTATATATCCGTAAGTTTTTTTATATATTCGACCATGAAATGATAGAATTCTTGATACTTAGTGAAGTAAGGAGGGGGGCCAGCAAAACCGCTGCCATGGACTTCCAGAGGGTGGACTTTGGCCTGCTCAGGACACTGGTCGAGAGGGTCCCTTGGGAGACAGTCCTGAAGGGCAAAGGGGTCCAGGAAGGCTGGAAGTTCTTCAAGAAGGAAGTCTTAAAGGCGCAGGAGCGGGCTGTCCCCATGTGCTGTAAGAAGAACGAGTGGGGAAGGCGACCGGCCTGGCTGAACGGGGAGCTCTGGCTGGGACTCAGGAAAAAAAGGAAAGTTTACCACTTGTGGAAGAAGGGGCAGGCAACTCAAGAAGAGAACAGGGATCTCGTTAGGTTGTGCAGAGTGGAAATTAGAAAGGCAAAAGCCCAGCTAGAACTCAACCTGGCCACTGTCGTAAGAGACAACAAAAAATATTTTTACAAGTATGTTAATGACAAAAAGAGAGCCAAGGAGAATCTCCATCCTTTATTGGATGCTGGGGGGAACGTTGCCACCAAGGACAAGGATAAGGCTGAGGTACTTAACACCTTCTCTGCCTCAGTCTTTAATAGTCAGAGCAGTTATCCTCAGGTTACTTGGCCCCCTGAGCTGGAAGACAGGGACGGCGAGCAGGATAAACCCCCCGTAATCCAAGAGGAAGCAGTTAATGACCTGCTAGGCCACCTGGATGCTCACAAGTCTATGGGGCCGGATGGGATCCACCCGAGGGTACTGAGGGAGCTGGCAGAGGAGCTTGCCAAGCCACTCTCCATCATTTACCAGCAGTCCTGGTTAACTGCGGAGGTCCTGGACGACTGGAGGCTCGCCAATGTGACACCCATCTACAAGAAGGGCCGGAAGGAGGATCCAGGGATCTACAGGCTGGTCAGCCTGACCTCGGTGCTGGGGAAGATTATGGAGCAGTTCATTTTGAGGGCGCTCACAAGGCATGTGCGGGACAACCAGGGGATCAGGCCCAGCCAGCACGGGTTCATGGAAGGCAGGTCCTGCTTGACCAACCGGATCTCCTTCTATGACCAGGTGACCACCTAGTGGATGAGGGAAAGGCAGTGGATGTGGTCTACCTGGACTTCAGTAAAGCCGTTGACACTGTCTCCCACAGCATTCTCCTAGAGAAGCTGGCGGCTCATGGCTTAGACAGGTACACTCTTTGCTGGGTAAAAAACTGTCTGGACAGCCAAGCCCAGAGAGTTGTGGTCAACGGAGTTAAATCCAGTTGGCGGCCAGTTTGCAGATGACACCAAGTTGGGTGGGAGTGTTGATCTGCTCGAGGGTAGGAAGGCTCTGCAGAGGGACCTGGACAGGCTGGATTGATGGACTGAGGCCAACTGTATGAGGTTCAACAAGGCCAAGTGCTGGGTCCTGCACTTTGCCCACCACAACCCCATGCAACGCTACAGGCTTGGGGAAGAGTGGCTGGAAAGCTGCCCAGAGGAAAAGGACCTGGGGGTGCTGGTTGACAGCCAGCTGAACATGAGCCGGCAGTGTGCCCAGGTGGCCAAGAAGGCCAACGGCATCCTGGCCTGTATCAGAAACAGTGTGGCCAGCAGGAGTAAGGAGGTGATCGTGCCCCTGTACGGGGCACTGGTGAGGCCGCACCTCAAATACTGTGTTCAGTTTTGGGCCCCTCACTGTAAGAAGGACATGGAGGTGCTGGAGCGTGTCCAGAGGAGGGCAACGAAGCTGGTGAAGGGCCTGGAGCACAAGCCTTATGAGGAGCGGCTGAGGGAACTGGGGCTGTTTGGTCTGGAGAAGAGGAGGCTGAGGGGAGACCTCATCGCACTCTACAACTACCTGAAAGGAGGTTGTAGTGAGGTGGGGGTTGGTCTCTTCTGCCAAGTAACTAGCGATAGGACGAGAGGAAATGGCCTCAAGTTGTGCCAAGGGAGGTTTAGATTGGACATTAGGAGAAATTTCTTTACTGAAGAGTGGTCAGGCCTTGGAACAGGCTGCCCAGGGAAGTGGTTGAGTCACCATCCCTGGAGGTATTTAAAAGATGTGTAGCTGAGGCGCTTAGGGACCTGGTTTAGTGGGCATGGTGTGTTGGGTTGATGGTTGGACTTAATGATCTTAGAGGTCTTTTCCAACCTTAATGATTCTATGATTCTAGGGTTTAGATTCAAATAAAAGTAAATCTAGCCATCTTTAGATCTATAAAGGCACCCAGTAGACTTTCAGTTTGGGCTGTAGAGATACGCAGTGCAGTTGTCACACTGTTCTTGATTTGTTCTTCTGTACAAGTGCCTTCAGATCTGATGTTAAAAAATGTGGGTTTTTTTTCCAATCCCTAGAATTTGGTTTTTCCTGCCCTCCTTATAAAAAAGATTAATGTTGTTTCTAACCCACCATACTATTATCTTAGTCCTTTCCAGAACATGTGAGAATATAGACCTTATCCCCAAGAATCAAAGTAATTAAAAGTTATCAAAAATAATCCCTTTTAACTTGTTCTGTATGAGAGGTTATCACATTCTATCATTTTCTATGGGTATAGCTGTTGCATTGTTTGAAGCAATTAATAATTTTTTTCAGTATGCTTGGAGTAAACTTTTGGGGAATTCTTTAATTTTTTTTCAACTTTGACTCCTTTCTCATTCCTTTCTTGTTCCCTCTCTTTTCTTGCACAAGGCACGCGTCATATTTGCATTGTTAGCTCTTTCTCCTAACCCCCATTTCTTCACTGAGAATAGATTTATTTCTTCCTGCTATCATTCCCTAACATAATTCCCATAGAATTATGTTACCCACATTACATATAATATCATAGACATACCTGCTTTTGTGAGGGGTGTGTGGGGTTCTTAGTGTTGGGTTTTGTTGTAGTTTTTTTTTCGGTTGGGGAGAGTGATTAATTTTTGCCACTAAGCTGGTAGATGTCCTAAAAAGAACTGTTTTCTTCATAATTGCATGTGAATTGTGAGCTGTCATTTGAGTTCTAGTCTTATTTGAACCCTTGATTCAGTGTGCTTCTCTTTGATAACAGAAGGCTTAACATTGGTGTCTTGTATAAAATTAATTTGGCATATTCCCAGATACTAATGTCTACTATATATTATGGTATCCTTCCAGCAAATCAGTCATCTATGACCTTTATAAGGTATTTATTTATTAAAAAACTTATACTGGACCAGGATTAACAATTGTTTGTCTCTTTTCTATTTGGAAAGTAAGTTGTGAAAATGGCACTGGTACTTGCATTTTGTTTTTCACAAACTGAATAAAGGTAGAGTTTCATTCTACATGTTTCTAGCCTTTAAAAAGAATTTTGCTGAATCGATTTGGGTGAGTGAACAGATGAGCAAGAGCTAGCACCTTGACTCTCATGAAAAAGATATATTCAGCTAGTGTTCTTTTATGTATCTAATATTATGTATCAATATTGAATGCAACATATTGGATTTGTTTCTTTCTTTACCAAGACTTCATTTGTGTGCTGCATGTCTGTGTCTTTTTAAATATAACTTGCAAGCAAGTTACTTTCCAGTGGGCATTAGCTTTGGAATTGCCTTGCTCAGAGGTTGTGCTCCAGCTTCTTACATTTAATGAGGCAAAGCCAATTCTGAGAGCATATGTGGAGATTCTGGTGCAAATCAAAGGGCTGACTTTGAAGTAACAAGGGGTTTGGAGCTTCATAAAAAGCACCACTCTGTTACAGTGAAAGCTTTTAAGTATTCTAGTAGCCATGTGTGAGTGCTGTACTGTTCCTATTAAATATTAGAAATAGAGCAGTAAAGAAGCTGAATAAATAGTTTGAACAGTGTGCTCTATGATTTATAATCCATGTACCCAGAGTGCAAAGAAAATAGGTTTTGAAGAGTGTTTATTTTTCTAATTATGAATAAAAAACCACAGAATTTTAAGTATCTAGGAAGCCCTAGAAGTCTCAACTTCCGTGGAAGATTATCATACATGTAACTGAAGAGTTCAGGATTGTAGATCTGGATAGACAGACTGGTAGGAAGCCTGTCAGACTTGTGTTGGAAGTTTTATCAAAATCAGCCTACAGAAAGAGAGCGTTTCTGTTTAGGGTAATTTGACTTCTCCCCAGCTATGAGTTTTTCATTTGACAAACTGAGTATTTCTAGTATTTGAGATATTTCTCCTAGAAAACATGACTTACAGGAGTAGCATATGTGATTCTTTCTAACTAATTTAAGCATTTATTGGCAGTTAAACTTGGAATTGCCATTACAAAGTTGTCAGGTACAATTTTTAAAACAAATAATATATTTAAAATCTGAAGCCAGTGTTAGGCTTTAACGTGCACCATTGATTTTGTTTGAAATAGGTAAACAAAAGCAGGGAATATTTAATATGATTGTGTTGTATTTGCACACCACAGAAAAGGCACAGCTTCTAGTTTCATTTGAGTCAGAAACTCTGCATGGACAATTGGCTTTTATTTGAACCTTGAAGTATATAAAAATGCATTTTCCGGTCTTTGCCACATGGCAAATAGTAACTAGTAACAACTTTGTCCCAGAGCAGTGCATATTTGCTGAATAGCTGAAACAAAGAAATCAAAATAGTTAGATAAGCTGGACTGACAAACTGGAAAGGAGACTTTAAGATTTTGTTTGGTTTGTGCATTGTTTAAGGATATTTTTGCTTAGGTCACACAAGCTCAAAAAGAGTTTTCACCAGAAACCAGCTTGGCCTCACTGCAGTCAGCATTCTTGGGTGGAGGGTTCAGCAGCTTTGAGTGTTTCAAGGAGGTGAGCTGTAGAGAAGGAGAAGCAAGGAAACAGCGTTTCCAGCATACCTCTGTAGTTGTTAGAAAAATGTTTAGCTCAGTCACAGTTAAATATAACCACAGACAAAATTATAAGGTGCTGTAGGAATTTCTTAAAAGTGTAGACCAATGTATCCATCCATTATTTTACTCGTGACATAGCACTGCAGATCAGATTCTTGTGCCAGAAGTTGATTTGTGTTTCTCCCGATACTGACTAATATGATTGCCTTGTGTAGTAGCAATAATAACTTTCCCACTGTCTTCAGTTCATTTTGAAATTGCTCAATTTAGGTGAAAATACAAAATGAAAATTTTTTCAATACTCTGAAAATTTAAATAGTGTGAAAACACTTTAGCATTGGCAACCTGAAATATATTGGAGTCATTTCCCTCATCCCGAAACACGATTTTTAGAAGAGACACTATGACATAGTAAGGGTTGGATTTTTCAAACATGACTCATGTTTGTCATGTGGTGGGTTTGGTTTTATAGTTTTGGGATAGTTCTTCAGCAGTGTTTAAAAGACACAAACAGGTGATGTTTTCAACTGCAAATTGCAAAACTGAGACACACAAAACTACCAATTGCATTTTAAATTTTTAAATTTTAAATTTTATTACTTTAAGTAATAAAGTAAAATGTTCTGACAGGACGCAAGCATTTTCCAACTTCCATTCAAATTGAGGTAGTGCAAACTTTGTAACAATGTTAAACTTACTAAAGCTGAATTCTGCAGCATCACCTGTTACATGAATAGCCAAAAATTTAGTAAAACCATTTAAATGAGGAGAGTGGGGCAAAAGAGACTTCACAAAGACCTTTATAGCAAACATAGAGGGTTGTAAGTGAAGCTTCCTACAATGAAGAGTAGAGGAGGATGAACAGTATATACATATCTTAACTTTTTCTAAAACCATGGACAAAGAATTTAATTCCTCTTTCTCTTGAATGTTTTCCTACAATTCCCCTACTTTTGTCCTAATAGCTTAGTCTTTCTGGTGCTTTTGAATTCATGACTTGGCCATTTGGAAGCAACATTTGTATCTGTGATTGAAAACTAGTGCTTATTCTGGCATGGCGTAACTTCAGTTTTTCTTTCCATCTTTAGCCGGTGCTGACCATATCTTGACTTTGTTATTTTTCCCTTATCTAACTTAGTCTTTTATTTGGTCCTGTCCCTTCTCTCTCCTTCAGCTTTTTCTCCTCTTTCTTTACCTCTCTCTCTGCCACCCCGTGCAAATGACTTGCCATGTGGTGAATGTATATATGGAAAGATTTCCCCCCCCCACTCCTCATTTTTAAGAAGTAACTTCAAAAAACATTTGAAGACTGTATTTTAAATGTGTCTTACAAACTGTACTTTAAATTGGAGAATTTTTATCTTAAAGTTTAGATTAATTTTTCAATGTCTACTATTTTTCTGTACAAACATGCATGTTTGCATAAAAATTATATATAAGAATGTATGTTATTTTACTGAAAATCTCTATTTTCTACAATATATTGTTTATTTGGCTGTTTTGTAGAACAGAGAAAATGTGATTGATACAGTGGCAGTAACTGACTGACTAGCTTTGTGTTTTTGTGTGCATGTGCATAGTCTTAAAATACTTCTACTGTATTGCAAGTGAACCTTGTCAGTACTCTGCCAAACCCATATTCAATCCTTTATACAGAATATAGGTACCGAACTCTGTATTTGAGGCAATATTACATGTAGCTTGACACAGACAGTCAGAAATTCCATCTGCATTAAATGGGTATGCTTTTGTTTCTGGATTACCAACTGAATTTTCAGCTGGTTTCTTTCTGATTCATCACACTTGGTTTCAAAAATTCTCATGAGACATGCTTTCCAAACATTCAATGCAACTACAGTAGTGGGTAGTCTCGATGAAAGAACTGCTGTTGTAATTTTTCTTTTGTGTATACAGTGAAGACTTTCCTTTTTTGTTGATGTTTGTAAAGGTACCACTGCGATTTACTGATTCAGATTTTTAAGTACAGAAGTGTTTGTTGGGACACACAGAGCTGGAGAAACTAAGAATTCTCAGATGCCATGATGATGAGCCTTATGAGAACCCAGTGAAATTGGGTTAGCAACTTTTTCACTTGCATAACATATGTACTAATTAATACATTTTGTAAAAATAATGACTGTCTACTTTGTGAACATATTGAAAGCTCTAGTATCAATGGTGATAAAAACTAAACTGAATATTATCTTTTAATAATGAAATGTGGTGTGACTAAAATAGCTAATGTTTGAAAAACTAAGCTGATAATTTTTAATCTGTAAAGTCTCCCTGTTTTGTCCCACTCTACTCATTATCCTTTCTTCTGTTTAAATGTACTGCTTTTTTCAGTTCAGAATCTAACTACTGATGCGAGGAAAATCTCTCCCAAGTTACGCTTGTGAGCAGATCCATAGCTTCTCTGTTCTCTTTCTTACCTAAAGCATATACTGTTAGAGGGTATTTTTTCAGCATTTTCTGTTTACTTGCTTTGGAGTTAATATTGTTTTCTAACTACAGCTGGTTTTGGTAAGAAAAGGAAACTTCCGTGAAAAAGAGCCAAGATTGAACTGTTAGATCACCAACTAAAATTGAGCAACTATATCAAGACAATAGTATCTTTAAATTAAAATGTCAAATATATTGGCTAATGCTGATACAGTACATTAGCAAATGAATTAACTATTTTTACTGTCCTTCTAGGATATCCAATGTTAAACAGAACCGCTGTCTGTATTGGTATCTCAAGTTCACCTGTTGACTTTATTACAAGGATTTTTGGCTGCTTCATTATTAATGACTAAAATCATTGCTTTTCCACAAATCTTTCATTTTTCTAACTTTTATCGAAGTACAAATTTGTTTGAAGCAAACCAACTTTTTCTGCTATTGTAAAAATGACAGTTTCATCTCCCAGGTGCTGGTTCATAAAGAACTGCAATTTCTAGTGCCAAAAAAGCAGTTAGTTTTTCATCCACCAGAGTTTTGCTCTATGTTAGGATTTTGCTACAAATGCAGCACTGTGATGTTCAAGTTTGTGCAAATTTGAGTAATATTTCCACAATATGAAAATTTTACTGCAAACACTAAGATTAAAACTTATTTTGTCTTCTAGTATTTTTTATACAGCAAAAGAATGTTATTAATGTGAAAAAATTTCACATGGATTCAGTTGCTAATGAGTAAACTGTTTTGTGATTTGTACAGATAAACACAAGGACTGCTCTGGTGTAACTTTACATCTGACACATCAAAAGTAAGTATCTTTAAAAATACTTACCTATTATGATTTTTTTCATCAGAACAGAAGGCATGGAAACCCCTTCTTTAGATTCCTTTGAAAATGCATGAAATAAAAATAATACATACTTCACAATATAAAGAATTTTGAAGCCATGTGTCATCTGTTGGCAAAAATTTTCATTTCTGCTAAGAAACTGGATGAAATGTTGTCATCAGTACTGAGTTAATCCAGTTTAAGAGCTTCATATTTAGAAATCTGGGACAAGAACAGCAATTATATAGATGATCATTTTGTCCTATTTCACAAACTTTGTAGAAGACGCTTTAAATATTGTAGCTCAGTATGAAAAAAAGGAGGGAAATGGAAGTGCTGTTTAACAGCTGCTTTCTCAGTAGACCAGTTTCAGACATACTCCAACATTTAGAAATTAGTGGTGTTAAATGTCATTGCATATCGTGTTACTTGCAGTCAGGTTTTACAAAGGACTTGTTTAGCAGAGCTTGGGTTTTGAATTGCAGGCAACCTTTGATTGCTGGAATGTATCTTATGATGTCTGTGAACACTGTAATACCACCAGGCGAGAAAGGTGAGTCGTAATTGTACAAAATGATTATGTAATTTCAACACCTGATTTATTTTTACTACTCATTGCAGAAGAAAATTTAGCAGAGACTTGCTGAATTGTAGATGAACAAATTAATTGCTTAATTAAACAAATGATGAAAAAAAAGTTGTAATTTTAAAATTGTGTCGTATTTCCCAATGACTAGATCTGCAAAGGCAATCAATATTGTAGAAAACAATGTTGTATAAAACAATAATGATCTGTGCAATACTGAAGTTTCTAGGATTCTTAAGAGTATGTCTTTGATTTATTTTGGTCTTAATATTTTATCAAAAAAGCCTTACCTATTTTCTTATTCTCCCCCTCCCCTCCAAAAGCCATACAATTTTTTGGACTCTTCTTCATCTGCATTTGTCATTCATGCTATTTGTGATTTACTAAGAGTTCAGTTTTAATGAATTAATTTGTACCAGCAAGGAGCTGCTCTTTAAAAATTTTATTTCTGTGTTCCTAGTTAGTTAAAATGTCAAAATACTGAACAAAAACTGTAGAAGATTCAGAATCCTACTGACTGGATTTTATCTGAAAGTCAGCTTGGATAGTCCCAATATCATTTCTTCAAGCTAGCATGGAATGTTCTGTTTTAAGGAAGTTGAATACTGACCTTACATTTTCCTATGCTATACTGGAATTTTAAATTAGATATCCGAGACTGCCATTTGTCCCATTTACAGTTAGCTGCCTAAATAGGATGAGGTGATCAAATGCTCAACTGACTCCCAACTGTTCGGTGAATTCAGCAATTTGAAATCTTTTTTAATTTGAATTGAAACTTAACATATTTTGCTCTTCAATATGGAAACATATCAGACTGATACCCCCCCGCAAAATATTTGATCAATGCAGAAATTTACTTTTTCAGCTGGAGGGGTGAGGGAAAGGGGAATAAAAACAGTTCTGTGCCTGTTGATAACTGCCTTCTCACGTTCAATCAAATTTGCAGTTCTTAAGTAAAGCATGAAGTTTGTTATAACAGGAAAAACGCAGCCAGTCCCCAGATACCTCTCAGAGAGGCATTGGCAGAGGAATTTCTTTGTAGGCTCTTTCTTAACTACTGTTACTGCACTTAACAGAAGTACTAGCCTGCAGACATTGTACAGCGCTTCTCTGCCAAAGTCTGCATCTAACCCTAAATCTTTAAGACTGGGCCTAGAACTACAAGCTCTTAAAATCAAGCCTTCATTATAAATTGTATCAGTTTAGAATTATATCAGTTTATTTTAATTTTCTCCTGAGTAGACTATTTACCATAACTATATTTATTTTAAGTATTGCTCAACATAGTCTGTAAGCAAATGTATTACTTTACTTCATTAAATAGCAGTAGTGTACACTGGAAAAAATGCTACCGAATTTCAGCCCCATTTTGTATGTACATCATCACATAAAGTAATTTTCAAGTGACTTTTACTATATTTTATTAGTTTTTCTTTACAGATGTCTTGAGATAGACACTGCAGAAATATAAGATATTTTCCAGTATCTTTTGAAATTGTCTGTTGTCCAGTGTAGATATACTTTTTCTAAACCGCTTTCACACTGAATGAAGTACAGTAGTGTAACTTTTCTCTGATAAATAATGTGTTTTTCTTTGTTTATTGCCATCATATTTTAACCAGTGGTTGATGCAGACATTGCCTGCCATTACAAAAGGTTTCCAATGCACCTTTTTGCCTACAGAGTTCATACACACAGACTAGGTAAGAGTTTTATTGCAACATAAGAATATCAAATATTTAACAGAAAAATGCTGACACTACAACATATTTTTTTAGAAGTATATCTCATGTTCATGTATGTACTGATATGTTATAGGTAAAGTAGTGAGTGGATACAGAGTGAGAAACGGTCAATGGACATTGATTGGTAGACAGAGTCCACAACTACCACAGGTTGGCTGTTTTTTTAATTCTAAATTTTAATTATATTTAAAACTGAGAAGCGGAATTGGCAGTCATGTACCCACAGATTTCATCATGATGTTTCCACTGGTACATGTTGTTGTGCCACTGGAAGTGAGTACTGCCAAGTGTTATCATGATTACATTATGATGCAAAATTACTTTTCAGATGTGTAGCACTATCATTCTTGTGTGTATGTATATTGACGTAAATAATATGAGACACGTTCACTAATTACGGTGACTCATCCTTTCTTTCAGGCATTCTATCCAGTAGAACATCCTGTAGATGTTAGCTATGATGATATCCTAGCAGCTAGATGTGTGTTCAGTGGTGAAGGCAGAACTACAGAGACACATATAGGGTAAATTTTCTCTGTTTGCTCCATTTCCTAACCATTTTTTTCCAAGGTATTGGTTATTTGTAGAAATGTATTTGTTTCATGTCTTCTTCCAAGGTAATTGTAACAAACCTAAATTCGGCCAGAATGGTCTGTTTTGCTGTCTGGTCTGCTAAAGATTTAACTCTACACAATGTTCATAGCCTTTACTTATGTGAATAATCACTTTGCTGAAGTGTTCAGAACATTTCTCAGGTGAGCCTATGCTGCCGAACACCTTACTGAGATGTTGGGCTGTTCTGCACTTAGAGAGGGATTCAGAATACCAGTTCTAAAAATGTATTTTTTAGTAAGTTGAAGTTATTGACTGTTTAAAATAAAATAATAAAGCTTCACAATTTCCCTTCATTATTTTGGAAAGAAAATTTATGGAAGCTTATAAAATTCTGATAAATTTTGACCTGTCATAAAATCTAACCTTAAAAATTAGGAATAATGTACCAGTTACCTTTTTTTCAATATAAAAATTTACAGATTTTTATGAAAAACAATTAAAACATAAGTCATAAATAGGAAAATCTGAACTGTGTTTGTCAGTGATGCTACTCAGCCGAAGACGACAGAACTCTGTGAGATCAAGTTGACAAATACAACCGTAAAAATAAATGCAATATGAATATTCTCTTAACTGGCTCCAGTTCTTTGAACCGTAATTTACTGCATATGTAGAGAGATGAAGATACCCAGCAGAAATTTCTCCATTCTGGAAGTATGTGCTGCAGCACCCCAAGGGTCAAGGTTTTTAGTGCACTGAGCACCCTAAGATTGCGTCTCAGTAGAGGGTTAAGGATTCAACACAAATTTATCACCTTTCAGTGGGTAGTTAAAATACTGATGAGTAGCAGCTGAAGCAAAATGAATTGTTTGTGAAGAGGTTTTTGCAAAAGCCATAATGCTAACAAAAATATATCCAAAACCTTACTTTAACTGAAGACCTTTTTTTCACAAGTTGTAAAAGTTTCTGTCATGTTTCTGTAACATTCCCCAAAGTAGTTCCTGTTTGTTGAATAATCCTTACAGTTTAAGAAACAGTCCTAGGACAATTACTGTCTTTTCTTTCAATGTACTAATATGCTTTCAATGGGGAAGTAATAGGAAGAGAAGTTAAAGAAACAAGCAGACCCTTACATCTTTATTACATAATTTCTACCTATGAATTTTGAGAAACAATGCATAAGCATTTTATGCAAATATTTAAACTATTACACAAAAACTGTTGCATAATATGGAAGTATATATGGTTGGAAAATAATTATCACCGTAATATGAAATGAATGGATGAAAAGGAATGCATTCACAACAATGCTGGGTATATGGAAAGATACAAACCTAAAATAAATTAAATGAAAGTTGTTTAAAACTTGGAAAATGTTGCCCTGGTGTTGCAGTTGTCTTGCTCCCATTCAGAATGACTCGTTGGTCCAAAAGAAATATTAAAAGAACTTTTGAGTTCCAAATATAAACACTGAAAAAATCGGAAGTATAAACGTGAAAGGAAAGCTGTGAAAAAATACATGCTGAAAAAAACATCTTAAATTCCTTATGTGATTTGTCTTTAATATACATAGAAGGCAGGGCTAAAACAAACTTAGAGTTCACTTTGTCCATTCGCCTTTCCAAAGCTGATCAATTAAAGCTTAACCATTCATAACGTATGCTAACTGTAGTTAAAACATGACATATTCTCAATGTTATGCTTTCTTAACTGTGTAATAATTTCTGTGATAGTCAGCTAGTCCCTTTCATATGAATGAAGTGTCATTTTTGGCTAAGTCTATTACTTAGTATCTAACTTGGGGAGGGAGGATAGGTGTTCTTGTTTTGTTTTTATCCCTTCCTTACTGTGCTGTTTGTTTCTTTACACATTTGGTCTTGGGTTTTCTCATGTTTTTCTTTAGTTACACTAACTGCTTTCCATTATCTCACATTATCTCATGACCCCCATGGTTCACATTAACCTTTTTCATCCTGCTTCCTCTCCTAGTCTGAGAAATTAAATTAGGTATTGAGGCGTGCCTCTTAAATGTGTAGAGTTTGGCAAACCAAGGTTGAGAAGTGAAACCTGGTTTTGCTTGTGCAATTGACTACATACAAGTTCGGGGTAATTACACGAGCACAGACTTAATGTCTCTGGTGTAAAGAGGTGAGGCAGGAGCCATCTCAAAAGTTTCATAAATCGTCCATTTCAGTTTGCTGGATTTCTCCTCAAGCTCAAGGGGTTGAATTATCCTTTGTCAAATAAGAAGGACATCAACTATTCCTAATTTACAAAGCAAGATTTCTTCTGATTTTTGCTACAGAGCAGTAAGTAGTTCATGCAAGCAGCCACTGTATTTTTGTAACAGATAACTTAATGATGTTTCAGAGCAAACATTATAGTTGATACAGTGTCAAGTAGTATATAGCTTACTAGTCTAAGGGATATCAAAGAACTGGAGTCCATTTAATGTGAAGATCATATCTCTGTAAAGGAAAGTGCCATTGGCCACGGTGGCTGCTTGGTTTTCCAGTTGCACTGTAATGTATTGTTTAAAACTCTTAACAGACAGAAAATAATGCAACCTGTATCTTTGCCTTTCAAAATATTGGAACAGGTATTTTAACAAACAGTTTTACAATTAACAGGTTAAACAATATAAAAATATTGTTTAACAGGTATTGTACCATTCAAGAGAAGGTTTATGTGCCTGTAGCAAAACGTTCCCATTCAATATTTAAGATTCCTTAATTGCATTATCTTGCTTTTCAGTGCTGAATCCTCTGTTTCATTATGCTTCACTGTGTACTGTTAATATACCAAGATCTGGATACGGTTCTAGATATCTGTGGTAGTGGCGTGAAGATAGTTAACAGGAATTTTTAAATTTTATTTCTTTTTAACTTGTGCGTCATCATTTCTACTCACTAAACTCATTCACAAAACAGGGTTTCTCGGGAGCTCAAATATCTAATGAAAGGATTCTGGGTTTTTTGTGAATTTATTAAAACTGTTGTTGACAGAATATTTTTCTTTTTTTTTTTTTTAACTAAATATTTAAAATGATCAACTTTGAAATGTTTAGACACAGTAACATGTTTCAGATGAACTAGAGTTCGTGTGGGTTCCATGGCCCCTTTTCTACTGGAGTTTTAAAGAGGCAGCAATTACAGTGACAGATACTGGGAGTCCAACAGTGAAGTTAATGCTTTTTAAAAGCTTAAGCAGAGCTTGCCAAGTTAGAGTCTGATTTTTGTGGTCTCCAAGGGATGCTAAATTCTCAACGCATGGAAAAATACCAATTCCCCTTTTGAAACAGTCTCTTCTCCCATGTTCCCCCTGTCTCCCCTCCGGCTGGTGTCATTATTGTTGCTATGGTGAATAAATGAATGCTGCAGGATGCTGCTGGAAAAGTCAGCGCTGACGTCTTTTGCAAACAGCTAATAGGCCACCCCTGTATCTTTTTATGAGTGTGGGCTCACTGGTTAATTGTGAAAGCTAATTAAAAAATCTTAACGAAAACCCCTTTATTTTGTGAACCTTTCTTTGTAAGTCTTAGCTTATTCCATTGTCAGGGTTGTAGCTATAAATAAAAGATACCAACCTATATGGCAGAGGAAAAAAACCAGAAACACATCACAGTTGCAAAGAGGCCCTGTATTGTCTGCTTCACAAAGTGATATTTTTCAGAAAAAATTCTTTCTCATACCAGCTGTTTTTTCTATTGAAGACAGGATTATGTAGCAGTACAGAAGAGCCTCTTCTGTTTCAAGTACAAGCACAACATTTATCACAGAACTGAATTTTGCTAGTCTTTAATCATTCCTCTTGCATTCATGTTTTCCTTACAGAAGCTTGTGATTGAGTTATTCT
Source organism: Calonectris borealis (assembly GCF_964195595.1). Taxonomy (NCBI): domain Eukaryota; kingdom Metazoa; phylum Chordata; class Aves; order Procellariiformes; family Procellariidae; genus Calonectris; species Calonectris borealis. The sequence continues at coordinate 27,343,466 of NC_134352.1, read as the reverse complement.
CAAGATGGCAGTGCTATCTTCTCTTTAAAAGATATTTATGGTTACTTAAGACATAATGAAATTAATTTTCCTGCATTAGAACCGGTGTGATTGGCCAATAAATGGATGCACTTGAACATGGTGGGGGGGGAAACTGTCATAAGAGAGAGCTGCTGAAATGAAATACAGATGTTATTTGCAATGATTTTAAGTTAGGTTTGCCCCAGATTGACAGAGAAGCATATGAATGGTGACATAATGAATGATACAGTTCTGTCTTGTTTCATCAGAACACGTGCACAGTTGATGACACACTGGGGACTATGAGGAGTATACTGGGGAAATGAGAAGGAAGAGCAGTTTAAATAGTTGATGCAATTTTCTGTAGAATCAAAACCAAATTGTTAGAAATTTCTGAGATACCTGGGGAGTTTGTGCAAACTGGTATTCTCTAGTATAAATTGAAAGAAACTTTTGATATTCACTGCAATGAAGCAATTAAATATTTTAGTGTGGGACTTCTAAACATTTCATTGCAACGTTTTAATTTTCTATCAAACAAGTTAGATGAATTGAGTAACAGCTATATTCAGCTCATTTTTTTCCTAACTGCCACATCTTTTCTGTGTTGTGTAGGGGAACAGCCAATGATGAAATGTGTAATTTTTATATTATGTACTATATGGAAGCCAAGCATGCTGTCTCATATATGACCTGCACACAGAATGCAAACCCTGAGATGTTCAGAAATATACCGCAGGAGGCAAATATTCCTATTCCAATCAAGTCTGATATGCTAAAGATGACGCATGGACATCATGAAGGTGAAAAAAACTTGTAATCCATTTTATTTAAGTCTTTTTATGTTCACTGATGTGTTTGTCTGTGTTGCTTTGGTAAGCTAAATTTTCATAAAAAGGAAATGCAATTCTGAATAAAATTCCCATCGTTAATTATAGACCATCACGGGATTCTGCTGTTGGTTTTGGTGGAAATGTCTGCCGTAGTCTTTTGTCCATTTCTTTCTACTGTTGTCTTTCAATTTCCAATGTATTTTTATAGCTACATGAGCTGTCTACCCAAAAGATTGACCTCTTTTCTATGCCAAATTTCTTAACATTTGCTTTATCTTCTGTCTGTTTCCTACAAAGTTGAATCATAACATTTCCATAGTTTTCTGGATCACAGTGCCTTGTTATGGAAGGAATCAAAATGTTTATGTTGAATTATAATTTTTAACGTAATCGTAATTTTTAATTCCAGTTGTTTTACTGCTGGACTGTTTGTACAACTACTACAGATAGATAAAAATAACAAATGCTCATTTCAGAAGGGCTTTTTTCCCCCAGTAGGAAGATACTCAATTCTGTTCACACGCAGAGGTTAACATCATATCCTAAATCCATTTTTCAGAAACCAAGGATGCTGATAAAAGTTCTTTGCTGCAGCAGGCCAAAAAAGAAGAGGAGGAGATTTTGGATCAAGGTATGTACTTACTTATTTCTGTGTCAAGTGGGGGACTCACTAATGTAAAATACTGATAAATTATATCCTGATTGTTAAAGAGTTATGAAATTTTTAATCCGTTTATCTTTTCATCGATGCAATTTGCAATGTTCTGTACAGCTAATATGATTGAATACTGTGTAAGGAATAATAAAAAAAAATTAGTCTACCACTGATCTCTAGCCTTGTAGGTAAAATTTATTAGTGCATTGTAATCTCATTAGATTTTCCTGTTCTTGCTTTAATTTGCTAACGAAGGTTGCAATTTGTCTGTAAGTGCAATCCTAAAGAATGGACACAAAGAAGTAGTCCTATAGCATGTAACTGTTCTGTATTCTATATGTAACTATCTGCTATTAGCTCTTCAGCCATTTCTCAGTTTGTATTACTATGTATGTATTAGGGAATAATATGTTCTTATGCTTCAATATTGGTTGTACATGCAGTGGGTTGAGTGCAGCTAATGTTCAATACTGAATTATTTTTCACTACATTTGTGTATGTGTGCATGTATGCATAACAACTCATGCAAAAATGTGTGCAAGTTCTTGTGGATCATATGCTATTAGATAAATATTGGTTTAGTATCAAGATTTTTCTTGATACTTAGGAGAAGACCTCATCAGCTACAGTTTCTTACTGTTTTAATTGAACAATGTTGAGGTTCAAGGACTAACTAAATTAAAGACAAATTTCCTTTTGCCTTTAATGAGAGCAAAGATTAGGCCAGTGTTTAGAGTTTTTGATAACATCTCCAAAAGGGGTTAGATTTTCTATATACTCTGCCATTTTGCAGAGTTAACTCAAATAATTAAGTTACATTACATAAAAACTAGCTTCTAGAGTGTAAGAGCGTCTTGACTGAAAGAACCTTAAACTGCCACAGACAATATTTGCAATTCCACGTCTGAAACTTATCTTAGTCAATTCCAGATGGATTTTTTTAGAAAGAAATACAATTCTAATTTTTTTAAGCAGAATGAGCTAGCTGCTTACAAATTTATATCAAGATCTATGCTGACAAGCTGCTTCATCCTTATGTTACTAATAAACGCATTAGCATTTGGTTGAAGATCTTGTTATCTGTGTGTTTTATTGAATTTGTTAATGTTTGAAACAAAATGTTGAAACAAGATCCTGTTTTTAAAATCTTTTTCATTTGTCTTTGGAATGTATTTTAAAGCCACGTTTCTGCAATGGAGTCTCATTTACTGAGACCACTATTTAGTATACATCCTCATCTAACGTGTTTCTATGGAAACACACTGCATTGTTTTGCCCATTTGAAATTAGTTGGGTCCGTGATGTGAAATATCAAAACACAGTAGTTGCCACGAGAGAATTTGTTTCATGTTCTTAATTGTTATTTTAAGATAAATTCTTAAGGAGAGCTAGGAGCCTAGCTTCAATTTTACATTGATAAGCTCTAACTTCATTTGAATTATGTGTGTAAGCAAAAAAAGCAAAAGGAAAAATCAGATCATGTTTGGGTTTATTTTTGTCTCCAAAGAGCTAAAGTCAGATGGCTGTTTTAGAAAGTGGTTTTTGGTTCCATGAACACATGAGCACCTGGTAAGATACACTGGGAAAACCAGGGACTGAAAGTGATCTTCTAAAATGTGCCTATAAAAATTACATACAAATTGGAGTCCGGTTTTGCGGGGCAAAGTGGTTTTATGTAATTGCGTTGCCAATTTGTCCATCTCCTCAAGTAACTTTAGTGAGTTAGCCAATATCAACCAAATTTGAATAAGGTCTTAACGACAGGAAAATTCTACAGTTTGGAGGGAGGGGACAGTGGACCCCTAAGCCGCACAGAAGCAAATACATACTTCCACAGAGGTAAAGGTTATAACATAAATTTTTCCCTTTATGGCCTGGCATGACATACTCTGTATGATAAGCTTATCTACAGAACACAGATCCACCAAGACTCAGGCTTTGATTAGTTCTATTGCTGCTGTGCTGTTGCTCAGTAAATTCAGCCTTTGATTTGCTCTGAAGATAGTACTTTAACGATTTTTCCATAATTCTGTAATTTTATCTCACATGTTTTTTCCTTGATGACTCATTATGCTGTAGCCACTTCATTTTACCCTCCTTAGTTTCAGGTAACTGAAGTAAACACTGTTACTTCACTAAAACTGAAATAGTTGTTAAATTGTTATATTGCTCTGGAGGTACTTACAAATCTGGGGGTAGAGGCATGGTCAAAGAGACAAATTTTGATGTGGCTAGTATTAAATCTAAGCTAGTATTAAATCTTACCTTAATGAAACTGACCTCATTATATTGCTTCTGAAACAGCAGTGTCACTGTTTGGTGAAGATAAACTGTTCATAGGAAGTTAATTATTGTAGGAAGTGCACTTGATTTAGACATTTGTGCATATTGGAGAGTTTCCTGTTCCTGCTGAAGCACAAAATCCCCAGCAAAACAAGTAGTATTTATGGGTCTTTTTTATTCATCAATGTAAGTTTGATTAAACTGTGTTCAATAGATACAGTACTGAAAAAAACTATTTCTGTTTATTGCATTCCCCACATCTGGTAGATGTCTCTTCTTTCTCTGTGGAAAAAAGGCCTAAATGTGTTTCATTCTGTTTGTTTAACACTTTCCTGGCTGTAGTCTGTGGCATAATATAATATAGTGTAGGTTTGGTTTGGTATGCAAGCAGTGAAGCAGCCTTTACTATTGAAAAAGTCAGCTGCTGCTGAACCTGAAAGCTGCATAGACACAATAGCAGGAGTAGTTTCTTAATAACAAGGAAGGTGATGGTTAATCAGATGTGCAATATTTGATTTTTTGACTTGTGGTTCATGATTTGATACCTCATTTTGTGTGCATTAGATGTAATCATAAACTTTCTTTTGAAGCAGAAGGGGCAAATTTTTTTCCTAGTAAAGCCAATATAATTATGTTTAAATGGTTTAAAAAAAAATTCAAGGCTGGCTTGAACTGCAAATTCACTTGCAGCATATAAACCAAAAATTAGATTTGATTTTTTGTTTTAGAAGGACACGTGTGTACACATGTATACGTTACTTACACATACATGGGAGAGAAGAGACATGGGATTTTCATCTTATTTCTGGTATTAATGCTTACTGTGACACTTACAAAAGTACATTTTTGCTTGTGTCTGGCTTAGGGAATTTAGAAGTTAGTATTAAAAAAGTAACTTGTGTATTTTTGCCTTTGGTGATGGAATCTGAAGTGAGAGTCAAAGTTGTGATTCTTTTTTTCTCAGTATTGATCAGTTGTACTGCTGATACGGGGTTTTTTTCACCTCATCCCCCATTATTTCATGGTTACCATAAGTACAAGTTATTCCAGGAACTCAAATGGTGAAGTTCAATACAAGTGAACTTAACAATGTCCTTGCTAGACTCATGTGAGGTCCCTTTTTCACAGCTGAGTGTTGTAACTGAAACCCCATTAAATCTCCAACATTTAAAATAATATTATAGCTTGAGTCCAGCATTCAGAAGTTAGCTTTTATAAAGTTGGGCTTTAAGTCTGCAATCATAGAATTGCTGTCCTGGTGGTGAGATAGGTTGCATAGAAAAACACCTCACTGGCCTTCTACCTCATTGTTTTAGAGATTAGAATGTGTATAGTGAGTGAAATAGAGAACAACGTAAAGAAAAGAATATGACTTCATGGTCTAAGGCAATTTGATGCTCTCCGATTAAAGTGTGTTTTACTCTAGACTCTGATAAGAATTGCTGAATGGTTCTAGGTAGTTTGGTACCTTTTTGAAGTCCGATTTCCTCATCTGTTTTCCTAGTCTTTGAGGATGGACAAAACAAACAACTGAAGCTAAGTCTTGCATATACATAGCTCCTACTGAAACTGACTGGAAATGTGGCTTGAACATAAGATGTAAAATATAATGCAAGTACCCTGTAAAATCACATTTTGAGATGTTTCTAGGTGGACACCCAAAATGAATGGATTCTAAATGACAGTTCTGGCTGTAATCTCTATCAAAGTATCAGTAATTATGGACCTTAATTTCATAGGACAGGCTGTGATAATGAAGTGATTTAGTGTAAGCAAGTGTTTCATAAACAGAGATGATAGAATAGAAATGTTAAGAGAATTCTTTCTGTTCAGTTAAAACACTTGTTCGGGAGTGCTTGGAGGGGAATTCTTTGAATGAGGTTAAATATAAATATATAGTGATGACCCATTGATTGTACGAGGAGGTTTCCTTGTAAGAAAAATTAACATCATAATCCATACAAAATGGGGGCTGAATTAATTCTGCTATTTATTACCTGTTGGATGCCTAACCCATCTTTTAATTATTTTCAGTTGTTGTATGCTATATTTGCACGTGAGTGCGCACACACACACACACACACACGGAGAGGTAAATACTTTTGCATAACATTTTTGTTACACTGCTGGAAATATTTTGCTAGGTTGTAGCCGAATCTGTGAGTTGAGAAACTGAAATGTCCGTTCAGTGTTGCATATTTTGCTGTTTACTTGTGCATTTCTGTGAAAAGCTCATTACAATAAAAATGTACTGAACGAGGCTTTTTGTATCTGGGATAGAAATTTCTGATTGATTTAAGTGAAAGGAGGAGGTATAGCGCCTCCTCTTTCTGCCTCATCTCTGTTTCCTTTTTTAAAAAAAAAAAGAAGGGGGAAGGAAATGTGAAGGGATAGGTGTTGAAAGGAAGAGGAAAAGAGAATCAGCACGCAAGCAGGTCCTTGATTTTTCAGGTAATAAAGTAGTGTATTTCTGTGATAATATTACATGGCAATCCTATGGCAGTAGAGTCAACCAATAAGACGTGATGTATTTTTATGCCAGCACATGTAGCCATGAGTTACATTCCCTTCTAAAGTAAATTTGTTATAATTTACCTTTGCTAGTTTGTGTGTAGTTGCAAGAAAAGAGAGGAGTTCAATTTGGTAGGTGGTTAACATTTCTTAGGTTGATGGAAAAAGGATGAGGCTTGAAACAGAAGACAAATTCACTTTCCAGTATTGATGTTGGATGCCTAGAATGAAGTGTTAGAGACATTTTTAGATTAAGGTCAGACATATGAGAAAATCTTCAGATGTTTTCAGGCTTGGAATGCATGTTTGATGCTCAAAGATTATATGAGATCCCTTAAATAGAGTATAAAATTAAGAGAAAAAGACAAAAAACCTTGGAAGAAAATGCTACTGAAAGATATTAAAAGCCATATTTACAGTTAGAGAAGTATAATTAGGAAGATTCAATATTGCAGAGGATTTGCATGTTGTTTCAACACTGAAAGATTCTGCTTGAAGTTGTAAATAAAAGATGAGCCTTTGATTTGGTTAGAATAAGGTTATTCATAATCTTTATAAAAGCATCTTCAGCACAGCAAAGAAAGAAGTATGAGAACTAAGCAAAAAAATTGCAGCTGGTATAGGCTGCATACCTAAGCAGGAAAAGAATATAACAAGCATGGAAGGAAGCCATTTTAAATTGAGTGTTTCAATCTTCACCTGGTTTATGTTCTCTGGTTCTTAAAAATTACAGAGGGACTTTCCCTAGGTATTTTCTGTAATGTAAAAGACTACTTATCAATGAACAACTGCAAAACCTGCTTATAATATCATTAATCTGAAGAAATAGAAAGCCAACACTATATTAGTATAGGAAGAGTTCAGAGAAATGATTAAGTCATAGGACAAATATAAAACACACCAACAATTATATTATTATTATTATAAAAATGTTTTCCTTTTTTATAATTTTCATGTCTTTTTTCTAAAAACTAAAGCATGATGATGCCTAAAAGAAATAAGTTGAAGATAGCAGAACTACTCTTTAATAAACATAGTCTCATATATGTCATTTTGTGAGAAGAAATATATTTACAAGTATGTACTGCATGAAATAGAAATTTGAAGTAGAACTGGTATGCTGTGTGCCTGAATTACAAATGTAAGTAATATATTGCAATGAGCACAGCAAAATCCTAGGTAGTAAAACCATTGTGTTTATTGCTAGTCATTTAGCAGTAGCTGGTAAATATTTTTATAAATATAACAAAATGATTGGTGCGTGTCAGGAACTTACTACTCGTCAGGAAGGAAAGGAAGGAATAGGGCAATTAGGAAACTGCAACCAGCCTGGATTTTGAGTCGCAGGTTCTGATTTGTTGATGAAGAACACGCATCTGTAACAAAATGTAATCCTCAGTGAAGATTCTTTCATCTTCTTTCATACTTTCTCTTACCTTTAACACTCTCTTTCCCAGTTACAAACTCCTTTAACCTAGTGATTTTATAAACTATGCTTGCACTCTCAAAACATTTGTACATTAAAACATTTTGACAGTTGAAGAAGAAAAAGAAACAATGAATTAAAAACAAAGAAAGGTGCGTTTACATTGCAGTAGTAGTAAAAGCCCTTCTTACGGACATGCAGACATAGAAGAAAACAACTAATGATTTTAGTTTTTAACCTTTTCTTCCATCTTTTGTTTAGCTCTGTAAGCTGCTTAGAAATGCCTTGAGAGCAGATACAGTTCCTGTTCTTCAAACATGTCAGTTTGGCTATGCCAGAAGTGTGCATCACTTAGGGCATAGTGGTGGTGACCGAGAATCTCTATAGTGGCTTAACCCTTTTCACTTCCTCTATGCCTCCTTCCCCCAGCCCCTCAAATCCCTTGAAAAAGAAAACAACCTTACCTAATAATTTTTAGTTCTTAGGAATCTTTCCAATGCTTTCATCAAAGCAACATATTAAATCAGTATGGTAGGACTCGCATGAAAAATAATAGCAGACTAGAAGCCATTTTGAAAGTTGTTTTGGCCTATTATGCCAAACTGTGTCCAATGTCACTTCAAATAAATAGACATTAGATTTTATTCACTTCTGCAATGTCTTTCCATGTCTTTCTCCCCTTTTTTCTACCAGCAATGTTATCATATGTATGCCTGTTAGAATGAGCTTAGCAGCTTCATCTAGGAGCCAAAGAAGGAAAAGGAAATTAAACTTTTTATTTTGATAAATGTTTATTTGGAAGGCATTTATTCGTGCTGGCACAGTCTTGAAGGTGATACTTGCAGCCAAATTTCCATATCTTCATCAGGAAGATAGTTCTTCAGCTGAAGTACACATTCTCAGATATGACTCTTAACATATTACGTAGATATTACCTGAGATTTGAGATGAGGCGAACTCATGGTTGGAGTTCATATCACTTGGATCCTGATCTCAGCACTTCTGAAAAGGCAAAGCACTGACTATTTTTGCCAGATGAACATACTAAACAGAAGCACATCCTGATAGGACAAGAACATGCCATCTCAGAATACACTCCATTTTATTCAGAAATAATTAGGAAACCCAAGTCAACTATGAAAACTTGTCTCTTGCTACAGTCATAATAGGACTGAGACATGAGTTTGGAGGGACCAACATACTGGCTCCATGTCAGATCAGACATGCTCAAGAAGAGGAGACTTTCAATACAAGCATTCACACCAACTGAGCGGCAGCAACACACAGATGAACTTCGCAGTACCGGTCCCCTGTCGACACAGAGGACTGCTTGCTAGATTTTTGTTCTTAATCCCTCAGTTACCTCAGATGTGGTAAGACATCATTTTGTCAGAAGGCTGTAGTAGCGGCTTCATGTTTGAAATCCTGTTCAGTCTGATTCCTAACAAAAGTCTGGAAAGTTACAGACTGGGGAGCCTATCTGAACTGACTCAGTGAAACTGTATCAGCATTATGACACAAATACGTATTCTGGAGATGAGAATTCTCAGATACCACCAGGGTGTTCTTGCCCTTTTTCTAAAATGCAGTAAAATGAGTTTTCACGTATACGTCTTAACAGCTACACATTCAAACTGTGTGGAAGGCTTACTATGGCTGAACTTTCCATCTATCTCATAGCTTGATCCTGCAGCACCGTTGCTAGATACTTCATCCAGACTGGAAATTGGTACTTCCAAGAGCATAATGGTGTGCTGGATAAGGACCATGGACAGCGACTGCTCCCTGCAAGTTGGGGAAATCACACTCTAGCGCTGAAAAAAAAGGACTGGTTTTAGACATGGATGGTTCAACACCCTTGGGATTCTACCCAGAATTGAACCCTTGGTGGTCAATATACTAAACTGTTTTATTAACCTTAAACTAATCTGGTCTTTTATTTAAATCAGGTGAGGTTCAGCTCACAGTTTGCAATGAAGTTGGCAATGTTACAATTTTATTTGTATGACTTTTCCAAAACACTGTTCTGTAAATGAATTTTCCTAGTGTAGAACCGCCATAGTAATAAAGTTTAAACTTACCAGAATATGCTTGTGCATTGTTGCACTCTGGAGATGTTGGTCTTGACAGCTATCACTTCCTCCAGAATAGGATAAACTCTAGGTATTTGCAGCCAATCATCTTTTACTGTACTACATAGAAGGAAGTGTCCTGATAGCTTACACGTAAGAAGTGCATGTAAGTATCCTCTGTGAAACTAACCTAATCAACCAGCTTCCCTGCACTGCTAGACTTCAGTTATTTCAACAAGAGCAAGTTGTTCATTCACTCATGTCTTCTTCTAGTCATACCCAGGTATTCTAAAGGCCAGGCTGCCTCATCTCAAACAAGACCAAACAAATAACATGGTGCATCTTGCTGGTGTTTTTCCTTGAGTATCTTCAGGCAAGCAACATCCTTCAACTGTTCCAGCTAGTACAAGACAGCTGTAAAGCAGCAACAAGATTGTGCTTTGGTGTTTGCTGGATATTGCTTTGCAGAGAGCAACTGTTAATTAGAAACAACATGAGTCAGCTCTTTGCTAGTTATCTGTAGTGAATTCTGAACTATTTCTTAAAAATATGCTGCTTACAAATGTATTGGCATCTGCCTGGGGATCATAAACAAAGCTGAAAAAAGTTGGTCCCAAGTAATATGGGACCTCCATTCAATATGTGGAGTTTAGTTTACAGTTGCATACGTTCAGTCATCAGGAAATTTCAATTCTTCCCTTTCACACCTGCACACATCTTTTCTGCTTTGTAAATGCTTGGAGTTGTGTCAAGATGCCAAGAAATTGACAGAAGACTTCAGCCTGCTGTTTGTGCCAAGCATATGGAGATGCTGGGCAGATATGTAGGCTTTTGAACTTAAGGTGTAGAGATTTCATACTCATTTTCTCAAACACATTTACTTACGGTAAAGATCACAGTTTCAGAGCAGCTACACTTCAGACCACTTTCACTCTCTGAGACCCACCATTTTTCATACATTCAGACAGTTCCTAAATATTCTTAACTGTTGTGGTTACAACACCCCTGCTTAATGAAAGCACTAATAGGACAAGCTCAACTTGGAAAATATCTCATCTATAGCCACTGATAGTGATGTACTCAAACCATCTTACTCAGTACTCCACTGTTTGAAAGTTCCTCGTATATCTTATGATCATAGGCTCAGTGCTAGGAAAAAACCAAAACTGATCAACCTGCTAGGAGTTGAGTCCCTGATTAATAGCTCCTGTAAAGACCACTGGAATTTTCTGTGAAAGCACCTTGTCCTAAAAATTATTCCCTGGGCTTTTGTTGTTTTTAAGTTGGATTCCCCTGCTCTCTTTTCTGCTTGTCCTCCACTAAGTCCTATCTCTTAGCAGTGTCTTTTGTAATAAGAGAAGCTAATTTCAGACAAGTAAACTGAAGCACGTGTTTGTTTGTTTGTTTTGCTAAATCAACAAGCAATATCTATTTTAGAGGGAGAGTTAATTATTCTGTGGCAACCATTGCACAACAGACGTGGAATGCAATGTCTTTGGCTGAAGCAGGAAGCTGGCAAACTTCATTGTTCAAATAGAATGAGCATATGAGTTGTGACTTAGGGATCTGAAACCTTTATACAAACTGTAGCATGTTGTTGTTCTTTTTGTGACCAAGAATTACAAGTAAAGTGATCAGACTGTTGATACAGAACTAGGAAAGAGTGAACTAGGCAAAGATCACTAAAATTGCTTTAAAAAGGCCAGTAGAGAATATCTTAATACCGAATGTTTCCTAAGTAAAGGAAATTTGAGATGTGTTTCTACATCAGCACCAATTCTTGGGTGCTTTAAGTACAGACTACTGAACCTGATTAATGTAATTATAAAGCTCTCTCAGAATAAATATGGTTTGTATCCAAAACTTCTATTATATCATACTTTTTGAATATTTGGATTTGTTCTGAGTCAGTAGTTCGACTAGTTGAATGACAGTATTAGGATTATGAAGCATTCTAGCTTCACAATTGTATTTGAAGCAAATAATTCGTATTTGTTATATAGCTTAATTTTCTCTCTTATCTGATTTGGTTTGTTCATTTCATTGAAATTGGCCCTGTTACTTCAGTAATTCTTTTCTGACAGAAGATTTCACTTGGGATATTTCATTTCCAAGGGCAAGGAATGGAATCCTACTCAAAATCATTGAACTGTTTATAAACATGACAGATCCTCTTAGGGTCATTTCCAAAAGACTTAATTTCCTCTGTCCCAGGCTGCAAGTGATGGTTTCTGGATGGGTTTTTTTGGTGAAAGCTTCATTAGTTGTAGTTTTTCTTTTCTAAAAAGATGTCTTCTATAGCCTGTCATACAAAATAATATAAATTCTTAATTATGAGTGATTTGTACTTAAAATGACAGAGAAGTATACCTACTTGCATTAAATCTTAAAGCATACTGGATGTCTCTTTCCATTCAAATGGTGCAGTTGTATTTAACAGAACAGAAAACAGTTTCAGGCAACCAAGATATTTGGTTAATAAATTCTAACAAGTTGGGTACCTGCTGGTTGGCAGAGAATTCTAGGAGAGGGATATCTTGTCATCATGTCATCACTTTATTTAATCCTGCAAAAAGAATTGAACATTGCCTTCATCAAAACTGGTTTGGGTGGTTTGAATATTTTGTGAAGGAAGTTGTGGTTTTAGAATTTGCATACCTAATTTTCGGTTTTTTTTGCTTTGAGCTATTGTTCTGGAATTTACTGAAATGCTTGTTGGTGTCTAAGAAAGCTATAGTGATAACTGCATTGCTAGCAAGCAGCTTGAGAAAATACTGTTCCCTGCATTGCCAGATGATATTGTGACTAACGGTGTTACTGTTTGGAGGAAGAGGAGGGACAGGACCCGGACTGAATTAATAAATGAAAATTTAATGGCTCACTCTGTTTTATTAGTGTGTCTTCTTTCTACAGTACGCTCTATGGAATCTGTTTGCAAATGTGAAAGTTTGTTTTCTTACAGCCTAAGCTTCTTACGTGATGACAAATTTCAAAGAAATAGATTTTGAAATGCATCATGGCTGTCTATTATTGTCTTTATAAGTGAACAAATTGATAAAACTATAGAATTTTTACCTCTTTGTTTTATAAAAATAGAATAAGTGTGCAGTAGCGTGGCAAATCCAGATAATTTCATTATAAATATTCTTTTTCTGAAATTTGCACACTTTTTTCTTTTTCTTTTTTTTTTTTTCCCCTTGTTCCCAAGAACATCTGTGCAGAGGTGATGATTTTTTTCATGCCAGAGTGTCAGGTAAAAGTGGACATTTATATGTAAATTAAAGTTGATAAAGATTTGACATTATCTTTTCATACCAGAGTCTTCACTCATTAAGTTCCCGAGGCTGAAACAGTTCGCTCTTATACTACTTTTGACAATGACTGTTTGAATAACTTTGTTACATTATACTTTGCTGAAGCTTTCTAAAACTACACGATCTGTTATAATTGTTTTTTCCCTCCTTTCCTCTTATCTTTTCTCTTTTCTGTACAGGTGATTTCTATTCACTCCTTTCCAAGCTGCTAGGAGAAAGGGAAGATGTTGTGCATGTGCATAAGCATAACCCTACAGAAAAGGCAGAATCAGATCTTGTAGCTGAGATTGCTAATGTAGTCCAAAAGAAGGATCTTGCCAGAGAGATCACAAATCATGATGAGAGGGACAATACTATTCTTGTCAGAGACAGAATTCACAAATTTCACAGACTAGAATCTACCTTGAGGCCACCAGAGAACAGACATTTCTCTTTACAACAGCCTAAACATGGTGAGGGAAGCTGGGAAAAAGAACATACAGGAGGTGGGTTAGGGGTTAATTTTATACAATGAAATGCAATGTAAGAGCTGTGATCCACATTAGCAAAATCTGAAGGGAATATCGATGCTTGGAAGTATTTTACGTGACAGTTTTCCTTATGGAAATGTTCTCCATTTTAGAGGTATTTCAGTGGGGTTCTTTCCCCCTCCATGGGTTAAGAAAGAATGTATACCAATGGCACAATACTGGTACGTTTTGGAACATAGAGTAATTTTTTTGCTCCCAAGACTTCTACTTAATGATTTGGTATCAATTATGCTAAAACAAGGTAAATACAGGGTATAGTAGTCACGGGAAGTGAAGCATTTTCATTATACAAATAACTACTATAAAATGGTCACTGGGATAATCGATGCATTTTATGAGTTTTCTGATTACCTTGGTTTGTCAGATACAAGATTTTATAAAATTTATTGCTGTAATTCTATCAGACGTTTTTTCTCTCATTCAGAAGGAGTGGTAGTTAATCCTGAAAAATTCTTGAGAAGTAAAATTTTCTGCATATTTATTTCAAATTGGGCTTGGCTGTCCAAATATTCTTGGACAGGCTGGTTTATTATACTAGGATTATAATCCATTCCCTTCAGGTTTCTATGACAGCAGAAATCATGGAAGTATTGTGTTTGTTTTACTTGTGTTTTGGTCTCTGTGATATTGATTGTGCTTAGTCTTACTTGCTAATGTGGAAAGCCAGATAATGCAGCATGTGACGAGTATCTCATAAAAGAAACTGGTATGTATGCATGAAAGTTATCTGTATGCATAAGCTGTAGCAGCACATGCTTGCTTTTATGTTGCAAACAGCCAGCTTGATGTTTCCAAGTACTGTTGCACACAAATATACACCATTTATCATCCATTTGATTTTTATTTCAGTTCAAAATCTTAACATGTATTGTCTCCGCGTATGTGAGATTCTGTTACAGTATTAAAATTCAGCAAAATTCGGGGTTTGTATTTAACAGAAAACCAAAGATGAGGACTTTCCAATGTTATGTTAAATGAGAGCCTGTCAAGTTACTGGCGTAGGGGTAAAAAACAGGTGGGATGTTACCATATGCCTGACGTAAGTGTAAATCATAAATAATTCCATAAGAGACACTGGAATTAAATGCTTGGAAGAGTAGTGTGTGTAGCATTTCTGCAAAACCAGTTTGTTCAGTTCAGACTAATAGCATGTGGTATATAGAGGGGAAAAAAGAAATGTCCTTCTTGTTTTAACTGATCCAGAGGAGGGAGCGTCAGTGAACTGAATAAATGGCTTAGTTGGCACACCATATGGCATGAATTCTAACTACAGAAAGCATTTGCTCAGCTACTGTAGTAGCTATATATTCATTTTGGGGGAATTTGTTGGTGGAGGACTAATTAATAAATGGACTTTCAAATTATGCGATTTTGAGTTACGGCAAAAAGGAAAACTGAAATTATCTTAATTAGCATTAATTTTTTTTTTTTTTTTAGTGTTTGTGATACTGCTAACTACAGAAATTCTGAATGGCAGCAGCTGTCAGCGCCATCTTTTGGCAAAAGAACTTTCATACCCATTAAAATCTTTAAGCACATGTTTAGTTCTGTTTTGGGTAGTATTTATGTATTAGAGGAACAGAACCTTCCATAACAGAATTTTCCTCTTCAGAGGAAGAAGTGGAACATGAAGTGTTTTAACTTGTCTTGCTTTAATAAAAAAAAATTTGCACCCTTCATAACATTCTTTATTATATTGAATTTTAAAAATTCTCAGTATTTCTTAGGACAAGACTGTGGTTGCTGTTAAACTCATTTAACTGTTTAAAAATCACCAGAATTAAAATAGTTGAAAATTTTAAGTCTTGCAAATATTCCAACTTTAAACATGTGACTGGTTTGAAATAGCAAGTGACCAATATGTTAAGTAAGGTTGTTATAAATGTTATGTTTATAATTTATACCACTGCTCTTCCTGCACTGTTGTTATCTTATTACCCTGAGACTGGTAACTGATCAGTCAGGTTGTTCAACATCACTTCAGCCAGTACAATTATACCTCCTAATTAAGGCAAACACTGTAATTTTCCAATTTTTAAAACTCCTTTGTGCAGTGCTTACCTATGATTGTCAAGATTTAAATGACTAGTCTGATGACAGGGAGTAAATGCAACATGACTAAAATTTGTATTGTTAAAGGCTAGCAAGAACTTCCAGAGATTTATGGACAGTAAATTGCAATTTTGCCAATAAAGAAGGCTTTATTCTTTCACTTGTAGAGAGATTAAAAGCTGATTTGCCTTCTAAATCTACATAATTCTTTATAGTTTTATTGTTGAAAGGAATTACTCTAAATTACAAGGTAGAAGATCTGGGACTTAGTTTAGAAATCTCATTTACAACAAAACTGATGTTTTTTGAGTTTTTTTTTTTAAGTAATTGTAAAATATTTTAATGGGGAAAAGTAATTTTCTTTGGTTTTGTGTGTAACTGTTCCACGGACCACTTAGTTTTGTAGGGAATTAATAATCAGTTTTAGACAAATTAAGTCTAAATTTAGTAAGGAATTTTTTGTAAAAAGCTAGATGCCTTAAGATAAACCTGTATTAAAGGACTTTCAGTATGAGACTTTCAAAGGGAAAAGAAAAGATAACAATAATAAACCAATTTTGGAAAAGTGTGAGAAAACCTAAAGGTTGTGTAGAGGCTGGAGTTCTTGTGATTAGCCTGTATTTCACTGTACATTCATTTTATTGTTTTGATCTATCAGAAATCTTTTAGTTCTTTAACTGTAAGTATAAGCATTTTGTATTTTATAGTACATGCCTTTTGAGAGGCTGAATTTTACAGAGGCCAAAATTTAGGCTTCCTATGTTTAGCCTTTTAATTTTTCTAACTTCTTTGGTAAAGGCTCAGAGGCCAAGGGGCACTTTAACATTAAACATACACAAGTTTTCTGCAACTTAACTTAGACTGATATGGAAAGAGCAAGTGAGGAAGCAGACACTGGATCTCCATCCTTTTATTACTTTCAAAATGCTCATGTCCATGAATATACCTGGTGCTGCACCTGCTGTGACCTGCACAGAAGTATGAATACGCACAGAAGTATGAATGTGTATAATTTTTTTCTTAACAGTTTCTCTTTTAGCTTGAAACTTGTGTTCAGTTTCTGATTCCTGTCTTGGATTCGCTGCAGTTGCTGATTGCCGTAGATTTGTCTTAGGTTTGTGTTAGCCTAAAGAGTTTCTCTGTCACCTACTCTAGCTATGGTATCTAAAACTACAAAGGTAAAATATCTCCTAGCCTGTGGTAGGTTTTCAGCACTGGTTTTATCTTCCCCCTGTATAGATTGTTGAAAATGGTTTTCCCTCCAGCCCATCCTTGCTGTTACTCCTCGGACTGCATCTCTTCCAAGTGAAATGGAAGGGTGGGATGTGCTTATCAGAACAGCTGGGTTGCACAGGTGACCTGAAGATTTTGGGCATTGTTTCCCTTTTCATTTTTCCTTTCGTTAGAAGATCACTTCCAGCTGAACCCTCTCAAACTCCTTGGGTGCTGTGTGTTAAGGTCTGTGATCTGCCTTGTTTCAAAGCACTGATGTCCAGGCACTTTGTGAATGGGGACATGTGTTTCACCTGGCTAGATGGTACCCCAGTGATCAGTTTTCAGGATCACACCAAAACACAGAAACTTTGGGTGAACTGAAAGTTGCAAAGTACAGCATGATGCTATCAAACGCATTGAATACTAGTGAAACAGCTCCAGTTTCACGTAACTGCAAAGAAATTGCTTTCTATTCGCCTCCAGTTTGGCTATAAGTACCTACATACAAAGTCTGCACGTTAGAAATACCAGAATTATGCTGAACAAATTAATTTCTGAAAGGAAGGAGTGATGGATTTCCTAACATGTAGGAGGCATTTTAGGATTTGGAGCGTTTTTTTTTTTAATCAGAATTAATGACATTTTTCTTGACATTACATTTTTTATTTTTGGGAATATTGTTCAATTGTCTCTTAATACTGCCAGAGCAACCCAGACCAACCTCTTCCAAATAGCATTTAAGCAGTCTATTTGTGAGAAATTAATCCTTGTAGCCAACGCTCTGCAACTTCTTCAAATTTTGGACTGTTCATGCCTTTAATCAGTGTAAGTCTACTTTTACATAAAATAGAGATTGAAGTAAACATCTTATATTTTTAATTTTAATCTTTAAGTTGAAACTAAATTTGTCTCCCTTAATTAAGGAGTTTTATGATTCAAGACAAACACAAGAAGTATCCGACTTTTTAGTAGTGGTTCACTTGCTAAATCCTGTGCTGTTGATTTCATGTGAAAATCCAATTTGTGTTATTCAAAAACTATCCAGTATTTATTCTTAAAAACAGTGTGTTACGTCATAAACAATGACTGATATTCTACCCTTCTTCATCTCTTTCATCAGATTTAGACATCTATTTCCTAGTCATGCCTATAATATTTGGATTAGGATATGAACACTACCCAGAACTAATGCATATGTTGGCTGTAAGAAATGTCATAGGCAAACTTCACAGAACTACTGTTTTATTTGCTTCTCATGGCTGTTTTTCTTCCCTGTATTTTATTTCCTAGTCTTAAAAGCTTTTTTGAAAAAAGTCATGAATCAACCACTTCTAATATGTAGTTGGTTTAGGGATTAATAATCTTTGTTACGCATTTTTTAATAAAACATTGATAGGTTAATATTTAAATTTACCTGCTGATTTTGGATAGTAGTTGTATATTTTTGTAATCTTTCAATGTAGAAAGTATTCACAGAGCTCCTAAAACTTCTAGAGTCTGTGTGGCTTATGGAGATGGAGAAAAGATGAAGAAAAGAATGGAGTCAAAAGCAGTTTTGAAGTTTCTGTCATCCTATATGTAGCAGGATGCCAGTGCTTGTGCATGCTTTACTATAATAAAACTACGCTTGGAATGAAATTGCAATGCATTAATGGAAATACTGCATGTAAAAAAACGTCCATATAATTCCCAACAGTCTGTACCAAAAGCCAATTAACCATGTTTTTTTATAAATACGCTACATGAATGTCTGTCTTTTGTTTGTTTGTTTCTTTGGTCAGATTTCCACATAGAAGAGGCTGTGGAGTGGCCTGGGTTAGACCTCAAACTAGGTCAAGTTTCTGGCTTGGCTTTGGACCCTGAAAATAACCTAGTTATCTTCCACAGAGGTGATCATGTTTGGGATGAAAAGTAAGTAGATACTCTGCTGAATGGCATGTTAGAAGGTCAAATTGGTGTGTGCTATTTGTATATCTTCTCAAGAAAAGACAAGACATATTGCAGTTCCTTTTCCATTTAAAATTCAGTTCTTTGGCTGAAAATGCCTTTGGGAGGCTCAGAATGGAAGTAGTGACTGACAGTTTCAAGATGATGGGGTTACTAGGTCTTCAGACAGTAAGAATGTGTCTCCAGAGAAAAAGAACATAGTACGTTAGGTCCTTAAACTGTATAACCATGTTAGTATGGTATTCACTGAGATTAATTATCCCTGCTTCTCCATGTTTTTTAGCAGGTCTAATTAGCCTGGGAGAATGATGTTTTAGTATGGAAGACATGCAAAGCTAGCTGCAGTGTATCTTCATTCTTTTTTGTCTTTATGTCCACTGAACAAAATTGGATTGTTATAAGGCACTCTCTCAAAACACGCTTTGTTCAACTCATTTGATAGAATTTACTACATTTAGTGTCACTCAAAACAAAAAAAAGTCCCAACTTTATAATGGCCATTTTTCTAGTGTTTGTAAAGTAATATACTCGAAGGTATATTATTTTAAGAACAGAACATTCCAAATAGAGTATAGTGTCCTTATTTGTACAGTGTCTTTATGTCTTTGAGCTTTAAAATAGTATGTCTAACTGTTTAGATGGACACTTTGGAAAAAATACCATGAAATTGTAACAGAACACTGGGAGGAAATAGTATTGGCCTGTAACAGAATATTATGTAGTACCCTTTTTAAATGTGCTTTTTTTATCTTCTTTTTAAGCGTCTGTTCTCCATATATATAACTATAAGGCTAAACAGTAGGGTTTTTTCCAACTCCCGATGAATTCATTTTAAGATAGCATAGTTTCTGAAAATAAGAGGAGGCAGCTTTCTCAGCTGTATAATAACAAATTATGCTTAGAATACTGTTTTATGGAGGAAGGTAAGTTCTTTGGATTTTTAGCTAAATAACATAATGCAGCAGATAAGGCAATCGTTTATGTCTCGTGCGTTATATCAGTGATCACTCCAGCTCAAGTATATATAAATATAGACCAATAAATTTGAAAGGATGACGCATGCTGCAACTTGTATTACTCAAGCTTTAAGTAAAATCTGATACTGATTTGGTTTTTTTCATCCTCCTACGCATGAACGTAAGTGCTGTTCTTTGTGTCATTGAAGAAAGAATTGAAAAAATACTTGAAAATAGGCTGGCAGTTGTATTCATTTCTTACTTCTGAAATATGTACTCTTGAGTGTCTGGTGACTGAGGTATACCCACAACCCAAGCACAAAACTGGAGTTTGAGACCAAGCAGTATTTGGAGAGCCTACAGATTTTAAACAAAACAAAAAACCATCACGTTCCCTAAAATAGCAAGTGAACATAATGAATCAGCCATGTCGAGAGATGGTGTGGGTGCAGAAGAAGATCAGAGCTGTGGTCTGGAGTCTGCCAATCTATGTATCTACCAGCTCTGTTGGGTAATTCTACAGGTTCTCTTTTAACTCAGCCCTGTCCTTGCAGCAGTCCTTGACTTGTTCATATTCTGAGTATTTCTAGTCTGTGGTTATTGGACTTCCCAGAAAAATGCTTTATGTTATATTTAGCATTAGTAGTGTTCATCTGTACATCAGTCCTGTGTGGGAGCTTGCCATATTTGCCATTATGTGGTGACTGAAGTTGGAACAAAGTAAAACTGCCTGGCCTTGTAAATATGATCAGAAGCATTCAGTCCCATATACGTAACCAGCATGTAAGATGAGCTGTTATTAACTGAAGCTGGTTATGGGTTTTCTGTAAAGAGAACTACACATGAAATCCTAATTCATTTCAGAGCAGTTTTGTTCTTCTTGTGAAGCACAGTTAATCGATACAGAGGAAACGTAGTGTTGGTAGGAGCCCTTAAATCAGATAGGCTAAAACTTCTGTAAGCCTGTTTATATAGAGTATTGTGACTTTAAAACAGTATATTTGGGAAACATGCCTGTGGTTAAGATGTTGTTCCCTATCTTGTGGCTCAGAGCAGAGGCACACAGAAGTGCACTCAGCCAGTCAGCCTTCCCTTTTTATCTTCGGGTACGTCATAGAATCATAGAATTGTTTAGGCTGTAAAAGACCTTTAAGATCATCCATCCAACCACTAACCTAGCACTGCCAAGTCCACCACTAAACCATGTCCCTAAGCGCCACATCTACACGTCTTTTAAATACCTCCAGAAATGATGACTCAACCACTTCCCTGGGTAGCCTGTTCCAATGCTTGACAACCCTTTCCGTGAAGAAATTCTTCCTAATGTCCAATCTAAACCTCCCCTGGCACAACTTGAGGCCATTTCCGCTCATCCTATCACTTGTTACTTAGGAGAACAGACCGACACCCACCTCACTACAACCTCCTTTCAGGTAGTTGTAGAGGGCAATAAGGTCTCTCCTGAACCTCCCTTTCTCCAGACTAAACAATCCCAGTTCCCTCAGCCACTCCTCATAAGACTTGTTCTCTAGACCCTTCACCAACTTCATTGCCCTTCTTTGAGCACCTCAATATCTTGTAGTAAGGGGCCTGTGAAATAGTCTGGGAACCCTTTCATGGGTTGTGCTGAAAAGGAGGGAGTATATGTGTTCTCATTTTTCAATAAAAAGGAATAAAAAATGAATATTTGAAAGGGGTTTATCATGACTATTGTATGGGGAGGGATAAAAAGTTATCAGACTTGTAAGTTAATGTTTACAATTAGCTGTGAATACACAGTTAATTGAGTATAATATTCCTTCCCAAATCATAAATGTGATGAATCAATCAAGCCTGAAAGCCCAGAATTTATTTTCTCTGTTTCAGTGCTTCATCAGCATAGTATAGAAACAAATTAAACAAAAAATATCTGTGCTGTTAGGCAATGCACAAATGTTTCCAATGCATTATTAATATATGCCATAAAAGCTGGATCCTCATTCAACTAAATATAGGTGGATGAATGGTCTGTGCTGTTTTATAAGGCAACTTCAGTCTGCTTTAGATTGCAAAAGCAGTTATACAATGACAAGCCCTATAATACAGTAGCAGCTTTTCAGTGGCTGTAGCATTCCTTCTGTGCATGATTTAAAAAAAAAACCCTTTTAAATAAGTCAATGATGTTTTACCACATCATCTCCTCAGTTTCAGAACAGTCTTTGCTATATGCAGTGTGTGCTGTTCGGAATGAAAAAAATTAGAACTATTCATCTGGCTGAGCAGTGAATTGGTTGGAAGTTATTTTGTATTTTGTGATGAAAAATGTATACTGTTCATGCAATTTATAAAAGGCATAATAAAAAATACGAACTGTATTCTTAAGAAGCTAGGCAGGTTAATTTAGGCTGAGCACAGTACCACAATGGTGATGGATATTGATCAATAATAGAGCTCAAGCTTGTGCCTTCAGGGGTTATGAGGTCAGGTGCTCTGTCTGACTTTAATATGTAGTCCACCAGAAGGACATTAGATTTAGCAATAAATTGTTTGTATTAGTGTGAAGTGGCTGCTGAGAAGTAGAAAAATAGCTGTGGAATTACATTGGGGTTTGAAATTAGAAGTAGTGACATATGCAGCATATTTTAGTTGCCCTTTGATATCAAACTGTAGAACCTATTAGAAAATCATGCTGCAGAGCAATATGACATATAATAGTAAGGTGTTCAGTTATTTTGTTTGGTTGGTTTTGGTCTTGCTTCTTTTAAGCTAGCGGTAGTCAGCATAGTTTGTGTCCTTATTTATCAGTTGAAACAAAGGAACATTGACTACCTGGGAAATTGGTCTCAAAACCTGGGAAGGAAAGAGTGACTGTGATTCTGTAGCATGCCAGTCTTCCTCCTAGAAGAGGATATTTGGCAGGGAGAAGATGCATGGAAGATCACTCCCATGAACTCATTTAAAGTTCACTAGCTTCCTTTGCATAAAATGCCATACAATCTCTTATTTACACTGAAAGCACTCGGTTCCCAGAAGAGCTGGGTAGTTTGTTAGTAGGGAATACTTAGAAGTCTGGACAGCGCTGTAACAAAGACCAAAATCGTAATAAGGAGAGCCAATCATTTTTTTAAGTTGTCTAGCTAGCCAGTTCTCCAGCGATATAGTCTTGTTTTCTGAGGGTTTTTTGTACAATACCTACCATCACTAAGATTCTCTGCTGTGAGTAGCTGTGCTGATTAATACTAACCTTAACAATAACATGAGTTCAGTCTGTCCAGTGTTGGTTCTCCAGTTGTGGTCATCCATACCTAGAGCAAGTCCTTACGAGTATTAGACTCCTTTTTAAATAAAACTGTTTAAAACCAAGAGAACTTGTTATGGAAGATTACTATCAGTAATGGTAAAGAATAAAACACCTGCTGAACCATGGTCAAACAAGCAGTTCATGTCGAACAAGCCTACATCAGTGGGCCATTATGTGCCAGTACCGTTTACCCTATGTCTCCCTATAGCATCATGGCAGAGTGTTTAGGAGGGCTCAGTAGAGAGTCTTGGTAACTATCACCTTGTGCTTAACCATTCATCATGAAAAGGATTTACTGATTTCTATCAGAAATTAATTAAATAGTCACAGATAGTTACCATATATAATGGCAATATCTAAATACTATTTTTTAATTGTAGCCTATGTAGAAACTTAAACACATCCTGTCATGATTTTTCTGGTTATATATGAAGCCAGTATTGCTTTTCCACATTGAAAATTCTAGACATATAAATACTTAATGTTATGGAGAGGTGAGGCCACTAGGACTGTACAATATAAAGTTTTAATAGCTTTATTCATAGCCTTCTCTGTGACTACAAAATATATTCTTGTTTACCAAGTTGCATCAATCATAGCTGGATTTCTCTTGGGATTAACAAATGGATTTAAAAATACAAGGTGGGAGAGGGGAGTACATCTTGTATTCACACATTTTTCATCTAACATTTAAACTTAAATTATATTCAAAATATTTTACACTCTACTTACCTTCACTAAATGCTGAACGTATATTTCAACAAGTTAGAGTAATAGCCAACTTCTCCGAAGGGGTACAGACAACTATATTTTTTATTCTTTGTTAAGTATATGATAATTTTATGCCTAGTAAATGTCTCCTGGAAAGTTAATCCCGGTTCTTAATATCTGAAATAGTGACATCTTTAAACATTGTTTATTAATATATTCCACATACCCTGAAAATTGAGTGTAGAGTTGTGGGGATAGGAGAAATACGTATCATATCCTATAGTCTTCTGCAAGCACACTCTGAAAAGAGTAAGACTTGAATCTTACAGTAGTAAGCTCTAGCAAAATATTGAATTGTGTTTGAAAAAAGAAAAAACAAAAGACATGCAAACATGCACGCACTGCCTTAGACAGTACAAGGTATACCTGTTCATACTGGCAATTATGTCCTGGAGATTAGCTGTATTTTTACTTAAGCTATATTGTTTGATTTCCCATTTCTGTTTTGCCACAGCAAAGAAAAGAAAAAAAAGGAAGAGTTTTTTGCTTGCTTGTTTTAGGATTATCTTAATTGTCGCTGTGTTGATTTGGTGCTCCTTTAATTTGGAAGTCATAGCCTCAGTAGGAAATGCAGACATCCAACACTGTAACTCTTACAATCATACAATAATGTAATAAGGCTTATTTAAAGAAAAAAAGAAGCCAATAACCCCACACTGGAATTAAACTACAAAACTCGCCTTTAAGTTGCATGTGTATTGTTCGTCAGTGGAACACTCTAATGCTGGCTTTCTGTTCCACTATTTTTGTGTAGTTCTTTTGACAGGAAATTTGTTTATCAGCAAAGAGGACTTGGACCAATTGAACAGAACACAATTCTTGTCCTGAATCCAGGTGATGCAAAACTGCTTCATTCCACGGGCAAAAGTCTGTAAGTTGTTTTTGCTTTTATCAATAGAATTAACATTTTTCTATATTTTACTCCAAAAATTCCCCAAGCCCATTTTCACATATGTTTTATACTACATTGTGTGATTGTAGCCTCTGAGTTTATTTAAATAAATAAATAAATAAAAATTACAAAATCAACAACTAATAAAAGTAATTTGGCATTTTTACCGCCTCTGCTTTCTAGCAATTCATACAATTTCATCTACCAGCCAGATTAACAGAAATGCAGAGCTCATGAATATTGTACATTGTCCTTAAAGATACCAAATAATTAGCCTGAGTGAGATACCAGAGATCAACTGAATTTCAGAGCTGAGACACTCTTGTCAAGAAAATTCTATTCTGTAAAGGTATCTTTTTCATTAAATACTACAGGTAGTTAGTGTGTACAGCATTTGTTGATCTGTAGATAAAAAGTGAAATCTTCACATCTACATCATTCTTCCTGAAAGAGTGTCATTAACTTGAATCTTCTGCATTGTGCTTGCAGATTTTATTTACCACACGGTTTGAGTATTGATAAAAATGGTAACTACTGGGTCACTGATGTAGCTCTCCATCAGGTATGTTTTTGAAGGAACTTAATATTTTGCCAAAAAATGTTTGTTTTCCTAGAGATTTGTTATAAATTATTTGTCTAGGCCTGCTAAGATAAACATTAAGAATATGCCTACAGAAATTGACCCCTATGGCCTTCATGGAGTATAGCTGTGTGTTGAATAATTTCCTACATGAAGTTAGTATTCAGAAATAAAAGTATCTGTTTTAAAACAATGATTCTTTTGAAAAAGAACAGATTTTTCTGCTACATCTTTGCTTATCAATTCTCTTATGTACTTAAACTAACTCGTTTGCTGTGATCACAGGAAATTTATGCAGAAATTTCCTGGAATCAAGACTATTGAAAAACTGGTAATAGCTGTCATAGTCAATATATTAAGGCTATGTTTGATAGATAAATTTATTTTATACACAGTAATAGATATTTTTCCATAGGCAGTCATCCCTCTTATATTTCACCTTCCATAACTGAAGCCTATTCTCTTTTCCCATTGACTAAAAAAAAGGTTTTCAAACTGGGAGCAGATGACAAAGAACCGTTACTGATCTTAGGGGTGGCTTTGCAACCAGGCAGTGACAGAAATCATTTCTGTCAACCAACTGATGTGGCCGTGGATCCGATCACTGGCAGCATTTATGTCTCTGATGGCTACTGTAACAGTCGAATCATTCAGTTCTCTCCAAATGGATTGTACGTGATGCAGTGGGGAGAAGGTACAGGTCAGAGCTCTTGGTACTTTACCCGTACTGCTGTTATCATGAACTCATCATGAACCATGAGATTGCTGAAGTTACTATTACTTTCATCTATAAATTTCTATTAATGAAATACTTTCCAGGCCCTAGCTGAATGTCAGCCGTGTCATTGCATTCCAATTTTCTGTCTTCTATTCATACAGCTACTCGTATGTAGTTATATATTCACTAAAAATAAAAAATAGGAATTTGTTAGCATGCTTTCAGTACAAGTATTGGCATGTCCTATCTTATCAAGAAAGTGTTCTAACTTTCAGAAAAACCTTATTTTTTCTTAAATGTTTGATCAAATAGTATAAGCCTTTACCATTTTTACAAGATTTATGCCATGATCCCATCTGTTTTAAGTTTTGTGAGTAATTACATTTCTGCCTGACTCAGATTTATTTATCAGGCGTTAAACTATGCCAAATATTATAGGGAAATAGCGAATTCATAAATTCAGGTTTTACAAAGACAATGCAAAAGACCACCACAGTTCACCTACCTAAATGAGTAGAGCTGCTAGGAGAAGAAAGCAAGCTACCTTTATTCTTTTCCCAATGTTATATTGCGTTATGTGATGTATTGCTGTTTCTAAGCGAAACTGATAGTTTCAGTGTGTACTTTAACACAAACCTGGATATTTTGTATTGCAGAGACTTCTTTAGGCAGAGCCAGACCTGGACAGTTTCATATCCCTCACAGCTTAGCCCTGATCCCCGACTTCAGTCAGCTGTGTGTTGCAGACAGGGAAAACGGTCGAATTCAGTGCTTCAGGTTAGAGACTGGGGAGTTCGTAAGAGAGATCAAGCACAAATCGTTTGGAAGAGAGTTGTTTGCAGTTTCATATGTTCCAGGTAACCTTTTTTCCTGTTCTTCAGATTTCAAGTAGTTGCTTTATGCCAGTATGTCACAGTACACAGTGTTATTTCATGAAAGTGCTCTCATGTTATCTTAGGCCAGCTATTTATTCTCTTTCAAAGTAGAGCTGATGTAATGGAAAATTTTGGAACTCTCCTGTTTTCCTATTTGCGGGATGAGGGAAGCTTGCAAATAATCTCTGCTTCTGACAAATGACTGATTAGATTCCCTAAATGTGATGTCAACAAGTAGATGGTCTTGTTTGCTTCCTAGTGACTGCACAGTCAATAATTAGTTAATAATACTGTTTTAAAATATTCATTTCAAGCTCCATTGAAGAGAGCAAAACAAAGAGTTCCAAACTATGAAGAAAAGTTTTGGCTTTCATAAAACAAAAAATCTGAAAGCAAACAGTTTGAAAAAGTTGTGTTTTTTAATATCACAATCTGGTTAACAATTACTGTATTAAGTTTTTGGGTTAAATTTTCAATACCGAAGGTAATGTAAATGTTAAAAACTGGATGAGGAATTTTGGCATGTGAGGCTCCTGACTCTGTAATTGATATGAAATTTAATATCAGGGTTATCTCTCT
The DNA here is from genome assembly GCF_964195595.1 of Calonectris borealis. NCBI lineage: Eukaryota > Metazoa > Chordata > Aves > Procellariiformes > Procellariidae > Calonectris > Calonectris borealis. The sequence goes on along the minus strand of NC_134352.1, from coordinate 27,315,977 downwards.
TGCATCTGCCAAGAACAAAAGAATTGATGTACTGGATGACATATTTGATACCTATAGCCCAGTGCTCTGCCCAGTGGCAGCAAGAGAGGCATTCTAAGGAGAATGTGTAAGCCTGGCTGCATTTTGTGGTCCGTTCCTCTCCTACTCCCCAGGCATCCACAAGCACTTATTTAAAGGTGTTACAAGGTAGCTCCTGACCTCTTCTTCGTAGTATCTTTCTATAGACCTATTGCCCATGAGTTTTCCTAGTCCCATTTTGAACTGGCTTGTACCGTCTGCCTTCTTGACCTCCTGCAGTTACAGGCTCTGGAAGTTCACTATCCACTTTATTTTTTTAATTTAAAAAAGTGACCTAGTTTCATTGAGTGCTTCTCAGTCCCAGTATTTTGAGAGTTGGTGAACAGCAGTTCCACACTCCCCATATCTGCTGCCTCTTAGCCTCCTCTGTTCCAAACCAAAGAACCCCAGCCACCTTAGTCTCTCCCCATAAGCCATTTAATTGCTTCAGCCCCTTGACTATTGTAGTTGCCTTTCTCTTCTAGCATCTTTAACTTCATTAGGACCTTCTTGAGATGCAGAGAATAAAACAGCACTCGGTACTCAAGATGTGGGCATGCTAAGTTTTTGCATAGTGGCAGAACTGTCCCCTCCATTCCTAATTCTCCTGCTGATGATGCCCAACATTCTGTTGAAATGTACACAGAGCCAAAGATTTCAGTGATGGCTTAGAGATGTCTCTCCTAAGTTGTAGCTGCCAGTTCCAAGCTAAACATCATGTAGGCATGATCTAGATTATTTTTTCACAGAAGCATCACTCTACATTTGTCTTTGCTGAAGCTCTTCTGCCATCTGTTTGACAACTCACTTATTTTTATAAACAGTCTTTCCAGACTTTCTCAATATCATCAAGCTTTTGACTACTCCGCAGAACTCAGTACCTTCCTCAGACTGGGAGATGTCACTGTTTACCCCATTCTTCAGGTCACTGATGAAGACTATTGAATGAAATTGTTTCTGGCTCTGATCCCTGCAGGATCGCATTACTCAGACTTCTCTATCCTGAAAAATGATAAGCTCTGCCCTTAAGCTCTGCTCTTTGCTTCCTGTTCATTAATGGATCTTTCATTCAGGCCTGTGACAACTCACATTCTTTAATAACCCTTGATGCACAACCTTGTCAAAGGCTTTCTGAAAATCCGAGTATGTCTACAGAATCTCCTTTCCCTGTGTGCTTTTTCTCCCCGTTCAGAGAGGTGAGGTACAATTTCCCCTCAGAGAAGCCATACCAGCTTGTTTCCGACAGGCCACACTTACCCATGTCTTATTCTTCATTATGGATTCTACCATCTTACTGGGGATGGAAGCCCAGTAAGTAGTGTAGTTCCCAGGCGCCCTTTTGAGCCCTTCTTGTAGGTGGGCATTACTTCGGCAGTCTGCTAGTCTTTTGAAGGAGTGGCTATTTGCAGTGCCAGGTTACTCAGCTTGGCCTGAGGTCTGGAATTTCACATATGAGTTCCTTCTGAACTTGAGTGAATGCCATCCAAACCTGGTGAATTATTAACCTCCAACTTGTCTAACACCTTTTGTGTATCACCTTCCAGTTAAGCTGGCTCCTCTGACCTTTTTGCTACAAAAAAACATGGAGTGTCAGAATCTCCCCAACATATTCAGCTGACAAAAACTGAGCTTCTCTGCCACAGGCCCCTCATCCCTGAGTCCCCCTTTCACCCCTTTTCCTTGTGTGGTCCCACTGATTCCCTAGCTGACTTTCTGCTTTTGATGCATTTAAAGACCTTCCTGTTATCAGATCAAGCATCCTTAGAAAAGCATTCTTCAGATTTTTTTTTTAACCCTTTCACATTCTTTTTACATTTAAGCAGTCTGCAAAATATTGCCTTGCTTGTTCTTCTCATTTGGACGGAGCATGCATCTCTTAAACGCCAAGCTTTCACCTGTTATAGCTTACTTAACTTTCCTCTTGTGATTTAGTTTCCTATTGAGTTACCTTTCTGTCTGTCTCTGTCTCTGTCTTTCTCTCAGACAGACTTTTTTCGTCTATACTATTACAATTCATCTTCACTGTAGTTTGCTGTGTTGGTGGTTGTAGTTGCTTTGGGTTGTTAAAGCAAATCTAATGTTGTTGCAGGTGGTCTCCTCTTTGCAGTTAATGGAATGCCTTATCCTGGAGAGGCAGAACCAGTGCAAGGATTTGTGATGAACTTCTCTACTGGAGAAATAATTGATACTTTCATTCCACTTAGAAAGGTAGAGTATTGCATGGTGCATATAATTATATATATGAGAATGTTGGTAGCATTCTACTTCTCCAACTTTCATAAGACTATTACAGGAAATAAGATGTTTTATAATGTAAGGTATTCAAAAGGAATTCTTTATAATATTAACTTAATAAAGACACTAGAACTTTGGTTCTAGTTTCTACATGTGGTTCACGTTCAAAAATTATACTGCCCTCAAGATGATTCCTACAGATAATATCTTCAGTCAGGATAAGCCTACTTTATTGCTGTCAGACAGTTCTTAAGAACTAATTTAAGAGAAGAATGAATGACTTGAAATATTCATATATTTAGATGCTAGTAATATGTCAAAAAATAGAGTGTATTCCTAAGCAGAAATAAAATTCAACTGTATGGTTACATCCCTTCTTTACAGAAGATTAGTGTGGAAGTTAAGGCTAAATGTCATTCATACAGTATTGTACGTAAAAATTATGTTTATTTAAAAAAAAAAGTTTCCATGTATTGTCTTCGACTAAAGAATGAATGTTAAGATTCCCATTTCTGGGTAACAGATATATACTCTTCTACTTGCAGTCCAGTTTTAAATTATATAAGAGAGAGGGTTGTTTTTTTCCTGAGTATAGCAAATAGCTGTGTTGCATACAAACTCTGAAAAAACTAAATATGTGGACTTGAAACCAAGATTCGTGGTTTTTTAAATATATATTTCACAGGATAAAATGGAATGCAAGAATATAAATGTAAATATTATAAATATAAAATTGTTTAGCATGAATACATGTTATTATCCCTGGAGAAGGCAAACATACAATAGAAATGGCATTCCTCTCCCTTCACTCATGTTAATCCTTCACACCAGCACCTGCTGTGTTTTCCAGTCTAAGGACTGAATGTGACCAGTCTCAAGTTCAGTCTTAAAGAGGCCTCATGAATGTGTAGACACTTACGAGTAACCTGTGACTGCTTATCTTCACAGAGCTTTGAGATGCCACATGATGTTGTTGCTTCAGAAGACAAAACAGTATTTGTTGGAGATGTTCATGCTAAAGCAGTGTGGAAGTTTGCATCCACAGAAAGTATGTTCTTTTTGTTTTTAATGTCACAACTTCACATTTTGTATCTTCAGATCAGTACCACTTACCTGGTACCACTGGCAAAGAACCTGGTGGCGTAATGACAATGATTTAAGTACACTACAAGCTCTGCCTGCAGAAGTTGTGTGCTACAGCTTAGTTTTCATTAAAAGACCATTCTTTAGCGTTGCTGCATGCTCTGTCAAAGGAGAGTCCTGAGCGCATTAGTTCGTTTGTTGCAGGAGGAATCAAAATGTATTTGCCTCTATCCCTTGTCATGTCAGTACCTGCTTAAACAAAAGCACGACTCTAGCATTTTAGTGATTTTAATGTATCATTTGCTGAGAAGTCAACTGCTTCCTTTGAGGTTATCATATAGGAAGCTCTCAGGGGCTGAAGTAAAAACACAAGTCAACTTAAAATTTATATTCATTTCATTGGGAGTATTCGTTACTAGAAAATGAATCTAGTATAATTTGAAGTCCTATTTCCATGAAGTGGAAACACTTCCCAGTTTTAATCTAGTAACCCCCAAGCCAAGCAGCCTAACTTCAGGGCAGGGGACCTGATTAGTCAGACATTGATTTAGTAGGATTCAGAGAGAGATTAGATATTTTACAGAAATAAAAATATAATCCACTGTTACATTATATTGGATAAAATATGTACGAGAGAGAGAAAGCCTCAGGCTTCAGGGTGTTAGTCAACCAGTAAGAGTCTGCTGTTATAAATGAACTTCTGACTAAGCCATTTATTCCATATTTGACTGTTTATAATTCATGGGTTTTCCTTTGGGGCATCTGGTATGAGCCGCTGTTAATAACAGGAAACGGGACCAGATAAATTGTAATTCTGACTGGTTATGGCTTTTTCTGTATCTGGTAACCTGAACAAGAACACTTCTAGGCTTTTATTCAAAGAAACATGAGAACAAAAAAATAATGGAATTATTCATCACTTACAGGTTAGATGAGGAAAGTCCTTGTATATCATTTTCTTTTGCAGCAGTATAAAACTGCAGTAGCTAAGGAGCCCTGATTCAGCCAGCCTTTAATCCATCATGAGTTTGATTATAATTAACAGTGTTATTTTTGTGGGAATCCCTGAACCTTTACACGTGCCCATAAAATCTCTCTGTGGCATCAGAGTTAATTATTGCAAACACCTTTCATGAATCAAGCTCTTTTCTTTTTTCCATGGCCTTGTGAGCTTCAGAAGAAGGTGAAGTTCAGATGCTGATGGGATTGTTTACTGTAGGATTGTACTGTACGTTTGAGAAAGCTAGCAGGAAAATGTCACTGAGTGTCTTTCTAAAATGACAGTTGTCCTGAAGAATAATTTTGTTTTACAGAAATGGAACATCGGTCAGTTAAAAAGGCTGGTATTGAGGTACAGGAAATAAAAGGTTAGTCTGATTCGTAATGGAAATGAAGGAAACAGTATTTTCACATAGACTAGGACTGCTTTTGCCAAGTTGGAGGGAAAAATGTTAACTAGTTTCATTGTTGTTTTATTTTTCACCATGGTTTCACACAATGACGATAGATAAAATGAGCTGGCATAGGAAGCGCTAGAAAGCAGCTTGTAACAGTGTTACCTAGTAGATGCTATTTTACAGGCAATCTAAACATTTCCTTTTCAGTGATGACAAGTGCTTCACAGACACTAAGATAAAAATTTAGCTAGTGGATTAATTCCGTACCACCATCTGGTATGGTCCAGATTGGTATCTGTGTCAGCTCCCTTAGATGCAGAAATAGCTCTGAAATATAACTGTGGTAGTTACTCCCCAGCACCCTTCCCCCTGCTGCACAGCCCTCAACCACCAAAAAAGAGTTATTAGAAATGGCAGTTGGTTTATCTTTCTGCATAGTCTTTCAGTACACAGCCTTGCCAGTCACACCATATGGCAAAAAATGTCATTTTTTCTATTTAGATTTATTTCCCTGGATTTACTGCTTTCTTTTTTTTTTTTCAATTTATCTTCATGAAAATGAAAAAAAATAAAAAAAAAGGAAAATAAAAACCTGTAGAAACTTAATATAAGGAGACAAAGAAATACATGTAGAGGAGATTGAAAGGGGTAAAATAGCAATTTGGGAAGACGAAAAGTAATTTTAACCATTAGTATTCTGTTACGTAGGTCTATTGTGTTGAAAAGGAGAAGTTCATTTCCCTTTCAGAAGAACAGTACCAGGCTATGGAGAGGCCTTTATAAAATGTTCAAACGTTCTTAACTGTTTTTCTTTGGTTGAATTCAGGGCTTCTGTGGTTTGCTTTAGCCATGTATATGCAGACAGAGGAAAATGCCCAAAGATCCCAACTGCCAATTGCAAGCACGTAGAATAAAATAGGCTGACATTATAAAACAATGAAATCGTTATTGTCAAAACTGTTACCCTTCTGTTTTATCTCTGTTGGTCAGTCCTCCTGAAGCGCTCAAAAGGGAAGTGTTGACATTACAGCATCCACAGTACAACAAGTCTAGGTATACATTAATGCATTTCAGCCTTCTTTGGGAAGATAGCCATGCTGACACTTCTAGTGTTACAGGGAAAAATGCAATAGTATCACCAGGGTAAGAAACAGTTTTTAAGTAACAATCTCTAAAACGGCTTAGGGTAGCTAGACTGAAATCAACATCTTTCAACTCCACTTGAAGAAAACAGATAGCCGATGGACTTTGTGTCATCCTCTGCTTAATAAATGGACAGGAGTGGCCTGCACTTTCACAGCCTCCTGGTGACAAACTGTCACTATTGCTTGCACCGCTGTGAAGTGGGGGAAAATATGTGGAGAACTGTAGCTTTGCCCAGAGGTGGGCAAGATGGTGGAAGAAAATTGCTCCTGGCTGTAACTACTACTTGAACAGACAGCATGTTATCATTGTATCATTGGTATCATTGTATTAGTGTTAAGTGTAAACTGAAGCATTTACTATTCTTTCAGAATAGAACATAATTTTAAGTTTGATACAGAATCAAAATAGAGTTGATTCAGAGTGTTTCTAAATGCTGCCACTTCTTAAGACATGCAGTTAAGTCGGACTTCAAAATATAAAGCTAGGTGGTTTTACTCATTAAAAGTTAGTACAAAGCATGTGATCTTTTATACACACACAAAACAGCATAGAGAATTTTATTGAAATTGTTTTTCTCCTTGTAGGTAGAGAGTTAACAAATTAGTGAGGAATGATTGGATGCAGTTTTCAAAAGCTCTCCAGATTTACGGAGTCAAAGTTCTTTCATGGGATGTAGCAGTTCTGAAAATGTAACCCTTTGTCACAAGTTTATTAAAAAGAACTTTAAATGCTTTCCTTTTTGTTTATGATAATACAGCATATACTGGATTTCTGTATTTCTTGTGGAAGTGTTATTATCAAAAGGAGATATTTAATTGATATTACATCACCACCTATTTGAAAAAATAGATCTTTGGGAGATTTTCCTATACTTTAAATGATAGATGCTTTTTAAGACAAAATTCTCCCTGACACCTCTCCTTTCCCCATTCAAGAAAAGGGGAGGGCATCTTTGCTAGTGAGTGATACCATTCAGACTCTCTCTGCCTTACATTTGGGATAACATCAGCAAGAGCTAAAAATGTCTCCGAAGTGTTTGTCTTTTGTTTCCTTGTTACTCAACACTTCAGGTATTCTAGCTTGTTCTTTTCGTTAACGCCTTGTTCTGTGTTGCTTGATGCATATGGATTACATATTGAAATTGTCTTCTTTTTAAATAATCAGAAACAATTGTAGAAGCCAGATTGAAAAACAACCCAGAATCAACAGACCCTCTAAAGAAGCAGGAAAAACAACATTTGGTCCGACAGGCCAGCACTGGAGTTTCCTTTGTTCTTATTACAACTCTTCTAATTATCCCTGTTGTTGTCCTGCTGGCAATTTTAGTATTTATTCGGTGGAGGAAGACAACTGTCTATGGAGGTAACCATGACTAACTCTAGAGAACAGGCTTTTATTATTCCAGTTCAAAACATCACTGAACACTGAGGACAAGGGTATGAAGAGAGAGGCTTACTGTCCCTTTACCCTTCTGAACAGTTACTGTGATGCTGCATGCCAACTAAGGATCAGCATGCACACAGCAACTGCGTCCCCCTATGCCTTTAGGATTACATCTCAAGCCACCATCTTTTCAGAACACGTGTCTAAAAACTTTAATGGGTGTCAAGCCGAAAATTGGTATCTCAGAAGCGACTAGAATATATTCATGTAATTGTCTAGAATACATAAATTTTAATACTCTGAGCATAGTTTGATTTTCACTTTGGGATCTTTACCTTGTTGAGAACAAAGGACTCTATGGGTATTATAAAAGTATAAGCAAAATGCAAACAGGTAACATTACAAGAGATTATATATTGTTGTTCACTACTACCTCATGCATTTTGTGAGCCAGGCATGTTTCCATAATGCACCTCCATCCATTGCTGTGAGAGCTTTAACTGCTACTTACGATGCTATGTAAATTTGTTCTTAATTCATATTATATAATAACATTATTTTTGAGAAACTGGTAGATAGCAGTAGGAGTTTGATCATTACACTTTTTATTTTGTATGGCATAAATATTTTTATCAAGATATTCTCGTCAAGACATGAAAACGTACATGAACAGACATATAAACAGTTCTGCCACTGGTTAGGACATATTATGACAGAGTAGGTAATTCAGCGATCTAATATTGCTGTGCAACTGAATTGGATGTATTTTATTTGAAGATTTCAGCGTGCAGCTTCCTGACTCTTTGTATTCAAGCATGTTCAGCGCATCAAATGTGCTAACGCTCTAGACTACTGCAGTGCTGCCATTAACGGATATGATCTATAATAGCACCTTTGCATTCCATTTGGATTCAAGCAGTGCTTGAATTTGTCAAAGAGCATATACAGTTGCATTGGTAAAAGTAAAGTTCTTGCATAGATTTATGGAAACTGAGTAGTGTATAGGAAAAGGCAGTTTGGTCATGCCATTTAATTTTTCTTCAGATGAAGGATGGAAGGAGTTACCAGGGAGGAGGATGTGGTTTGTGAGGGGGGAGAGAAAGTTCCTCCAAAATAGCTGAAGGAATTCACAGATCACTGTCTTCCAGAAAGCCAGCCTTCTCTAAAGGGAAACTATACCATTTCAAATGTCAGGCTGTATTTTGCAGTGTGCTGGAATCTAGTTGTGCACATTATAAATGACAAGGTTCTTGTCCTTCCTGTAGACTCTTCACAGTAACATAAGTGAACAGCTGAGGGAATGAAATTCTCAGAAATAACTTACATGCAGATCTTCTTAATGGCTGAATTGGCATAAACTGAACATCTGTGGTATGATAATTTTGTTAGGAATTATAATTTCACCTTAATCAAGACGCTGAAAAGTATCAGGCTTGCTTCTTAGACCTGCTTATCAATTTGTTGAATGTCTGTGCTTTGTATCAGAAAATACAGATAATTATTTATCATAGAATACAATTTTTTTAGCTTATTTTTGAAATCTACCTTATTTTGCAGCTGATGGGGAACACAAGCTTGATTCAAGTTCAGCCAGAATTTTAGGCAGACTTAGAGGTAAGTCTAAGTCACTGAAGATCCTTTAAGAACGCAGTAACTGGAGGATTTTTTCTGTATTCACTTCTAGTTGAATAATGGATTTGAAGGAACTTTCTCAGAGGAAGGATTGGGGGCAAACTTCAGGTGTTTTGTCCAAATGTCTGTTACGACACCTTTCATGCGTCATTATCGGCCCGCTGAAGAGGATGTGTCACTACCAGTGGGAGAACAGTAGCTGTTATAATGAGTTATCTGTGGATCTGGTGAATGAAATGAAGCACTTTGAGACTAAGGGCAAACTGGTGGGAAGACAAATAGCCTGCGTAAAGGCTTAATGAAACAATGGATGCTGAAAAAAATAGTTTGAAACTTCTACTTCAAAAATGAATTTCCTTCCTCTTTCATAATCTCTATAGTTAGCTTTTGCGGCTCATGTGCTGATCTTTAAAAACCGTTTCTGGAAGGACACTTAAAATAATCTCCACTATACTGTTGAATAAGTAGATAGATTTTTATTCCCCCCATACAGTAAAGCAAACCTTATGACAAGCCTTTCCTTTCCACAGGGAAAGGCGGTGGCGGCCTTAACCTTGGGAACTTCTTTGCAAGTCACAAAGGCTACAGCCGAAAAGGGTTTGACCGACTGAGCACTGAAGGAAGTGATCAAGAAAAAGATGAAGATGATGGTACAGATTCAGAGGAAGAGTGTTCAGCACCTCCACCCCCACCAGCACCTTCGTCATCCTGAAACCAGCCTTTGAGTTCTCCATTATATGATTCAACCCAGAATGTCAGATTCCTTTTCCCTTAAGCACGTTCAAGATTTTGTGTATTTAATTGTAAACTGTACTAGTCTGTGTGGGGCTGTACACTGTTTCCTTTAATTTTTGTTTGGTTTTAGTTCTGTTTTTTAAGTGGAGGAGTGTATGGAAGTTCCATATCAGTGCCATTGTTTTTTATGTGAACATCTTAATAAAGCAAACAGTCTTCTAATTGCAGCACTGATTTAAAGCAGTAGTATTTTCTCATCAAAATTTGGGGATCTTGTAAATAAGTCTTACTATCTGCTTCATCAAAGTATTTTTCCCATAACTATTCAGTTGCCAATTTCTGTTTTGTGCCTTTCCTCTTCAATGTCCTTAACCTGTTGCAGTACAGAGAAAATACAGTGCCACAAGAAAATGAAGCTGCTAAATCTTCTTCTATTTTTTTAAAATCACTAACATATATTGCATTGAAGGAAATGAAAAAGTCTCTATTTAATTTTTTTTCTTCTTCCTAACTTGATGTGTTTCTGGATGTCTTATTTTTAGATGGTATCACTGTTAGAACACTATTTTCAGAAGCTGAATGTAATTTGTGTAATAAAGTATTCGCAGAGCATTAGCTGTCGGAGTGTACTTTGGAATTTTTGCATAGTTTTAAGTTTTTTGTATACAACTTCTGTAAAAGTTACACAGACCACTTAATACCGTAAAAATTTTAATGTCTTCTATCAGCAGAGAAAAAGTGCTATTTTGTATGGAAGCTGGAAAAATATTTTGCTATGTCACAAGGGTTTTTTTTTTTAAAGACTAATAATTTACATACATGTACAAAGTCAAGCTTAAACATTTAAAGAGGAATTTTACTTGTATAATAAAACTGCAGGGTATTTATACTTTAATAAAACATGGTCACAGCCAAGAGGAAAACTGTGTCTCAGATTAAATACGCAAATTAGTCAGGGTAGGCATCTAATACTACCTGATTCGTAGTACTGATTTTCTTGTTTCTCCACACTTCCTTTTTCATTCATATAGCAGGAGTCCTCAATCCTGTAACGTGCTCACTCATTGAACAGGAGACTTGCAGAAGGCCTGCTAGATAATTATCCTGGCTGTGTGAGTCATCTGAAGTGTGAATCATTGTGACGTCATCATGATTTATCAGTCTAGTTTGAGGATCAGAGCATGATTAATCTCCTTTTAAAACCTGTATTATGAGCAGAGTGTACACAGCTGTAATTGCCATAGGTTTTTATGAAACAGCTTTCATTATCATCATTGCAGGTGTTGTAATAGGCTATTGCTGATGTTGAGCTTGAAAAATAGGCTTTAGGTTTCTTGTGGCGGCAGGTTTTGCAAGGTGTTTTTTGAGGGAATAAGGATAATGATAGTGGACCAAAAAGATAAGATTTCCTCCCCCAGCAAGATTTTATAAATCTCCTTTTTCTGGAACAAAAGCTTAAAACACAGGTTGTTTTTTCTCAAGTGTAGCAAAATCTTCCAGGATAAGTTTCTAAAATGCTGGAGTACAGGCTCAGTTTCATGTGATACGTATTTAGTGCATACTCTTAAGTTGCTTCCTTTCCTTCTAACTTCTGTTTTCCTCATGTTACAAGGAAAATGGCCTGTCTTGCTTTTGAAAGTAAGACACTGTTATTTTTAGCTCTGGCCTCGATCCCCTTGTATATGTATAAAAAAAAATAAGGTAGGTGGGAAGGATTCTAAAGCTGTCTGCAAAGATGTCACTAGTTTACAGGAAGTTTTCAATGACAGCTGTAAAGAGAGCTGTGGTGGCACTGCTACCATAGGTGGTGTATGTGGCATCAGTTCTAAAAGATCATAGGCTTTTCTCAAAAGTGATCAGTAAGGGTATATTTTTCTTAACATTTGGATAGCTCATCATGTCCATCTGATGTTGGCTGTTCTCTGCTTCCATGGTACTGGGTTGATGAAGACAACTTGCAGCTGCCTCCTTCCTCCTTTCCTTTAGTTGATCCTTATCTCCAATTAAAAAAAAATGCTTATTTGAGTAGCCGAACATGGTTTAATTGCAAGTACAAGCTTAATTCAGTGTTAGTCATAATCTCTGCTCCCTGGAATTCAGAGGTTGGTTTCTACAATAATCCTGGGCTGCGTAAAGAGAAGCGTGTCAAGGGAGGTGATTCTCCCTCTCCGCCCCGCTCTGGTGAGACCCCACCTGGAGTACTGCATCCAACTCTGGGATCTCTGGCACAAGACAGACATGGACCTGTTGGAGCAGGCCCAGAGGAGGGCCATGAAAATGGTCAGAGGGCTGGACCACCTCTCTTGTGAAGAAACAAGAGAGAGTTGGCATTGTTCAGCCTGGAAAAGAGAAGGCTCCAGGGAGACCTTATTGTGGCCTTTTCATTACTTAAAGCGGGCTTATACGAAAGACGGAGAGAGACTTTTTACCAAGCCTGAAGGGACAAGACAAGAGTCAATGGTTTTAAACTAAAAGAGGGTAGATTTAGATTGGCTATTAGGAATAAATTCTTTACTATGTGGGTGTTACCTGGAACAGGTTTCCCAGAGAAGTTGTGGATAACCCATCATTGGTAGTGTTCAAAGTCAGGTTGGACGGCGCTTTGAGCAACATGATCTAGTGGAAGATATCCCTGCCCGTGGCAGCGGGGTTGGACTAGATGATTAAGGTCCCTTCCAACCCAAACCGTTCTGTGATTCTTTAATAACTGCGTTGACAGGCAACTACCTACTTTCCAGCAGCAAGCAAACTTCAGTACCTCAAGTTGCGTGCTCTGATTTCATACAGGTACAATGGCAGAAAATCTGAACCTGCTTGAAGGCACTGAATGATCGTTATCTCTTATTAATGCTGCATCTTATGAAAACAATGTACCAGAGACTTCATACTGCAATAGAAAATTCATGTAAAAAGGAAGACACAAGCTTTCTGTAATCATAGCTCTAGTTTTAATAAGCGAGCAGACCATCCTCCATCCTAGCAAGTTCTACGTGCTGATATTGTTATTCATGTATTAAATGTTGAATACTGGTTATTCAATCTCGGCTAGTGGATTTGGAGTGCATGTGTTTAATTTAGTTTCAACAATTGTTCCAGTTAAGACTATGCCTTTTAATGAACAACACGGAATTGCAGATTTTAAGAATTCAGAGACACAACACTAACTTTCATGAATTGCTGATTCATCTTTTCTTAAGCCTTTTTAAGGTGGAAGAATCTCGGCTATTGTAGGGGCTGAATATTTTCATTAAAATTAGGCCGATGAAGTGGCTGAGCACCTCTCCCTGTGGTAGTACTGTATCGAGCCTCTCCCTGCTTTGAATAGCCTGACATACTGGAAGTCCTTCAGAGCGGTGGGAAGGTGGCTGCTTATCCACTGGTAAGCAGCATCGGGCGGTTTTCAGTAGCTCGCCGTGAGCCAGCTGTGAGTGAGGGCAGACTGGGGCAACTGCAAGCTGCCATGAGAAGGATGCACTGAACTGTAACGTGCAGGTTGTCACCCAAGCCACCTGAAGGTGTCCCAATTAAATGAAATTACCATCCCAATTAAGCAGCTGTCCTTGCCACAAGTATCATTAGGTGTAAATTGATTCCTTGGGAAGCATCGTGATTAAGTAGAGTTTTCTAATTAAGCAGTGCACTGTAGTAGTTAAGGAGGATTTATAGATTAGTGCAGTAAATTGCAACAGCTTCTTGCTTGCCAAAGCTAGATTTATTTGTTTTATCAGAACTTTTAGGTCAGTAATGTCTGTCATGCTACAGAGGATTAAGTGTGGGTCATGGTACAGAGAAGGGACTTTGTTGATTTCTATCTTGCCATTCAAACACACATGTAGGAACTTGTTTGAAAGACTACGTACGTATTAGCAATACAAGTTGTGGGGAGCAGGTCACTGCTGAGCAATTATTATTTAATTGCACATTAGGACATACTTTTAAATTTGAAAGACTGTGTTGTGATATAGTGCACAGTTTGTGTGGATTCACATATTGTACTAATAAAAAAAAAAAAAACAGAACAAAATGTCCAGGTCGATTAAAATTAAGAGCTGAAATTAGGCCACTCGATTTTCTGTTGTAAAATAGATGCTAGTAAACCCTAGAGTTTTAGCACCTGATTTGCCTTTACCTGTTTTTTTTTTAATTCTTAAATGTGAAAATATTTTTTCTCTATTGTGATTTGTGAAAATTTGGTAGCAAAATTTACACCATAACTGCTCTTCAAGCTCTTCTCCAATACCTGTGAAAAATTTAGATTCATCTGCGCAGCTAAACATTACTGGCAGAACAAAAGAGGGGCGCTAACAGTGTAGAGGAGGATTTTAAATCTCCAGTGGCAGCTACTTATCCAAGCAAAACCTGCAAACTTCTTGCTGTTTCTGGACATGGTGGCTGGAAAACCTAAGTGAGCATCCAGCATCCGGCTTTGTGACACAGATATTTGGAGAGGTACAAGCGAAGGCTGCATGGGAGTCAACTTGGAAGCTGCACTAGAATTTTCTAAATACTACAGGTCGTGAAGGCACGTTTGCTGAACTGCTCCTTTCTTTAGCTCTTTTCCGCTCGTGTTTCTTATTAATTAGTTCCATGTGAAGCACAACACCCTGCGAGTGAAGCTCTGTCTGATTGCATTGTACAACTTTTAAAAAAATATACACAGATGATGTAGAGACTTTTTTTTTTTTTAGGGAACTGTGCCATTTTAAAGATGCAGTGGAGCAATTTGTTCCTAGCAAATAGTCAGTGGTAACAGTTCAGCAAACCAAGGAAATCATTATTAATTAGCAACTACATTTATTTTTCAAAATGGAACATATGAGAAACCGAAATCTTTTACTCCCTTTTTTATTAGAATTTAAGAATTTTGTCAGAATGGGGATAAGGCAACCCACATATACCCAGCCATAACATGCTAAAGTTGGTGCTACTCATCATGAAGGTTTTAAGAGCAGAAGTGCCCTGGTCACTGCATCCTTCAATGCTTTGATATCCACCACGCCATGTTTGTTACTGCTTTCATCAGCCGTGGTGCATCCTAAAACTGCAGCTCAAGAGAAAATTACTTTCATTAAAAAGGACTGAATCCCACAATTCTGCCATGTTTCCTTGAGTTGGGTCTCAGGTTGCACACTTGTGCCACGCATAAGGAACTGGAGGGATGGTCTTTTTCCAGGCACTTGTATGCGAAAGCCTGCTCACAGTCACCAAGGTTTGATGGGTATAAACTACCTAATGCACAAACAGATGATTGTTTTTGTACTGTAACTATGTGAAAGGTCAGTCATGCAGCCTTCACACAATGCAGGTCACGTTGCTCTCAGAAATACATTTGTGCTTCTATAATTATCATCCGGTCATAGTTTTTGCTGTAAACAGGTGATAATTTTGCTGAGAATGTAGTTTGGAAACAAAAGACTCAGAGAAACAAACCACTGGGCCGCAGTTTCTGCAAGCATCGCGTACCCACCGCGCCGCAGTGCCGGGTGTGCGGGGCGCGCTCCCGCGGCGACAGGCTGCCACCGTGCGACCGCGTCCGCAGGGAGGCTCAAGCGTACGCTCCAAAATAAATCCCCAATGTCTGCGGCATCAAACATATGGAAGTTAAGAATCTCAAAAATTAAGTTTGTCAGTATAATACTGTAATCATACACTAAATCCTGTCCCGTTCCTATTTAGTCTGCTCTTCTTTTTCCTAGGCCTTTAATGTGGAAGCGACGGATGATGTCTCTGACTAGATAAACATTCAAAATCAGTCTGGTGGGGAACCCCATGTATTATTTACTGCATATCACTGAAATTCTGCACAAAATACAGAACTCGTTTTCTTGTGGATTTTTCTATTGGGGCTTTCATCACTATGCCTGCCAGCTTTGTGAAGAGTAATGAGTATTTTTTTCAGTATGTCTGGGACCTGACATGGTGCTATTCACTTTGTACAGAAGAGGGAAGTGAGCCATAGAGAGATTAAAGGCATAAATTGTCAAAAAGTATCAACTAATTTTAAGTACTGAATTTGTGAAATCTGATTTATTCCCTTTTAACCCACTTAAATATCATTTCATATATTCAAGGCACTGCGGCTTGCCACCAGCTGCAGTTCTGAATACTCCAGCTCTGCTGAAGAAAGCTCAGAGATTCTTGTCTAGCACCCAGAAAAGGACCACGAGTAACAACTGGTAAATTATGAAAAGTTGTATCCAAGTGATCTGTGGACCATTGCACTAGCAAGCTGTAGCAGCACAGCACTGCCTGGCAGACTGGGAATGATGTATTTCCTACAACCTGTCTTATTTATTGGCGCACACCTATTTCTGCTACCAGTGCAGCCAGGTTTCTGCCGATCCCTTCGTCACCATAACACTTTGCACAGCATCACGGGATAAAATGGATTGCACACGACTGCAGCCACAAGCCCTGTGGGAAGATAAAATCGTGAACCCACCCTCAGAGCCTGTAGTAATGCCTACAAGGGGCCAAACAAGTAGGCAGCTCAGGCAACCCGAGCACTTGTATTTGCAAATGTGGTCTTTGTCTCTGAACAAGCAGAGAGGAGGGACAGAGAACTGACTGGGGAATGCATCTCTCAGGATTAGAAGTTCCCAAATCAAATGTCTTGATTTGTCTGGTTGCTTCTATCTGGAAGAGCCTTCCTTTTCAAATTAAAGCTTTTTCTGTACTGCTTTTCATTCCAAATGTCTACATAGTTTGATTACTAAGATTTCCACAGTAGGCCAGCAGGTCCTCTAACGTGTAGAAGAGTGTAATACCCATTTCCTGAAGAGACAGCTAAATCCTGTTCATTTGTGTCAATTTTAGCCTTCCAATTTAAAACAGTATCCGGTCTTGGTGACTTCTAACATGGCATTTCCTTCTGTTGAATTCACAGGTGGGCAGCATACGCTCAGGCCAACAGACGATGACAGCTGCTGATGTGCCTTGCTGAGTTTCCACCACCTGATGAGACTCGAGAGCTTGTTTTATTTTTAGCTAATCTAATAAGTTAACTGAAAGCATCCACTCCAATCCCAAAAAATATGCCATTACATATTTTGAAAATACCAGGAAGGTTACTATGCAAAGACTTTGACATGCGGTCATCAGAGTAATGATGTCTGCTGCAAAAGATCTTGATATGGATGTTGCACCCAAGCAAATGAGTAAAGTAAATTTATCTGGTTCTCAAAAGTGGCATTTCCAGAAGATTTGTTAACTGCTTGCTGTGAAAATTAAATCATGACTCATTGGTGTCCTCCAGAAGGGAACATTCAGTTCTAGGGAGAAGGAGGAAAAAATTTTAAAACGTCTGTAGCTGGAAAGTAAGAACACCTTAACACAGAATGGGCAAACGCTATACAAAAGTTCAGGAAGTATTCAAACAAGAGAGGAATGGTTTCCATTCCACAGTAAAACACTCTGAACATTTGTACAGATTCTTTTCACTAGCAGATGTTTTTAATGGTGTTTTTCATCAAACTGTGAGCTGATAGTTAGTGCTACGAGCAAAGCCAAGGGATAAATGGGTTATCTTCCCAGCTCTTGCTGGGAAGTATGAGGAAATTTGCACTTTGTCTTTCATGCTATACTCCCTTCTATTCCTCCCCTCTAAACAACTTGCCACAAGGAGCCAACAAACTCTACTAGAAAACAGAATTTCTACGCATTCTGTTACGAAAGAGTCTTTTGCTATTGTCTTATCATAAATCAAACCTGTGTGCCAGTGAAAAAGAGTACAGATGGACATTTGTGTATTTATCCAAGTTGGTTAAAATACAAACCAAAAGTAGGCAGGTCATGACTTACTGCGGTCACAAGCATACACTGAACAACCCTCTGCGATGGCAAAGGTGTGAGGGGTTTCTCTGAGCTTTCCCAAGCACAGTGTGCTGCTTGCAACATCTCAAGTTTCCCAGTGGGTCTTTTTCACAGTTTCCATTGATTGTTTTTCACATCATTAGTTTGAAACGCCTGTATTTTATTTCAGTGAACCTCCCACATGCAAAGAAGGCCCCATTTAGGTGCACTGAAGAGGCACTAATGCCTGCCTGGTAATACAATAGATCAAAATTACCAGGAAGCCTAAATGATCATCATTGCACAGTATGTTAAATGTTTCCTGGTTTTCCTATTCCACTGTCACTGTAGCAGTTTCTTTCTCTCCAATGTAGCTTTAACAAGTCCACAGCACTTGCGTTGTCCCAGAGCTTCCCCAGAAAAGAACTCTGCTGTACTGTGCACAAATAAGGAATTGATCAGTTGAAGTAAAAAAAAAAGCGGGACTGGTTTTCCTTTGCACCTAACAAAGCAGAAAGGAATCTTGCAGAGCTCCCTTATTCTCCAATTTATCCCTGACACTATTTTTTTCTCTTTTTTGCATGCACCATATATCTCTCTCTATGTATACTGCATGCGCGCGCACACACACAATGTATCTTACAACGTAAGAAATCCAACCTAGCAGAAGATGTCACTTTAATCAATAATCATAGTGGAAGAAACAAAGGTACACAAGGAGGAGGAGAGGTTGGCTTAAAGAGCCTGGGCCTCTGTTAAGGATTAGCATAGGAACAATTTAGGCTGCCATATCATTATCACAACATGAACCTCCAGCAGCCACAGCACACAGCACCCAAACAAATTCTTGTCTTTAAACTACTATTCCAGCAAAAAAATACTGTATGACCACAGTGCTCACTACTGCAGGAAAAAAATTAAATCAAAGTAAGGAAGGCCACTGCTTACAATTACTGGTTATGTCATATTTACATGTGTTTTTTTTTTCTGCTGTAATAACTAGTTTGACAGGAGTTCCTAGCATTTTTTTTTTCAAACAAGACAAATGTATTTCACCAACCCCACTTTCTTGACTGCACTAGACTGATGACTATAAAGGTCAGCTGTCCTAGGAGGACAGCATGGCTTGGGGGTAACATCAGGTAACAGAAAGATGGGCTTCTCAGCTTGTGTATGTTTGTCAATGCCAACACAAAGCTTGTTCATCTGCAAGTGCTCCATGGAGCTGGCATGCAGGAGGAGGCTGGGAAGTCAGCATCCCCAACTGCCTCCCAGTACCCTCCTTCTGAAACAGTATGTATTCAAAAGTATGTGTTCAGAAGATATAAAATACTTAGAGTATTAAGTATTTTTTCATTTGAATTTTAGGATAGGATCCTGTCACAGTGCTGAGCTCTTCTCTTACACAGCTGTGGCCTGTGATATCAAACACATACTGTACATTAGATATGAATTTCTGTATGAGTTAGGTACCTAATCAGCCTTGAAGACCAAGTTTTGTTACCTAAAATTAACTGAAAACTCTTAACAAATATAGTATTTTCCTCCACCTGTGTTGTAAGTCACACAACATTCAGCAGAGATGGGAGGGAAAACGCACATTTAGAGAGCAAGATAAGCAAATCTTCCACCGTACCCGATAGAAGTTGCTGAATTTCTAAATTCAGTTTTCCGCTAGTTTTCTTCCTCTTCATGTCAGTCCCCTATAAAAAGAACTCACTTGCACTCATCAGTTTTCCACATGAAATTATTCCCGTTCAGCTGACTTTGAAATACAGTCTCTTCAGCAGGAAATCCAGACCAGTAACAACTTACTCAAGGAATTCAGAGAGTAAGTAACACCAGTGCTTCACCTTTCCTAGACCACTGTCAGTGGAAATCTCCAAACCTGTACTGGCTCTAGGAAGATGTAACCGTAAGGGAAACTAGATGTTTGTGAAGAAAGCACAAATGAATGCTGAATGCTCTTAAGATTTTGACACACCTCAGAAATCAGAATTGCTCACCCTTCAGAGTTTTGATGAGTGGGGAGCAGCTGAAGGCCTCGTTGTCTCACACGCAGAACATTGCATGTAATTGTTTTTGGCAGCTTTACTGTTTTGTGAGATCTTAGAGAAATTAAAAGCTGTACAAGTTAAGAGTCCGCAGCTTCTCAGAAAGAATAGGAAACTGTTTTATAACAGGAAAAGGATTCTCTACAGTGGAGGCAAAATTTACATCAAGTTGCTTAGATTATGTTCAGTCCACAGTATCTCTGCACATTAAGAATGAGTCATCTAAGGATTAATGAAAAGGTCATTACAATGAACTGACGCATTGCGTCCTGAGAGGATAACAGTAAGGTACAGCCACACTGCCATTCTACCAACAAAATCTGAAATTGAAATGCATGATGAGAACATGTGCTTTTACTAGTTTGTGCCTGTATTTTTGATCACCGAGTGCTTCTCAGCGCCCACATAAATTAACCACTGGACACCTACAGTGTCCTTAAACTCATACAGTAGTATGAGCTTTTACTAGGTTGTGCCTATGTTTTTGGTAACAGAGCAATGCCTTCTTAATATCCATACAGATTAACCAGTGGACACCTGCAACACTCTTATATTCATAAAGTAGTAGAACAGATTTGGCTAAGGAGTTTGGAGCTATTACATTTTTTTTCAGTCTGCCAGAGAAGTTCCAAACTGTTTGGCAATGAAACGTAACATGAGACTATGCTTAAGTATCCTCTGTCTTAGTCTGACGTGTCCAACAAGGTGAAGGCCTTTGCTCCGGCTTTACATTGTTTGATTCAGTGCAGTGATCTTCTGTCAGCTCAGACTGATGTTTACCATCTGTTGATTCTTGGTCTTCGCAGGCTGCAGGTGGCATTTGCACAGAAGACACGACATCTCTTGTGTAGGTATTTATTTCTGCTTCAGCAACAGAGTCTTGTTGGCTTGGATTATAGCATCTTTCAGATAAGCCAATGTAATCATGGTCAACAACTACTGCACCTTGTAAAAGGTAATGGTTGCCTGTAAAAGAGAAACAGCCATTAAATCAGATCCTTCTAGTTTACCAAAAGCATACTTAAAATGTTAGTAAGGTGCTAACTTATTTTTCAAAACAATTTCCATAAGAGGACAAGAATGTTTGAGTCACAACAGTCTGATAATGTGAATTTCCTAATCTCACTGAGCATCAAATGTTTGGCTGCATCTCATTACATCCACAAAAGAATGCTTGCAGTGCTCCACAGAGGGTTGTTTTTTTTTTTTTGCTAGGTCAATGACTAGTTTGATGTTAGTCACCTACTGAACCAATACCTTAAATGAATGGACACGCAGATTCTTCCATTTTCTGCACACACACAGAGAAATGTGCCTACTCCAAGCTCTTGCTCTGAAGTCATAATGAAACACAACAGGCTTTTTTAAGAAATAAAAGAAGTATAAAACTGTAATATTTCATTTAAAGACAACAATGGTGATTGCTACTGTATAGTACTATTGAGCTTTTCTTCTACCTGATATATGGTTACAGTGTTTGACTTTTCCAAATGAGTTCAAATAAAATGAGAACAGTCTGACCAGACAAATTAGATGTGTAACTGTCAACATGGGGTTAATACTTCTGTTTTGGAAGATGAGGTTAGGGCCTACCTTCTTGCTCACACGAGGACCCTAGTGTGAAATTAAGTGTTCTGTTAAATCAGAAGAGCTGTTCAACAGATAAGTATCCCTATAGCAGGGGCTACAAATTCCTTTGTGAGATATAGGTCCAAAAACGGACCTCTGTGGGAGCTACTGAGGAGGTGAAACTGCACTTTTTCTGGCTGTGTTTCTCTACAGATGTGTCCTAAATCTGCCTGTTTGCACTCCTGGATCATTTGAGCACTGGACCCAGAGGCACTCTCGAGTTTAATATTTAAACCAAACTACAATCAAACAAGAAAAACAAGACGTTGCTTCACACAAATGTATGTGTGCATAAGGTGTCCTGGAACCTCCGCGTGGCTGTAAAGACAACCAGGTAGCAAGCAACCCAGGCAAACCCAGACTGTGAATCTGTGATGCCTGTACCAAGGCCTCTATCAATGCACTGACTCAGGATTTATCTTCAGACCGAGAGTGTTACGAAAGGTTATGAAAAAATACCTTGCTTCTGATTGCCCATTCTTACCTGCAAAAGTTTTTTTTCCTCACATAAGAAATGAGCACTTCATTTTCAGGCTTTGCCTTTCCTCTTTAAAACTCCTAAACTCACACATCTAAAGTGTGATACACACAAGATACACTTCAGATTTTTGGAGCAGGGTAAGAAAACACTTAATAATGCTTAAAAAGTTGGTAGGCAAGACCACAAATATCCTCACCTAAGATACACTTTTTCCACATTTATTTCACAGAGAACACTGCAAATGCTTTGTTCCCATCCAAGGTTATGCAAAGGGACAGCCACCAGACTTACACCACAGCAGTAGCAATAATAAACAAGTTGCAGATAAAAAACGTCCACCCCTGCTAATACAGAGAAGTTCTTTGTTACAAAGATACACACGTTTATTTACGGATGAAAAAGATGACATTGAATACATCTTCCAGAGTCCAGTTTCACTGCTCTTATCCAACTGAAATAATATTCTTTCTTGATTGCTGTTAGGCTGTTTGATAAAGGCTGGCAATTATTTTGGCAAAGCCTTGTTTAACTCTCTACACAATATGTATGAATATTGGTCTATAATTTTAAGATTTGTAAGTATTCATAAACCACTGAATTTTTTGCCTGTGTCAGACAACTAATCCTTAGTCACTTCCTGGGAAAGGTAAGAAACTTTATGTTTACCTACTGCTTCTGCAGTATTTAGTGGTAAATATATTGGGCTCTGATCCTACAAAGACAACTACATTTAACCTTTTATACTGTGACACAATTTACCAAAGTTATTGTAGTAGCTGGAGATTATCTGCATGCTTGACATGCATGTGACTTCCTCCTTATGGATCAGCAATTTAATGAAGAACTGGAAGCCACAAAGTGATCGTCCAACAGTAAAAGTAGTGTCCTGGAGACGTGACATGAAATTGGTGTCTTGGTTATGAAATCTGTAACTGACACCTGCCATAAACAACAGCTTCTCAAATGAAATTCCAGAACTAGTTTCAGCTTTGCAAATCCTTCAGTTTTAAGAGGTGATGGAAGAAATTACCATCTCAATGCAGTTTATGCATTTTGAAGAACTAAAGCTTAACCACACATGCCAATAGGGTGGGAATTGGGTCTACTTTTCAAGAACCCTGAACAAAAAAGCAGCTTGTTCCGTGACAGAAGTCTTCTAAACACTGAGTATTCATTTTCCTCAAAATGCCTGCGGTGACTCAAAGACAGATTCAACAGAAAAGAAACAGCTGCCACTGTTTGATTAACATAGCAGCATTGCAAAGGACACACTGAATGTATAAGAGCAAGAGTGGCTGTTGATTACCCAAGTCCTTGGGAATTTCTGGCAGTCCTACTGCAGAGCATGACACTCTTATTTGCTCTGGTAAAAGAAACACATTTACTTCTTCAGTAGCACAACTTAAAATAAACTCTCCAAAGATCAGTTCTCTGATGTAGTCTTCGTATTTTAAGGCTTTCACTTATTGTTAAAAAAGAATCTGAACATGTACCATCTGCACTAGTCAGACTACGCCAAACAAAAAAAATTAGGTTTCCTTTGCACAAGCAAAATAAATGTGAATCCTGTCTACATCAAAACAGAAACACAGTCAGAAAATGCTCTTTGAATACAGTTCAGCCTAATTATACATCTACCATGTTTTCACCAGCCAGCATGAACAGGGCCAAACCACAGATTACAAGCAACTTTAATGGAAGCTATTTTTAAACATACTTTAAACATGATTCATTAGCTCTGTTTCATGCTCCGCATAGGTTTGAAGCCACTCACACTCACTGTTCTCCTTACTGAAAACTGCAATTATTACATTATTACTCAGTGTTAGTTTAATTCACACTGGTGAATGAATACTTGTTCACTCTGATAACCTAATTTAACACCAAGACATGACAGAAGTTAAAAAAAAACCCACACCAACAAAGTTATACACACATATATAAAATACAGACACACATATATATACACACACACCTTTTTCACTGGACTCTCTTATGTATGGCTTGAGGTGAGACATCTTGATGGGTCTTTTCAACCTGGATCCTGTGGCATCTCTTAATATTGCACAGCCATTATCTGTGATATAATCTATAATACAAGGACCAACCCATTCCGATTGGAAACGACCGTCTTTCCACCAGTTTTTTCTTTGCCTGAGGACTTCATGACCAACTTTAAGTCGAAGGGTATTTAATTGCTTTGGCTTCCTTTTGACAGTGATTTTGTTTCTGATCTTTTGTTCATCTGAAATGTTTTTCTCCACCTGAAGAAAGATACATGAGAGTTACATTTCCTTCTTCCAAAAGTAGTCATGTATTTTCATAACATTGGTTAATAATGCAGAAGCATAACGTTAAGCAGTTTGGGATATGTGTAATTCATAATATGTAGGGCTGGAGAGTTCTGAAGACATTGATTTTATCTTCATAAATCAATAGTCCATAGGCAATGGTTTTCAGCTTCATAGATATGCAGCTCCAATATGAATCTCCCGGCAATAGGTCTTTAAGATTACTCCCTCCAAATACATATGAGAATTAGATACACTGGAATCTAGGGATCACAGGCAAAGGAAAAAAAAACAAACAAACCACAAAACTCCACATTGCTTTAAAAGGTTAGTTATACTTTACATTTCAAGCCTTTCCATCTTTTTTATTTTCAGACTTCTTACTTAGTAAAATTTGTATATGTAACATTTACCTGGCAATCTGAGGTTTTCTCTTCTTCCAGTGCTTGACTGGCTTTTTTAGTTGCTTCAAATATTTTGGCAAACATACTATATTCTCCTTCCACACATATATTCATTGGCTCAACAACATATGGGTTACGATTAAACATTTGGAAATATGGAGTGTTTTGATCTGGCTCCTATTTAAATGGGGAGCAAAAAGCAAGGAAATTTACCATAGAGCTTTGCAGATATTTTGGGGGACTTCAGTCAAAAGAGGAAGAACTTCACATACCAAATTTGTTAAATTGAAAGCATAGGCAATAGCAGCCAAATGTTCATCCCAATCATTTGGATGGTCAGTGCAGTATTTGTTAAGGAAAGCTTTGATTGTCTTGCATGTTCTTTCACTTACATCATCTGTCTGAGGGTAAGACAATACAACTTGTTTCATGCCAAACAGTGCAAACAGTTCTTCATTGATCTTCAAAAGAAAAAGAACACAATTACTGAAGGTTTCCCTCTTCTGTATCACAGTTCAAGTAAACTAACTCAGTAGTTTTCCAAGCCTTTTTGTTGATATGATGGTGACTGAGCAAAAGTCTTACATACATATTCCCACCAAACAGCCCAGGGTTCAGAGTGAAACCTAAAAGGAATCAGTATGGCTTAGAAGCCAGTAATTGATGGTTTCTGAACACATTTCTGCCACTAACTCAATTTGTCATTTCCTCCATATCATAGTCTCATGATTTCACCATCTCTGAGACAATCAAAGTGTGAAAACTTCTTCATAATCACTATAGGCCAACGTCAAAAATACCCTTAGCTATCTGCTCTACTGAACAATATGGATGAATGAAATACAGCAAGTTGGAATGTGAAAGCTTGTGCCAGTTCAACTGAGTGACAAAACCTGCACTATGACCGCCAGGAAATTATTTTGCTTTGTTCTTTATCCAAAGAATAAAACCCTGGGAAACATTGCATAATGTTACAATTGCAAATAATTGGTTTGTCATTTTCTGTACGTGCTAACTTCTTTTTTCTTTTTTTTTTTTTCCATTAAAGATTTACAGTCTTTTTCAAGAATGGTCTAAAATTCAAATTTAATACAGCGGAAAATGTACTTTTTCTTGGGGGAGGGGGGGTTGGGGAAGGAGGGGAAGAAACCAGCTACATAAAGACTTACCTGATAAACAAGCTCCTTCCCTTGATCAATAGGCATTTTTTGAGGTGGCCCATATAAGAAAAACACATTTATGATCGCCTTAGCAATTTCAGCTGCTGAAGTGTCATGCAGCGGCAAGATAACAGCCCATCTTGTAAACAAATCTGTCATAATTATGATGTACTTGTGGCTTCTGTTGGTAACATTAAAAGGTCCCATTAGGTCTATAGTGACTGCTGTCCATGGGTCCTCCGCTTTGATAGGGTGTGTTTTTGGTGCTGTGGTGGTTGTATTCTTTGTCACTTGGCAGTGTCGGCAAGCATACACCTAGTGCAAAAATCAGGGAAGACACTATCAATAAAAAGCAATGGTAAAGGTTTAAGACAATCAGCAGGATCATAAGTCTCCACTATTCCTCTGTAAGTTAGGTCAGACCAGGCAATGCAAAACAAATCATTTTATCTTCTTTCTTATCATTTTTTACCCTTAGATTTTTCAGCCCCAGCATAAAAAGAAAACAAAACCAAAAAACAGGGAAGGCCAGGAGAAGGACAGATGCAGGAATTCATAGCCGAACTCTCCTCATCCTGAAAGCACTGTGCTCTTTCAAGTCCACAGTATAAATTTTAATATCCATTACCATCTGTAAATACTAAAGGAAGTATGAAGCAGTTGGGATCGAAAGTAAGTCCCAATCATTCCCCTTTTGGTTCTATTGTGTATGCTGTAACTGAAAAACACTGGCAGTATATATAATCTTCCATGCATAACATGGGTCAGCTTTATCTACAGGACAGAGCGCCTTTGTCCAAGTCTGAATTGAAAGCAAAGACTCATTTTCAGTTCATGTTACAGTTGCGCATGAACTCAAAGTATTCAGGTGATGCAGCAAGCTGATAGCAACAGTAATTTGGCCGTAAAAGACACTGACGTACAGTTTCTCAAGGATCACATTCTGCCTGGGGATCATGTCCATGTACCTTTGGGTGAAGGAGGAGAAGGAACTTTCCCAAGCAGTGATTTGTTTAACTATTTCCTGAACACACCTAATTGTAAGGCAGAGGCACCATTTTCATATTCTTATCTGCCAGCAGCCACTCTGGCCACATATCCTCGGGATGGTACACTGCACCCTAACAAAGATATACAAGAGTCCTTGCAAGAGAAATCCCTCTCAAAGAACAGATGTGCCTTGGATACTTAAAGGCAGTACGGCTCCCCACTACTGCGTAACATACAGCAATATGCAAGCCATATGGTCAGTAGTAAAAGAAAAAAGAAAAAGGAAACACTATGCTTTGGCAAGAAGACCATTTAAAGTTTGATTGTAAGCTTACGCTTCCTCATCATAAAGCAGTACGGGTGCTAGCTATATCAAAGTCATATAATTACAAAACATTTGTAACAAAGACTGCATTAAAAAAATCCTGTAGCTATGAGACCATACCCACTGCTTGACATCATTTGTTACAGAAGTCCAGTAGTAATTAGATTCCACTAAAGTCAGTGTCCTTGATATGCCATGATGAGTGCCAGCAGCATTTTTGTGGCATTTCTCAAGCACCTTTTTCTTCTCTTCATCTGAAACAATTACCAGGCGCATTTGTTTTCTCTCTTTTCCAACATAGAACAATTTATTTTCTGAAAGAAGAAAAGTAACAGTGAATTATACACAAGTGCTTTGTCTTTTGTTTAGTTTACTAAACTACAGGGAATGATTCAGTACAGAATTTATTAAACCAATTCCCTTATGTGTAAATGTAGCTTTTTGTTTACAAATACTTCAATTATTTCCTCCAAAGAGCCAGTTGTTCACCTATGTTAATTAATCTGGACATCAGGTGTTACAAGGGAAAGTCAGAATGCAACCAATGTTACCACAGGAAGTCTGAATGAAACACAAGCTAATGCTGATGGTGGGAAGGGGAGGTAGGATGTGTTATGAGACTTATTGTCTGCCTGCCAGCAACCTGACTTCACGATTCACAGCTTTAACTCTTCCCTGCCTTCTCTCTACATAGACTTGGCAAGTATGATGGGACTGAGAGAGCACAGCAGACTACAAAGGCTCATATACATCCTCGCAGGGATGCAATAAAGCTGGGAAGGGCCAGGAGGCTCTAAAGAAACAGATGGCAAAGCCATCCTTGCACTTCTGCCCAGCCACACACAGCGTCCTTCAGACCAGACCAAGCATGTCTGCAGCTGCAGACCTGGATTTCCCTTTCTGTAGTCCTTTGAATTATGGATTGCAATGGCTACATATTTCCCCAGTATCTAAAACAAGGTTTGGCTTTTAGATAGATATATAAATCCCACCTGGAAAGGACTAAAGCAGATGGAGTTTCTGTAAACATGCTGTTATATATTAACAAGGGTTAAGCAGAGTGTTTGTTTCATAGACAATGTATACTAAAATCACAGTATGCTGCAGAACAAGATCCCACTTTCATTTTTTTTGTATCAGCAAATCTTCACCTAAAAATCTATTTTCAGAGTAGTTTGAGAGAATATTTTTACCTTTGAAAACAAATTTTTTGGCTGCTCTCCTGATTCCACTTCTTTCACTTGATAATGTTGTGGGATGATACTCTCCTGTTCGCTTGTAGTATGCAATTTGCTTCAGGTGGAGCCCACCATTTTTTCCACTACGGACCATTGCTAACCTGAACAAAATGCACAGTATTTGTTAGATGGAGAAACTGTCAGAGCAGCACATCTTCAGTTTTTACTGGGTTCTTTGTAGTACAAAGGTATCCGGATAATGTAGCAACTGAGAAGATATCACACCATTCACTGCACTGCTCTCGATATCCCCATGCTATCAACTTAAGCAATAAGGAACACTGTTTGACATGCTACTTTCTTTTTTCTATGCAAAGTTGTTTTTGTCAACCTTAAAACTTCCCAACAATGGGGACTTCCACTATATTCATTGGACAGGGAGGAGAAATGAGACCAGAGAGAAAGACATTGCTCTTCTCATTCTTAAACATTCAGATAGCTCTCAAATGCAGGTGTGCTGGAGATTACATGTGTCCAAAGAGCCACCCTAGTTGGAAAAAAACACATAGACAAACAGGAAAAAACAACTCCCCAGACAGAAACTGACAGAAATTTATTTTGTTCATTAATTCATCTGACAATTAGATTCTGAAGTTCCAAACCAGACTCCGCATGTAAGGTAACAATTTATTCCCTGACACAGGCTGACTTCCCTGATCACATTAATAAACTAAAGTGTCATTAGTAAAATGCGTCATTGGTACAGGAAAAGCTTGGGTCTAGCAAGAATAGCATCAAAATAATTACCAATTAATGACAAGCAGAAATATTCACAGGCAGAACTACTCATGCAGGCTCTTTGTGATTTCAGCGATTTATTTTTTTTTTTCCAAATCTGTTCCAACAGCAATGAAGATACAGATGGAACGGCAGTTTGATCTTGCTCTAATTGATGTCTACAAGAGCAGGATCAGGCCTGAGGTCTGCCATGTCATAATTTCTTAATGAATGCTGGTTATCCACAGCATTAAGCAAATTTCTTTCTTACTCTGCCACTGTCCCAAGACTAGATAATGTGACAACACACAGCCTGCTAAAAAGAGTAATCAGTTTGTCTGCCATATCTGCTAAATGGCAGATAATTATGGGGAAGTGACAGTATCCAGTCACTCTGGAATCCATGTTATCTCATTATACCTTGAAAGCTATTTGAAAGCCAAACGTGTAAGTCAGGATATTTATTTTTCAATTTATAGATTCTCATCTACCTTTACTATAGGTGAGAAGGGAAGGGGTGGGAAGAAGGTAAAGAGCTCTAAAGAGTGATTATGCCTGCTTTTATTTACCTCATTTCTCACAGCATTTTATTTTCTGGATGTTATTTATAGAATATCATATTCTACATATACAGCTGGGCTAAACACTGCTGTGTTCCAGGAACTTCACATTCAAACATTGACAAGACCGTTGCCCTACTGAATACTTCATTTTGCACAATCTCGACCTGCCTTTCAAAAACAGCCAAGTCTCTTGTGTTTGTCATGGTTTAACCCCAGCCAGCAACTCAGCACCACACAGCTGCCTGCTCACTGCCCCCTGCAGCAGGATGGGGGAGAGAATCGGAAAAGCAAAAGTGAGAAAACTCGTGGGTTTCCTTGATAAAGGAGATAAAGACAGTTAAAGTTTTTTTTTTTGCTTTACCACTTTTAACAAGTAAAGCAAAAGTCATGCATGCAAGCAAAGCAAAACAAGGAATTCATTCACTCCTTCCCATCGGCAGCTAGGTGTTCAGCCATCGCCAGGAAAGCAGGGCTCCATCTCGCGTAACGGTTACTTGGGAAGACAAATGCTATCACTCTGAACATCCCCCCTTCCTTCTTCTTCCCGCAGCTTTATATGACGTCATATGGTATGGGATATCCCTTTGGTCAGTTGGGGTCAGCTGTCCCAGCTGTGTCCCCTCCCAACTTCTTGTGCACCCCCAGCTTACCCACTGAGAAGCAGAAAAGACCTTGACTCTGTGTAAGCACTGCTCAGCAATAATGAAAACATCCCTGTATTATCAACACTATTTTCAGCACAAATCCAAAACATAGCCCCATACTAGCTACTATGAAGAAAATTCACTCTACCCTAGCCAAAACCAGCTCAGTGTTTTAAAGTAAAATTCCCAAACCTGAGAGAACTAGCACACAAACTTTTCACCACTACAATCCTGTCTGCGAGAAAAGAGGGTGTTTCAGAACAGTGAAGGAACGGAGTCAGAACAGAGTGTTTCTAGTGATCTTGGCTGACATACCAGTTTCTTGTAAATTTACATCTGATGCACAAGTCAAAGCAACCCACCAAACTGGTAAATTGGATAACTAACCACAGAAAGGAAGGTGAGGCTACCATGATAAAATTCGTGTTTCTGTTGTTTTAAAGAAGTCGATTAACTAGCATTTCTGACAGTAAAAGAGTACTGGTAAAAAGCAACTAAAATATCGTATCTGCCAGGGGCATGCATTCAAGCTTAATTCAGGGCTCTCCTGAAGGCCAGTCCTGCAGTTACCCAAGCATGGCTGGAAGTCAAAACGACCCAGGTATGATTTAATCACTTAACCACTGGGATGATGGACCATTTTGCCTTGACACAGACTTTCACACATGGCAAGAAAAGATGTTCCAGAACAATCTTTATTCTTCTAGTACCTTTTGCTCGTGAAACGCTTGCCTGAAACAGTGAATATTCTCTAATTAATAACCAACATGGTTATTGATTCTAACAATATGAAGTTGCACAGCAGTAAGATATACTTGAGCAGGATCACAGCTTATACTTCAGCTAAACAGAAATTCTATGCTCAGTCCTGCAATGTCAGCTTCTACTATAAAAGTTTGAAAAAGTGTACATAAGCCGATGAAGAAAGAATGCATTATGTAGCATCCATATATATTTAATGTATTTAGTAGGATCCTGATCCAGCAAACTGTAAAGTGCTTCAATAATCTGCTGGATTGCTGCCTAAGAGGACAACATTAAATGAGCTTCCTTCCTGGATATTTAGTTTCCTAAAACTAAATAATCTAGTTTCCTATGTCCCTACTAATTTTTTCCCTAATACCTAATTTAGTTTGTTTGGCCCAATCGTAAAAAAAACCAAACTGAAAATAACAAATTATACAATCTTCTGGTTTTGTTATTCAGAATAAATCGTATTACTCCAGATAATTCATATGCCATGTCTATCAATACTCATAATGTATTTGGTAGTCTGTAAAAATCAAAGACTTTTACAATCAGTAATCAATTCTTAATACCTTTGAAGCTGGAAAAGAATACACAGCTTACAGTCAAGAGAATGAAACTTCCATATAACCAGGGCTCTTTCTGCTTTAGTGTCTTAGTCAAAACAGTCATACCTGCTAACATTTAAGTATTTTACTTTTTAATGTCCATTTCCCCCCCCACACACAATCACAATCCTACATGCAAAGCTGTTTTTTTCAGTCCAGCTTTAAAGTACTTTCCCTACCTCTATCTGCAATTCCTACCAGAAACACGAATTACCCTGTGGAGCCTTAAATATGTCTTTTCTAATGAAAGTGCATCCAATAACCTGTAAATAAGATGGACACACTCGCCTGCCCCTCCCTGGCTTTTGCAAGCCTGAGCCATTTTTGACAGAGACTGTCACCATTTCAGAACACCCTCATTTCTTAGGTATCTCCACCTTCAAACTTGACACCACCTAACAGGCCATTGCATGAGACCACAGGCAGGCCTCGGTCAGGATGGAAGTGCTGCCTCGCAGGAGCAGGCAAATAAATTAAACCACTGCCCTAATCCCTGACCGCCTCCTCGCAAATACCCCATTATCATTTACTGCGGCCGCCATGCGAGGACAGGAGAGGCGAGCAGGCGGAGGGCCTTTGGGGCAAGACGGTAGGTGCGCTAAGCCCAGGGCTTATCGCTCTTGGCAGCGTCAGCCGTACCTCCCAGAAGCGTCGTTTCCTCCAGGAAAGGAGTCCCGCCCGCCCTCAGCATCCTTCGCTGCGGCGACGCCACAGCGCCCAGGCCGCGCCCGAGCCCTGTTCCCGCCCGCCGCCAAGACTACGGCCCCCAGCATGCAACGCGCCGGCCCGGAGCGGCAGACCACAACACCCCTGCCCTCGCACGGCACGCTGGGAGCGGTAGTCCCGAGTCGGCGCTACCGGACGCCCAGGTCCGCGCGGCACGCCTCACGCATGCGCGAAGCGACGTCGACGCGATCTTTTTCCTTCTCCCCTCCCCACCCCGCCGTCGATCCCCACCCCCTCCTTTCGGCTCTGCGGCGAGGTCGTTGGCACGCCGGGCGCCGCGGAGAGCCGCCGGGCCCCTGGGCACGCACCTGCTCCGGCAGAGGTATCGGCACGACCTGTCCCAGAGGCCGCAGCCCACTAACTTGACCTCTTCTCGGCCGGCTAACCGCAGCGACGGCCCTTGCGCCCCGAGACTTATGTGGCGCCCCCGGAAGTGGCGGGCGGGAGAGTGGGGGCGGGCCGCCGCGGGGGGGCGGGGCGGGGCGGCCCGCGCGGTGGCAGGCGGCGGCGGCGACTCAATGGGACGTGGGGGCGCAGGTGGCGCCACGCGCGGCGGCGCCACGCGCAGGTGAGGCGGTTTCTGCCCGGCGCCGCTCGGGGCCCCCTCCTTCCCCTCCGCCATCGCCCAGCCGGCCCGGGGGGTTCGGAGGACGCTGGCCGGACCGACCCTGCCGGCCGCGCCCCCCTCTTAGAGGGGGGGCGGTGGATTGCGGCGGGGCGGGTGGCCCCCCCCCCCGCCCCGGGCTGCGGCTGGGGGCCGCCAGCCGTCGCCGCTGTCCCGCGCGCCCGGCGCTCCCGCCCCCCCGCACGAGGAGCCGGCGCCCGTTCCCGCCCTGGTGCGGCAGCTCCCCCGGGAGCTGGCGGAGGGGCGGCGCCCGGGGCCAGCCGCGCCGCGGGCTGCCGCCTGGGCTCCCCCCTGGGCTTCCGCGGGCCGCGTCGGCGGGGCTCGGCCGGCTCCGCGCGGCGGAAGGGCGGCAGCCGCGGTGCCTGCGGCGGCGGCGGCTCTGGCCGGCCCCGCAGCGAGTGGGAGGTCCCGGGAGAAGGGGAGTCGGGTCGGCGGGCGGCTCGCTGCCACGAGGGGAGCGCTGGGCCGGGTCCGGTCCCGGCCCCAGGTGACAGGGTGGGCAAAAGCCTGCTGGTCCTCTTTGTCTTTCGCCCTGACCAAAAAGGTGCTGTTCAGTGAATCATCAGCAAAACGCGGTGGGCACGGCACGGGCAATAAGCACAATCAGCTTTTTGCCTCATTTTGTGGTTTATTCTGCTCTCGGAAACAGCTTTACTGAAATAGCAGTGACGCGAGTGTGCAGCGTGCTGTGCTGTCAGAACGGCCCGTGAAGCTGTTTAGTACAAAGAAGTACAAGGGGTGAAAGACAGTGTTCCTAAACGGGGGTGGGGTGATACGACATTTCGTAAACCACTGGATTCGGGGCACTCTGTTAACATCCCAAAAACTGATGATAAATTCAGTGTAAAATTACTTGGGATAAGGGAGATTGCTATCTCCATTATATCCAAGCTAGGAAAGAAAAGCAGCAGCAGCCCCAGAGCTAAGAATCAGTTACATGTAGCAACCAGAAAATAACCTGTCGGGAACCGAGATGGGAGAGAGGTATAGATAGAGCGACCTGTGTAACTTTTTTCTTTGTTCTAGTGGTGTTTTTCTGAACCTGGGGAGTTTACTGAGTATTGGTAAGTTTTGAATACACTGGTTTTTTGGCACTTTTATTGTTGCCCTGTAGTAGTCGATTTTGTAGTTAGCCACTCTCCTCACACAAGCAGGAAGACTGGGGGAGATCTGTATCACAACCGCAGTGAAATAAGTGGTTTCCTTTCTCATCCAAACCACTTGTATCTAGTGCCCTAAGCTGAAAAGCTACTCTTTACAGTTGTGTGTTACACTATTTCTGCATTATGTTGCATCTTTCTTTTTAAGTGTTGTATCCCTTCAGCTATTTAAGCTGCTCTGTTTCCATCTTTTCTGCATCTCTTCTGCATCATTTTTCTACTCTAGTAGCAAGCCAAACTTTTTTTTTTTTAGCCTGGGATATCAAAATTCTCATAGAATCTTCCTTTGTTTTGGTGAAAATGTGCATGATTGTAAATGATGAGAGACAGCTAAACCTATGACTTTCAACAAGTTTTGATTCAACCAGTAACAAAACTATTCTTGCTATGTAGAACTGTTTTTGGCATAAGGATTTGACTGATGTAATATGCCTCTTTTATGGTTCAACATGTGAGAAATACAAATTTTTATACTAGTTGGCTTGGCTGATTCTTTCTGTGGAGGAGAGTTTCATCCTTCTGGCAGTTGTGGTTAGAATAGATCAGGCCTCCAGAGGCTGAGCCTAACAAACTTTGGTACAAAACTTTTTGCAAAAACTTTCTCATCTTTGCAAAAACTCTCTCATCTCTACAAAGCTGAAGTAACAAGTTCTTTGTGAGAATATGGAGTAGTTGTTTTGACATCTTTGAGCAGGATCTCTAAAAGTTCGGAAGCCAGCCCTTCTTGAAACTTTCAAGCTTGCCACAAATATAAATGTCTTTATGTGATGTGTTTGACAAGCTTTGATTTAGAAAGGAGCTTGGAGGTTAATGAATGTGAAGGTTATCTGTTCTGTGGCTGTGCAGGAGACACTTGTAACGCATGCCAGATGTCAGTTTGCACTAGTGTTTGCCAGTTTGAAAAAATACTGCCTTTCTATCTTGAAGGGAAGACAGTGATATTTACCAGACAGGTTTTTACTAGACTTTTAAGGCTGTTCTGATGAAGGATGGTAATGGTTCATTTTGCAGTTTACACTCTATGACTGTGAAAGAGTTGAAAGATGCCCTGTGATAGTGCAGTGTTTGGGGCTAAAACTCGGAGTTTTAGCAGATGTCATTCCATATGCTGAAAAGTCACATTTCTGCTGGTGAGATATTGGGGGAAAATAAGTTCTGCGAGCAAAGAATCTGGTAAGGGAAAGATTAAGATACTTGCATTGAAAAGTTATTTCACTTTAAATTTGGTAATTCTAAACGACTGGAAATATTTTGCTTAACTAACTGTATAATTACTAGGAAGGAAAGCAAACATGGGGAAATCGGCCAAGTAATTACTGTTTGAAAACTGTAACAGTTGTGCTTTAAGACTAAAAATCTCATTCATCAACAGCCTAAAAGGCATGTCTTTCCTCACTGCAAAGCTGGCTTCTTAACAGAATCCTGGTCCACATGGCACGGTACAACTCTTAAGTTTTTAGTCCCCTGGGCTAAGCTGCTGTAATGTGGAGGGTCAGATTGAAATCCTACTTTAGGCACAAATATTTAGGTGGCACAGTTTTTGGAAAATAATTCAGGTCCCTGGGAGAAGATTTAGGCAACTCCCGTTAGTTGGCTAGCCTGGCTATATAGCATTTCAAGAATGTAAGCGCCTCTGTAAGTAACACTGATGAGAGACGTTTCCAGTAGGAAATGCCAGTAGGGTGGGTATTTCTGGATTCCTGTTGCTTGAGAGTGTAGATGTCTCACTGGTAGGATTTGGCACATTTGGCACCTGCCTTGTGTTTGGAATCCAGAGCAGCGAGGCCTCTCCTGTAGAAAGAAACCCAGTGGCCACCTTTAAAGAAAACTAGTGGTGTATGGGGAAAGTGAAATTGGATTATGGTAGCCTAATGGCTAGAACAGTTGAATGGAACAGGACAAATACTGTTTCTGTTCTCTCCTGTCTCAGTGGTTTCAAGCCCCTGTTTTCTGTTTATCAGAAAAACGTCCTAACCACCAAGTTGAAAAAAGTGTGGGTAAAAGCACCTGTATGTATGCTTTATTGCTGAAGATGGAGTGCAGGTAACAGTGCAATAGCTTTTTGCTCAGGAAACGCATCTGGAGCACTGTGGTGGGTTGACCTGGGCTGGCCACCAGGTCAACCAAGCCACTCTATCACTCCTCTTCCATCAACAGGACAGGGGAAGAAAATATGACAAAAAGCTCATCCGTCTAGATAAGGACAAGGAGATCACTCACCAGCTACTGTCACGGGCAAAACAGACTTGGGAAATTAATTTAATTTATTGCCAATTGAACACAGTAGGATAATGAGAAATAAGAAAAAATCTACAAACACCTTTCCCCCACCCCTCCTTTCTTCCCAAGCTGAACTTCACTCCCAACTCTTCTACCTCATCCTCCAAGCAGCACAGCAGGATGGGGAATGGGGACTGTGGTCAGTTCATATCGCTTGATCTCTGCTGCTCCTTCCTCCTCATGGTCTTCCTCTGTTCCAGCGTGGGGTCCCCCCCACAGGAGACAGTCCTTCAGGAACGGACTGCTCCAGTGTGGGTCCCCAGCGGAGTCACAGGTCCTCCAGAAAACCTGCTCCTTCATGGGGTCTTCACCACGGGCCGCAGCTCCTTCCAGGAGCTCCAGCTTGGGCTCTCCATGGGCTGCAGCTTTCTTCAGGACACATCCACCTGCTCCGGCGTGGAGTCCTCCGTGGGCTGCAGGTGGATATCTGCTCCACTGTAGACCTCCATGGGCTGCAGGGGGACAACCTGCTTCACCATGATCTTCTCCATGGGCTGCAGGGGAGCCTCTGGTGCCTGGAGCACCTCCCCCTCCTTCTTCACTGACCTTGGTGTCTGCAGTGCTCTTTGTCTCACATTTTCTCACTCCTCTCTCCCAGCTGCTGTGCAGTGTTTTTTACCCTTTCTTAAATACGTTATCGCAGAGGCACCACCAGTGTCGCTGATGGGCTCAGCTTTGGGCAGCAGCAGCTCCATCTTGGAGCCAGCTGAAACTGGCTCTGTCTGACATGGGGACAGTTTCTGGTGTCTTCTCAGAGAAGCCACCCCTTCAGCCCCCCTGCTACCAAAGCCTTGCCACGTAAACCCAATACAAGGATTTACCTGGCAAAGAAGACTCAGGGCTCCTCTTCATTCTTCTGAATGTCTCTTCAGGTCTCAGTAGAGTGAAACTGAAAGGTGAGTAGTCTGTTTTGGAATGGGAGCTGCTATAATTTTTCTGGTGGAGTAATGCATAAAGTACTACATAGTAACGCTTCTGGAACACTGTACAAAATATTTGCAGTGTTCCTGTAAACAGAAGGAAGCATGTTCATAGTTGTCATTTAGCATAGATTATGGCTCTTCATCTGACAGTCTCAGCGCTGTGCTTGGCTTGTAGGCACAACCAAGTGGCTGGCTAAAAGCAACAAATAAAGGTTACTCTTCATTTTCTCTTTTGGGAGGTTCTTGTCACGTTACTTCCTGACAGATCTGGAGACTGCCCTACCCCATTGCCTGTAATGGAGGAGCTTGGGACTAGCAGATAGAGCTAGTCACACATTGGACTGAGAGTCTAGACAGGACAAAAAGGTGGTAGGCACCCAGACAGGGATTCAGTAAAATAAAAACAACCCTTCTCTCTCCCTCTACTCCATTGAAAAGCAGCTGACTTTATCCACTCCAACCAGGAGGCTGCAAACCCATCACTCTCCTCCCGGACTCTCCCAGGACTGCACCACGACTTGCTCCACTGCACCCCAGCACAGGGACAGCCATACCTTTGCTACATTCCTCTCCCCATCTCCGTAGTGGGCTGACAGCTGCTACTCACCACTTCATAGGATGTGTGGTAGAACAGAACAGTATCTGTGTGTAAATATTGATGTTTTGTATTACTGACTAGTCACAGAGTAGACATTGAATATTTAAGTAAATTGGAGAGGATATGTATCTTTTGCTGTGAAAGGTACGGTAATAAATAAGTCATGTATGGTTTGCTCGCAGTGTTCTCTTCAGCAGCTTCTGTGTCTTGACATTCTTTCCCTCTTTTTCTGCCTTCTGCCTGTCCTGTCTCCTTTCTCTTCCTGGTCATCTGTCAGACCTGAGGAAATGCTATTCTTGAGCATGGGCCTTATTAGTAGTTTTACAGTCTCACATTTAAATCTAAAGTATTACCAAGTTTCTTTGAATCATCTGTAGAAAGGTGTTACACATCCAAACAAAGCACTTGAGATCACAGTCGCTCCTGTCAGCTCTCTGAGTTCAGACTCCACTGGTTCTTTCTTCTTCCCCT
The DNA here is from genome assembly GCF_964195595.1 of Calonectris borealis. Classification (NCBI taxonomy): domain Eukaryota; kingdom Metazoa; phylum Chordata; class Aves; order Procellariiformes; family Procellariidae; genus Calonectris; species Calonectris borealis. Next base: position 27,277,884 of record NC_134352.1, on the reverse strand, counting down.
CTCCCCTCTGCTTCACCCTTGCCCCCTCCCCATACTTTCTGCTCCACCAGCAGCCCAAGAAACTGTCTGTCGATGATTTGTTACACCATAAATAATGTTGCAGAATTGGAATTTTAAAACCGGTAAAATGCGTCAGCAGGAGTGAGGCAAACATTTTTGCTGTTATATGTACTGTTAATGAAACTGTTAGGTATAGTGGTTCTAGCAGGAAGATGTAGAAAGCTTTTTGTCATCCCCCTGAGACTACCTGAAAAATTGCTATTAAAATCATTCGGGTTTTAACTACTTAATTTGAATTGGAAGAAGCTGGTGATGGATGCAATTTGAATACACCTACAGCAGTAAGAACTGAAACTTTTAAGGTACCAGTGGGGGAGAGGGTGCAGGGGAGTGGGCTGTTTTGTTGTTATTATGTATATATATGTACAGAATCATGTAACAGATGAGCACCACTTAGGCTTCTTGTACAGTTACCTGTTTGTTAAATTCCACAATGTAAGTGTCACAAAGTGTTTTGTAGTTGTTTTGTTATAATGGCATTTTCAAAAGTTGTTTTCTTGAGTGGTTCGTGATTTAGAAATGTTTTATAGCTATTTAATGTATAATGTGTTGGTTTGTTTCTTGAGATAACAGATGAGAAGCATTTCTACTCTAGTTTTGTTCCATTCGTTTCCATTAGAGTGCAGTAGAGGCAGTGTGTATTGGTTCTTCTGATAGCTGTAGCGACACAAAACTTGGTGAAATGCTTCTGTTTATACAGGAGTTGTATATGTTTTTATTCGTAACATAGCTGTTAAAACTTTTGAGCCTCTTTTACATGACTGTTACAGCACTGCTGCTATGTTGAGCTGATTTGTTGCTGACAGTTACTGGAATGCTAATCTTTGCGGTCTAAGTAAATATGGGAAACACCAGGGCTGGATTCCTGAGCTGCTGAAACATGTGGAATGGGGACAGGAAAACTATTTGTGGGAATATCTGTTAACATTTAGTGAGGACTACATTTTGGCTTATTCTCTTAGAATATACGTGTAGAATTCCTTTAGAATATACTTGTGGAAGTGGAGAAATGTTCTGTTAGAAAAAAAGTCTGTAGTGTGCCACTGGAGTGAACACTGGACTTGGAGTACTTAGCAGGCTACCGAAATCTGTGATTCAAATACAGCCCTATTTGTATGTTAATGTTAAGTTTGTCTATGTGTCATTTTATGTATTTAGAATGTTATTTTGTATACCTTCCGCTAATAAGTGATAATAATAGCAGTTAAACTTAAGGATTTTTACTTCTCCTTTGCAGCGTGCCATTTTAGTGCCATCTAACTTATTAGGGAAAAACAGAGATGGGTTTATTTTAAGATGAGAATATAGAATGAGCAGATTTATTGTTTTCTTTAAACATTTTCTTTCTTTTTTTTCCTTTTTTTTTTTTTTGGTCAAGACGTATCATGGGGTGGTCATGAATAGGAAGTTTTAGGACAGGTGGAATGAACAGGCCATACATTTGGTTGGAAGTCCTTTTAAGAAACAACACTGTTAGTTAAATTGTGTTTTTCAAAATTAGTGGAGATTTTTTTATCTGTAAGCTGTAAAACAGAAGTCTTATGTAACAGCTGAGGTTTGAAGGGAACATAGTCTAATTAATTTTACCTGGAAAGGTCATTGCACGGTAGGAGATTGTTGCCTGGATATACTTGATGCTATCTCTTTGGAAATGGGTCATTGTATATTCCAGCATGAAGCTTTGGGTTTTGTCTTGCTTACATTGCAATTTTCCATGGCTGAGGCATGCATGTAATCTTCTAATCTTCAGTGCCTGGTGAGCTTATGCTCATGCACCAAGTACGAGAGGATCTAACATAGAGCGTCTCTGCCCCTGTATTGCTGCTGCTGCTCACTTCTTAATACAGAAAAATGGTACTGGGAAGACTCTTCCTGGCTCCAGGGGCAGTAAGATGGAATTCTGCATAGGGCACCATGTGTTAGAAGTTTCTCCCGTCAGCACTGACAGTACTGCTGGGGCAGGACGGCAGCTCCATCTTCTTGCTCTGCCATTTATTATTTCTCCTTGGTGTACAAGTTGAGAACCACATTTTTATCCAAGCATGGTCTTACTGCATTTTTGACTCCTTACACAAGGAGACTTGTGTAAGTTGTTCACTGTAGTTGCAGCCATTTACTCTCATATTTCTCTTTCCATGTCTCTTCTTGGGCTCTTTTTATTTCACATACAACAAGAAAGAAGGGGATTTCTCAATTTTTATAATAGCCAAAGTATTTGGAGGGAAAGAATTTAAATTCCGTCCCTGAAAGCATTTATTCTAAAAAATAAATAAATTATTCATTATATCCTGACTCAAATTAATGCTAATGGCAGTAGCTTACAGCATCTGCTATCTGGGAGATAAGCTGGTGATCATCAGCAGTCAGAATTCCAATTTATATGCAATTCTATGAGTACATGCAGTAGTTTACAAGCCTGAAAAGTGTCAGTATCTTTTCTTGATCCTGAGACTTTGGTCTTATTTTTACAAACTGAAAACTCTGGGGCCCAGTGACAATAGCATGGAGTGGCAATCTAGTAATTCATCCGCCTTCAGACAGGTGAACAAAGTAATAAACCTTGCAGAAAATAATCTGTTAACTCCAGGCAGACTATGTGACTGTTCCAAGCCTGTTTTCCGCAAGTGAAGCTCCACTTGAAGGTCTGCTTGCTGCCAATAACACCACCACTCTCCAGATTCTTGAGTTAGGAAGGTAGAAAAACACTATGTTTCAGACAGGTTTGTTAGGGAATTAGGCTTGTCAGGTTATATCTTTGTGTCATTTGTAGACAAATATGTTGTGCTTTCCCTTCGATCTTTATTTGTATGGTTTCTATTTGCTTTGGGAAGTAATCACTTTGGGTTAGAGAGACTCAGGGAGTGCCAGAGATCCTCATGAAATAACTAGTCATTAATTGCACACAAACTTCACAACTTCTGCTCTCGCAAAGTGTGCTACAGCAATAGGTAGGGGAAAGAAAGCTTAAAAAACCTCTTTTGATGACCTCCTGCTTATCTGCTTCAAGTGATTGCTTTTCCTTCTTTATGAGAAAACCTTAAGTTTTAAAAAGCTGTTCAGACACTTGTTTCCAATGTACAGAATTTGGGTGGTGGGAGGGGAAGCTGATGCAAGAGGAACTGTTAAACTTCATTTTCAGATCTTACTGATTTTTTGGGGTCTTTTCTGTTTTGAACACCATTTCAAAATTCTGTATTAGTTGCCAGTATGTGTTGGCAATAACTGCTGCTTTTCTGAAGCTTGCTAGAAATAGAATTTGGAAAGCTCGCTTTCTTTACCCTTTCATAAACAGGATTGATTTATCTCAATACCTGATTTCTAACTCTATTGGGAGCAAGTTGAATTAGGTGTTTGAAATTTCATTTTGTTCTTGTTGCTCGAAGGACAAATGGCTGTAGTTTCACATTATAAGGGAAAGTAATTTTTCATTAGCGGAATTGAAGGAGAGCCGATACGTAACAAATACGTTTAAGAAATGCATCTTTTTAATCCCCTGCTGTCACTCCAGGATCTGTTGTTCGGACCTCAGCTTCAGCTTCTGGATCTGAAACAGCTGTATTGTTTACCCACGCTTAACCTATTGCTCTCTGACTTAGGACAGATTCTTTCTGGGTAACTTTTGATCTGTTTACCACCCTCTTTCACAGGAACCTGAATGGTTGATCACCATTGGGAATTTACTATTGCTTCACTTCGTTCATAGAACAGCCAAAGTAATTTTGTCAGGTATTTAAAGACAAATTCAGTTCTGCTGAGACATCACTGTACATCAATGGCACTTACGTAATGATCCGACTAATAAACAACCTAAAGCGTTTGATCAGATGAGCTTCTAAACAAGTAACTGCTTGTTAATTTTCTAAGTAGTAATAATGGATTATAATTAATGGTATAAAGCCATGCACAACTTACAGCAAGAACAGTTACCTAGTTAAAACAACAGAAGACTGAGCTCTGAGTCTCTGTTTCCGTATACAAGTTATTTGACCCAAGATTTTATTTTCACGACTGGTTAAAAGGGTACAATATGTGTTCACTTTACTAGTTCATTAGTGCTTAGAAGTACTTCTGACAGAAGGCGGTGCTAGTATACATCTCTGTAAATATTAATTTTTCAGTGTGAAAATAAAGCAATGCTTTGTTGGAAATAAATAAGCAAACATCAAGCTGGCACATACATTCTGCTTTCACACTGAAGACTCACTCAGTTTTTTAAAGAATAGGTTTCTATTTAAGTATAGTCCTAATGGAGGCTTTATAGTTTTCATCAGCATTTTTGTCTGTTTGCCATTCCCATTTGATCAGGAAACTTTTGGGGAAAAAACAGCTGATGCAGGGATGGTGAGTTAAACATCGCAAGTATTGGAGAAGACTTTTGTTCTTTTACTTTTTGTATAAAAGATATACTCTGCACTTCACCCTTCTTAAGTTAGGAAAAAAATGCATTTGACAGTTTTTACTTTTGTGAGTTATATTGTCTATTTTTAAAATGTCTGCATTAGTAGTTTGAAAAGATCTTGAAATTATTCCCCTGCTCTAAACATACATGTAAAAGTGTGGATTGTGTGTAGTGTGCATGGTTTTATTTCTGATGCTTTGCTCAGAGGTATGTAAATGTCCAAATGCTTTTTGTAAATGAGAAGGATTTATTTTTATGTGCCTTTATCAAGTGTGTTTTTTCTTTTTGGTTTTTTGTTTGGATATTTCTTTTAGGTTAAAAGTTGTTGTATCATCTCAGGGAAGCAGTAGCCTATTGTGGATTTCTTGGAGCAGCAATTCAAACCAATAATGAGTAGATGATATCAGTTAAACCGTGTCTGGCAGACAACGTCATCACAGTGGCAACACCGCACAAGCAACATCAAAGAGCAGGGGACTTTTGTGTTCCCGAGTCAGCGGGAAACATGCCCAGTATCTCAGCTGCCAAAGCGGCTGCAGTTTCTACATAGATCTCTATAGATCTTGTAACCATGTCTGTTAGCGCAACCGAGAATGATCCTCCTAGATTCTTCGTGGGTGGAGAAGATGGAGAAGAATTATTGGATTCAGCCAGATCTACAGATTACGAACATTTCTATGACCATGGGGAAGAAGAGGAGGAAGAGTATGACTCTGTATGTACTGTAGGGGCATGTGTGTTCTATTCTGTATGTTCTCTAGCATTATTTTTTGTTCGTTTGTTTCTTTTTAAACAGAGGCGTAGGTTGGGTGTTGCACTTAGGAATACCACTGGGGGAAAGAAATTTTTAAAGGCTTATAACATGAAAAAAACCATAGAGTATACAGAAGAAAAGTGAAACTGTCTGTGCACAAAATAGCTCAGAAATCTAGAATAGTATTTTCTGGTTTACTAGTTTTCCTTTTCATAATTCACTTGTAATATTAGGTAATGAGAAGCCTTATGACTACTAAGTAGATGTAGAAAAATTAAATAGTTTAAAAATGAATTGCTAGTTAATTTCAGAGTAAGCCATAAGTATGATTTCATTCAGATTTGACATTTCTGACTTAGATTTTGATCCTGTGTATTTGTTCCTGATCCGATACTGACAAAAAGTAGTGTAGAGCTGTTGAAGTTTCATTTTTTGAGACATTTTTCATAAGGATGCAGTGCGACGTGCTGTCATGCTGCATTTTGTTGCCTGCTAGCAATTTACTTGATTAAAATCTGAATTAAAGGTGGTATGTGAATTTTAACAGAAAATATCTGCTCTAGTATTGTGCTGCTAAACCCCTGTTGTGTTCTGAGAAAACTTAAAAATAATAATTGCTTTTTTCCCCACCTCTTTAGCCACCAGAAAGACAAATCGCAGTTGGGATTTGTTCAATGGCTAAGAAATCTAAGTCCAAACCAATGAAAGAAATTCTTGAACGCCTCTCCATGTTTAAGTACATAACTGTGGTAATATTTGAAGAGGATGTTATTTTGAATGAGCCAGTAGAAAACTGGCCTTTATGTGACTGTCTCATTTCTTTTCATTCTAAAGGTAAATATTCTAATAATACCATAAATATTTTTGACATCAAAATACTTTTAACTAGTTTGAGAGTCTTTTTATTTTTTTTGTCGTGTAGTTTTACCGGATTTTTCTAGGAAGCGATTCATTTGTCTTAATATAATACAACTGATTTTTAAAATACAAGCTTTTTAAATGATACTGGTTTCATTGCTTGAGAAAGTCTTGTCTGACATGGTATTTAAAATAGCTATTCCGTTGGTAAATATTTGTGGAGCCAGTGGAAATGGTGATGTAATACTTCCTTGGTCCAATAACTGTGAAGGCATGCTACTTTCTCAGAGTGTTGCGTCTCTGGCCACTTGTTCATGTATCTCCGCTAATATCTAGGGTTTTTTTGGGGGCTGGGCAGTGAAATAAAGATGAGTAGACTGAACTTAAAAGTCATATTTTCAGGCAGAGGCAATAAAAGCTTAGTTCTGGCCCTATGGAAATAGAGGGCATGTGGAATGAGGAGGAGGGAATTGGACCACTACTTTTGGCAGCGTATATTGAAATTAGGTTGTAGTTTCATGACTTTCAGTCTTAAGCTGATGTGATGTGTGTCTTTGGTTGAGGGAGCATCCTCCTACTGCAGCCATATCTCTGATTGTACTCTAAAGCTTGATTATGAAGGTTCCAAACTGTTCGCTGGTGTTGTGTCTTGTAGTTTTAATTTATTTGCCTTAATAAATATTTTAGGATTTCCACTGGACAAAGCAGTTGCCTATGCAAAACTCAGGAATCCATTCATAATCAATGACTTGAATATGCAGTATCACATACAGGACAGGTAAGTAACACTAATTACCTGTAAACAGCAAACTACTACTTAGTAGGAGACTGTGAGAATCTGTTGGTATTGCATAGCAACAGTTCCAGTGTATTGTACAGTAATCTAAATAAAATTACAGTGAATGTTATGTTTTATTAATGTATGTATAGTTTTCTGGGATATGTCTTTAAGTGTGTTTTTTCTTTCACGGCTCTTATATAGATATGTCTGAAGATTTACTAAGGTAGAAATTTGGTGATACATTTGTCTGAAGCTTAGCAAATAAAAAAGTTTAAACTCTGAAAATATGTATAGCATAGCTATGTATCGCAACTGAACAACCTCTTATAACTGTAGAATTCATGTGACTTACTAAAGGTCTTTTTTCCTGTTAAGTGGATACTTAACAGAACTTGTTGGTATTCAAAGATCATGTGGTTATTCGAAGTGAATTTTCTTTTGGGGCTGCAATCATGCATAGCAAATATTAACAAAACAATAGTGAGCAGAATACATAAACATTGGAACTTTCTGAACAGTGAACAGACTTGCTATTTTGGATGCTTTCAGTTGCTGTCCTGTATAAACTTTTTCAACCCTTCACGTTAATCTCCTTTAACAAGAGAATTGTTCTATGTAAATTGCTGTTGCACTGCCAGAGTGGAGAGGACAGGACTGGCATAGCGTATTACATTTTTATTGATATTGATGAGGTCACTGCAAAGGTACAGCTGTATCAGTGACCTTTAAAGCATTATATTAATAAGTAGAGTATTATATCTTATCCTGTGTGATTTTAAAAAAAAATTTGTATGTATTTTTCTCCTCTCTTACTCATGGACTATAAAATACAAATATTGGCAGGATTTGTTGTCTTACTGTGCAACCTTTGTTCTTTTCTTCTAGGAGAGAAGTATACGGTATTCTTAAAGCTGAAGGCATTTTACTTCCTCGCTATGCAGTTCTGAACCGTGATCCAAACAATCCCCAAGGTGAAAACTGATGACTAAATTATCAACCATTGGCATCTTTGTTTGCACTGGAGAACAGTACATACATAATGGAAAGCTAAATGTCACTTGCTAGACAATTAATTAATTGGTGGAGAGGTTGATTTCTCCTCCAGTACTTAAAGTATTGTTGTGGATTAACCCCTACTGGCTGTGGAGGCAGTATGTGAAACAGAAAAGGTGTTGAGGCTGTGTAAGCACTGTTCAGTAATAACTAAAACATCAGACTGTTTTCGTCACAAATTCAAAACATAGCACCATACCAGCTGCTGTGAAGAAAATTAACTATATCTTAGACAAAGGCAGTACAAGTATGCATCTGAAAAGCATGATTCTGGAGCCTGGGGTTACAATCCTCTTACAGCCATTATAGAACATCTAGAATATAAGGGCCTCCAAACGCAAGCTGAGATTCTAATATGCCACCAAAGAGAGCAGCATTCATGATGTTACATTACCCACAATAATTACTAATTTTACTTAGGAAAGTAATATTGACGGAAACAAGTCAGGCTATTGAATACTTTCCCTTCTAAGTACAAGCAACCATGTAAGGGAAGTCTAGTCCAGACAGATCTGCAGATGATATACTCTGAATATAAATTGGAATTAATTTTTTCTGTACCTGAAAACAAATGTAACAGCTTTTTCTACTAAAATGAAAACTTACAGCAACAATAGGAGATTGCAATGGCAGGTCAAGACACAAGAGTAAGAGATAAGAAAAAATAAAGAAAATTGAAGTATTACTCTGGTGTAGCTCTTAAGAGGTAGGGAATTTATAGGTGAAAATGTCTGTGTAATCTAGGGGGAAGAGGACTCATTTATGCTACAAAAGTAAAATAAAAGCTGCTGCATACAGCCAACCAGTAGCAAAGAGATTCCTGATCCCTGATTCCAGAGGACCTAATCCTCTGTGCCAGGTACATCAATCACACAGTTCGAGACAGTTCTCAGCCTATTAGAAGTACTACTGCGTGTGGCACCACAATTCACTGTCCATCTGCCATCCCCCTGATACTTCAGAGAAAGGCACTGAAGAAAGAGAAACATTTCTAAAAAAATACCACCCATGCACGCTTATGCATCTGTAGGAGACGATTTCCCGTCTGACACTGAGGGAATCAACAGAAATCCTGGAACATAGTATTAAAGTAACATAATATAGAAGTGGTACAGCAGACATGTTCAGCACATGATCATCAAGTTTTTGTGCACTCAGTAACAAATCAATGAACCAAAAATGTAATATATTCTTTTTATTTCAAAATTATGAAGTACAAAATCACCCCAAATCTCTAATAATTTCATTCCATGAATATATTATTACATCTGTGTTGTTTGCACTGTTTCTTCAGAATGCAACTTGATTGAAGGAGAAGATCACGTGGAAGTGAATGGAGAAATTTTCCAAAAGCCTTTTGTAGAAAAGCCAGTTAGTGCTGAGGACCACAATGTTTACATTTATTATCCAACATCTGCTGGGGGTGGAAGCCAGAGGCTCTTTCGAAAGGTGAGGGTATTGTACTAAAGCTATTGGAAAGTTGTAGATGTCTAACAGAGTTGCAGAGTAATTCTGTCCTATCCATGTGTTAGCTGGGACCTGTTTTGTCATGTTCTGCTTGTATAGTAGTGTCAGATCAGAGAAATTAATTTCAGAAGAACATGTAGATTGAATGAAGACCCTTGTTCCTTGCAGTAGATTGTCAACCACTGCATATTCTTACAGGTAAAAGAAGCATACACTATCAGTGCACTTTTAGAATCTTATGAAAGTCTTTTGGGAATGATCAAAATCTACTTGCTTCATTTGGTACAGGAAGTGTTTTCTCAGTACAAGTGTGTTATTTTAAGGAGTTTTAAAGTTTCTCAGACAGTAGCCTATGAGTTTATTAATAAAAAAATATTCATTTCAGATTGGCAGCAGAAGCAGTGTTTATTCCCCTGAAAGCAGTGTGAGAAAAACAGGCTCCTATATTTACGAGGAATTCATGCCTACAGATGGCACTGATGTGAAGGTATGACTACTGCACGTTCTTACTTATATTTAGAACAATCAAGTGCTCCAAGAGCACGGTTTTAAAGATGAAAGTATATCTTTGTGTCTAGGATTAATTTTAATGAAGTTTTGGTACAGTTCATAAGTAAAGAATGTAATTCTTTCTAGCTAAACACAGTACTCGTAATGTAATGCAGTTTTGCCTATGTTGTTGGAATCAAGTGCTGGAGGCTTATTACCCAACATATTGTCTTTCTTTTGTGTTTTATTAGTGCCAGAACAGCATATACTTTCCCTTGTAAAGAGATAGATGCTGCCTAGATATTTTGTCTGAAGGTTACAAATAAATCTGTAATTGAAATAGATTTTAGCAACTATCTTAGTACTCTAATTAATAAACAAGTTACTTACTGAAATTATATGAAGTTGCAGAAAATAATGCATTGACCTTATCTGTAATTATTTTCACTCTTTTGTTCATTTGTTTTCGTAACAGATGTAAAGATTAGGTATCATAAGAGTATTGAAATAGAGCAATAACAGAATAGGTGTTAAGCCAGCCATGTATGGAGATCGCTTTCTTTCCCTTTGTGTTAGTTCTGGCTATTCTAAGCCCGTCACAAAACATGTGAAACAAATGTTTTACAATGTGCATGAGAGGTCACCGTATTTAGACAAAAGGTGGAGGTTTACAGAGTGTGAGATATAATCCAATCTTAGGCCAAAGAGCCCTTTTATCAATTGCAGTCAACTTTTTCCACTTGGTTATACATGAGGACAATGCTTGTTTTATGTCCTCAGACAAATTCCCCGTTCTTTAAGTTGCTATGTTTTCATGAGCTATACTCTTCAGGTGGTTATACTGTGCAACACTTTGCAATAGGTTAATCTGAGTTAACAGACATCTGTAAGAGCTTTACAAACTGTTTCCAAAAAGAAAAGTTTCTTGCAACGTGAAGAGATGACTTCAGGGGTAGGGACTATTTTGACTACTTGTTGTACTGTAGTCATCAAGCAGCAACTGTGGACTTTAACACCCCAAATAAATAATGGATTTTCTTCAAGTAACAAGTCTGTCAGCTTTGTATTAGGCAGCTTCACCCAACTCGCCCTCTTGCCTGAATTGACTGAATTGGCAGTATTTGCAATCAACTGGTTTAGTTGAATAGTTTTTATCAAAGCTTAGGGGTTTGTTTTTAATTAAAGTGACAGTAGCTCATTTTCGAGAGCTGCTGACAAGTCTCTTCTAGCATATGCCCCAATCCTTTCAGTGAGCATCGAACCTGCAGCAGAGTAGATATCACAGTCATTCTCTCAAGCCCCTGCCTTGTCATGCTAAAACTGGGCAGACCTTTGCCTTGTTTAGTCCTGCCTAAAATATGAAAATATTTTTTAATGAAGAGAATCATTTAGTCCTGCAGCCAGATTTTCATAATCAAGTAAACTGAAATAATTCTCAAATTAATCGGCTCTCCAAGTTCTGCTGATGTTTTGGAGAGGAAAACATGATTCTTTACTTCTGTACCACCATAATTAAAAAATTAACTTTTATTCATCAAGTTTTATAATTACTGTTTTTCTTTACCTGTTCTCCAGCTGTTTTCTCCTCTTGCTTTATCCTAAGTTGTCAGTAAATGATGGCTGTTCTCTGAAGGCAGAGAATGCCATTAAGGAAGGTGCTTTAGAGTGACCTTATCAATGATGAAAGCAGCTAATATCTTTTGAAGTCATTATCACATTTGAGATAAATTTAGCAAGATGTATGCATATATGTAATGTAATTTAATTACACTGAATCAAGAGTTCCTGTTTTTCAATAAAGGTGTACACAGTAGGTCCAGACTATGCTCATGCTGAAGCCCGGAAGTCTCCAGCTCTGGATGGCAAGGTAGAACGAGATAGTGAAGGAAAAGAAGTGAGGTATCCAGTCATCCTGAATGCAAGAGAGAAGTTAATTGCTTGGAAAGTATGCCTTGCCTTTAAAGTAAGCTGATTACTTTCCTATCTGATCAAACATTTAGTGTTAATTAATTGTTTATTACATGAAACTTCCGCAGGGTTTTAGTGCACAGAACCAGCAGAGATAATTGCTGCAGAACTCCTAGGAAGGTGAAAAGTTGAACTTCCACTTTTAATCTAGAAGAATTCTTCCTTTAATGCATTGAAAAGTTCTGGATGGGTTGCTTATGTTGCATGAGTTTCCTGAATTCACATGTTGCTATTGTGCTTTGCTAGTCCACAGTGTCTATGTTATATGCGTAATATGTTCACACATTTTGTTAATGGTTTCTAAGTTAGCAAAACACAATTTTAGTAGTCAAGTTTTTGTAACTTTTGTTACCTAGTGTTTACATTGGGCCCAATTAAATATTAATTTGATACTTACATGACTGTATTTTCTTTATTTGAAGTGTTTGATATTTTCCATTTTTGTATAGTTTTAAGATTCCTTTGTTCAAAACTTCATTCAACCTCTTACCCTCCTTTCACCTGTCCTATTACAAGGCTGTCTTTCAGTCTGTCTCATTACTTATGTGTAACTGTGATGGCATTCTGGAGCTTGTAGGGTGTGAACCTCTATCACCAGCAAAGTGGGCTTTGAGATCTAAAAAAGTAAATAGCATCTAAAAAAGTAAATAGCTTTCTTGTTGAAATAGCATCTAGTGTCCTGTACTAATAATGTCAGTATTATGTCAATGTCAAAACTATCCTGTCAAATTTAAATTTGGACAAAAATGTTTTCATCGATATTTTGTCATTTCTTGCCTGCCACCCCTAAAAACTATGTGTAGGGGAAAACCACTGTCAGAATGGGGAATTTGTAGGCCCATCATTGCTTATGCTGTAAATCTTGAAAGTTAAGTTTGTGCACATGTGACTTTGACTTTCAATACTGATACTGCTAGGGATATATAGGAAGGGTAAAATCAAGTTGGGGATATAAACTTAAAAATGTGTAGATGTTTGCATGACATGAGCAACCTAACATGGAACTGGCAAAAGGTACTAAGTATAAAATCTGTCATATTTTTGTCATGTTTTCAGATGAATACCATGTTAAAATATAAAGTTTATTTAGCATAAGCAATCTTAAGGAAGGTGATCAATGACTTGAACTTTTATTCTTAAAAACAGCAAACAGTTTGTGGCTTTGATTTGCTGCGTGCTAATGGACAGTCCTATGTCTGTGATGTGAATGGCTTCAGTTTTGTGAAAAACTCCATGAAATACTATGATGATTGTGCTAAAATACTGGGGTAAGAGTTTACTGATTTATTTCAGGAGTTTTGCCTATTCACTCTGTTGTGTGTGACTATAGTTTATGTACTACTTGTTCCTTATTCCTAAATTAAATATTTAAAATGAAATATCACATAAAATAAGTTATTAAATTAAATAATAAAATAAATAAAATATTAAAAAGAGTCCGAAATCAATAAATAAATCCTAAATAAATTCCTTATTCCTAAAATCATCCAAAACATCTGAGTCTGAGTGTTTTGTGAATGCTTAAAGCTAACTGAATAAGTATTTTGAAAGCTGGATTAAGTTCTTAAAGGTAGTTGAGATTTTTTTCAAGTAGAGAAGCACCACTGGATGGTTATGCTTGCTGCTGTTTAATATGTGCCCAAATTAATGTACATTGTCCTTGATCTGAAGCTGGTGTATACTTGTATATTTGTAGATTTCATACCAGTAAATCCAAACTGATGTAGTATCAAGGTGTCTTCTGTCATACCATCTTCTCTCTGCTACTGGGAGCAAAAAAAGATATTACAAGGGATCATAGAGAATTGGGTAGTGAACTCTGTGCCAGTGAAATGTTGGCCTTAAAGTAGGCTGATCCCATTTTGGCCAATAAGATTGCACTGATGAGATACAGCATGACTTTCTGCATTATCGAATGGTCTAGGATCTTATTAAATGGAGGAAGAGCTAAGCTGAAATCTTAGATAACAACTGTAGTCCTGTTGTTTTAGGCCACTTCTTGAGTTAGAGTTACAATTCTCAGACTCACTTTGACTTCTCTTTATTCAAATTGTTGTAGCTGTTGTATTCTTTGAAAAAAGTTATCTCATCATTTTTTCTTGATGCTTAATTCCTTGAGGTAATACATTGCAGTGTTAAGTAACAGCAGATTTTTTTCGAGCTTTTTAGAAATTAAATTTTGGCTTATGCCACTTTAAGATGCACAGTTATTTTCCTCAGTGTTACTGTTCTTATGTAGATATTAATCTGAGGTTCAGTATATTTTGATGAAATACCTGGGAAACAGAACATTAGCAAGATTTATCAACCTTCTGTAGGTGGAGGCAGTGTTTTGTAGTTACAACCAGGTAAAGTATTACCTGTTTTTCCAGTTCTATCACAGAACCTTTTGAGAAATTACCACTAAAGGTACCAGTTAGACTTTAATGAGAATGGCTTGCTAATTATCAGGGACTTCCAGTTAGGCAATGGAGTCAGGTATCTGAATATTTAAATGAACAAGACGAAATCATATCCAAGGAACTCTTTTAGGAACTGGAGTTCAAAAACTGAGGTTTTTTACAAATCCAGGGCCAGTAGGCTAATACTGTCTCTGTAGCAGTTGTAGTAGCTTTAAATTGTTGTTTAAGTAAGTTTTTATTATACAGTTGAAAGAAAAATATGCATCTAGAGACTCATGACCACTAGTACTCTAAAACCACATTGATAAAAATGCATGTATATATTATCTATTTGGTTTGGAGTTTGTATGTGTTGTATAAGCTGTGCTTTAAACTCAGTGGGTTTTTTTCTTTTTAACCCCCTTTTTAGAAATATCATAATGAGAGAACTTGCTCCCCAGTTTCAGATACCATGGTCGATTCCTTTGGAAGCTGAAGACATCCCTATTGTGCCAACCACCTCTGGAACAATGTAAGAAAATAGTGGCTACACCTGAATTGTGCAAACTCCTAATGTAACTTTTGTGTGAATTTTCTTTTCTCTTACAAGGTGTGCCCACTTTGGCCTATGAACGCTTGTTTTGTGTGATGAAAACAAGGAAGGAATCACAATTGCTATGCCAGCAATCAGAGTTTCTGATCCTTAGTCAAGCTGAGTATAGAACAGCAGATTTGCAAGTGTAGCATCTTTTATGCATAGCTTCCTTCACTGCTAATCATTGTTCCGGCACCAACTTAATATGCGCTTCTAATAAACATGCTCTCTCATTTAATGAACCTCAAAATCGTTGTTTTAAAAACTGCTTAAAGTAGATATTCTCTAGTTACCCAAGTCTTAAAATCAATATTTATATTTTATATCTTACATCATTTTCAGTTAACCTTATATTCTTGCATATCCTTCCATCACTTCTGTAGTTATGTCAGATAACTATGACTTTGTCAATTGTCTTGATTCATGGTGGTTTTAATATTAAGTAAAAGACCCTTATATATAGAATTGTGAAATATAACTCTCTTGAAATTTCAGGATGGAGCTTAGATGTGTTATAGCTGTAATACGCCATGGGGACCGAACACCAAAACAAAAAATGAAAATGGAAGTAAAACATCAGAAGTAAGTAGAGTCTTGGTAAAAATTAGTTTGGATGCTTTAGAGCAGAGCTCACTTCTTGGGGATGTGCAAGCAATTAATTGAGCAGGAATTGCATCATACAAGTTGTTTTTTCTTTTCTTTTCTTTTCTTTTAAATCTGACTGATGTTGCAGGTAATTAACAAGCATACATCTCTCTTTTTAAAAGGACTGTCAAATTACATGTGCAGACTTCCTTCATCACATGCTGTGCCTTGTGATCAGTCCTGATTGGTCTTAATGAAAATGCATTTATCTCTATAGATGTCTTTATTCAAAATAATGCAGCCGAGAATATTTCTGGTTCACCATTTGACTGTGACTTCTGCCTTTCTCTTTTTATCATAACTGTTCTTGTGTGAGCTGTCATCTTACTGCACCACCTTTTTGTCTTTTACTTTTGTCAAAGTTTGATGACCGAATTTCTGGTAGATACCATCTTTATGTTAGCATTCATAAAGTGCCTCACATAATTGGCCTGGAATTAGGTGCAATTTCAGTAAAATGGGACTAGATTCTTGCATTCAAAGATACATGCTGTAAATGTGTAGGACTGCTCATTTGGTATTTTTGGTCCCTACTTCTTTTCAGGATCATTCTTGAAGATTAAGAATTGATACAGCTTTATATTCGCATATTATATAATTTGATATATAGAATATCTTCCCTTCTTTTTTTTTAACACTTAGCAAGTCAGTTAGAGATTTTTAGTGTTCTTATTTTTCTAATGTGTTGAAGATTGAAGACTTTCTTGTGAAATGGGATTTGAATGAAGGTTGGTTTGACCTCTGTAGTGCAGGTTTTAACATGCTTTTCAAATACTGTAAAGGTGCTAATTTCAGACCGCTTTAAGTTTAAGAGCCACTTGTTCAAGTAATATTTTAACTTATTAACTGTGGTTTTTAATCAATATTCTTTCTTTTAAAGGTTTTTTGATCTCTTTGAAAAATGTGATGGATATAAATCTGGAAAACTAAAACTGAAAAAACCAAAACAGTTGCAGGCAAGTTTGTCTTTATTTTCTTGCTGTGGTATTTTGTAAGTAGAAAACTATTTATTTAATTAAATCCTGTGTTTTTTTTCTTTAGGAAGTGCTTGATATAGCAAGGCAACTCCTTGTAGAACTTGGGCAAAACAATGATTCTGAAATTGAAGAAAGTAAAGCAAAACTTGAACAACTAAAGACTGTGTTAGAAATGTAAGTGTCTAATTTTCAGGCTTCATAGCAACAAAGTTGTATCTGCTACTTTGTCCTGTTTGACCAGTTACTGCTTGGATTGCAATGGTTATCAAATATGTAATGATATATTAATTCAAGCACAAGGGTTATCACGAGAAAGGATGTCATGTTTGACATTATGAAGGAGAACTGGGCCATCGCTCTGTTTTTTCTCCTTGTCTTTTTAATTGAACTTATTACTTTATCTAGTGTCTCAGTATACTTTCTACAGGAAAAAGTTACTTTCTTTGATCTCAAATTTTATCTTCTTGCATGTTTTTAAACTTAAAGTATTTGAGTGCAGGCTCTGCTTCTTGCAGTGTGTGACGTAATAAAATCTGATGGAGCCAGTAAGAACTTTCACTGTGTGTACTGTCTACTTACAGAAAATGGAGGATTCCAAATAAATAAGGCTTTGTATATTAAGCCTGAAATATTTAATAATTTAAAAAAAAAAAAGAGATAGAAACCTAAGGCATCAAAGTTTGTTAAAGATCTGGAGTCTCAGAACTCTAAATGGTAGTAGATAACTTTAATTTTAAAAAAATCAGGGCAAAGGCAGTTATTATTGAAATTTATTACAATTGTTTGAAATACTGAGTTCTGCTTGAGAACTTAATTGGCTAACAAAATAGGGGCCATGAACACTGCAGATCAGATTCTGGGTACTGATAGCCACTGTAGTTGTGGATCTGAATAGATGGATTACTGTGCAATCTGCAAATGCCTTTTTTTTTTTTCCCCTTTCAGTTTTATGTTCAATGTTGCAAAAAAAAGTAGTAGATAGTATTTTTAAATGGTTCATTATAGAATGGTTGATACTTCTGTAGTCACTCTGTGCTTGTTGAGTTAGGTTTGTTCAAAGCACTGCTTCAATAAACGGTGGTCAAATGCACAAATCAATGATCAGCATATATTTATTATATCCTGTTACAGGAGCATAGCAGGTGTGGAGGAAAATACTTTAAATGTTTCTCTCCCTCTTCCCCTCTCACTTTCCCCTGTTCCTACTTCAGGTATGGGCATTTTTCAGGCATAAATCGCAAAGTTCAGTTAACATATCTTCCTCATGGTTGCCCAAAGACTTCCAGTGAAGAGGAAGGTATTGTATTACTTTTGCACCTAATCACTTAATATCACGTGTGTTTAAATAGTCATGGACGGTGGTGTAACATGTCTTGATGTTAAGAAGAAGGAATATGTTGTTTTGAATGAATATTTGTATTGGCAGGTATTCAGAGTCTCTTAATCTGCTGAATCATACACCTAAAATTATGTAGTAAATTTGTATTCTAACACTGCTTTTTTGTAACAGAAAAGTAGGGTGAAAAGAAGCTTCAGTGATTCATTAAAAATGGTGGTTTGGGGCTGGGATAGGAAAATCCCACTCAACATTTACTGCTATCTTTAAAACTTCTATAAACTTTTCTGGTCCTTGACCCATGGTTATTGACTGAAATAACTGTAGGGTATTTAGCATCCAATTTTTTTAAATTTTCTGTCTTGATTTACTTTTTGCTTCAGATTTCATGCTAAATATTTTTCACTTATGTTTTCTCTGTAATTTAAATACTTCAGGTTTCTCTGTTTAAGTGCCCATTTAATTCTCCAGTTCAATATTTTCTTAACGTTAGAATGCTATTAAAGATTCATAATGTTACTTAAGCCCTGCATAGTCCAAATATTTTTGTTCATATGCAAAAAAAAAAAAAAGATTTATGATATACTTCACTACTAAATGCCTCTCTCTGTGTGCAATTAGATAATAGAAGAAATGAGCCATCCCTGCTTCTGGTTCTAAAATGGGGAGGAGAATTGACCCCTGCGGGCAGGGTTCAAGCAGAGGAGCTTGGAAGGGCTTTCAGGTGTATGTATCCAGGTGGACAAGGTAAAAAAAAAAATAAAATAAAAAAAAATATGTTGAATGACATAAGTCCCTTTTGAAGATAATCAAGTGCAAAATGAGAGTTTGAGCACAATGTTTGTTTGGTAGGAGATTATGCTGGATTTCCTGGATGTGGTTTACTTAGATTACATAGCACTTACCGACATGATCTCAAAATCTACGCTTCTGATGAGGGACGAGTTCAAATGACTGCAGCAGCTTTTGCAAAGGTACAATTTGAAATTGTATTTTCAATTTTAAAAATTCTGATGTTCTCAAGTTTGTTTTTTCTTTTGAAGACTGGGGGAGATTGATGGTTTATTAGAGTCCACAATGTATAATGAGGCTGTGTTTTAAAAGAAATGTATTTTCAAAGAGTATTTAGTTCAGTGTGAAAAAGTATCCAATTAATGTGCCAAGCATTTGAAGTTCTTTGAGCAGATGCCGACAGGTTTTAATTATACAGCCCTACCAATATACCTTAGTCCTTTCCATTAATAACCTCCATAATCTTAGAATCGTAGAATGGTATTGGTTGGAAGGGACCTTAAAGATAGAATGGTAGAATAGTTTGGGTTGGAAGGGACATTTTAAGGTCATCTAATCCAACCCCGCTGCTTTGGGCCTGGACATCTTCAACTAGATCAGGTTGCTCAGAGCCCCATCCAACCTGACCTTGAATGTTTCCAGGGAAGGGGCATCTACCACCTCTCTGGGCAACCTGTGCCAGTGTTTCACCACCCTCATTGTAAAAAATTTCTTCCTTCTATCTAGTCTACATCTACCCTCTTCTAGTTTAAAACCATACCCCTTGTCCTGTCGCAACAGGCCCTGCTAAAAAGTTTGCCGCTATCTTTCTTATAAGCCCCCTTTAAGTACTGGAAGGCTGTTATAAGGTCTCCCCAAACCCTTCTCTTCTCCAGGCTGAATAACCCCAACTCTCTCAGCCTTTCTTCATAGGAGAGGCGTAGATCCAACCCCCCTCATAGATCCAACCCCCCTGCCATGGGCAGGGGTAGCTTCCACTAGATCAGGTTGCTCAAAAGCCTCATCCAGCCTGGCCTTGAATGCTTCCAGGGAGGGGGCATCCACAGCTTCTCTGGGCAACCTGTTCCAGTGTCTCACCACCCTCACAGTAAAGAGTTTCTTCCTAATAGCCAATCTAAATCTACCCTCCTTTCAGTTTAAAACCATTACCCTTTGTCCCATCACTACACTCTCTGGTAAAGAGTCCCTCTCCATCTTTCCTCTACATCCTCTTCAAGTATTAGAAGGCTGCTGTAAGGTCTCCCTGGAGCCTTCTCTCCTCCAGGCTAAACAACCCCAACTCTCTCATCCTGTCCTCATAGGATGCAGTACTGCTGGATGCAGTACTATGAGGATGCGGTACTGCTGGATGCAGTACTATGAGGATGCAGTACTGCTGGATGCAGTACTATGAGGATGCAGTACTATGAGGATGCAGTACTGCTGGATGCAGTACTCAAGGTGGGGTCTCACGAGAGTGGAGTAGAGGGGGAGAATCACCTCCCTCGACCTGCTGGTCACACTTCTTTTGATGCACCCCAGGATGCGATTGGCAACATTTTTAGTTTGCACCTTGCTTATTTGTTTAGGGCTTACTTTCCTCAAATTTTGTCTATGACAGATTGTGTGTGTGTGTTGGTTAAAGCACAGACATTATAACTGATTTGAGATAATGTATTCATTTTACATGAGCAAAAATTGAAATTTTCAGTCACTTCAGTGATTTGGGCCAGAAGATTTGGAGTTCAAAAGGCAACACTTTTCATTGAAACCATCTTTCGTTCATTGATTTGTAACTTTATAGAGGAAATTAGAGGGTTTGAAGCTATTAGAAATGTGAAATTAGTAAACTACTTTGCATATATTTAATGGGAAATTGTACAGACTATACATTCATACTTTTTTTGGAATTAATAGAAGTAGTTTCCTAAAGTTGTTACAGGAGACTTTTTACTTCGGGCCTGTCAAAATGGATACCTAATAAGTAATACATGGTAGCGGTACTACATCTTGGCACTTAAAAATATTTTTTTACATGTATTTTTGGATGTGAGATTTTAAAAATTTTGTAGTGATGTTTAAAAAGCATGAACGTTTTTTTCAGTAAAAACTTGAATTTGTAGGAACTATTAATATAAAACACAGAATTCAGAACTTCCTATAATGCTTGCCAAAGTATTCTTTTACCCCTCTTCATGCTAGGCAAATTCCTCTTTTGCTCCTCCTCCCAAGTATTCCTTTGCATGCATAATACTTCTGCTTGGTAGTAATTTATTCACTTATTTCCTCATTTCAGTGATACAGATCTTTTAATTGTGTGAGAGGACACAGACAGTGCAAGTGTTATTCTTAAGTGAATGAGTTTCAGTAATAATGCAGACTGATAGAGACGTTTAGGTTTCAGGGGGCTTCTATAGGTCATCTAGCCCAACTCCACACAGCACAGAGCCGGTTTGGATGAGGTTTCTCAGATCCAGTCAAGTTCTGAGTATCTCCAGGAATGGAGATTCCACAGCCTCTCCAGGTTTTTAATTCCACCCCTCATTTTCAGGTCGTGTTTCTGTTCCTCCCAAGTAGCCCATCCCTGCTTCCACCTTCTGTGTGTTCCTTTTTTGTCCATGCTATCCTCCTGCATGACTTTCCATATGTCAGAGTGGACTGCTCTTGTGCTTTGAGGAAGTTGTCTTTGGAGATCATCCACCTTTGTCCTCAGGACACTACTCCATAGGATCCCGTGAACAAGCTAAAGTCTGCTTGTTTGAAGTCCAGGGCTTTAATGCAATTATTTGTCTTGTTCACTTCTCCAAGGATCTGTCATAATATCAGGTTCCAATTACCAAGGCTGCCATTGACCTCCACATTCCTGACACGTCTGAGTAACAGGTCCAGAGGAATGCCTCTGCTTGGTAGTTCATCAGTAACTTGTGTCAAAGAATTGTCTTGGGTGTTTTCCAGAAATACAGATTGCGTGTCCCCTGCAATATTGCCCATGCATGATATACCCAGGGCTAAGGGCCCTCATGGAAAACAGGGCTCGCAATCAGGAGGGGTTTCTCGGGTTGTGTTAAGATGGATGAGGGGATCGAGTGCTCCCTCAGTAAGTTTGCAGATGACACCAAGTTGGGCGGGAGTGTTGATCTGCTCGAGGGTAGGAAGGCTCTGCAGAGGGACCTGGACAGGCTGGATCAATGGGCTGAGGCCAACTGTATGAGGTTCAACAAGTCCAAGTGCCGGGTCCTGCACTTCAGCCACAACAACCCCAGGCAACGCTACGGGCTTGGGGAAGAGTGGCTGGAAAGCTGGCCAGAGGAAAAGGACCTGCGGGTGCTGATTGACAGCCGGCTGAACATGAGCCAGCAGTGTGCTCAGGTGGCCAAGACGGCCAACGGCATCCTGGCCTGTATCAGAAACAGTGTGGCCAGCAGGGGTAGGGAGGTGATCGTGCCCCTGTACTCGGCACTGGTGAGGCCGCACCTCGAATACTGTGTTCAGTTTTGGGTCCCTCACTACAAGAAGGGTATTGAGGTGCTGGAGCGTGTCCAGAGAAGGGCAACGAAGCTGGTGAAGGGCCTGGAGCACAAGTCTTATGGGGAGCGACTGAGGGAACTGGGACTGTTTAGCCTGGAGAAGAGGAGGCTGAGGGGAGACCTCATCGCGCTCTACAACTACCTGAAAGGAGGTTGTAGCGAGGTGGGTGTTGGTCTCTTCTCCCAAGTAACTAGCGATAGGACGAGAGGAAATGGCCTCAAGTTGCGCCAAGGGAGGTTTAGATTGGACATTAGGAGAAATTTCTTTACTGAAAGAGTGGTCAGGCCTTGGAACAGGCTGCCCAGGGAAGTGGTTGAGTCACCATCCCTGGAAGTATTTAAAAGACGTGTAGATGAGGCGCTTAGGGACATGGTTTAGTGGGCATGGTAGTGTTGGGTTGATGGTTGGACTCAATGATCTTAGAGGTCTTTTCCAACCTTAATGATTCTATGATTCTAAGAAGTCTTCATCTATTTTCCCTTTTAAATTGGGTGGTCTGTAGCAGAGGCCCACCATGATGCTGCCCTGTGCTTATTTGTCCTCTGATCTTTACAAATAATATCTCAACTTGTTTGTCACTGGTTTGAAAGCAAAGGTCCTGGTGTTCAAGCTACTCCTTTATATAGAGCCCAACTCTGCCTTCTTGCCTTCCTAGCTTCCAGAGGGCCCTGTACCTAGCTATAGCAAAACTCCGTTCATGTGAACTATTCTACCACATCTCTCTTACCTGAATAAACGTAAAGCTCTGCAAGCGTTCAGAATTCTTATTTCTCTTGTTTGTTTCCACGCTGCATGTGTTGGTGCAGAACTATTTCAGTTGTCTGTCCTGCTTTCTCCTTGGTCAGCAGGCTTGAGGAGACACCACTTCGTTTCCTTCCTTATCCCAGAGCCCTTCTGTTGCCAGAAGAGTAAGGAAAGTTTCCAGCCTTCTCCATTTTGGAAGTCTCCATTTGGCTGTTGTTCAACTGTAGCCTTTGATTGTCCTTCTGTGATACACAGAATTTGGGTTTTTGCCTCTGTAGGGTCTCTGCAAAGACCTTGTCTATCTCCCATTTGTCCTTCCAGGTGCTATTTGATTTGCTAACTCTTCCCGTAGCTACTATGTAGTGAATCAATGCCTTGAGCGGAGCATGTCCCCCACAAGTCAGGCTGCTATTGCTCCCAGCCTCAGGGAGAAGGCACCATGCGCTCCCTGCAAGCCAAGACCTGAACAGCTGTGGCCTCCCAAGAGCAATGCTGGCACCACTGAGATGCGAGGGTCACTTCAGCTGGTGCTGGGGATGCTTTATGACATGCCACCATCACTGTTGCACCAACTGTAGCAATCCTGCACACCAAGGCAGTGTTTTGGGGGCCACTTCTAAGCAAACATCTGCATTGTCTGTCAAGTCCCTGTTTATCTAACCTATAGGCAAGTGATACAATTTTGAATTTAAATTAGTGGTTTGGGTGGTTTTTTAAGATACTCTTATATTCTCATCTTTATCTGTTTGCCTGATTAATTGTATTATTTGTTTCAGGGACTACTGGCCTTAGAGGGTGAGCTGACTCCTATTCTTGTCCAGATGGTAAAAAGTGCTAATATGAATGGTCTGTTGGACAGTGACAGTGATTCTTTAAGCAGTTGTCAGCATCGTGTTAAAGCAAGACTCCATGAAATTCTCCAGAGAGACAGAGAATTTACTGCTGATGACTATGATAAGGTTAGTATACAGTTAGTGTCCTATAAAATGAAATAAATAGTCACACAGATTCTTGTGTAAAAGTAATGAGCAGTGATTTTATGTATCTATTCTGAAAAATTATTTGTGTGCTTGCAAATAGTTTGAACTACAAAGGAAGCTGTACCAATTGCGATATTAGATATTTTGAGCTGTCTTGCAATTTGAGTAATCAGAATAGCTACAAACTTCGAAATAGGAGTAGGTAGGGACCTCATTCGTAAATCTTTTTCACTGTTCCATTGAAAATATTTCAAATATTCAAGAAATGAAACTATACTGTTTACATTTTCTGTAATCTTTACTTTGACAGTGTGTGGTATTACAAAATATATTGCCTGCCTACCGCAGTTGTTTCAATATTTAATCTGCTACAAGACTTTTTTTTTTAATTCTTAAGAATACTAAGATGCTAAAAACCAGTAGAATACTTTCTAATCAGTGAAAGGAAATGTCTCATTAACATGCAAAATTAGTGCATATTAATACAGTTTGTGCTGACTTAGTACAGAACACACATGATTGTTCCTGGTTTTAAATGCGAGTAATGTTTGTTATTGTTAAGAAACTTCT
This sequence comes from Calonectris borealis, assembly GCF_964195595.1. Lineage (NCBI taxonomy): Eukaryota > Metazoa > Chordata > Aves > Procellariiformes > Procellariidae > Calonectris > Calonectris borealis. The sequence goes on along the minus strand of NC_134352.1, from coordinate 27,253,528 downwards.
TTCTCTTTCAGTTGCCCTTACTTTCTCTGGTGTAACAACTAAATACAAGTCCTCAAATGAGGTTTAAGCTTAAACTGCTATTTTCTAAAAGGTATTGAGAGCAAATTATTAAAAAATAATTTTACTACCCTGCTACTACTACTACTCTATGTGGATGCGCTTAAACATATAGATTATAAGTATCATCCAAACCACTGCCAGCAGTGGATTTAATAGTACTAAAAAAAAAGTGAGAGGGTACAAGTTTTCAAGGGTTTGTTTATATTCCTCCTTGGTTTTGCTATATAATCGGATTTGAAAGGTGGCTGGAATTAATAGAGCACACTCTTCTAAGACAGTCACTGACAGTAACTAACCTTTGGGATTAAAAAATGATAACTTTTTTGAGTTTTTTTTGTTTGATTGGTTGGGTTTTTTAACTTACTTGAGGAAATTTGGGAAAACAATATGTTTTTTTTTTCTGTGCCAGAGCACCTTTCCTATTGATTTACTTGGTCATAATAGGGAGGTAGAAACTGCTTACAATTAGGTAGAGGGCAGAAGTTTTCCATATCCAAATTATCTATGCATTTCAGGAAACTGGGAAAAGTGCAATATGTATGTGTATTATGTATATAAATTATTGTGTAATATCATTGTTCGCCTACTTCAGATTATGCAGACTTTTCTGAAAAAATGAGGCTAAGTCTCACTTACATGGATATTGACTGTATTGTTTTAGTGACACTCAACTTGATGGTGACTGATAATTTGTAGCTTCTACAATTTCTATAATTAAGTCAGCTCTGAAGGATATCTTGTATGTTCTTGATATATGTGCATTTAAAGGGTTTCTTTTTGTTTGTGTTTGTGTGCTGCAGTCCTATAGAAACAAAAACCTAAAACAGGAAGAGACAAACTTTTTTCAGGTATCAGTTACTATTGCAAATCTGGTTCTTCCTTTCAGTTGTGCTAAGGATGATACTTTGTAGAACAAAAAGTATTATGTGAGGCACGTAGCCTAAAGATAACATTTGTTACAGAATTTTTTGTAAGCTTTTGAATACAGTAGTTACTTGAAAGGAAGTTATGGGAAGTTGCTAAGTATGTCCAAAGTTTTAAATGTCTTTCCAATTTTCCTGTCTTGGAACAAAAAAGGAGTTTTAGGAACTCGTGAAACTGCTCATGTTTACTGTATAGAATTAGTTGCCCTATGAATTTCTTGAATCTCTAGTAAATCTTACTACCTTTTGATATATTTTGTTTTCTTAATGCCTCAAAGGGAGTAGATAATTGAGAAATGGTTTCAACCTGCTTGAATGCTTTTTCTCCAATACTTGGAATCTTTTGAATTTTCCATTTTACCTCCCTAGTTCTTTCAAATCTAGTCAGTTTGTTTAGATAATTTTGTGTTTATCTCAACTTGCAGCTTACTCCATCTGGAAGCATCTCATTGATAAAATCAATGCAGGTTATTAAAAATCCTGTAAAGACATGTGACAAGGTCTATTCCTTGATCCAGAGCTTGACTTCTCAGATCAGGCAAAGAATGGAAGATCCAAAGTCTGCAGGTACTTAAACATTTTTATAGTTGTATTTAGTTTCTTTTGTTTACATCTGAGAGAGAATTGTAACATAACTTTTCTTCATTAAACTCACTTTTAGCAGAACTTTAATCAACAATGGGTTAGGGATTTTCACAGTTTGATTCCATCTGCATAATTTTAGAGTAAAAAGCAGGAGGAACATGTGGTCGTATTGCAGGTAAGGGCTCTTTGTGGTGGTCAGAAGTTCAGGCTAGTCCTCAAATGTTTGCAGAAATTCTTGTCTTAATTATTTGAAAGTCAGCAGTCAACAAGAGTAATAGAGGAAAAGCAGATGGTACTAAAGCTAAGTTACATAGGTACATTTTATATTTAAGTATCTTAAGTATCTTCAGTATCAGCTGAAGATCTGTTGCTTGCTGCATGATGCATAGTAGTATTGCATACAATGATGCTCAGTATTAATGGTGCTGAACCAATGACACAGGAAAACTAGAGCTGGGAGTGACCACAGTGCTTTTTTTGGTACTAGCTAAATAGTGGAATATTTGCTGTCAGTGTTCTCTGCAGTGTATAGCATGCAAACAGCTTCTGTTCTGAGGTTGAGCAGTACAAGTGTCACGTGTAGATAGTGTCAGTGGTTTTTGTCTGTTTGGTCTAATTTCTTGTCCTGGGATGCAGATAATCCATCCTTTCTACCATTCTCTTGGCTCTTGCTGTTGACACATGCAAGAGAGAGAGACAGATGGGATGTGTGGTCTGCTGTAAAACAAGAGATCGTGTCATGCTCCTCTTCCTCCCTCCTAGAATTTTCTTACAGCTTTTTTTGCTGCTTTTTTATATATATGATCTGTGCTGTAGGACATACTATTCTTGGTGCTGCAGCTTTGTTTAAAGAGCCAGTGGTGTATTTCTGCAGTGAAGCTTTCTACTATTTTGATGTAGCTTTGTAGCTGTGATGCTTTCAGCAGTAAAATTAACTATTTGCATATCTGTTCCCTCTCCTTAGAAGTAATGCTGTTAATGTATTTGATCCCTTTTATCCCTCTGTATTCAACTGTTACTACCATGTAATTAAAATTTCCCTTTTTTTACTTGGATGGTCTTGATTACTTATATGAGATATGTGTCTATCCAGATATTCAGCTGTACCACAGTGAAACACTAGAACTGATGCTGCGCAGGTGGGCCAAGCTGGAAAAAGACTTCAAAACAAAAAACGGAAGATATGATATTAGCAAAATTCCTGATATTTACGACTGTATAAAATATGATGTGCAGCACAATGGCTCCTTAAAATTAGAAAACACAATGGAATTATACAGGCTTTCAAAGGCTTTAGCTGACATTGTGATCCCTCAGGTAAGCATTTTCAATTATTAAATAGAATAAATTGTAGAATAAATGCTTTTTCAAATTTTGTGAAACGTCTACTCTTTCTTTTCTATTGAAGGTTCCTGTATTTTGAGTAATAGAAGCCTTTAACGTTACCTCTTATTTTCCGATAGCAAGCTGATTATTTTTTGTAAGAAAAATTTGATTCACAATTCATTAAGCTGTGTTCAAAGTGAATTTTTCTAGCAATTTAAGCTGTGGTCATTTCTGCTTCCTTTCCTGCAGTGTATTAAAATAAAGTGGTTAATCTCAGCCATTCTTTACAGATTTAAGTGGCGCTCCTGTGAACAATTGTGTATTCTGAAAGTGCATTTAATTTCTTTCTTCCTGCTTTTAGAAATTTCATTTTCAGGCTCTTTGCAAATGACACTGTTAGTCCTAATCTATCTAATTTCACTTGTCTTAAGCAATTTAAATTTAAAAAGACCTTTCTGCTGCTTCAAAATGCTAACATTCCCTGATAAAAATGTAGATATTAAGTTTCATAGAATTTCAGCCAGAAGCAAACAAGTTAAACTTCCATATACTACAGGCTGTTAAACTCAGATTAGCTCTAAAATGTTGTAGGCTGCAGGACATGAAATTATTTCCTGATAACAGTACAGAACAGACTAAGGCTTTCCCCAAGTGTCCATGCAGTTACAGAGCACTGTTTTAAGAGAGGTATTATCCGATTGTATGCAGCAAGTGAGGGAACTTCTTCCTCTCCCCATTTCTCAAACTCCCTGGCAGCAAGGAGGACAAAAAGAGCAATGATACTAAGTATGTGTTGTGTTATGTAGGCCTGTTAAGATTAAATTTTGAACAGAGTGTTAGAGAAGAGTAGGTAAAAATTAAACACAAAGGAATTAAAACAAAGAAAACTTGATAAGCCTACATAATGCAAAGAAAAAGTGATTATGTTGCTTTCTAGGGTAACTAGAAGATCCATCATAATGATGAGAGCGCTTTCATATCATGTGCAGCACAGAGCATGAAGCTTCTGGAAGAGGAGATTTTTAAACATTGCAGATACTGTAACAGATATAATCTTTCCCAGTTGTATTTAACTACCATTTTCAGTATTATTTGAGGTGAACAGGAGATCTTCTGTGGGGTGGTTTACCCCAAACGAAAGTAGACATATTAAGCGGGCAATGTGCCTATGTCTCTTTATAGACTGTTTAAAAAACCAAAAAGTTACTTGAAATCAGGTGAGATGAAATGCATCATAGATGTCTAAATCTGAGGAGGGGGGAGGAGTGAGGTGGGGAGGAGGAATAATTCCCTAGCTGTTTTGCTTAAGAAAAAGAGCTTCATCATACCAGAAGGTGAATCCACTTTTGTGGTTTAACTAGTGAATGAAAAACTGTTTCTCTGTGTCAAATCAAACAGCAAAAAGGCAAACCCCTTGTTACTTGAAGGGACATCAGTAATCACATGTAACAAAAATGTTTAACAAAACAGTTTGCAGCCAGAGCAACCTAGTAGATGACTAATTGGCTTTAATATACAAGCTTTGAATTAGAAGGCATTTTAATCTTTAACTGAATTTTAAAAGTCAGTTTCTTCTTACACAGGAATATGGTATTTCTAAGGCTGAGAAACTAGAGATTGCCAAAGGTTACTGCACTCCTCTAGTTAGAAAAATCCGTTCTGACCTTCAGAGAACTCAAGATGATGATACTGTAAATAAGCTTCACCCTCTGTAAGTCTTCTACTTTTTTACATGGTTACAATAATTTCTGTAAAACTTAATAGAGATACTCCATAGCTTTCATATTTGAAATGTCTTACTAGCTCATAGTAATATAAAAAGTATGATTTATTTATTTGTGGATAGCTATTTATAAAGTAGGGACACATCTCATTATGGTCTAATAAGACTTCTTTTCTTTCAAGTTACTCCAGGGGTGTTATGTCTCCTGAACGCCATGTTCGTACACGGCTGTATTTCACCAGCGAGAGTCATGTCCACTCCCTGTTATCCACCCTTCGTTATGGTGCCTTATGTGATGTAAGTTGAACACTTTTTCTGTTAAAGCTCTGATATTTTGAGAGGAACCAAAGGACTCAATCTTACTAAAACTGTATCAATTGAAAGCTTAATTTTCTTAAGTGGCTTTGAAATTTATCACACTTTTTCGAACGTTTGATTTCCTATTATATATGCAGAAACATATTTCAAATTGCTGGTGTGCACATTGGTGGAAATCAGCATGCCCTTTAAAGTAATGCTGAATTCCATTGGTGTGTCCAGCTGTACATGGTACGGTCTCAAAGAGATTTGAAAAGGGCAGATAATCCATTTTTTTGTCTTACGTTGTCACCTATAAGTCTTCCAACTCTTTTACCTTTCAAGTTATCATTCAGGGTTCTCTTTTGGACTTCACTTTTGGACTGGCTTATTATTTTTGACCATTGGCGTATTGTCAAGACCTCCCTACCTGACTTCAAGAATGCTCATGCAGTGCAAAGTTTCTCCTGTTCAGTGGATTGTCTTACTTTCCTATACTATCATAGAATACCTTGAAAGTGGTGCATTATTCTCCATCTGATTGGCTTTGAAACGAAGGACTAAAAAAGACAAGGTCTCCAGATTCAGAGATGACCTAACTGAGCTCTTGAAGAGGATAAATGCAGCACTACAAAGCCTATACGACCTCTTCTAAGATAGAGCTTGATTAATATACTAACTTTTGAAATGGTTGTATTGACATACTTGCTTCTGGTAATGGATGACTAAACTCACTGATGGCAAAAGCGTTTTTAACTCTAGATCTCTGTGACATATGCTACATTCCTAGTTTTAGGCTGATAAACTTTTAAGTTTCCTTTAAGGTGGGTTACTAAATGTATTTTTTCTAGAGCATGAAAAAAGGTGAATATTAGTTTTAAATAGTTTGGGATGTGATGGTTATTTTTTGTCTATATACTAGAAGCCTTCATTTCATCTGTTTGACTGGTAGAGTGATATCTAGAAACATTTTCCACAATATACTAGTTGAAATGAGTTTATTGCAAAATTAACAATTCCCATCAGGAGAGTTTAAAATGGTGCCTCTGTCTACAAGACATATATCGTCATTAGCGAAAGAACATGAAAGATACACTGAAATAAAATACGAAAGTTCTGATCTCCACTTTTCATTCATTTGATGAGTAATTTTAAGTCACTTTTTTTTTCTGGTTGTACCTGTTTTTTCCTTAGCTGTGAAAAGCTTCGTACTTCTGCTGTGAATGTAAAATCCATGTAAATGGGGAAAAAGGGAAATCATCAGTCTTTTTAAAAAAAATAGCTGTTTTTTATTTGTTGATTTTTTTTTTTCCCCCCCTTCATAAGGAATCAAAAGATGAACAATGGAAACGAGCTATGGATTATTTAAATGTTGTCAATGAACTCAATTACATGACACAGATTGTTATCATGCTTTATGAGGATCCAAACAAGGTATTTAAAAAGGATAAATATCTTCAGAAACAAGTAGTGCTAAGCTATGTATTAAAGTGTAAACCTATTTAATCATTTTTCTTCAGGAACTTTCTTCAGAAGAACGTTTTCATGTAGAGCTGCACTTTAGTCCAGGAGCCAAAGGCTGTGAGGAAGACAAAAATTTACCAGCTGGATATGGATACAGACCTGCCTCCAGAGAGGTAATAATTATGCCTTTCTTTAAAGCAAAAGTTAGTTTTTCTGGATTCAGACATACCTAAAATAAACACTGGGAAATTGTTAGGTAAAAAATACAAATGTGATTTTAATTTTGGTAGAAAAATTTCTAGTAAAATATAGGCAGTCCCAATGTATTATTCCATTTTGAATGGACACTGAGATAACGGACACAGATAATTTGGATCTTCTATGGCTTTGCCAGAATTTTTGCTAGATACATGAAATACTGTAAGAAAAGTGATATCAGCATCAGTGTCACATCAATGATATTCTGCCAACTGAAAGAAATATTTAAGAAAGTAAGGTAGTTTGGCATGTTTGCGAATACAGATTGTTGAGAAAGGATTGATATTTTCAAAGATGTAGGGGCAGGTCTGTGGAGTTACCACCTTCTTTTTGAGAAATGAATGAAAGCAAAGTTTGGCTGGAATTCTTCTGTTGATTTGTGGGGCCAGGATTTTATTACTATGTCAACAGAAAATTGGAGTAAGATACATTGGCTGAACAGTGTGGTTAATTAGGACCACACTGTCATATGCAGTGGCTGGTTAGGAGCGAATACGCATAGATTATTAAAGTCTAGAGCAATTTGTTCAATAATATGTGATTTACATCTTGTAGTTTTAAAATCGGCTTGCTTTATGTTCACGCAGAAGATTCATTTAACAGCCACTCTCTCTACATGTTGCAAGGTGTGCAGCTAAACTGAAGATGAATTATGTATTGTTTGTAGAATGAAGGCTCGAAGAAAACCTCTCACAGAAATGATAGTGATGAGGAGGCACACACTTCTAAAAGAGATGAAACAGATCGGTCAGTAGTGATGTTCAAGCCAATGGTATCAGACCCAATTCACATACACAGAAAGTCACCCCTTCCAAGATCCAGGAAGATTGGTTCTGTTGAAGTAAGTGTTTATGTTCCGGATAACGTCTTTCATAGAAATTAACTTTTGCTTACTTCTAACAAAACAAAACCAAATGTAATTCTGCTTTTGATTACACAGAACCAGTATGATGTTACGTCTCACAAAAGGGTTGCTCTTATTCTATGGGAAATCCTTCCTGGCAGTAATTGTCTGGAAGGAATTTTTTTTTAAATGAATTATTATTTTGTGATGAGACTTAATTCCTTTTTTCTTTTTAAGCCATTTTAGAAAAGCCAATATTTGAAAATGAAGACTTTTTCAGTCTAAACCTACATCTTCAAACTAACATACATTGCTTTTGTATTCATCCTTACCAGACAGCTGCTATTGGGAATTAAGCAAACCTTCAGGGTGATCATGCTGAGAGGGAAAGGAGGGATTGGGGGCGGTAGGGGAGGTACAGGAGAGACAGTCCTCTGCTGTATTTGCTTTCATGTGGGGTGAAAGTGACTCCACTTGTCAAGCATTTTAAGGTAAGAGAATAAACTGGAAGCTTTTTTTTTTAGGTGGGTGGGGTTTGTGTTTCATGAATTCTGTAGATAACATCTTGAACAGTCTAGTCTCCTGTTTTGAAGGCCATGACATCTAGGTGTGCTTCACAGATATGGCTTTAATGTCACAGAGGTGGAGGGATGCACGGTGGTACCACTGATACCATTTGTATGGTTGAGTGGCAAAGCTGCAGATGGTGCATAGTGGCACTTCTGTGATATTAATGCTAGAAGCAGACTAACAGCTTCTTATTGCCTCATTTTCAGTTGCTTAAAACCATCAGAAATGAAGATTCACACCAAAAGCTTTTCCTTTCATGTTTGTGTTGGGAATGGGCTGTTTGTATGCAATGAAAGTATTACAGATTTGCAAGTAACTTGGTTATTGGTAGTGTGGAGAGAAAAAGATGCATGGTTCCCTTCTATAAGGATATCTGTATAACTTCACATGACTTCCATAAATTAACAGAGATAATAAATGTGAATGTCTTACATTTTCTATTTCCAAGTTTTATCATAAACAAATGCTCACAACATCATATTTTGGATTTTTAAAAGCTGTTTTCACTATGATCATGCAAACTCCCCTCCTAGTTATGAGTTCACGTACGCACAACTTAATAGTCTATTACTTCAAACTTTTAACCATTTTCATTTTCATAAATTATGTAGAAGTTACTTTTAAAAGGTATCAATAACACAAATTGCTGATTTTGACTGTGCAGATAATGTATGTTCAGATGGAATGTGTTTCAGCATTCAGTGCTTGTTTATTTGGTGAAAGAAAATAGTCAATTTAAAGAAAACATACACTATGAAACTTTTTTGAAAAAGTAAAATTGGAAGTTTCATCTGGCCTACTGAAATCTGCAAAACCAGTATTTGGAATATTTAAACCAAATGTTATTTTCAAGTGTTTAAAAAAAGTCATTGCAACTTAAACTGCAACTGCCTTGAACCTTTTTTGTTTTTTTTTCCTATAAGACAATTCTCTCTTCACCTATGTCCATTAATTTGAAAGGACACTGTCAGGTGTGAGATTATATGGAAGTTTTAATCTGGGATACAGTCAGCAATATTTACAGAAGGGATTACAACTGTGATTGAGTCATGAAAATAAAAAAAAGCAGAGTTCTAACACTAATACAAGAAAGTAAGGCTCATCAGCATTGGAAATCCAATTCCATATTGCTAAAAATGTTGATTGCTAATGATACATAATGATGTAGAGCATGGAGGATTCTTAGCCTGACACTGTCCTCCCTTGAAGTCTTAATAGGTGTCCAGCATCAGATCATTTTTAGGGCTTTTTTAAGGTTGGAAAACTTAGGTTGATGCTACTACCAGTGAGTCAGCTGTAAAGTCTCAAAGGCGATTCTAAAAATGAGAATTTTTTAGATAGCCTAGAAATGAAAACTATTCAGTAATAAATAGGAAAGTTTAATGTACTTAAAGGGGGAAAACTATTAAACAGTATGTCACGGATAACAGATGTTCTGTTTCCAACAGGTGAGAAATTCTTAAAATTATGAATCAATTATTGATAACAATTACTTTTCTCTCATATCTACTAATTAGTCTACCAGAAATTTGGTCGAAGTGTTGTATTAAAACATATAATTGGATTAAAAGATGTAAGTGCAACTGATAACTTCCTAGTATTGTAATATTACTCTTCCCTATTCACTGTTTAATAGTTTTAAAAGCAGTAAATAAAAGGGTGCAAGCAGATTGGGTTTTTTTCTTTTCTGTTCATTTGGCTCTGTTGAATCTAACTTTGCATGCTTTGCTGTTTTTTGCCCCCTTTCTCACTTCCAGGAAGAGAGCCCCCTGAGTGTGTCTAGCCCAGAGTGTATTGGTACCTGGCTGCATTACACCAGTGGTGTGGGTACTGGGCGTCGAAGACGCAGATCAGGGGAACAAATCACTTCTTCCCCTGTCTCCCCTAAATCATTGGCTTTCACATCCAGTATTTTTGGCTCATGGCAACAGGTTTTTAAACTTTACTTCATTAAACATTATTATGCATTCCAAGCAACAACCAACTGTCTTTAAGGACATCTAATCCCTTGTTATGGATTATGTTTGAAGCAAATTCTTCCACTTCTTAAAATTACTTCCCGAGAATGTTTGGGGGAAAAAGAGCAAGTGCATGTTTTTCCACTGAATGTGTTACATGTTTTCCTAAAAAATTTGGTTTCTTTATAGGAATTGCAAATGTTACCACTGTAAAAAAGACTTAGTCTACTGCCTAATGAAACAGATTTCTGCTTTGGTTTAGTTGTCCTTTAAGACTTTAAAAACAGCATTGCTTAATTTGGTGGTAGGTAAATTGAAAAACTTTTTTTAAATAATTGCAACCAATACCATTTAAAATAATTTATTTGGTACTTCATATTGCTATTCAAAACTTGTTTTGCATATATCATATTTTCAGTGGCCTGGTATTAACTATTGCAGGGAACAAACTCTAGCACTAATAATTCTCGCCTTCTGTATCCGGAGGTATCTGAAACTCCCAACACAGTACATCATCCATTGACTTGTACAATATTTTGAAGATTTTTCTAAATATTGGGGGGGAAAGGCAGGAAAAAAAGAAACAGTAAATTTTTTTGAATACCAGTGAAGATCTAAAGTTTGCTTAGTATGTCGAGATATTGTTCACATGTATGACAATGGATGGTGTTCTGTTAACCATATCCTTATTCTTTGAAAATTTTCATAATTGCTTTTTATTGTGGAAAATTCTAAAACTATTTACATAGGAAAAGTTTATATCAGTAAAGGCTGTGAGCATCTGAAGATTACACTGATTGAGCCCGTGCATGGATCAGTGATTGTATGGTGTCCTCAATAGCTTGTCTGTCTTTCCTTCCCTCCCCTCCTTTTTTCAATACAGGCGCAGTTTAGGAGAGTGCATTTGGTAAAATGAAATAAAATGTCTCAAATGTCTGTTCTCATATCTGTCTTGGTCTGTGTCCTTTCTCATTCTGAATGCTTGCTTTGCACCACTTCATTGCAAGGAACTCATATGTGAAATGGACTCCCTTCAGAAGGGGATATTGCATGATCTTTCATGTTTCCTTTACATATTTTTACTAACACTTATCATACAGCTTATTAACACTTGTCTGAAACAGGCTGCTGTATCAAGTTAAATGGACGTTTCATGCTGCTGTTCTACTTTCCCTTATTTTTCTGTTTTTTATATCCAGGTCCTGTCAGAAAGCAATAGTAACTTACGAACACCGAGAACTATTCTGGAACAAAAGCAGAGTGGTCTAGGTATGTGCCTACAATTGAAATTTTGTTTGATGTTAGCAGCTTTTCATCTGCCCATTGTTCTGTACAGTTGTACATTCTTTGAATAGCTTTTATGTTAACAGGATCCAGTAGTACTTGTTATCAATAATATATGCTTATGAACTGGACGATCTTTCTGCAGCAAAACTTTTAAAATAAATCATAACTGAAAAGAGCAAATTGTTTGAGACTGTTCACGCTACTGACTCTGTACTGCTCGCAACAGGTACACAGGATTATTTTTAACATAAAGTAGATTTTTAAGATAATGTAGATCATGACTGAGTTTTTGGGTTTTGCAAGAATCTTTTGGATTGAAATGGCCTGCACTGGAAACCGTTAAAACACTTTTCTTGAAAATTAACGTTTCCTACGGTGGGCAATTGATGGAATTGAAGGTGTTTTTCCAAGGGGAGGAGGATGGAGAACAAACCTCAAGTTTCTTGATTATATCAGGGGTTTTGCACACATTCCCTCTCCTAAAATCAATTTCTTCCTTTCAGCATTAGAATGAATCATACTATAATTCAATGAGATGTTTCAAATTCTTTTAATTCAAGTGGTGCTTTTCTGTTGCTTCTTTGAAACAGGCATACATATGACTGATATGCAAAAATATGAAATCTTGCACTCCTGTAAATCAATATTGCATTTTTTTCTGTAAGTGTGTCTTTTCATGGGAAAAATGAAGTGTAGAAAATGCATAAGCTATATGCATAAACTTAAAAGTAGCTTTTCCTTTCTTTGTCAAGATCTGTATTTTTTGTGTGTCTAATCTTTCTGTGATACTTTTCTCCCTATTATATTTTTCCCTTAGTAAAATGCATACATCAGGTGCTCTTGTTTATCAGTCATGTTTTTTATTGTGTGCTTGCTAGCTAAACAACTTTCCTTTTGCCAATGTGTGACACAATATGGCTTGTGGAAGTTGATGTATTTCTGTGCATAGATTAAGGTATTACATTTGGTGTGAAAGGCTTTTGCCACAGACCAGGCACCAGTTTATTTTGGTTGTGATTGGTCACATGTGCTAGTAATGTTTCCCCTCACTGGGTCATTAAAAGTAATGAAAGGAAATATAACTGGATAGATAGTTGGTTTTCAAAAAAAATCTGCTGCTACTTATCTAAAATGTAAAAGATAAGTTCTTAGTGAAGAACCACTCCTCCTTTCAACTCGTAGTAAAAACTAAAGGAAAAAAATTGCAACATTTTTTTTCCATTTTGTTCATTGTTGTATGTAAATTTCATTTGTGGCTGATGATTATATAAGTTATTTTTATATTTCTGTCTGTGGCTTTCAGTGATTTGTTAAAACTCCATCCTAGTGGCAGGAATGTATGAGTTGTTAACAAAAGTACTCTCACTTGCATGGAGAAGTACAAAAGTCTTCTCAGGAAAGAAAGTCAAGCTAAACTTGGTGGAACTTTTAGGTATTTTCAATTTGTAACATTGTCAGTGACGGTAGCTGAAAATCAAATAGAGTATTTCCAATTTGGTTAACATTTTGTTGGGGTTAGAAGGGAAATATTTCCATATTAAGTCTGTGGAAATGCGCGAGTACTTCATTGCAGCCTGTCATCTCAAAGGTTGATTTGGATGAAAGCAATGAGCAGTATTTTTCTAGTTTATATTTGTTTCAGAACTGCAGGTTTTAAAACACACAACTTTCACATCATCATCATCATCTTGGTTTTGTTTTGTTGTTTTGGTTATGTATACATTGATGCTAACTGGTAACTTTTCTTTACCAAAAGTGAAAACAGGACAAGAACTCACTTTGTTAAAGCCAATCCTCTCTTTGCACGTATAGCAGAGGGTGCTGTGTCATGAGTAGAAGCACAATAATTTATGATAGTTTCAGCCTACAAGTACCACTCTGACATTACAAGCATATTGTGAACCTGTCCAAGGCACTGCCAAAAGCTGCCTTTTGTGTGGTAAGAGCCATGTGCTTGCATGCTGCATGCATCCCCAATGTGAATGGACGAACACCTGGTTGTTGTATGTATTTTCTCTAACTCCCATCAGGGTCTCACTGTGCGGGCCTGTTTAGCACCTCAGTGCTCGGGGGTTCTTCAAGTGCACCTAACCTACAGGATTATGCTCGTACGCATCGTAAAAAGCTGACTTCTTCTGGCTTCATAGATGGTATGTGCACACTCTCGCACATGCACGCACAAACCCATGTGCCACATTAAACTTCTAAAGATAAATTCTAGGTTACTGATTTTAATGGAATCCTAGAATCCTTTGCCTTAGTATTAATTGTGTGAGTTTCTATTGCTTCTTTATTGCCCGTAGCTTCCTTATGTTTAACTTAATAGCACAGTTAATTCTTGTTTCTGTCTTGAATTGAACACTAGCTCACAGACTTGTAAACATGCCAGGAGATTTCAGCAAGTGCATTTTTAAAGTAAACTAAAATTTTGGTTTTGAAATTCTTTTGTGATTTTAAACCTTGGGTTCTATCATTACTTATTGATCTTGAAATGAAATAAATTACTTCGAGCATATACAAGAAATGAAAGAAATAATAAACTACTAACTTAAATACTGACGGTGAAAATTTTAGGATTCCTGACCTTTTCTTGGTGGGGTTTGGATTACAAAAGAGCAGGAGATTTTCAGTTTTGGATAATCTGGGGTAGAGAAGAAACTCTCTCACTAGATTTCAGAATGTAAAAATGCCAAAGCACACCTTTATAACTCTGAGGTGAAACAGTATTCATGCTGTTTTCCCCCCAATTCACTACTCAGTGTTCGACTCTAACCTGATATAACCTTGTATGCCAGAATCACCAGCTCATTCTGCTTGTTTTCATACACTTCATTACACATCTTGTAGTTACCAACAATCCAAATTTTCTTCTTTTTAACCTCTATTTAGATTTTAGCCCTTTTCCCTGGTCCCTTCTGCATGCCACTCAGTTCTAATTCCTTCTCATCTTTTCTTTTTTTCTTTCTTCTTCCTTTCCTTTTTTAAAATGTCCCTCTTTTGGTAGCTGTTACAAATTTCAGGTACCTGTTTTTCTCTTTCTCAGACACCACACGCGGTTCTGCTGTTAAAAGGTTTTCTATCTCATTTGCTCGACACCCAACCAATGGTACGTTTTGCTTTTATTTTAAAAACAAAAACGAAAACAAAAGGTTCCTTGCTTCATCCCTTTTATTTTTATTTCAAATATGGGGTGTACAGTATCATCCAGCCGTCTGTCGTTCCTAACTTCAAGCACAACTCCAAATATATTTGTAATCATTAGATATCCTAAACCCCTTCTTTATCATTCATTAGTATAAATACAACATCAAAATTCATTCCTTGGAAAAATCCTTGAAAAAATTGAAGGGCTACTGTTAATCATGATCTCTGTAATAAATTATTCTTCCCAATTTCTTGTGTGATCAGACTGTATGGTACAAGATAAAAACAGAATTAAATCTGATCTTTATTGATACACTTCTTGATAGCTGCTGCTTCGTCTTTGTCTTTCTCCTGCTGAGCTGTTTCCCTGAGCCTCCTGATTCTAAAATAAATCACTGAATTGACAACTGGAATTTACGACTATCTTCTTGAAATGATGCTAAATTAAAAAAATAAGCAGCTTTGGTTCCATTCCTGCTAAATTACTGTATTTGTCATCGGACAAAAATTTATTGTACCTTATCATAGTTCTTTGTTCATCAGATGTGCAAATTACTTAAATATTGCACTAAAAATCACAGCAAGAGAGCTGCCTGTTGCTTACATTGACCTCTTGAGCTTCCAAAAGGGAGAGTTAACTTGTCTTCAGTCTACTATAGTTACAAAAAAGTCCGGTTTAACACACAGGACAGAGGTATGTCTTTCTCTTCCTCAGCAAAATATTTCGTGCCTACCTTTCTACATGATTAAATAGGCCCAAAATGTGTCCTGTTCATGAAAATCAGACTCGGTCTTCAGCATCCATGGATCTTAATGTAGCTTTTCCAGATTTCTTAATTGCAGTTTTAAAATGTGCATACTGCTGGTTGAGTACAGTGACGGTGATATTATTGAAGCTGCAGTGGAAATCATCAGCATTTTCATGTTAAATTCAAAATGTTTTTGCTTAGAAACACGGTTAAAAAAAAAAACCTGAGTTTTTGTTTGGCTTTGCTGAGGAGCAAAGTAGTCCTTTATTATATTCATTTGGAATCCATAGTGACTTTTTGCACTGCAGTGCTTCTTGAAGGGGAATTGCTATAGTATGGCTGAATTAATACCATTAAGACTGTGTTTGATCTAAAAGGCCAGTTTTAGTGTCCTATTTCAAATAGGAAAGTTAGAAGTCCATTTTTTGTCTTTAGACTAAACCAAGTATTTCCAAAATATACAAGGTCAGAAAGTAAGAACTGCATTTGAGCATCAGTGTCTAATAATATGATTACTTTCTGTTCCATTTAGCACTATCTTTTTGTGACTGCATTCTTTAAAAAAGGATCTAAATTGCTTTTAATGAATGCATTGATTGTTCTGATTCATTTAATACAGTAGTTTTACCACACATCTTTTACAAGATTAATGCATGATCTATGAGCTTCTATGAAACCTAAGTATATTGCAGGTTTCCAAGGGTTTTCTACTAACATAAGAACATATTGATGTTGTTTTGTCTGTCCTCTGGACTATCATTTTGATTCTCCTTGTCCCTTTACTCTGTTTTTTCTTATTTTTATGTTGTTATCACACCCTCTTAACTCATTTCAGACTACCCCCCCATTTTTAGTTCAAGGAACATGGTGAACAAGTATCTTCTGACAGTGCTTTACCTTATTTTCTGGGCCTCTGTGCAGAACACCCACACCTCTTTAGGTGCTGGTCCATTTCCTCTGTGGAATTTCTAGGCTCCAGTGGTATGTCTCTATAGCTTTTAAATGTAAGCAGGGTGGCTTTTTGAGATGCTGCGTTAACCCTTTCATTGTCTTGCCTTTTGATGGGGACAGTGCTTTAAGAATAAATATGGCCAAAACTCAAAGGCTGTTACTTTTGCAGGAAATTACTTTTTTAAAGGGATACTGTCAGGCTTCTTCATCATTAAAATTTAAATTTATTTCTCATAACATCATAAAATATTTATCATAAAATATTCAAATAAAACACAGCAGATAGATTTCCAGGGTATCTTTTAAGTCATATCCCTTAGATGCAAAGATACTACAACAACATGCTGGGATATGGCTATCTGATAGCAGAATTGTCAAAACTGAACAAAAACCTATGGAAGGGAAATTCCTGAAAGAAGACGACTTTTTTTATTTTCATTTTTTAAAGGGCATGGATTTATTTTGAAATTTCTTTCTGGTTTTCTGTAACACTGCACTGTAACAGTAAGAGTTATTAAAAAGTTAACCTGACATTGTCCCACTATGCTTTTTGCAAAATTAAAAAAATAAATTCTTATTCAAGTGATAGTGACTTTTCTGTCAGGGTAAAGAGATAAATATTCTATTTTACTGTAATGCAAAGAAAGGGTTTGCGCTTTTCATGCATGCATAGTTATTTAGGATATTAATATGTATGCCAAACATGTAAGTGCTTACACTAAAGCTTAGCTTCTGCCTTTATAGAAAAATAGAAATTAAGTATGTGGTGGTATTTCTTTTGTACATGAAACCAAGTTTCCATGAAATGCAACATTTTATTTGTAATGTAAGTGAAGCTGACGTAAGTACACTTCAGTTGATTGTATATTTGAAGCGACTGTCCCTCAAATTTGAGTATGGCCAAGGTGGATCCAAATGTAAATAGATATTTGGGGGTTGAAATTTTGTTGAGTTACTTCTCTATGAAAAGCACTAAGGGGGGAGTGAATGGGGAACATTGGATATCACAGGAATATTGATGCTTATTATTTTAGGGGAAGGAACAGTTCACAGTCATAATCCTATCTCTTAATAAATGTACCTTGAACTGAAATTCTAAACATTATTTCATTCACTATTGTTTCTTCATTTAAATATCTTAAAAGAAATGTAGCAACTGTAAATTTACAATATTGAATTGCAAAGTTGTAATGTTATAGCTGTATGTTAAAAACACTAATGGACATATTTTCCTCTTCTGAAATGCAATTGGATGAAGAGCTGTTATCAAACTTGCATCACTTCAGAGAACTGCAATTTTTTTTTGCCAAGATGTTTAAATTATTTTTAGTATGTTAGTAATATGGATATGCATGGTTGGTGTATGATCAATAATAATGTAGAAAAGCAAAGTCCAATCAATTTTTAGATTTTGGGTTGCTATACTTACCTGTTCTAATATATGAAACTTCTAGTCTTTTAAGTACTGTTTTTAAATGCATAAAGGTAGGTGTAAATCTGTCTTACAAAGTTAAAACATGTAACCTCAAGGTACAAAACTGCTAACAGTAGTTTTCCTTTGATATTTAAGGCAACAGTTTGTTTTCACAGAATACTGAAGATGTTAGAACGTGAATTCTGCAAATTTATTTCTTGGAAGTTGTAGCATTTTTAGGTCTTGTCTGCTAACAGTTGACAACATAGCTATCCTATTTTACTTCATGAATGAGTTATCAATTTAGTGTTGTGCCAGGTATGAGAATGCGTAGGAGAAATACTACCATATGCTGACTATTTTTTTTAGTGATTTACTAAGTTTTTCTTAGAGGAAAGTCATCTTTCATGAACTGATTTGGGAGTACAGCACAGTTGTAATGTTTGAAGACCACTTCATGTGTACATGGGATTTGTAACCCATGGTATGTTAAATGGTACCTTTAGTTTAGCACATCCTGGAAATCGGCATATCTTGTTCCAAATCCTTTAATATTTAGCATCCATGATTTCAAGAGTAGTATGTCTGCATGTGCTGTTAAAATAAGTACTTTTTATCATGGTTTAATACTTGCCCATGCAATAGCTTAAATCCTGTCTTATGTTTGGAAATCTCTTTTTTTTATTATTTTTCTTTCAGGTTTTGAACTATATTCCATGGTGCCTTCTATTTGCCCTTTGGAAACTCTACACAACTCCTTGTCTCTGAAGCAGGTGGATGAATTTCTGGCCTCTGTTGCTGCTCCATCAAGGGAAAATCTACAGGAGACAGGTACTGATTTTAGTTTGTAATTATGTTCATTTTAAATTGTTAAATATTGTGTAGTTAATCTTTCCGGTATTTTACAGCTAACAAGTAAACTAAAAAATGAAATATTTACATAAACCGTAATTTTAATTTTTGCAGTATGGACACTGTAATAATTCATTGAAGTGATGTCTCTGTTGACTGGGGTAGTAAATTAAGGATTTAATGAAATCGTAATTGGTTTATTTCCTCACATTAAGAACTCCTCTGTACTGTCCAACACCGTTAGCTGAATTACAAGGAATGCTATTTAAGTGAGCATGGAGTATTTCCAGCTTTATACTGTACTGTTTTCCTGGTAGTAACCTCAGCAGAGTAGTGTTGCCTTTTACAAGCCTTCTACATCTTAAAACTGTGTACTTCCTGTTTCTTTCAATATTACTTGGGGTTTCTCCTGTGGAGTACCTTGCAGTTACTTAGTTTTTTAGTAGTTTGTGCTGTATGTTTAACGTTTAAGTGATCTTGAAATGAAATGCAAACTGAGTTCTATCCATCTGCATCTCTCTGGGAAGATGACTTCTCATTGTGATTCTACTGCTGTGTCTTTGGAAACAGATTCAGTTAGGTCAGATTTACCACATATTGGGATGCTTATAATTCATGTGTCAGGTGATTGAAAGTCATTCTTCTTGAGGAAATGCCTAAAGACTCATGCTTTGATCAGAAAATTTGTACTTGCTAGTACTCATACAAAGGTTACCTAGATGTTAGGATTTGTTCTTTTTTTCTGTTATAGGATTTTTCCTTTTTTTAGTGTTATTTTAGTTTTATACCATTTAGATTGTAATCAGCAGCTAATTTGATAGAGTAGGCCTCCTATATCTGAGAAGGAAGATAGCAATTTAAGACAACTGATGTTACTGAAAAAGAACACAGGGAGGCTTATAGGTATTTCAAATTTCTCAGCTATTTAAAATGCTTTGTTACACTGGTTAGGAAGTTCGTGTTTCTTCAAAACCCCATCAGAATTTAGAAGTACACAGAATGAAAAAATATTTAAAAAAAACCATCATACTTCTGTGGTGGTCTGGTTGTCACCTTTCTACAAAGGAGTGGTTGGAAATTAGACCTGAGAGAATTGAGGCCATAGGTGCTTTGTTCTCCTTCTGCTTTCCTATAACATTTGGAAGTTGTCTAGAGGATAGTCTATTGTATGCACTTTTCATAGGTGTTGTGGACTAAATGCCTATTGCAGTGCAATCTTCATAACCTATGAGAAGTAGCACTAATGCTTTTGCCAGTCTTCTTGCAAGGCAGCTGTTACAGAAATTTGGCTTAGCTGCCTTAGCCGCATGAAGTTATCGTGTCACTTTCTGAGGTAAAAGGGAGATTTTTAGATTTGTCTTTCATGCTTTGAAGTTTTGACACTAGAGTCAAAAATTGGTAGCTGAGCTGCAGGTTGTGTAACTGTGGCATCTATACTGTTGGACACATACACAGTTCTGTGGATACTATTTTTGACGTTTTGCTCAGGTGAGAGTATTTTTATTATTATGTGTATCTTTTCTCCCCCGCCATTTCAGCTTCTTCAACTTACATGATTCCACTGTCAGGAAGAAAAATTTCTTTAAATACATATACCCCTGCAAAAATTCAACCAACACCACTTGAAACTTTGCCTGAAAGGCTAGCAACAGAGAAACCAACCTTATGTAAGTAACTTCTGTCAGAGGCAGAATGGCTAACTTCATTACATTATTTCCAGCAGTAGGATCTTGCTTATATATTACATAAATTCTTAGGGCAGCTATTTCTTAACATTCCCTGTCTGTGATATAAGTGGGATCATTTTACGGGTTAGCAAGAACTCAATAGCATTGCATGAATAGTTTTAGCAGTAAAACTGTGCTAATAGTTACTTTCTCTTACTCTATTAAGTGTTTGAAAGAATTTCTATAGCCTGAAAATTCATGGGGTTTGGTTTTGTTTTGAAGTATGGCAGTATTTCCAGCTATCTCCAAGTAAGACAAGCAAAGGAAATTTATTTATTTAAATGGCAGAATTTCCAAGATGTTTTCTAAACATCTGCCATAGAGCTTTGTGACCAGGTTCTGACAGAAGCTGCCAATAACACAGTGATGCATTTAATCAGCAGTATATTCAGTCTGAACTGTTGGCCAGCTACACTGTCTGCTTTTGGATATTTGTGCTGTTTTAAGGGCCTCTAGAACAAAATCCCATTTCATTTCTGATCTCATTAATGTAGCTTTTTGTGTGTTTCTGTGCTAGGTAACTTGCATTTTTCTTGCTTTTGATGCTTTTTAGCATGGATATTCTTAAGGGTAAAACCTAATATTTATTTTTCTTTATCTGTACAGCTACCCCTGGATCTTCTGTTTGTGTATCTAATGTTAAGCTATCTCTTGAAGAGGCCTCGCTAGATGTAGAACTTAGTGGTGAAAGTCTTTCTGAGAAGAAATGAAGTTGATCAGACAAAACTGGAAGCAACATCTTAAACAATTTTTCATGTGCGTTCAACTAAATTACTGAGCTTTCAAAAGCCATTCCTGTCTGCAGTTCATAGTGCACTTATCTTCAGTTTATATATGGTTAACTAGTGTGCACGCTACATATTTAGGTCAAAGGTCTCTTTTCTCATTTTCTAAAACATTTCAGGAAATATATTTATTTATCAATTTGATGAACTGCACACCTTTAATGAAAAAGCTGCACATGAACCTTTTCAGTGTCTTCAAATATTTACTGTAAACTTGTACAAAAAGAAAATACCAATGCAGTGGTATGTGTTACAGTGGCTCTGCTGATGTCACTGTAATGAAGGCATTGTCTGTTGTCATTATAAACTTCTATTTTCAGGAGTCTATAATCTCCCTGTGAATTTCTTTTGTGGGCTGAAATGTAACACATCTTGGTTAGAAGCTTTTTATTAATTTAAATACATTTCCAAAGAGATCTCTTTTGCCTGGTTTTGAAGATAAGCAGATGTTTTCTGCATTTGAATTATTTTATATCATATATGCTGCAATAATTAGGCATGATGGAGTGAGTTAACGTATTGTCACTTTTGACTCTTCTGATTTTTATTCTGTGTTTACATCAGACCTGTATCATTCAAATACACCTTCTCTTTTGTTGTTTAGTATACATGCTTGTATACGGGTACCTGTATATCATCCAGCGGATAAAACTGTCTTTTATATGTTTTTAGCAAAAACTTCTTTTGTTTACTAAAAAGACAGTTTTATTTGCTTTGCCATATGTTTCTACAAAAAGGTGATATTAAAAACCAGGTTTTATAAAAAGAGAAATGGTTACAGCTGGTCTGCTAGTAAGTGTATCCTAAAAATTGTAAATATTCCATCTATGCTTTATTATCATCCCTTCAGAGTAGAGAGAGACTGTGGTCTACCAGAACTTAGTGCTTACTGTTGCAAAATACTCAGGATTCATCATGGCCTGGGAATTTTCATACCTCTCTCCTTCCAATCTAGGTGGTTGACAACAGCTCTCACAAAAAAAAACATTAAAGATTTTATAAGAGCTGTGAGAAGCATTAGTAAGTCAGTGGAACTTTGAGTTACTGGGTTATGTAGAGTAATCATCCAGTCTCGGCAGTTCTTGTGATTTTATGTGTGTCATGAAAAATTATTGAATTATTATAATTATCCCAAGTGTATGAAAATATTGTCCACTTTAGTAAGTTCAAGTGGCTGATTATTAATAACTGACTTCATAAACTGCAAGTTAGATAATTCCTTTCACATTTAAGTTGCAGAAGACATAGCTTCCAAGTAATACTTTTAAGCCGGGCTCTTACTCATGTCCAGAGCCAATGCAACTATAATTACATTCAGTTGGCTACAGCGTCTGTTTCCAGTGTTTACCACACCACACTTCAGCAGACTAATTCTAAAAATGCTGGTTAAATACCAAAAATATGAAGGGTTTCACAGCTATATACTTAAAACATTTCATTTTCTGTAGTGTAATTGTGTTATTAACAGTGTTGGTCTTGCACACAACTGAATGTACACTTGTTTACCATTTAAAAAAAAAATACTGTTAAAATTTAAATATGCGTATCATTCCAGTCAACCAAAGCTGTGGCATAACTTTTTTTTATGTGCTCCTAAATAAAAACAAGGTCGCTGGCAACTTCTCTCCATTTTGTTTTCTTCTAAGAGCATATGTGGAGTACAGTGAGTAGTTGATTCAGTATCTCGGTGGAAAAAAAATTTACAAATAAGCCAGTACTATAGAAATAAGCCAAAATTTCTCTTGGTGGTGAAGGACATGACTTATAAGAAGTGAGGGTCTATTATTTTTTACTGAAATCAATCTTCAAAAAGGTAAACGGTAGTCACACATTCTGCAGTGCTTCCTCATGTTCCAGAATGGTAACATTAAATACAGAACCACTGTGAGTGCTCTTCTATTTCCTATTACTACTCTGGCAATAAGGCAGAACATGGGCTGTACTGAGCTGATTTGAACCTACTTTTAGTCCAATTTCTTTATGCAATTGGACTCTCTTTCACATTAAACTTTTTGAACTGTACATCCTATTCCAACAAGTTCACAGAAAATCAGTGATTGAATATGACTGTAACTCCCAAAATACTACCACCCTGAAATGTAGTTTAACTAAACATTAAGCATTTCCTTCAAAAATGAAGCTTCATTACCAAACAGAGCAAAACACAAATGTGTTTGTAAAGACTCCTAAAATTATTTTAAAATCTTGTTTTATCTGTTTTATGTTTCTTTGTTATAATAAAGACATAAATTTGAGTTCTCTATCTCATTATACTAGCAAGTAAAATTTGTTAAGAGAAAGCAGATGTTAAGAGAAAGCAAGTTCAATTTTGTAGGAATCCATACGAACAAGCCTAGGGAGGTATACATGATCATACACTGATCAATAGCATCAAAACCAGCGGAGTTCAAAGGAAGATGGCAGAAGAAATGTAACAAAGACTTTTAATAGCAATTTCAATGCAATAAACTATCCAAGTGGCAGAATGTAGAGATTTAACACTGTTTTCTGTCATCTAACACAGATGAAAGCATAATGTTCCTTTATTTTTCCTGTATTTTTAATTTGTCAGTTTACAGCAATTATGTTGTTGATAGACCCATAAGTAACTTGCTAAAGAAAAAACTGCAAAAACTTTTCCAAAAAGTCAGTTCTGGAAGAACTGGTAGAAGAAAAGAAGGGTACTTTCTAGTAATGGGTTGGTTGTTTTATTTTTCTTTTTAAACCATGGTTTTAATTTTGCTTGGTTTTGTGGAGAGGACAAATTTCATGGAGTATTTTCAAATACTAATTTCTCGTCTCCCTCACTTAGCCCTTAAAAACAACCATCTTCTGCTCTGAAATATAAAAACTGGTGTAATAACAAAGCAGTCCAGAGTATATTACTGTGGAAAACATACGCCGAATAAAAAAATAAATCAAACATCTTATCTATAAAGAAATAAAACTCTAAACCACATACAGTATTATCTCCATCAGCTTTCTAACTATTCATTTTTAAATGTAACAGTCCTGTGGCCTAAACAAATACAGTTCCATTGAGAATAGCAAAGACATTATTCCAGCTCTGAAGTTCCCTGCAAAATAGCTAGCTGGAGGTCTGGCTCAGTCTTCAAAGGATGTGCAGTTCTGTCTCTGATCCCTGTTTCTTCTTTTAATGAACTAGTTGAAGTATGACACAATATGAGAGCCCTGCAAATCATCTGTGCTTTGGAGACAAATTCTATTTGCAGTTCACAGTGTAGAAAAATCTTGGAGAGAGCCGAGTGTGAGTGGCATCAAATGTGGGCCTTTGAGGAGGAGGATGCACTAAATACAGAGAACATCCATATCATAAAAGAGGTAGAAGCTAGTGTGGGAAAGACCTTACAAGAAGCTTCTGCATTGATACAAAACCAGTTCTAACATGTACTTGCTTAAGAAAAAAAAAAAGAAGAATGGATGAAAAACGGTTTGTCACCACGCCACATAATGTATGAATGTAGTATGCAGAAATAGACTTCTAGTCCAGACTTCTAAGAATTATAAATTTTCATGTGATCTGCTACTAAGGGAAGAATCGGCTTTCTGAAATAACACTGAACATGACTAGAAATCATTTATTGTCTTCCTAAAGGTCAGTGTATATTTTTCTATCATAAAGTTTCTGGAAAAGAGGAATTTCTATGTGGCAATTACGATGTCTAGTGGTGTATTCCCTTTCAAAAGGAGTTAGCCTAATTTGGTGATAATTGCTCTGATCTAAACAGGATTATGTGGTTGACAGGTTCTAGTGAGAACTTTTTTGGTTTTCATCAAGTGATAAATAAGAAGTCCAGGAAAGGAAATTCTCATATTTTACATGGGTATCTCAAGATTAGCCTGAAAGGGAGTTATATTAGGCTATTTTTGCCTGGATGTATCTTTTATCCAATGTGTTTTTGAGAAATCCACTTTTTGTGCAACATTCTTGATCTATATAATCTGATGTCCAAGTAGAATGGAAATACCATCAAAGCCATTTTCTGATGCACCACACTTACAGATCTCCATTCTGTTCAGTAAAAGGGAGAAAAGTCACCAACACGGGAAAACAAGGTAATTGGATGATGCACATTTTGTACCAGATCAAGAATTTTCCTAATATAATTGCAGGATCTTTGCTTCCAACAAACCCTATTTGGTCTGGGTGCACGTCTCACTAAATCTCCTGTTCTAATACATCTCTCCAGAAGAGGGAATAACTGCTCTTTCATAAGATTATTATTATTTATTGTATACTAATATAAATACTAAAACTCTTGTGAATCTCTTAAAATCTGAGTATAAGTCCATTTGGACCTCTGGTCTTATTTGTCTTAAGATTCTTGATAACTTTTTAATTCCTCTTTTGGGTGATGGCTGGGAATATATTTAGACTTAAAACATCGTTTCTGAAGCCTCCATAAATTATTTTAAAAGATTACTCTGGGAAATATTTTGAACTATTTATGAACCTCAACTAAGAGTCTACAGTCATTTTTAAAGAGGACTTGCACAGTAAATCTAGGGTTCAAACTACTGATGTCTGCAAAGGAGAAAATCAAAAGAATTCAAAAGACTGAAATGACATTGTATTTTAAATAGAATCAAAAAAAAGGAAAAACTTGGAGATTCCAGCCTTTTCTAGGCTAAATATTGGTTATGAACAAGTAAACACTGACTCAGACCGTGTGCAGTTCTGGGCCCCACAACTTAAGAAGGATGTTCAGGTCCTTGAATGCATCCAGAGGAGGGCAACAAAGCTGGTGGAAGGGCTGGAAGGCATCTCCTGTGGGGAGCAGCTGAGGGCTTTGGGTTTGTCTACTTTGGAGAAAAGGAGGCTGAGGGGCGACCTCATTGCTCTCTACAGCTTCCTGAGGAGGGGAAGTGGAGAGGGAGGTGCTGAGCTCTTCTCCCTGGGCTTCAATGACAGGACATCTGGGAATGGCTCAAAGCTCCGTCCATCAGAGGAGGTTCAGACTTGACATTAAGAAGCATTTCTTTACCGACAGGTTGGTCAGACACTGGAACACGCTCCCTAGAGAGCTGGTCAATGCCCCATGCCTGTCAGTGTTTAAGAGGCATTTGGACAATGCCCTTAATAACAGGCCTTAACTTTTGGTCAGCCCTGAATTGGTCAGGTAGTTGGACTAGATGATCGTTGTAGATCCCTTCAAACTGAAATAGTCTATTCTATTCTATTCTATTCTATTCTACTCTAAACCATTATTAATTCCCATACATTTTGACCTCAACATATGCTATGCATTCAGTCACAAACAATAAGGTTAAACAAGGATCGTAGGAACACAGAATAACTCAGGCGGGAAAGGGCCTTGGGAGGTCTCCAGTCCAACCTCTTGCTCAAATCAGGGTCATCAGTGAGACCAGACCAGGTCACCTAGGACTTCATCCATTTTGGGCTTGAAAACCTTGAAGGATGGGGACTGCACCACCCCTGGGAGCAACCTGGTCCGATCATGAACATGTCTTCATCACTTCTTTTGCTTATTTAATAGATTTATATTTTGATTTTGACAAGCTTACTTCAGTTCACTTACCAGATCTAGAACAATGTTAGCAAGTACCTTCTGTTGCCTTCTCCTATCATGTGCATCATTTGCCTAAGACTGGTCCAAAACTTCACTTCCCTTTCCCAGTAACTTTTAAATCTTACAGTGTAGGACAGAGTGCATCTTTTCATGTTCCTTGGTTCTGTTTATTGCTTCGAGATGGTCTGAATCAGAGTTGGTACTAACTGAACATCTGCAAAACACACAAAGCTCTAAAAGCACCACCTTTTTCACATTCTTTCCTATGCTTACCTCCTCCATCTGGACACAAATTCAGCCTTGCTTAAGTAGCCTGAATTCCTACTGAAATCAGCTTAGTCAGGCAAAAAGTGAATTTGGCCCAAGAAGTAAATCAAGGGATACTTTTTGCACTCACTAAAATTAATTTTTTTAACTTACTATATAAAAAATTAAGGTGGGATTTTATTAAATGGTGTACTTAAGACATTTTGTTTAGGTTTTAAGTAAATTTTCACTATAGTTTCTTTTAACTTAGCCAAAGAGCCTTTTAAGATATGCTAAAAAATTACTAAGCTTTTGGTTTGGGATGGCAAAAGTTGCTAAATTGTATAACAATAGATAATATTTCTCTTTTTTTTGGTCTTTTAATATAAAAATATTCCAGTTTTAATAATTTTTTTCAGTGTAAAAGTTATGCTACTATTTCAGCCATACCCTGCTCAGATTTGTTTTTTTCCTCCCTCTCCCTCGTCGCCCCCCAAATAAATACTTCCTATTTTATCCTGAATGTGATCATGGATTTCCAGCAAAATCTAACTTTTCAGAATAATGGCTGCAATCCTTAATAAGGGAAAAGAACCTGAATATTTAATAAAAAATGTTTGTCTCATTGGGTTTTTGAATTAAATCCATGTGCACAAAAACAAAGAATTAAACACACTGAGTAAATAGTCTTTCAATTGCTCAGCTTTCAGCCCTTGTGATTTAGTAACTTCATTAATGCTCAAATCACCATAGCAGTTTCCAATGTTCAAGCCTGGAATATATAAAAGCAAGGATAAAGCTTTTTGATAAAAGCGCTCCCAGGGTAATAAATAAGGAAGAACTTACAGAGAAGAAATGGAGCCCTTTTTCTGTGTGTTTTACCTTTAATATTATGTTTACTTTTTAAAATTGAGTTACATTGTCATTCTAATTGACAGTCATTGATGCAGGAACCTACTGATGAGCACAGCCATCATAAGATGTAGGGTATTTCATGTTCTGGTCAGGGCGACGATGCAGACAAAATGGTCTGTAATGGTCTGAGTTTCTCTCTATGTTGAAGCAGCACTAAAAAGTGTTAACCAGATGTATGTAAAATCTTGGATGACTTTAAGAGCACTGCAAAAAATAGTGAAATACAGTAGTCAGTCTTGGTAAAATCTTAATGACATCGACGGTGCATGGAAAATGCAGAACTTTGAAAATTATGGGGGTTTAGAAGATCTAGGTTTATTTTCAAATATTTGGTGTGGAGTATGGATGCTATCTTTGGGAGAAGTTTTCGGGATCTGCCTTTCTTTTGGTTCCTAGAAATTTAAAAGACAATTTTGCACTACGCTAATTCTGTCAGTGTAATAAATGTTATTAAATATTACAGCTTATTAAATGTTCAAATACCTGATTTGTGGTGGGAAAACCGCTAATCTGTAAAGCATGTTTTACTTTAAACAGTTACTTAGCTAGAACACGTCCAAGCATCTGTTATTTCCTGAAGTCATTCACCACTGCTGCCCGCCCCCCATCAACCTTGGAAGTCCAACTCTGAGACTGACTGACAACTCAGTCAACAGCGAGGGGGGGAAGTTATGGGGGGAAGTTTGTTGGGGGAAAGTTGTGATATATGGACTCACAGGATTTTATAGCCTCATTTATACCGCAGGACAACATAGGAAGATAGAATTTCTGACTCAGGCTAAAACTAGTATTGCAAATGTCAACATGACCCAAAGGAGTTTGTGTACTGTAAGCAACATAGAGCGTCATAATGACTCTGAATTACACTCCCAAATTCCTTTTCTCACACTGCTGCTTGACCAGATATATTCTCCATGTTCTGTACTAAAACTACTAATTTAGCTCTTAGAACACTTTTGTGAACTTGCAAAACCAATGACTCTTAAGGGCTTGCAGAGCTAAAGGGACTTTAGTTAGAATTCCTTACAAAACCCTTGTTCTTTGTTTCTCTGTTGTTTGTTCTAGCTGAGAATTTCCAAGAAATGCAAATTCTAGGTGCATCTGGGTGCACAATGAGGGGCTAGTCTGGGGGCATACCCAATGCCGACACCCTTCTCTGCAATTCAAGACCAGATGACCCGCAGCCTTCTTGACCATTGGGACCAGAGGGAGACCTCTGTACAGAGGACATCTATGCATTCCCAAGGAGGGTAATAAACTTTAGCTATGTATTTAAAAATGTGTCTTTAAAGACCCAGTTTCAGGAACAAAATCTGGCTCAACTCCGCCGCAGGGGGATTAGAAATACCACCTGTGTGGTTCAGCTCCCAAAAAGCTATTATTGAGAGGGGGAAAAAAAAGGACTACAATGTTACACTTTCTCTTCCCCTTCCCTTTTATTTTTACTTACAGGAGGGAAATTAGGCAATTGTTTGCGAGGTTCTGTACAGCATTTTTGCTCAATCTTTGAGTAGCAAAGTAAAATAGGTAAATGATCCAACTGTTTTTTGGCAAAACCGTTACTAAAGCTTTGTATCTAGTCAGTGTCCAGACTTTGTAGATGTAGAAATACCACAGAGGTTACAGACGGAGATGGGCTGTATTTTGGTGAAGACAAGTCACCAAGAGATGATTATTTGAACCCTTCTTATAGCTGCATACAAACTGAAAAGATACGTGAGACTTAAAGCTTACTAAGCCACAGAGTATCAGAATAGGTGGAATAGGTGGAAGGCAAGGCTTGTGCCAAGAAGGCTCACCGCCTAGCGCCCCAGAGAGCCGCCTCAGCGGGGGGATCCAGCCAGCCATTCCAACTCTTATGGCCCAGCTGACTTGGTGTCTCCTCCAGAGCAGCGCCCTGGCCCCAACCGCAGGGAGCCGCAGAGTTGTGGAGCCAGCAGGCCCCCGCCCCGCCCCGGCGTGCCATCGGCCAGCCCAGGGCCGCCCTCCGGCGTGCTGCTCACGGCTGCTCACCTCGGGGCCCGGCGCTGCCCGTCCCGCCCCACCCGTTACCGGGTCTCAGCCTCCTCCTCGCAGACGCCAGCACGCGAAGGGCGGTTTTACAGAGAGAAGGGAGCGGGGAGCGCGGAAGGGGACAAGGCGAGAGGCGGCCATGGCGCCAGCCGGGCCCGGCTCGGGTCGGGTCCGGTCGGGTCGGGTCGGGCGGCGCCGGGTCCGCCCCGCCGCGGGATGCGGAAGCCGCCGGCTGCCGTTGGGACCCGCCCCCCGCCGCGCGCCCCGCCCGGAGCTCGCGGCGCCACCCGCCGCCGCCGCTAGCTGGCGCCCCGCCCGCCGCCGCTGCGCCCCGCCCTCAGCCCCGGCGCGAGGGGCGGGGCGGACCGGGCCGGGCCGGGCTGCGCGAAGCGCAGCGCGCCGCACTGGGCGCCTGGCTGCTTCTTCCGCGCTCCGCGCGTGGCCCCGCCGCCTTGGGCCGCAGGTAGGAGGCGGGGATGGCGCCGCTCCGCGCAGCCGTCGGGGCGGCGCCTCGGCCTCCGGCCCTGCCCGCGCTTCAGGGAGTGGGTACTGGAGGGGGTCGTCGAGTGGGCCCAGGGGGGGGCCGTAGGGCGGGGGTAGCCGGGCCGGAAACAGTGGCGTGCGGTGAGGCCCGGGCGCGGCGTGGGGCGGCCGGCATTGTTGGTGGGGGGCGGGGGCGGGCGCGGGCCGCGGCGGGGCCCTCCGGGGAGCCGCGGGGATGCCGCCCGCGCCCCCCGGGCCGGGGCGGGAGCCACGCGGAGCCGCTTGGCGCGGCCCGCCCCGGCCCGGCGCTCCCGCGGGCGGCGGCGCCTTTGCCCCCTCCCAGCGGTGCTGGGCGCGGCGGCGGGGCCGCTGCCAGCGTGGGAGCGTGTGGCGACTGGACCCCGGCCCCGGGGCCGCGGGCGGCGGCGCGTAAGACGGGCTTTGCCCCCACAGCGCGGAGGTCCTGGCACATATACCCCGCCTGCCTCTTCCGTGAGCTGAGCGGCGGGCCCCGCGCTCCTCGCAGGCCCGTGTACCTTGCGCTCCCAGCCCACGGCTGCTTCGCGTTCCCCAGAATGCGGTGGAGGTAAGGAGGCAGTGAGGAGCACCGCAGAGCGTTCGTGGAGCTGTCCGGGCGGGTGTCGGTCCCGGTACCCGCGTGCGGAAGGAAGCCTTGGGGAGTTTTCATGTAGGGCCTGAAGCCTGCAGTGAGGTTTGGTCAAGGGAGCTTTCGGTGCCAGCTGCTAGTAACAGTGTAAACGGTGGAAAAGCCAGAGTTCACCTGTTAGCACCTGCATCTATTCATAACCGTTTATAGTTCTCTTCAGTTGTAACTTATAACCAGCAGCAGTCCCCATACGATTCTTAATACTCTTAGGCAAGTGCTAAACCTGAATATGACCTTAGTATTCAGTCCGATAGTAACAAAGTGCATTAGTGCCCGGTTCTCTATGGGTAACTTTATATTTCTCTGTAATAAATCTTTCTTAGTGAAGGGTAGAGGGAGGCTTAAAGCTCTGTTTAAGTGATTGTACCGTCCACGATACTCATTTGTGCACTCTAGCGTGCATTAAAGTGTTACTTTACAGAGTATGAAGCTTGCTAAGCTGCTTTGGTTTATTGGCAGGCATATTTTGCCAATTCTGTCTCTGCATATTAAGATATTGGGGGAGTGTCTCTGAACAGTTGAGGTGCTGTTTTGAGTGGTCTACAGATATATAGGAAAATAGTCTCAGGTCTTAATTTCTTTATATATAAGTTATTTATATGCTATTTTACACAGCGGTTTTAGCTGGCATAAGTGTGAGTGAGTATGTACGTACTATAAAGAAACTAGCGAGTCATGTGCATTAGTAGATGTTTTCTCTGAACATATCTTTGTTTATTAGTGTGCTCTCTGTGTGCATGTACGATGCTGTACATGCTTGCATAGCTGCGTGTGGAAATGAATCAATGGCTGAAGCGTGCAGTTACACAGATCTCAGTGGGAGTGATGGAGAGGGTCTGTGATGGGGAGAAGGACTTGCTGTTTGTACCAGTAGTTGGCAGACTTCTGACAAGGCTCATCCTGAATACCGTAAGAGTTCCTGGAGTATTTCCAGGAGGGGTGTAGCGAGGACTGGGGAACCGATGCTTTGTTTTGCCATGCGGAGTAGAAGTGTGCAGCACTGATTCTCCTTCCTTACTTTTTCCTAGTCATCTCTCTTACTGAAAGCTTCTCCTCCCACTACCCTGCAGCTGTTGGTGTATTTTGAACCATACTCTGTTTTACGTGGTTTGCCTGCTTTACTGTTATTTTTATTTTTTCCCTTGAGGAAAAGTGCTTATTAGAATAGTGAAAATGGTGGAGGGTGGTTCTCACAGTGACTTTGAAAGGGAGGGAAGTGAGGCAATGGCAGTGCGATCACTGAAATTAAGTTCTTGCATAACAGTACTGACATTGTAGCGTGGCTTTCTTCATAATCTCTCCTTTGACCATCCTTATGCTGCTGGCTTGGCCACCGGCTTTGCGTAATCATATGCAAATGTTGTAAGTTATGGTAGATTCAGATGAACTGAATATTCCGGGTCAAAGTTTTCTGTTCGCAGTAGTTGTAAGTTTAATACAAATTTACAATGCCTGCATGTGTTATTGAGCTTTTATTAGTTTTTATTCCATACTTGCATTACACTTAAACACTTGTTTTTAGGTAGCGTTTAAGTATGGGAAGGAGCATTTGAGAAGAAGGCAGAGAACAAAACTTTGAAGCCATTATATACATAACTCTAGTAAGCTTGAGGAAGTGACCTTGAGCAATGTGGATGGTGTAAGTGAATGAGACACCTTTCCAACAAACACCTAAATCTGCTGCAGATTGCATGAAATTAAGACAAAGAACTAGTCATTTAAAGTGCTTCAGTTAAAAAACAAACCAAAAAACTCTAAATTGCATTGATTAAACATATTTTTCCTGATATGTTTGAGTAGGTCTTATGTTTAACTAGTATCTTTCTTTGAATAGCTGTTCCTAGTCAAAGGCTGAATATAATACTGGTTTTGTTTAGGTTGATAGTTTCAAAATAATATCTGCAGAGCTGTATTTTCAGACGTGGCAACATAGGATACTACCAAACATGTATTTCTTGTCTGACACAAAAGCAATGGAGACCTTTATTCCATTAGCATTTTGGTTTTTAAAGACAAAAATCAGTATTTATTCAGTGAAATCTGTAATACTTTAAAAACTCTGCTTTCTTTCCCCCACCTATCTTTATTATTTTAAAAAGGCAATTTAATTTTTGTTGACAAGCCAGGTTGTGTTATGGTCTTTTGTTGTTTTTTTCCAAGTGGGCTAACCTGAAACTTGAGAGAACTTTGAAAATGAAACTTAGATATTGGTTGGTGAGAAGATGAAAATCAAAAATACAGAGAAATAAAATACAGTTATGAAGAAAACATTTTTTTAACTTACTAACCCACTAAAGAATAAAAATGATTTGGTTCATGATATGCATCAGCTTTTTTACATGTGTCTCACTGTTTTATATTTTGATGAGTGATGATAGTAAACAGCTATCTTTATGCTGGCCAGGAGCATCAGCTTACTGATGGAGTGGGGGGGAAGCATTCATCTGTGATTCCATATAGCAAGGAAGTCGCATTGTTTATTTAAAGGACTCCAGATATTTCGGAAAAGTTACCCTCTGTTAAACACTTCCATCTAATATTGCTTGGCAAAAAGATGTTAGAAGTTAAATAGCCTTCTTTCCCACCATTTTCTTTTTACTTTCCCTGCTTGCTAAGTCTGCTCATACAAAATTCATTAGCTTGGACCAACTCTTGAAATTCCATCTGTCTCTTTTCTGTGTAAATTGTATGCTCTGTCATGCTGATCTGGTCTGAGCTAGTCGCTGGAGTTGCCACTTGTATTTCTTCAGTAATTCATTTGTGATCCTCTTTATTTTTAAAAGGTAATTTCCTGGATCATAATTGTTTTCTGTTTAAAGCTGCATTAATAAGAAGAATTAATAACAAGAATAACAATCTGGTTAAATAGTTCTTGCTTCTTGCAGTAGGAACATATTATTAGAAGTTGATTTAACCTTTTGCAAAACATGTAATAATTCCTTGTGGTATTTATTGTCCAGTATACTGAATTGCTGAGGGGCTTAATACTTCACCTGTTGACAAGAACCTCTCCCCCCCTGCCCCCCCCCCGACTATTCTGTAGTTATCATTTTTACTGGTTGTTTTGTGGACTGTTGTTTTGCATCACATCCTAAAGTTATGGCACTGACCTTATTAATTCAGTAATATCCATTCATCTGTTTTCTTAAGGCTTACAGGATCATAACATATGCTTTATGCATAATTTCATTTTCTTGCATTTAATTTTGAGAAAAAACCTGTGTTAAACTTTGTTCTTACTCAATCTGAATGTTGTCTCATGTGATGCAACAATTTAGTATTACCTCCATTCACTTTTTCGTTAGCATAAAGTAGTTCGGAATTTCTCCTAAGGAACAGCAAGAGTTGGTGAAAAATGTGTATAGTTTATTGATATCTTTCATGAGCTTGTTCGCTGTAATTTTTTTTTTTTAACCTCCTTTTCCTGTCTCTACAAACATGGTATCAGTGTGTAAAACACAGCTATTCTAGAGGATCTTCAAGAGCATGGTGAAGCCACATTAGTCTAAGTTCCTTCAGCTGGAGGTAAAGAGAGTGGCTAAAGACAACCATCTGGCTTTGGCAGTACATGCAGCAGTATCATCAGCTTTCAGTAGAAGAACCCATAAGCTGCATACATCTCAAAGTCTATGGCCTGGCTGCCCCAGCTCTAGAAAAAGAAACGTGGCACCTTTCTGGATACTTTTTCGTAGCTGCATTTTAGCTTGTTTTTTTCCTTTCAACTAAATATATCGCTTGTTTTAGTTGCAGATTGGAAATAATTATTTCCAGAAAACTTTGCTCTACAAGTACATAATTGCATCAGCATATTTCAGTGATAGAGAAACAAGATGGGATTTCCAAGAGCACATACTACATGTATGTGAATTTTTCTTTTCAGACTGCAAGGGGAAAGGTGTAAACTTTATTCTTCGCCTTCACAAACAGAGACAATTGAAATAATTAAAAATGTGTGCTGGCTTCACATGTGCTGGGTGACTTTACTTACTCCTGATATTTGATAGACAAACATTGTATCTTTTAAGTGCATTGTATATGTTAAGTAATGACAGCACAGAGAAGGGGAAGTGTCAAAACTGGCTTGATATCTCTATCCAGTATGTTTGACTCTTTTACAGAGTTGATATCACTGAGTCTATTGCTGTCTTTCCATTCTGCCATCTGCTTATTGCAGTTATGAGCATTGTATCAAGGAGGCATATCTTTGTGATTCTTAACAAATGGTACTACCTGCAGGCTTGGCATCTGGAAAAAAAAAATCTCTGCTTAAAAAAAAAAAAATAAAATTAGTAGTTGCATGGACAGGAATTTAATGCTTATCCTAAAAAAGGCATCTTCTCAAATCAGTTCATATTCTAGTTGAGAAGTAACAATGGAAATACCAATTTACAGAAAACCAGTTCTTTTGCTGAGAGCAACTTACTGTGGTTTCAAAATAACGCAGACTTTTTACAAATCATAGGAGTGTCAGGGGAAACCCCTCTTCGTCTTTCTTTGTCATCTTTAAATATTGATTAATTAAAGTTGATACTTTTTGAGTCATTTACATTTCTCTCCTCAGAAAGACAGTAAGTAATACATTTAACAAAAAAAAACCCCAAATGATCAGGAAAAAAAAAATCCCAAGCAAAACATGCATTGGATGCAGTAAGAGCGCATGGCAAGAGGTCATTCCAACAACAAATGATTTACAGTGTGTATATTAGCATGGTGTGATGTTAGACATTAGTGTGTCATACATGTGTTTTTCATTCGTCCCATGCTAATCTTTGAGTGATATCTGACAACTTTGTGAAAGATTCAGTAATTGGAAAGCCTTTGTATTCGCCAAATGTGGAGGTTTTGATGATTTTACTCTCAAAGAACTATCCCAAGCATATTAATGTATTCTTTGAGGCAATACAAAGATTTATAGTACTCAATGTAGTATTTCTATTCATTATTCTTTTTCTCTGTGTTTTAGACAGTTTTCTCAATATTTAGCTGGATTGGGTCAGGTTAATTTATATGCAGAGCCTGCTTTATAATATAAAGAGAATTGATAAAATCTCATAAAATCTTAATGAACTGAACTGTATTCTGCAAGCACTTCCAGTCTGTATTGGTCAAGTGAATCCTCTTGGTAACTGTTATTTTCAGTTATTTTCTGTACTTTTAAAATATGTGAAGCAGCAGCAGCAAAGAAGAGCCTATGGCATCTTGTTCCTCTTCTCCTTGTTTTGATTCTATAGTAAATCTTTAATTATAAATTGTCTTGAATTGGCATCACTCTGTTTGTCATTCTTTTTGAGAATCAAGAAGACAAGGCAGCTGTGATCTGAAGAAACACTCTTTTTAAATTGAAATACTGTTTTTTTTTCAGTATTATAATTGATGCTGAGAATTACTGATGAGCTTACTCCACTGCACAGCAATGAACCTAATAGTAGTCATCTAATGCCTTATAACCATGAAATGGCCTAAAAATGCAGTCTAAAAATTTTAAGTATGTATTTGTAGGTAATGGTATCTACATTCACAGATACTGTGAATCTCTCAAATGATTTTCTGTTATATAAGTCTTCTAAATAATGTTTCTCTATCTTTTTTTACCAGATAAGGAGACAAAGCATGTTGAAGCCATATGGCAGCTTGAGTAACTCACATTAAAAGTCTTGGGAAAGAACACATACATGCTGAGTTTTGGACTCTGCCTGTGGAGCTGGCCAGTCATTCCTCTTACCAGTTAGCAGTGCTGTTCCCTTGAGCTTCTGATGTTTATGGCACCAACTTCTGATGCTACTGTTGGCTTTCGAGTGTCTGTCAGATTTCTTGTTTTTAGAGCTATTCTTTGGACTGGAGCACAGAAATGGAAGTTCTGCAGAACTTCAGGCTGAAGTTCTAGGCTGGAGCTTGCTGACTTGAAGGCTTTTCTGCTCTGATTTTTCTTTGTACTGTTTTTGGCCAATGAGGGGTAATTGTTCAGCAGTGAACTCCTGCCTCCTTCCCTCCTGCTTGTAGTTATTCTTCAAAGTTGATTGCTTTTTGTTACCAGAGCACACACCCATGTTTCAAACAGAAGCAAATGATTTTAAAAGCTAAGAAGAGCCTTTGTGTTGCTTTCAAGTTCTCAAGGCTTTTTTAACTCAAAAAGTGCATGAAGACATCTATTCCTCCCTCCCTTTCCTTAGGGCACATATTGCTGTGGCAAGTGATTGTTGGTTTTGGGTTTTTTTTTGTTGTTGTTGTTGCTGCTGTTTATATGTGACTAGATAATATGATTAATTTCTAACTGTGCTGTATGAGTATTTTATTTATACTTTTTCTAGCATCATTTCAGCTTTTTAACAGAATGGGTTTGGTCTTTCTGGAAGATTACTGGAAAGATTTCCAAACTGCAGGGTAAAAATCAGGAATTAAAAGAACAGGAACAGTTAAATACTTAGGTTTCTTGGCTAAAAGCACAGGGTAACCAAAAGTCTTAATGCAAAATTTTTCTGTGCTATGCCTCCAGTAACCATGGGTCCTGATGATGCAGGAACTATAATTTCTACTTAAGGAATTGTCATTAATATCTTTAACTCAGTGGCTGAAACCTCACTATATTTATTGTCTCACTGCTAGATATGGTGCTTAAGTAGGAAACAACTGCAACTGCTTCGACTATTCTGAAAGTTTCAGTTGAATCCATAAATATGTTTCAAAGTCAATTAAATATAACGGGCAACATTCCTGAGTTTTATGTGAATGGTTTTTTCAGTGAAAAATTTTGGTGTTTGGTTTGCTTCAGTATTTTAATCCTTTATTTAGCTTTTGCTGTGTTACCTGTATTGTTAAATTCAAAATGCTTAAAAGCTGACTAGATGAAGTGTATCTGTGTATCTGTAAAAGTGATGCTACACGAAACTGGTAATGAAGAATCCTAAGTAGACCATGATTATAAGAACTGAAAAAGGACATCTAAGACTAAAGGAATGTTAGTAATAGTCTCTCCATAATAGAAGATGGTCAATGGCAAATAAAATCCTCTTCAGCGAAACTGTGGGGATTTTGTTTAGTCCTAGTTTATTGGCATAGGACGGGAGCAGCAGGTTGATTTGAGACTAAGCAGGGAAGCAGCGGTGGGAACATTACTTAAACTGCTCCTTTGCAGTCCCTGAACAGAAACAAGGTAGGCTTAAATTTTGCATGAGGCTAGATTATTTTCTTTTGCAAGTGAGATTTGCATACAGCTTCCCCTCTTACTTTAAGGCAAATGAATAGAGGTTGATCTTGATGGGATTTTTGGGGGTGTCTGATTGCAGAAGTTTGAATGAAGTATTGAAAGGGAGGGAGTGTTTTCCTTCCCTTTCTTATTGCATCTTTGCTGCTCAGCCTGTGTTCTGCTAAGCCTCAGAATGGCAGCAAGTAGCAGCTTTAAAAGTTTGCAAACTGATAATAGCATGTTTTAAGTCAGTCTCATTTGTGAAACATTGAGCTTTTGAATGTCGTTTACGATGACATTCAGAATCGTGTTTCTGCTTGACACTTGGATACCAACTTTCCTTTATTCTTTGAGTCTCATTGCCTTTAAACATTACAAAGCTATGCTGAATTTTTTGTGAACTATATTGGCTAGAGAGTCACTAGCTACTGTTTAGAGCAGAGGTGAGGCTGACAATGAAGGAAGCATGGATTTGAAAACAAATGTGACCTTTCTATTTTGTGAAGTAACTGTGTCACTGAGGTGGTGTAGATGATGCTGAAAACAAAGAAAAGAAAAGAATTAAGCCTTCTCTGTGTTCTGGCATCCACTGGCATATATTTGCTGGGATATTGACCTTGGCTTTCCATGTTAGAGATGATAATGGCTTATGGCAGACAGCTGTATCTGTAAAGGCTGTATATTTGGAATAGTTGTGAGGGAAGAAAGGACAGGGCAAAATAGTCTATTTCCAAAAGAAACAGAAAAACAAATAAATACCATAGAATTCAGAATATTGGTTATTCTTAAGATGCTTATAAGAATCTTATGCTATATTCATTAAACGCTAGTATACTGTTTCCTTTGTTAGAAATACATTAGAATAAAATCATGTGAGTTTGTTTGGTTGATTATGAATAAGACGATAGGTTTTTTTGGCGGAGGAGGATTGCTAATGACCTATAAAGACAGCTGTTGAACAGCCAGGATGCCATTCTTTGAATCTAAAGCAAGCTGCCTTCACATCTGGAAGAGGGAAGCATTGCAGTACCCTCAGTAGATCAGGTCTGGTCCGTGGTCATGCCTGACTGAGGTAGTAGCTATTAGACACATTTTGTTAAAAGCTTTGTTTACTAAGATTATTGTAAATAGAAAAAATACACAGCTGAATATGGGACAAGTTGCTGTGGATGTGCTAATGGTTGTAGATGGCCTCAGAGGCAAGGGGCTGTAAGGAATCAAATGGACTAAAAGGATGAAAAAATGGACTGGAAAGATGCTTCTTTTTTGTACAGTACTACTCAAGATGTTTTTAACGTTTAAGAATATCAAGAGTATATTTATGGTATCTTTTATTAAAAAAACACCCAAGATAATTTTAAAAGGCAGACGTCGGTGATAGTTTTGTTATGCAACACCCTGCAGAGCATAAGACAAGGCTGAATAGAGAAGTGCTGGTCATGACTTCTGGGTGGTACAAAATCTCATTTCTGCCATCCTCTTGCAGCTCCTCGTGTTGCATAAAGGCTCTATTTCTGACCAAGCTCTGTTTTATTTTTAGGAGGATAGCAT
The DNA here is from genome assembly GCF_964195595.1 of Calonectris borealis. Taxonomy (NCBI): domain Eukaryota; kingdom Metazoa; phylum Chordata; class Aves; order Procellariiformes; family Procellariidae; genus Calonectris; species Calonectris borealis. The sequence goes on along the minus strand of NC_134352.1, from coordinate 27,214,001 downwards.
TGTGTTTAAAATGGAAGTTGACATAAATGGAGAGTCCAGAACTACCCTGTCCACCCTCCCTGTGCCTCTTGCAGAGGTGAGTCCTGCGGGCAGGATGGAAGCAGAGAAGCCCCGCTGTTCCAGTACCCCCTGCTCACCAATGCGACGGACGGTTGCGGGATATCAGATTCTTCACATGGACTCTAACTACCTGGTTGGCTTCACAACTGGAGAGGAGCTGCTAAAATTAGCCCAAAAGTGTACAGGAAATGAAGAGAATAAAGGGGAGTCTGGGCCGAACTTGCGCTCCAAACAGCTTGATTCAGGACTTACACGTTCTTCCCGTTTGTACAAAACTAGAAGTAGATACTATCAGCCGTATGAGATCCCAGCAGTAAATGGAAGGAGGAGGAGGCGGATGCCCAGCTCAGGGGATAAATGCACTAAGGTTTTACCATATGAACCTTACAAGGCACTTCATGGTCCCCTGCCTCTTTGCCTTTTAAAAGGTAAAAGGGCTCATTCGAAATCCCTGGACTACCTCAATTTAGACAAAATGAGCATTAAGGAACCTGCTGACACAGAAGTGCTGCAATACCAGCTCCAACACCTTACCCTTAGAGGGGACCGTATGTTTGCAAGAAATAACACATGAGCTATCATCTCAAATTTGGAACCAATTTCTGATTATTTCTCTGCTGCTGCAAAAATCCACTGTTGTACTGTGTCCATGACTGCCCACATTGTAGGAGGTTGTATCAGCTAAATGTTATCAGAAAGTAATTTATTTGAAAAGAATCTTGGCAATGCAATGTGTTACAAATACTCGGAGGGAGAAATCTTTCCTGAGCAAGCAGCTTCTGATGCAAATTTGACTGCAACTGGTGGATATTTCTTTGGACACCTTGTAACAAAAAAAAAAAGCTTTTGATTTTTTGGTTTGGGATTTTTTTTTTTGGTACAGTTAGATCTAGTATTTACAGTAATTTAACACTGAAAAATTGGTGATGTCTGCTTGGTTGTTGCTAATTTTGGCTTGATGTTAGAAACTTCTCTTGGATAAGTACTCAAGTTTAGGAGGTTTTTTGGTTTTACTTTTTGTTCCTGTATTCTACAGTAAAATGTATGGGTTTTGGTTTTTTTACATCATGGAGAGGAAAGTCAGCTTGGCTAAATTGGGTCACTTGCTATTTAAACAATCCAGTTCAAACATTTGCAAACTGCATTTGCACTGGTGATGAGGGTGAGATTCACTCATAAAACAAACCTTTGCTACTTGAATCCTATTAAATAATTTTTTAATTTCTGCATGGAAGTAATTGCTTTGCCTCCTTGGTTCTATAATCCTTGTTCAAGATAAGTATTTGCATTATTAAAAATAAATCTTTTTGGGAGTGAAGATTTTTTTTGTTAGTGGGATTTATTTTTTATATTGTCTTGACACACAAACAAGGATTCACTTCAGACTCCAGTAAATACACTGGAATGTCTGCATTGGTATGTCACTAGTGTTTTTTATTTTAATTCCTGATTCCTGTATCATGTATAGGAACAGAAGGTGTGAAATAACTTCAGCATTGTGTTGGAAATTCAGTTGATTTGAAGCACTGAATACTTGAGATCTGGAAGGCTGATTTTTTTGATGGAGTGCAAGTGAAGTGTTTCTGTATCAGCATTGAAGAGATGATCCTGGATTATTCAACAGAGTAGATTGAATACACTGGCTTACTTTGTTACTTAAGAATTTTTTATCCAAACATGACATCAATTGCAGTTTTGACAGCTCTATTCCTAGGTGTATTTAAAACATTTTAGTAACTTAAGTTTAAAAACGAAAAACAGTTTTCAGACTTTTTTTTTAGGTGCAATCTTTTACTGAAACAGTGTGCTACTTGGTTTTGGCTGATGACCTCTGCAGAAGAAGTTAAAATAAGATCACATTGTTTTGAAACAGAAATTATTTGATCAGTTGTTTCTGGTAGAATTAAGGGGATTTTTTTGTTTGTTTGTTTATCATTGAAAATGAATAGAAAGCACTAGTTAGTGCACTGTGGAAAATGAAGAGTTCTCATTCTGTCATTTACTCCACAGTTGTAAATGAAGGCAGCCCAGTAGTCTGCATTTTGCTGGTTTGATTATCTTTTTTTAGGTTTATTAGAACCTTTGCAACAAACTGATGTGTATTTTTAAAAGTTAACTACACCTGTGTAAATTTAATGTACTGAACAATGATCTTGGAAGTTAAATCTTCCTGTATAGTCTTTAGTTTGAGAAACAGAATATGGTCAGATGCCAAAGAGATGGGGGTTTTGTTTAAGGAATAACACTACTTTATTGAAATACCCTATGAAACTGTATTTCTGGCTGAAAAATAAAAAGGGTGGTATAAACACCTATTGTTGTGGAGTCTTTTGCTGTGTAGGAGAAAGAGGACATTTAAAAAATACGACTTTAGACCAGGGATCATTTAAAAACAACTTTAAAGCAGGGATCTTGGACTTTGTGAAATAGGTGCTTAGGATTGCTACTATGTTTCAGGAAATGGGCCATGCAATTATTAATATTTTGTGCATGTTTCTCATGTCATCCTGTGTCATAATTCTATAGCTACACTAACAGAAAGGTTGATGGCTAAGTTCATTAAAAAAGTGTCAGTACTTTATCTGTTTGGTGATTTGCTCGTGAAGGTGCTTACAAGTGGTGATATTGTTTGCTTAACTCATACACACTTGCAGCTGTCATAGCATATCCTCAATCAATAGCCCAATGTTTTGCAAGTTTGGTTTGTAACTGATTTGGGTCTTTATCAGAACTCTTATATCCACGAGGAGTTCCTGTTTTTACATCTAAATTAAGCAAAATCTCAGCCAAATGAAAGCTTTTGATCTTCTCTTATTTGAGCTGCTTATAATGTCTTCCATTAAACTAATTTATTAAAGTCAAAGATGAGATGGTTCTTAAGACTACTAAAATGAAATTGGATATGAACAATACTGACCTTTCAAAATGAGTTCTCACTGTTCTTGTAATAAATTAAAAGGGAAAAAAAGCATCCAAAAAATGATGTTTCCTTGTCAGCTTTAGGTATCTTCCAGAGGATTAAAAGAGTGAAGGTAGGAATGATACAGCGTAGTAACACAAATCTTCCATTTAACAGACCATTAACACCAAAGCAGCTCTGGAATCAAGTACAAATGTGTAAGCTGGGATACTGAGGCAGATGTTAAATTCAGACACACTGCTGGCATTTTTTTAAAAAATATTCCAAAAAAGGATTGGTAAGAAACCCATTCTTTATTTCAGTGTTTTCTTTCTTCATTTTAGGTATAAACTTGTAACTACTCCTGTCCTGCTGTGTTACGGTTTGTGTTTACATCTGTAAATATGGTACCTCACTGATCTTGTGGTTTCCTGAACTTCTCTTTGTCCATCCATGGTATTCTGACGTATACTCGGTTCTCTTGGGTGATGATCTCTCTTGCTGAGCATGTTTACTGTAGTGGCATTGTTAATTGCAGACTAGGGCTACTAGACAATATTGCAAAATAAGTAACAGGCAAGCTTTTAGAACCTTCTAAAACTGCTGTACTGGATGTGGTTTTTTTCTGCTGGGAAGAACAGAGGAATGGAGAAAGGTTATTTTCAAACCGCTGAAAATGCAGATGTTGCTGTCTGGATGTGGAGAAAGGTTCTCAGTAGTTCAGGGCTTGAAGTATAAATAATTTCATTATTTTCTGGACAAATAAGAGAAGGACAAGTGTAATTTTTTAAGAATTACAAGAGAAGAGCAGAAAGGCTATAAGCTGCATAAAAAACCTAGAAAATCGACAATAGCTGCAGAAATATCAGCTGATTAGTTTCAGTAAAACTAGGTGGCGTCAGGCTGTATAATTTGCTTTTGAAGGAATGAAAAAGCTATCCAGAACACAAAACTGCGGTCTGAAAAAATCTAAGGGGGTTTCAAAGTATGTTTTCATTTGGTAAAATACAGGATTCAGTTAAAAAAAAAGTTTTAACATCAATACTAAGCTAATGTCAAGTTTTATGGATCAAATGAATGTTTGTAGTAGTGGGAAGGGAAATACTACCTATAATGCAGACTAAGCAAAGAATTGTTAATGGATAACATAACTGTTTTTTCTAAGTCTTTCAATGGTACCAAAGAATCTGAAACAGAAATTATCCCACATAATCACATTTGACGTTTTGCATGTTTGCATGGGAGGGTGGTCTGGCTGAAGTCAGTTATTAATGTTAAACTTTAGTTTAAAGAGGAATGTGTGCTAAAAAGAAACAATAGAAAAAATGATCTTCAGTGAGAATATAAGCAGAAAAAATTCTTGAAGAGGAAGACTAATCTGGAAGTGGAGCTACATTAAAGAAATGTAACTAAGTTAAGCTGTTGTAGGAAAAATGCAGATCTAAAGTTGAAAAATGTAGATTTATTACAATACTAATAACTTTGGCAGCCAACAATAAAAGTGCATGTTTCTTTGCATGTTGTTTGAGCATTTGGCAAATACAGTTTTATTGATGATTCTTTCTGGAGACTGACTATTTGCATGAGTGAGTTTCAGTGATTTGATCTGCTAATTGGGACATCAGTTTCCATGATGGGTGATTACACTGAAAGAGTGGCAAAAAGATGTGTCTGATAGACAGATCTCAGAAGAACACACTTAATAATGTTTGCATTGTTGATTTTTTTTTTTTTGTCTCTATCACACCATGTTTTTTAGCCAGAAGTTAGTTCCAACTTTCCAAGTCCTTGAGAGTCTTCAGAGAGATTACGGGGTTTTTTGCCCCAGTGATTTTGCTAGTGAAATATTTACTGTAGTGGCATTGTTAATTATTTTTTTTCCTCTTTATTCCATCATAAAAGCACTTGGGGAAGATCAAGCTGTATCTTCAGGTCTATAGAATATGGAAGGCTTCCTTTTCTGGAAGGAGCAAGGGGGATCCCTAGTTGTCTGCAGTACTTACTTCTGATCTTGTAAAAGCTAGGTATTGTTGTTAAATATATGATACTTAAGCATAAAATTCTTTCTGTGAGCTACTTTTGCAGATGTTTTCTTCTGGCTCTTAACTGTGGGTGCAGCTTGGAAGAACGTAGGCTGTTATGCGATGCTGATAACTGATCTACAAAGCATCACAGATTCATTAAAAAAAAAAAAGTCTCTCTTGTGTCTCAGGAATCATTATCAAGCAATTCTTCGGCCTTTTTTCCTTGCATCAGAGTGATGACTTCCATCAATCATCAACCACTTTACTTTCCTCCTCTATAACACAAGGATCATTCTTAATGATGCTACTCCCTCAGGAATTGCCTTCAGTTGTTGCATTTGGCTGCTTCTGGATTCAGTGCTGCTGCTCCAGTGGTGTAAGAAGAGAGTTCTGAGGGAATAAAATAATAATAATCTTTATACCATTGAATATGGCTGAATTAAAATCCTGTGGTGTTTCTGTGGTATTCCGCAGCTCTACACAGTGACAACAGGTAGATGGTGGAATTTCATAGTTCTTTGACAAACTAAAGTATAAAAAGCTGCCTGAGCAGAAAAAAACTTCTGTCTGTTATGTTCCTTTATTATTATTTTCAGTTAAAAAAAGAAAAGGGAAAAAGCTTCAAGCTTCTTTATGTATTGTGGTATCAATACCAACTATGATGTCTGGTAAGATTATTGCCCCATTTCATTTTGCTAGACTCTTGCCTGCTGAAGCTCCTGATGACCTGTTCTTTCTGTGAAGGTGAAGGAGACACAAGTGCTAAAATACGCAAGAACTTTGAGAACAGCATTAACAGCTTGAACACTATGAAAAATGGAGCAAGCCATGATTCACTGTAGTGCTTTACATTAACCTATTTTTCAGAAACGCAAAAATAGTTGAAGAAAAGTGTTAGGTACAGAGGTGTTTTTAGAAGTCTATTTCAGGCCAGAAATACTGCAGCATAGAGATTCACAGTGTGAATTACAGTCTGCAAATGGATAAAAGTACAGAGGGAGAGATAATGTTGTAGTGCACTGGAATATCAGGTGGCAGAGCACCAACATTTTAAGCTAGATGAATGAGAGAGGGTGGGGAGAAGAATGCAGTAAATGTAAGATTCATTTTCTTCTGCCTTAGCTCAATGATTTAGTGTTTTTCATTTTAGTTGGGGCAAACATCTTCCAATTTTTATGAAGGAAAATTGAAAGATATCCAGAACAGCTCCAGCTCGAAGCAACTGACTGTATGCAAGATTTCTATCTATCTGTCTGTATGAATGGTTTCTATAGAAATTAATTCTCTTTAATTTTTATCACTGTTTCAATGTTCGCCTGATATTATTTCAGAATTAGTTTGATAAAGAGATGACTGGGAAAAAACAGTATTGGAGGAAGAAATGCTGATGGGGGTATCAGTTAAAATGGTAGACAAACTTTCATGTAAATGGTGGCAGCCCTATTGGTTTAATAATTTTGAAGTAGAACTGCAAACACAGCAAAAAAAATCATTCATCACTCCAGGGAGCAGAGGTACAAAAAGATGATCTGTAAACACTGTTCCAATCTGTAAATTCTGTGAGACGCGGTCGTGTTTCAGAGGAGATCAAGTGTTTCATGAAAATTAATCTTAGCATTTCAGAAGGGTTTTTAGAAGGCTGGATTACTCAGTTCTCATAGAATCGTAGCATCATTTAGGTTGCAAAAGGCCTTTAAGATCATCAAGTCCAACCATAAACCTAACACTGCCAAGTCCACCACTAAACCATATCCCTAAGTGCCACATCTACACAACATATAAATACCTCCAGGGATGATGACTCAACCAGTTCCCTGGGCAGCCTTTTCCAAGGCTTGACAACCCTTTCCGTGAAGAAATCTTTCCTAATATCCAATCTAAACCTTCCCTGGCACAACTTGAGGCTATTTCCTCTCATCTGAACACTTGCTTCTGGGAGAAGAGACTGACACCCACCTCACTACAACCTTCTTTCAGGAGTTGTAGAGGGCAATAAGGTCTCCGCTCAGCCTCCTTTTCTCCAGGCTAAACAACACCGGTTCCCTCAGCCGCTCCTCACAGGACTTGTTCTCCAGATCCTTCACCAACTTCGTTGCCCTTCTCTGGACACGCTCCAACACCTCCATGTCCTTCTTGTAGCGAGGGGCCCAAAACTGAACACAGTATTCCAGGTGCGGCCTCACCAGTGCCGAGTACAGGGGCACGATCACCTCCCTGCTCCTGCTGGCCACACTATTTCTGATACAGGCCAGGATGCTCTTAGCCTTCTTGGCCCCCTGGGCACACTGCTGGCTCATGTTCAGCCGGCTGTCAATCAGCACCCCCAGGTCCTTTTCCTCTGGGCAGCTTTCCAGCCACTCTTCCCCAAGCCTGTAGCGTTGCCTGGAGTTGTTGTGACCCAAGTGCAGGACCTTGTTGAACCTTATACAATTGCCCTCGGCCCATTGATCCAGCCTGTCCAGATCCCTCTGTGGAGCCTTTCTACCCTCAAGGAGATCAACACTCCCGCCCAACTTGGTGTCATTGCAAACTTGCAGAGGGAGCACTCGATCCCCTCATCCAGATGACTGATAAAGATATTAAACAGAACCAGCCCCAATACTGAGCCCTAGGGAACACCAGTTGTGGCCGGTTGCTAACTGGATTTAACTCCGTTCACCACAACTCTTTGGGCCCAGCCACCCAGCCAGTTTTTTACCCAGCAAAGAGTACACCCATTCAAGCCACAAGCAGCCAGTTTCTCCAGGAGAATGCCATGGGAAACGGTGTCAAAGGCTTTACTGAGGTCCAGGTAAACAACATCCACAGCCTTTTCCTCATCCACTAAGTGGGTCATCTTGTCATAGAAGGAGATCAGGTTAGTCAAGTAGGACCTGCCTTTCATAAACCCATGCTGGCTGGACCTGATCACCTGATTGTCCTGTGCATCCCGCGTGATCGCACTCAAGATGATCTGCTCCACAACTTCCCTGGCACCGAGGTCAGACTGACAGGCCTGTAGTTCTGCAGGTCCTCCTTCCAGCCCTTCTTGTAGATGGGCATCACATTTACTAACCTCCAGTCAACTGGGACCTCCCCGGTTAGCCAGGACTGCTGATGAATGATTGAAAGTGGGTTGGTGAGCACTTCCACCAGCTCCCTCAGCACCCTTGGGTGGATCCCATCCGGCCCCGTTGACTTGTGTGTGTCTGAGTGGTGTAGCAGGTTGCTAACCTTGGATTATGGGGGCTTTATTCTGCTTCCCGTCCCTGTCTTCCAGCTCAGGGGACTGGGTACCTCAAGAAAAACTGGCCTTACTCTTAAAGACTGAGGCAAAGAAGGCATTAAGTACTTCAGCCTTTTCCTCAGTTGTCACTATGTTTCGCTATTGTCACAGCGTTTCCCCCCACATCCAATAAAGGATGGAGATTCTCCTTAACCCTCCTTTTTTTGTTAATGTATTTATAGAAACATTTTTTATTGTTTTTTTTATGGCACACCCAGGTGGCCAAGAAGACCAGTAGCATCCTGGCTTGTATCAGAAGTAGTATGGCCAGCAGGAGTAGGGAAGTGAACGTCCCCCTGTACACAGCACTATTGAGGCCACACCTGGAATACTGTGTTCAATTTTGGGCCCCTCACTACAAGAAAGACATTGAGGTGCTGGAGCGTGTCCAGAGAAGAGCAACGAAGCTGGTGAAGGATTTGGAGAATGAGTCCTGTGAAGAGCAGCTGAGGGAACCGGGGTTGTTTAGTCTGGAGAAAAGGAAGCTGAGGGGAGACCTTATTGCTCTCTAGAACTATGCCAGATTGCGTTCTAGCTGGGCTTTGGCCATTCTAATTTTCTCCTTGCATAACCTCATGACAAATTCGTAGTCCTCCTGAGTTGCCTGCCCTTCTTCCAAAGGTCATAAACTCTTATTTTTTTCCTGAGTTCCAGCTAAAGCTCTCTGTTCAGCCAGTTTGGTCTTCTTCCCCACCAGCTCGTTTTTCAGCGTATAGGGACGGCCTGCCCCTGCGCCTTCAAGATTTCCTTCTTGAAGAATGAAATCATCAACTAGATCAGTTTCTACATGCTTGCATCTCAAGGTAGTCGGTAGTACCTGGGGTGTTTCAGCAGCCATAAGCGTGAACTAAAAATAGCCCCCTTTAAAATATCTTCAAAGGCTAAATGGCTGACTGTGAAAGAAAAGGAGCATAAAAAGTGAGGAATTTTCATGGTGAATTATGGGGTTTGTAACAACTGCTCAGAGATATGAATATTAGGATGTTTTATCTTGGAAGGTGGCTTTGCAGAATGAATATTCAAATTGTAATTGGATGAAAAAAACTAAAGCCAAAGGCCTGAATTTATTCTTTCTTAAACTGATTTTACAAATTTAACTGAATCCTCCTTTTTCAGCCTGGGCTCCAGAGAAGGCCCAAGTCTTGTAGGGAGTAGTGTCGGTGGTGAAGCAAAGAGCTGTTGCCACTGAGATTAGTTACACCCTTGAACTGTGTTATTGGCATCTAAACTGCCACTAGCAAGTCAAAGGAAAAGTTCACTGAGGTTCACTGAGGTCCTCGTGCTGTATTTTTCAAGGTGACACATGTTGTACTTGATTATATAGCTAAGTTAGAAACTATCTGAGAAAACCTTGAATTGAATATTCAATTCAAACCATTATTAAAATGTTAGTCTCATTTTTACAGTATTTGAATGTTTTTATCTGCCTTCCAGTTTTAGAACTGTGATGCACTTCATATGATTCTTTTTCTGTCTTCTTAGACCTAGATTTAAAAAAACTTAAGGAGAAAAAATCTTCCTTATTGTTACATATTCTTGAAATATAATATATGCTTTATATCACCAACTGCAGAGTAATCCAAGATGTTAATCAGTATCGAAATTGCTGTTGCAGTCATTGGTAACTTTTCTATCTGGCCTTGAAAACAGAATTTTTTTTTAAATGCATATAAATGATGGCATGTTTCCTACTTGTATGATTTAGCCTTCAAGTCAATGGGAAAATGGCCATTGGTTTAATGATAGAGGATCTGGATTTCAGAAAAATGAAGCTGTAACACTCTATTTTGATGTCAAACCTTCAATCAGCTGCCTGCTTCCTCATCTCCTATTTTGCGGAGGTTTCATTGATTAATTTAGGAGAACTTCCTCTTGCCAGAAGGCAAGACATTTTTGGAATGAAGAGATTGTCTCAAGTGGGCATTTTCAAGAGGAAAAATCTTACTTGGCTTATATGTTTGAAAAATATTCTCAGTTGAGACTTCCTTATCTCTGGGGATATAATTTTTGGGGGCTGGTGGCTTTTTATTTTTATTTGACAGTGAGCTATGGGAAGAAGGCAGAAACCTTAGTTTGACAGCAGTTAATGATTAATGCAGTTTGACAGCAGTTAATGCCAGAAAAAGAAAAGCAATAATTATATATGTGATCGACCAGAGGAGAGATGGTAATGACTTCAGACAGTACTTGGATCCATAGGGCATACCCAATGTATCTTTTAAAGACAACTTCGGAAAACAAACCAAAAAGAATAGGTATCTGCAGTATTCTACATGCACAAATGAGAAGTTTTCTTGTATCTTTGACCTGGGAAGTCCATATTTAACCCTGATCTGGGGTGAAATGGTAGTAATCCTGACTGATCAATTGACAGAAGCTTAAATTTCCTGCAGAGGGAAGGTCAGCAATGCTGTTCACTGGGGCAATTTCAACACAGCAAGTAATTGTTCTGATTAAAGCTCCCATTGAGACTGAATACTTTCTCTGATTGGAAGACTAAATCTGTCCTTAATCATCCAGATAAGATGACATCACCAGGATGCTATAAACAGTCTGAAAGATTAAATGCCCACTATCAAATGCAAATGTAATCCTCAAGTTCGAAGACGAAAAGGCTGCCTTTTTTAGTTCTGTAATCACCACTAGTTAACATGAACCGTAACTAAATGCTAGAGCTGAAGAAAAAATATCTGTATTAGAATGTGTGCTAAATATAAGTGAGAATTTTTTTGGCCCTAGTAGATAACTACTTTCTGGAAGAAAAATTGGGCGATTTATGGGGAGATGCTCTTCTGCACTTGGTCCCAGGCAACACTGAAGGCTTACCTCAAGGTATTTTACTGGGAGACATCTGTAGTAAGAATGACAATGCAATTAAGTTTATAATTGTAATAGTAAAAAGGAGGTCAGATAAATCACATGCAGAATTTATCCACATAAATCCAGCATGTGTTTTAATTATGTAAAAATGAGGCAGTCCAAAAAGCAAGACGCCTACAAACAAAGCAATCCAATAAACCCATGTCTGACTCTTTAGAAGACTTTGGGTAGCTATCGTAGGGGAAAGGTTGATATTAAGAAACGCAAAGCCTGCTTAAATGCAGAGGACAAGGCAGCCAATATATGACGGTCAATTGCAAACAGGAGTGTAAGATGGTTTGAAAAATCATTTTGTGAAGGAAACTAAAGGTGGTAGTGAAAAGTTCTCTAAATGCATCGAAAGCAGAAAGTCATCTAGGAAACCAGTGAGACCACATGAGGAAAAGGTGTCGAAGGGGCGCTCGGGTGATGAGACTGTGACAGAGAAACTCAGTGAATTCCTTGTGTCAGTTTTTACTGCTGAAGATGTTGGGGAAAGTGTCACGCACACAACAAATTCTTTGTACCAGAGGGGTCAAAAAACAGGTTATCGAAACAATGAAGAATGGTTTGCTTATAAATAATGGAAAATGGAGGGTATTTAAAAGCTCTTCAATTTAGAAATGGGAGAAAAAACTGCATGAAAGCTGAGCCCAAGGAATTTTGATTGAAGATCTTTTTCAATCACTTTCAAATCACTGACTGAGTCAATTGGTTGTAAAACCAGGTTACTAAGGGAGTTGTCCCATTTTTGGATGGGGGTAGAATCCCTTCTGAAAAAACATGTTCCAGCCATGCACAAGTTGCTGTGCTCAGAGCAGAGGTACATGGGTGGCTGCCCATCGTAGCTGAGGTGGTGCCAGGCTACATTGTCTTGGGGTGTCCCTTTGACCTCTTGATTAGGACTGTATTTAAGAAGTGTACAGATCAAGCAGCAGCTGTTAAAGCACAACTAGATGGTGTAAAAATACCTGTCTGCAGCCAGCACACTTGAAGGGTAAGCCTGTATTACGCACTGGCTTCTGACTGTCACTTGACTAAGTCATCTCCAGCATCCTCTTGATAACGGAGAAGACAGAGGAGCCAGCTTGATTTGAAGGAAACCCATGCAAGTGTTGAACCACTTGGAAATGCAATACAAATAAGCCTCCCGGACTGGGTGGCATTCACCCGAGGGACATAAGCACACATGTAAGCGCGGTCTGTTGGGCAGTGTGGCTTCTCTGAAGGGAAATCCTGTCTGACTAAACTATGAGTGTTTCCTGAATGGGTTGGAAAGGATATCGATAAAGGTGTCTAGTGGGTTTTCAAAAAGCCTTTGATGAGGCTGTGCACCTGAGGTTACTAAAGCATGTGAGCTGCCACAGGGTTGGAGGAGAGGTAGTCAATGCATGGGAAGCAGAAATGGACCTTGGAAGGTGAGGAAGGTGTTGGAAGCTGGTTGGGTTTTGGTGGCTGCCGTCAGGACAAAATGCAGAACAGAAATCTTCTTTCTTTGTGGTGGAACATGAACGGAAGCCCCATTTGTTCACAGGCAGTTTTTAAAACTGAAAGTAAACTGGGGTGTAAGATACCTTTAAGGAATCAGCGGCCCAGAGGAGCTATATTTTGGCAGTTCTCACATACTGAGAAATCTGGTTGTCACCTTCATGGGTAGTTGTAATAATATGATAACAATTTATAAGAAAGAGGTAATTATTAATGTCGGGTGTGATCTCCGTCGGAGGTTATGATGGAAAATGACAAATAAAACTCCTAACTCCGTACCTTTTGTCTCTTGTCAGACTTAACAACTCGAATTATTTTCAACATCCTGAGGTTTTATTTGCACTTACCACCTTGAACTCTGGTAATGGATGAAGATGCAGGAAATATTCTTAAGTGAGCAATTAGTAATTGTTACTATACACATTGGATGAAACATCTTCATTCAAGCAGCCCTGTTGAAAGTATATCCGTGATTTATAATAGTTTATGAAGTTCTTGATTGTCTTTAAAGATATGTCTGCGGGTTGAAATGTGTTTTCTGTTGGCTTGAACCTTGGGTTGGTGAAACTTCTTTAGCAAAAATTGAATTTCTGTATTCTTTTCTTTCTTCCTTTCCCAATTAGATTGTTTCTTTCTTGTACTGCAATTCCTGGAAGTATTTATCCCTGGAAGTATTTAAAAGACGTGTAGATGAGGCGCTTAGGGACATGGTGTAGTGGGTATGGTGGTGTTGGGTTGATGGTTGGACTCCATGATCTTAGAGGTCTTTTCCAACCTTAATGATTCTATAATTCTATGAATTCATCTTGTTCTGTTACCAGTCCAAAAGTAATGATGATTGGAAACTTTGAGCTAAATTTGGCCACTCTCAGCTGTACTTATTAGAAACAAATACTTTTTTCGGTAGTTATCCATGAAGGGTGTATGTGACTTGGCTGATAAGTGTAAACATAGACTTTTTTACATATCTGATTGAAAGCAAAGTCTATGGTTAGGTTTTGGAAAGTTAATATTGTGGGGTTTTTTGGATTGTCCCAATATGTAAAGAATAAACAAAACCTAAGAATCAGTTGGGCGATCCTAAAAAGGAGAAAGCTTTTGTAAAGATGTGAGAAATGACTGAAGTCTTCTACTACAATGCCATTGCTCTGACAAAGTCTAGAAAGTGCACTTTTAAGAACACGTTTGCTTTTTCCCAATTCTCAGGCTGAAAGATTTTAAACTGTGGGGGACCACTATAGCATCCAGTCTGGTCTTAATGTATCATCCAATAATATCTATATCAGATCCATAACTTTTCATTGAACTGCATGTTTAACCATTGTGCCCTTGTGCTTTGTTATTTCACTTCACTGTCACTAGGCATATTAAAGCATAGATTTTGAAGTCCTTTTTTTCAATTGCAACCTCTGTTTTTATTGATTAAAACAGGAATTTGGTTTTTATAATAAAAAATTTAAAACTCACAGTTGCCAGGGCTTCCTTAGGCAGCAATGCAGATTGCTAGGGTTTAAACTTTCCTGAGCAAGACATTGGACTGCATGAAAGGTTTCCTATCTTTTTCAAGTCCCAAGCTGCAGCCATAGACTGAACAGGGGACTGCGCATGGTCTGGTTTACTTAAATAGTTTTCTTTCTTTGAATCTTTGTGCTGGTGTTTATGTAGAGCAGGATGTAGCCAAGAGTTTGTTATGCAGTAGTGCAGTCTGCATACTAAATGGCTAGAAGCACGCTTCCCTATCACACATGTTCAAAAACTCCCTGTTCCTATTATATATGAAAACTACTATTACAGCATAAAGTTAAGGATGATGTTTGAGATACAAGATAGTCTCTTGTGGCTAATTCTCATGTAATAATTACTTCCAGGCTCACATTCTGATTACTGTGGGGATGCAGCTTTATTTAAAAGACTATTTCTTGTGTGAAATATTGTTTCATAGGGTACTCTGTGCTAATTTAAATTTGGAGTGAATACCTACAAATGAAAGCCAGTATCTGTTTTGCTGACTGCAATAATTCAAAAAGGTTTTTTTTTAACACACATCTACTTAAAAAAAAATTGTTTAGAACACAAAAGTTGTGGTGTTATATGCTAACAAAACCATGAAAATTGAGAGTTTTGCTATTTGTTTTGGGTTAGTATGTTTCATGAATTAAAATTTTAACACACTGCCCCTTCCATTATGTTCCCACTACTCACTTTGTGTTAGCCGTCACACTGCTTGATCACCTGTGAGCTGCTTTAACTTGCGGAAAGTAGATCCAGGGATAAAAATAGCACATTTTCTGTTATTTCGGGGGCTTAAATCAGCTAACAGTAGAGTCCAACTGGAGCCAGAGTTAGTGCAAAAAGACAATGGTTACTGGGAGCTGGGAAGGAGAAGCCGGGGCAGCAAGCGGTCAGGTCGGCCCAGCTGTCCACTTCACTGCAACAGTAGTTATTGTCAGGACGCCAAATTCTGAAAAACACGGTCAGACACTACATCTGGCTGCTGCATTGCCAAGCTGCAGTTCTGACACCTCGTTCATCATTTGACGCTTACCTTTGATGTCCTTAAAGACTTTGTCTTTAATACATTGTGGTTTTATTACTTAATCCTTGCTGTGTGGGACTATCAGGGAGAGAGGGGGATGAAATCCAGCTGGCCTGGTGTCAAACATTGTTTTATTTTGCCGCGTAATGCTGAACTGCTTACCCCGCGAGTGTCTCATCGTGCCATCCAAAGGCCTCTTGGAGCGTCAGCTAGCGCACTGCCGGCCCCTGCAGCCGCTGGCAGCACTGCGGGAGCAAGGGGCTCCTCTGGCTCGCACCCCCCAAGCGCTGCTGTGACTCCGCTACTTGATTCACGCATTCAGATATTTCGCTCCAATATCGAAACGCTGGAATTATCTGTTTATTTACACGAAAAAGGAAATTATTTTGTTAAGAGAGAGCTTTCTTTGGAGGCGCGTGTGTGTGCACAGGCACGTATTTTTAGAGTGAAAGATCATGATAGAATATAGTGAATTATTTTGCCAGGTGGTCTTTCTTCTGGTTTAGTGCTATTTTCGCTTTGATATTTAATCACTGAAGAAACAATTTGGAAACAGTTTGTGAGACAAGGTCAGAAAAGCTTGTTATGCATGTAGCAAAGATGGTAGTGGATTTTGGTTAGTGTTGGACTGCAAGTCGATGTAACCTACTCTAGATTTTCTCCCACATCATGAAATAAATTAATTATGTTATCCTTAACACACAGAAGAAAAAAATGCATTAATACTGAAGCATGCGATTGCACTGAATAAAAAGCCAAATGAAGTTGAGATATATTTTGTATTTATTCAAATCTATATTTAGATTGTTCTGTGAGTTTATTGTAGGGGATTTCAACTGCGCTTATCACTATTTCCTTTAATTTCAGTGTAGATTCTGGACATGCAAAACTGTTAGTGGATTTTATAAATGTTTCAATTTTAGTGCCAACTGTAAATTAATTTTACGGGTTCTTCAATTGCTCTGCTTTTGGTTTCATTAGCTTTTGCAATTAGGTTATACCTAGATGAAGGGAGAGACTGATACTTCATACTGTCTTATCAGCAATATATATGCTATAAAAAGTTGTTGAATGGATCTATGGAACACGAACTAATGTAAGTTAATGATTTCAAAGTACTTTCAATACATCTGTATCAAACGAAAACTAAGACAAATGCAGAAATGGATGAAAGGAGATCAGTAAAAGCAGGTTTTTCAAAGTTGTCTTGCTTAATGTGGTTAAGTATCTTAAAAATTTTGCTTTATTGAGCAGGAGTGGAGGAGATGATAGATGTAAAGTTATGCCTGTATAGCCTTAGCTGTTGCCGTATAAGCAAAGAATCCTGTAAAGTAAGTTTAAGAACAGCAAAATTGTAAATAAAAGGGAGTGGAAAAGTTTTTAAAAGTTAGTGGGAAAACTGTTATTGATTTTATGTTATTGATTTTTATAAAATCTTTATTACTCACAGTAATTAAATGGAACTATCTGGGGAAAAATGGATTTATGGATAAATTATTTTGGACCAAGTGACACACTCATATACTTGTGCTCTGGAATAGCCCTGTGCATATTATTCCCATTGTTTATTTGGAATTCTTGCTTTCCCATTATGCTAATGGTCTCAATTAGTGCTCTTTTTCTCTGCATCAACACAGCGCTAACTTAATCTCAAATTCAGAGTTAACAAATTATACAATCAACTCTCAAATAGGGTTTCAGAACTAAGTAGTAAATTAGAAAGTACACAAAGTGTTACTTCGGAATATAAATGCGCTCCTTGTATGGGTATTAATATTCTGGTGTGTATGTGTGTCTGTGTTGTGTGAATGTAAACTATTTCTCAAGATCAAAAGCCAGTAAGTTTCTGTAATACGCTGTGGAGCCTGGAGGCAAACTGAGTCCCGCGTGATGTGGCAGTTGCTAGGGTAACTAGCTTTATTTGTCAATGCCGAGTATAAGAATTTCTCTTTGTCAAGTCAGAGGGTTTTTTCTTTCTTCCTTTCTTTCTTCTCTTTTTTTCTTGCTGAACAAAGGGATGAGAAGCGACACTCCATTTCCACCCCATTTTTTGTGGCGACACAAAAGGTGTTTGACCCCTACTTTAACAAACAGAAAGAGAGAGGCCTTCACAGGTGTGGCCTCATTTGTATGCAAGTTATGTTGAATTTCAGAACAGCATATTTGACTTTTCTATGCTTTTCTGTGGCAGTAAATTTTACTCCTGCTGACAGCAGAAATGCTTTAAGCAGAATAAAATTAGCTGGAAAATGCTGAGCTCTGTCATCTTGATTCTTATTATAATTCACAGTGTGATTTCATAGGAATCCAAATCAAAAAAAAACCAGCACTTGCAAAAAGAGAATAAAACATAACCGTTTCATAGATTTTTACACTAACAGCTATGGAGAGAATACAGTTTTTCACCTACGCATAGCAGAAAAAAAAGAGAGGACTACAATCAATGCAATGAGTTTGCTTTCAATTTCTTTCTTCTATTTGACATCTGATTACTATTAATTTTAAAGCAAATTTGCAAAAGTCTTCTGCTTAAAAGTGGTACATCTATTTCTGATCCTTTTCATAAAAATTGTGCTCACGGAGGACAATTTTTCACAAAACCCAACAAATTATTTTTTACTGTGAAACTGGTAGAAATGTGCTATTTGATAGGATTTTATTGCCAAACCAGTATTTTTTTTTGTCATTTGACAAAAATAAATTTGGAGGGAACTTGAAAAAGCCTACTATTTTCAGTGCAGCCTTAGCAACCAACATACTTGGTTTCAGAGGATATTGCAATTTGTTCTAGTTATGTGAAAATTAAATGTCACAACAGTTTCTTTAAACAATTAGTGAAATAATTGCTTTGCTTTCATTTTTCCCATATCCTATGAAAAACAAAGCTCTTTGAAACTAAGCATCAGCATTTTAAATGTGAGTATTTGAATTTAACCATTACTCTTGAATATGAATGGTCTTTTATTAAAGATATGAATACCTGCTGCTCCTACTGAAGCCAGCTGGTTCAAATACAAAGCATGGGTGCAAATCAGGTGATTTTAGGCATTCATGTCTGAAAACTGCAATTGACTTAAGCTGAAAAACTTAGCTTCTTTCAGAGCAGAGTTGGAGTCCCGAGTCCTCCTTATGTTTTGGAACCACAGAGATGACCCCAAAACCATTCACCAGAGGTATTCTTTCTCTTGCTTTTAGGCATGGTAGTTGATGTTCATAAAATAAAGGACATGTTTCTGAAGAGAAATTAAAGACAAGAAAAAATTATTTGAAAGTTCTGAACCAAAATGGTAATTGCCTTTAGCCATTCTCCAAACTATCTGTGAGCTCAGTCTGAATTTACCGAACAGTTTTGAATGAAAACATTGCAGAAAGTGATGTCCCACAAAAATGAAGGAAGAAGTGCTCCATTTTTACTCACTAGCAAGTTCCTTAAGAGTGACAGGGTTTGCATGTACAAATCATCTTGCAGGATCAGAGCTGGAATTTTAAACTCTTCACGATGGAACTTGATTCTCAATGCAATATTTAAGTGACACTGGTAATTCTATAAAATAAATAAATGGAAGAACTAGTGTCATACTTAATGTAGCACCCAGCAGAATTGAAGCCTAATTAACGCAAAAAAGCACCTTAGGATTTTTGTATAGGAGACTGTATGAGAAGGCATAAAGTGACGATAACATTTCCTATTTTAGATTGTGTGTTCAGTTGTTCCAGTAAATTTGTAAAGTAATTTGATATTAAGAGCAAGTAATGCCTAGAGATAGCTACAAAAATGTAGGCCAAAGCAGGCATGATTTCTGTTAATTGGAATTTTGTTGGATAATTTCTCTGCTTTGACGGTATGAAACTTGTCTCTCTGTTAGACGCTCCCTGTTGTTTGCAATAATACAGGCCAAAACATAACCTTGTTGTGAAAGTTCCTTGTGCTTTGCCAAGCTACTGAACAGCTTCGTCAGGCTTATTAAGGCAGGAAAAAAAAAAAATCTGTTGCTCTTAAGTGATGTTTCAGGGTGTATCCTAAATCAGTAAGAAGCAGCTAAAATGATTTTTAAAATGATACTTGGAGAGGTTAGGGGTCAACACAACAGATAAAAAGGCTTACAATGAAGAAAGGTAATCATAAGTTTTCTTTGGTACTTCCCCAAAAATGTGGTCTGAGCGTGAATGTGACTGAATTTTTAGAGCTAACTAGCAATGATTTTGGGAGGCATCCTACAGAGCTGGATTCTTTTTCTACCTATGACCCTGTCTCCTGTATAGTCTTGCAGAAATCATATCACTTCTTTGGAGGAGAGGTGTGAAACAGAAACGTGATGGAGAGGTTGCTACAATATCCACGTCAAGTGTGGGGGCAACCTAACCATGCTATTCCATTTCTGTGCTTGAAATAACAAGTCCTGCTAAGATAGCTGGTTCACACAGCTAGGCTATTTTTCTGGGCTTGAGTGAGATCACATGGAGTTAATTATTTATTGCAAATCTAGTCCATGCAAGAGTGGGCAGAGCCAATTCGCCTCTCTTGTCATCTGTCAGTGTACTCCATGGCTTTATTGCTCCTTTACTTTTTGTTCTTTTTCACTGAAGTTATAACCTCGGTGTTGGTTAAAGGGCTTATCTCTTTTGACATGTTTGTACAACACCTCTTCTGTTTCAGGCTTCTAGGTATTGTGACCCTCAGAGACAATAATAGCAGAAAAAAAAGATTTTTTTTTTTAGCCCGGTTTATTTAATTTCATTTGTGCTTTTTTTTTTTCTGACTGCAGTTTTCCTCTTAGCTGATGTAAGTACTTAATCAACTTTTCTAAGTTATGCCTGCACTGAGACTACGTATTTGGTTTTTAGCTGAAGGTGTTATAAACTTGGCTTTAGTATAAGTAATAAATGCCCTGCCCTCTTATCTGCATGAAAATATTTGACATTCTTTCTATGTCTATAGCATTCCCATTTTTGATGGTGAAGACAGGATGAAATCTCCCTGGCATAGAAAAAGGGAACCATGCCTTAATGGATTGAGGAAAATTGTCTCTTCCTTAGAATTTCTAGAAGGACTGAACTCAGGATGAAAATCGAAAAATTTATTCCTTTTCTTTCTTGGGTGAAAATAAGCTTTCTGTCTGGAGGACAGAGAACTGGAAGCAGTTGTAATTGTTGTTTTATTTTATAACTATTTGATATTATTTAAGCCATATATTTTCTGGGTACCTGATGATATTGCTATGGGTGGTGAGTAAGAAGGAAAAATCTTGATAATTCAAAGGGAGAGAGTTCTTTCGGCATCTTATCTAGTTTGCTTTATACAAGACTCAGTTTTCCTTACAAAATGTTTGCTTTTTTTTGGGGGGGGGAAAAATGAATACTCCCTCTGTAAGAGTGTTTAGTCAGAGCTTGTTTGTTTCAGCAAGGCCACTTTCTCAAAAGTTGATCTGTATTACTTGTTTTATACTTATCTGGCTGAAGTCATAGGATTCATTCTCATGTAGTGCTGGTTCTAGGTTTTTCCAGATGCATCCTGTTTTCCACCTTGATGACATTCTTTCATGAATTATAGTACTAATATGGAAAGATTGTTTTTTATTCTTGAACTGTGGAGTAGATTTTTTTTTTTAAGATAAAGTGCAGAATAACTACAGACAGGAGGTGTGCAATGGTGAAATCAGCTTGAAAGAAATGATACCAGTTGAGGGGAGGGGGAAAAAGAACTCTGAAATTTTATTGGTTTAATGCTAATAGCAATCCTTTTTAATAGGATTTAGAGAACTTTATAAGAAATCTCCTTTCTCCTAGAAAGTGAACTTTATTTTTTCAAAGTAAAATCTTCCTGTACTAGGAATTTCTAATTGGGCAAATGTTAACCAATTTAGGCATGATAGGGCTTTACAAAACCAATGAGGTGGCATTAAATATGGTAAGATATAGCATTCCACATCTGCACTCAGTGAATGAAAGAGATTTTTGTTTCTGCATTTGTGCTCTAAAAAGCCAATGTTTAAATGGCAGAATAAATGGTGGGAATCTATTTTTAAGAACAGCTCAGTCAGAAATGTCTCTTGTAGTGATATTTAGCTTTATTAACAATCTGTGTCAGCTCTCTTTGTGGAATGACCCTCATAGGATTCATGTTTCAAAAGAAAAAGGAGCTATACATCAAAATCATATATTCAAATGTATGACTATTAACGGAAAAATACAGTTATTTCTCAACTGAATCAAGTTTAGTTAAAACAATGTGGTATAATCATGAAACTAAAACAATCTGTCTTGGATGTAGCATGCATTCAAGTTTCATATATAGGGCAATGAAGAATTATTAGAATTCTAAGAAAAAAAATTGTTGAATTTTTGAACTGTTAACTTATGAATAAAGATTATAGAGGCAAGGTATGTTTAGCTTAGCTTAAGAATGACTGGAGAGGAATAGTATATTCCTGACACATTACCTACTGCTCCAAAGTGCTATGGTAACATAAACAATACTGTATAACAAATACCTGGTAAAAAGTTGTTGCAAATGTTAAGGATTAGGAAGTAATGGTACAAGAGCCTGCGACTTAGGAAATCAGGAGATTAAAATGCCAGCTAAAAACGATATAACAGCAGTGAGTATTACTTTTTCTTTTGGCACTTTAATATAATGAAATAAACGGATACAAGTTGTCATTTGCCTCATCAAAATAAGCACTGTGATTTTTTAAGGATATTAACTGGCAATGAATCTGTAAGGTGCATAAGTCATTTAGTATCATCTGTGTGTTAGCACAAAGTATATGCTAAGTATTATTGTGGGTTGATTAGTAAGAGGAGAAAACTGAAATAAAGCAAGGGGAAAGGAAGTGATACAGTGATACGTATTAATTTTTAATGACCAAGTATGAGTTTTCTATGGCTGACCTGTGTTTTCAGACGTATGGCTAATTGATTTCAAGATTGCTAAGAAGTATTTTTAAAAATAATTGGAATAAACAGAGATGGTAAAAGGTCAATGTTTCTGTCCTTGGATGTTTATTTTTGTCTGTGTTTGGGACCAGAAGCTGAAATGTATTTTTACAGAGTAGGAGTTTTCAGGCCCTCTCAGAAGAAATGAGTTCAAATACTCCAGTCCGACACTTTCTGTCTTCACTTCCAGAGTCTAAACACGCTCCCTGGAGGTGTTGCACAGTGTGAAACCATGCTGGTGTTGATTTAGTTACACAATTTCTCTGCGTGTGCACAGCTGAACGGCTCAGTGCCCCGTAGCATTTGTAGCTGCATGGTAATGCAGCTGAAGGCAGTTGAAGTTGATTATATGTTACAGTAGTGTTTTGTGCCTGCGTTACCTCAGCATGAAACTCATGACAGAATGCAGTTATTCCTCTGTCTTCTTTAAACGTTTCTATCAGTTAAGTATGAGGCAGTTTAAAATCACTTGTGACTTGACAATATGTAAAATACAGTGAAAATTCAGTTAGGATTTGGGAAGAAGACAATGTGGAGGGATTGTTAGATGGACTACTGGTCACGAGCTGAAATTTTTTTCCTGGGAATTGAGGGTTGAATATGGCATACTTAGTGAAGGCTGGAGATTTCTCGATACGAAAGTTTTTGTGTTTTCAAAATTATGGAGGGATGAGGAAGCTGGATGCCGTGTCCTGGCTGGGCAGTATGAAGTTGACTCTTCAATTCAGATATCAGAGATGGATGCTAAACTTTCTCTTCCACCTGTTCAATCTAGAAATCAGGAGCGTTAAGGAAACATACAAGTAAGATCAAACTTTTTTTGATCGATTAGCTGTGAAGAAAAGTTGTTTCCCTAGAAGGGCCTAAAGTATTTTGGTCTGGGTATCAGAAATGAGAATATTTGTTTTCAACAGCTTCTTAATAATGGTTTCTCATCTCAGTTGTGGCCCTTCTTTTTTGATCTCTTTTTTAACAAACAGAACATGCAGGCATGAACAGAATTAAAATCCTCGGTATGGTAAAAATTAAGTGAGTTAAAATAAAAATAGCTGAAAGGAATGATTTCATCTCGTAATAGATGTCATTCTTTCTCTCACAACACACTGAGTTTTTAGATTATTTCCCTGATCAATTATTGCTTAAGACTGCTGTGTAATTATTCACTCACAGTGCTATAGTGGCTTTACAGGTACATTGCATAAAATGGTATACTCAAATTTACTCCTCTTGCAACTAATCATCTGTAAGACCACAACTAATTTGGCTGCTTCAATTTAGCATTTCTTCCAGCTAAAATATCACCATTATTTTTAGGCCAATTATGTCTCCAAAGATGTAATTACTAGATTTCTCTGTATAATTATAACTTGAGTTTCCTGTTAAATTGTTAATAATTGCATCTTCCCTGGATAATAAACACCTCAGGACTGAGCCTGAAAGTTGAGATTTTTTTGGTTAGGATGTAGTTGTTCCTGATAACCAGGAAAAAGGTCACATTGCAAAATTCGTTTACTCCAGGCCACTGTCATAAAAAGGAAGCACCTTATGATTATTCAGTTACAATCTTTGAATTCGTTCCCCTACTAACTGAGAATATCTGCTAATGCATAAGATATCAGCTGCCATGTCGTTAAGGGCTGAGGACCTACAATGCAGTTAGTCTAATGTCTTTTGGTGGTTTATATGTGTGTCACATGGCAGCGGACTGGATGAGCCTGTTGATTTTGGCAAGAATCAGAAAACAGAACTGGGGTGACGCGCTATGCCTGGTCGGCCCACCTTCTCCCTACCCTGGTTGTACTCGGCAGCCCAGAAGAGTCTTGACGCCGTACTGAAATGTTGGCACCACAAAGAGTTTTGTTGATTTTGCCCGAGTAGAGAGATAAGGTATAAAATAGGAAGTGGGAGATCTGTCACAGGGAAGGAAGCGTGTTGTCCCGTGCCCAGGGAGTCCCTGCTCAGGTGGGAGCCAAACCAGTGACAACAGCGAAAGGGGAGGCATGGGAGAAAAGGGTGCCTTTGGCATGGGACCAAATACGTAATGCAAGCACATAGAGAACTTATATGTGAACAAAATACAGAACAGTTAGAAACAGGGGGACAAATATAATCCTGGCAGTAGGAGAAAAAGTGAGCAGGGCAGGAGTGAGTAATGCTTAAAAGAAAGAGGGAGCATATAAAGCCCATGGCATAGGAGTGAGTGGCAAGGCAGGGAACAGTGGTTTTTGAAAGTGGGACAAAGGAGCACTTTGAGCCCCAACTTTGAACCCTGGCAGGGAGGTCATCATGTGGAAATTGCAGGCGATTTCCAAAAACAGAAGGAAGTGTCTGGAGGATTCATAGTGAATCTGGAGGAGAGGAGGAAAACGGAAAAGCAAAGGCCTCCTGGAGATGTGCAGTGAACTTGAGCTTTCAGTGCACAGAGCGCTCAGGTCCCTTGTTCACACCAGCACTGGAGAAGTGGGGTGTGCAAGTATGGGTCTGCAGGCAGAACCACGGGCAAGATAAATAACAATGAATGCCGTGTGTATAGCTAGGGTGAGACATGCAGTGGCTTTCGGTGGAAAGCCAGGAACTGCTTAAAATGTATCTTCAGAAAGTTTATGAGTTTGTTTCAAAAAATCTTGAACATTTGTTATGATTTGAGGTAAGGTGTTAAAGTAACGCGAAGCTTTTTGCTAGGCACTCTTTTATGGCTGTAAATGTTTAGGTAGAGACTGCCTGCTTCCATTAGGGTGCCCAGAACAGAGGTTTTCCTGTCTGATCTAAATCAAAGTCCAGTGGAGCAGCTAATGAGATGAAGAGTTGAAATATAATCTTAAGGGCATGTTCTCAGATTTTAATAAACAGAAAGCTGTGTGTGAGATTCATAGAGTACTGAATGCTCTGGATATAAATCAATTCCTGTAACATCCAACTAGAGGGCTGTTTTTTATTTTTCTTTACCATTCACAGACTAGACCAAAAAAAAAATCTTGACTGAATTAAATGTTAACCTCAGATAATTTTGCTTAAAATTTTTAAATAACATTTAAATGTTTTATAAATTAAATACTGAGCTTTCAAACTGAAAAATGAAAATGTAAAGATTTTTTTTTCTTTTTTTAATGTCACTTTTGAATCAAGGGCGTGACGTAGTGCATGTACTTATGATCTGAATTTTGTTCCCACTGAGCAGGTAATCTTATCAGGAAAAAGATCTGAACAGTTAATATAAAATCTGTCATGGAAGGACCCAAGATAGATACAAAGGTTTGAATGGGACTGGGAGAATAAAGCTCTTTTACACATTAAATCAACTCTTAAACTTATCTATTTGATGACTATGTAGGAGACCTGCACTAGTGGGGGCTGTATCTGTTTTGAGACAATATGGAGAAATGTCTGGCTAATGTCTACATTGTGTGCAAACATAGTCACCATAAAAATAATGTATTTCAGATTAAGAGAGTAAATGTAATGGAATAAAGCTCTCAAAAGGGCAAAATACTTCAAAGCTTCTTACCTGGGAAGGACTAGCATGATGATATAAACTGAAGCATAAATACCTTGTTTTTCTATAACTTACATCCATACAGGAGCATCTTACAAAACTGAACAAATACTGTATTAATAAGTAAAGCTACTGTTAATATCTTGCAAGAATGAAGACTTTTGCAATTGGGTATGTAACAGAAAAAAATTGATTGTGAAGCATGATAGGAAATTATTGGTTATAGAACCATTTGAAAGTGTATTTCCCTCACTATATTGAAATACATATTTTTGGTTTGGTATTAAATTGGTTTAGATTAGGTTTTTAATTAGCATTGAGATAAGAGCATACATAAGAAATAAGTCATGCTGCTCATAGATTTCTCTGTCAGACTGATAAAATGCATTACATGTTGCATATATTAACATGAATATTCATGAAAGTATCTCCTTGATGTAGAAAATTAACAGTATTGACACTGACAAAAGGAATGGGATACATGTAATTTTAAAATGGCATCTCTATATTTATGGGGTATGCCTTGAAATGGTTTTTAAATTATTTTTCGAATGATATTTGCCTTTATTTGACTTTCCACTGAAGTGTGATTTAATGAGCAACTGCCTGGCAGCTGATTTCTGCGTTTTATCCAAGATGTGCTACCTGGTTGTCAGCAGTCTGCTAGTTGGTGCTGCTAATTAAATAGATTCTATTAGGTGAAAGACAGCAAAAGGTAAGAGAAGTAGATGGATAGGCATTAGTTCTGCTATATCGTATTTGTGTATATAGAAAAATGAAATACAGTTATAAAATTTTATCAGTGGATCTGGAATTATAATCTTCCAGTGTTTATGAATGGCCATGTATACCTATTCTGTATGTCATTTGTGATATTAAAACAATAATTTTGATGGCCAGTACCTCTGATAATTATAATAAGTATATGTTTTAAATGTCAGGATTGTTGTTTTACTTTAACCTTTGTAAAGAATAAAATGTTGAGCTTCACTTAGAGGCAGCAATCTTCTGCTCTCTTTTTCCAGTGGTACTGTATAAGGCGCAGGTTTCCACAGTTGCAAAGCCATAGAACAGCTGACTTCAAGGCTATTTTTTCATTCTTTAAGGCATTTTTTTCATTCTTAGAAAATGTGTCACTGTTTCAGGTCATGCAGCAGAGTGACTTTTGGTAATTCCATACTCTGAAGAAAAAAAATCTGATAGCAGACTGAGTTTTTATTACTGGTTATTATATGGCAGTTTTGAGGATATAAAAAGTTAGAATAAACCTTGCTGAGCAAAGCTTATCAAAGGCCAGATGAGAAAGTCCTGCTGTGTTATACAAATGATCCATCTGCACCTGCAATTTGTTTCTGGAGATGGTAGGACATGTGTTTTAGGGCGAGTGAGTGCAAACTTCGTTACTATGTGCAGTCCATGTTCCTTCTACTCTCCCAACATCCATAGTCACTATATTAAGGATATTAGAAGATACATTCCTGCCTCTTCCACCAGTATCTCTTCAATGGACCTGTGGTGCATAAATTTGCCTTGTCCCTCTTTGAACTGGCTGACACAGTTCCAGAAACTCACTACCCCCGGTATAAAAAAAAAAATTTACTTTCTTATATGTATTTTAAACTGATCTCCCAGTTTCGCTGGGTGTCCCCGATTTGGAGTTTGTGAGATTTGGTAACAGTTCTGCACTGACCTTATCTGCTGCGTTTATGATTTTGTAAATCTTGATCATATCCCTCCTCCGCCTTCTTGCCTGGCAAAGCAACTACTCCTGGGGAGGTACTTGCTCCATTTCTTTAATCTCTTTAGTCACCATCCTCAGCACCTTCCCTCTGACTCCTCTACCACCTCATTAAGTTGCAGAGGCCAGAACAGCCTATAGTACTCAAGACGTGACTGTGCCAAGGCTTTGGATAGCAGCAAGATGGATAGAACCATGTGGCTCATTGCTCAGTGCCCTTTGTGATGATGGCTGACATCTTCTTGGGTTTCTTAATTGCCACTGGACATAAAGCCAAAGCTTTCAGACACCTTTCAGTGATGACTCCAAGATCTTGTTCCTGAATTGTAATTGCCAAATCTGCTTTCAGCCTCTTGCAGGCATGATCTAGATTATTTATCCCTATAGGCATCATCTTAAATTTATCGTTGCTGAAGCTCCTCTGTCACCTTTTCGCTCACTTATCTTTGTAAAGTTCTTCTGGACTATGTTGCCATCAGCATGGCATTTGACTGCAGGGAATTCAGTATCTCCCATAGACTGGACCCGCAACAGACTGGGGACCTTCCGCTGTTCACCGCATTCTCCAGTCTGGCTATTTAAAAGCAAATAATTCTTCAATAAGTTTTTATAACTTATTTTTTTGATGAAGTGAACTCTGTTACAATTAGGTCACTTTTCCAAGTACTGCCTCAATTTTTGCAGCCTCTTCAATTTGTGATATTTCATCTTAAGAAGTGGAGCAAGGATTGAATGCATTACTTGGCTGTTCATCTGAACAAAGCACAATGAAAAGAGAAAAGCCTTTGTGTTCCTTCCTGTGTATTACCCAGCTGTGTACTACCCAACTTTTTTTTTTTTCCAGTCTCAGTTTTGCACCTGGGAGTATATTTTCAGTTTTTTGTCTACTGTGATCCTGGTGTCGTTGTCACTGTTTTGGTTTGTCCTAGATTTGAGTCTACTGAAGTTCTATTGTTTGTGTACACCAGTATCTATCACTCTGCCAGTCTTTCTATTATCTACACACCTTGTATTTTTTTGATGCAACTGCTGAACAGCTTCTGGCCCTATACTAACAATGTTAGAAATACTGATTCCCTACAGGCAACTGCTTCTGGGGGTTTGTTACTTACTGAATTCTTAATGTGTATGAAAATGTTGGGGTTTGACGTTGGATGGACAAATTATAGTATTCGTTTTCCTAAAGAGAATATAAATAAAAAAATCACAGAGGTATCTTCTTTTTTCCCCTAACTTTTACAACATAGATATAGCATGTATTTTGAAATTTCTGTGGTGCAAAATTCAGAGATAATCTATGAAGAATCCTTATGGTTTATATGTTTGGAGACTTACAGCTAAACTTTCATCTTTTAAAAAATAAGTATATGATCAGGAGATGTTTAATTCTCTATTAAGGTTATAAACAATGATATCAAAAGAAAACTGATCTCTTTGCTGCTTTTGAAGAAATGAAGTGACTCATTCTTTCCATTTGGGTAAGTTCCCTTTTCAATAGTTTTGAAGATGTGTGCAAAAGCCTCCAAGTATATGATGACAAGAAATTGTATTTAACTTTCAGTAAGGTGCTAGCTGTGGTGGTCTTTAATGGGACTTGTCCCCTCTTCCTCAAGATGTTTTTCTGTGACAGCAGTTCTTCTCTTTTAAAAATTGTGTTTGTGCCCCTTGGAGTCCCTTAATCTATTTTAAATATTAGCTTAAGATGTCAACAAGTTTCTTCTGATAAAAAGCAAGAAGGGTTAAATTCTCAATTTACAGAACTGAAACGTTATTATAATTTAAGAAAAAAAAAATCCTCAGTTGCTCAGTTGATTCAGCTAGCTTGAAGGACTCTCAGTTTAGCTCTCAACAGTCCAGGTTTTTTTTTTTTCTTAAAGAAGTTTTCTTTTCTTTTCTGCTTCTTACATTTCTATCCACCTTCCTGATTTTTTGGGTTTGTTTTTTTTTGTTGTTGTTTTTTGTTATTAAGAAGAATGAGGATTCTGGATTAAACGAACATTCTTCCCTATTGAACCCTTAGAATTAAAATGCAAATGGATGAAGAGGTATCTCTTCCCTGGGAGCTTATTTCTTCTCTTTCTCTGGACGCTTTCCTTTTCTACTATGTTCCTTGGTATTGTAGAGTTCTTTATTTGCCTGTTACTCTTGCTGTTAGCGTGGGGACACCTGCCATTAAATAATAAATTATTGTCCATTTAGGTCTAACAGTTTTATACATTGTTTCACTGCAGAATTTATCCTACATCTAGTTGTAACAAACATAGAGTTAACTACTGACATTTGTAAAGATTTTTTCATTTCTGTAGCTGAGAACTTATTTGCAGATACAGCCTGTCCTAGGGAACTGAGTACAGCAGTTGTGAATTTTGTTTTAAAATACTCTCCATAATACTTCAAAATGTATTACTCAACACAGAGTGTTTACTAGAATACTTGTAGTATTCTCCCTCTATTTCAGAACATAGCATGAGATGCTTTGGTTGCCAATTTTAATGGGAAATCCATATCAGAGACAGTTATAAGACACAAGAATTGGGACATGGCAAACATTTTGTGTTCTGAAAAGTGTGTTTCTAAAAGATGGATACTAAAATCACAAAAGATTTTGCTTAATTTGCTTATAACAGAATGTGTCCAGACCAGTGAGATAAAGGACTTAGAAGAAAAACACTGCTCATCAGGAAAAAGTCACATTCTCCAGGTGAAACTCTTAGACTGGTACGCAGTCTTTGTGTAAGTATGCTCTAGTACTCTATGTTGCCAAAGTAAAAGGGTAGAGGAATTGTCTTCATTTCTCTTTGTGGATTGCCAGGCATACTGTGATCTCTGCAGTCTGTGCTTTGGCAACATGAAGACTCTGGGCTCCATTCCTCACTTGCTGACCAGTACAGCTGAGCAGAAACTAGTTTAGTTTGTTACTAGGATGGGCCAGCAACACGCTACGATAATCTGTTTCTTCTCCACCCGTCTTCAAGAAAGGTGTTGCTGCATTTCAAAACACCTTATTCTGGAGAGGCTAGTTCTTTGGGGTCAGGATTGTTCAGCCTGTCCTTTCACGCATCCTTCCACAAACACCATCAACAGCAGCCATGAAGGAAAAGAACAATGTTTGTGAAAAACTGATTTAACTTCACTTTGATCTCAGAAGAGCTAGCAATAGTGAAGGATTTGGCAAAGGTCACTGTCTGGGTCTAATACACAAGAGTAGCCTGCACGGAAAGGACACTTACAACCTGCCCAGTCTCCTGAGTTGAATGTTTTTATGAAGTACTTGAGAATTAAATGTGAACACATTGTGAATGATCTATTTTAAATGCATTCCGCAAACAATAGCTGCAAAGCCTAAAGATATATCTATATGAAACATTGATTTCCTCAGAACATAATCCCTTCACCCCCGGATTTAATTCCTACCTATTCTGCTACTGCTCACCAACTCTGCCTACAGGTATTCAAGCAATTAATTTGATAGATTTCACACAAACATATGCTTTTGCACGTACCAGGATTTTTCCTCCTTTAATCACAACAATAAACAGAAAAAGAAGGACAAAATAGAAGTTCTGGAGACAGGAATGGAAGGCTTTATCTAACCTACAATATGTAACTCTGGTCTCAAAGTACATGAGGGATAGTTAGGTGTCAGGTGCTACTAGGTGCAGAATTGTAGTCTTCATAACTGAAGTCTTTTCTCTGTTGGTCAAGAACGGAAGGAAGATTTACCATTGAATTTAACATCTCATTCCACCTTCAGAGGCTTGGCTTCAATTCTGCTGCTTATTGTCTGCATGGGCAGCTGATACCCGCCTAGTGCAATAAGGCTTGGCAATGTTTGTGAGAAATTCGCATTGCATTTTAATATCTCTGATCCTTCAGTCACGAGTGAGGCAGCATTTGAATGAATTTGTTCATGACATTTTTACTGATATCTCTCCATACAGAGCAACATTTCACAGATGCAAGTGCTCTAATGAACAGGTTATACTAACAGTAGCATATCTCAGTCACTATTCAGAATTTGTACCTACAGGGACAAGTGCTGTATGTTGAAAACAGCCAGTTTAGCTTTGGTCAGGATCTATGTTTAGTTCATTATCAGTTTCCTATATTCCATGAGAATAAATAAAGCTCTGGGTATATGATAACTAAGCTTTTTATGAGGCATATTTATACTCCAGCAAGGGTTGCTAATGTTTATGGTTCTTTTTCATGATTTTGTGTATATATTCAATAGATATATAAATATACTATATGCATATACGTCGTCTATGTTAACTGCAGTAAATTCAGCTTTTTGGAAAACAAATATATTATGCCGAGATTGAAAATAACACATAATAATAAAAGGTCACTGACACTGTGACCTACTTTAGCTTGTTATAACAGCAGAGTGAGAAAATCTACTGAAATTTATAGCTCTGCCTTTTAGAGAGGTCAAGTGCAAGCAGGTCCTGTTGATTCCTGCTAGAGTGGATATTCATCACTCCTGAAAACCTGGCTTTAATTATCTGCTGCAGATATCTTTAAAATAACCATTGCATGTTTGGCAAGAACGTGAATATGAGGAAAGTATTGGCCATCAGCTCAGTAGATCCCAGAAAAAAATAATCTGTTATGTATTGTCCTCCTATGATTCTGCAGGAACTGTTAATGAACAAACACTACTCCTTCCAGACCTCTGCTGTTATCACTGATGATGCTGTTGCACAAATGTGCTTTCGTTTGATAAGGAGCTATGTAAATTGAAGATCTTTTTTGAAACAAGAGGTGTTTAGTTTCTCCCAGTCTCAATTTGTTTCCTTCCATGCTGCTTGCCTCACCTATTTAAAAAAAAAAAAAATCAACATGAAAATAATTAAGATAACGTTATTTAAGCAGTGCAGTGGAAGGAAAGAAAAGTTGGAAAGGAAATACTGTCTGAAACTTTTCATCAGAATGTATTAAAATGATGTCAATGTAAGTATATATTGTATCTGATTTGAAGACCATTAAAATCTATCACATATTTCTGAGTCATGTATATAAGGTATACTGCCTTGAACTAGATTATGTTATCCCTTGCTTCAGTGAAAAGGAAATTTTGGATTTCTTATTCAAAGAATATTGACATGGGAAAACCTCTAGTCTCTCATATCTCTACTAATGGCTATAAATCCAAATCTAAGGTGAGACACTTCAGCTAAACTAGTTATAACTCATTAAATTTGCAGGGAAGGAGGGTGACCTTTGAAAAGGACATGGAAAACAGGGATGATTTCAACACACTGTGGAAGAGGCTCATGCCTTGCATGTTTGGATGTAATTACAGAAGGTTTTTCTCCATGTTTCCCATCATTCTCCTCTGTGGCTGCCAGACTGGTAAGTGAAATCTGCACTCAAGCCTTCTGCTAGAAAGCATACAGGGACAGCGTAAGCCCTGTAGTACGAGGTCATCTGCATAGATCATGAAGATCAATAAACTTTTTCAGTAGCTAGGGAACGCTGTCTGCATTTTGAATCGTACACGAATGATAGGTGATTTTGGCCTAGTTTCAATTTCACCTTCTCCTGCCTCTGACATTACCCCTGTGGGACACCAAAGTCTCTGTGCTTTGACATTTGGAATTTTAATGCTGATTTCTTTTGAAGAAGGTTGACTAAGGAGTGTTCCCTGATTGCAGTCTAGTTTTTCTGGTTACAAGATGGAAAGTGAAATGCTGCCTGTTACTAGAGCCCATAGCATGGCTTTCTTGTTGAATTTCACTAGCTTGGTTTTGGTGCCAAGGTGAAGCTCAGATCTACTGTTTTCTGATGCCTTTAAGAATATGTATCTGCATAAGTAGATACCTGTATAGGAATACGTACAGAAACTGTATTGGCTCTTTAGTGAAATGCATTTAGTATAAAATTCTACAGGGGCAAGAAAAGCTTTCTGGTGACATGACAGATGTAGAAACCCTTTAACATTAGATACCCCATTCTGGTTACTTGTTTAAAAGGGATTAATCTCGTGTTTCACCTTCAAGGACAGAGACATACAACAGAAACACACAACACGGACTCTTTGTTTTGAGAGAGACCACAAGGGAATGAGGTAGCACTAGAAATAATCTGTAGATCTGAGATATCACAGTTAAGCATTTCCTCACAATCGCTACTGGCAATGAAGGCAAAAAAAATGAAGTCTGAGCGTACAGAGACATGATTTAAAGATATGAATGACTGGGAATAATGCTGCTCTGTAGAGCAGGTCATACGCTTTTACCAGGTTTGTTGACGATGGCTTGCTGCAGCAAATGGTTCGTTCTGCAGCATGTAGCCTGCTATCATCTTAATGTATTCGCACTGACACTTCAAGGTCATCTAGAAGCTGAAATAAGAATTCAAATATTTATTCTGTGAGACACTATTTAAATGAGCTAACCTATTTAAGTTAAATAAGTTATAGTTTTAATGGCTATCTTTCCAGAGTTACTATACAGAGGAAGAGACTTTCTAGGTTACCAGTTTCTTCAGATTTTAGTAGTATCCACCATTACACAAAGATGATAGTGTGTCTCAAGCAAGGAGAATCTGTCAAAAAAGAATGTTCCCCTCTCCCATCACTGCCTGAAACATTTAAAGATGTCTTCACTATTCATGCAATAATTATAAGATGTTATGTGCTCACTTGGCTTCCTGTCAGCCTTGCTCCCTCAGTCCACATGAAGCAGCAGCTTTGCTAAAGGACTTAGATTGTGCAACTTTGCCTACCCCACCACCTTCTTGGATGTCTTCACTGGCATCAGTACTTCACTTGTGCCATGTTTCCCTGTACTCCACAAATTCTCCATTTACTTTTGTTTTGCTTCTCTTCCCTGCTCTGTTTCTGCTCCTGATGCTCCTTCCATTTTTCTGCCCATCTTTGTCTCCCTTTAGTCTCTGGCTGGTACTTTCTCTTACGCAGTCCCTTTGCCCCGGATAGGTCCCTGGATCATCACCAAAACCCTTAAAATTAATTTTCTCCAAGGAGCTGTTCTGGTTTATTTGCCTCATCTATAGTCTCACTTCCTTGGTTTGTTTGGCTGCCTGTCCTCTCCCTTTTCTATTTGATCTTTGTTGTATGCTGAGGCAACATGTGGCACAGAAAACACATTAATCTGGATTTGTGAATCATACGCATGTTACTGAAGGCTGTGGCAGTGTCACAGTGCCTTTTCTGCCCTTGATCCACCAAGGATACAAAGCTATTATATATCTACTCAGTATTTCATGCTTTTAGTTCTGACAGTTCAGGCAGTTGGCCAATGCAGCAGCTGCCACACACATATTTACAGCACTCCTTTCATTGTCACCAGTGGCTATTTGATTAAAAAGAGATCTGGGAGGAATGTAGGTCTAAGCCTGGCTCTAATGAAGTTGTTACATAAAGCCCACTAACAATTGCTTCCTCCTCACACTTACTTGCTTTTTTAGCACATGGGGCCAGAGCAATTTGTTGTTCCCATACTGGGACACCAAGGGCGGTGGTGGAGGTGCTGCTGGGGCCAGAAGGCTGAAAACTTGAAGCTGACTTTTTGAAAGACTTCTTATTGCATCTGTAAAATACCTTTGCTTCTTTGCATACCCCCTAGCAAATCCTTTGGACTCTTTGAAGCTGACATACCGTTGTTTGCCTTAATGGTGATAAAGCCTACATTTAGATTTCACTCTCAAAGCTGTATGTGGGGTTCTATGTACACAATATGTGTTCAGACAGTGTATAATCCCTTTGAGGCTGGCACCCTAGAACTGTTCAATTTGTGGAAATCATCATGCTTTTTGTTTTAGCGTGTGGCTGAATTTAGCTCCTTTTGCGCTGTGAAGTTATTTGTTCCTGTCCTACATTCTGAATGCATTTACGTTACTAACACATAAGCATTTTCATGAGCTGCTTGCTCTCTGGCATTCGTTGTACGTGCCCCACATTTGACTCGAAAGCTTTTCCACTTCTGAGGTGAATCCTCTTCCTGCATGCTTAAGAGAAAAATATTCAATTGATGCTGGTTAGAACCTGCGGAAAAAAATCCTGTGGAGATGCTCATGAGTGCTTTTATTTATATAGGAATAAATGATTTTAAGGTATGATTTAGTGCTTAATGCTTTCTAATTTTCCCTTGCAAGAGAAAGAGTGAGTAATAGGAAGAAAAGTCATATGGAGGGGAAAGAAGCAGCAAAAGTAATGGGTCTTTTTGCACAGTTAGAACAAAAAAACTGTCCCAGATGCTAGTGCAGACAAAAAGTACGATTTTGGCAAATATCATGAGATCAGATACTGTATCACCACTACTGTGAATAGTGACCCTGAGAAAAAGACCCCTGGAGAGGCATGGGCTTTTAGTAAGATTGTTTCACAGCTGATAAGTAAAATCACACTGTGTGCTTCCACTCTAAATTTGTTTAGCATGGAAGATTTTTGAAAGTTTTCAAATCTTAATTAAATGCTTCAATTTTTATAAATTCTGTTGGTCATGAATAGCAACAATAAATCAGTTTAGGAAAGAAATTACTCCTCCCGTCAGCCTGTAAGTGCAGTTTGAGTGTTTTAGGACACCTTTTATGATTTGGCAAGGTGAGCACTAGCATGTATAAAAAGCTGTGGCATCTCCAGCAGGTCCTTCCTGATGTGAAATGCTTTAAAATTTCTTTTCCTCTGATTTTTACTAATTACACTACATCACTTATCGCTGAATACTCCTTCAGTGACCAACCCCAATACTCTCCTTGTTTTACATTGTAATCTTACCTCCTACAATGCAAAAGCTTTATTTTTCATTGTAGTGCCATTTACAAGATGTTAAGGGCAAGGAACTGCACAGTGTGAGTATGCATGGATATTTCCGTTAAGCCTTTGTTCTTTCACCGATACAGCAATTAGACTGCAAAGGGACAGGAGAAGCTGCAAAGGGACAGGAGAAGAAAAGCTGTCCCTGTGCAATTCCCTCTATCAAGCTGCACATCTCTGAACCGAAATTTCTGGGTTCATTGCTTTTGTAAGAATGCCATTTTGGCACTCTAAGCAAACAAATGATCAAATAAACTGAATTCACACTTTCAATTAGGAGAGGTCTGATGTTCTATTATTATACATTTTTATCCTCTCAGCAGCTAGTACGGAGATCTTCAAACTATTCCCTTGGGTGTTTCTTGGTAGAGAGTTTCCATTTTGTTGAAAGGCTCTTTCTGGGCAGCTATCTCCAGAGAAAATCATGTCTGAGCTACTAGACAGTAAACAACGGTGCAGTCCCACAGGGTCTACAGTGACCTGAATAAGGTTCAAACTAAAGGTAGTGACAGCAGTACAATCCTTCCAGAGTGTCTGTGCATGTGTAATGTTGACTATGAATATTTTAAATAGCCTTGGTCAAACCTCAAGTAAAACAACTTACAAGACACTGTGAAATAAAGGATGTTTTTGATAGTGGTTTACTTTTATCTGCACAAATAAATAAATTTGGTTACCAATGTGTCAGGGTATGTCCTTATCAGTCCTTCCAAGATTTTATACCATTTACTCTTTTCACCTGTTCTCTCCTTGTATGTAGATGCTCCATAATGTTGTCATGATGAATGTGATGAGATAGCTTTATATATCCAGGATTAAATTCTACATTTACTTACACTTATTTCCTGTTCTTCGTCTCTCCTTCCTCCTATAAGCTGAATAACGGGAGACTTTTGCCTATACTGCATTAACATCTACAGCTCAAGCAAGTCTCCCTCAACTTTTCCCACTGGCCTTAAGCTAGTGCCTTGCTTGCTGAACAATTCATTTTTACTAACAAGTTTTCTTTTTACTGTCTGTCAGTTGTCACTGCAATGCTCCATAACAGGTTTAATAAGTGTGCTGAGTCCAATTTTTCTTAGGAAAGAACGTCATTTTTTTAATTTCTAGATGCAGCATCTCAAAACTATTTTAAAGGAGACCACCTTTCTTTCTGTTAACAGGAAACATGTTTTGCATCTGTTTATAGTGAACTATAATGCACTGCACAGGGAAAATACATTTTGCAAACTTTCATTTTATATCAACAAGGGCTGGGAAGTCCTAGACCGTTAAGCCTCAGCCTAACCTTGCATCAACAGACTTGGTGCAAAGCCTGCATGCGCAACACACAACTATGGAGATATGCCCGCGCGAGCTTGTCACCTAGTAGCCCAACCGCACCACTGCACTAACCTGGCTACGCTGCTGTGGGTATCTGAGCTAGCTTGTCTGGAGGTCAGCATGGGAGGTCAGCATGGCAGCATGCTGTGGAGTGTGGACCCATAGGCCCTTTTGCGTGTTTAGATGGATTGTACTACTTGAGCTGAGAAATCATGGCTTCTTCAAAGCTGTTACCTGGCTATTCTTCATCACAGTCAGTTTACCTCTGTGGAGGCAACTTGGAGTAGCAATTACAGGCTATTATACTGCTGGAAAAGAATTAGTATATTGTGGTTACTATTTTGATACGCATAATAGTATATAATTAAAAAAACCTTCACAGCTCAAGACTCTGGCAGACAAAAAATAGAAAAATATATTATGTCATTGCTATGTGAACCTGAAAATAATGTTGTTCTGTATAAAAGTCCTTCTACAATACAATACCTTCTTCATTTTACCAACAGAAAAACAAGAAATGAGAAGAGAGAAAGGTTAAAAACAATGGAAACATTATTTTTTTTAATTGTATTTTTTATTCTTTACCTTTGATCTGAAGTCTCTGAAGCTGGAGCTGTGCTCCTGACAGATCTCAGTAGCTGATAACAATTGCTGAAATTTCATGTCCAAACTTGATATCAAAGTAAGTCTTCTGTGAAAGTTGCATAGCGTTCTGTAACAAAGGATATACAGCTGCTATTCAGATGTACAGTGCTGTTATCTGAATGTCAGAATACATTTTTAAATGTCTTCAAGAGTAGACCTTTCTTCTCATCGTTTCTAGCAACCAATCATCACCTCTGCAAATCAATACTTGCAGCTTTTTCAATTTTTTTTTTTTTTCTTAAAGTGCAGGACATTTAGATTGTCAAATATGTGAAATCTTTCTTTTTCTCATAATTATCTTCAGGAGCAACTAACATTTACTACTTATCATCTTCCAAGTCATTGGCAATAAGGCCTTTTTCATCCTTGGACAGCATTAATAGGAAGGTATTTTACTTAACTTGTGGGTTAATTTTAGTTTAATTTTAGAATTTTTTTTTCTAGGCAATGTGAGGAGATACTATCTGTGATATAAACACATACTAATTTTCATTTTCTCTCTTTTTCTTGTTGCTGTCTTATGGTGTTACCACAATAGGAATATATCTTTCATACTAGATTCTCTGTGTGTGAATAATAAGTAGATCCTATGCTCCAAAGAGCATAAAATGTAGATGGATTAGACAGACAAAAGGCAGTATTATCTCTGCTGGAGAGACGGAAAAGAGAGAACACCTTTGACTATCTCTGAAATTTGGCTTGGATGGAATGAAATGCTCTGTTCTCTGTTATTGCAGTCTTTCTAATTCCCATCTCCATACATTCCTTACACTCTACAGATAAGTACTCTCAGCTGGTCTTCCAGATTTGGTTAGTAGATATACTCCCTTGCTTGTTGTGAGCAGGATTCAATATTCTGGTGGGAAGTACAAACATCTTGAGATGTCTGCTCTGTGTACCAGGAGAATGTCTTGTTCCCCTTCACATAAAATATTGCCCTTACTAAAGGTCTTCATCTTTTGGTACTATGCAATAACTTTTAAAGATTTTTTGTTCATTGCCATGTGGCCAACTGTGAATTATTTGCTGCCTTGGCACCCTGGCTTGTTGGGTAATTTGTTGGCTTGCCTGGAAGCTTGCATAGGAATGGGAAGTTTTTCTAATCTACAGTTGTGAAACTCTTAATCTCATTTTGCACAATGGAGAATAAATAAGATTCACGCACTTGCTGCCGTCAGTGAATTTTCTCCCTAGTGCTGTACATGCTGATACATAATACTCTGTGGCTTTTTCAAGATGCTTTTTAATGGCTTCCTGTGCAGTTCTTATTCAAGGATGAGCTAGTGATGTCCTTTAGTCCCAAGAACTCAGCCAGTAGCTTCCTCTTGGCCTGAGCCTTTCCCTGCCAAAAGTTGTGTGCTGCTGCCCCTATCCTGCTTCTTGGATTTAGCAGAACTGTGCCTCTAACAGCAGGTCAAACTGCTGTTCAGGGTTGTAAAGACTTTAGGACAGCATTTCTTCATTTTTTCAAGTGCTTGCTGAAGCCCTCTCTGTATCTTTGGAAGATGAACTCTGTCAAGGTTTTCCATAGGAATGCATGGAGTCTGGAAAAATATTGGCTATCCCCATAAATTTTTGAGCTCCTTTTATAACCTGGGGTTTGACTATTTACTTAACAGCTTTTGGGATTTCACTGGGGTCCTGCAGGAACCAATGTGTATTAAATATAAGGAAGTCAGCTCTCCTCAGCTTTGCATAAAATCTGCTCGCAGTTGTCAAGGTTTAGTTTTATGGTCTGATGTAGCACTTTTCCCAATGGATGATTGCATCAGAGAGCCTTCAGGGGCTGAGCTGAGGCTGCAGCACCACTGGTGGTTCCCAGCAGCCTTGTCAGCGCCAACTTATCTAGCTAGATAGAACTGAACCTTTCTTAACAATAGAAACAGAGAGTCATTTTCCCTCTGATAAAGTAGGTGTGTATCCTCAGTCATTTGCAATGGATAATGGCTCCTCTGCTGCAGGGTCAGCATGCAGCTGTACTTCACCAGATTCTTCACTGCCAGCAGGCTGCTCATCCACGCCAGCCGGAGTCTGTGACACCCCGTCCTTGTGAAGCACACTGTAAGGATTCTTGTGCAATGACTTTTCTGGCGCTCCTGCATATTTGTTTGTGCTTTAGTGAGGAGGAGAAAAGAGTCTCTTGCTGACTCCACTTTGTCCACTCAAATCAAGATCCTTGATCTGAATTATTTTTCTGCTTGTCAGAGAGAAGTGACTGTTCTCCCTCTTATTTCACATTGAATGTGTTCTGTGGGATTACCTTGCTAGCACCGCCCTGTTGTGGGATGGCATCCACCCATTGCCATCAGTTCAAAGTGACAGTGTTTCCTTTCACTTACCTGTCATATTTACAGCTTATGTTTCTTCCCACAGATGGCCCCTAGAATGATTTTTAAAAGCATCTGGCCATATTTCTCCACTCTGTTATTACTACGTATTGATACTGTTTGGATTATGCTGTACTCGCCTTGCAATCCAGATAAAATTGGCAATGACCTAATGATCTAACAGAGTAACTGCAAACAAGCAGCCTTTGCAGCAGTGAATGTACTCTGAATGCATGGGAAAGAGTGACTGTTGCACAAATATGTAAACTTTTGTTTTGCTAGCACAGGTATTTACAATCATAAAGGCGTAGCAGGCTGGAATTCAGTTTTGCAGGGATTATGGGTATTTGTTCGGATTTCCAACCTGTGCAGAGATAGATGCCAGCTTGTCTTGTGTCTGGTAATATCTAAAGTCAAACTAAGGCAGATTTTCTTACCTCTGCTATAACCACATTGTGAGAATCCTGCTTTCTCGTTGGATGCTTGTATGTCCACAGTCACTGTGTGTACTGCTGCTCTTTATTTAGTTAGGGATGACTACCTAATTTAATTTTTTTTTTTCTTCTGCCTTTGCACTGTAGTTTTTAGCCAGGATAGTTTTCATTCCAGCTTTCATGCTGTCTCCTTGACAGTGGATTATAATGAGTGTAGTTTTGGCTGGGGTTACTTCTTGGGTTCTTGCAGACTGAGCTTGGAAACTTCTTGTTTTCTGGTGGCTCTTACTGCCTCGATCCTTTCCCTCATCACATTGCTTTGGTATTTCCCTAGATTTCACTTGGCCACCGGGAAGTGGTCTTTTTGCTCTGTGCAATTTGACCAACACATGCATGATGCCAAATTTCCTTAATGAAAGTCATTAGCTGTGCTTGCTAATGACTGGCAAATAATAACAATTTCAATGTAAAATGCAGTTGTATAGAAGCATCAAAGACCTGGCCTCTGGCTTAGTATGGGTCCTAGACCAAAATGCCCAGAGCCTCAGTGGTTATAATTTGTTCCCACTGAAAAGAATTAATTTGTTTCATGTCAGCAGAGAGTCCAGAAGAGGCTGAGCACGCTGCTTTCTCTGTATGGTGTATTGACTCATCTGGCCTTCTACTCCGGTAAGAAGTCTGAGGAAGAGGATGTCAGAGCTGTGCATCCACTGGTCTTTCTGCAAAAGGACTCCAGATGTGCGGAAAGGGGAATCACACTTCATTGACAGGGAGCTGCAACCTGGGGTGTTTTTAATGGCTGGCCTGGGAAACTGTGGTTCTTCTCAACAGCTAATTTTCTTATTTCTCCCCGTGTGGAGAAAAACATCTTAACTGTAAGAATGGTCCCATGGCAGCTGACAAGTAGTAAAATAACTGGTGAATATTGGGTCTGAGTAAAATTATCTGTCATCATATTATTTTAGAATACCCATTGCGGTGACAACTGGAGAGCAGTGAACAGTTGTTCTTGTCCTGTCAGGAAAACTTTTTATTTGTGAAAATGAAGATCAAAGTAGTGACCTGAATTTGTTGAATCTGCATAGTAGACCTGCTAAAGTCCTGAGGGCAGCTACAAGTTCAGCAGCTATTCTGCACCTGTGGAATTACAGCGGTTTATCACGTTTTTCATTTTATCATTTAAGCTTAGCTCTTAAAGAAAGAATATTTAGCTAAAGACTTCATAGAGTTGCTAAAAATGTTGCATGTCTTCCTATTTCAGAATTTGGAACAATGACACTATTTAGAGAAAAATCCCAGCCTAAATCCGATAGAAGATTAAAAAAAAAAAAAAGCAGTAATTGATTGTATATCCCTTAGTATTTACTCAAAATTCATAAATTAACATCTCAGTAATCACATTTCAAGCTTGGTTTTTCATTCCTAGATGGGACAAGGGCAAGTATGTTCAAATTTTTTTGCAGAATATCCTTCTTCCAAATGTTTGTTTCAGATCATTTTCATTTAGAAATTGGAAATTAACTTGAAATATTTTATTATTTTTTAAGTGTAAAAAGGCTTACCATTTGTTTTTTATTGAAATATGTCTTCTAAATCAGGTTTTCAAACATTTTTCCTGAAACACAGTGGCTGCAGTTTATTGTAATGAAAACAAGACATTTCAGCTGGTGCTAGATAACAGCTGTTCTCAGCAATGTAAAATTAAGAAAATATTAAGTTATAAATTATAAGAATAGGTATGATATTATACAATGCTACAACTGACATCCTATAATAAAATATAATATAATATGCAAATGAAAAAAACACCAAATATGATTTTCAAAACCTCTAGCTGTCCTAGAGTATTAGGAAATCACATTGGGTCTTTTTTCCTGTGTATTTTCATTAATAGGAGACCTTCTCCTAAATGATGAAACCTTTAGGTGGAAGCAACATTTTTTTCCCAGAAAAATGAAAGTATTTCCTGGCTCTGTCAGCATGAGATTTTTTTTGTTATGAAGTATCTGGCTTGGCTGGCATAAATTGCCCTCGAGAAGATCATCTTGAATAACAGATGTCAAGTTCTACATACTGCTGAAATCCTTCCCCTCCACTCAGATAAAATTAAGATGTCTTCTTGTGAACGGGCACAATGCCAACAGAGGGAATGGGCATAAATGTTCACATGTCAGCAAAGTCTGGGTATTAGGCAGTCAGATTTCTGTCCCAGAGTGCTGCAATGTTTCAACTTTGGCTAATGCGTAGTTGAAAGGTGGATTAACTCTGGAAAATTCAAAAAGATTTTCCACTAAAATGAATTTCAGTGTCTGGGAGAAAGAAGGGGAAAAACTAACCCCAACACCTTTATCCTTCAAAAACATGCTACAAAAGGGAATTATGCACTTTGCAAAAATGTTTTTGTGGTCTCAAAGTGTTTCCTGCTAAATAACTCAGCCCTTTGCGGAAAATGCTTGG
This sequence comes from Calonectris borealis, assembly GCF_964195595.1. Classification (NCBI taxonomy): domain Eukaryota; kingdom Metazoa; phylum Chordata; class Aves; order Procellariiformes; family Procellariidae; genus Calonectris; species Calonectris borealis. The sequence continues at coordinate 27,170,735 of NC_134352.1, read as the reverse complement.
TGACCTTCTGTGGCTTTCCCTCTGCAGACGTTGTACATATTTTCTGCTGAACAGGGCAGAAAACGAGCTCCATTTGGAGTGCAGCAAACCATCTGAATAAATCACGCTTCAAGTACATGACCCAATTTCTTCTCAGAGAAATATCATACTCTGCTAATGGAAGCGTTCTGGTTTCAATATAGTTATCTTCTTCCTGGCAGTGAAAGGAAAACCTTGAATGTGGGTGTATCTAGCAATAAAAAGAAAATCTTCAATGCAAACAAATGACCCATGGTGAGATACTGGCAATACAGTGATTGCACAGCTGTGCTGATCCCTGACTGACATGAGACAGCAATGAAGCAGCATACCCTAGTTTCACCTTCCATATTTTCTTTTGAAGGAATTGCAACAAAAGCTAAAATGGGACTAAAATTTAGATTTCAAAGGGGAACTTTAAATAAAGTTTTAAATCTAAACTCCCTCAGTCTTTGGAGAAATCTGGATTTGGAGATGTCATGGCTGACTACTATTTTTTTGGTGGCTAACTCAAAATTCTGTTCCATTTCATAGCAAACTATGTACCTCTTTTTTTTTTTTTTAAATTATGTTATCTAAGATATGTCTAATTTCTGGAGGCTTTCTTTTCATGATTCTTCAGGAATATTTCCAACCTACTTTCTTGAGTTCCCATTTGAAGTGTTGTAAGTATAAAGATAATAGCATTCTGTTGACATTACTGAAATAACTTGAAGACTGGAAAAAGTAGCATTCTACTTCATGTTCTTTCAAGCAAAGAGTGTATTTCTTTCTTAGTCCCATACAAAGGCCAACAAAGACTTCCGTTTCTTGGGATGGAGGTAGGGTTTTCCCTGTGATCATATTTTTCTTACTGTTCTCCCAACATTTTTTCATGTGAAGATAAAGGTAAAGCTGTCTGTAGTCATTTAAACTATGCCAACTGATTTTGCATTAGAGAAAATGAGGAATTATCGCACCATACTTCTGGCTCATAAAATGTGGCATTTTAACATGGATCTATTCCTCAAGTGAGGATGGCAAGAAGCACTTGAGGGTAAACACAGCTAAACTGTTTTTGCAGTTATTGCTGCAACTGGAGATAGGATGCATCAACAGCAAATTACAATATTGAAATGCAAGACTGGTGTGTCCTTGCACATTTTTGTTTAACAAACTTAACATTGATGCTCTTTAAGTTCAAAAGCTCACGTGTTTTCTGTTCATCCTCTGGGTGTCACCAGAAGTGTTCACCTAATTATTATTTAAATATTTTTTAAACAGCCAAGCACTTCTGTTTATGCTTTTAGTGTTATAGAGATGATTTATAAGATACGTTACAGGTTAATAGTCATATGTCTGAGAAATCTGAGAACTCTCATACTGAAAAATTACTAAACATAAGGTTTTATTACAATATCTTTTATAAACTCAGACAAAATGATATTGAGAAAATTGTTTCATTAGTTTGCATCCAGACTCAATTCTAACCCATTTCAAACCCACTTTTTACTTTTTGTTTCAACCCATAATTAAGTGTGCTCTAGTCTAGCTTGAAAAGCATGCTCTTGAGAAGTCACATGCATGTCTCAAAGTCACAAACGTAATCAACAGGATGCAAACTGCTGTTGCAGATATGATTCTGTAAAGTGTAAAATACCATAGGCATGATCCTAATTTCTAATCATATGTTTAACTTTAAACTGAGAGAAGAATGAGACCATCTATTTGACTGGTGGGACTGGATTTGGAGTATTCTGCAGACTTCACATCTCAGCCCTCAGACTGCACGCATTATGTTAAGAAAACTGGAGGAAAAGTAGTTCTTCAGTAAGATACTGACATTCCACTGTCCTTTTTGCTGTGGTGCACCGTTACCCAGGAAGAGCATGGATGTGGCAATTCTGCTTGTGGCTTTACCCTACCTTGTCAAAAAAGGCATTTTGTTTATTTATTTGGCCTTAAAACATTCCTGTTTAAAGATCACAGATAAGTAAACATAAAGTGCATGGTACTGAAATAGTGCATGTTGTAAGGGTACTGGTGTAATAAAACTCCTACCTCTTAAAAGAATTAGAAATTACTTCCACATTTAACAACACCTGCCATCCAGTAGCTTTAGCACATGTTACAGGTGCCAAGTTTGTCCTGGAATAAGTGAAAAGTTTTTTTTGCTATTGAACAACTGCAGTTTCTCCATCAAATCACCTTATCCAGTGCCTTACCCTTTCCCTGCCCAAGAGATCTAGGATTTTTTACTTTCTTCCACGAAAGCCTTACCCAAAACACCTTCATCGCTTCTCTCTGCACTGGTAATTATATTTCCTCTAGTATAAGAGATATTTGGATTAGCTGTTCAGGACAGTGAAGGGTAAATTGAGCAATGTGGTTATGCTTTTATTACTCTCTCTCCTACCTTCAGGAGATATTATTGCATGATTAAAGAAATGGCCATTCACTAGAGACAAGAGACGCATTAGTGCTTCATCATAAAAAATACTATCTGGCTGTGTTATGGAAAGGATGTAGAGTTAATAATCCCACTTTGATTTTGTTTTTAAAAGTCATGGCTGACTTTAAGACCATGACTAACATTTGTCCTGTAGTCATATGTATGCCAAGCTAAGTGAACTATATATCATACTCGAAGTATTGTCCAAGAAGTGGTGTGAATACCTGTTAAGAATAAAATCAGCTATGGTAACTAGGATTAAGATCTTGCTAATTCCTCTGCTGACAATTCTCATGCTATTGATACATACGGAGGAAAAACCTCACTATATTTTTCAAAGTGCTTTTGGTCCTGGTAATAACGGGAAGAGATGAAGTGTGTTACGAAAATGACTGGACAGCAGCCTACCTCCTTGGGGACCATAGCCTCTTCACAGGAAAATAAGAACAGCCCATAGGCTACTCTGATCCCTTTTCAGACATACAGAAAGGAACCAGCCTTGGCTCAGAGAAACATAACAAGCTTGTCTTTGACTCCTCCTCAATTTTCCTGGGTTAAAAAGTAGATAATTCCAAAGCCTGATAGTTTTTTTTAATAATTTAAATTTTTCACAATTTTTCCAAGTTTATGGTCCTTTTAGAAATGGTACGTTTACTACACCTTAGTATTTTATTTGATTTTGGAAGTATAAAATCATAGAAGAGAAAGACAAATCATCAAGTCCATCAAACAGAAAGATTTCAATAAACTCTGCTGATATACTACCCAGTTAAGCAAAGAGCCCCAAAAAGTCTGCTGTGTAAATACATAGTTTTACAACAGAAATAAGATTTGATTCTATTTTATACAGGTATACACTTGAGGCATTTTTGATACATTTTTGACTTGCACCACGGGAGGAAGTATGTACATTTTAAAGTTTTCATATTTGTTGCTTACAACACTGAATAAAGCACAAATTGCTACTGTAACACTAATATACTTTGGAAATTATTGCAATTATGGGGGAAAATAATTCTAATTTATAAAGCACTTTATAATAATGAAAATTTAGTGAGACAGTAAAAGAAAAGACCCTATCCTGTAAACTTTACTCACATTGAACAGCTCATTTCTTTGTGCACCTTGCTAGTGAGGGTACTGAATCTTTCATCGCTGTCAGTTCTTTGTGCCACATATATTATCATAAACCTTCAAAGGTTTATAAAAACAAGACATGTGGTGATCATGTGATTCTGTCTGAGGATGGCTGCAAGTGAACTTGTTAGAGGGAAAAACATGCCAAGTGATCTAGTAAAAATTGAAGGAACAACTGCAGGGATGTCAGTTCAGAGCCTGTGTAAGGAGATTACCATGGGGTAACTAACCCTCTCACAGACCCCACTCTGCTCATTTAAATATTTGGTTTCGTTTTGTTTTGATTTTTTGTTTTGTTTTGTTTTGAAGCACATTTGTTCTGTTTCATTTTGTTTGCATTTGTTTTACTTACTGCTTGTTTTTCTGCTTCCTGGCTCTGAACTGTCACTCTGAATTGGGTAACTGTTCCTTAGGAAATGTTAGCAGTTATTAGTCTCAAGTCAACAGCATTTGTACTTGACCCATATGTGTTATTTTCTCCAATGTGGAAAAGAGTAAGAAAAAGAAGTAATTTGTACCTACTTCATTACTTGTTCTCAGAGTTGTAGCCGAAATGTGAATTTCATTTCTGAACATGAAAATTTCAAAATACTAGCGGTAAATGTAGAATATGACTGTGATGACTGCTTGTTTTCAAATACGGTTATACGTTTTACCTCAGAGCACAGATATATACAAAGCAAGCATGTTAGCATATTTGGAATGCCTGTTTTCAGAAAATTGCTTATACTGTTTAACTAACCATTCTTATTTCTGTGTTAAATCACTCAAATAACTGTAGCAAACCATTTGGACTGTTTAACAGCTTTCTTTGAAGTATTATTGCTTCAAGCATCTAAAACTAATGAATCTGTCTCCTAAAAAAAATACATCTGGTGGTTGGGGGAGTGCCACTTTCTTTTTAGCTTTTTATGGCATTGCAGTCGATATTTTCCAGGCTAGTAATAAGAGCAAGCAAGTAGTTGAGGTTCTGGTGTGTTCAAATGATCTCAAGGTCTAAGGACCATGATAAGAAGACCAAGTATCACAGGCTTTGTCATAAAATCTTGCAAACTGGCAATTTTTTGTCTGTATTGGGTGCGTATTCTTTTCCTTTCTGTACTTTGCTGCAGCAATAAATTGTAAATTTCTTAGGATGAGATATTTAGTTAGTAGGTGGATTCAATAAATATATGGAATTAACCTTTGTTGTTTTACTTGAATTGGTATTTTGGGAAGCTTGGAAACGGAATACCCAGATTTATCCATGGGAAGAATTATGTTAATGTTAGAGAATAACATCGAACACTATGTATATGACCAGCTGCAATAACCACAGATGTCTAATGCTCCGGTGAGGATTTATGCTGCTGTCTCTTACTGCTAACTTTGGAAGAATCTTCGATTCTTGAATTCATTTCTCTCCACAAATATGCTGTCCTGTGATGGCAGATGGCCAAATCAAAACCACTTTAAAATTAAAATTTACGTTAAGATAGAATATACAAGAACAAAAGTATTCATCCAAATAATACAAATTTATTCCATTCCCCCAGTCATGCTGTAATGGTATGTAGCTGCTAGACTTTCAGTCAGCCCAGCCTGTCCCAATCTTAAGCCCCACACCATCTAGAAACGTAAAGGCAAAGCCACATATGAAACGTCTGGATGGAAAAGCAGAAGTCTTTGCAAAGGGTGCATTTGCAGAAAAAAAGGGGTGCAGATATAAAACACCAGGGAGTACAAAATATACATTGAAATACAGTGCTTCCTCTTTTGTCTGCATCAGATAAATGTTGATGCCAGTTCATTGCTGTAAAACAGACTTTATGCATGGTCTGAGTTGAAGCAGAAACATGAAATAAAGACAGCCACAAAGAAGGCAACATTGCTTTATATTTATTTACTAATGCTTACAAAAGTTTTGAATGTATAGCAATGCTAAAGATTACCTGCTGCTAGAGCATTTTTTGAGATTAATTATAAGACATAGCATAGATTTTTTAATGGAAAACAGAAATTGAGGGAAAAAAATGAGCTTTCTTCTCACATCCTTGTCTCCTCCAGTGGTCTGTTCATGAAATCTTGGATTGCCTGGTGTAGGGGTAACCATTTACTAATTGAAGCTTTCAAAGCTGTAATCCACCTAGAAGAAATGAAAGACAAACAACTGTCTTTGATCAATTGTTATGCATGCATTTTTATATTTTTTGAAACACGCCTTTTATAAATGGTGTTTGTACACCTGTGTTACTATGTATGGTGATTGTAAGTGGATTGGAGAAAGGCAGGAGTTGGAGGAGTTGACTATAACAGCAACATATCTTAACACCAATTTCCAACATACTGAAAAGCTTTGTCCTTTGTTCATTAAATTAAAACCCAAATCCTGTAATTAGACAGGATTCTTTAGACAAGAAGAACTCCCACTGACAGCCATGGAATTTGGCTGGATTATGATGAGGGAATTCACCCTCAGAACATGATTTCATAGACCAATTTTCTTTTTTAATTCTAATGGTCATTGTGGGAAGCAAATAATTCTTGGGAATTGAGGAGGATGTACTTCCCATTATCTCTAATGAGAAGTATCATAGCTTTTCTGTTTCATGTGATCACCCACGCATCATTGTGAAAGGCACCTTATCCAGATTTCTTTCTGAACCTCTGCAAGCCAGCCTTGCTGTGGTTCCAGCATTGACAATAGCAGAACTGATGACTCACATGGGCCAGCATGTTATACTGCAGTTTCACTAAAGTTACAGTTACAGGGAAATCTATGGGAACAAGTGAAAACAGAATGAAGAGTTGTCACTAGATCTTCCCAAGCTATAGTGTTCCCGCTTTCCTAAAGTCTGGCAAATAAAATTGAAAAAAAATAAAAAAGATTGGTTTACCTTTTGTTTTCATTTACATTTTCTGCACATAAGTAGAAAGTTTTAAATTCTTCAGATGGAGGTTTGAGTTCAATTACAGATCTCTTGGAGCCCAGAGACTGTTCACTCACAATATACCCCTGTAGGTAAAGGCCACCTGGACAGAATAAAATAGCACGGATCATGTATATTGCGGATACCTTTTATGAAGTTACTGCCATTTACAAGCATACCAACAATTCTTGCAAGTTGGATTTTCAGATGCTTTCTGTTGGGTGTTTCGACAGAGTTGTACAGAATTTACATATAAAATATTTTAAAATGCAAAAGTTCAGGATTTTTTTCTGAAAATTTATTTGAAAATAGTGTAAAACATGCTTCCTGCCCAGCAAATGATCAGCAGTATAGTTTTATTTAGCTTTTCATTAAATAAGAAGTGGCAAAATATTTTTTCTAGCTTTTGATGTTCTTTTTCTTTCCTTTAAAAACTAAAGGGATACAAATTTCAACATTAAAAAAAATCCTAAAGCCAGCATTCGTTCCCCTTGCTGCTATTAGTAACTGGAATGTCATTGCAGGCCACACTAGTCATCTGTGAAGGAAAGGCATTAGACAGAATTTGCTCTTCATGACATTTTCGTTTTAGTCCTTTTTTTTTTTCCCTTAGACATCACTTGACTGAGACAATGTATATATTCATTTTATACATACATGGTGAATAGCCAAAAAGACCTGTGGAACCAATTAATCTGTTATTGTCTTCAGGGTGTATTTTTTTTTGGCTCTCACATTTAGTGACAAGAGCATCAAATTAATGCTATAACATTGAGAATGATATGGGGGAGTGAGAATCTGTAGTGATATTGGAAAAAACAGTATTTGCAATAACAAGAGAGTAAACAACTACTGTATACAAGAATTTGTATATAGTAGAATATTTGAATACCGAAGTGACATATTTAGCAGTAGGTGCATAGGCTTGGATGTCATAAACACATAATACTTAATTTTTACCTTTCCACTAATTCATTGCTTAGCTCTGGGCAAGCCTTAGCTTCAGTTTCATGTACAGAAGAAATCTCTGATCATTTCATATGTACAGCCCTTGGCAGAAGTAAAGTGCCATGTAAATGGTCTAGACTATAAAATGGAATGCCTCTTGCCTACTCATGTGGCAAATAGCACAAACTCTAAGAAAACAGTTTTCCTTTTTGATCTGAAAGCTGGCTAGTAAGCAAAAGTACAACAGCACTTTCTTTCTGATTCTTCTGACTGCCAGCTTCCTTAGCACAGGGAGAGTGCATCTGCAGGTCCTGACCCATCCCCTCTGCCTGGGGCACCTCTTTTTTTCTTTAAAAACTGACTTTCACAGAGTTGTGCTTGCAGGCTCTCCTCGGCACCTGAAACTCAGCTCCTCTACTTGCAGTTGACCCTGGTAGCCTCAGGTTGCTGCCTTCAGAGAGTGGCCAGACACCCTCTTCTCGTACGGGGAGTGCTGCTGCATGGCAGCTTTAGCTGCAGATGTACGTGGCCACACCCTGGAGCACCAACCTAGGGAAGTTCTGCCTGTCGATGGGTGGACTAGCTTTGCCAAGGCCATGTGAAAACTTGGTAGTGGCAGAGAAACCAGTCCGAGTTTATGGCGTTCCTCCCTCTGAGAATGCGACCTAACATGCAGGAGTCAACAGCTTTCAGCAGATTGCCAGTGAGACTGGCTCAAGCCACTGTGAAGTGCTTTGGAAGGGTGGCTCTTGTCACTGGTACTTGCTCCTGAGGTAATGTTCACAGATCCTGACTAGCTCCATTGCAGAAAGAAAAATCAGACCGTGGGAGGAAAAGGAAAGAAAATGGGGGGGAGTGAGGTGGCTATTTTATTAAAAAGAGACTGAGTCTGGTCTTCCTTCACTCGCCTTCACAGAACCTTCAGAGTTTTCTGGTAAGAAAGTCTCATTAATGGTAAAAGTTCTATTTGGAAACTGCAGTGAAACATTTCTGCTTTAACAATCAATTAAAATCCAGCAGCCATCCCTACCTTGGGCAGGTGTAGAGCGGAGAGTGGCATAAAAGTACAAACAGCCATCCTTCAGAATGCAGTAGTGCTGAATCCAGATGTCTTTGTTTCTGTCTAGCTGGTGGAGGAGGCCCAGGCACTCTGGGTTTTTGATAGCCAAGGGTGGAAGTGTAGTGTTATGCAGTGTGACATCTACCCACACATGGTTCTGTAAAGTAAGCATGTAATGAAAAGTTCTGGTAAGAAATTAAGGAGGACCTGCTAATATGAAAAGACAGAAGCTCTTACTCCCCTGTTAGGAAATTAGCTTTTGTTGTGAAAATAATTTGAAAAGTCAACACTGAAAATGCAATTAGAAAAAACTGTATTTGATGGCAAATAGCAACCAACTTCTACTTTCTTCTTACAGTAATAACTTTTCTGCATCTATTTTGTTTTTCAGTACAAGTTTTGCTGATAGAAATAGGATTATTTCAAAGCTGTATGAAGAAGCTTTTTTTTAAAAAAATTGTTTTGCTGACTGCCTGAATTCAACAGTCTTTACTGTATGTAATCTGGCAAAACAAGATTACACCATCACCATCTACGCTCACCTCCAGAGAAAATGTGGTGGTGTCTGAGGCCAGAATACAGCACTTGGACTTGGATGGAAGCACCACCGCACACAAAACATGTGTGGATGCCTCTCCATCCCTTTCTGGAAAGCAGAGTCTTCTTTATTACTACAATTACCCTATTGTCATTTACAGGTGAAGAAAAAGCTCAACGCATGACACACTGTCATTGTGTAGGCTATTTGTATGATAAGAGAATCCAAAAAGAAAAACAGGAAAAAATAAACTGTTGTTTAATAAGACCAAGTTGTCTAATGTGAGATTAAAGCGTTTCTTCTTTTCCTTTAAATCTGAGAGGTGTTAGGAACTCAGCCTATCCTAATGTGTTTTGCTTATCTGCAATATATATTTCGAATTCTGCACCAACCAGTGTCATTGTCATTTGAAATCCATGGGGTGAATGAGTGCAATACCAATAGCATCCTCAGTGTTTCCACGTGGGTTTTCTTTTGCATTTGTTTATGATATCTCTTTAGTATCCTTGACAAGGCAATGACGGAAAAAAGACCTGGCACAATATAGGTAGCTGTATTCTTTGTTATGAATGGGAAACCTGCTGAGACTTATTGCAGGAAAGTGCAGAAGAGGACTTCAGTAATACTAGGTGTATTCACAAAACAATTATCCTTGCAGATTCATTACGAAGATATAGTGTCAGTACACTGGTCTGTTAAATAATTATGTTGTGAACCCTAATGTAACACACCAGCTATTGCAAAAAGTCCATAACAAACAGTACAGCAAGCAAAAAAGAAGGAAAATATAAGCTTTTTTTATTCAACTGTATGCAAAGTCCAGTTAGAAGGAAGGAACAGATACAGTGTTCATTAAGAACAGAGGTTAGGCAATGAAAGTGACATATTAAATCAAACATTTATTTCAGAAAAGGATATTGTTTGCTCAAAGACAAAACTAAAAAAGAAAAAGCAGTCAAAAATAAGATGCAATAGCACAGAAAGGAGCCAGCTTCCTGTGTTATTAATGGGTGAATGCATGAGAGAACTTTCTATATCTATAATGCTGGAACTTTTTATCTAACAAGTCATTTTTGCATGTTACACTAAAGAATGATTCTTTTGATGTGTTTTCTTTTGTGTATGTGTGCCTTTATCCCTCCTTTTGGCTCAGGCTATTTTTTGTTTCTTTTGGCTAGGGTACACACTTTAAATTGTTTGATTTATTTTTGCTGTTTTCAAGTATGTGAATTCCTTTGTATTCTTTTAAGAAACACTGCCACGTAGAATATACTTGGAAACAAATTTGGTTTTGCACTTACAATCTCATCTGAAAGCTGAAGCCAAAAGAAATATATGTTAGATCAATTTTATTTCAGTGGAAAAGGAATTAAAGTAACAATAAACACCTCCTTTCACTGTTTGGAAACTAAAGCACACTGCTGAAGAAGTCACTCATGTGCCGAGCTGAGAGAAGGAGGAAAGTAAACTTTTTTCTTTTTTTTTTTTTTTTGCACTGCAGTAATGCAGGTTATAATTTGTACCTTGCAATTTTCTTATTTATTTATTGATTATTTTATTTCACCTGCAAAAAAGGTAGTCTTTGATACTTACTCTGCGGTTGAGCCTCACATTCTTTCTACTAAAAACCAAGCTGGTTCAGTAGCTAAACCTTTTTAAAAAAAGATTTTATGGATCAACAGTATATTTTTATAAAGGTGGTCTGCCTATTGCAGGAAAGAATAAGAATCATGGGGCTGGGAAAGGGCAGGCTAAAGTGGATTTGACCCCTATGCTTCCAACCTGGAAGTACTAAAATTAGCTTTGCAGTTCCCAGTTCTCGGGTCAGCCAGGGATTAATCCTAAATTACGTTGGGTTTAGCAAGGTCTCTCTGTAACAGCTCAAGATCAATTATGGCTATATTTCTCTCAGCCATAGGGGCCAGAAGAGAGTATAGCTGTATAAAGAGAGAGATAAGTCAAATTTTATCAGCTAACTTATCTTTCTTCATCTCTGAAAATACAGAAAAGAACTCAGCAACCCCCTCCCCCCACACCCTTCCTAATATTCTGTCTGAAAAAGCAGGTGGCTTGCAACCAAGGCAGACTTTCAGAGAATACTTAAGAAGATACAGCCCTTCCCTCCCTTTACTCCAAATACTACTACCTAGGGCAGAACATGTGGTCATGAGAGTCATCTTCGCCCTTCCTCCCTTCCCACTCCCCTCATTTTACGTTATGTTTCTGAACCAGCTTAAAGCTGCTGATATTTGGAGAGGGGGCATTTTGATTCATTCCACCGTATGGCAGCAAAGCCTGTTTACTGAGTCACAATAATGCCTGTATATGGCTTTTAGATTGGAGCTGATTCACGTCCCAGCAGCCCAGAACAGAAGTATGCAGCTTCCCTGTTGCTGTCTGCACCTGACCATGTACAAATACATCTACTCGTCTCTCGTCTTCTGCACAATCTGCTATACACATGCTTCTCATATAAATAAAGAATTACCTGATGGACAGGATGCACTGCTTTATCCATAGCCTCCAGCCACCTATAATATGACAAAAAAATGAGAATAGCTTAGTTTAGTAGAGCAGAATTAATGTGCTTCACTGCCTCTTTTAACTCTTGCTGACATAGCATTTAAAGGGATGTGCAATTTTCAGGACACATTCAGGGCTTCAAGATAGAAAAGTAGTGGATTAAATCTAAATAAACATTGCTAATTCACAGAAAAATAAGTCTAAAATCTTGCTGTGTAACACATTGTAATAGATGAAGGCAATATTGCAATGGATGGTATAGAATTTGGAAGTGGAAAATGCTCTGATATTACAAGAGTGGTGCTATATTAAGTAGTAAGGTGTTATAAAAAGATGGGTGGATGAATATCAAATGTCATCCTACTTAATAGCTTTGTATTTTTGATAATTCACAATAAAACAAAGAGGAAAATAAGATTAGATTTTAGTACATTTTGAAATTAAAGCCTGAAAAGATGTTACTTGTGTTTTGCGTGATTTTAGTCTCTTTGTTTTGTCAGCTATAGTCTTTGGGAAACGCAAAAAAGAGTATTTTTTAAGTCTACCTCCGAGTCAAATCCAAACTCATTGCTTCTTATGAGAACCAGTATCCTTTTGTGGCATGTTTGCATTTTAAAATAATAAAAAATTATAATATGACAGAATGACTGAAAAGGAAATGGAAGATGGGATTGTATTTATTACTAGCGCTGTCCTTGTTGGGCAGAAGACAGATCATTCACGTGAAATGACCGATAAGCAAGTTTATATCCACAGGAAGATTTGCACTTCCACTTGAATATAGCAGTGGATAAAGATTTTTTTCTGGAGATAAATCAAGAATACAGGGGGATCTTGAGCAAAGCACGAATATTAAAGACTTTATGAAAAAAAATTCTCATTAAAAAAACTATGAAGCTGAAAAATAATATTTGAAACTTCTGCAAATGAAAATTAGAAACACCGTCTTCCCATAGTAGCTGATAGATTGTTTTTTTTTTTCTACTGATCAAGGCAGGTATTGTGAACCTCCTTCAAAATCTCAGACTCCCTCTCCCCAAACCAGAAGAACAAAACTGACCGTGTAAAATGAAAGATCACTTACCTCTTCATTTCTTGGTTAGAAGTTGCACAGAAGTAGAAAATCCTGTTTCCAATTTGAGGTATGCATTTAAAAACAAACGGTTTGCCCAGACTGGTGTCAATACCAATTTCCGCTCCTTCCAGCTTTGTTACTTCCAGGGGTCTGCACTTTCCTTCATCCTGCAATTAGAGAGAAAGAGTGCCAAAGTTCAGAACTAATATGAAACTGATCCCTGTGAGATGGGGATAAACTCAGGGAATACTCAAAGGTGTAGAAGTTGGTGATAAGCTCTTATTCTTTTGAAACTATTCCAATCATCATACGGTTTAATCATCAGCAGCCCCAGAAAATACAGTGCAGTCACAAAAGATAAACTGGTCAAAGACCCTCTAAATCTGCATCTCTATTTTTGCTCTCTTAATTGTTTTTGGTTCATCAGAAGTCATATCTGCATGTGGAAACCTCGCTAGGTATTTGTAAATATTCCATCTTTTGAGGGTGCAGCTGAGTGAGAGTGGGATTTTCAAAGCGCTCCAAAGAATTTAGGAGCATGAGTCTCTTTACTAAGTAATGCTGCTTGCAGTCTGGGTTTATGCTGAAAACCTCACCTTATATGTGCAGATAGAGGGAACAAAGGTTTACATTCAGAAGCATAATTTAAAAGGCTGGATTTCAGTTCCTTTGCAAAGTTGCCCTAAATATCAGTATGTTCATAACCCTTCCCATTCATTTCAGACAACTTTCAGTGGAAAGCATTTCAAAACCTTTTGTACCATATTGTTCCTGATTGATTTAAAGCTCTTTGAGACTGAAGGGTATTGTCAGTGTCTTTCTCTGTGATTAGTTATAAGAAGCCATTAAGCTCCTTAATGCAAGTAGGTAGGTGAAGCAGTTCCTCTCCCCACTTTCCCACCCCAGCTCCCCTCAAGAACATGTCTTAACTCAAAACAAAGGTGCACCATCTGGACAGTGAACTCTAGCTGTGCTTTAAACAATATTCTCAGCCCCCTTGCTTTGAAGAGCTATGACTGGAGCTCTAACAATTGCATTAAATTTGGCAGCAATAAAGGAGAAAACATGAGTTAATACTGGGTCATATGAAGAGCATTAGTGCCGTTTGCAAAATACACAGATTGTGGAGTCTCATAGAATAAAATCATTGATTATTGGGAGTTAAATGTTGTCAGTAGGAGCTGAATATAAATGTCCCATGTAATTTTTTTATTAGCCTAAAAATAAACATACATATTCTTCCACGAACAAAATATGCACCTGTGGATATGAGACAGTTAAATGCTTGCTCATATGCTCATTGCCACATGTAATTATCCCTTTGTTATACATTAATTTTCTGGGGGAATAAAATAACCATTAATACTGAAAAACAGTGTAAACAAACATTCATGAATGCATTTCCTAGATTCTTCTGCTTCTTTTTTCTTTTTTTTTTTAAATGCAAAACTAAAGTCAGTACAGAAGATGAAGGCAATCCTGAAAGTCGTCAGTGCTGCGTGACCTACTTTACTTATGATGCCTTCAGACACAAAACTACATTGCAAGGACAGCATAACCAAAATATGTATTCAGGCTCCAAATCTCACTCCTAGTGTAAAGGATACTAAGTGCTAGGTTGACGACATGTTATTCAGCAGGATCCTCTCCATGGTCTGGGCTCTGCTAACTGTCCTAACCTGAAGGCGTCACTGCAGATACTGAAATGGCTGTGTGACCACTATTATTGCACATCCCTATAAACTCCTTTTCTAAACACTTTCTGTGCTGTCTAGAATGAATGCAGATAGAGCTGTGTGGCATCAAGAATGGTTTATGTCCACTCCATTTCAAATCAATACATCTAGGAAAGGAATAAGATGGATTTGAGGCATTCAAAGTGAGACCAAATGGATTTCATTTAGGCAGCCAAGCTCCCCTAATTCTGATAAGCCAAATGTAAGGGGCATTTCTTTTCACTCATGTAGCTTTCATGAATAATATCTTGAGAGCATTCCTTTGGCAAATATCGCTTTGTTACAAAAGTGCCAAAGGTATATTGCTGAAAAAATAACTATAAAACTAATTTCTTATGCCTGTGACTGGAGAGTAACCCACTGACGATACTGCCACTATGGAACCTAATATAACTATGTAATGCTGCTTGAGTTGTGTGGTGATGCATTGCCCCCACCTCCTAGCCTGCTCCACGATCTCAGAAACTCCCGTTAAACCTTGGCCTTGGTGTAATGAGTCAGGTCGTGAAGCGTCCCTTTACCGTATCAGGAACCCTTGCGTAGCTGAGGTTGGGGAATGTACTGATCGTACCAGAAACTTCCACTGCCTCGCCCAAGTGGAGGACGAGAGTGGGGATAATTGTCATCCCCTGATACTCTTATCTGAGTTGCAGCTCAAGTGGAACAATACCATTGTTACTGAAACCTTGAGAGTTTTGACAGATGACTAAAGCCAATCGTCTTGCGACCCTATAAACAGCGGTTCCAAGCGAGGCCCTTTGAACTCTCCAGGACCGCAGTGGGCTGCACCCAGCATCTCCTTCTGAGTGGGACGCCTCTCAGAGATTGCGACCTCTCGAGTCTGCGATATTCGAAGGACCTTTGTTTGACGGGACCTGGGCTGAAACTCTTCACTCCTCGAGGCTCAGCCCTTGCCGGTTGAGAAATGCCGAGACATTGTTCACTGAAGTTAAGGGGAATTTTTAACAGGTATACCTTTTGCACATTTATATATATTTCTGTCTCTCTGTGTGTGAACTAATAGTAAGCATAATCTGTAGTTAAGTCACTGTCGTGATTGTAGTAGACTCTACTAACCTACTTTGTAAATGTTAAATTATTGATTAAGTGTTGCTAAAATTTTGTGATCCACCTTAAAACTCCGAACCTCATGACTCAATGAGAGGGTATCCCTTACACTTTTCATCCTTGGTCTCTGTACAAATCATTCTAGCTCAATTATAACTTGATTTTATTTTGTATACTTTATCCGTGTAGTAAGTAATAGAGTGGACCTTGCCATCAAACTCTGTTAAGTCGCGCTTTTATAAATCACTAGTGAAATCACTTTCTGCTAATACCTTTGATGGCAATTCTTTAACTGGCCTCTAAGCACTCATTCGTGACAAGTTGATGATGTGTATCATACAGATTTTAAATGAACTAACTCAGATTTTAGCTACTACTATTCCATTCTGCACTTAAGTAAAAAACATTTTTTTTTCTCTCAAGGTTGCTATCAGCTATTTTGTGGATTCTTGGCTGTCTGCAGTATCTAACATGGATGGAGTCCTCTGGGTAGAGGGCAGAAAGCATATGCTGCTTTGGTAAATTCTATTCTAGAAATAATAGAAACATCTGAAGTAACCTTTCCCTTGCTGCTAGTTTTTTTAAGATGGCCTGAGTTTTAGAGGAAATATTTCTGCAAAAGAATTAAAATATTAAACAATATATAGCTATAAGAGACTAAAATAAGGGAGAAATAAGAATAGAAAAGTAGACGTCTCCTTCCTTTATTGTATGAAGTGGTCATTAAGGTAGTGTATGTAGCCTGGGGGGGTTCACAAATCAGCCCTATTTAATTTGGTGTAAATACTTCCAGAAAATAAATGGCATTCATAATATTTCCTGAACGATTCACTGTGATCAACGAATTTTGTTTGAGCAGAGTTATATTTGCTATTCTAGTTAAGCTTCTTTGTCTATTAGGAAGAAGAATCTGAAAAGATATATGAATATTTCATGCTCTTTGCAGTGAAAAAAATAAAAAGCTACAACAGGAATAACTAAAATTAAGCCACACGAGGCTGCAAGTATTAGGAAAATGGAATAAAAGAAACTTTAGAGAAAACAAGATCAATTCCTAGAAGAAATAATAGAAAAAATCTAAAACACAGTGTGAAAACTGAGCAGTGCTAAAAAGCAGAAATGAACGACTAGCTAGCTCAGGAGACAGGCAGTAGAAAGTGTAAGGCAGTCACCCCTAGGTCACTGTTCAGATTGGTTTCAGGTCAGTAGTGGCATAACCGAATTTTTGACAGCCTTTCAAAAATGTCTTCCTGGATGTCGCCCTGTGTTCTTAAACTAGACATCTCTGAAATGAGACGTTGAAACGAACACTTTTTGCTTCTTATTTCTCATTTGCCTAACTTTCTCCATCACAGCTGACGTGGCCACAACTCTCCCTGGCACTCAGGCTTGCAGCATTTTCACCATCTGTTATTGTCTGTTTTTCTCAGACCAGCTTCTCCCTGAGGTCTGTTGCTGCTTGCTTAGTGGTATCTCTAAAATCTTCCCCTCTTTTTTTAATCTCAGTGCTTTGTGGTAGGCTCATTGTTCAGATATTTAGGAAATTATAGCTAAAGCCTGTTTGCATTTCTTTGAGCTGGGCACATTGGTGCAGAGGAGAGACTAAGGCTTTTATGTCTTTTTCCCCTACATCTTTTTCCTTTCCCCTTGAAGAAAGGACTTGCACATGTCAGTGAACAGAGAGCTATAGACTCCACAACAGTTTGTATGGCATTTTTCACCAGTAGAGATTAAATTATTTAGTTTTTAATTTTGTTTTGCTTTAAATAATTTACATCTAAATTAGAGAGAGTAGAAACATACTGAAGAGCAAGACAACAGGGGAAAAAGCTGTAAAAGCTCTTCTGATTTGAAGAACCTAATTATCCTACGCTAACTCTATTGGCTGTCAAATGAAGTACGATCACGTGGTCTTGTGATGTGATTAATCTTCACATTCCACTTGGTTCTTTTGTTGAGGTTGAGTCATTCGCTGCGATTAATTGCACAAAAGGTAATGAACAGTTTGCAGGACCAAGCCTCACAAGAAGAACTATTGATTGGGTTAAACTTTTGAACAACTGGAATCAGGTCAAATAATATATTTGATTATGACTCTTTCTCTGGGCCAGTGTGTGCAACCTGTTAGTAGTCCAAAATTAATTTGCGTATCATATCAGCCAGTGCTATTCATAATATATTAATAGAAATAATGCAGTGGAAGTATTGGAAACCTTGGATTCAGCATCTCCTTAAATGTAAATTGAAAAGTATACGCTGGAGCCATGGGAGTCATGGAAAACATAGAGAAGAAATCAGATTGTATACCAGCTCTAAATAATGTGGCAGCTCCCAGACCATGATGATAAAGCTCCGAGCAAGAATGAAGAACAAATAGAAGCGGTATCTTTATAAGCAATGGCTCAGACCTAAATCTATTTATAGCTAAGCCTTTTATATAAAGTGCTTAGGCTTAGTGATGAAGACACAGACCTGCTCAAGAGAACAAAGGACTGAATGTTTGTCATAGATTGAAATGATGTGAAGGGTCCACACATGGCAGGCAGGGGATTTCTTTCTTGCTATAATGATTCGACTCTATATATGCCACAGAAATTCAGATAATTTAAAAGCATTTTTTTTCTCTCTATTCTATTCTACTGGGAAGAGTCTTAAGGGTACACAAAAGCAACCAGAAGCATGTACTGTAGTGTCTGAGTTACAAAATTTTTGTAAACATACATTCTGTAAAATGCCCTGTTCCCATGTACAGAGAAGACAATTGTAGAAGGAAAAGGGAACATTTAAGTCTGTATTTAAATTTCCTCTCTGCATTTAGGGAGGGCTTTCATTTGTTCCATGAGGCCTGGGTGCAAAGTGATGTGTCTTGATGTGAATAAAGCGTAGATGGAAGCCCGGTATCCAGCTGGTTGTACAAGCTGCTGTTGAATCTTATTTGGAATAAAAATAAATAGCAAATTGTAATACAGATTCCAGGTGTTCTGAATAAGGCAGAGGGTGAGAATGGAATGATTTACAAACACAAACATACCCTAATAGAGACAACTAAGGAACAGTAATTTCCTTCACAGAAACACCACTAATTAAAGAATAGTCAATGAGGAAAACATTCTGCTGTTGAGAAAAAGTGAAGGTTATGGAGCCCTTTGAATGTAAATAGCACTGTATAATTATCTGAGCAATAGTTAATTGCCAGTGTGCTGGCTGTATTAAACTGCAATAAACAGAGAAGACAAAATTCTGTTGAGCTATTGAAACGGACTGGCTTCATAATGGAAACAGGAATATGATCTAACATCTGATTATTTAGCTAATTAAATAGCTATTTACCAGGCTGGGCTCTGACTGTTTTTGGTTGTTAAGAAATGCACATCTTTGTTCCCACTGCCCTTGCCTCAGCTTTGAGAAACTTTGTCTTAGTTGCTCACACTATGCCTGAGGGCTTCCTAGAGGCATTAAACATGTGAGCCTAAGAAATGCAAATCATAGTTCTTTTTTAAATCAACGTTATTATATATAATGACATTATATATATATATATAATGACAAAAAGCACATCCTTCTCCTTCACTGCTGCCACTGTGTTCAGTAAGAGTACTTCTCAAGACTATGTGTTGCAGTTTTCTTACAGCATGTTTCAGGGCATTACAACCATGAACTATCACGAAGGCCATTTCTCTGAGGCTTGGGCTACAGGTGAGGGTCAATTTGCTCTTTATTCACAGTTCAGACTCTTGCTGCATCTCTAAAGCACGCTCTTTCTACTTATCTACTGTCAGGACAGTGGTTTCCACCCTTAACTGCTCCTTCCAACTTAACTGCTCCTGCTTCTTTTCTATCACAGTTTGTTCTTTTGACTTTCCTACTTTGAGTCCATACAAAATGCTGGCAGCAAAGTCATACTCTTTAGACATTTATTCCTAATTACTATTGTTCCACATCATTCTTAGCTTAGGGAATTGGAGAAAGAGATGGAATAAATGACAAAAGTAACATAAGGACCTGACAGACAAAACTGATTTGACTAGAATACATCAGTCTCTGATTTCTGGAAAGGAAGTCTGCAAGGGAGACACATTGATAACACTTTCCTGTTTGGAGCCAGTCATCTTTATAGCTTCTCCTAGACCACAACCTCAATGATATTTACTTCATATTTTCCTTTCAGGTACTAGATTGGTTATCTGTCTCACTATCCTCTTTCCCAGGGTCTATTTACGGCTAAGGGACAGGAAAAAATTCCTAGGAACATAGCAAGACACAAAACAGAGAGGAGTTAGAGTGTTGTTACAAACATGATCTTTTGTTAATTCTTTTAATTTTATCAACTCTACCTTTTTTTTTCTTCTTTTTTGACCCATAAAAATCACTTGTTATACATATTTTTTAACTAGTCTTACACAGCAAGAAAGCAATGATGAATTGAAACTATGAAATTCTGGCTTTGGCTGGCATTTTTAGTGGATTTGTAAGTCCCAGCATTTAATTAGCTGAGCTCCTTACATGATGGATATTTGTAATGAGGAATTTTGGGAAACATATTTTTCGCTATAATGCTCTCTTTATCTTTGTGCTTTCTTATTAGGCCTAGAACGCTGTTAGTTCTCTAGCAGGTATGTCCTCATGATAGAGGAATGCATGCTCCACAGCCTTTAAAACCCTTATTGCCCCATTTGTCCCTGGGTCCCAGGAATTGTATTCCTTCTTTTTAATGGGTTTGCAAGACCAGTATTTTCTTATCCTGAAGGCTGCAGCATGTTGTAAAGTTTCCAAGTTACCTGACAGGTTCTAAAAGCCACT
This sequence comes from Calonectris borealis, assembly GCF_964195595.1. Taxonomy (NCBI): domain Eukaryota; kingdom Metazoa; phylum Chordata; class Aves; order Procellariiformes; family Procellariidae; genus Calonectris; species Calonectris borealis. Next base: position 27,150,492 of record NC_134352.1, on the reverse strand, counting down.
TGGTGATGGCAGCTCAGAGATCTGTGTGAACTTATTTAATCTGTTGAGCTGATGCTTTACTGCTGTGGCTAGATTGCTTTTTTTGTCTTACTGGCCTCACGTAAAGCTGATTAAGGTTTCTCTGTCCTACACTGTAGTCTTCACCATAGACATTTTGTGGTGACTTTGCAGTCACTTTATTGTGCTGAGCAGCAAATGCTAGTTTTAGAGGAGCAGACACTACTATTTGTAAAGAATGGATCAATGCTTGATTATGCTGATGTGTTTTCAGCTTTCCCTGAAAAAAGGTGTAAGTTCAAGCACAAGAAACTTGATTGCTTATATTTGCCTCAGGGTAGGACCTAAGTGTACATCATTGTCTACCTTCTCACAATGTCCAGATATATTTCCTTTAGGAGAAAAACTGAGCACATTGGCAAAGAAGGAAATAGCATGTTTGAAATGTCCAGTGATCTGGACAATGGGGGATCAGAACTGTAGAGTGTATAGTGGAACCCCACTGTTCCTAAGTGTAGATAAAAATATTATAAATCATTATATCTCCACTGATCTCGGTAATTTACGCAAAACAAGGTTCTAACCCAATGTGCCCAATATTTCTGCTATGAGGTGGCAAACATAGCTATGTCCACTGAGGTGAAAAATGTGTTTTAGTTACTTATATCGATTGTAGAGTCAAGGTCAGTGGCAACATCTGTTTGAGGGAAAACAAAATGACCTTGTATGTAAGGTGACTGAATCTGTTGCAACAGCTATCACTTCATCAATGTGTGATTGGATAAAGATGAGTCTGAAACAGCAACAATTACATGGGTGAGTCAATATATAAAAAGCTCTAGAAACACCAATGTATTTTTTAATGTAGGTGGGAAAAGGAAAGCTCAGGATGGAAAATTTCTGCCTGTACATAGCAATGATGAGGAAATGTAGCTCCCTGCATTTGTTAATATGGTCTCAAGAAGAAGATGAAATACTCTTTCCTTTCTCCACGACAAAATATTATATGCACCCCTTCAGGCATAAATAAAAGGCCTGGTTGTCTTCTTACATAGGTAGAAATCAGGCATGACCTTGCTGGAGTCACTGGAATTACACCAATATAAGTTGCTGTTCTTAACATCAGAACCAAGCCCTGAAAATTGATAGCTCTGCTTAGTTTGTTGGATACTGACATGCAGATTATCTGAACTATTTTTGTCTCTCTGAATTATTCTTGCCTTCAATGAACTGTTTCAAAGAACATCTTATATCCACTAAATAGAAAAATTTTTCCTCCTGAGTGAGGCAAGGCCTGGAACATAATATTTCCAACTTAATCAGACAGTTGACATTACATAAATGCTGTGTTAAACTAAGAACAGTATTTGTAATTTTGTTAAAAAAGAAAGTGGAATGAGCAGCATCTGTATGCGTTGTTCTTCTTATGCTCTGATAGAAATCATAACAAAAGAAAGAATAAGTGCCAATGAGTCCAACTGATCTCCCTCTTACTTCTTTTGGACATTGGATCTGTCAGTAGTGAAGCAGCGTATTTGTATTTAAGAATCTTAAATGTCTTACTAAATGACTCTTCAGAGTACTCTGTAAGGCCATGAGGCAGTGAAGAAGGTCCTTGTGCTTTCAGTTGCTAAAATAGTACGGCAATATTTCAGTGTATTCTTTGGAGTCCAGAGACACAGAGAGAGCAGCTGGCAAAAAAATTGTATGAAATAATTTAAAAAGTGATTGAATGGCACTAGTCTTGGATAATGCAAGAAAAAAAGCAGTAGTTATTACTAAAAAGGGTTTATGCGGTGCTTTAAATTATTTACTCTTTTTAAGCAAAAGCAAATGCGTGCTTTCAGTAGCTAAAGAGCCTACTATCAAAACACAAGGTCGGTATGGTTGAAATAGCTTTTTTTTTCAGTGCAGTAAATAAGACAAAGCTAGCTGGGGAAGAAAAGATCGGCTTAAAAAGAAACCTGCTAGTTGAAAGAAATAAAACAAAATTCAATTAAATATTAATGAATGTAAGATTACGTGGCGCCTCCTAATCCTCAATCCAATTTATTTAACACTTGTAGTCTTTAGAGGTACTTAGCTGATTGGAAAGTGGAGAGTGTTTAAAAGACATACCTAGATTTTTTTTCACATTTCAGGAGTTTGATGAAGGACCTGACTAGGATAAAATAAAACCTTCTCTCCAAACAAATGTTCCTATATGTTTCCAAATGTTTGTATCCTTTTTAGTGTGTGATATGTTTATTTATCTGTTTTTGTTTTGAGACCAGAATAAGTAGTGTTGAAACAACGACGATGGAAAGCCAGACTACTTTGTTGTATACCCAATGGTTCTGCAGCATAACCTTGATTAGATGACTAGGGTGTATATCATGGCATATGCAGAGACATAAACCTACCAGATTTTCTGCTGGAAATGTCAGGTGGATAGAGAATTGTAGAAGAGCAAGCTCTTTCTATGATTTTTAATTACTTTTCACAAAATGTCTTTTTCTCACAGAAGTGTTTGGTTTTGATCAAGAAACTGAAATGTTGAAAGTGTGATTAATTTAAGTTTGGATATGAAACCGCAGTGCCTCATGTGAATTCTTTTCTTTGTCTTAACAGTATTGTCCAAGAAAAACTATGCTTAGGATCACGAGGAGGAGGGACCAGAATGCATTGGGGGAGTTATCAGAGAACCTGAACTATAGAGAAAGATTAACCTATGCAGTCCTCAATGTACAGTCCTTGGGAAGCATTGCATCAGCATCTTTCAGGTAAAAATAATTTGGTTTCTAGTTTTCACTAAAAAGGAAAAAAAATCAAGTGTGGATTTTACTGGAGTGGCTCTACTGTTCATGTAGAAATGACCAAACAGGCTAATACATACGAGCAAAAAATGAAATACATAGATGGGAGATTGAAGTATGAAATAGAGAGAGATGACACAGTAGAAAAAAACAGTACAAAGGTAGATTCATAATCAGGAGTGAAGCCTGTAGTATTAGCTCTCCTATTATCTTATGTTGATTTAACTTCCTTAACACCATCTTGTTGTCTAGATTATACTCACTTTTATTGCAAAATTGAGCTGGTATGTCTACATATGTACGTGTGTACATGTACGTCTACATCCTTCATATGCTGAGTTTACCAAAAGGTGTGTGACCATGTTAGCAAAGATAAAAGCTATTTACTGGTCAAGGATTTAATGCCGTGCTCAGGTTCTCACGTGGTTTTTGATGAAGGGCAGACATGGGTATTTCACTGGTATGTGTTCAAATTGTGTGTTGGAGACAGACCCATTTCTACCTGTTTCTAACCAGCTGGTATTTCCACTGATGCCTTTCCTAGGTTGCTAGGAGATTCCTTGGAAGCTACATGGGCTTCATCTAGTGATAAATCCCTCACCAAGGCAAATTTTCTCAGCTTCACTAAGTTTTCTTGAAATCAGGTTAAAATGAATGCCAAGTGGATGACCTTGAATCTTTTTTATAAGCTGTAAAACATTTTACCACAAAAAGCCCTGAACAGACCACAGGCTTTGAAATCAACCTGTTCAATTTTATAGACGTAACTTTCTCAATGAGTAACTTCATCATGAAGCTGCCCAGGGGAAAGGATTAGTAACTTGTAGTTACATGCAGCACCCTCTGAACCACTCACACAGATTGCAGTAAAACACTACTGTAGGGCGGGTGAGTTCATGGCTCCGCCGCGGCCAGGGCTGTGAGCCGTGCCGGTGGCCCGCTGCCCACTGCCCGCTGCCACCTGCCAGAGCTGCCCCACGGTGCCTGGCCTGAAACCATTGGGCAGTCACCCCCGGAGGTAACCGCTTCAAGGCAAACCCCCTTTTTTTTTTCTTTTTAAATGCGATGTGTTTATTTAGTGGTGAATAACTGTGTAGAATGCTCAATAGCTGAGGTAACCGTTAAAGCCACTGAGGGGCTTACAGCTAGAGGGTTGTAAGTTATGCCATATTAAAATGGAGCCTCAGGATAAAGCCAAGTAAAATATTTCTCTTCATGAAGCACCTGTTTTACTCCTTTTTTGGATGTCTGCTGTTAGATGAAGTTAAAGTCTTACATAATGCTTAGGAGTACTAAATACTATACAGGTCCCTGCTCACATGACAGGGAATGAAGTGCTGGGCAATGCTATTCTGAAGAAACTAAGCCTTCCCAATATATCTCTGTGCAGGTCTATAGCTTTTTCACACACACAAAGAAAACTTATGGGCATGCCTGTTTAAGAAAATACATATAACGGTAGACAGAACACAGAGCTCCTCCACATCTGAAACTACTTCATCTCATCCAAGGCCTCCCAGGACCTTGGGAGGGTTCAATTCATAGATCATTCATCTATCAATTCATAGATGAATTGATCATCTTGATGATCAGAACTAAGAGATTAAATATGAATCCATAAAAGCCTGACAGTGCCTATGTCTGTGAATAGGATATAGGAAGGCAGAACTACTCAACAGCCTCCTCTTTATACCACATACAAAAACATCTTTAGTGGTGGTGTTATTCTGTAAATACTACAAGGCAAGATAACGATCTGTAAATTTGAGTACAATGCTGCTGCACTTTGTAGTTCAGGACACAGCTTGCTTTCTCACCAGCCTCTCTCCTTACCTTCTTGTGTTTGTAATAGTGTAGGTAGCCATTATGTTTCAGCACAAACCACCTCTTTCTCCAGCCCTTCAATATCGCTGACTGTGTTCGTTTGTGCAAGTATCCTCGGCAGGTAGGTCTGGGGGTGTTAGGGTAACGGCTGATATCTGATCCCACCACCATAGTCAGGATATCAGGACCTAAAATATTAAATGAAGAATGTGAAAACATAGGTCAAAACTATAATCCAGTCTGTCAATATTTTTGAATACCCCTATAGGGACGGAGCAGGAAGGCAGTATTCTATCCCATGCCCTTCTCCTCCCAATGTAGTTTCTAGAAGCAGCAAGGAGCAAAGCAGCCTAGGAAACGGTGAATTAAATCAAGCAATATTTGGCCTTCTTTTAACAGAAATTCAGGAATAAAACCAATTTTGTGTTGAGGACTAGTCATAGAGCCAGCTATCTGAAGACACCTCTTAAAACAGTTTTTGTTACCTACCTTTGCAAGCAGTAGCTTAAGTGCTTGCATATTTTATCAGTTTAAAGAAGTGTTTGGATTTCATTGCTCAAATGTTTGGGGTTATACATAAATTGGGGTTATACAAAAATTGCTAAGAATGCTCTTAGGGGCACCTTCAATCCCTGTTATCTTACATATGCTCTTGAGAATTCTTTCTTTTCCATGTCTTGGAATCTACCAACCTTTTCTGCTATCTGTGCTCCTCACTGAGGAGGTTTGCTGTTGGAGACTAACCTGTGCTAAAGTGTCTAATTATCATTTGCAAAAGGTAAGTGCTCAAAGGAGATGTTAGGTTACAAGATTGTCTGAAAATGTATTATTGTTATCAACAATGAGGTACAGTTTCATAGTATTCACTGATGCAATCAATACATCTATGGCTTTGACCCTAAAGGTCTGAAATTCGGATTCTATCAGATACTACTTCAGAGCAGGTGGCAACGCCTTAAAGAGCATTGAGAAATGTGACTATATTTTCATTTGCAAAACATTTGCTGGATTTCTCTTTTGAGGATGTTTGACTTCGGGAATGCTGTCTGTGTGCCAAGATTTAGGCCAAGGGGTGTTCTCTGAGGAGTTAAAAATACCCAGTAATCAGAGATTTATCTACTAAAAGACTCGACATACTCTTAAATATAACAGTGTGAATGGGACCTCTGTAATTAAAGAACTTGGTATGTGTCAAGTTAAATTTGTCACTGTCTTGTAAAAGCATTTTAATTTATTGAATTTCCTGTGAGCCCTTGTCAAAACCATATCTGGGATAAATAAAAGAACTGCAGTAGATTAACTTTCAGCATGCAAACATGGGTATCTTTAGGTTTTAGTCATCACAATTCTAGGAAGAATATGCATGATTAATATCACTGACTCCTTGTTTCTGTGCTGCAAAAGGATGCCTTATGAAATAACCTCTCTGCTCTCCTGACTAGACTTCATGTCTTGGTGACACAGAAATAAACACTGGGTGCACTGAACCAAGCTGTGAAGTCTCTCCCTGAGGAAGCATAGTATACCATAAATAAAGTATTGGTGTCTCTGCAGTCACTTTCAGGACTTTCTCCGTCACTTTCTTTAAGGCAGGAGAGCCAAAAGCGTTACTGTCACATGTGCTCTTTGGGGAATATTTAGTATGTCTGTTTTCTTCTGTGTTCCTAGCAAGGTCTAGATAAGAAAGTGACTTAGGCAATACTACTATATTAAATACTAATGCATTAAATTGTTAATTAAGGTTTCTGCTGCATCCATCACCCAACTTGTCTGGACATATTTGGAGCATTGTACGGCAATCCTGACCCATCCGTGTAATTTATTGTGATCTCAAATTTACCTTTCCTTGCCAGATTGGCAGCTTCTGAATGTGGCATGCTGGTGACATCAGTTCCATTGACTGCTATCAGAATATCCCCAACCTGAAGCCCTGCTTCTTCAGCTGCACTGTCTGGAATAAAAAAAAATCATTTTATTTAGAGTTAGGATATCAAGCATGTCTATGTGATCAATCTTTTCTAGCAAAACAGATATCTGTCCAACCAGTGTAAGGATTACGCTTTGGGACCTTCGCGATGACAACTTGGAAGAAGAGCAAGTTTTTCTGAGCAACCTGTTAGTCATCTGTAAATGAAACTTCAGGATTTAGGTACTGGTTCAACACTAGATAATCACTGGCAGTGGAGAAATGTCATTAAAAATGCCATTAGGACTTAAATGCTTTAAGGTGCAAATAGGCATTTCAGTATCTGAGGGTTTTGGCCTAAATTGCAAACAAAGATCTGGTGCAATGTTCAGCAAAGTCAGTAGAAAAATCATCCATTATTATGGTAAGTTTTGGATTTAAGACCAAAAGACTACTTTCTGTGCTGATGTTTCTCCTGCTGGTTAACAGAATTTGTTTATAGTATTTTGTGAGATTTGTGTTTAGGAGGAAATAACGTAGTAAGTTAACAAAGGGTCAGTGAAGGAGGGATTGAATCAGATTTGTTAATATATCAATCTTTTGTTTATTCGTTAACTGTTGCAAAGCACATGCACTCCTAATAAAATAGGGCTTAGACACATGACAGCGAGGAATGGAGGCAAATTAGGGAAGTGATAAATACGTTCCATTCACAGGCACTAATACACACTTATTTAAATCCCAGTTACAGATTTTTCGGACACAGTTTTTTCCTTCTCAATGATAATCAAGCATTCAAAATTTACTGAAAAAATGGTTTTGAAAATATTGTTCCATGTCCATACTATTTAATGTATACTTTTAAAGATTTTGTACCCTATCATGCAGTAAATGTGATCATTCAGTGTATTTCTGAGGATGTTTAGAAGTTGTAGGGAAGAGAGTTGTAGTAAAAGCTTAATAATAAACAGGCACAAAAAAGCCATGGTTCAACCTCATGTGTATTACAAATTTTTTGCAAATTTGCAAAGCAAACACATTTTGGTTTGTGCTGGCCTTGAGGATCTCATACAAGACTTTATGATCAAAATATTATTAAAATAATGTCTCAGTATATTACAATGATGTGCAACAAAAAAGGGATACAAATGCAATTTTCATGTCTGTTTTAATGAAATGAGTCATATTTTGAGAAAACAGAATTTTACTGGAAGTTTGTAGAAGTCTGTAAAATTCTGTAGAAGTTTGTAGAATTCTGTAAAAAAGAATACTCTTTTTTTTGTTGTTGCTGTTTTAAAGAAACTACATTTGAAAACAAAACATGCAAATAAACTTCAGAGGAGTGATATACAATGTGAGTAGCTGGTTTGCTATACTTAATTAATAGTAGGTTACAGGGTTAAATTGGTAGGTATTAGGGCTAATGTTGTATGCATCACCTATGATTTATTTATATTGAGGTAAAAAACCTTCCCACATTCTAATTTGAAAGACCTCTTCTGAGGTTATACTCTGTGATTTAAGATTGCTAAGGGAATCTGTATGTTTACAATTGGGAAATAATCTAAAACTTTTAATGCTGAAGAGAAGAAACATTTCTTTGCAACAGAGATAACTTTGTATCAATAGGTTCTGAAATTCCCAGCAATCTGATAGTAAAGCCTAGTTGTCCAAGCACACGCACATCATCACAGTTGTGCTATTTAAATAAATGATGGCTGAGCCCAGTAATTTTGTCTTCTTAAAATAATCAGCAATGAACGATATTGATCTTTAATGTTTTAGTCAAAAGTAACATTCTAATAAGATGAGCAGAATGAGTTTTTTCATTCAAAATTACTTTCCCAGATTCATACTAAATCCCTTTTCACATAAGTTATACTGTGAAGATTATCTAGGGTCAAGGACTATTAAAAAAAATATTCTGGACTAAAATTAGGTATCTAATAAAGATCATTACATAGCCACTTTAGCCACAATTTAATCTTACTAAGTCCTTTGTCTAGTATTGTGTAGGCAAAGATTTTTCAGATTTACATTATTGGCAAAGCTTCAATTGATAATGGAAGTTCCTGATGGTATTCAGACATGTATAAATACAGAATGATCTGGTGTCAAAATCATGTTTATTTTCATGTAGTTTACTGTAAAATATTAAGAGATCCTGATAAACAATAGATATAGCCATATAGAAAGTAAAGCAACCATTTCCAACATTTTCCCTTATTTCTTTTGAATAGGTCTGCCCTTTGCCTGAGTTCCTTTTCTGGACTGAAGGCTTTATTTTTAGTATTTAATAAGTAGAACGTTTACTCTGAGCAACAAGTTAGAATGACTTTTAGAACTGAACAGCAGCATCATGCAAAAAGCATGACTGAGGTATAAATCTAACTATGTTCAGATCTTAAGGGGATGCATGGGTTTCTCACACAAGTCTTAGAGTTGTAAAGTGTTAGTAAAGTGATGATCTTTCAGATATGTATTTTTTTTTCCTCTGCATGTTGCTCCCTTGGTCAGATTTCTGACTTTTCTGATCTTCCCTAGTGGAGTTTAATGATGACTCTAATAGCTCAGCAGGCAGTTTTTTAAATGATGGGTTCAGCTAAGGGATTCACAGGCCTCTAAACTGACAGGCTTTCCCAGTGTTGCCAGGAATCTGGACAATATAATACATAAGGCTGACAAAGTGACAGACCTGTTCTTAGATGCCTTGCTAGAAGGCACTCACTAGCATTCTTAGTCTAGGATGACATTTTTCATTATATCTGCCTTTGGTAGTAGAAATCTACCAGAGTCTCCTGTACGTTCTGCTCCTTCTCTAATTCTACTGTGTCCATCCTGAGACGCAGAGAGCAGTACAGCAAGCAATACTCTAGATTTGGGTGAAGCAAGGTTTTAGGTAGCAGCAAAATGACTCTGTCTCTCTGTGTCTCATTCTCACTGCTGTTACTGATGGAGCCAGCCTTTAGCCAGATTTCTAAGCTGTCATTGCGCTCAGAGCCAATGATTTCAGAAACCTTCCAGTGGTGACTCCCAAGATGTCATTCCTGAGCGTAATTGCCAATACCATGTTCTCCATCATGTAGGCATGTATAGATCATTCCTCTCTAGAGGCATTATCTTACACTTCATCTTTGTTGAAATTCATCTGCTGCTTTTTTGCTCACTCACTCAGTTTTGTGAGTTTCTTCTGGAGTTCCTCACAATCATCAGACTACCCTGAAGAAGTTAACAGCACACCTCTAAAGATTTATAGATGGCTCGATGGAAAACCATCGAAGCAGAAGTGTCGCCAGCTAATAAGACTTTTGGAAATGTTGTTATGAGGATCACTGCATCCTCCATTTCATTCTTAAAGGCCTGTTGTCATTAACGGATGTCAGTGCCCAAAAGTTATAGACTTTACATCTGGAGAGAGGGTGGATGCAGACACTTGCATGAGGTATCAACTGGCATGGAAAGACACAGAACAGTGGAGTCCAGTTTACCCACAGGCATACTGAGGCCCTAGGATAGTTTGTCATGAGCAGTTCAAGGACATGTTATTAAACATGTTACACCACTAATTATGGAAATTATTTATGTACATCTATATTATATATTATTATAAAACAGATGTTTTATATTATGTATATTATATTATACTATAACCATATAGTTATAGAGTATAGTATGTTACTAAATATCATATATTTATTTTCATACATTTTCATAGGAGAAGTTAACTAGTACAAACACAACTTACTTGTGTCAACTTCAGTCACAAGGATAGGCTTTGAGAACTGAATCCTGAAACCCCAAGGGTAATTGCCAATTCCTTTAGCGATCTTCACCGTTCTTTCACGAACTGCAAAAAAGGAAAAAAGACATCCCTTTTTCTCTACAAGTCAAGTTCAATTTAACAAGCAGCAGCCTGTTTTTAACGTTTTTTATCTATACGCACTGGCAGTTACTGATTTTGCAAATGGCTGGGATGCTTTCAGTATCACTCCTAGCTGTTTGGTAATGCTCCTCTGCCAGTGCGTACCCTGGTCTCATGCCATGACTGATTGAATGTCATTCATGTTAGGGCAAAGACAGAGAGCATCAATGAAGTGTACTTTCACCAGCAGTTTAAGTTAAGTGCCTGGACTTTATAATGAAGAGGTGGAGAAGTGTTCACATATTCCACTCTACCGACAGTGTTCTGGGAGGGAAAAGCGCTCCTGCTCTCTGTGTCAGACCTCTAAGCTGCAAATACAAAATACACTCTAAATTCTCAAATGAGTTTAAATCTGTTTCTTGCAGTTTCATTCTTTTTATATTTTAGAAGGTCTCTCTCTTTTGGATATCAATTGTTCTTTTCCTTTCATCTACCCTTCTCTGTCCACTCCCTGCTCCCACTGCCTCCCAGACCTCTAGTCCAACCCCCGATCACGCTGGCACCTGCTGCCACCAGTGGCTGTACCCATGTGAAATGTCCTTCAAGTCAGCAGAATTTAACACGTAAAGGGATCATCCTTAGTAAAAAGGAAGATTAGGGTCTAATGGCCTACTTCTAACTTTTTCTCAGGGTCTAGTATTATTATTGTGTCTCAAATGGTCTGGCTTATTAATAAATCTTATAGTCATGAAGGACTTCAGTGTAATTTGAATTCTCAGTGTGTCTGCTTTTGATCATCTGACTGTTTTACTGGGTTTGTTTAATGGAGGCTGATTTAATAATACTTCATGACAGCTGTTTTGTCTTCAAATTGTGTTCTATCTGGAAGCTAGAAATTGCTTTAAAGGTTACTTTACTAGCAGGCCAATTGACGTTACCTCTCTAAAAGAGCATAGATACTTCAATACTTATTTTAACTATCTTGCTGAACTTCTGAGCTCTTCCCTGGGAGAAGAGGCAATCAAAACGGCTCTCCAGAACACTCTCATATATTTTAAGGGAGATTTTTCATATCTGGAGATTTATAGAGGATATTTGTTTTCTCTCACATTGTTAATGATTTATGAGCTCCAGCAAAGAACTATCTCCTGGAAAGCTACAGGGGTGTTTCAGTTTGTCTTAGTTCTTTGAACTGTGTTACTTTTCAGTAACTTAACATTTGAAAAGTGAAGGAAAACCTCCCATCCCCCTGCAAAAGTTATTCACTATATCTGTTTGAATGACAGGTTTAAACTACGAATAGAACAACCCTTCTTACCCATAGCAAATTTGATTCTTTTCTTTCTGGATCTGCTATATTTGAAAGTATGATGAAGTATGACTGTTGTAATACTTTATGTCCACAAATAGCTCTCTATGATTTTGCCATTCTTGAAGGTGCTATGAAATTACATTGTTTCTACCCTTTTCATGCAGCAAGAGATAAGATTTAATTATGACCTTTTACCAGTATCAATTTTGTCAAGTAATTATGATATTTTGCAAGACAGTAGCTAAGTAAGTATTACTTATTTGCATTTTTTTATAACTTTTTAGCTTCTTGGGTTGCTCTTTTTCCTGTCTTCAGCATAAGTGTCCAGCATTTTCTCCAAAATGTTGACCCCCTGGAATTCTCAGAGTCCCCCAAATAAATACAGTTTTATGACATTTATTACCTGTTGCTGTAGCCAACTTACTTGCCACTGGTCTAGGCCTTTTGCTGAGACATCTAGGACTATTATCTGGAGAGACATCATCTCCTCTGAAAACCCAGGAAGCAGAATGAAAGATTTCTGTGTAAAAACCTCTGTCGTCATTTTCAGAATGTAGTCCCAGATCTACTGACCGAGCATCCTCTGAATTTACTGTCATGAGGACAAAAAAAGGTAAGAGTAATGTCAATAGGGAAAATGCATGAAGAATAAGAGATCTCAGCCAGTCAGCATGGAAGAAGTGCCACAAGCTTCTTAGTGAACTGTTTGTAATGTCTGTACTTAGTTCTGCAATTTTGCTGCTGTTAAAGGGGCAGTCTGCAAAGATGTCCAAATAAAAGATCACAATATTGGATGCTATTGCATATTGAACTTGAATGCCAAGTGAAGTCTTAATGCAAATGGTCAAAACAGGAGCTGCACCTCTTTAAGAGAAGTCTGGCTTTAGCCCGTTGTCAAGCTTTCTTATGCGGTCCATTTTGTTAGGAAACCAAACAAGATTGCTAGAAATTTAGTATGAGTTCAGGGCATATGGAACAACAAACGAGAAGCTGAAAAGTAACTGGCATGACTCAGGTGACGATGACCATATTTGCTGTTTGCTTAATCTTAGCTCTTCCAGATGTCTGTATTTAGTTTTGTTAAAAAGGACGTGAGGAAAGAATAGTTTTGTTGTTTTGTTTTGTTTTGTTTTTTTTTTAATATAGAACTTCTGGCTTGTCTTAGGCTGTTGAATATTTGTATCATGTTGCATGTGTTATCATGAGGATTTTCAGATTCATATTTACATTAATTTACATTCACAATGTCTTGCAGTGAGTCCACTGAGACAAACCATGTCACCCAGATTAACATGGAGATAGAGGAGAGCTCTACTTCTCTGCTAAAGGAAAAAGCAGTAATGTTCAGCCTCATAAGGAGATAGGACAGCAGGCAGCTGGCTGTATAACAGACAGGCTATAAACAGCAGTTTGACTTTGGAGAAAAAGGTTATGCAATAGTACGACAATTTCCCAAGCAGACCGGGAGCTGGAACTTCAAAGCTAAAACTGGATGGTGAAAGCTATATAAAAGTATAAATTATCAGAGACTGTGCTAATAGATAGACTGAAAAAATGCTTTAGTATAAATTGACTGAGAGGAAAAAAAATCATGCTCCGTTCAGTACAAAATGCCTGGTATAATAATGCAGCTAGATTTAATGCAGCTGGAGAAAGGACCTGTTTGCTTTGTTTATCCTATGTTTGATGTGGCAATTATGCAGAACGATTTCCAGTTTCAAAACAGAAAAGATAAAAATTAACCTTTATTTAGTTTTGCTCAGGAAGTTACTTCCTGAATACATCTAACTGGCAGTCTTTTTTCACTTTGACAATTTGTTTAACTGTATTTATGTAGACAAATACTCCACATCCACTGGCCTCTCTGTTATTATGCAGAAAGTATGAGATGGCATGATTAACTCTATAAAAAGCTACTAGTAAACAAAAATAAACAAATAAATAAATACTACTAGGCTGATATGTTTAAAGCACATCTTAGCTTGTTACCATAACTTTATAATTAAGAAAAATTAGACTAGTACTAAGCAATTCAGTACAGCACAGTATTTTGCCAGTTTAATATTGAATTTTTATAATTGTGGTAGAGCTTAAAATGTGACAAATAGGCAAAATTCCAAAATAAATGCTGCCACGCTGCATTATGGAGTTATGCCAAGACATTTCTTGAATGTCTTTTCACCTCTCCCCTCCTTGAGCTTTCAGAACAGACATCAAACTGAGCAGTTTATGAGTGTCAGGAACAAACTTCACTTAGGTTCTTCTCAGCTGTTGGAAGTAAGCATGTAAGGAGCTGCTGCTTCCAAATATTGATTAGAGTTGTCTCAAGTCTGCAAACACCAGGGAACAGCTTAGCTACCAAAGCAAAAGGGACAGAAGTCTCAGGCCTGTAGCATACTATCCAAAATGATTAGATACTAGGATTTGTGACACAATTATCTGCTCACTCACCTGTTCTGGAGGCCTGTTCAGGTTCATGCCATGTGCTACCAAAAGCTTTGTCTCAAGGAAAGCAATTCTAGTTCTTGCAACTTGGTCTTTTTTTGGTTTGGTTGATAGGTTTTGTTTTTGTTTTTGTTTTTGTTTTTGGTTTTGGTTTTGGTTTTGTTTGTTTGTTTGTTTTTTGTTTTGGTTTTTTTTGTTTGTGTTTTTGCTGTTTTTGGTTTTTTTTTTCATTTTCTTTATGAAACCAGTGTATGCTTGATCTAGTAAAATTTATGGTCCAGTTTTATATTCAAGAGACATTACTGTTGAAATCAATGAACAGTTTATCTTGGTGTTTGTATCTCCTGATAGTTTTTTTGAGCTCTTGTGGTTTGACATGGTAACTTTCTAATCTCCTTGCCATAGACTTGAATCTCAGAACCCTCTTGGCATCCCAGCTGGCAACTGACACCTATGTTTAGGTAGTGAATTGAGGCCCTGCTGATGTAGGACTTACCTTTTCAGTACAGGGGTGGAACATATATATTTACAGTTTATTTTGTATTGGACCTGCACTGAAGTCTTAGAGCTGTCAGTCTTCTATAAGTTTGCAATTAACCTTATTCAAAAAGGAGGTTATATATCTACAAATAAAACTTCCCTCACCAAAAATAAACATTATATCACAAAATATTTCCACAGGGAAGTGGAATCATCTGTACAAAGTACTTCTTACATTAGTAAAATAGCAAAACAGGAGGCAAAGGTGGTGTGAAGTAAGAAGTACCACATATGTTCTCTTCCAGACTGTGCAGTCCTTGCTTGGGGACTCCATCTGCATGAAATGTAAATTCATTAAGCAGTTCATCTTTAAAATTCCTTCCCATGCGATTTAAGCTGATGAGTCTGGTACAGGCTCAAGCATATGGCGAGGTGACAGATTTCTTAATGAGACAGTTACAGGACTATCTGTTCCAGTAACTGGAGGGACAGTGAAGGACAATCTAGGCAACAAGCCTGAAGATAAAAGGCTGAGCAGGTGGTTATCTTAGTGAGGAGAGAAGGACTCCCAGCTCACCATGGCTTTGACATAAGCAAAGTAAGTACCAGGATTATGATTTTTGTTACACCCTCAAAGCTACTGCCCTAAGTGATTACCTGTTTGTCTGTGCCTAGAGCTTGTCTTAACATTAATTGCACATGGACAAGGATGGTACAGTCAACTTTTTTCAGTGAGATTGTTCGCTTGGTTATATGAAGGAGAGAGGATACTAACTCCCATAGTGAGGAATAGTTCAATTGAATAAAATATGCTTGCTCATGATAATGGCTAAGACAGAAACTCGGGTTATGAACTGCAGATCAATTTCCTTAGCTGAAAACTCTGTCAGACTGTCAATCACAAAGTGATTTGTCAAACACAAAGGAGAAAGAATACAATTTTTAAGACTAATGTACTCACTTGATCCCTCAGTGATTGTGCTGTTTATGGAACTTCCTCCAGTTGAACTGCATTTTTTGCTGTCTTTGAATTGTTTCCGTCTCCTGGCCCACTGGTCTATTGCTTCTTCCTGGGAACTATCGCTTGCTCTGGAGTCTTTCATCAAAGGTAGCTTTCTGGTTTTATTCATTTCTGATTTCAAGTCTGAATTATAACCAGACATTGTTTGTGAGGAATGCGTAAGGTAACTTAAGGAATTATACTCTTTAAAATTTCCACATCCTAAATACAAGAATAACCTAACCAAACACAGAAGTGAAAATACCAAATAATACTGAAAATGTTCATAAAATATATATTTTAGAGTAATTGAGGTCTTCATGCAGAGAAAAGTACGTGCAATTACTTTGTGGTAGTTGTATCTGTAGGTGAATACCTACATAGCCATTTGTATGGCACCATTTTTATGCAGAAACATGTAAATTGCTCATGGATTTTATTTACAAGTGCTCATACATTTTTAAGTAGTCAGTATGTAGATACATAAAGTGCTATTTAAAGACTAAAAATCTTGCAAGACACATATGTAGGTAAAAGGAGGATATACCTTTCTACTTTAGCTTTCTTTCTAGGTAGGGCAGTATAAATTTATTTGTTGTATGACTATTTCAGCTAAAACAACAATTGGAAAACAGTTTTTGTATTAGATTCTGTTCTGAAAATGCAACTGTACCCGAACTGGCAAGGACAGATAGGGAGAAAGTGACCCCAGCCTCAAGAGACTGCCTAGAGGATTCTGTAAGTCCTCTCTTGGCTCAATAACCTCTCTCCGGCTTCAGTCAGATCTCCATCACAGACCTGTGTCACTGAGCCCCTGTTCCAGGGCAGCTGACTATTGCAGAGTCAGGAACCCGATTTCTTGTAGTGCCTTTGTAGTGCTCTTTGCATAAGTCTAATAAAAATTGCCCCTCTGATAATAATTAAGTTCCCACAACACCAGCAGAATTCTAGATTGCCTGGACTCTTCATCCTTTTTACAATATTTGCATCTGTTTTTCTCCTCTGTTCTAGATGCTTTCACTCTTTGTTGAAAAATGGCACATTTCCTTTCCAGCATCACTGAATTACCGAGCACAGGAAGTCCCACATTGCCTCTTGTGCCCAATGTCTTGACTAAGTAGGTTGGTATTCCCACATTACAAGTGGACTTTGATTCATACTAACCGGTTTTAAAACTTTAAATGCTTATACTTTTTTTCTGGATGTAAACTTTTACTCATTTAAGGTAGAACCTCCACAGCATTGCTAAGAATAATACAGATGAAAAATCAAAATATGACCATAGACCAAAACATGGCCAAAGTTACAGACCAGGTGAGGTGATAGGTAAGAGAAAGAATACACACAGATAATTGTTAGCAAGGGACAAAATGCAAGAGGAGAGAATAAAATAAAAATGCAAGAAATAGCTACACCTCACTTCTGTGCAGTGTGTTTAACCACTGAGGTCTAATGTATGAGAAGTCAAAGTTTTTGAGCGTACAGGCTTCCTTCAGTGTCTTCTTTCTATACCTTGTTCTAAAGAGATTTCCATTTAATTAATTATCTATTTATTTTTATATTTTAGGTATTGATCTATATAGCAATATTACCTATACAGTATATCTATATAGTCTATATAGACTAGGTATTTTTGAAATTTCCATTACCAGTGCCAAACATGACAACCTTGGAGGACATAGAATAGGCTATTTCAGTTGGAAGGGATCTACAACAATCACCTAGTCCAACTGCTGACCAATTCAGGGCTGACCAAAAGTTAAAGCCTATTATGAAGAGCATTGTCCAAATGCCTCTTAAACACTGACAGGCTTGGGGCATCGACCACCTCTCTTGGAAGCCAGATCCAGTGTTTGACCACTCTCTCAGTGAAGAAATGCTTCCTAATGTCCAGTTTGAACCTCCCCTGGCACAGCTTTGAACCATTCCCAGGGAGAAGAGACCAGCACCTCCCTCTCCACTTCCCCTCCTCAGGACGCTGTAGAGAGCAATGAGGTCGCCCCTCAGCCTCCTTTTACCCAAACTAAGACAACCCAGTGTCCTTAGCCGCTCCACATAGGATATTTCTTCCAGCTCTAAGACAGACATACCAGTATTTTCTGCAGATATTGTGAACTAGAAAGATTATTAAAAACTTTCTGATGCTTTTTACTAAGATCCTTGAAGACATTTTCCCATGATAAGAATATGTATTTTTCAACAGTATAAAACTCCTAACCTCCAAACCTGCTGGAAACATTCTGTTCTGAAGAGGATAACCTGAGTTATATTTGCATATAACTTGATTAATATTAAAAAAGTAAAATTAAAGTGTTTGGAATGATATTTCGAAAACACACACATACACCTGTGTGTGTATGTATTCACAACGTAAAAAGCTTACATTGTAGTGTGCAGTGTCCCAGTATGGCTTTACATTTTTATGATTCAAAAGACTCCTTTTAAATGACCAGTTATGGATATGGGTAGATGGATTACAGAAGGGAAAACAAGAAAGTTTGTAAAAGATTAGCTATTAAAAGGAATTCTTCTTCATATGCAGTTTTCTTAACTACATAAAGAGAGGAGAAAAGAAGGTTAAATGATCCACTACGGTCGTTCCATGACACATAAAGGCTCAGCCAGAATTAGGACAGAGATGTACTTAGAATTCAGTATTTGCTTAGATCACATGGATTCCAGAAACAGATTTATGTGGTTTTAAACACTGACTAGAGCTCTGAGTTCATGCCACATGGCAACTGCAAAAAACCCCTTCCTGTTTTACTGTTTGCTTCCCCCACTAGATGTACAGGATGGGTTGACAGTTTAATGTAGGAAACCCATCGAGCAAAGTTGCATTAAAATTTTATTTCTTTTATTTAAGTTACTTGGCTCTATGAGATGGATCCTATAACTGCATACACAATAACTGCATATTATAACCAAATGGCCAAGCATACCAATATCATTTCTTTGTAAAGTTATAATATACTTTCATTTTCCCAACAAAGATGTCACCAAAGCACTAAACCACCTATGCAAAAGGTGTATAAGTGATATTAACTCCAAAAGTCTTATAACACCTACCTTTCTGACTAATCTGTTTTACTGATGATGGGGGCATATCTGCATTCTGATGAAAATCTTCTTTCATTTCAATCTTTTTCTCAACTTCATCAGAGTTGGATTTGGCTAACTGAGGTAGTTGATGTGCTCCAGGCTCTCTCCTTAAGCTATGATCAGTTGACTCTTTATTGCAAAAGCTGTCCGGTCTTTCCTTGACATTTGAGTGTTCTGTGAAATTCTCTTTCTTTTCTGTATATGCTGAAGAGGTAGATAATACGGCACCCTGTGCTGAATCGCTATGGCAACTGAATTCAGCAAGGGTATTCCCAGATACATCTTGTATCTCAGAAAAGCTTTCTGATTCATTATTTATGTCATGCTCCTCGGGATCTAATAGCAAGGGTGACAGCAAGGATTTTTCTTGTAGACTACAGGGAAGTTTAGGCTCTTTTCTTACTCCAGAGCCAAAGGAATCAGGTATCAATTTAGTGTCACCTTGGATGAGTCTTCGTTCTAGTTCTCCGGTTATCACAGTCATTACTGACCCTCTCCTTTTCTTTGTTACCTCAGGCTCTGCAGGGGGTGGGTGAACATTTTGTGGTAAAGCTGGAAGTTGTTTTGGGGCACTTTCTGTAGATGCATAATTAGTACTTTCTTTGTCATTAATAAGTTCACCCGAAGGGCTTCTAGAATGTGGAGAGACCTGTACCAGCTGAGCTTTGTTCTGCAATTCACTGTGATTTTCTAGATAGTTGTACTCTGGTGTTCCTTCATCTAAAGCATCTTCGGTAGACTCAGAGTCTTCCTCCCATATGGCCAGGTTTCTCAGAGGCTCTGCATGACCATTTTCTTTTTTCTCATTCATAGTACCACTGGAATGAAGACTCTCCATTAACGTTGCTTCTGTTTCTTCACTTTGCCCCACATAGCCTGCATAGTCATTCAGTAAACAAGTGTCATCTAGGCTTTCTTCAGGCTCAGATGGATAAATGGTAGTATTATGATCAAATGACATGAAAGCATGCTGATGTGAAGACTTACAACCTCTCAAACTTTTCAACGAGGAGGTCAAGTCAGAACACTTACAAAGTTCTGTATAGCTGGTATGAACATGTAAGTTTCTGTTACAGACATCTCCTGCTTTGGTCTCTGCAGGCAATATTTTTAAGGATGGCAAAGAATAAAAGCCAGAATCCCTTCTAGGGTGAACTGGTGATGGTACATCAAGGGTAGTATCTGGGAAAGACTTTCGCCTTGCTGGTTTTTGCCCTGTGTCTCTGCATCTGTCACAGTTATTTCTTTCTTGACCTAATAAATTGTTCTCACTGATATGCTCCTTTCCAGTGTTTGGGTTATTCAAGGTGTTACTAGCTACAAGACAATTTGTATTATTTATTTTTGAGAAAAGTATTTTATCTTTTGAAAAATCTTCCTTTTCACTGGTGTGGTTTTCATAGTCCTTTTTGTTACGTTTACAGAAATAATTTTCTTCCCTGCAAATTCTCAAGGCTGTAGAGAGGCTGTCAGATTCCTTTCTGTCATTAACAGGGTACAAAGATACACCCTCTGCAATTGTATACAAATGCATTTTGTCACAGTCAGCAAATTCTTCAGGTGGAGGGAGAAGTGTACATTCATCTGGGAATGTATAGTCTACTTTTTCATGAAAGCTAAAAGATGACTCACAATCTGTATTGCAAGGTGCCTCTGTTACAGAATAATCTGTTTCACTCCAATACGTATCTTCATGTTCCTTGTTGCAGGTTTTGCTCTGTGCCTGTTCGCCAGGTTTGATATCAACCTTTAGATTTTTCTTTCTGCTAGTATATTCCACTTTAATTTCCTTTGCTTCAATGTTCATTTTCAGGGAGGCATTTTTGTTGATGGCAGTTTGAATTTTATGTTTAGAGGATCCCTTATACTTCCCATTGTGTTCTGCTGAATGGTCAGTTGAGGGACACTGGTACTTCGAACATTTTGGACACTGGCTTTTCTGGTATTGTCTTTCATGACAATGTTTATTGTTCTTTGAACTTCTCCTTTTTTCAACTACAAGTTTTGTTCCAGAATCAAACAAAGAAACATTCTTAATTTCTACTTTCACATTAAAAGAACTGTATTTTACTTCTGCAGTAATTTTTCCAGTAGCCAAGCTAACTGACTCTGCAGAGTCTGGCTCACCCCATAGTGTAATTTTTCCTGTGGATAAGCCCTCTGATTCACCAAAAGTTATTGTAGCTAGGATTTCATCTTGCTGAGGAGAGAACATTTGAGGAGGGTAGTTCTTTTCCTTCTTTCCTTCTTTTTCGCTGTCTGATATGTTATCAAGGTCTCTTTCTTCAGATGCATCTGAGCTACTCTGATTCTTGTTTTCATGATCTTTTCCATTTTCTTCAGTACCCTTTACATCCAGTGGCTCAGTGAAGTGAGCCAGAGCCTCATCTGCTTTATTTTCAAGGCTTCCTACATTTTGCTGGCATTTACAAATGGGTGACAACTGTTCATCTAATTTAAGGTGAAAAAAAGAAAAAACATTTTTCCCATGATTTGATAAGCAGTATCACAAATGTATGATTAGCTTTGAGACACTTTTCATAGAAAATGCCTATTTTATCTTTAAAGTGTAGTGCATTTTCCACAACATTATTTCTTCATTTCAGTATTAACATCTTTTGTCTTAAGTATCTGATAAGTAACGTGAAGTCAGATAAACAGGGTAGGCCATGTTAACTCACTGTAATTGGAGGAAATTACTACATTAACACTTTTTTTTCTCAAAAAGTTTGACAGTTGTTAGGTGATAAGGTATTATGTGATAATTTGTTAGGTGGTATTTGCGTTTGGAAAGATCTACCCTTTTTACTTCCATTACTCCTCTCAGTATTTACTTCATTCCTGTGAACATGCTGGGACAATCAATATCCCATTGCACGTTTGCAGTTAGCGGTAAATTACATGGAACTTGAATTTCTAATCCTTTTACAGATGAGCAAACAAAGGGATTAATGAACATTCACAATCACACAGCAGATCAGTGGCACATTGCCAGGAGGTGTGAGCCACAGCTCAAAGCAGAAGCAAATATTGTTTCCTGGTGGGAGCTGTACGAGGCAAGTACCAGATTTCATGGCATTCAAACAGTTACATAAAATTCTGCTTGGGCTTTTTTTAGAATAAGTCATGTGCATTAGAGGATAACAGTTTACAGTGACATCTACCTAAGCAGAATTAGAATAAGTTGTTAAACTTTGACAACATTGAGAAATTTACAGCAAGAACACTGAAAATTTGAGGCAGTTAAACATCAGCATCTTTGGAAAGACTTTGCCAGAAATAGGTAGGATAGCAGCTCAACTGAAATAAAACAACAAGCCTCATCAAGACATTACCTATATGTACCCACACTTGAGTGTAAATATTTCCAATTTGACAAACAGCTTTGGGCACAAAGATGGATTTCTGTCTTGATAAGTAAATGGAGAATAATCACCTACGATTCTGATGTTTTTACTTCAAATTAAACATTTCTGTAAACTTACATTCTCTGGAATCAGAGCTCTTTCTGCCCTTGCAGCTTTTTCTTCTTTTTCTACTCATTTCTAAGAACTGAGGGCATCTGCGTTCCACTCTTCTGTGTGGGAGGGAAAACATTGGATAATAAGAAAGTTTCTCTGGAATAATTTTGCTCTCTAACTCTCTCAGGCTTTCTAATTTGGCTTTTCTCCTGTATAAGAATTGAGTGGTTATAATAAAAAACAGAAAAGTGCTAGGGCAGGTATCAATGCATCTATTTTCTTCTCTTGGTTATTTAGAACCAAATTTTCAAAGATTTCTAAATAATAGCTTAAAATCAAGGTCTGGTGATATCAGCTATGGGGTCTGAATTGATACTCTTCGAAGTCTGTGGGAGATTTGGGCTGTGGCTGACCTCTTCCAGCTTATGATTTCATCTGATTCTGATTTTGAGAGATTAATATTTTGTTTTAAGCATTCATTTTAAATTCAATCTTATTTATGTACATAATGAAATACTTAATAATAATTGTTTTTTTCTCTTGAAAAAAATTCAGACTTATATAAAAGAATAAAAGGCCTAAGCTGGGACTGAGTGCATAACTGAGCTGCATGCAGAGCAAACCAAGACCAAGGTATGTCTCACAGTTGGGGTTGTCCCTTGCATTTGTGGGAAGAATAATAATTTTCATCTCACAGATGAACTTGTTAAATGTAAGATTAACAGTTAGTGCTGGCTTAGTATTAAAGACATACTCGACTCAAAATTAAATGGTGGTGGAAAACCTCTAATAATTATTTTTAAATATTATTCTTTTCACAAAATCAAGAAAATAAGAATTAAAACATCTATTTGTGTTTCTCCATGGGCCTGTGGGAAATTTCACTGTTTGAATTTAACAGGCCTTAAGAAACATGGTATCAAAGAAGGCTTAGCCCAAGGGAAGCATTATGGATGTTACTATTTTTGTTCTTTAATTGAGACAAATGAAGAATCCCTAAACCCTCAACTAGGAACTGATCTTTGCATCCATGTTTAGTTAGTCAGTCATTTTCTTGCAACTGATCACTGAAGTGAGACCTTAAATTTATATTGAACTGAGCAGAATGGTTAAAATCCAGAAGTCATCTATCATTCCTATTGTGCAGTGGGGCTGAGTGCTGATTGAAGGCATGGTAGTGATGGAAAAGGTCTGTATCCCATGCAGCAGGGTTACTATGTAGAGGCTATTTAACCAATTAAAATTGGTAGCATTTGCTGGGACTGATGTTTCCTTGGAAAATTGACCAAAACTTACAACTGTTTTTTTTTTCAGATTTTTTTTTAGAGTATTGAAATATAATGAGAATAGCCAACTTTTCAAAGTAAGTCAATGTGTTAGGATTTGCTTCTGTTTATTTAATCCAAAGATTTTCTGTTGTATTTTAAATGACCTTGGAATAGATAATTCACATTGTTTGAAACTAGAAGTATTTTGAACTGGTAGTACATCATTGGGATAGTCTTGAAAATCAGTAGAGTTATGTTTGGAAAAATCAACTTACTGCAAGTGTTATTAGTCATAATCATCTTTAGATGATCATTCATCAGTACATACGTCATTGCGGAAGGAGCATGAGTGAATTTTTCAGGCTGCAAACTTACCTGATGTAATGGGATGTATGAGTTTTCTTATAAAAATGAGGATTAGGATAAAGCTTTTTACATCATTGCATTGACATTATAAGATTCATGTTACATGTCACTCTATGCAGTGATACATAGCTAGCCAAACAACTGGGAAGAAATTCTTCTTTCCAGACAGTCATTTACTTCTGCTTCTGAAAACTTTTAAATTTTGTGTGAGGCTAAAAGGCTGAATATGCCAGTGCACTAACACATTAGTTGGCTGCAAAAATGTACACATTCTCCCCTGTCTTTTTGGAAGACACTCTAGGGAGACTGAGAAAGTTTTGTATTTATTTCATAGCAGACACTTTGGAATATTTACATTGTCAATTTTCAGGATGATACCTCTCTGGTTTTTCCAGGTGTTTTTAGTCAAAGCTTGACAGATAACAAAACCTGCCAGCTGAGCTCTGTTCTCAGTGGGAAGAATGATCTTAAAGCCAAATACAAGGCTTTAAAGGACACAGAGGCAAGAGCTGGGATTGATATTTTTCTGTAGTTTTGGATATGAGGCAGTGCCTATCAATTCCAGATAAAAATCAATATTGTCTTAAAGAGTTACATATGCAAGTATACTAAAAGCATCAAACTCATATTTAGGGGTGTCTTATGTTATGTAAGATCTGCAGATTGGTGCATATATTTGTGACAGTAACACAGAGCTCCATAATTTGACGGTGATACTTGATGTTTCGGTTATATTTCATTGTTGTAATTGAGAAAATATTTTTACTTCTAGGAATTCTCTCAATTCAACCTAAGGAAGATGCTACACATTCAGTTCCTTCCCCTTCCTCTTCCCCTCCCCCTTCCTTTTCCCTTTCCCTTTCTTGACCTTCATAGTTGTCTTTCCAAAATACTTTCCTTTGTTATACTATTTTTTGCCTTTCCCCAGGAATTCCACTTTCATGGGTTTTCCCCTATCCTATGGTCAGTAATGAAATGGTTAATCTCAATATAGGAAATGTGATAGCTAAGCTTCATTGCTAAAATGCTGCTAAAAATTATTTGCAGATCAAGAACAGCTGCCTGTTTTACTCTAGTATCTCTTTGCATTTGACGGTTAGTTGTACAGCTGTATGCACTACAGATTACTTTAAAGAAAATCTGAATGTACCTTACAGGCCAGGAATATATTTAGTACATAAAGTGTTTAAGGCCTTTTTTGAGGGAAGAATAATAGGCATGACTGTAATCAGTTAGCAGTGGATTTGAATTATGATGGCTTTGGGGATAAGGTTAGCATGGTTCAAGATGGATGGAGGAATAGAAAAGTGAAAAGAACATTGAACAATACCAAAAAGAAAAGAGGAAACACTGCAAGAAGGATGCTGGAATATTAAGGAAATAGAAAGTATTGTGGATCAATTAAAACAAAAATCATATTCATTCTCCTTATAGTTGTAATGTATGTTTTTGCCAGGTTTTGTCATGGCAAAACATCATACAACTTTGCAGAATGAATTCTAGGTCTGAGATGTTCACTAGTTCTACTAGCATTCAAATAGCATTGAGTGGCATGGGACAACCTGAAAGTACTGAAGGTAGATAGTGTTGGTTCTCTGCGTGCCAGGACTGTGGGAAATGATCTAGCACCTTCTAAAACTTAATATTTTGAGCATGCAGCAGTGAAATCATCAGTAGAGATAGCCACAGGTCGAAGCTGCTCATTGTGGTAGCATTACAGGTTTTGCTGTGTCGTCAAAGATGAGATGTAAGACCTAGATGAACAGGATGATTAAGCTGGTTTGTTTTGTTCCCCCCCCCTCCCTTTTCTGTAATTGGTAGTAAGTAGATCAAAATTATAATTTAGAATGATTGTTTGCAATGTTTCTTTGTGATTAAGACTACTATCTCTCAGATGCTAGTTTTCATATTTATGTATTATGGATTTTAATTGTACATACAGTGTGTTAAATTGTTGATATCTTAAAGTAATTTTCAAGTAAACATTGGAAAGAACCTTTATGATGCAAATAGTTTTGTTGTCTTTACTACATTTCCATATTTTAATTTATGCTTTCTAAGGTTTATCACATCAGAAGAGGCATTAGTTCTTTGCTTTTCACTCATCTTTTCTATGCATGTTTTCCTTGCTTTGTCTTTGTCTATTCATGCGTTGTTGGTCCTACAGCTGCAATGTGCTAACAGAATTAGGTATCTCATCACCTTCAATCCTAGTCACATGAGTAGACCCATTGACCTGAGTAAGGATTAGTTGTATGCATCAGGACTGCAAGGTAAGACCTTGCACTAGGGACTATTCTGCCCACTGCGGGACACTAGATGAACACTAGTCCAATTAGCTTAGACAAGAATACAGGCACTCAGCAGCTCACTGGATGGAAGCCAACATTCACTGACATAGTGCTCCACGTGACAGGTTATTCTTACCACAAACAGCAGTGCTTGGGTTAGCTCAGAATAGTAACTTCTTAATTTTGAGTGAAAGATCACTCTCCACCGTAACAATAGTTAAAGCTCTGCGTAGAATGTGTTCATTTTCACTGTGAATAGCATGCGTAACAGTATTTCTTTCAGGATAATGCAGGTGATGACAAACTTTGTGATAATAAAGGCAACAAAATATTTTTCTAACATATGCCTCTGGGATCATCTTGCTAGGCAGGAAAAGTTGCCTTAAAAAATGCTGGTTAGAAGTAAAATTGAAAATACAGGAGTTACTTTACTTCACTTTTATATATTTATATAATGGATGTTTTATATGAAAACGTGTGTTCTTGAGTTTTCTAAACAAGCATGTTCAGTGAACCTATACAGTAATGATGAGATACTGGCAGCAAAGATAAACTAAAAAAAAGGAAAGGAAAATATGGAGAAAATATTTAATAATGTTGAATCAGAATGGTGTGGTTTCACAATACATTTGCAAAATATTTAATGTTCTTTCAGGATAATATTAATTGCCTTTTTAGATGGTAAGTTCTCTTTTTTATCGTTTCAGTATCTTCAGGTAGAAGGCATGGCTATAAATATATTCAGTGGCAGCTCACTGAGTACTTCCTCATTGAATCCTATACCGTTCAGAGACTGTAGAAGAATGATGTCACAGAATACCCAAACAAGACTTTCTGAAACAAGAACCTTCTACTGCTCCTTCCTTCTGTATTTCAACTGCATCAAACCTTTCTGATTAATTTTGTCCCGCTGGATACAGAATCCGACTTTTTGTCCCCATTGCCATAGATAACACTAACTACACTGAATTTTGTTCTCATTGACTTCCATTGTGCCTCTTCTTGTATTCTCAATTTTCTTCTGTTCCATACTAATCTTCTTTGACTTTGCTCCTCAACTTACCGACTACGTTTGGCTCAGTTCCTCTCCTCCTCTAAAATTATTCTTAAAACTTGATTTTTCCTTGTGAATTCTTCCTTTTACTCTCCTTACTGATTGTGCGTTGTGGCGTATTACCTGCATTAGCTTTTAAGCATTGAGGCAGATGCCCCTCAGATCATGTCTCTTAACAGAGATAATGTCATTAGAATGAGTTGTGTATGAGAGCCTAGTAGTTCCATACAGAGAGTAGGCAAAAAGGGCTCATCATTAATTTACCTCTTACTTACCTCATTCAAGTATGTCTTATTCAAGTACCTTCCATTTTTGCCTTTTTCTACAAAGATGCTCCAAATCTTTTTATCAAGCCCCCGCTATTACGTTATTTGAATAATTTCTGAGCACGCATTTCTGGAGTAATGTTGCCAAAGAATGTATTTTATGCCAAACACATGCAAGAAAAGCAATGTGTTATTAAAAATGCCTGTCTTAATAGTGTTTCTTAATCTCTGCCTCAGCTGGTATGTATCTTATTTTCATTCGTTTATAGTTTTGTCTACGTATTTTCCAGAAAAGACTGGTCCTTAAAAATGTCTTTGCAAAATGTCTAGAATAAAAGAAGCAGGCAGCCATTTACAGGGGCTGTAATAGGACTTTAAAGCATTTTATAAAACTAATTAAAACATGAATCATATGGCTGCAAAGAATCAGCTTCCATTCAAATGGAACTCAGTAGTTACCTGGCAGTATCCAATTAGCTGAGAATAGCGCATCCAAATGAAATGCTTAGAAAAGCATGGGTAAGTGAAATTAATCTGTAACAAGTATTGTACTAGGACCCAGTGGTCAACCATTTTCCTTCATGAAATGTGCTGTGGGACTTTTAATGAGCACACTGAATCAGGATTTTGCTTTTTCAGATCATGAAAAGATAGCAAACCCAGTCAATAATATTTCTGCAGTTCTGATTCTCAAGGAAGGTTACTGCCTAAGCAACTAAGAACATCACTTATGCCATAAATGAGCATATTCAGGAAATCCAAACCCCATGTAATTAGATTTTGCATTATTTTGGACTCTTCTATAAGACACCAAGTGACACCAGACAAAGTGTTAAATAGGTTTTGACCAATCTTTTTTAAAGGAATAGTGGGTATACTATTCTGGCCATTATGTTAAAGATACCCCCTTGCAGGTAGGGTGCTCTTCACTTCAGTTTTAAAAAAGGCTAATATAGTAGCAGTCAAATGTTTCAAGATTATTTTAACTGAGAACCGAGAATGCAAGTGCCAGCAAATTCACTAAAAACTAGTTCGGCTATCGTGGGCTGTATATGCACAAGCATTTCTGCCTTTTTAGGGAGAAGACAAGTCATAGGTCCAGCTTTCAGTTCCTAAGTTCTGCAAAACCATATATGAAACTCATTCTCTTATAAAGCCCCTGCCTGCTCACTAGGCTAATCTTGCTTTCTGTTTAATTATTTCGAGCTTTTGCCACAAGAAGAAGAAATAATGTATTAACAAGGATAAGCATTTATTTCATATTTTGGAGATGTTTCATTTCTGCATCAACATTGTTCATTTCTACCCTCATTTAAAGACACTGCAACAAAATGAAGAATCAGTAGGTAGTCTCTGTGCTGTAAATGGTCCATACAGAGATCATATGATGATTTTAACACAAGTACTATATCATGAATATTTCAACTAACTGATCAGTTTTTTCCAGTGGTATCCGTTTAATGCAATGGATATTCATGTATTTATTATCACGTATATAAAAACACTTTTTAAAAAACTGGCATAGAGAACATATTTCATTGTGCATTATATCTCTGTTATACTGGATAAAATAATTTTTTCTTCAGCAAAAGTTCTGAAAATATATTAAAAAAAATCCCATGAATTGCCATTTCTGTTTCCATTGTTGGAGCTCTGCTATTCCTGTTTTAGTGACCAAAGAAAAAACTGCTAATTTGAATGTTAGATGGATTAGCCCTCTTCTTGTCAGTGAGTTTGTCATTCTGATATTTGGTGTGCTATCTTGCCTTTTAGTCACTTTTGTTTCCGTTTTGGCATGTAATTCATGCTTTGTCAGCATCAAACATGACAGCAGGTAAGTAAAATACCCTTCAGATGTGATGTGGCAATTGGTGATGAAATTAGTAGAAATGACCATTTCCAATAATGAAATATAATTTCTACAGTCAAAGATGTTACTGTCAATGAAGTACCACAATTCGTTGTCACGCCAAGTTATTCAACTTTTCTGAGCTTCAGAATTGTTCATCCATCATAATAAAAATAATGTAAATCCAAAATCTTTGATAATACTTGAAATTCAGCTCATCAAAAGAAACCTGTGCAATAATTGTACACTGTAACAATTTTCTCTGAAAATGAAGTAGCTTTTTATTTTGAGAATGTCTACGACTACAAAATATAAATAACAATTAAGTGAGAAAAATTTGTCATTTCTCATAAAATACAATAAGGGCAAAAAACCCTATCCTAGCTTCTAGGATTTGATTTCTGGCATCTAAAATGAAGAAAATCAGATACCATATTTTCTGACTATGCAGTTTCCACGGTCACTTTCTGCAGAAGAGCAATTTATACTGCATAAATTAGGAGTAATTTGGGTTTCGAATGACAAAAAATGGGATGTTTAATATTTCATAGGCTCTTTTTCAGTTTTAGCAGGTGTGCTACTACACTTTAAGTCCCTATATGCTAAAATAAGATGACAGATACAGTCTTAGGAATCAAAAATCCATCTTAGAAATCCCTACCATTTAGGAAAACATTCTTATTTACTCACAATCAAAAATCCATCTGAAAAATCCCTTCTATTTAGGAAACTATCATTCTTACTTACTCAGAAAACTAAACTATATATTGAACTATAATTGAAATCCTTTAAACTGTATCTACTGTGTAAAAAACCTGCAGAAATCCCATATTTTATAAAAGCTATGATAACAATTAATGATACAACAATTAATATCCACAGAATACTATCTGACAGGGTATCATTTAAAAAAAAAAAAAAAGATGTTTATACTTACTGTTACTATGAGCCAATATTCATCCTCCTCAGGTACTTGCTTGCTATTATGGACTCTCTGTGAATAGTTTGCTTTTCTAAGCTCATGAAGGATGGGCTGGCTGTCTTTCTAAGGCTTAATAGGATAACAAGTTCAATTTTTTTTTTTCCTTTGGACTTACCCAGTTCAGTACTGTCAATCCCAGTCAGCAATGATATGCTGTATACACATATCCTTCCAGTCACTGAAGCAATAAAAGACTACTAGTTATTTAACTCTTAACAGCTAAAGCAGGTAAGAAAAATAATGACTCAACTTACCGGGGCTTTACAAAATGTCAGGTTTGTCTAAAAAGTCTTAATCAATCAGATTACTTAATTAAAATTAAAGATAAAAGAGAGAGCAATGTTGTTCACAGTCTAGCTCCACTTCTTTTTCTATTTCTGTCTCCTAAGCTCAGAATCTGATTAGTATATTTAATTCCATGAAGCATCATGACTGGTCTACCTTTAATCAGCCTGTTGACATCCACCTCTTTTTCCTTCACATGTTGTAGAATCCAGGATAATAATTTACCAACTTGGAAATATTCCTACACAAACCACAAAATATCATGTTCATGCTATAGATTCAACACTGGAATGATTTTATTTTTCACATGTTTACACATATCCAATATGAAAAATGAGATAAAAGAAGTATGCTTGTAAGGACCAATGCAAACTTCGTAAAAATCTCACAATCAGTATTGTACTTACATGAGTTTACATGAGATGTCATTAAATCACATGAGCTTACAGCTTGGTTAGTAGTATCAATTTTGTTTTGTGTTTAAACACCTCATCTGTTTTTTTCCACTTTATTAAATTACTATTTCTATTATTTGTAAATTAAACAAATAAAATACAGAATATTTACAAATTATATACTGAATAGAAGTTAATTCTCATTAGTGTCCAGGCAAATTGGGAGAAAAGGCATATCCAGAATTTTCTGCCTTGTACATCCACATGTAGTGAGTACTCTTTTTGTAAAAGCAAGGGAGAAGAGAGTGAGAGATCATTATTACACAGTGTGAACAAAACCCATCTATTTTTAGTGGTTTAAGGAATACCATTTTCTTAATGTACTGCATTAACTTAGTGGCAAGTAATAGCCTGTTTGCAAAGCTGCAGTCTTTTGGATACGGCATACAACTCGAATCTTATGCAAGTGTTGCCCTGACCATATTCCAGTCAGAATTACTACATTCTCTGTTTAATTGTTGCTAAATTTAATTCGGCACTTTTCTAAATTGCTCTGGTTGCTAAATAACTACAGCATTTGGCTCTTCAATTAGATATTTCATATGTCATCTGCAAACAATAACTATCCTTCAGAAAATTTATATGCATAGGTATTTTCAAACTAAAACTCAATCCTACGACCTACAAACAGGTCAAATTAAGCAATAAAAAGCCCGGAAAAGTTTCAAATAAGAGATTAAAATTATGAAATTAGTTTTCTTAAACAAGGGGTGTTTGTCATCTTCTCTGTGAATGGTTCATCTCTTAGGGAGGAAAAGAAGAAAAGAAAGCTTAAAAATGACTGTTGGTTTAGCTTTTGAAAATGTTTATATAGTAAAAATTGTTGCAACACCACAGAACTGAAAGAACATTAAAATATTACTCTCAAACTCAGAGATTATTGAAGTGTTGTTTTCTTTTTCAAACTATCCTTTTTCTGATTTTTTCATGCAGTAAAATGAAATTTTTCAAACTATTTATTAGCATTGTAATTGCAGATATATATTGTTTATGCAGATTTTCAATTAAAAAAATAGACTGATTCTTAATATCTGTATTGGTTGTGGATACTTTCTTCTGAGTTTCACAGTTACAAACCCATCTCTATAGCAACCTACCACAATTTCTTACATGAAAAACTAATATTAGGATGGGTCTTATAAATGTATTTTTAGTTACCTCAATGTGATAAATTATTTATCTTTACGCTACCTGTATTTGCTCTTTGCTTTATCCTCTTTACTCCCTCTGCTCTTCATTCCTTCCTTGATCATCTTTCTTGACATGTAATCATCATACTACTTGTTAAAAATTCCTTCCATTGCTTAGGTTCCACCACTGTTCACACACTGCCCAATGTTCTCCTTTACTGGTATGAAACAACCTGCAACTAGGCTTCCTTCTGTGCCACAATTTTTTTTAAAGATTAGTTCCACTGACAACATGCAGTCCTGCTGTAGTAGGTAGCTGTAGTCCATGACAGCTTTTCATACTTCCCCCTTCTCTGCAAAGGCAGAGAATTTTTAAGGGAAGCAGTGTATTGCTTCCTTCTTATTTCCAGATGACTCAACAGATAACCTGATTTTCTTCATTTGGAGGTATAGCTGAAGCAAGGGAGAGAATGAAGCAATATAATGATTTCTCAGCTGTTTCAAGTCTGACAGAAATGCTTCTTGCTTTAAAGTTTGATATGCCCTGCCCTAAAAACAAAACAAAACAAAACAAAACAAAGCTGAGCATAGTATGACACTGGATGGAAAAAAAGAAATATTTGGATTTGCAAAACATTTTTACTGCTTCCAGTTTGCAGAGAATTTCGAAACAAATCTGACATCATTCATTAAATTAAAAAATACTCAAATTACTCTGAATAAACAAATCACCATATGATAGTGAGTTAATATTTATGACTATCATTATATTTCCTTCTGGTCATTTGCATTTTTTATATCACTGTAATGACTGCATAATCACAGACTACTGAACCATTACATAATGACATTAATAATAAAAACAGTACACTTTTATAACCTTCCATTTTGAAAGAATATTAAGTTAACATTCTTTTCAATAACACAATAAATCAAGGCACAAATCTGAACTGTAGCATTAAATATACATAAGTAAATATTTTAATTCATGTATTGCTTTCCCAGTCTTACAGCTGGGGTTAATATATTTCTTTCAACTGTAAAATTCTTAAAAGCAGTAACAATCTTAGTGTCTCCATTTCTATAAAAAGAACTTTGTGCACATTTTGAGATACTATGTCTTGCTTAATTAATATACTTTTCTCCTCCATTACTCTATAGTTCCATTTCTAATTATCAGAGAATGAATGCCTAGAGTCAATAAGTACATTAATATCTTACAAAAATATTTAATACTTAAGGTTTTTGGGATGGTTCTCCAGTACCTTTTTCATAAACAGAGTATTGTGTTATATATTTAAATTCAGGTTGACATACTTTTTGGTAAGTGCAGGCCAAATCAGTCTAGAACAGTAAATACTCTGCTTAGAGGGCTATTAATGTAAAAGATACAAAGTACTACATATTCACCATTTAAGTATGCTATTAGCTTAAAAATAACATTGTTGATAAGACTTTCAGCACTGAATGTTGATTTTTGTGCCAGGCAGAATTTAAAGAATGGAGACAGGAAAAAATGAGAAAGAAACAACTAAGACAAAATAGGAGGATGTAAATACAGAGTTCAAACAGCAGGCAAGGTCAGGCCTCTTTGTAATACTGTGACTCCTTCTAGTGGGGGACACGAAAGACCAAATCAAACATTAAGAGCGTAATAGCAAAAGGCATAATAATTTGATTCTAAAACAAAAAAGCAGCCTGTGCACAACAAGGTACCAATTTTACCTATTTGTTGCTTGTTTGCTTGGGATAATCACTGGGTTGTTTTTCAGTTCTAACTCAGATCTGAAAAAACCTACAAAGGTTTGGCATAGTTCAGCTCAGCAACAAAAGGAAAGGCTCAAAAATTCACATTGTTGCACATTTATTAGACAAACAATTCTTTCTAATTTATTCCTAATTTAGCATTCACTAGAAGAAGTAATTTAACATAAAGAAATGAATTATTTGAATTAAAGATTAGCATTCATTCCAATCCAATGTTTTATCAACTGGTGCGCAATAGCCCGACTTGGTGGTACAAAGAAAGAACGCTGATTTCCTTTAATAAGAACTTCCACGACCTGCAATAAAGACAGATTTTTTTCTTTAGAAGATAATATTATAAACTATATGGAATGTAACATTGTATTAATGCAGGAATTATCTTACTATGATGATCCATCAGTCTATCATTACTACAGCTATTAAAGAGCCACTATCAGATTCTCCAAGACACATGCAGAGAAAAAAACACTAGTGTTGTCAGGAATACACTGAGATTGTCGGTGACTAACTTTGCCTTCAATTTGACTTACAGAGTTGACTTGCAACTGCTAGGCAGAAGTACAGTGTTATTAAAAGTTTAGCTTGTAAGTAGCCTGTGGAAAAATCTATGAAAACTATGTTGTGTAAGCAACCTTGCCTTTTTCCACTCATGGAAAGTCTTTTTTTCCTTTCTTTTATTTGACTATATTTTAAACACTCAGGAAAGCTAAGTGTAGAATTTCCTATTAATACATAGTAAACTCCATTCAATACCAGAGTATTAAAATAGTACTGCATGGAAAAAGATGTTCAAACTAATGAATTCCCAGAGTTTTTACCAAACCTCCCCCCTCCCAGCAAATCTGGTAGCATGCTTGTTTGGAGAAACTCAGATGATGAGTTTAACACTATTAAACACTACTTCTGCCAAAACGAAAAGCACAGGCTTGCTAAGAAAGTGGGTTAAAATAACAATAATCTGGATATCTCCCAAAAGGAAAAGGTGAAGAGCTAACTGGCAAAAATGTCGTAAAACGGGCTTGCAAGTGACTCAGAAATTACCGCGAATATCTGCCTTTCTCTCATTGTGTCTAATCTACAATTACAATATAATGCAATTGTAGCAATAAAATGGAGAGTATACACGCTCATTCAACTTGCTGAAAAAAGCAAGTATCTGTTGTATGCCAGAACCAATACAGTCACAGACTAATCAATACAAGAATGAAATTAAATTGCACTTTACCTGTTCTCTAGTGAACCAGCGGGCATCCTCTATTTCATTCTTGTCAACTTTAATTTCTGTAGACGTTGCAACAGCTAAGCAGCCAATCATTAGGGAGGAGGGCATTGGCCATGGCTGACTAGAGACATACTGAACATGGCCAACTTTGACTCCAGCTTCCTCTTCTACTTCTCTTCGAACAGCATCTTCTATTGTTTCACCTAATCAAAAAGGGCAAAGAACAAGCAGCTAATGAAAATACTCCAAGCAATGACTACATCCTGTGCTTTGAACTGACTCAAAAGATTTGAAACTGCCCCACACAATTATCTATGGAGATCTAGTTCACAGATCAGGGCACAGATGTTAAGTACAAGATACAGAAGTCTAATAAGGTAGAACTAGCCACCAAAGCAAAATGGAACTTTGAAAATAAAGTATGATAATTTCTCCATCATAACGCTTATTTCCTGAACTGATAAATTATCATACAAGCAAGCTACTGTTACCACACTTAAAACGTCAAAAATTGGGTAGGAAATACATTGTTTCTTTAATTACTTTTGAAATGCTGATCTGTTCGTTTATAAATAGCATTGTGTTAATTTTTAGATTTTCAGTATGATTGTAACAGCATGTAATACAACTTGAAAATCAATATTTAAAATAACAATAGTAAGAAAATAAAGACTTAATAAAGACTTGCACACATTTCTGCATTGTATTATTCACTGTGCCTGACTCATTCTTTATTGTCTTAACACAGACAGACAATTCTCCAAACTTAAACTGCAATGGAAAGCTTTACTTCCATATTCACGGAAAACTGCTAGATGTATATGTGGAGTGTTGATTGTCATAGGCTTACCTATGCCTACATGTACTGTGTTATAACCACTGATTACAGGTTCATAAAAGCAGAGAGTCCGTGCATCAGAGCTAGAAGTTTTAGTTCAACTACGTTCAGCTGATTAGAAGCTGATGATAAGATCAGCTACTCTTAGATTTCAATTTATGTACTTGAATTCAGTATCAGAAAGTAATAAGGCCAGCAGAAAAAAGGAGGGAGTGAAGAAATAAACATCTTGACTTTTTTCAAATGATACTGGAATGAATTTATTCATGCTGTCACCGTATTTCACCTGCACACAGTTATTGAAAATAGTTATACCCTATAATTTCACTAGCGATTAAGATGTATTCCCAATATAAGAATGTTTTACAGATTTTTCTGCAGCTACCAATAATTGTAACTAATTCTAACTATTATCGAATTATAGCTGAACACAGCTAGCAAAATCCTACTTTTCTTTCGAAATTATGTAATTTCTGCTTATCTTTCATATAACCCATCAGGCCCTAAACATGTAAGCATATTTAACTTTATGTTACCTTTAAGTTATGCTTTAACTCTTATTTTTCCTATGCTAAAATACCTTGCTAAGTATGACCAAAGAAAGGACCTTATATGTATTTTAAAATGTTTTTTCACTTAAATATGTGATTAAGAATGCATGATGAGAAAACCATTTTTAAATTATATTTACTAAAGTTGCTTTTTTTACTAAAGTTGATTTTTTATAAATCAGCTGCTGGAAAGTACAGAACAGATTTATTATAACAACTTATCTAACAGGAAGCAAAAACACTTATTTGACATAAGACCGAACATATTTCTGTATTATTTTCAATGTACAATACTGATATGTGAGAAAAAACATTTGGTAAGGGAAAATGAAATTACTCACCAGGTTCTACAAACCCAGCAAGACAGGTAAACATTCCTGGGGGGAACCTCTTCTGCCTACCTAAAAGGCAGTGGTTCCCATCTGGATGGATGACTTGCATTATCACAACAGGATCTGTAAGTGACATAAAAGGAACGTATTTCAACATTTGAGGGACTTAAAAGCAGTAATAAATTTCAGTCTATTCGATACCAATATAAAGACAAATAAGACACCTTTAAGTGATTGAAATCAGAATCGTGCAGATGCCCAGAGCAAGTTGTTATTTTATTTCACTTTGTTTTTTTTCTCCCTGCAAGATATCTGTTTATTTTGTTTTGCAACATACATGCTTAGTAGAAGTAGTTTACTAGCCAAGGCTTGAAATGCGGGACATAAATTACCTGCCACCAAAGCACACAATCTGTTAAGAGTATCAGCAATACTAACCTAGCTATGCATTCAGCAGATAGCAATAATTTCTGCAGCAAAAACAATTTATTATCACTTCCTCTACACACACAGGTCTGAAGAATGTATGTTTGAAATACCAAAGAAGAGCCAGATACTCTAGTTACAATGTAAATACTGAATAACTTTCCACTTTTGACTTTGTTGACTGTTTGCTATCAATCTCTCATCTGATGTTGCACTTTTATCTACTTTCTCACTTATGGTCATTTTATGTATTTTTTTCTTTCTTGCTTAATATTTTCTCCTATTGGTGTAATTCTTTCTGTCATGCCTTTCTGCACACTGTTCATCTATGTCTTTTCCCCTTTTTTATTGTTATCTAGCTTTTAAGTATCTCAATGTTTTGTTCTTAATTTTTACTATCTACCTCTGCCTTTATGTTTTTTTCCTCTTGCTACTGTTTTTCACGTTTTTTTTTGTTCAAAACACCAGTATTTTCTCTGTATGAAAAGGCTTGATTCAGCAACCACGATAAACAATAATTTCAAAGATTGTTGTCCTGCTCAAAGATATTTGCCACGTGGCACAGTGTAGAATATGCAGTGTTGCTGTCTGTAAACTTTCTTCAGAGAAAGGCATCAGTAGAAAATGCTGGTTCATCAGTCTTTCCTATATAATTCCATTCCTTTTGTAAGTCTGTTGTGCTAAAGACTGTAAAGAAACAGCCACTAGTATGTTAACAAGCTTCACTATAGTCCCTAAGACAGAAGAACATGGCAGAATTTCTTTGATTACCACAAAGATGTATCTAAAGCATGTAAGAGAACATGAAATTCAGAAATACAACACACATACAACACCCAGAACTACAACTGCAGAAGAGAGGACAGGGTAGGGGAAGGAAAGGTGATCAAAGAGTCACCAAACGACCCAGGGAAAAAAGCGTGTTTCCCTATCAATACATAGTAGATTTCCTTTGCAACACATGAACAAAAGGAGCTATAGAAGACTATCTATACAAGCTTGTATTCTGAGTAGAAACAGGCCTGGCAGTTTGTGAGTGACAATGAATAGTGAAAACCAGTGAAGATGGTTAATACAGTCAAAGTGGCACTACAGGAAAATGAGCACTGTATCAGAAATTTGATACAGGGCCAAATTTGATACAGAGCTATTTCAAGCTCAGAGGGCTTGCAAAATGAGAAAACAACACGCAGGGGCGGGGGGGAAGTAAAATGTGACACTTTGTATTGTTAATATCTCATTTATGTTGTTGGAACTTCTGACTGATATTACTCCACTGCAATAAAGATTGGTAATGTCACAGCGATTCTTTGTCGCAGACTACTGCAAGAAAGAGAAGCCTGAACTACTTAATCCTAAATGCAGCCGACAAACACGTACTGTGGGGAGAGACAAGTATGTGAGACCTGGGAGAGAAGCAAGCAGCTGAAATAACTAAAAAGAAATTGATTTACACGTATATAATAGTACAAACAAGCTGCTTTTGGCCAAGTTTATCCTACAATATTCTCACCAACTCTTGGATATGATGTGTTGTGAACACCCTGGAGACTGGGACAATCTTCTTTTAAGCAAGTTTTCTTGTAACCCCCTTCTTCAATCTTGGTTGCACTCCCACACGTCGGGCAGAATCGGTAGCGACTGTGCCATGCTAGAATAGATCTAGCCTGGGCTACTACTCCTTTAAAAGAATACATTGAAAATACACAAAATCAAATACTAATTTATGTAAGCTTTTAATAGTATAGCAAAAGCAAGCAGTAAAGTTTAACATAAAAATCACAGCAAGACTATGGCTTAAATTGCAATCTACTACAAGGGAAGTTGAGCCATATGAGTTATTCAGATCTTTTTCTTGGTAGCACAGCAATGCAATAGAACACAGTACTATTTAGCTGCGTTCAGAAACAAATTCATCCTGATCAATATACCTTGTTTCTCAGAAAAGTTACTTTGTCTGGGCAAAGTGCCAGAATTATGTATCACACCTTTTCCAGATGACCATTTTAAGGCTACTACAGGTATTGACATAATAATGCATTGATCCATTTAAACTTCAGGTGCAAGTTAAGCGTGCCCTTTATCCTTCTGTAAAAGCAAAATTGTTACAACAGCAGTTGTTAACAACATGTCCATAATGACATTCATTCACTTTAAGATCTTGACTTTCCAACGCTTGCTCACATTGGTTCCTTCTCAGATGGGTATCCAACACACTCTTATTAAGGATTTAGCTTAATTTCTTGTAATGAAAACTCAGCAATGACAGATTTTTTTTGCTTTGTTTTAGAACATTAATGTGCATGCATTAATATTTAAATAATACCATTTATAAAACCATGATGATCAATAGATTTTACAGTCTAATACTTGCTATTGCAGATGTTAGCACTTTGCAACTGCACATGTTCTTACAGACAAAATTCTTCACAAAACCACTGGCAGGCTTTTAAAATTAAAATATTTCTAAAGCCACTGAAAATACCCAATTCCTTTGCAGTGGTTTGTCCTTGCATTTATCTCAGTGAATCCCAAAGCATGTATTTCTGATCACATATTTCATAACTGCTGCATTTTATAAATCTTACCAGCTTCTTTTTCAGCTAGCTGCAGTAGTGCTGGCATTGGTGGGTGAAGAAAGTAACAGTCCTCATGTTTCTGTTTAAATTTCTCAGCAGAAGCAGAATCTACACTAAGAGCAAACCAAGCAACTAACCCATCCTCTTCATCTTCTTGCAGAACTCTTCCATTGCAAGCAGCCAGCAGGTTCTTGTGGAACTGAAGTTCAACTCCAAGAAAAATCAAGGTGCCATCTTCAGTTTGGTTCATGCACTGCTCCACATCCTTGTGGCACAGCCTACAAAGCTTTACTTCTGGCTGCTGGGAGCTCTCTATTCCCCCATCCAAAGTAACCAAAGGACTTAGATTTGAAAAGAGGATGTATACTGTAGTTGGATGGCTTTGTTTTTTGCTTAGCCACTTGGAATCTGTTCTTTTATCACTCCTTCTGTCCAGAAGTGTCAAGCCAAAATAATTTTCATATTCTTTCATTTCATTTGACAGAAAATTAGGCCTCTGTCCACCCTTCACATTAGCCAACAAATTAGCTATGTGCTTGTATCCCCAAAATTTAGCAATGTCCAGAGCTGTCTGCCTTGATTTATTAACAATGAACCTGTCACACCTAGAGAAACAGAAAAGAACGGTGGTTACCAGAGTAAATACGTTTAGGAAAAGTCCTGATGCTGTATTATTCTTACTTACAGCATATAGATTTGATACTATTAAGGTGCAAGAACTTTTAGACACTCTGCCTATACTGGGGCATTCTTTAGGCTAAAAACTTAGCATTACGGTAATGAAAAGTAATCATACTTCATTTTCTTTTGCTAAGGCCAGATCCCACATTTTTGTTGATCTGCTCCAGATACCACTTACGAAGGTTCATGCTGTACTACAACAGCAATAAATTAATTAAAATCCCAAACAATGCATCATGCAAAAAAAAAAAAAAAAAAGGCTGAAGATCATTTATAGATAGAACTTTGAAAGCCAGGCTACAGGTCTCTTCTGAATAACCAGTAATTAAAAAAAAAGTAGTTTAACTAGCATGACTTTCTAGAAGCTACTGAAAGCTACATCAAAACATTTACAAGAAAATATTTACCATTAAATAAGAATCAAGAATAAAGCCTCTGCTTAGTGAGAGAAGCAGCACCCTTATAACCGCGGTGCTGGTCCCTGTAGGGATCTCTATTACCAAAATGTCTGCAGAATGACACAGATGAGGAAACATTGCCTCATATATTTAAATATTAACAAAATTAACTATATTTAAATATTAACAAAAAAATAAAAAATATCTGAAATAGACTGGGGTTGATCGGGAGGTCAAAAATAATGCATGTTTATTTTTTGTCAATTTTAACTCAAGTGAATAAGTGAAACAGAAGTTTCACTGTAAACTACAAATTATACAGTAGAGGGGCCAGACTCCTCAGTTTTTAAAACCAGAAGACACCAGTATATTCATGTTGCTGATACACAGGTAACTGTACCACAAGCAAGACTGTTTAGACTTGAGATTTTGTATTAACCTCAATAGGTTTTGAGGGAGTTTGAGTCTATTTTAGACAAACATTCAAAACTTAATTTACAAGCTTTTGGTGCAAAAGAAATTACAGTTGCCCATTTATCTTTAAAGATTAAGTCTCCTTTAGGCAAAATCCTGCCTAATTTCCTACTTAATTTCCTATCTTTCAGCCACTGAATTTTGTTCTGGTTTTGTCTTCCACCTTCTATCTGCTCAGGTACATGCAGACTGCGTTCAGGCAGTGTTCATAACAGTGGCCTGAACTCTTTAGATCACTAAGATCTTTTTTTCCAGTCTACAAACGTTTCCTGCAGCTTTTCTCAAACACGGATGACTATAAAAAGAAATGGACTAGCTTTCCACGATTAGCCTCTGGAATGTTATGTCATATTACCTTAATAGACATTCATGTTTATATATCCAGCAATTGTATTTGTCCAAATGATTATTATGACTAAGCAAAACTAAAATGAGACCAATGAGGTCACAGTATCACCTCAAGAACTATATTCAATGGCCTAAGAGAACGGCCCTGAAAAGGACATTTACAAGTGGATATTCACTCTTCTTTTACAGTAAGCATAACTTAAAAACTGTTATCTTATTTACCAAACTGGTAAATTCCCCAAAATCTCAAAAGATTCCTCAATACACAGATGATTTCAGTCCACAAAATCTGGCACTGAGATACTCCACTACTTGCTGGAATATACTGATTTCATCCCTCACTCCGTGCTGAGCCCCAGCAGAGGGCACAGCATCTGGGTAAGACTGAAAAAAAAAAAAAGTGGGATGATCACTGGAGGCTGTGGAATGCTGCGCTTGAGATTACACATAACAACAGAATGAACTAAACTTGCTTGGTTCTGTAATTAGGGGTGCAGAAAGGAACAGACTGGGCTTGACTAATGTAGAACTCAGTTGAACCGCAACACCTGACTCTCACCCTTCATTTTGAAATGGTT
The DNA here is from genome assembly GCF_964195595.1 of Calonectris borealis. Taxonomy (NCBI): domain Eukaryota; kingdom Metazoa; phylum Chordata; class Aves; order Procellariiformes; family Procellariidae; genus Calonectris; species Calonectris borealis. The sequence continues at coordinate 27,108,168 of NC_134352.1, read as the reverse complement.
TCGATTTGAAGTATTTGGATCCTGACTTTATTCAGGCTTCAGAATAATCTTCCTTGAAGCATTCTTTGCTTTTCTGACTGTCTTGAAAAACTAGAAGTACAACAGCTGACTTGAAGATAGACAACAAATATGATAGCAAGTTTTTGACAAGCAATGAACATGCTTAGTGTCGTACTGACTGAAGAAAATAACATGACAGCTCAAGGAGGAAGGAGGAAGTGAATTATCCAAAAAATAAAAGACAAATGAAATTCACCAATGAGTAACTTTGGTAAAGGTACGTCTGTCATGTCCTACCTTAAAAGCCAGTACCTCAGCAAACATTCTGCGCTGTAACATAGATGCAAGTGGATTACAAATAAAGTTTACAGAAAAAGTCTAAGCGGAACAATCAAATATACCAAATTTACACTCAGTACAGTGGATGGAATGGGATACAAACTTTGTTCTATTCTGTTGGTCTCTGGGAGGAGTGACAAGATATGCCTGAAGATCAAAGGATTAATTTTAGAGTTGCTCATAATTTTTAAAGAGTTTCTTAGCAAATACAGAAAGCATGATGCAATAGCAGAATCCAGCTATAAACAGATGCAGAGTACACTTTCCTGAGTTTTAACCCTGAAAATTCTTCCGCTATCTGTCAGGTAAATTTACTTTTCTGAGATCAAGTTGAAATGGGCAGAAAGGGATTCAGGTTAGAGCTTTTCAATGGGATCTACTGAACATCTTACCCTTCTTCAAGAAGAATCTGCACAACCTCAAGGTGTCCATTTCTGGCACCATACATCAGGGCTGTCCAGCCATTATCTGCAGCTGCATTGATAAGTGACGGAGAATGACTGAGCAATGCTTTCAGTTTGGCTGCATCTCCAACAGCAGCAAAATTATGCAGTTGAGAAATCATGTCCTGACGGAGGTTCTTTTCAAAGTCTGTCATTGTGTCACCTTAGTTGAAAAAAGAAAACATAAATGCCTGAAAACATATCCACCATTAGTAAAAGGATTTAAATAAAAGAATTAAGTTTAATGCTACACAGATAACCAACATTATTACCAAAACGAGGGGCACAACAGCCAAATTCTTATAATTAGTATGACATTGCTATTCCCAACCAAATCTTAGTCCCACACCTCTCCAAATATAGTGAAATTTTATCCTAATAATCAAGACTAGTTCTAAAGAGGCTTAAGGAGAGAAAGATTTTGCTATGAAAATGAAGCTTCTTTGAACGTGAAACACACGCCTGGTTTCCGATCGAACACACACACAGGACAGCGCAGCACAAAACTCCACTCCAAGAAATGAGCCTCGGGTGCTTTGGAAAGAACGACCAGCGACCGCCAGTAGGCCGAGTCCCTTCGCAGGCTGAGGGACTCCTCCGGGCAGTGGCAGGTTATTGTCGTAATTCTGCTCCGCCTCCGGCGGCCGCCCACCCCTCCGCCCCGGGCCAGGGCCGCTGGCAGCCGGCACCCGCGCAGAACGACGAAAGCTTCTATTCCGCAGTGAGCTGCTGCCCGCCCCGCGATCGCGTCTCAAAGACGCACACAAGCGCAGACCGCCTTCGCCACCGGGCCTGCTAACGGCGTCCCGGCAGCCGGCCTGCGGGGCCCGCCCCCCAGCGCGCTTGCCCCGGGCAGCTGCCGCGCAGGCGGAAACCGCCCGCCGCGCCCCCGCCTCTCTGTGCCCGTTACGGCGGCGCGGGGCTGCAGCCGCCCCCCAGGCGCGGTAGCGGGCGGAGCGCCGCGGGTGTGCGGCGGCAGCGGTGACGGCGGCCGCCGCCTCAGGGTAGGGGCGGGACCGCGCATGAGCCGTGGGCTTGGCCCGCAGGGGGCCCCGTTACCGTGAGCTGCCGCGGCGGCGCAGCTTCCGCGGGGCGCCGGGCTCCCTACGGTCTTCCGCCGCGGCGAGGGGCGCGTCCCGGGGCCGCCCCGCCTCGCGGTGCCGCGCAGGGGAGCGGGGCGCGAGTGGTGTCCCGGGGTGTGCGGTGAGGTGCGGCCGGCCGGAAGGAAGGCCCGCCCCGCTGCTCGGCCGGGCGCGGTGCTGCAGCGCCCGCTCCTTGCAGCGGCTGTCGGCCTTCGCTGCCGCCATCTTCCCGAGGGCGAGGAGGCGGTGGCGGCGGCGGGGGGGGTGGTGCTGAGGGAGGAGCGGCAAGCTACCGCTGGTGGAGATCGCCAGCCATTACCAGAGTGCTGCTGCCAGCTGGGCAAGCTTGCTGGATAGGTTAAAGTGCAAAGAACCATTTTGTCTTTGAGGCAAGAGACGTTGTGGTTATAAAAAGCAATCAAACTGTTTTTTAGCTTTGCTTCGCTGTCCTAGGGGAAGGCAAAACCGGGTAGCAATAGAATATGCAAGTACTTGCGAGAAAAGTGGAGCAACTGAGATGTCATGGCAAGGGAGAATAATTAGCAGGGAAGTTGGAATGATGATACAAACCAGAAGATAGTTTCAATAGAAGTGTGTGCTGTTAGCCTAAGAAAAGCTTGGGGAAACCAAGGCTATGCCAGTCCTAGAGAAATGAACTTGGGACTGTTGTTCCAGTGCGTTTGCCTCTGGTGAGTACCTAAGAAACTTTGTGCTTGGTTTACAAAAATTGCTACCAAGTGACAAACCTTAGTCCAGCACCAGGTGGTCTAAAGTCTTGATGTTGGCCTTGAAGTTTCAGAGAATAAGAATGCTATTCTTTTAAAATTCTTGTTACCTGAAAACATAAAAATATTGGGGTTTCTCTTCACTTGCCTTTGGTATTTTTGAGTTAGGAGGATTCACATCTTAAATTTCTTCAACACCACGTATTTTCAAAACCAGAAGAACTGGACAGCTTTTGTTCCCAATGCTTTAAGAAAACATAATACATTCCTAAATCCATATATTACCATAGTGCCATATATTTCTGATATTGAGTGAAGAGGATTAGAGATATTGTGACTGGGTCCTGTCAGTCCCAGTAATGGCACATCTAATTGCTATATCTCATGTAGTCATGGATAGAAAAACTTAACCTAGCCTTAATTTTTAAAACTCATAATAAGACATGAGTTACTATTTTTATATGTTATTTTTGTAAGTTATAAAGTTTACGTAAGTTATTTTTCGCAACATGTGCAGTTCTATATTTTTTTTCATTAGTCACTATTAAAAGCTTTCATACGTCATAGTAAGTGGTTTGTTGAACATAATGGACAGTACAAAGTTGATGCATGTATTGTGTCATCTTTATAAGCAAGCTTTAAAGTCCATGCTTGGTGTTCTTAAGCTCTGTACTCTTATTAAAGCTTCTTCAGCAGGGGGTCAGCCACATGAGAGAAAACTCCTCTTAGAAGCAATGCAGATGCAAACTAGTGAATGTGCATGAAGAATTGATAGGAGTATTCTTCCAGATAGGAACAAATGAAAAAGGTAAGGGTTGAGATTTTAATTTTATTCACTCAGCTGGAAGCTAGCCATATCCTCTGTGATGTGGGTCACGTACCCGTAAGCAGTTGTTTCCACCTGGTGAAGGGGTTGTGGTGGTGTGCGCTCCCCCCGCCTCCTCATAAGCAGTGACCACCAGTGGGGGTTGTGATCGCCACATCCAGCTTAGGCTGGGCTTTGGGGACGGGTGGCAGCATAGTAGCCAATGGCTGTCTGGAGCAGTGACCCAAATGTCTTGTTGGTATGCAAATATGACTATAAGTCAGTCATCTTACTCCATAAATAGTGGACAGCTTAGGGCCCATTGAGCTCTTCTGCCCAGCAGTGGGCTGCACGCCAGGATCTCCCCTTGAGTAGGGATGTCTCTCAGGGTTACTCCTCGAGGTTGAGAGACTCCTTGCCACAGCACAGCACATCCTCGGTAAGTGACCAGTACTGTGCTAAACTTTGAAATCTTAGCGAAGTGATAGAAAGGATTGATTGCGCGTATATAATCCTTTAGATGTAAACCGTTGACCAAGTCTGGGACTAGGATTGGACCCAGCTGCACCTAGACTCCTCTCTGAGAAGGAGTTTAGACAGCAAGGGGGTCCTTTCTGAACCTCATGGCTCAACGGGAGGGTTTCCCTGACAGTTTTGTCTGACCGTGTACTCCATGCAGTAAATAATCAAGTGTACCTTGCCATATAATCTTGTTAAACCATTGTTGCATTTGCCATTGAACTTTAACTCACTGTCTCACATCAGTGAAGTATATTTTTGCTTCTCTCTTACGAGTGAAGTGCACTCTCATTCCATCCGTGACAGGGATGCCACCAGCCCTTCAATAGCTAATGCCCAAAGTAATTTTTTTCTTTCTGTGGTGATTAATGGCTGAAGAAGAAAATAGCTTTATTGTTGTAGTAGACAAAGGCACGATTCTACTTCTTACCTTCTTAGTAATGTCTTAAATCTGCCATTTATGAAGTTATGACATCTCAGCCTTACATCCTGATCTGTGTAATGAATTCCCTGATTTCTTAGGAGGGCTAACGCAGTGTTTGTGTTCTTTACTTGACTAACTCATGGTACCCTGTTAACAGCTTTGAAACTTGTTTTGCTTGTGTGTAAAACTCAAGAAAAATAAAGCATTCTAAATCCTGTGGACAGCATAGTAGGAGGGAGACTAAGCTGAAAGATGGATGTTTTGGATTCGGAAGGAAGTGGATCACTTGATGCTTCTATGAAGCAAAGTATGTGCCATCTCTTTAACATTCATAACCAAGATAATGAGACATATGTAAGTTACTTGTGTATAATGTATATAGACAAAAAATCTGGTACTGTACCACTGAACAGCAAGTTACTGTATCCTGCTACATGGTGAAACAAATGCCACAGACTAGAAGATCAGTTATGGTTTGGGGAGGCTTTTGGAATCTTTGGTGGTGCTTCTGGCAGTACCTTTATCATCTATGGCATGTGCAATGTGAAACGGAGTTTCAGATGAGCATCTAACTAAACTGTTTCATACTCCAGTATTTAATTACTTCATTAGGCTTTTTTCTTGTAATAAATTGGTTTTTTAAAGGTTAAAAAAATCAGTGGTACTTCTCGGTATTGCTAGAACTTTTATTTTTCTGCTTTAGAATTTTTCTATGTGTATATGGGTGTCAAGTTATCTCTTTTAGCATGACACTGACTTCAGTATCAGCTAGATATGTGGAATATTCTTTCCTTTAAACTTGTGAATAAAATGTGTGTAGACTTGGTATTGTGTTTGTAAGGCATGTGAAATCTGGTTTGTGCTATTAGGGTATTATTGCTATCAGAATGCTCGTGCTTCCCTTTTCCCTTCTCCCCTAATGTGCCTTCAAGAAGTTTTGACCACACAAGTCATGTATGTGTTGGATCCTACAGAAAATTCTGGCTCTGCCTTCCTGAAGGAGGAGTCACTTTGAAGGAATTGTCCTTGGGAACCTTCTTCAAAGTTTTTTTTTCTTTTTTCCTCCCTGTTTTCCAAATGTAAAGGGATTGTATTAGCTTTAGTATTATTGAAGGCTTTCTCAATTTGCAATATGTGAAGCATGATTTTCTTCTTGGATGAGAAGCTATTTGGGCAGAAGGGTTCTTGTTCTTAATTTTTCCAGAGTTTTGTACCTGTTCCGGAAGTATAGTACAAGGTGACTAATAGGTTTTTTTTTGTCTACCATTTTGGAAGAAAAATCTCCTTGAAATAGAGCAAAGTTCACGTTCTTTAGAAAACGTAATTTTTGTAATAGTTCAAATTAATTGTATACTAAGTATAGCTTGGGGGTTTTTTTGTTCTTCCCTGCATGCTTTCTTGTATGTTAAAAAAAAAAAAGAAAGAGACAAGTAGTATTTGAGAGGTCAAAATACGATAGTGATACTGCTACAGTAAAATCTTGCAAAAGTGTTTGCAGTTACTCCAATTGGGACACGCAGATTAAGCTGAATCCAGTTCTTCCAGTATTACATTTTCGGATTTGTCACTTGCATTTGTATTAAACAGGAATAACTAACTCATAAGGATCTCTGTTTTAATGTTTTATTTAAATTGTTCACTATGTTTTCAAATACTAAATAAAGTGATTGCTCATCAGCTTGTTTTTAAATGTGGATGTCAGAAAGTTTAATGTGCCCACTCATCAAATATCTATTTTAGAAATAGAGCTTTAGCTAGAGATATATATGTATATGTAATTGTTTTAATCTTTGTTAGAGCTGCAGGTAGAAGGGTCATGTTTTCTAAGCACATGATTGAAATTATGTGGAAAAATGGAAATAGCGTGAGATTTTGATGCCTTTGAGCTATAAATCCTATTGTTAAATAACTTAAGAGCCAAACTGTGTCCTGTCCTGTTCTCTGTGTACTGATTCTTGTTACTGTGCAGTATATTTCCTAGTGAATAGTGTTTCATTAAAAAATATACATTACCTTGTCCTTTTAAATTCGATATGGTTGTAATTTCAATGTATATTCACCTGAAAGTCCACACCAGCCAGGTGGTTTCTTGCTAGATCAGCGTTAAATGTGTTCTGTGTGAACTGCTGGTATGGTCAGACCATAGCTGGTGACTCTCCAAAGTGTAGGCTCTTCAGGACACTTACTTTTTCAGCATAGTGGTTTAAATTTCAAAATTTTTGTGTCCCCCTCCTCACCATGTGCCTTTTCCAAATTTGTGTACCACACAAATGATAATATTTAAAATAACAGGGATTGTGCTATGCTGTTCCTGTGCTGCTTGCACGTACTAACCTATTACTCAAGGGCAGTGTCATTTTTGAATCATGAGGAGTATTGCAGAAGGCTGGGAATGTATGATCAGAAATAAATAATTAAAGGAAGCAGTTTTTTTCTTGCTTATGGGAGGGTACATTCTCCGTGTCTTGACATCATGTCAACACTCCCCAAATTGCATGATTGTGAGTACTTCAAGGGGAATTTGCACCCCCTCCCAGCGTATCATTGCAAAAATAACGTAGTACCCCTTGTTTTAAATATCAGTGACTGTAGTAAAAAAATTGATTGGGAACTTAAAATGAGCATAACATACCAACTTGTGCATTTGAAAATGTTTTAGTTCTGCTAATGGCTTTAGTTATTGTGCTGGATAAAATGTTACAAATTCTTGTGAATATGTAGAACTTTATTTAATCACCGAGCTGAATTTTCTAATAGCAATTTAATGGTTCTTTAGAATTAAAATATGCAATGGTAACTTGCTTTAAAAGCTGTTTTTTTCCTTTGATGTGTTCAGTATCTAAATAAAGCTCACTGAGGAGGTTACAATGGTGCTGGACTTAGGTGTGCCATGATTCTTGAATTTTGTAATAAATAAACTGGCCAGTATAGGCTTTGACTTGAGTGAGTCCGTTAGCTCTTTTGTAGTGGGAAGCATTGTTGTAAAGGTATATTTGTAAGGCTTCTGGAGTTTGAGTGAGGTTGTCAGTGTGAGATGGATGCTGTGCCACTAACTTACTCTGATCTTGAAAGAGACTCTGGTGTCTCTGTATTGATAGTGACTAATGATAGTCTTTTCAAAATGCTTGCTGATTACTGCAGACAGCAAGCAGGGAGTAATTCTGAATGCCCCGATGCCTTATTCATTTTGTGGTGCAGCCTATAGAAAAAATTGCATGTGCTGTAAAGAATGTACCAAAGTGCCATTGGGAGACCGCAGTGTGCGGGCAAAATAGAGTTGGAGACAACTCTGCAAGAAGTGACACAACACCGCTCCTGTTAGCCTAAAAGATGGCAAAATGATAGTACAAACAGGAGAGAAGCAGTCTGAAAAGATGTGTTGATCCCCAGTTGTTTCATAACCTTACTTGCAAAAGCTTAGCATTACACAGTTATTGTGAAAACAGGCTCTTAGTGTTACTATGGAAAAGTTGCAGAAGTGGCCTCTCTGAGCTAGAAACCACTGTAAGTTTAAGTTCTACCAGAGCATGTAGCTGTTCAGGGATTCCAAATGCCTGAAGAGTTTAAAAAAAAAAAAATCTTAAAGGGAAGAAACTTGAAGAGAATACTCTGAAATTCTTCTGTCTGAAGTGGATGTGGTATATGTAAGAAAAAATAACATTCGAATGTATGACTTGTGACCCTCCCTCCCTGAACATTCTTAGAAGTAGTATCTCTGGGATCTTAACTGTTTCAGACTCTCAAACCCTTTGTCTCTTCCAAATTAGTAGTTAGATGATGACTGCAGAAATAGATGGCAATATGGACTACTGAATTTGGAATACTTTTTTTTTTTTGATTCATTCATACTGTCATACCTCACGTACAAGCAGTAAGTATTTTTCTGTGGAGGGTCAGGGTAGTCGGACCTTGCTGTGAGATGCAGATGTTTCGATGCCTGGCTGTTAACCCTGAGAATGTAGGTGCCTGACACTTGCTGTAATGCTTTCAGGATTATGCAGCCCGGGAGAGATGACTCTGAGACTTGCAATGTGTTGTCCTTAAACATCCTGTATTAAATGAGATCTTGGAGACCTGTCAATCTGAGAGACTTAACACCTCCCTGTATGCAGATGGCATTATGAAGATTCTGCATCTGTAGAAGCCACAAGCTATGTGGAAACCAACAGTACACAAGAGTTAAGAGGATGTAATTGTTACTTACTCCTATGGTGTGACTTCAATAGATTGGTCTGCCTTTTTAAGCCTAATGAGCCTGGGGCTGCCTGACCATGTAACAAGCCTTATTCAGAGATCAGCTCTGCCTGGGCAAGTAACGTGTGTAAAGAAAGGGGCCAGTAATGCATTTCTAGGGAGGAAAAATGTTTGTTTTTTTTTCCCGAGGACTGACTTTAGAATAAAGTAAAGTGTGTAGAAATTAGGTATCTGTTTTTCAAGCCTGTGTTATCAGGCAATATAGCTCTGGTCTGAGTTACCTTTTAAGACTTTTTATTTGAATTAATAAACTGTGCTGAGGGAGGTGTCTGGAAAAGACTTCAGTGCCTATCAGTTCTTTCTGGGCTAGGGAAAATGGCTATCTTAATTACTTAGGTTAATAGATTTATTAAAAATAATGTAAAATCTCATTATTTTTATGAATTATTATTTAGATTCTTCAGAGCAAGAATGGGATTGATCCCATTTTAGTGTTGGGGCTAGATGAACCACAAGAATAATATATTTTAATTTTTTTCAAACTCAGTAAACCGGTAGCAATATCATAGAAGGTTTGCTAGTTCGTTATTTGGGCCTGTACTTCATTCTTACCTCTTAATTTCAACATGTTTTATGAAGGCTCTGTTTTTCCAAGAATCACTGTGCTAGGTCAAGTTTAAAAGGCAGCTCTGGTTCTAAGTTGTTCATTGGAAGTGAACAAAGTAAGACAATGGATATGTGTTGCCAAACATTTTAGTTTATATACAGTGCATTATAATAGATTAAGCTTTTAGCACTTCCTGGCTTCAAAATAAAGTTTTAATGCATATGTAGCTTATCTTAAGATTCAAGGCTGTTACAAGGCAAGAAGAAATCAGTATTATCTGACAAGGTTTCTTGAATTGGCACTGCAGCATTCCAGAATAGTCTCCTTTGCTGTTTCCAACCAGGGCTTGGAGCACACCTAACTATTTTTTTTCCCAAGCATCTCCCTGATCCATTTCCAAGCAGTCCTCCCTGAGAACCGATTGGAAAAATGCTAAAGGGCCTGATCTAGGGTCTGTTGGTATAAATGTGAGTCTCTTGGTGCTGAAGATATGGAGCCAGTTTGGTGGGAGTTTTCAGTTGCTTGTACGAAAGAGCTGTAGGAAAGCTGTATGACAGTAATTATTATGGGGAAAAAAAATCCATTTGCAGCTAATTTCGATTAAAAAACCCTAAAATACTATTAGGTGTTTTTAATGCTAACCCTGTGCCTCAGCTAGCAGTCTACAGAATGGGGAGAGTAGGAGTTCTTTCAACTCAAAACGCTTTCAGTCATCTGAACTGTTAACAGGAAGTTTCTTTCAGCTATGGTATGTACTGCAATATATGCTGTGCCTGAGGAGAAAAAAGGAATGCAGCAGTACCAATCTGCTCCGAATGTGTTCCTGAAAAGTGGATGGTTCATGATATGATGGTCAGTGAAGTAAATTTTCGCCAAACAATTAATGTAATGGGGGGGTGATAAATGCAGAAACTTAATAAATGTGCATGAGTTAAATTTGCAGGGATAGTATGCACGATGTGGAGGACTGGAAGGCAGGAGCACGATCATCAGGACTGTCAACTGCGGAGGTGTTAGCTTTTAAGCAAGTAGCTTTTCAGAAGGGATCACCGCTCTGAAAGGTCCCAGCTGCCTCATCTGTGAGATTGAACACCTGACCATTACCCTGTTTTTCTCTCCTTTACCTTGCTTAACTTGCTTAATCTTGATTCATCGGACAAAGATGAAGGCAATAAAAATGTAACTGTTCAAAGATCTAACCCAAAGAGGCAGCAAGATTGTTTACAGTATAGTAATCTGCTGGACTCCTCAGAACCTGATAGACTGTGGTAAGGCTACAGAGAAAAGTAGTATCTCAAGAGAGAGGATGGGGGGTAGGGTATGGGTAATATTATTATGTGTGCTTTGTGGCTGACGGAGATTTTTTAGTTTTCTCCAAATTATTACTGTGTTTTCAGTTTTCTCCCTATTCTAATTTGGTTTCATTTGTTAAGCACTTGTATTTAACTGATTGCTTATGAATGTGGCAGCATGACTCCCTGAGTACTAGATAGGGTAATTTAGTTTCTCAAGTTTCTCAGGTGGTGGCTAAGTTGGTGTTTGAATTGTTTAATAAGAGTCGATTAATAACAATGGTTTTAATAATCTGTCAGTGTTTGCCTTACAAATGTTTCCTCATGATTAGTGAAATCATATTTGCAGTGATTTTTGGTTGAAAGAACTGTTACTCTCCCCATTCTGTAGATTGCTAACTGAGGTCCGAAGTTAGTATTAAAAACACCTAATAGTGTTTTGGGATTTTTTAACTGAAATTAACTGATGCCTGCAAACGGATTTTTTTTTTTAATGATAATTACCTTCATGCAGCTTGTTTTGAATTCAAAGGATGGCTCCCCTTAAATTAAAGGGGAGTTTAAAACTAGGAAACTAGTTTTACTTGTTTTGGGAAAAAATAGACTTTCTAGGTATCCATGGGAAATGGTGGAGCCAATACAGGGATAAAGATTGAGCTCTCTGAAGCAGCTTTCATAGAACTATTCCTTCTCTGCATTAATTCTTTGCCTTGATCATATTCACCATCTATTTCCAAAATAAATGAGGCAGGAAACATGCAAATTATTTTCTGTTTTCAAAACAAAACTCATTTTGTTCCCAGAACAGAGAATGTATATGCACTGTAACAAAGATACTACAATGAAAAAAACAGTATGTGGTCATGTCGTGGGAGTCCTATTACCATCTATAAGATGAATTAAAGTGACATTAATTATGAGACTTTCTAATTTTAATGTTTTACTTTGCAATATTCAAAATCTTACACAGGGTTTTGTTTGTTTTGGGTTTTTGAATCTGTATGTGAAACTTGTGAAGTTCAGCTTACTCTTTCTTTGGAGGAGTGAAAAAAAAATACTGTTTGTATTTTCAGCAGTAGAGTTGGTACGTTAAGATCCACCAGAAAGATTTTTGCTGACTGTTGTAGTTTAACCCCAGCCAGCAAAAATAAACCCCACGCAGCCGCTTGATCACCCCCCTCTCCGGTGGGATGGGGGAGAGAATCGGGAGGGCACAAGTAGGAAAGCTCCCGGGTTGAGATAAAAACAGTTTAATAATTGAAATAAAATGAAGTAGAACAGTAATAATAACAATGAGAACAACAACAATAACAGAATACACAAAGCAGGCAATGCGCAATGCAACTGCTCGCCGACCGCCAACCGCGTGTCACGGACGGGGGGGGCGAGCCACCCCCCCCCCCCCCCCCCCCACCTGGTTTTTATACTGAGCATGATGTCACATGGTATAGAATACCCCATTGGCCAGCTGGGTCCACCACCCCGGCTGTGCTCCCCCTCCCGGTGCAAGCATCACCCAGCAACAGCCAAAGCATCAATGGGCCATCAACGCTCCTTTCACACCGAACCCAAAACACAGCACACCCCCAAGCTACTGGGAAGAAAGTTAACCCTGTCCCAGCTGGAACCAGGACACAGACTCAACTAATGATGTAGGTGGAAGTGATCATTGAATGGACTGGCATCGGAAAGAAAAGAAACAGAGTACTGTCACTGAGGGAAATAGTTTACTCAGTTCTGGGAGAGCTGCCTGATACAGCTGTTAAGTGATGGAGGGAGTGCAGCTGCCTGCTCCAGCCCAGGCCCCCTTCTGCCCAGTTCCTGGGGCACAGGCTGGGGACCCGGAGTCTCTGCCCAGGCTGAGGGACAAGGGTGATGTTTTCCTCTTTGCAGGTTCAACGAGTAAGGGAGTTGAGCGCCTGTCCCAGAGACACACGGACACACACACAGAGGACACTGACACAGCCGGTCACTCGCACTGCCACAGAGGAGGCACTCCGACAGCACCCCCATGGAGGACTCACACACACAGACAGCCCAGCCCCCTCCTCCTCCTGGGCTGGCAGAGACAGAGGGTCACTTGTGCAGCACACACAGGGGACTCTCCAGGTTCACAAGCACACGCACGTTCACAGATCCCCCGAGTACAAGCATGGCCTCTCTGCCCACCTGGCATCCCTGCCCCAAGCCAGGGTCTCGTGCTCGCCAGCTGGTCCAGCTTGAAGTTTGTGGGTGATTACACATGCACACGCCATGCACACCAGGTTTGGGGAGGATACAGACACTCGCCCCTCTTCCAGCCACCAGCTCTGAGCCCCTCACTCGCCTCACTCATGCCAGTGCTCCCCAGTAGCTGGTTTTGGGGCACACACCGTTCCTGCCCCGTGGCTGGAGGTTAAAGACCCCACCTGCTCCAGTAGCTCGCGCTGGGATCCCCCCACTCACTCCAGTCTCTGACACCACAGGCCAGGGGTGCCCACACCCCCGGTCGGACTCCAGTGGCTGGCACCAAATTCCACTCGCACACACGTGGGTCTGGCACTTAGTCCTTGCAGCACGCACATGCGCGGGACGGAGAGTGAGATTATGTAGAGAGGTAGTTAAGAAAAGTTTTAATAAGAAGATGTAAGAAGATGGGACAGACTGCGGCGATCAGGCGTGGGACTCAGCCAGGCAAATGTACTGACCGGCCCTGTTTTACACGCGACTGGACCCCTTTGTACACCTTTCTGTCTGCCCCCTCTTTGTTCCTCCGTGCTCCGCCTTCCCCTGCACGTTCCTCTATGGGTCTGTAGAGCTCTATCGATTCCCACGCCCCCCACAGCCCGCGGCCCCCGGGTTTGCAGACTTATCTGTTGCAAAGTCCAGGTGGATCTTCCTCGAAGTGGTGGTAGTTTCATATAGCCCATCAGCTAGTGTGACTGGCAAGGTTTGTTTCTTGTCATTGTCTCCATGTTTGCTTTGTCAGGTGTGTGTCTTAGTATATTTTGGTTTCTGACTTCCCCCTTTTCCCTTGGTTTCCCAACTGGTTAGCATCTCGCAAGGAGCTGTGCAGCTAGAGATGATGTTGCTGAGATCCATAACCAAGATAACCTTGCTGGAATAAACATACCCACACTCTCACATGCCCTCATCAGTTAGTGTGACTGACCAGGCTTGGTTCCCAACACTGCCTCCCTTACCATGTCGGTCAGGTTTGTGTCTCTGTACGTCCCTGTGTATGGTTTCCTCTTTTCCTTATTTTGTCTTCTGCATTGAAAAAGGTCCTTGACCAGATACCCTTAAAAAAGCTGACACTTGCCTTCCACATACCTTTACTGTAGCCATTGTGGAGTGTAATTTTGTATCTGCCAGCTTAAACCCTTTGCCCACCTCCGAGATCTACTTATGTCTGCAGTCTTGATTCCTACCATACTTTTCATGCTCATTATACTCCTTTCCTCTTTCTCACTATTCTTCATTTTACCCCAACTTCTCTCCATATTTTTCTCCCACCCAATCACAGTTAAGTTTTCAATGTAGTTATCCAAATAGCTACTTCCTGCCTGTTGACCTACTGTTATAATTTCCTATTCTGTTACTCTCCTCAGGTAGTTGGCTTTTCTTGTTTTCAGGCTGGTGCTTGCTCAGTTTGTTTATTCCAAGATGTCTGTCACTTCTTTGGCAGTGATTAAAAACATATCCCATGTACATGTGCCACGTTTGAATTTCAGAAATAAAATTATTCCTTAATTTGTCTGCGTTTTTTTCTATACAGAAACTTAGGATCGTTCTAAAGACAGTTGCAAAGGGAAGATGTAATAGGCTCTGTTTCATAGGATAATGGCCCTTTCAGATTCTCAGCATTCTCTTGATACTGTAGAGCTGAAGGCCTAACTTAAGAAATAATAAAATCGCGCAACACATTTAGTAGGTCTACTTTCTAAACAATAGTAGAACCTATTATCTTTAACGTCTTGAATTCATGTGCTAGGTTTGTGGGGTTTAACAAAATGAATAACATGATTTTATAAATTTGTAATTAGTTGGTTTACTTTTTAATTTTTATTCTTTTAAAACCTATTAAGAAACACATACAGGATCCTAAACAAACACCTCCAAAGTAGACAGAAGGTCTTGCTTCTTTTTTGTGATTATTCTGTGTGCTTAAAAAAGCATGAGAAGATGATAATTGTACATCTGGTGCCAACAGAAACTGTAACAATGAGTGGTGTTTAAAATGGTTAAAAAATCAATGTTGATTATATGTCTTTCTTATGGACTAAGTGAAATTAGATGTACAAAATTGATGTTTTAAAACTATTGAGTTTTTAACATCAACAGCAGGTGGCAGTGCTAGCAAGATCTACATTTCTGATGTGTGTAATCAGCCAGTGTTTGTATAGTGTCAGCTCTTCAGCAAAAAGTAAGTTAAATACCAAGAAATTAATGAAATCTTGTGATTTTGGGGTAAGTAATAATGAGATATTGGTCACAGCCTTGTGTCAAGAGGTTTCTCCTGCTGAAAATGTGAATTAGAAGGCTTTAGGATCTTATTTTCATAAGCAAGACTGTATTTTGTTGTATAAGATAGCAAGCTTATTCTGTGCTTGCTTTTACATGGAATTATGAATGATTGTATATTTAAGAATAAATAGAGAAAATGCATGAAAGTAAAAACTGATAAAATAAATATGGTTATAAAATTTCAGACAGGCCAACATCACAGTTCATGGTAATTCTAATGCCGTTATTACAGATTTGTCATATCTTTGCTAATGCAGTGCTCTTTGTCAAAGCTCATGAATTTGTTGATGTTTTAAAGAGCATTTAAAAAAACATTACTGAAACAGTTTATCTTAAAGACCACATTTTAGCTTTCCCTCATGATGTTGTGCTAAATTACATTTATACATTTAATTACAGAACAAATTGCTAAGCTTGTTTATTAATTTTTTACTTAATTGGCCCCTGCTGCAATTTACTGCTGTTTATGGCAGCTTTAAGTTCTGCCAATGGTTAGCATCTCGCAAGGAGCTGTGCAGCTAGAGATGATGTTGCTGAGGTTCACTGTGCTTGTGTTTCTCCTGTTGGTTAGCCTAAAAATTATTCCAGCGGTAGAGAATGGCAGGATCCTAGGTGCAGAGAGCATAAGACCAGTTAGAGCTGATGACTGTCCCAGGCACATTTCGCAAGCATTGTTTTGAGGTTTCTGCAGAAGCCTGCAGTATGTTGGTGAAGTGTTCCCACTGTGCTTCTTAAAAGAGAAAATCAGTGAAATAAGTAAAAAATTCAAAGATAAGACAAATGGAGTTTAGACTGTTATGTTCAGAAGTGACAGGCCCTCTTATGGGGCTCTCCACTGGCGTGGAGTCAGTGTACGTTAATGAACTTTTTTGAGTGTAGTGTTATTAGAAGAAGTGAGTTAGCTCCTGTTCTTTCTGGTTGGTCTAATCACATGACTTCCCAATGTCATCAACTGAATGGACCACTAAGTCTGCCTTGATTCTGCCTTATCTAGTAAGAGGAAGAAGATTTAAGAAACCCAGAGAAAAGATGTAATATAAAAATATGTCTAAATTGCAATCTTTCACGGTTTTCCTAAGGTGTGTCAGCTGATCCTTAATACTCTGCTTTGAATTCAAACAAGTTTTCAGTAGATGATAGATTAACATGGTTAGCACTAAGAGTTTAAGGGGCTCCTAATGATTGTGTCATTTAGAGACCAAAAAAAAATGTTACGTAAGTGTTGTACAGATGATCAGTTCTTCAGTAAAACTTACCCACTGAAATATAGGACTTTATGAACTCTGGCCTTTGGTAATCTATGTATTAAATTAAAGTACAACTCTTTTCAAATCAATACAATGAATTAATTTGTACACATTTCAAGCAGGGCTGCTTTCTTTGGATTTTTGGTATTGAATTTGCACTGTATTTAAAGCATCTTTTCTGTATAATTAGATCTATATTTGTTTGCTTCTTCACTAAGTTGAAACTGAGTTTAAAAGGCCGAAAGGTAAGTTAAAGCAAAAATATACAAATGTATTAATTTTAAAAAAAAAAGATCCTGAGGTACTCTTTTCTTGTATGAAATACAACATGTGAGAAAGTAGGGTATGCTGTGGTTTGATTTAAGCTATTTCGGATGTTTTCACTAAATATCTATGATGCTATATTTAAGGAATTTCAAGGTTTTCACAGAAATACTAAGTTGCTTTCAATCAGCACCTCTTGGTTTTTACCCATTTCTTTAGTAGTTTTTTTGACCAGGCAAAGAGTTTGCTTATACTACCTTATAGGTATTCCTGAGCTTTTAAAATAACTGTCTCTGTACTAGTAAACTCTTAATTGCAGCAGCAAAACCCAGCTGAGAGCTAGATTAAACTGGCTGGTTATAAGCATGGCTCTGTTTAGACTGCTAGTACCTGAACTAGCTCATGTAAAACTGGTAGTGTAACCTAACGGTGGAGCGTGTGTGATAGTACTATGCTATGCATGTTGCAATATGTGTTGAAGTGGTGTTTGGGATGCATGAAAGATTTGGATGTTAGTACCTGTTTGTGTCGAAGGAATCCCAGCAACAAATAGTTTATATGAATCAGTAGAAGAAATTAATGGTTAATCATGCAGTTTTGTCTGAGTGCGGACAAGTTAGGGGAGATGTTACAAACATGAATAATTGTTCACCATTGCAAATTAGCAGCACGGTCCAAGAACCTCAGTCAATAGAGGGTGCTCGTGAGACTTGAGATAGTACAAACCAGTGGATCAGTACAATTTATGAAGAGCTTAAAGCAAACAAAATTAACATCCCAGATAAAAGGATTTCATGTGTAAACAAATCAATTTTTGACATTATATGTGCTTGTTCAATTTTATAACAAAATACATGGTTTGCAAAATACAACAGGGGCTAGGGAGCGTGTATTTATCTGTTTTTGTGTATGCGTAAGGTAGTCACACCAAGAACACTTGTATATGCACAATATAGTGGAACTGATGCTTTTCTCATCCCACAAAGCAAATAAAATAGGCTGAAGGACAGCAAAGCAATGTGTGTGTGTTTTTATTTCTGTATGATATGCATTTGCTTTGGGTACATACGTTGGTTCTAAATTTGTCACGATCTTAAACATGTACAGAATCTGCACAGTACCTGATCTTGAGTGTGATTTACTCTTTCTTTGCAAATACTAAATTATGTTTTGTTTTTGAAATGTCAGTTCAGAAGGTTTGTTTAATTGAAATCTGACACAAAACAGTACTTGCCAGGGAAAGCTTTTCATTCTCATTACTGAGAGCCATTTGCAAAAGATGGAGGGGAAAAGTATCAGGATAAAAACAAGTTAATGTACCCTGTGAATATTCACATAATCTCCAGTTATGCTTAAAAAGCATGAAGAAATTTAAGTTAGGTATTTTGTGTTGATTACAGGAAGACTGTGGGAGAAGGTCCAAATAAGGTGAGGTGTTTGGTAAAAAAGGCATAAGCAATAATTACTAAAGGTTTACAAAAAATGTTTATTTTTGTACAGCAAAGAAGTCACTTCAGAGAGTTAACAGACATTGGAACTAGAAAGCTAGGTATGAAAGTATAAGAATTTTGCTCATGAGCCTAAGAGCTTATATGCTAAAGTTTCCTCCTATGTACAAATTCAGAAATGTTGTAACACACGTAAGAGGGGAGAGATTGTAGCTTATTTTTAGGACCATAATATATACAAGTAAAACTTATAATTTTCAGGTACATGAAGTCATTATTCTTTAACGGTATTAATACATATGGTATTTGCTAAAACGTTTTTTCAACCATGTGCTACAAAGCTGATAATTCTGTCCTTGTTACCAAAATCTTGCTTCATTTTTGTTCAACACTATTCAGTGTAGCATGTCTGTTTAACAGTGACCTATCTGTAAATTACTATGGACTTATAGGGAAAAATGTTACTTATAGAAGCCTAGGATCAGGCCCCTTTCTGTAAATTCTATATAAGTGCTTGAGTTGGTGTACATTGGTTTTAATGGTAATCCATTTTAACTATTACAAAGACAATGTTGTAATCCATTGTTATGGGAACACAGATTTATTCAAAACAAAGAATGGGGTTAGTTCTGTTTTTGGAAGCAGTTCAAATGCTGCACACTGCTGAATGAAATACATTTATGAAAACAACTGCATGCAATTCATTGTATAGATTGTCTGAAAAATTGGTAATAGCGTAAAAAAGACACCCTTGTTTTGTCAAAGTCAGCAAAATCTTTTCTTACTGGGGAGGTGCCAAGTGTGCATATATTTGTCAACTCATTTTGAGTAAATACACCTCTAGAACTAGGCCTTTATGTCCTGTTAGTATAAATTAAGAGCACAATATGACGACTTACAATCTTTAGTAGAAGTTAATCATATATATAAAATCTTCTCTTTGTTTTGGTGTGTTGGTTTATAGAAATTACAAGAATTCTACCATCTCAGAGTGCATCTGTCTGACACGGGCACACTGCAGACCAGCTGCAAGCTTTTCCGTGTATATCCAATGTAGGCATCCGTTAATGCTTTGTAAGACATCTGCCAATTCCTCTGGCTTAGGGTAAGGATGTATTTGCTTTGAATACCTTCATGTAATTTGGAACAGTAATTTGAATTGTGCTTTCATTTCTTCTGTCTCATCCAGAATCCTGAATTTGCTTACAACTACTTTTACGGTATAGTTACAGTTTTTTTTCTTTGTATGGGTAGGGTTAGTTCTTGGCTGGCAAGTTTAGATTCTTTTTTGCTTCTTTTCACTAACTTTTGGACTTCCTGGTTATCATTACTTTGTGTTCTATTTACATCGGAAAATACAGACAAAATTATATTCAATATTGTGCAAATTACATTAAAATTGTGCTAAGCTAAGGGATATTGCAGTGTGTCTGGAGCAGATGGACTGGGCTTTGAGATTTCAAGTACCTAAGAGAGCTGTTTATTAATTATGGGTAAGTAAGTATCATGTTAATGTAGAGATGGCATGAGTGACCTTGATTATAACAGAATTCTTATGAAACGGCATACTACCTGCACAATAATAGCATTGTGACAATCTACTTAAGGTGTTAATACCTTAATTAAAAATTCATATAAATGTGTTCAGCTGTTGTGTGGCACGAAGTAAAAGAGAGCTGAAATACCTGAGAAAATAGGTAAAAACACATTTAATAAAAGGTCTTACTTGCATTGACAGTAAAGCCAAGAAAGGGTTTGAATATACTTAAAAATATGTGTTTTTAGCCACTAGAGGGTGCACAATGCACAGGAATAGCAAAAAGAGGGGCAAAATCCTTTGCTACTTGCATGTTTCACAAGAGCACAGAAAAATATGTCTGAGGAACCTTATATGTTTAACATTTCAAGAAGCATTCAAAGTTTCTCAGAGCATTTCTCTGAGTGTCTGAGTCTGCAGCTGACTGTACTCAGGGTGGATTTAATGATAGCTTTCTTTACCCAAACCCTCTGAAAAACAAGTTGTCACTGTTTATTCTTACAAACCTAAAATATGCTTCAAACTCTTTAAGACTACTGGAAACAAAGAAGAATTTAATTTACTATGATAGTTTTAGGTATTATTCCCCTTTGTGCTCTGAACTTTGTAGGCACTTTCCATGAAATATGACTAATCACTGAATGATTAGAGTTTACCTATAAAGCTTCCATAAGAATCTCACTTTTACTAGGTATTGGAGTGCAGGTGTTGCATATCTGCAGGGAACATTTGGTAGAATGAAAAATGGAAGTGTAATAGCAGGTGATGCATAGGATTATGAACCATAAAATACTCTACCTTTTTTAAATTACTGCGTAATTTGAATTACTGAGTGTGGTTATTCTGTTCTATTGGGTTAGATCCTCATTCCTGCTTGGTGTCCAAGTACATGTTATGTGGTATTGTCCTCTGAATGCTGTTGCTTTTCTGAATTTAAGTCTAGGTTCCAGAAACACATGAAATAAGAAATCAGGAGTGAAGTTATCTAAACCACTAACAGATTTTTTTGGGTCTTTACACTGGTTGATGTGAGGCATTCCAGGCACCCTTTAATACTTATTAATATTTTCCGTCTTTCAACGAATTAAAGGGTTTCTGGTGGAAGCAAGACATATACCCAGAACCAGTTGAAGGATGTGTGAAACATATGGCTACATGGAGTGCTTATTTTCTTATGGTATTCTTCAGAGGCCAATATCCTTGGTCTGGGGACATCAGCTGTAAACGATCTCATATATCAGAACAATTGTATGAGGACTGGTAGCAATAACCAGCCAGGGACTGAGATAATCTCTGTGCATTCTCTTCTACAACATCGTCGGGACCTGTGAGGAACCTGTGGCCAGATAGGTTGAGCACACCCAGTTGTGTTTGTATCTTCCCATTTACTGGCTCAGTCCAAGGGCAGGTCCCCTTTATCTCTGTGCCCTGGCACCTTTGTTTTCCTGGAGCCAGCTATCAGAGCTGGCTTCTGGCAGTACCTTTTGTAAAAAGAAGGAAGCACAATTAGAAAGAAAAAAAAAAAGAATGACTAAACTGTGTTATAGTTTGATTATTTCAGTGAAGGTAAAGGTTATTCCTTTCCCTCCCACTCCATCCTCCGTGTAGTTAAATTCCAGACCATCTGGTACTATGAATATTCCTACTGTTAAGCTTCACAGAGATCTCTGAGCACCAAAGAAGAGTTAAACGGTCATGGAATTGGTCCACATCCTTACCACTCTGCATAAAGGCTTGCTGTACCTAACACGTCTTTATGCAGTATGCAAATTCTGAGCTAAAGCACCTCTTCCAGGGCTAAAAAAGCAATTCATTTCATATAGCACTGATTCTGCAACCATTCTTTAGAGACTGCCAAATCCTGTTAACCAGTGCCACATGTAGATCACTGAGCACACCACATTAGTTTTGTATAAAACTTTAGGACATAATTGCTTATGGCTTTCATCACTATCATCTTATGATGCATTTTAATTTGTCTTATGGAGTTGAAAGACTCTGTGTAACCTTACCAATGATCATGAATCATTCAGGCCACTTGTTTTAGATTGTTTGAAATATTTTGCAAGCAGCTGCAGGTACAAACTACAGCACTGAAAGAAAAAAAAAATCAAAACAATAGTAAGTCCATTAAAGACTGTTAACGATATGCACCATTTTATCATGAGAACAAAGCAAACATTGGGAAGGAGTAGGGACAGGGAAGATGAAAGCAGGAAGCACATTTTCAACATGTTAGAAAAATGATTGAAGAAGATTTGAGAAAATTCTTCACTGATATGCTTCCCTCCCTGTTTGGAGGGTGGAAGGAAAAAGTATTTCTTGGTCCCTTCTGAAAAGAGGCAGAAGTTGTCCTTTTGCAGATTTTCTGTATTCTTTTTAATGTTGAGATTTGCATTGAAGTGTTTTAGGAGGCACAAAGTAGTAGGAAAACAGAAAACAGCTGCCAAAAAAAATCATTTAGGAAAAAAGAGAGGGGGAAGCAAATGCAGTAATACCCTTTTCATCTATATATTTGTACTCTTTTTTTTTTTTTCCTTCCGTCTTTCTTCTGCTCACACCTGTTTCACACTGTTTGTCTTTTGCTTAGTTCTGCCATGATGATTCATGATCACCCTGTACACTGTTTTTCAGTATCTTAGTAAGTGACTCACACACTGACAGTACTTTAGAAAACTGGCCCAGGTGCTGAGTCAGACCTATGAACTAGAGAGGTCATTCTTCTGATTGTTGTGTTGTGTGGCTGTTGGAGCTGAAAGGGTACAGGGAAGAGTTCTTCTTTCAGGGGATGAACTGCATTGTGATTATGGAACTGATTAAGCTTCAGTGACCTCTCAGCTGTCTTTCTAGGGAGCCATGGTCTGGCATTCCTAAATAGTATGAGGTCTAAATGGCATACAATTCTCAAAATCTGAAAAGCCATAGTAACTACAATATCTAAATTAAACATAGTAGGCTGTACGAATATATGTTATCTGCTCTATGCAGTTTCTCCACACAATTCCAAATCAAAGCATCAAGAAGAGGAAGAGACTGAAGACAGAATGAAAGGAGGGGTCTGTGTGGCTTTGTAATGTTGTGCAGTCCATCAACACCATCGAGAGGCTGGTTTATATTAGAGTAATTCAAAATGCAGCATGAGCAAAGGCGTCATAAACTTTTTCCTGTGTGCTTTGCCTCTCAGAAAGCGTACTATGCCCTTCAGGAAGCATAGCACATAGTTTAGCGCAAAGGATTCAGCTTGTCCCAAATGAAGAACTTTTGCTTTTTTTCTCTTTATAAGAAAAGACTAGATGTTTCAGGAATTTCGTGCCAAATCTAGGCATGGAACAAAATTGAAGGTAGTTGTAAACTAGACCTGAGGCCTGCAGGATAGCCTATCATTTAAAATGGCTAGTGACTGCTTTGTGGCTACAGTGGTGCTGCAAAGTGTCTGCAGGATCGCTGAGAATTATAACCTGTGCCTCTAGATTTATAAGAAACCTCATATTTTTGATACATTGGGAATAGTTTCGCAGACAGTTCTTTCCCTAGTGCTTTAATGTTTTTTTACAGAAACAGGATGTTGACCATATTTCTTGAGATGTGTTGGGGTTTTTACCCAATGCAAATCAGGATGGTTCAAGAATGTCATCTGTTGCGCTCCTGTATCTTGTGTAGTTGATTCTATAATTAGCTGTGCCAAATATATACTTAGTGAACCTGTTTTTTTGAAGTGCTTGCCAGAAGCATATGACTTACCATGTCTTTGATGAACCTACTGATATTGCCATGTGCTAGCAATTTAAGTTAGCATTTGCAAGTTGATGGTGTAACAGTTAAACTACTAGTGCGATAATTGCACTACGGGGTCCCAGAATGTAAAAGTAACAAACACTACGGCTAAGTCATTTTGCTAACATGAAAAGGGCATCTGGCCAAACATGCATGGTCTATATTAATTCCAAATTTTTACTTCTTTAAGTCTATGCCTTCTGTAGAGAACCACACGTATTTCTTGACCCCTTCTACATAAACATATGTGTTCTCTGAAGTCATTTAATGTCTGACTTTGTAAGGTCCCGAACAATCTACAACTGAATAATAAGACACTGCTGAGCACGTGGTAGAAAAAGACCCAAAATATTATTCTACTGAGACCTTTCAGTCAGCTATTGCATTTCATATCAGAGGATAAAGCATTTTGCTGGTGGCTAAAGTGATGCTTATATAACCTCTGCCAAATGATGGGAATGTTGTTAGAATTAATTAGCTGACAATTTTTAGCTTTTTGAGATCCTTAGGTAAGATGCTGTAGAAGTGAAATAATTGCTTTGTGCTTGTAAGAAATTTTGGTGATAGTAAATGAATAAAAGATTATGGTGGATCGTTATGTAGCAATTCCATAAAATCATGATTAAAGGAGAGGAATTAAAAAACATTTTTCCTTTAATATAATTAATAAATTAAGATTGTGATAATTGGTATCCAGGTGGAGTATTGTAGGTCCTTGACGTGACAACACAGTTTAAAGGGCTACAAAGGAAAAAAAAAAAGTGTCCTTTTTTGCTGAACACACCTGTTATCGATTTTATTTGAAAACGTAAAAATTATAAAATTTATTAAAACCAGATCATTCCTGTGATTGCTGATATTGTTTTTATTAAGCATGCATATGGTCAGAGCATCTAAGCTGCGTTATGATTAATGAGGAGAGGCAGATGAATATTTTTGATTTGTAGCTCCCTTCACTAAACCTGCTTTTGCATTCAAATACCCATTGCAAACTTGTTACAGGACAATTTAATGTAATATTATTATAAATAAGTTAAATGAGCTCTGTGTTAGAAGTGGAACCTGGAATAAAGCCAATCTTTCCTCATACCTACTCTATCACGCTTTTTAGAGGGACCCTGCCCTTTTCAGGCATAGAGTCTTCATAGCCTCACTGAAAATATTAGTTACAGTCGTCTTTCTCATCTGAGATTGGAGTTAGACATATGAGAACAGGCTTTATTGTTCAGACTTGCCTCCAGAAAGGAAAGGTGCTCATAACCATTCATCTTTTCTCTTTCCAGAAGAAAAACCTGTAAAGTTCCCATGCTGTGACTGTGAGGCTCACTCTTTACACCTCACCTCCTAATTCTCTGACACAGAGATTGACTGTAACACATTCCCAGCACAGCTCTGCAGTATCTCTCTAGCTTTCGACTATTTCTGAAGTGAAAGGTGCCATGTTATTGCACTACAGCCAGGCCTGTATCTCTTAGAGAGAAATCCAAACTCAAAGAAGGTTGACTGAGGGTACCTTTCCAAGGCATCAGGCTAGGAATATGGTTGACCTGTCTAGTCTGAAGGCATACCCATCGTGTAACTGCACATACATGCATATCTGTCCTGTGACTGTAGAATGCCACATGCCTTTCCTGCAGCTTTTTTACCTGGTCAAATGCTTGGATTCTTGTACATCAGCATTCAGGTAAGTTGGAAAGCCTTGGCAAGCAGGAAGTAGAATAGGACTCAAAAAGAGAGTAAGTCAAACTGTCTCTTGAAAAGAGCTTTAAAATATACTTTGGGGTTTTTTACTCTTTGGAACAAAAAGTGTGTTGGATTGTTGTCAGGCATAAATGGGTATAATTTGTGAGTATAAAGAGATGCAAGCAAGTTTGTTGACTCATTGCAGTGGTGAGACAAGTAATAATCTTAGTTAGATTGTAATGAAAATTAAATATCTTGCCCCCCACTAAGCAAATTCATGGTCAGATTAGTCTAAAGGGGTAAATAATTCCTTTACATTTGCATTGCTTTTTACCTACCGATACGGATTTTTCCATTGCTTCATACATATAAAGAAAGGAAACTGACTGATAATGAACTCACTGAGCAACTTTAACCATGAAAAGAACATTTTAAAGGCAGAACACAGGGTTGGGTTCTGCACATGGAACAATCTGAATTTCCAATCAGAATAACAGAATTGAGGTGGTCCGAACATGCCTGGTTCCTTCTCAGTTCTGATGGCCTTGTGGGAGGCTTATGCTCTTTGATCCAACTGTGAACAGAATAGGACATTTCTTTTTGTCTTTAGATTATCAGTTTTTTCTGTGCGTGTTTCTGGCTATAGAGGCCTTTTTCATATCCAGGAAAAAGAAGTGAAGAAGTGTGTTTGCTTCTATATGCACACTCATTCCACCTTGCGGGGTGGGTGACGTGGCAATATCCCATGGGAGGAAAGGCAGAATTCGGAACATCTGTACAAGAATGTTTTTCATACATTCTAGAATGTGTTTGACCTGATACTGTATATTTAATTATTTAATATACTGAGAATTTTATGCTATAATCTTTGTCTATTCCCTTTCTGAAGTGGGTTATGGAAGAAATACTGGGAAGTGAAAAGGAAATTAAGTGCCCCATACTCACAGGCCCTTTCATAATATTCCTACTTAAGCTTTTTTATTATTTATTATCATTATATATCGGCCAAGTATTTAAGCACATCTTCAGTCCAAGCCAGTTCTAAGGTTGTTGGTATCCTAAAGCCAGTAACCTCTGATTTATAGTGAAGCCAGATTGTGACTGATGGTTTCAAATACAGAAGATCTTGATAGTAGGAAAAACCCCTGACTTGATGTTCAGCTTGAGAAGACTTGCTTATGACCTGGACTAAGATCAAGAAGGAACAACAAATATTGGAGAGGCTATTACTATTGTAATAGTCATTCAGGCAATCCTATTGATGTGATTTTTTTTTTCTGTTACAGTTGCAGATACCAACTTCTGCCACATGGGTCGCATGCCAATTAGTTGGCAGTGCTGTCCTGGAAAGAGGAAAAAGCGCCAACGGTGGATGACATGGTTGGCAGACTCTGGGATTTCGAAGAAACTGTCTCCTCCTCCCTTGTCTCGGCTGTGGAGAAACTGTCTTGGAAGGTCCAGGACTGGAAGAGGATATGTCCTATTCTCCACCTGTATGGACCAGTATCTCAGCCATTAGGAGTCAGCGTTTTTCTGCTCAAGAGAGAGGATATAGAAGGTACACACCTCGGGGCACCCTGTGGTTTTACCTGTGTGACCACGGAGAGGATCCGAGGCCTGCTGCACTCCAACTGAGAAGGAGATATTGACAGCATATGAAGTGGTTGGTACTCCTGCTGCGGCATAGACATAATCTCGGCCACAGGCACTTTGAGATGTACCTGCTTGGAATAGGTAAAGCAAAAGCCGCGCACGCAAGCAAAGCAAAACAAAACAAGGAATTCATTCACTACTTCCCATCGGCAGGCAGGTGTTCAGCCACCTACAGGAAAGCAGGGCTCCATCACGTGTAACAGTTACTTGGGAAGACAAATGCCATCACTCCAAATGTCCCCGCCTTCCTTCTTCTTCCCCCAGCCTTATGTGCTGAGCATGACGTCATATGGTATGGAACACCTCAGTGGCCAGTTGAGTTAACTGTCCTGGCTATGCTCCCTCCCAGCTTCTTGTGCACCTGGCAGAGCATGGGAAGCTGAGAAGTCCTTGACTCTGTGTAAGCACTACCTAGCAACAACTAAAACATCAATGTGTTATCAACATTATTCTCATACTAAATCCAAACCATAGCACTATACCAGCTACTGGGAAGAAAATTAACTCTATCCCAGCCAAAACCAGGACACAAACATACACTTTTTGTTCAGGTCTCTAATCCATACTTCATTAAATCCAATCCATTTGTATTTGAATAGTCCTGGACGTTTCTTGCAATGATGTATGTCACTGGAATGTAGGAAACAGGACTGAAAAGAACTCTTTGGGTCATCAGGTACAGACCTCTGCTATCATATCTGAGTACATCGTACAATCCTGTTCATCAGCTTATCAAACTGTATTTTAAAAATAGGCTTATTTATTCTTCTGCATCTATAGGATGATTGTTCTGGAATGCTGTTCCAAGTTTGACTCTTCCGAAGGTCAGAGAGTATGAATTGGAAAATCTGCCCTTTTATCTGATGTGAAACTATTACTACATGTAAAATAATTCTTAGAATATATATGTTTCCACAGATACCTACAATGTACTTAAGATTTTTTTTTAATTAATTTGGAAAATTTGGTGGTTTTCTGAACTTTTGAGATTCAGTATCTTATGCTTTTTTCTAACATGGAGCTAATAGTAGCTTTTTTTTTCCCTCTGCTGACCTCTGATTCACTGATACACCTTCCCTCATAGCAATTTAAAGCACTGCCAACAAAAGATGCTTTGCCATGTGTTGAATCTGTCAAGCTTTTAACTAGTTTCTCCTCAGGTGTCCATTGAAGATGAAGCAGGTTTTGAACAAATGTGTCTTGGGGACTGTTTGTTAGTTAATTTTTCATCTGAGTTTCCAGCTGCACCAACAACCTGAGTAAGGAAAAAAGAAGGTGATTTTCAAGACAAATCCTCACTGAAATAGAATAAGCAATGCAGTGTTTGCTATTTGTCTTTTGAGATAAATTACTTCAACCGTGTTACCTTCATCTGTTGCTTTGTTATCTGTATGTTTGTTTAAGTCACCAGCAGTACAAAATTTGACTGGAAATACAGGCACAGATCTTTAGAACACACTTTTCTAGTACTTCGTAGAAATTTATGCCAAGACTGCTATTTCTGCCATAGCTAATTTCTAATTTTGGAAGAGTCTTGGGACAAAGGTCATTCATAAGGAGTTGGCAGTGTCTGATAAACTTATAAGTAGTTGTGTTTCATTATGAGATAATAAATGTAATCAAATAATCTGTATTTCAGATGAGTGTATAAGGAGATAAAATTAATAAGGTCATATTCAGACTATTGCTGCTAATGCCTCCAGATGCTGTCCTTTCTCAGTATTATTAAATCAACGTTTTCTTACACTGCCCATTAGACTGACTAAAGAATTCCTGCAAATCACTCGCATAGCACTAAAATCCAGGGAAGGCTTGACATGAGGAGTTGAAGTGATGGGGGTTAAAACATTTGGCATTCTGTTTGGCTGCAGGCACTGCTTGCAGTATCCTTTCTATGGCTTTTCTTACATGGATACTAAGGCATGTGAGTTTTCTGTTTTAGTTTGGAAGATGTAAGTCTTCAAACAGATTTCTTGCTTTGCTGTTTATTTTAAGGCGAGCATCTTTGTGTAGTCAATTCATTTGGCCTTTTAGTTCTTTCGTCTCAGAATTCTGAGATGTCTAGTGGCTTTACCAAGAGCGAAGATGTTTGGGTTTTTTTTCTTTTTCATTTAAATTTTTGAGTTGTATCACAGAACAGGTTGGGCCACATGCGCATTTAAAGTAAGCTGTCAGATGGCTAGTAAACAACAATACTAGTGATCAATAATCTAAGCTTCGGTATGCTCTTTTTTGGTCTTTGTTTATTAAATTATTGTTGTAAATTAGACTTTTGTAGATTGGTTCCCATCATTTCTTTAAATTTATGTGAACATTAGCAATATATTGTTCAGTAAACATCCTGCATCTAAAAGACCCAATCACCTGTATTCCATGATGTTATTTAACATGTTGCCGTTTTCTTCATGTTGATACACTTTCATCAAAGTCATGAGTCTCAAAATAACGAGATCTTGCTCTGTCTAGATCAGAATTTGGACACACAGGAAATTTTTCACTGCTGCTTCTCAAACTGTACGTATTCTGTACAGTTTGTGTGGATGATTCATCTCTGGCATTTGCTACAGCATATCTCACAAAGGCTAAGATTCAACTTTGAAAGCAAATACTTATTTACTTACTTTTCAGATGTGCGAGCAGGTAACTTCTAATGTTTTGACTTTAATAAACTGGATGCTTCTTGTTCTCATGAGTTTTGCTTTCTTTTTCAGTCAAAACACAAGTGAGATTTCAGCATTCTGTATCAGGTGTTCTTTTGTACCTTTGAAAATAAGTTACAAAAGGAGAAGCAAACCAGTTTCAGGGATGCTGTATCACAAAGCTGCTAAGAAGTCTTTTCTTAACTGGAGACCTGCGATTGTGAACCAACAGTTTCTTTCTTTGAGGTCAGGAAATCTAAAAGCAGAGTTCGCATGAACTTAGCTTTTAGCGAAGTGGGACGCAGTATCAGATTGAATTAATATGTACACAGATAACGTAGCACACTTCATTCTAGATAAATAATGAAAATCAGTGGAATTAAGTATAAATTTGAGAAGTAATTTAGAAATAAGTCATATATTTAAAACTAAATATGTGCATAAGTGCTTCTGCTAGACAGGGAAACATATTCTTTTGCCAGTTACCTAACCGATGATTTTCTAATTCTTCATAGCCTTCTGAATGACTGAGTTTGTGGTTCAGAACATCCTAAATCAATAACAATAGCAAAAGATACGTCTTACAGGACACTCATCTAAATGTAATGATTGCAGTGTGCTATTTCTAACTTTAAACTATTTAGAATGGAAATCCCACGTAGAGATAATAAAGGTCCTGTGTCATCTTGAAGAGTGATGTAAACCGTATAATCAATTCAGTAAGATAATGTTTGTCATAAATTTGTGTAACAAACTGAGTGAAAAATAGGGTGAATTCACCTCTATGGTAAATTTGTACTTCGGTGTTTTCTTTGGTTTAACGGGTGTCAGGAGTAAAATTCATTTATATTTAGGTGGCATGTTATGTATTCCTATTATTGATTTCATATTTGTGTCATGCTTTATAGTTCCTAATTCTTGCCTCTTTAATGGCTTTGGTGGAAACAATGCTCTTGACTGCTCTTACCGTGTGTAACAAACCTCCGGGCAAAGGATTGGGGGAAACTGGTGGTTTTACAATTCCAATCCACTTTGCCATCCATAAAGAGTTCAAGTCGAAATGAATACACTTCTCAAGACTGTCACCTGGAGGCTAGGGAAACTGATACAGTAAATGTTGTTGGGTATTGTATGCGAAGTAGCTACCTCATATGCAACAAGTGTTTCTTGAACAGTAGTAGTATTCATTTTTGCAGCTTAATGGATATAATTGGCTAACTGTAATTCTTTTTCTTCACAACTTTTAACATCTGTGTAATCCATCCAGAGGTGAGTTGGTGCTCATGCTTTATGGATTGCAAAGGTGAAGTGGAAGATATGAAAGGGCTATAGCTAAAATGGAGTAAATACCTGAGAACAAAGCAAACTGAGAAAAATGCAAAAAACTTTCAAGGTTAAGCTAGGAGGTAGTCCCAAAAGCTAAATAGGCTTAAAGTCCCTTTTTGTTTTGAATCTCTACTACATGTGAAAATATCATACGATAGGCTTTGGTTAAGTGTGCTTGTTGATGGAGGGGTTGTCAGAAGGTTGAATACTCTCTTGTTTCTTTCAGGGTTGGTTTTTTTTTTTTGTTATTTAGCGTGAGATCAGAGGAAATGCTATCTTCTTAGCTTTTTCACTTCTGTATAGGTGTATGTTTGTAGGTTTCGGTAGTGGCAATGGGGTGGCTGCAGGGCGGCCTCTGTGAAGAGAAGCTGGGACTGCCCTATGTGGGTCCCAGCCGGTTCCAGCCGGCTCCAACGGACCCACTGCAGGGCACAGCTGAGCCGCTCAGCCAAGATGGTGCACCTCTGTGGAAACATATTTTAAGAAAGGGTAAAAAACGCTGTGCAGCCCAGTGTAAGAGGGAGGAGTGAGAAAAAATGTGAGAGAAACAGTCCTACAGACACCAAGGTGAGAGAAGGAGGAGGGGAGGAGGTGCTCTGGGCACTGGAGCAGGTGTTTCCCTGCAGCCCGTGGAGGAACACGTCGGAGCAGATAGCCATACTGCTGCATTTGTAAGACCCCATGCTGGAGCAGGTGGAGGTGCCCTGAAGGAAGCTGCAGCCTGTGGAGAGCCCATGCTGGAGCAGGTTCTCCTGACAGGAACTGTGGCCTGTGGAGAGGACCCCATGCAGGAGCACATTTATCCTATCCATGCTGGGGGACGAGAGAAATGTGAGGAGGAAGAAGCAGCAGAGAGGATCTGTTGTGGGCTGACCGCAACCCCCATTCCTAGAGGAGTTGGGAACGAAGGAGTGAAGGAGTGTTTGTATTAGCATGTTATTGACAAGACACAGGTAGAGTTCAAATAGTTTTGAAAACTTTCCCTATTTGCCATTATTACTAGTGAAGTGTCACAACCATAAGCCTGAGAAAAAGGGGGTTGGGGAGAAGGTGTTTTAGCTTTCAGTTTTTGTTTCTCACAGCTAACTCTATTATAAGTAGCAATAAAATAATTTTCCCTAAATTGAGTCTGTTTTGCCTAAGATAGTAATTGGTGT
This sequence comes from Calonectris borealis, assembly GCF_964195595.1. Classification (NCBI taxonomy): domain Eukaryota; kingdom Metazoa; phylum Chordata; class Aves; order Procellariiformes; family Procellariidae; genus Calonectris; species Calonectris borealis. Next base: position 27,076,504 of record NC_134352.1, on the reverse strand, counting down.
GTGATCTCCCCATCTTTATCTTGACCCATATACTTTTCCATCTTATTTTCTCCCACCACCCTGTTGAGGAGGAGGACTGCAAGAATGGCTGGGTAGGTATCCGGCTGCCAGCCAAGGTCAGGCCACCATCACTTCCTTTAAGGGCTTTTAAAGAATTATCAGTTTTAAATGGCTGTCTGTACTTTATTGTCTTTCTACACATGGGTAGATATCAGAATCTATTATGAAGGGCTATATTTCTAGATTTCAGAGATTTTTGTTAAGCATTTAAATATTGATATGCTTTTTATGACAAGAATTGTAATCAGAATGGAATAAAAATACTGTCAGGCTGTCTGAATTTGTCTAGGGCTCAAACTACGGGAAATGAGTTAACATTCTCAGTGCGGAAACACATTTATTCTCTTTTTTTAATGTTACCATGTTTTCTGTGAACATCGTTCTTTGTAATTCAGAAAAAAGATTTACTCCATGAGATATATTTTCCAAGTAACTTCCTGAAATATTGGATTGTATCTATACTATCAAAAAAATAGAGTAAAAGTTTTCATATTAGCATGCAATTGATAGGATGCAAATAGAGTTCAAATAGTTTTGAAAAATTTTCATATTTGTCATTAATTCTACTGAAGTGTTACAGGTACAAAAATCTTCTTTATACATTTCTTGTCATCTCAGAGAGAGTTTTGGATATTTAAAGATTACAGGATTAAGAAAAAAATTTAAAAATATGTTGCATATATTTGTTAGGAATTACAATGCATTCAGCTGCATCTTGACACAGAGGTAAAAGTATGTCTTCAGCATAAGGTTTCACTACAGTGCTCTATTTGTATTGATTAACCAAGGACACTAGTTACTGATTGACTTTGCTGTTATATTTTAGAATAACTGATAACTCAAATTTAGTATCTCTTCTATTGCCCATGGTGGCATCCTGTATTTCATCATACAGGTATTAGCTATAAATACCTCTTTAATAATTTCTACTTTGTTTTGAAACAAGTGTACTTAAAATGATAATTTGTGTTGTAGTGACACTGTTCACACAAATTTAAGTATGTTGCTATTTTGCTGGCAAATACTGTATTTTCAAAGGTTTATAAGGTAGTCATTAAGATAATATCTAAAGAAATGTAATATTCATATCTTGAATGTGGGAATAGAATATTATTCACAAGAAAAAGGGCAACATGTTCATTAAGGATTTTGAAACCTACTAAATCATTATTAAAATTTTATATCTTAAGATGCAAAACTGTGCCATATTACGAAGATAACAGAAACAAAAGGTTAGATGTGCTTAACTTGCATTTCAAGAAATAATGTAAACATGCACTTACATAATAAGCATCTGGGGATCCATCTTTTTTCCCCTGACTTGCACTATAGTTTGCTTACTGCACTAGGGGCAAATCCTCGGCAGATGTAAACTGTCATAGCTCTGACATCAAGAGATCTATGGCAGCTTATAGTAGTGAAGATCTGCTGGTGGTCTGTTTCTACGTATTTTCTGTTCTCTTCCTGATGTATTCCACAGTCTCACAGACAATGGACAGGAACTGCTTGGCCATCCAGCTCACTTCAAACTAGCACTCCTGACAATATTTTTTTAGCTTTCTCATTAAACATCCTTTATGATGGCTTCTAACACTTCAAACTTTTTTTTTACTGTTACTGGGAAATAATCTGAAACATTTTATAATTTGCACATTGAGTAAATAGCACTGGTACACCAGTGACTCCTTGGGATGGGTCAGTTGTAAGCACTGACCATGGGGATTTTGTGTGCAGAATGTAAAGATACAATATAGTTGTAGGAAAAAATACTGCTTTTGTATGCCTTAATTCCAAACACTGTTCCTTCTGGGGGAAGGGTATGGGTTTCGGGTTTTTTTCTGTGTGTTTGTGAATAACCTTTAAAGTCAGTTGTTTTTACCATTTAACCACTGTCCAGATGCTGAAAAACAATTTCATATTTACTGACACATAACAATGCCTATTAACTTTTGCATAATCTAGATCTGATAATACAACTAGCTTAGCAAACAAGTGAAGATGACTTTTGGGGTATTTATTTAGTCCTTAGTGGCTATCTGTCCAAATCACAGAACTACAATACCAGATAACTTCTGTCAGTCCCTGCACAGGAGAGGTCCAGATCAAGAATAGCAGGGGTGTTATAGGTCAGGACTGAAATGCATTTGCAGAGCTCTTCAGGGAAGCTTGTGTAGCATCTGCTAGTACTATGTCTGGCATTTTTAACCACTGCTATTATTCCTTACTTGAACAAATACACCAGAAATTCACCCCAAACCTCAGAAAACCTTCTCTACTAATCTATCAAAAAGAAGAAAAACTTAAGTCCAACAGCAAAGTTAAAGACCTAGATTTCAGTTACGGAAGCAGAGATGCTTATGGAGAGGAGGAAAAAAAATAATCTATGGATTGAACACACTGTCTGTAGCTGGTGCAGCTGCAGCTTTTCCTCACTGTAAAGAGTGGGGTTTAATTTAAAAAGTGAGATAGGAGTGTAGGTGTAAAAAATGCAGAGAAGTTTTGCATCTTCATTGGTGTTTACAGGAATAACACTAACACTTGCAAATGGATTTTTATATAGTTTGCCTAATACGTTGTGTGTATCTTGGGCTCTTTTTTTCAAATATAGTCCCTATTTTAAAATTCATTGAAAGATGAAATATCTGAAAGGATGACATAGTCCTATGTACAGGAGTAAGAAGTTTAGAAAGGGGATTGTAGTCAGAGATGAGGAAAACTAAAGTACTGTTGCAGAGTAATATGCATCTTAGTTGCTAAAAAGTATTTTGGAAATGAAAGAAATGAAGATACAAGTGTCTCTATCTTTCTTCCACCTCTCCTTGTAAACTGCAACAAGAACATTATGAGCTCTATTCTGTTTCTTGAACAGTGGCAGATATCTAGAATATGAAAGGAACATTGAAGTTTGCGATAGTGTAATAAACCAACTCATTTTTATGTGACTTTCATGGTTTTATGCAATGTGTTTTTGTATCTTCATGTCAATCAGTCATTGAAAACTGAAGTTTACTTCAGCTATCTTCTTTATGGACAGTTATGATTTCTCACATTCATATGAATGGGGATGAATATTTATCTTTCATCTTAATTGCAGTATTGCATCTTAGAGGATTTTTTTTCTTTTAGACAAAGTGAAGACAGAAGTAACAGACATGGTAGCAAGTGCAGAACTGAGAACTAGGAGTAGAACTTTTCTAGACAGAATTATTCTGAGAGGATCACTGGTAATCTGCATTTACACATGTAAACTAGTACAATAACTAACAAATTTTGAAATGCTATTGCCGCCTGAGGCAAGGAAAGTAGAGCTGACTGAAATTTCTTGTGAAATATTCCAGTCCTATGGAATTATAAAACCTGATGATTAAATAGAAGGGAATACAGTTCTTGTTAAATTGCACTTTCCCTAGAGAGCTATGAGAGAAAATAATGGATATATTTGTACTAGTGTTCGTGTTCATTATTTATAGATGTGTAGCTTTGTTTTAATTAGAATGATCAGTTCTTTACTCTTGGCAGGGGGGAAGAGGCTTAATATTCATTCCAGATCTCTGAGACAGTAAGTTCCACTTTCAGGTGCATCATCATAGCGATACTGTGTGGTAACATGTATGAAAGTTACAGTTATAAATGTAGACCTTGTGACAGGCTTGTGCATTTATGAAAACCATTTGTGATTGGCCTTGTTAGCCTGTTAGCAGATGTTACAAATGATTGCAGCCCAAGCAAAATAGGGAGTGAAGACTGAGGCTGTAGATGTAAAGGCTATGGAAAGACTGGTGTGGAAAGGAAGATTATTAAGCAGGGGATTAAGAAAGCAGTCCAGGTAAACAGTAAGATATAGATGGTCTGCTGATTAACATAGGATTCCTGTGTGGGAATACCTGTGAAGAGGGTAGGTCTACTTCTGTGTTCCTTTAAAGAAACTTGACTGGTGGCCTTGGAGACAGTGGACCAAAAGCTGTGAAAATACGCAGAGGCACAAGATCAAGTGTGAAGTTGTCTGGATCTTGAGACTGCTTTGAACTGTTACCAGTAATTCCCAAAATTTATGGACAGGGCCATGTTGTAGATCCTTGTATGTTTTTGCAATTCCCTGTGTTTTTCATTACATTATTGTGAATGATTCTGGCACATTTCAAGTAGGTTTGTGTTAAAAAATAAAGAGCAAATACTCTAGTGGAAGACTGCTGTTACTGAAAAAACATGAGTCACTAAGCTTTTTGCCATACAGTTGCTAAGTATGTTAGAAGAAGAATAATCAATCTAGGTCTCAAACTTAACTTGAAACTGGAAGCTTTTTCTCTGGGGATATTTTTCCACTGATCATAAGACATGTTTTTAAATTTTTGCTTTTCTTCCTGTACTGTTTGTGTCTGCAAACAAATAGGAGCAAAGCATGGTAGTAGGTAACGCAAGCTGCTTGCAATGACTCAGTATAGTCCAAGATGGCACTATAGGTCCTTGTCTTTATGAGTGTAGATAAGTTAAGAAGTGCAATTTAAAGGAAAGAACAGTTAGATAGAACTATGGATAAAGACAAGGAAAAAGAGAAAATACGGACTCTCTGATTATGGTGCAAAAGTTAAACGAGAGGAGGATCTGAGGGTGACAGTAGAATTTCATCAAATACCTGTGAAAAGCAAACAAAATTCTAGGCTGCTTAGATAGCTGTGTAAAACATAACATGGGAACATTAGTCTCATGAAGCTGCATCTGGAGTTGGGTATGGTTTGGTTGTACTTTAATAAAAGTGAAAGCATTATAGAAATGTGGAAAAATAACAAAGGGTAACCAAAGTGAAAGCATTACAGAAATGTGGAAAAATAACAAAGGGTAACCAAACAAGGACTTGAGGAACGATGTGTGTGTGTATATAAATATATTGCAAAAGTAAGCATGCAATCATCTGAGAGAAGATGATTACAAGGATTTCTCAAGGAAGCACAAGATACAAGTTCTGAAATTGTAATAGGCTATTTTTCCCAGGGCTTGGAACAAGGGCATGCAAGCTTAAATTAAGGATGTCAGGCAACTAAAAGATTGAATTCCTTTGTTCTGCCTTTGTGTAACACAGAATAAACTACCAAGAGCAACATTACAAACAGCCAGTACCAAGAAGCTACAGTTATTGCATGGTAAGTTATTTAAGCAAAATAAATCAGCTTTCTTAACTTTGTCAGAAATTTGTAGTCCACTCTGATAATCTGCAAAATGATTAAATTTTTGGAAGCAGCTCATGCTGAAGACAAAGCTAAACTTTAACAAAAACAATCATGTATATGAATTTTATCCTACAGTTATTATCTTTAAATATGTTGTATGATAAAAATATAAATATAAATACAGTGAATTTCACAGGTATGTCACATGTAGCAGAATTTTTCATCCTTCAGCAAACTTATGTACTGTTGTAGAAAGACATTTAAGAAAGATGAATGTATTTAATCTGATGAGTTTTCTGGAATACATTTTTTAACAAAATTTCTTACCAGAATTTTCAGGATACATTTAAATATCAAAAGTAACTAAAGTAGCTGTAAAAGACAGGACAATCAATAGCTTTCAAAGAATATGTCTGTCTGTTTTGTAGAATATAAACTATAGCCCTCATTTTCTGTTGTTGAAAGGAACATAGCCACCAGCAAGGGTACCTTGTATCACAGATGGCAGTATTAGTCTTTAAGAGCTGTTTGCAGGCATCTCTTTCCTTTTCCTTGTAGATGCTAGGATAGGATGTAGACAATGGAAGACCTGAACTGATTAGATCATATCTCTTCACATCTGTTTCCACATAATACTTGCATAAACTGCAAGCAGATCGATCTTGCTTCCAAGTATGGGGCTTATTTGGTGTTTAGCACAATACTTCTGCCTTTTTTCCCCCCCAATTTTAGAGTGATGAAAGTAATGTACAGGAACTTTTCTTGATCCTCTTTGCTGTTCCTTCCTTGCCACTTTGGGAAATCTTTACTGGACAGAAAATGAATAGAAGAATTCCAGCATGTAAGTCACAAAGTCATAGTAGAATTTAGCAGCGTTATGGTATCTGCTGCAAAAAGCCTTCCTACATACCTCTGCTATCAACTTTGATCTGTCTGAATAGAAGGAAAAAGCCTGTGCCCCCATCCCATGCAGAATTCTCTGAAGTCTGGGTGGTTTGGTCCCTGAAGCCTACAGATACTCCGGTGTATATGTGAGAAGGCTTTTACCTTCTAGAGACTGTATAGAAATGAATGTTTTGCCTTCTCCACTGTACTTTCAATCCTGTGACCCACAATCTCCAGGTCCAAAGCTTACTCACTGGAGAGCAGCTTATTATATTAATTCTGGTTTAGAATTTGGTATCTTTTCTGTATATTACTTATTTGTAGACCCGGAAAAGCCAGCTGTTCCCTGCCTATTTAGTTGGATAGTTAAGAAGTGCACAAAAAATAAAAGTAGGGCTATTTTCTTACCTGAGAACAAGATACAAATTTTTGGACTATGGTTTCAATTTGTGCATTGCGAGCCTTGAGTTCTCACTTAAAGTTATTCTCTAGAAGCATGAGAATGACAGCTCTGAGTAGCTCTAAAGGCCTTGAGGAGCTATTCCTCTCCAGTTTTTTATTGCATAACAATTCTGTAGTTATTTTTGTTCCCCATTTTGCATATTTCTACTATTCTGAGCTGCAAAGATCTAAGCCATGCCCTTCTGCATCTGCATTTCTTGTTGAAGGAAGACTTGTGTAACTCTGAATGTGCAGGAGTTCAAAAAAGTGAAAAGAGTAAACACATGACAGAAATGGCATTCTTACACTTCAGCCTAAGAACTGAAAAAATGAAACAAAACAAACCCTATAAATAATGGGCTGTTTTCTTTCTGCATTGCACAATGTAGGCATGGTTTCTTATTTCTGAGTTTTCTTTCATTTGGAAAGCATTGTATTAATGGTCAGTTTGAAAAAGCAGAGCAAAGTTTTAGGGGAATATGAACTGATATGACACTCATTTGCAGAGTTTGTGGTCAACTAGGTAAATAAGGGTTTAGGTCGTTTTTTGATACATACTCTGTAGATTATAATGGTTTGGGAAAAAACTCATTATCGTCTATAATCCATCTATGCATTTTAGACACCTTTAAAAGTGGCTGAAATGGCTTTTTTTTGAATAATAAAAAGATCTCAAATCTAATGAGTGCATACTAAAGGAAAGATTGCATTCAAGTGGCAGTAAAACATTCTTTTCTGCCCCTTAGAATAAGACCTTTAGTATTTTAGTCTACCATTGATTTATTCACAGTCACTAATCTCAAAAGTCCAGCTGTTATTTATAGTTTTAGAGCTATGTCACTATTCACTTTGAACTTTTTGATAACCTCTGTGTAGCTATATGAATATATAATGTTGATTTACTTTAACATAGAGGCACTAAGATTTTCAGTGTGTTCTGTTCAAGAAGATCTCTAAACCATGCTTTAATTAAATTAGTTGTAGATACGAAACAGAATTGATCTGGATTCAGGTACCATTCTTGGAAATAGTGGTGAAATCCTTTCCTTGAAAAAACAGTTCTTGCAACTTTGTTGACCCGAGTGGTATATAAATCAGTGTGCAAACAAATTGTATTGGTTCCTTTGGAGTTTTTTCAGGAGGAAAATAAGAAGTACTGACTTTTCATTATTTTAAACCTTGGAATTGCATCTCTAAGAATGCAGTATATAAACTGGCCATTAATTAATCTCAGACAACAGTTTCTAACCTTTGGAAGTAGGATTGACAAGGCTTCTGATTCTGAGGAATATAGTGGAAGCAAGCCTCTAGTCAGCTTTCTGGTGAAACCTGATCAGTTTATGAATTACATATCATGCATTTTTTTGTAATTGCAAAGTACTGGTTTTGATGACTTAGGTTTTCTTCTACTTCTAAGCAAGTAAATGTGCATTAAAGCGACAAATTGTAGGCCATTACTGTACTTTGCAAAGACAATCAATTACCTAGTCCTTCCATCTGCACCTATGACTTCTTCTCTTTCTCAAAAATGAACAGAAAGATATATTTGCATCTTGAATTTTTAAAAATCCATTCCTACATTGAGAGGAAAAATAGAAATGTTATCTCCTAAATCAGAATGCATCATTAGTTCAGAATGAGACTTGCAAACTCAGAGCCTCTACCAGCAAAAATCAATGTACAAAAGCCATGAAAAAGAGAAGCATTTGGGCAAGTAGTGTAATTAGATAAACATTAACTGTAAAACCTCTGGAATCTTGGTGTGAAATGAACCAAAGAAATATGAACCTGGAGAGGCAGTCTGCAACATGAGGGCTTTGAGATTACATGAGGAAACGGGAGAAGATGCATGGGTGTAGGCCTAAGTTATTTGTGTGTCATGGTTGTGTCTATGCAAGCAACTCTGAGTGTGCCATTAATGTTTTCTAGCACTGGCACACATTCATCTGTGCTAACAACAATCAGAATGTTTATTGGCATGAATTTGGCCTGTGCCAACCAAAGCCCTCCCCAGTGCCCGCCCTGGGTATGATTTGGAAGTTAAAACGCTCTCAATTACTGGAATAGATAAGGCTGTGCCACTTTGGCACGCTCCTTCTGGCACGACTCTTTAATATCATCCCAGCAGGCTTTGTGCCATGCCACAGGCCATGCCAGATGCACCTTTGGCGTCATGCTATACAAACACCATTCTTACAAAGTGCTGTGAAGTAATCTGCTGATTTTTCACAGTTGAACAGCAAAAACCAGTGTCTTGGTATTGAGGAGGCCAGGACATGACCACCCTCTTTATAGTCTGCAAGAAACTGAGTGAGAAAGGCCAGATCACTCTGCTTCATCCATCACTACCTATGCCAAGATTGGTTTGCCCCCTCTGCCAAGACCGATGATCAGACACTTCCGTGCACTGAACAGAGGCACGATACACAGCACTGACATATGATTAAAAAATAAAAATGTCTGCCACAATTATTTTTGTGCAGCTCAACACATGTGCCTGCACTATTTTGAGATGCTTGGGATCTTCAACTGGGAGACCCTCCCAGACCCCCACATGGGGCATGATATTAGGATGTTCCCTCCTCCAAAGAACAATGCCAGCCCTGGGTATAGGACCTGAGAGAAGGCCTGTTCTTTCTTCTGCTTTTGTCATTAATGTCATGTGGCACAATCTGGCCTGGAAACCTCAACTTGAGTGAAAATTAGGTTCTTTACTCATAATTGAGGAGCTGTATTTTGGGATCTGACAAATGGAGACACTGTCTAACGGTCTGGAATAGCCAGCACTAGGGATTGTGATTTATGGGAGGGAGAGGCTGTTAGCAGGTCCTCAAATAAGTCTCCCTTGTCCACTTTTGCATAGCTGACAGCACCAGCTAGGGAGAATTTCTGCTAGAAATCATCCATGTCACACAGCAGGGCCTCATCTCCAGACTAGGTATGGAGGTCTTCTTTCTATTAAAGAGCGTAGCCAAGGAGGCTTGAGAAGACAAGGCAGCTACCCAGACAACAAAATTGGGACCAATAAGGCCTTGACAAAGTTAAATTTTTGATACATAGCAGCAGCAGCAACAGGTGGCATTTAGCGCTATGTACCCAACAGAGGTGACAAATCTTGATAGGGCTTGGCATGGGACACATAATTAAATGCATGTGGGGTATACTGATGTGTGGCTTTTATAAAAAATTGAGGAGAGCATGACACACATGGTGCTGAAGAGATGTGTGGCTGAGTAGACAGACTGCTGTGTGTTTATGGTAGGTCCTTTTCCAACTAGGTTGGTTGTTTTGAGAATGTTTGCTAGTGTAGATATGGTCTGTTCCACATTAGCTGGTCTTAATGACCAGAGACCATTCCTTGCTACCTTTAATTTACACCTGTAAAGCATGGATCCTATATTCTTCTCCAGCTTAGAAGACAGGCTCACTGCTGGGCTGTGTTGGGGTGTATGTAAGTGGTGTGAAGCAGCTGTGCTGCTGTGTGTGTTTCTGGTAGAAGAGCTCACCTAAAGTCTCTGTGTGCTGTGTAGAATGCAGACTGTGATGACCATTATGTCACTGGGATGCTGGTGCAAGCCTGTCCCTTGGTATCTACTACTTGAAGTTCTTCTGTGTCTTTGTTGTTTAAATTGGCTGTGCTTTGCCCTATTGTGTAGGGGGTATAGATGGCAGGGAGGTAGGAATTGAGGCCCAAGTTTTTCTGCTAATGCAGCATGGATAAATGTGCTACTGGGAGTTCAGAGCAGAGACTAGGGACTTTACTGGACACAGTTTCTTTAAACAGTTTTTTGGAAGGGGTTACAGTGGTGTGTTTGAGACGGGCAAGTCAGAAGTGGATTGTATGCTGAAGGGAGTGTGATGGTGAGATATGCAGAATCATAGCTGACTGTTGTACTTCAGAAAAGTCCTGCTGAAATGAAGTACAGATGTAACCCAAAACAGCTCTGAGGCATACCATTTCAGTGCTTCTACAAAGAAAAAGCAGGACTTCCATCTTGTGTACTTGTTTCTTGTCTTCAGAATAGTTTTGGATCATGAGACAATCAAGCAGCCTTCAATATTTTCTGATGCATAGTAAAATAGAAAAAATTGCCAAGATTTTTTTTTTTTAAAGAAGTACACACTCTTCCCTTTAATTTCTTCAAAAGAAAAACAATTACTAAGGAAACTTTTTAGCAGATCGAGTCAATGATGTTTTCTTTTTTCTTGCTTGGTCCTAATTGTAATGAGGCCTGCATATAAAGAATTTAACAGTATTGATTATCAGAGATTTTAAGCACTAGTTCTTTACAGAAATGCCAATGAATGTCATAAATAAGCTCACATGGAAATGAAATGCTAATACGAATGGCATGAAGTCTAAAGAAATGTTACAAAGTAATGTTTAAAGATCAAAAGATAACATTTAATATTTATCTTTTTCTCATGAGTTGAATACTGAAACTCTGTGTAAAAATATTAATACTAAAATACAGCTGCATAATGCACATTTTTTCTGTAGTTTATTCTTCATGATGATAATACTTTTTTTTGGAACTAAATATAGAAAGTCAGTGCAATAAAACTTGGTTTTCTGTTTTCAGTGGAATATCTTTCTCTGACCTTGTATTCAGATGAAAAATAGAATATAATGGAGGCCACAGACGGGTTGCCAGTTGGCTTTTAGATGGTAAAAAAATAGAAATAATGCAGGATTTGGCATTTAAAAACACAAAACACTTATTAGCTAATTTTGATGCTGGTTTCCCGTAGATTTTGAATGTTACCACATATCCACAACTTGCAACACAACATCATGCTAGAAATCCCTAGCTCAGCACCAAGCAGAGAGCTCAGTCAAATACCATGATGATACACTAGTTTAGCCCCTGTACAGCAATATTATGATACTAATTATTTCTGCCTCTGAGCAGGTTAATTAGCTCGGGAATGGCACAGTGCTTATACTTTTCACCTCTGAAATTACTTTGTTCAAAGTTGGTTTGGCTAATTCTGTGCAATACTTTCATTGTAATGCACGGCTGTATCCTTAATACTGTTGTTTCCTTGTTTTCCCATCCATAATTTGGGCTGAATTCCAATCACTTTATCAGGAAAACACTTTCTAGAAATTTTTAAAGGATTCTACAGATTATATATGGTCTGTCTCCACCCTTTGGGCATTTTTGAAAACATTAAATATCAGTTGGACAATGTTTCTGCTGTGGAGATTCTTTAAAAGAATCTCATTAGACATATTTCTCTCATAAATCCCTTCGAAAATTTGGTACCTGGAAGTTGCTATGTTCTATTGATTTTGTCACATATCCTCATGAGTGCATTTAATGATTTGTTTTCATTTTTTCTCAATGAGGGCCGTAATTTCTAAGCTATTTTATCATTAACTATGAAGTATAAAATTAATTGTTAACATTTAAATGATATTCTAGCTGAGCGTAGACAGGGCTATACATTTCTCTGTGAATTTAATTTTGTTCTCAGTAGGTAATACTTATTGAGCAAGCTTAGTGACTCTAGTGAAACTTCCTACATGCATATTTGAAGTAACCTGTTTAATTTGGATCCTCAGTGATTAAGAAAACAGTGAACTTTCCCATCAACAACCCAAACTATATAAATAAATGATTTTTAAACTTGTGACCATATTTAGACAAAGCAACAGATGAAGTAAGGCAGGTGTATTACTAGACTTCTTTAATGATAAAGACACTAGTTTCATAGGTAATACAACTGTGAATAATAATCAGTGTTTAGACTAGTAAATAGATGAATAATTACTTTAAACAATAGAGACATAATAATGTTTAATTTGGAATAGAAGTAATGAGGTTAAGGTGATTAAGTGTTGGCACTTTTAATATATTAAAAGTCAGGGAATGGGCATTAATATCCTGGACAGATTTCTTTAAATATTTCATAGGTGGTATTATTAATTTGTATTTTTCCTGAGAAGATAATTCAGGGAGTTTTACATATGAATATACATTTATAAACCTATCAAATGAGTTTATGGTGGCATCTATTTATTGTTTAGCTAACATCTGTGTTCATTCCAAGTAAAATTGCAGTTTCGAGGGGGCTAGTCATTGCTACTTGTCTGTTTCTCACAAAAATTTGTCCTTTTTTCATCTTTGTATCCCAAATTATGTTCTCAAAGAACATAGGTCTTATTTAACTCAGGATTTATACAAACAGAGATGAATTCCAGCACAGGGGATAGGAGATAAATCTGTGAACTGTTCTAAAAGATAGTGAAATGAAGAGCATACTTAATGAATTTGCCAATGTCACTAATTTAGGAGAGGCTACAAGCATCCTGGGATATTGGGTGGAATTCAAAACTATTTTGACAAAGTGAGGGAATGGCTCTTCCCTCAAGAGGTCTAGAAGCCTGACCTATCAGGAAGGATTGAACAGCTTGGTGGCATTTAGCTTAGAGATAAGTAGAGTGGGGGATACGTGATGGCAGTCTTCAAATACTGCAAAGGCTCCTGCCAAGGAGTAATACTGTGTTCTTCAGTTCCATGGGATTGAACAGCAGGAATGAAGACTTTATTAGAAGAATCAAACAGGAGATTTCTTTTTTCTAACAATAAAAAATCTTTAAGTTGCAAATAAAAAGATGTCATAACGATGAAGTTACAAGATATCTTAAATTGGAGCAGTCTTATATTGTTGTGATTCTGTGTGGAGTGTTCCCTGATGCAAATGGAGATGATTTATCTTCCTCTATCATGATATGTGAAGAAGTGAACACTGAGTCATGAAATCCTGTCCTATTTGCGTTCTCCATACCTGTTACGGGTTATCTGTCAGCCGTATTGTTGGTTGACTTGGTATTCTTACGTGTACTGCAGCGAGAAGCTGTGCAGATGAAGTATATGGAAACATTCCTTTTAGCTGATATCATCAATTATATGTGGTATATTTGAAAGCATGCCCAAAGATAAATGATGAGCTAATTTTGTAAACTTAGAAAAAAATGCCTGTATCATCTTTAGAATTGTGTTGTCACCTACAGGTACTTGTTTTTGGCAGTGAAAATTTTTCTCTTTCAAAAATTGTCAACCTTCAGAGCTATACTCCTGAAAAAACTGTGAGTTTTAAGGAGTGATATTAGAACTTGTTTTTGTTAAAGTAGCATGGAAGATAATTGCAAGCTAATGCGGTCTTTCAGATAGCTGTCTGGTTTGATTGTCTGGGAAATGTCTGGTGTGATGCACTATGTATTTAGTTTTCTTGTCTTGTGTTTATTGAAAGTGCTGAGGGAGGGTTGCTCTAGGATAAAACACCAGATGTGCTGAATTTCTGTTACTTGCAACTTGCCATCATGAAAATGGATATCCTTTTGTTCAGTGTGTGAATATTTTCACCTCGACTTGACATGTCAGCTTTTTTACTGCAGTCATTTTGTTACCTGTCACAAGTGAGATTTTTCCCACCACTGGGCTCTTCAACATCCATATTTATATCATAGGGAAGGGGATGGCATTCTCTTTAATATTCACCAGAATGCCCATTCTGAATGTCTTGGACTTCACAGGGACATTCTGACCTCAGAGATGATCCCTGGGAATGAAACAAAAGAAGAAAGGAATCTCTGGAACTTCAGTGAGCCATTAACAAGTTTCATAAATTAATTTGCAATGCAAAAATTGTCATATCTTTGTGAATCCTAGCCATATGTATCCTGCTCATGTTCCCTTTCTGGAACAAATTTTAGGTGTCACTGTACTTGGAATCAGAGAGATGTAAATAATTTCTAACATGGTAAGATACTCTTCTAGCTCTGAGGGTACTTTGAAAAGCATGTAAAAATTGCCAGCTACTGTTAGTAGAGAGACGCCATTACAGCAAGAAATTAATTCAAAGAATGCTTCTCCTGGGCATGTCAGAAGAATCTTCTCTCTAGTATCTGCACTTTGCTTATTAGAATAAAGTTAACTGTCAGTACTTCTCCACCAGTGTTGGATTGGTTCCCTCAGCCCTTAACATTGTCAACATGTTCTCATTATTATAACCTTGAATTTTAATAGTGTGCATAAGGTAAAATGCAAGAGTTTGCCTGGCAGAAAAGTCTTTTCAATGTGTGTCTAATAAAGTGGGTCTCCTCTAGTGCAGTGCTACTGAATTTAGGGAAGACAGACATATAAAGAAAAAAAGCAAAGTCATGATACAGACGGATACTGGAACTGAGCAACAAGAGGCTAGGTGCTAATGCTGTCATGATCAATAACAAAAGATAAACGTAGCAATTATCAGGATTACCAGCAAAGAAGAAAGCAGGGCCTTCTTTTTCAAGGTTAGCCTAAAATGCAAGTTGTAATGCATTAAATCTTTCAGTCAGGCACCAGTTTCTGCTACGCCTTTGCCCAAACTTACTGTCCCAGACACATGACAAGGGCCCTGGCCTCAACCTGTGTTCCAGCCTATGGATGTATTGAGGGGTAGCCTTGGCTAAGGGCCAAACACCCACCCAGCCACTCGCTCAATTCCCCTCCCCTGTGAGCTGGGACAAGAAACTAGGATGAGAAAACTTACGGGTTGAGATAAAGGCACAGAGATCCCTTAACAATTACTGGCACAGGCAAACCAGACTTGAGCTGGGGAAAATTATTTCAGTTTACTGGCAATTCAATAGATTCAGATAATGGGAAACAAGAAGACAAATGTTAGAACAACACATTTCATCCCTCCTTTCCCAGGCACAACTTCACTCCTTCACTCCCAGCACCTTTACCCATCCCCCCACATGGCCATACCACAGCTGCCGTGTTGTTTCCTCTTCTTTTCAGAATAGGGTTAGCTGCCATTTTCAACAGAGGTGGCACAGCTCTGCACCATCGCTTATTCAATGTTTGAAAGCTATGGAATGATAATCACATATAGAGGTGATGCAGCTTCACTTTGTTATACAGATGTGGTGGATGGGAAGGAGGGAGAGCGCAAGAACGAGAACAAGTCCGTAAACATTACTTCATTCTTAACTGAAGGTCTTAGGCTGTCTCTGTCTTGCTATTACCTTGCCATTACCTGGATCATGGCTAGTTTTCTGTAAATATTAGCTGCTGGAGTCAGTTGTTAAACTCAGCAGTGGTACCCATGCTACATAGGGAGCTTAAACATCTTGGAATTTAATTTTGTCGTCTGAAGTGAATTGAAATTGTGTCGTGGAGAAGAGTGATTATCCTTATTAATATGCTACATCACAAATACCCACATAATGGCTAATTTATTATGTACGTAACCCTCTGTAAACAATACTTATTTCATGGCACAAAATACTACAGTAGTTATATTTTGCCACCACTTGCCTAACGGGTAGTAATTTGGTGATTTAAAAATGTACTAATATATACTGCCATGTTAATTTGGTGATACTGATAAGGCCAAGAAACTATCAATATGTATTGAGGAGTGAGTGTAATTAAACTAATAATGGTAACTGGATTTGTCACTTAGCGAGGAAAACAAATAAGTTTTTATGACTGATTTAAAGGTATGATCAACCTGTTGCTGAATGTTTTTCTAATTGAACTAATTGATGCAAAATAGACCAATCTCAGAAATAGCAAACATGGGAGATGGAATGATTATTACATGAGTACAATGTGTGGCCTTTGAAAAATGTTATTTCCTAAAACATTGGCTGAACTGTACAATACTCATTGGCACATAAAGCGTGAAAATGAGACTAATCCTTCATAACACTGTAAAGAAGAAAATTAAAAAGATTCTGAACATTTTCTGATTTTTTTTTTTTTCACCCTGACAAAATGCTGTAAGAAAGCCACAGGAAGGGGCTAAAAAGAGAAGTTACCATCTAAAAAACTATTGTGTGAATAAATAACTGTATTAGGGTAAGTATAGGACATCAACCCTAATATGTAGTCCCTCCCAGCTCAATTTGATGAGTAGAAGGTCAATATTCTTGTCCCTCTTCTTCTGCTGATGAGAGGAAGATTCATCCAGCTTTTAGATAACCACTAACCCTAGCCTAATCTCCTCGAATAAGGATAATGTTTTTGTTAGTTGTTACAGTGTCTTTACAGAGCTGATAATACCATTGAATATAGTCAGCAATTCAATGCAATAACATTAAGTTACTGTGCCATGGCGGTGAAAGAAAGCAGTTATGGCTCTTCTATTTACTCCATTTTTCCAAAATGTTGTATCTGGGTTGCATATCCATTCAGGAAAAATACCCAAAATGGTAAGAGATGAAAACAGTGAAGGGAAAAAAGCACAAATAAGGCTTATCCTCTCAGTCTCCTGAGTCCTTATCAGCTTTCACCTTATCTCAGGTAGTTAGCTTTAAAGCAGAAGCCTGATCACCAACAGACATGACATGCTTTTTATTGTGAAATACTATATGCAGTCTAGTTGGGCACAATACATCCTCTGTCAGGAAAAGTGCTTAAAAAACAAAAAGGCTCTACCAACGCTTTAGCTTGTTCTTGAATATAATGAGGATCATATAATGTAGATTGTTGAAATACAGGGCTATATGAGCCATTAGAGGAAATAATTCAATAGATAACAAATTCGTCTCTGGACCCTGAGGAGATAAACTCCTCTATTGCATGTTTACATATGCTCTCTTTAATTATTTTGCAAACACACTTGAAACTGAGCTTTTTTGTGTAGAAGTCAGTAAGTGTTCTGCTACCAATTTCAAAGGCCTGTACAACTATCACGTAACATTGTACTGGGAACTTTGCATTCATCAAGCATTAGATTGTATCTGATTGTATCTATCATCTAAAAAGCAGCTGGCTTGGTAGGAATAGATACTTTGTCTCAGCTGTGTATTCTGTGAATGTGCCTCTTATTTGGCTATCGAAGCTCCATAGAAACTGCATGGAATTGTTATAGCTGAGAGAACCTCCTCTAGTTTTACAGGCAAATTTCTATGTTAACATAGAGCTTTACTTCAAAATGTTTTAAAGCATTATAAGACAGCAGTGGCCCTACGTAAGAGACATTAGAAGTGTATCATATTCAGAATTTTTGGGAATCTTGTTTCTTATTTCATGGTTATTTTGAGTTTCTTATTTCATGGTTATATTCAGATAGTTCCCACTGGCCGTATCTGAATGATTTGGCCAAGGACATTTAGAATGATTTGCAGTGTGGTTTATTGTGAAGTGGTAGCCATTTCTTTATTAATAGAAAGTTACAGAAAGTCTGTGATTTATATGTCCTTAATTCCACTTGTGCTATTAAAGTAGAAGAATTCCTCACACATTTGTGCTTTCACTAGTTTCACTGGCAAGCAAATTGTGTTACGTAGCTTTTGGCTAGTGTATAGCAGTTGATCCATGGATTGAGATAGCACTAGGCTAAGATGGCACTCACACGAAGGAAAAATACCAATCTTTATCACAGCAAGTTTAAATATAAATATAAAGCAGAAAAAAAAAAAGTATAGCTCCAGGTACAGTGCGTAGATACACTGAGACAGAAGATGGTGATGAAACAATATGGGTCAGCCAAGGAAGCAGTGATCATGACACATTGCCCACATGCCCACTAAAACGTAAGATTAGTGTTATGTGAGCTTAAAACTTAATTCTAGTAATAACGTGGTTTTTTTGATGGCATACAGAAAATGGTACCATGGTGAAAACCAGTAGTGATGAAAGATTTTTATTTGAAAATACAGAAAGAGCAGTGCAAGTTGGCATCATAGACTAGTGTTTACATGTTAAATTAGAAACAATGGGTAGGTTGTAATGGTACTGTGAAAGTTTTGAATATTAGAAATTATGGAATTAACTTGATACTTTTACTGCTATTCTAAGCTTTGATTCCCTTTATTTAAGAAAAACTGTATGGCAACATGAACTCTGGTAGAATTTTCAGACTAAAAGATTTTTTCAGTATTTTCAGTTCTTTATAACTTCATGAATGCCTTGCTTGTCTACAAGTGATATAACATAGTGCATGATATCTTACTCTTGTCTTTTCATCCACAAAACTAAGCATGTGAAAGTAACAAGTGATGTTTGACACCTGTACTGGATTCAAGGAAACCAATTTATAGTAAGAATTGGAAGCATGCCCCAATATTTAGTTTGCCAGAGAAGGGCAGAGCTTTTTCTTAACTGTGGTTACTGTGATTTTTTTTTCCTTTTTCTCAGCCATGAAAACCGTGATACTGCTGAAGAATTTTGTTTCTCTTTTGCAAATCTTATGTCATATTGGAAGAGATGCACACAGGAGCACTGCATATATGGCAACGTACCTTGCATCAAATCTCTAAAAATAAGTTAATTTTTTTCATACAAATTTGAAAAAGGACATAAAAGCTTCCTGACTGACAAAATACAGACCCGCTTATTGGAATGCAGTAGTTCTACTGGTTGTTGACTGCCTCTAGCAATAGAGTTTTCTTTTGGAGTATTATGTTGTTCTGTACTTGAGGTCTTTGCAAAACAGTTCTAAGGAGTGACAACTGATGGAAGGTATCTCTACTGCAAATGATGTAAAAAGAAATAAAGACCATCTTTGTAGATGTGCTATGGGATGGGAAGGAGTAATGTTCATGATTAGCATCCTGTTTCTGGCACCAGACCGTATGGAAGTAGCCAAGCATATGCACCCTGAGAGTGTTTTTTAAACTCTAAGTGCAACATTGACTATGTGTGACTTGTTTCAGGCTAAAAATGTGAAGGACATTGTCAGGTATGATGCAACACTGAAATTTGACAACTAATAAATACATGCGTTATTTTACTGTTTGACAGGAGCAAAAGGAAAATGCTGCCAAAAGAGGAAACCAGTCCATTAAACAATATTTCTGTATGTGGCGGTGAGAAAATATTATCAGCGTCAATAATGGCAAATATGGTTTTGATGAAAAAATACAGAGGAATGATAGCAAGACTTTTTACTTTTACTCAGAACTCATTTATTGCCCAAATACCTGCAACTTGTTTTAAATGGGAATGAGGATTATCTGGAGATTGCTATGCTGCAAAGAACATCTAGTTTAAAAAAATGGCACAGAAATTGTTATGAAATCACGTGAATGTCAAAAACTTCATGTGGGCTGTGGGCATGTGTCTCTGAAGACTTTCAACTGTGCTTATGTCAGTGCTGGGAGAGGGAGCTTGAAGTACAGGCTCAATGAGAATTTACATCCTCTGTAAAAAAAAGGAATTCCACTTAAGTAAATTTAATTGCTACCAGTGTTAACAATGCAGATTAAGGCTCAAGCTACTCCTTCGTGGAAATGATGACTCTCATTCTATCAAGTAGGTACCAATAGTGCACTGACTAACCTGTAACTGACTAACGTGTGGTACTGTGTTTATGGTTTCTGTGTTAAATGTATTTGAAGGAGAATAAATATTCAAGAATTTTTCTCTTCCCATACATTTTGGAGCTTTCAGAATGTTTTGTGTTGTGTAAAATCTATACACACCTTACTGCACATCTGACATCACCTTATTGCAATGAAAACACAAGTTTAATTTTGAGGCATATATTTTAAATGCCAGCTTCCTCTAGTTCGTCTCTTCCCTCCATCCACTGGTTTTAGAATAACCTTCAGTGACTTCTTCTGTAATGGATTTCAAAGCTAGAAGTAGTGACTGAGAGTCAGTTCTTGCTGCGACATTTTTGTCCTTTCAATTTGTCACTCTTAACAAAAAAAGCTTTTCCCAATATTACTTTCAAACACATAGGCTGGCAAGCTTTGAGAAGAAGAACTCATAGAGCTTATCACATCTTTAGGTTTTCAGGATTCCACTGGGAAATATTTTCTTGTAATCAAATGCTTGACATCTGATGTTCTCTAGTTATACCAGTTAGCTTATTTCCAAGACTTTCCTGTACGTTGAAGTTTGCCACCTTCAGATGTATTGCAGACTGTTGTTTCATGTAAGCTTGGTGAAACCAGTCCTAGTCCAGGCATCTGGATCTGGTCTGGGAGAGATATTGGCAGAAATCTTGAACTGTAATTTGTATTGTGAATTTTACATACTCTGATACTTAAATTGAGAGAAACATGTGCCCTCCTTCCCACTGCTGTCATAATTTTTTAGGAAAATGGTCTGAAATGCATCAGAGGTGGGCCTCTAGATTCAGTCAGCACAATGGGAAATACTCTTATTCCCTCAGGACTTGCATACGTTTACAGACTTTGGAAAGCAATGAAGCCAATTCATATACATCAGTGTTTTTATCTGAAGGGTCTTTCAAAATAAAATGTTTAAGAAGGCAACTGCAGACATCTGCTACCTGTGCAGCAGTGGTGACACAGCTAGTGTTTACTATGATCTTCTACGTGTTTACAGCTTTAAGCAAAAGGACATATTGTCAGTTAGGTTTTCTGCATAATAGGCAGACAATGCAAAGCATAAAGCTGGAATTCTGTATTGTGGTAGAAATGCTCAATGTCACCAGAGCTATTGACTTTTCCCACCTGGCTTGCAGGCATTTGGAGAGAACTAACATATGTGCTGTATTGTAAAATGTGGGCTTAATAAACACACAGGCGTTATGTTATACCAAATGTAACAATAGACGTGATGGCAAGCTACTTAAGAACTTGTCACAATGTTTTGTTAGTAACTGATTTGCCTTTGGCAATGTTATAAGGAATAATGTAGACATTTAATTTCCAGTCCAGAAAAAACAGAAAATATTTCTCATGTACACTTATGTTTATTTTAAATAGCTATGTCAATATTTTTGTTTAAAGAAAGTGGTGGCAGTTTTTGTTTGGGTTTTTTTGATTTTTTTTTCCTATGGTTTTCACTAAAGAATTCAGTGACTGTTCTTTATTTGACTTTGATTTAACTTTTCTGCTATTTTCTGGAGACTTCTATTGAAGTATTTCTTTCAGATATCAAATGCACAGTTATTGCAGAAATGTTCTGCACAAAATAAGAAAAAAAAAAGAGAGAATAAGAAAAGAAATCCTTCATTAAAGTGCAAATGAAATTAGTTAAGGACCTCATATAACCTTAAAGTGCTGTGCAATTAAGCCTTAATCCCACAAAGTCTTAAGAACATGAATAATACCATTGGTCATCCAAATTACTGCAGGTTTGATTGTTTATCATGGAAACTCCACAGAGAATAAAAGAATGTGTTCTGCTTTTGCTGGTGAAACTCGAAGAAGGGAAAAATGGTGTTCAGGATAGGTCACTGGGCCGGTAGCCAGAAGTTAATTTTTCCCTCCTTTGATTTGGACTTCTTTTAGAACCTGGAAAATGCATGTTGCTTAAACAATAAAGTAAAACAACACTTCGAGTAGTCTTTTTCTTTCCCCTGGCAGCAATTTTGTGTTGTCCTAAGCAAGCATATTAGTGGCACCCCTTTCCACAGAAATGTTTCAGAATGTTGTTATCATTAATGCACTAGAATCTTCTTTTTGTAGATCCTGAGGGAAAGGTTGGATGCACCTTTTGTCAAGGGAATGTATCTTCTGAAGCTTCTTGTTAATCATCATTGTGTGCGAGCCATAAAAAAAACCTGAGAACTGGTACGTAACAATTCACAACCTCTGCCTCCACTTTGGTATGCTACGTAAACTAATTATGCAATGGCAAACAACTAATGCATGCCCAGTGAGGCACAGGTCAGTCTTTGCTGGTGAAGTGGAAATGATGTGAAACCATTTACAGAGGTGGTGGAACACTGCTAGTATCCTCCTGATCTGAAGGTGAAGAGCTTGCCACTGCTGCAGCATTTGTAGAAGTACAGTCACACGTCTTCCTCAAAACCAGTCCTATTCCTTAGCCCATGTGTGGCTGGGCCCAAGGGCTTCCTTACTGTACCTTCTTTGGAGTATTATTTCCCTGCTGAAGAAGAACAAGGATAAAAAACTTTAGCTAACTTTGTGTTAGCCACGTGAAGTGCTTGTATTCTGCCTAAGGCCATTCAGGTCAGCAGGAACATTTTTCTGTCTTTTGTTCAGGCCTCTGCTATGTAAAAATGTAAGATCCATGCAGAATCTGACTGAGGGTGGCTGGCATCAAAATTTGGGCAATTACAATATGCATTGCTCCAACACAACCTATAAGCCTATTTCCTGATCTGCTTAGACTGTCTATAAGCAGTCGAGCAGTTCATATCAGGAATTATGGCAATTTTTAATTCCATGCACATTTTTGGTATACAAATAAATCACATTTTTTATAACAGTAGTAGAACACAGTACGTATCATCCATAGCAATAGAGCTAAAAAAATCACTGTATTCATAAGTTAAATTGACATTTTGAAAGGTTAACACAAAGAGCTGCTTTGCTGTCTGTAATCAATAAAAAAAGGATTTCAAGTAATTAAAATCTCTGATGTGGACGTTCCTTATTTGGTGCCTGTCAGAAAGAACAAAACAGAGTAGCCATAGACAGGAGATAAATATAGATTGCTCCTAGGAGTTCTTATCTACCACAGGAATTATTGGTGCACAAGTCTTTCCTGGTTCAGATTGTAAATGAATTAAGAATAGCAAGCATTGCTGTGAATTTGCAAGTTGATAAAGGAAGAGAAAAAACAAGATACATGTCAATATTTTCACATGAAGAATATATAACAAATAACTGTTAAGTAATACTAGCTGCTGTACGTCATATATAGACGTTTGTTAGATTCAATTGTTTTAAAAAAGATTTAAAATATGCATAGATTTCTGTAATTTATGCTTATAGAATTAGATGAACTCTCTCTTCTTAAATCACCTCACTGTAAAACAGAAGAAAAAAAAAGAGCATTTGAACACAGCCCTTAGTTCTTTCATGAATTTGTAGTTAAGTTACACTTTCTTGAGGGCACTGTTGGTTGCTGATAAATGGTGATAAATGTTTTGCTATTAATAACCAAACCATGATACGACAGTAACCTGGATTCAGTTCTTTCTGTAAAAAAATACTTTCTGTGATTAGTGGGAGAGAGGAGCCTTTTTAAAAGATTAAGGAGTGTCATTGATGTGGCTCTAGGAGAAGGAGCAAGGAAAGTTGTTGGCTCAAGAGTCTGTGATCCATCATTTTTGTAATTTTTGCATTGCTTTTGTTTCATGAGTAGATGCACGCAAATGTTATAGAGAAGGAGATGGTAGGACACTTTTAAATACTTCCAGAGGAAAAAAAGGAGTAGTTTATGGAGTTACATGCTAGGCTTGTAAGAATGGGAATGTTGGCAAGCTGTAAATCTTTAAGTTTTCCAAGCTACTTGGTTCCAGTCAGTCTTGCTTGGGACATCACTTTTAGAACAACTAGGCTATTGAAGCATCCTAGACTGATGGCAGATTTAAAATATTATTACCTAATTTATTCACAGTAAGCAATTATACCTGTTGTTTCCTTGCATAGCTCTAGCTGAAAAGAATATAACCAGATCCATGTCTAATTTAATTGCTTCTGTGTGTCAGACCCATATGTTTGCTCAAATGGTACTTGCATAGGTTTGTCTTTGATGATTAACAGTGTAGTTAACTGTGCAGGGAGAGCTTTAAACTAGAAACCACTGGGGAGGGAGTGATTCCTCAAAAAAATAACTAAAGAAGCTGTGGATGGAGTAGGAAAGCCAAGGGCCTGGGGTAATGGAGCAAAAGGGACATAAGAATCAACAAAATAGAGCAATCTCTTTGAGCATGGCCACGTAAGCCTGTACTGGAGAATTAGCATGCTTGGGTGGCTCTCTGAAATGCCTCTACACTAGTGTGTGCTGCATTAGTTAGAAGTCTGTGTGCAGTCACAGGGCTACGACCTCACTGGGATCAAGGAAGTGTGGTGAGACAGCTCGCACAACTGGAGTGCTGTGATGGATGTATATAGGCTCCTTAGGAAAGACAGAGCAGGAAGGCGAGAAGAAGGAGTTTTCCTTTATGTGAGAGTAAAGCTGGAGTGCATGGACCTCTGCCCGGGCATGCGTAAGGAGCCAGCCGAGAGCTTGTGGGTGAAGGTTAACAGGTAGACCAACATGACTGCTGTTGCAGCAGGTATCTACTATAGACGTCCTGACCTGGAAGAAGTAGTAGCTGAGGCCTTCTTCAGACGACTGGAAGGAACATCACATTCCCAGGCCCTGGTTCTTATGGGGGACTTTAACCACCCTGATATCTGCTGGAGGGACAACACAGAAGGGTTCAAGCAATCTTGGAGATTTTCTAGAGCGCATTGATGACAACTTCCTGACACAGATGATTGAAGAGCCAACAAGGAAGGCTGCTCTGCTGTACCTGTTACTTACAAGCAAGGAAGAACTGGTCATGGATGTGAAAGTCTTGTGGATGTGAACTGCCTTGCCTGCAGTGACCCTAAGATGGTGGGGTTCATGATCCTACGAGGAGGGAGCAGGGCAAAAAGCCAGACCACAGCCCTGGATTTCAGGAGAGCAGACTTTGGCCTTTTCAGGGATCTATTTGGAAGAATCCCATGGGATACGTCCCTGGAGAGGAGAAGCGTCCAGGAGAGCTTGTAATTTTCAAGAATCACCTCCTCCAAGCTCAAGAAAGGTCCATCCCGACAAGTAAACAATCAAGCAAATTGAATGGAGCAGGGGTACTGGTGACAAATGACATAGAGAAAGATGAGGTACTGAATGCCTTCTTTGTCTCAGTCTTTTCTGGTAAGACCAGCCTTCTGGAATGCCAGGTCCCTGAGACCAGAACGAAAGTCTGGAGCATGGAAGACTTCCTCTCAGTAGAGGGGGACCAGGTTACGGGACACTTAAAAAAACCAGACATACGTAAGTCCATGGGGCCTGATGGTTTGCACCCACAAGTACTGAGGGAGATGTCTGATATCATTGCAAGCCCAGTCTTGATTATCTTTGAAAGGTCATGGCATTAGGGAGAGACTCCTGAAGACTAGAAGAGAGCAAATGTCACTCCTGTCTTCAAGAAGGGCAAGAATGAAATCTGGGGAACTACAGGCCAGTCAGCCTCACCTCCAGTCCTTGGGAAGGTGATGGAGAAAAATGCTTCTTAAAACATTTGCATGGTGATGATACTAAGGGAAAGCAAAGCATAGAGTGGTGTGAGGCAGCTCTAAACAGCATGATTTGTATGATTTTTTTTTTCTCAGGACCTTATAGGCAATGGCCTTACCATTTTAATTCGGATGTCATAGGATCCTTTCCAGAATAATTTGGAGAAGATGATATTGCTGCTGATTAACACCTGAAGTGACCCTGTTAACCTTTGCCATCCCTGAAGCATTGCAGCCATTCATTCCCGGGTCAAGGGAACGTGTCCTCGGTACTTTGCCTGTGTCCTAAGTACTAAACCTGTATAGTATCCTCCTTTTTATGTCTTCTTCCATCTTCTCCATTATCTACACATGTCCATCTTGCAAAACTTCTCTTCTTCAGTTATTGTTTTTCTTGTCTCCTCTGTGCTTCTGGCAGGCAACATGTTTTTGTCCCTGTCTGAAGGCTAGAATATATTTGCATTTGGGGAACATGGTGGGGAGGAATGCACCTTTTTAGCACGGTTCAAATTAACTTGAGCTAAACGTGACTCCAGAGATGTGGGTCTACCTCTATAGTGACAAGTCCCTCTAATTCCTCATGCCTTTCTGGTAGAAGAATTAACAATGACAGCAGGTGTGACCATACTGTGATTTATGGTTTTCATTGTTATTTGTCTAAGGAGGATCAAAACTGAAACTTGACCTTTTTGGCTATGATCTTCTCACTGTTGTCACAGGTGCTTTAAAGAGGTGGTAAAAGAATGGATAGGGACAAAAAATAATGCGGGGGATATGTTCTTGAACTCTTGACTTCCAGCAGCTGCATTTTAAAAACTGTCATTCCATTTTGCTGGTGTGTCTGCAAGGCCTCTCCATGATGTGTGCAAACACAATCTGATTAGTATTTTTTATAAGCTTGTCCTGTCTGCTTTTATTACAGACATCACCTTCAGACGTAGGGCCACCACAGCCATTAAATCAAGAATATTTAGCTATTATTTGTAATAAATGTCAGCAGGGCTGAATTGAAGCCAGCAGGAAATGTTCAGGGCAGAAAACACACTGACATTCATTCATGCAAATTTGTACCACTGGTAGAATTAATCATAAAGAGGGAGGGTAGAACATACATTGCATTTATATTACTGGTTTGGCCAATTGTGATTCATCACGAAAATGAGGGCTATAATGGGTAAGCAGCGGCCTAGTGACAAAGAGCCACATGGAAAGTATAATTAGGTGAGTATAACTTCCAAGACAAGACATTTAAGGACTCTTTTTAAGTTACAATGGGTCAATGTATAAGGGAAATGAGAATTGCAGCTCCTCACTTTTAACGGGTAATTTCAATCAGAATTTTTAAAAAAATAGTCAGGCAACTTTTGATATTTTTATCTTTTCTGGCTCTTTTCACAATGTGGAAAGCTTTGTTCTTAACACTATTTGACCAGAAAACAATAGCAGTAGGAAGTTTTTGAAAACAAAATTCATAAGGCCTTTTTAACTTCAGTATCATATACTCTAGGAAACATACAAATGTATCCTATTCAGAATATAGGATGGGAATTCTTGTATTTTAACAGGAACAGGTTTCTTTCACAGATATTACTGCACTAGAGGAATGTTTTGCCAGACTATGGCTGGAGATGACCACCAGAATATTTATGTTGATGAAGAACAGGAGGATGTCTAGTGTCAGGAAAGTTAGATGTCCAGAAGTTGATGGGAGGCCAGACCACCTTTCATTGATTTTGAACCCTGTAGCCTGCAGAGCTGACATGGAACAGAAATTGCTTCAGGAGTCCAGCTATTTAGTGCTATTGGACTGATGCAGACTGGGAAATGAACTATGGTGACTAGTGATTTCAGCCCTTAATAGGAGTTTTGCCTATGAAAAATATAAACAAAGTGCTCCCTTCCCCGCCACCATTCTTTGCAAATTCTAATAGAGAAAACAAACTGAATTGCAAATATATTAAATACTTAGCATTTCAAAAAGATATGAGGATGTGTATTTTTTAGTAACTGTATTCCTTTGCCTTCACTCCTATAAAAGTAAAAGGAGACTAATGTTAGATTTAGTTGTCACTAGATCAGAATCTGGTGGACAGCCTATTAGGAAATCATTACCTGACAGAAGTAAAAAAACATTTTAAATCCATTTAAATGTATCTCAGTGCGATATTTGTTGAAACCTACACACCTGAGTAATCCGTAGGAAAACTGTAATTACTACTTTCTTGTATAAGATGCAGTCCTTTGCAGCAAGCCCTAAGGAAGATTATAATGTGAATCTGTAAGTGATAAAACTGAGAAAAGAATTAATATTGTATTTTATTATTCCTGAAACATGGAAAACCGGAGGGTGAAAACATTTTTTTTAAATCTCTTTCTATTATCTTGATGCAAAAAGAAAAGTCTTAAACCTGTTCCTGAAGAGATTAAAAAATAAGCCAGCTGAATGGAGCTGACATAAAAATGTTAGGGGAATTTAGAGACAATAATTATTCTCACAGTTCTTCAGTTGTAGAATTTAAACAATGAGTCAGAGAGAGCATGAAGCTGAAATATGATTCATAAAATTAAAATAGAAAAAACTTTTCCTTTCATATGGTGTTCTCTGAGCCAAATGTAATTTTCAGAGTAGTGCATTTCCTGAAGTGCCAAGGAATTAAATGCAAAACAAATATTCTGAAACAATTTTCCATTCTCACTGTTTACAATTATTGCATAGGGTGTTGTCATGCAGATTGGGAAGATACGTAAACAAAAACACCTTTCAAAGTGCCAGAAGCAGTCAGTGTAAATTGTTTCCTTAGGGTTTTGTTTTTAATTGCTGAAGTTGGGGAAAGGACCTGATTTGGTGAAGGGGAAATGAGTGCTTCCTGTTAAGTGAAATACAGCTTCTCTTCACATAATTCATGAATTCACACAGCTGCTTAGCTCATACTGCTCAGTTATCATTAGCATGTTATGCTCACTGAAAGAAATCATAATTCGAAGTCATCGTTCTTTTTTTTAGGGCAAAATGCTTTTTATCTTTTCCATGTTGTAAGTCTTAATCATTCTTAAGTGTGTTTGAATCCTGACTACACTGTGCTGAGGGGGCAAAGAGTTTTGTGGTAGAAATACACAGAACAAATACACAGAGTTCATGCCGAAGAGATCCAATGTTTTACCTGTCCCGCGTTTTCAGGATATTCTGTAAGCTCCAGACTGCAGTAAAGATTTTTTTTGACACGAGAACTGTGGTGAGCAGTGATGTTGTATAGAGCCTTGATAAGCCCACTGTTGCAGTGTTTTGAGCAATTCTGTTTTCTTCATCTCAAGAAGAAAATAGTAGAGCTAGAGAAGGAGCAAGCAAAAGCAGCTGAAATGATCAAAGGGATGGGGAAGTTGCCTGATGGGCAGTGACTAAAAATGTTAGGACTTCCGTTGGAATACGAGAAGACTGAGAAAATACATGACTAAGATTTACAAAATCATCAAGGTTTTGCATAAAGTTGATCATATACTACTCACACTACTCACACTATATTGTAAGTAGGAGCATGCACTCAAACTAGGAGAAGAATGACTAGAAAGATGAAATGTCAGCTAGGCCAAAAAGGGACAAGATAAATTCGTGGGCAAAAGGTCCATAAATTTGTGGACCAAAGGACCATGGGGGAGTATAAAGAAAATGGACTGTAGATAATAACCAGGTGCTTGTGCTCTTCTTAAATAGCATCTTTTACTGCTGCTGTTGGAGGCAGAGTTCTAGGCTCTGAACCATTGATCTGAATAGGTAGGGCATTTCTGATACTCTTAAATCTTCTCTCAAGGATGCAGGTATCACTCAAGATAAAATGTCCTGTGAATTTTTTTCATCCCAATAACATTGAGGCATAAATGGCAAAGAGGGAGAAATGAGTTAGCAAAGCAATTAGTACTTAGCAAAGCACAGATGGTACTCTCTACAAAATAAGTTTTCTGATTAAATTAGGCACTGGCGGTAATTGAGAGCCAATTCCTGAATAAACTTAAAGCAGATTCTGACATGTCCTAGCTGTCTGTGTAAGGATCTTATATATTTAATTTTTAAAAACTTCTCTTTTGTCTCCTGGTTGAATAACAGTGCCTTTACACCCGTTCAAAAGCTACCAATGCTATCCAAGAGGTGATGCACAAATACTCATTCTAAATATTACCAAAGGTCGTGAGTTGTGTGCCCAAAACGATGGGATTGATTTAGAAATCATAAACATAAAAAATAATGTCTTTTTTCTTGTGATGTTCTTCATTTATATTTATTAGCTTTTCTCTGAAATCCTGAGAAGAAGAAGATAATCCAATTTAAAAATAAATAAAAATAAATCTGAAATCATGGTTGTACAGTTATTATAGGTGGACTTCTGGAAAAAACTTAGTATGACACCTCCAAGACTGGTGTCAGTACATAATTTTGTTAGTATAATTGGCTCATACGTGTTTTGTAATGTATGGATCCCAGCTCTCTTACAATTAAAAAAAATAGATTTGCCTTCTTGCTTCTGTCTTATTTCCCTGAAAATGTAGTTCTATGTCTAGAATTATGAAGGTGAAATGCATACCAGCTGTCCCATGGCTCCTTGTGCAGTGGTAAGAAAAATGTATTTCTTATCATACAACTGTAGCTTCCCTGGT
Source organism: Calonectris borealis (assembly GCF_964195595.1). Taxonomy (NCBI): domain Eukaryota; kingdom Metazoa; phylum Chordata; class Aves; order Procellariiformes; family Procellariidae; genus Calonectris; species Calonectris borealis. The sequence continues at coordinate 27,046,360 of NC_134352.1, read as the reverse complement.
GGTTCTTTGTAAAGGATCCTCTGGTGTGAAGGCCACGTGACAGTTCAGTGTCCCCCAGAAGATTCCTACTCTACAACACTGGAAGACAAGGTAAAGCCATTTACTTCTGTGTGTCCTGGACTGGATGCAGTAAGACCAAATAAATATATGTGGTACAGTAAAAAGTGAGCGAGTAGTTGAGCCCTAGCTAGGAAGCAGAACCTGCTTAATCATTTTGATTCTTATTTCATTTCTTCAAGGTAACATTCTGCCTCGATAAGAAAATACTTAATCCTACTATTTTGCTTAATGTTATTGAACTCAGTGGATGTAAGCAAGAGCTTCAGAAATTTGATAAATGAGGCCTAAATACAACCCTGTTTATCTTCTTCAGTTTAACAGTGCATCACTATTGACCCATTCCGGATGTGTGTTGTCATAATGTGGGACTGACAAAGAATTTTCCAGTCAAAGCAGTATTTGGTATCTTATGCCAGACAATAACGTTTATATCCAGATAATTTTTATGTTGGGTAATTAATATTTTGATTGAGGACTCCTTTGTGATTGTTTTTAGAAATTGAATTTTGCAGTGAAATCCTGGAATAGCTGCAATTAGCTAATATAAAAAACAGTCTCTTCTGAGATGGCTTGTGGTCAGATATTGATGATGAATTGTTCTACTGAGTACATTATGCAACTATGAGTCGTGAAAACATTAAACAGTAGTAAACAGCTAATGGAGACAATATATGGCATCCATTTTAATGGTAGTGGTGCTGTCGCTCTTCAAAAGCAGTGAACAACCCATTGTAGTTACTTGGCCAAAATTATTTTATATCTGTTTTACTCTGTATTTTTTTAGAGATATAATAATCTATTTTCAGTATTGAGGATCGCAAGCTTATGATTATTTTACCTCTTTATTATTAGAACCTGATCAAAGATAGAAGTTATTATTTTCTAATAGAACCAAATAACAATTAATAAAGTAACATTTAAAAATATTTGTTAAATAATGCTCTTTCTGTGTAATAGAAAATGAAGAGAATAACAATTCTGTAACTCAATAGATTTGACATTCATTTTTCCCAGAAAATTTCTGTGTAAACATACAAATTTTGGAGTGCTTATAAGAAGGTTAAAAATGGAAATGTAGTCTATACTCATATAATCCTGTAGTTTAGGGTATATCTTTCTCTAAGCCTTTTATACTGAAATCCTAAAAATGACTGAGGCCGGTTTAAATGTTTGGGTTCTTACTTTGAAATTTCAGATACAAGTGTTGTACGGGAGGCTCACAATGAAAGGAAAGGTGCAATGGGTTGGTTGATTTGTGATGTTGGGAATTACATACTTCTCAATGAGTTAAAAACTGAGTCAAGTACTCTAGCTTAGAATTGGAGGGTGCTTTCTGCCTTTTAGCTGAGTAATAAAACTGTGTTCATGATAACTTTTGGCCATCAAATATTTCATGGTACATTTTGCAAGAATAGTTTTATTAATTCTATTGTCCTTGGCTAGACTCCAATTGCAATAATTGCATTCTGCCTTTCTAAAATCACTTTTGAAGAAGTATCAAGTATAGCCTTCCTTTCTTTTCCTGAGGTGGAATCAAAAGAGCTCTGTAATTGCTTAATTTTTTTTTTTTCTTTTTTGGTGTTGGGAGTGTGTACTTGGGAGAGTGAGAGAATGTGCTTTTAAAATCTTTTTGACGTGTCAGTGTATTGAATGAAAGTAAGATCTACAGCACAGCTGAGCATATCTGATGTAATGGTATTGTGCACATGCATGTCTTATAGAACATGGGTAACTGTCTCAGATAAGAGAAGTCTATCCATAGGTGAAAAATCACAGTAGTTGCTGGCTTTCACTGTAAGAGTCAATTAGGTAGAGGTAAGTGGCCTTAGAATGCTGGAAATCATCCACAGAGCAGTGCTGTGACATACAGAAGGCATCCTTCTGATACGTGACTGGTTCAGCCCAGGTCTGCCCTTGGGAGCATACTTTGGGCAAGAAATGTGATACTGAGTTTTGGCCTTCAGTCTGGCACTGAGACTGTTCTTGCACAGCAGGATAGAAGCAGCCACTGAGTAGTCATGTCACAAATCTAAAGAAATAGCAAGTGCCTGAAGAGGCCAATCCCTCTTATTTACATACAACTAATAAAGTTCTTTCCTAAGGTTTTTAAGAAAACTTTGCCTCCATGTCACCCTGTAGGGTTTGTTTTTCTGTGCTTGACAGATCTGGTATAGTCCTATGCTGGGTTACTACAGTGCATTTATTTTACCTGTGAAACTTGTGTGTTCATCATATACATTTCTGAAAGTGTCCTTAATTGTTTTTTAGCTCTTGTGTGGAATCAATAATATGCTAAAATGGATATGTGGGCATGATAAGATTCCCAATAAGTTGATCCATTGGTGTACATTAGCACAGAAAGACTACCTGAGTGAGCATGTCTGTGCTGTAGTTAATTCTAGTGGTTGCTTTGGTACAAAATGATGGACATATTTTAAGTGCAATGTGATATAGAAACATCCAAGCAATTGCTGACAAAATCAGTGTGCTGCATCATGCAGCGTAACATTAGGCAGGGATGCAATTTTGGATCTCAAAGGTACTGTCTTTGTAGGCTTTTGAGCTTGTGTCCAGCACTATCATACTGTGTCCACAAGTGGAGGTAAAAGTCATTGCTAACTTAGGATTTTTCAGTGTTGCATTCCACTGTACAACATAGACTAATACACTTATGCCGGTAGGACACTTTGCAACATTCTAAAAAAATCCTGTTTTCTCACATACTTTTACGTACATTTTAGTTTGTTGGAGGTTCAGGATGTCATCTTCTGTATTTGCATAGAAATCATAGGCTCTGTGTAGGAATAAATGAGTCAATCTGTGAACAGGTTTGCATTAATACTGTTGGATGCTTTAACTGGTGGTTATGAGGCCATGCATATCATAGCTTCTTGTGTTTTTTTATCATTCTGATGTGTTCCAAAGTTCTTGAAACATGCAAGTCTCTCTGATCATAATCTGTGGTTTTTCTGATTCTCTCTCATGCACAGCTGAGGAATAGCAGCCATAGATGAGAACAGCAGTCAAAGAGAGATTTTTCTGAAACTTAAGAACTTTTCATGCTGATTATGAATCCTTTTAAGCTGAGTAAAGTCTTACAAGGTTTTCAGAGAATTAAGTAGCCTGGCACTTCTGTCATTTTAATGCTTCAGCAAGTTTTAGCACTTGTGGTTTTGTGCATGAGTGCTCAGCTAGCTGAGGTCTAAAATGGTTTACTGCTGTAAGCATGATAATTTAAAGAGTTCAGTAGATTCTAGGGCTACATGTAATTCCCGGGTCCCTGGAGAACTGCTGTTTCCATAGGTGTCTCAGGATGTCTGGTAGGTTCTCAGATGTTTTGCACATTTCTGGGGCTTTTAAATTCTGGAATGTTTCCTCCAAGAACCCATAATCTTATGGTGAACATTTTATCTGGCAACTTAAAATGCTTTGCAGTCTAGTATCTGTACCTCTGCTGGTGACAGTACCACCCTGAAAAGGGATTTCTAATAAGCTTTTGAGCCACAATCTGTTTCCTCCAGTAGTTGTTAATACCTTTACACCTAAAGATATCAGTTAAGGGTGAATGAACAGAAATAGTGATGGAGATTCAAAAATAAGGAGCAAAGTGAGATATTGGTTACAGTTTTACCTTTATGACCTCACTTTACAATTGAGGTATTGTGAAATAGCTGTAAAAAGTCGAAATCCTCTGGAATAAATTATAAAATATACGGGTACTATACTAAGCAACACTGGAGGCTCAGTATCTTAGAAGATGTTCTCTGTCCCTGGGCAGCTGGAAGGGAAGTTTTGATGGGAAAAGTTTTAACAAAGGAATGTTTTCAAAGAAACCACTGTACTTAGGAGGAGGGAGATTATATTTCAAACCAAGACTGACAAAACTTTCACAGTTTTGGTAGCCAGCTATCTCTGAAGAGGATTTAAACAGAGACCAAAAGGATCAATATACCTCCTGATTTCTACTTATCTTGTAAAAATGTGCAAGTACCCTTTTTTTTTTTTTTTTAATATGTAGGTAATGGAAATTAATTAAGGTTTTTGTTAGTTTTTTTTTTTATTGGGATGAAACCTTCTGCACTGCTTATTCTCTGAAAGTCATGAAAGGATGAGGTACTTTTTTCTGGAATAGTTTTAAAATCCCAGCTGCAAAGATCATAAAGATATATTACAATAGACAGCCCATGGTATCTGGTTGCAGTGCCCGATCTTACAAGTGATTACACTCATGAGTACGCTTATGCTTGCCAGTAATTCTATTGAATATTTATTTTCCCTCTCTCTTTTGCCTATCAAGTTATTTTTTCTTTCAGTTTTAGAATATGATATTTCTGCGAACATGAGCACAAGTAGGTTAGTGTTAGGTCCCACCTGCTCAGTTGTAAGAGTGAGTTCCTTGATCTAGGTGTTCCTGTTGAGAATGCTCTGTTGCTAAAAGTCAAAAGTATCTCTTGGGGAAACATACACTTCAGTCTGGAGACTAGCATTTGTTTTTTGAAATGATAATAGATGCCCATAATGCTAAAGGAAAGAACACAAATTAGGAGTTCTTGAAGACATAATCGCTTTAGATCTTTGAAGATAAATGTAGGGACCTTTAATTTGACTTCTAAGTGACTGACAAGCCAATGGAGAGTAGATGTACTTGTGTATTATGGACTTCCAGTTTTGACTTCATCAAAAGACACAAGATGGAAGCGGGGTGTCTGTTTGTCCCTCACATCTAATGCAAAGAGAATGGAAGTCATATGGTCTATGAGAAATTTACTTCGTGGTGAGTACAAGGAAGTAGGAAGAAATCCAAGAAAAAAATATTCATAGGCTTGGTCTTAAAATGGTGTTATAAATGCTTACAGAAAACTGTGTTCAAGTAACATTTTTTGACCTATTGGAGTCCTTCAAGTTTCAGTTCTTGGCTTCTTACCTTTATCATTGTGTATTTATGATATTGATCCACTCTTCTGAAATGCAAAGTTTCATCTCTGTGGAGGTGACACAATTATTTATAGGTCAAATAAATATTTACATGGCCTTTTCTATAACCTCCCATGTGATTTTGATAAATTACAAGATCGTGATATATTCATAATGTTGTTTTAAATTCAAACACAGAAGGCTTGGGTGTTTGGTGTACATCTCAGTCTGAAATCTCTTGGTTCCTTTTTGATGAATTCCTTTCTTTTTGTTCTATATTTAAAACAACTTGGAGTACAGTTAAATTAACTATTAAAAACTATCATTGTACAAAAGACAGAGTTAGCAGAACATCTTTATAGCTAGGATTATTTTCTGCAAATAGACCTTGTTTTAATTTTGCAATCAAGGCAAAAGTCATAAAGAGTATTTTATTGGACTTTATAGACTATTTTAGGCTGAGATGTTTTAATGATAACATACTAGTCAGTTTCCATTCTTGTAATTTACATGTTTTAGTTGCAGACATATACAATAGGCTATAAGCTGGTCTTAATTGCTACTAAACAAAAAGAGTTTCAGCACGAAAAAAGGAGACTGTGTTGAGGCCAGCTCTTGTAGGAATACATAACAGGGGAACAGTGCACTCTTTTTTTCCTTTCATTGCCCATACTTAGGTTCTAGATGCAATCTATTTCTTGAGCAGAACAAGAGCTCATGTTGAGTCTACTACTACTACCACCCACTAGCTAAGTCTGAAGAAGTGAGAAAGACAGTACTTAGCTGTGCTGGAGAGAGTTTGTAGAGGATCAAGGATTATTAAACCTGAAGTGATTCCTGGTATTCCTAGTGGGTCTGGAAAGTTGTAGATTGCCTCTCACATGGTATGATGCCTAAAATACATTCCTGTTGTTTTTCATATTACACTATACAAAGTTAGTGTACAAACAAGTGAGTCCAGTTTATGTGTATGTTTTGTAATTGATTTGTCATTTGAAAGTAGTAAGTCCTTTGTAGAAAGCAACCCATACTATCATAGGTTTCTGTGTGCTGAAATCCTGGCTTCTCTGAAGAAGAGGCAAAACTCACACTGACTTTAATAAAGCCAAGATTTCAACCATACAATAAATAGCTACTTTTTCAAAACTATTACAATCAGTCATTGTCATAAATACATTTTTGAGGGCTCCTAGATACATACTACAACAAAGTAACATCTCAAGAAGAACATAAAATAAATCATAAAAAAGTACAGCTCCAAGGAGACAGAGGAAAATGGGAAAGAAAGGATGTCTTCTCAGTGCATTATAGTAACAGGCATCTTATTTTCTATTTGTGTTTGGCTTAGTTGCTTGATAGCTCACAAACATGCTAATTTTAAGACTCTAGAATATGATGACCTGCATGCACAAATAAAATTATTTCCCATACCTTCTGAAGATCAAATAAAACTTTCCAAGCAAAGAAAATTTCTCTTTAATGCTGTTGAAGTTCAGCCATTTTAAGCCCATATTGTGCATAATCATTACTTTCAAGCTTTTCAGTAAAGTTTCTGAAGTAATAGTCCTTCCTGCCTTCTGCTTTACACACTTTTACTCTCCTTGAATTTTGGACTCCTTCTGAATCCCTACAGAGGGATTGTGCATTCTCATTAATTTCATTCTTCTCAAGCTAGGTCCTTTCTGAACAATTTGTATGGATATAATAGAATTGTATCTTATCTCAGCAGTTTTTTCCACTATACCTCACATCACATTCCATCAGACCCACCTTGTTAATAACCTTAAGCAACTCTTCTTGGTCATAAGAGATTGTGGCTGCCAAATGATGTTTCTGGGAACAATCTCTCTCCATGTGTTTCCCTTTTATGATGCCATTATCTGTTGTTGCTTGAAAAGGATGCTGGAGGTATCAGCTAGATGTATTTGTAACACTTACAGTGCATACGGAAACACACACAGAGCACCATTCATTTGCCCACTCAGCCAATTGCAAGCAGACATTTTCTTTTGGACTCACAGGTTTAGCTAAATGGGACTAATATTGAAGGACTACATTTTATGACTCAAATTAATTAGATCTCATTCTGCTGTAGTTGGTATCCCTTTGTTCTGAATCATGCCTCATGTCATGTGGATGCCTGCGTGAAATGAAAAAAAATAAAGCCAATGTGTTAGTGATATAACCTTAAAATTAAAAATGGAAAGTGGGAATCTGGGACAAGAAAAGTTTAAGTAACTGTTTTTTCAGACAGTGGAGCAGCACACATCACTGGGACTGAACTAATTTTGGTGATGTATTACTTTCGAAAGACATGCAGACCCACATGAGGGAAAGCAGCATTACTTTGTACTGGAACACCAGAGTTAACATAAAAAGACTGTTCCAGTCTAGAGGTTTAGCAGGCAGAATAATTAGTTTACTATAAACCCTGGTTAATGTTAACTGAGGTAGTGAAAATTCTACCCTTTGACACTTTAATTTGTGCTTAAATTTGTCTGATCTTAAACATACTGACCTAAACATATTTTATAATGGTCATGTGAGACCTCAAAATATAGGGTTTTCTATGTAAGTAAGAGAGCGCAACAATCTGCTTACTAGTCAAGTTGCATCCCTGATTGTTATCATTATAAAATCTTCAAGAATGTTTAAAAAAGGTTTATATTTGTTACTGCCCTGTGGTTCTGTGAGTAGATTATTACAGTTCATTTGAAGATCATGATATTACTAATGTCATGAGCAACAGCTGTTTCCACATTCAAGACAAGTTAGAATGACTTTGTTAAGTCAGGTGGGGAAACAGACATCTAGTGATTCTGCCTGACATGAAGAATCAGTTTGGAGGCTACAGAACACCATATTAGAGATCCAGATGGTTTGTGTATCGTAAGCAAAATATAACCAAAGATAAAATGGAACAGGTTGCAATTGTATAGGGTTTTAGGAGTATTTCATGTAAGTTTCACTCTTCTTTCAAGAATTTCCTCATGCTGTGCCTATGTGCTCCTTTTGTTTGCTTAAAAAAAAAACCCAGTAAAAACCCGGAGCGTCCTTTTACTTGCATGAATGTATCTATCTCCAAAACCAAAGTTTAATCCTCTATGGAAATGCATACTTCTTTTTTCTTTGCTTTCATGTGTAAACTCAGTTTTTACCTATTGTACAGAACATTGTTATCAAGGACCATAGGAAAAGCTTTTGTAGTCTAGAAGAAAAGAACACTTTTAGGGCCATGCTTCCAAGTTGTGCTTGCTGGAATAGAGAAAGATGAACATCAGAGAACCAGTTTGGTGCTCTGGTTCTCACAGCTTCCTTAGCCCCAGGGTGTTATGGCTTTCAAGTTTTGTCCATTTGAGTGGGGTCCTCTACAGGCCTTGTGCCAGTGACAGTCACATATCTTTGATCTGTCCTGTACCTATTCTGCCTCTTTGCCATCCTGCAATATGCTGTCTTGGTCCCTGGGAAAAGCAAGGCAACAGCTAGCAGATGATTTGCCTTCAGGCTGCTTTTTGCTGTCTGCGTAAGAGGTGCATTCTTTCAAACATTAAGCAGACTGACCATAGCTACTGGTACTATTGCACCTTGGCTGCTGGAAACCTAGGCAGATGTCTGAATTCTTTCTTCTCTGCTGAACAAAAGTTTCTGGATGGAAGTAGGCAGGTGTTTAGTGTAAGCTTGTTAGGCAATAACCTGATTTTAGGCATGAACAGCTGACAACTTCAGGGCCACTGATAGTAATTTCTTTAGCTAACCAGTATCTAAGACACATACAACACTGTGATTAATTCCCCTTGTACATAGAAACAGCATCATCATGTATTACAATTTGAATAATTGATGTTGAATACATTCTACAGCTTGATTGACAATGGTTCTATAAAAAAGATGCACTTTGATCAAAAGCTGAACAACTTTATCAGTGAGATAGTGTACTGTGACAGGTCACACTGTTTACCTTTTGTAATTTACAAATTTACAAAAAAGGGTAAGAGGTGAACTGAAGTGATATTATTCAGACAAACCGAACTAATTTTCTGGAAATAAGAGGCAAACTCTGGCAAATAGTTTTTTCCGACAAATTAGTTTTCCAAAATGCTTAGTGATAATAATAAAATATAACATAAAAGTGAAGAGTGTTAAAATTACATGCCCACAGTAGATAAAGCTAGTACAAGGGCAATTGTTCCTCTCTCTTTTGCTGCTTTTTGAAACAATTTATAAAATAATAAATAAAAGTGATGCAATGGCAATGATTTACTTGAGTTTTCAGAAATGCCTTTGATATGTTTTCTCAGAACTATATATATATATAAAAAACTGTTAAAGATGAAAGCCCTGAAACATGGGGTAAAAATGGAGCAGAGAAAGAAAAGAATGGGTACAGGAGACAGGAGGATGCCTCACTGCTTGTTATTTGGGTCAGTTATTTGTGCGTGATTTAGAGGAGAAAGTGGATAGTGAATTAGTATTTACTTTGTGATGTAAAGCTATTTTTTTTTAGTGAAAATCATGGCAGATTGTGAGAAATGACACATTTAACTTGTGTTACAGAACTTCTATGCACACTTGCTAAAATTCTTCAAGTATCCTATACATGTTGAATTTGTAGTGCACTATAGAAAGACCTGAAAAATGCATGATTTTACTCTGCTCTGTGCTTAATTTTTGTAATATTACTGGAAAGATGTTTTAGAAATGTGCCCTGAGAAGACACCAAAGAAGTAGTTTTGAAATGCACCATGCCAAGTATGAGACATACAACATTAGGTACATGTAAATTGACAAGAAAAAATGTTAGTAGGAAACTGACTAACTGATGTATTCAGAGTTGAGGGCATTGGCCATTTTCTACTTTATTGAGCAATAAAAGGAGAAATCCAATTGATGTTCACTAAGAAATCCAGTGAAACTGCAGAGCTATATTCTAAGAACAAATTAAAAAAAAATGCATCTTTGTTGAGAGCAATTTTGTACAAACTTTGCTCATTTTGGTTAATATTGCTTCACAAGTGTCCTGCCTGTCTCATTAGCGAGAACTAATGTTTGCTGTGTGAATAAACCTGGTATATTTTAGCCATTGAAATAGAAATCACCTGTGGCATTAGGCTATATTTCTGAGGAACTCTAAAAATGACCCATTATGCCACATAGAACTAGCCAAGATGAAGTACCAAGGGCAATCCCTTTTCAATTTTTGAGTATGCTAGTCTCCCTGACATCTACTCATCTATTTTTTATAAGATGCAGGCTGAGAAACAATTGGCAGAGTTGTCCTGCATAGTGTTTAACACAGGTCTCTTTTTCTCTAACTATATAATGCACTATTTAGGAGTATGTAAAAGTTTCAGTGATATGGTATGAGTCAATTCATAAGGAAATTGGGAAGATACGTTCCTCCTGTATTCAGTATTTATTTCCACAGATTGCCCTTTCTCTTCCACTCCCCTTTCTCTTCCTCTTCCCTTTCCCCACAGTAAACTCCAACTTCTTGTTTATATGGGAAGTTCTGTGGGGTTTATAATAGCCACAAAAGTTAGAAATAGTAACAACTCCTAGCTCATCTAGTCTATTATTCTGCCAGTGTAGTTTGTTCCTTACAGCACATTTTCTTGTGCGTTGTTCAACCTACTTTCACAAGTCCCAAGCAATGAGGGTTCTGCCACTTTGTCCAGGAGACTATTCCCCAACTTAATAGATTTCATTGTCAGCAAGAGTGACATCTGTCCACAAGAGATTAAAATGGCCACAAATCTTACCGCCTTCCAAACTAAACGTCAACCCCATCTGTCTGCTACAGCTTTCCTTCAATAACTAAAAAGAGCATTGAAATCAATAGCTGAGTGGCACAATGAAGAAGAAATCTACATGCATAGGAAAGGATACACTGAAAGAGACAAAACATCAAGTGTATTCAGGCTAGTGCTGATTTGATTGGTTTGATCTTGTTTTTTTTCTGTTTTTTTTTTTTTTTTTTCTTTGTCAAGCCTTTTGACACCATGGTGATGATTGTAGTTAAAACAGCTAGCTAGAAGAGAGAGATAGACAGAGAGGCACGAAGTCATAATAATGAAACTGGTTTCTATAACAACAGGTGGAGTACCAATATGAATGGATCCAAGGCAGGTTGTCTGTGGAAAGAACCCTGATTTTCCACCGTTTTGAATTGTCAATGCATTACATATCAGTAAGTGCTAAGTGGAGAAGGCACTTGATACAGAAGTAGTAGTAAAGATTAACTCTTCACAAGAAAGTGAGTTTTGTAACTCTTAACACACAAAGCTTGTTTATTGTGTTATATTATTGACATAGTGCTCGTACATAGACCCAGCTGTACTGGTTATTGTGCAAATGTAGAGAAAAGGATGTTCACTGTGCCTTAAAAAAAGGGCATGGGGTGGCGACAGAGACTGGCTGGAGATATGAACAAATGAGGATGGTAGTAGGTCCCAATTTGTTGCTTCCAGATTATTGTCTTTCTTTGCCTTAACTGTATATGGTGAGACAGAGGAGAATGGTGAAAACATGAGATGTGTAAACTTACAGGTTTATGTTATTCACATGCATGCTAGTTTTGTACATTATGCATCTGTGAGAAATTTACACTAATAACTGACTAAATTTCTATTATTCTGATATAGATTTTGAGAAAGAAAATAAGTTAGCTGTGATTGTAAAAAAATATTTGAAGATTTGTTTTTAACTTTCTCCACTGAGCTCTAATTGAGCTAAGCCTTTTGATAAAGATATCAAAATATATTCGATATCAAGAAATAAGAAATTTGAAGTTGTGGCTGGGGCTGGTTGATGCAGTTTGCATTTTTTTAACTGAACTTCAGAGCTTGGGGGACCTCAAAAGAGAGCTGCCTGCTGAAGGAAAACATAAAAGAGGATTTGTGCTGCATCACTTATATTTGCACTAAACTTTGCGACTATGCAGAGACATATGCCACAATAATAATATTCAGAATTAGTGAAATATTACAGATTTAACTGCAAAGTTTTTCAGTTTATGTTGTAGCCTAACTCCTTACCTTTTCTTCTCATTTGAAATCTACTTTGACTACTTAAAGGACAGAAGGACTTTTTTGGATGGTTTTATGTTTCCACAAAACTAAAGCAGTCAAGTCACAAAAAAAAGAGATGAAATAGCCTCCCTCTTTTTGCTACCCCAATACAGATTTTTCATAATCACATGTGTAAAGAGTGCCTGCAAAATTTCTTACTGTTGTCTGAATTAGGACAACTGATACTTGTAACTACTGCTTTGAAATGGTCAAAGGCTGGAAATGCCAAGAGCTCTAATTCCCTGCTGAAGGAGTGCTTCAGTACTCACTCTGAGAGAGAATGTAGGCAAAAGCATTGTCCTTTTTTTGATACTTTACTTTCCAGATTACAACTAGGTTTGACAGAACTTAACTTATGCAAGGCAAGGGCAAGAAAGCAAAAACTTTCCCACTCTACTTTGTGTAGGTTGAGCTGTTACAATCTCATTACTCTGACTTTTCAACATTCTTCCATTGACACCTTCCTACTCTCCTTGCCTTGTGTCTGAAACCAGACAGAGACCATATTTTCTTCCTTCCACTGTGAGATTCTTATTACACACTTGAGAACTGTAACCTAAACAAAACAGCAATTAATTATAAGTTTTTGCAGACTGGTATAGAAACCTGGAAGGATGAAAATAAAGCAATTCTGGGATAGCTCGTAGGAATGATAGGGGGATCAAAGAATCCCCTGGGTATTCATTTGGAGTTTTATGCTTAGAGACTTCTGAGACAAATGCAGAAAAGAAATTAAGAGTTAAAATAATACATTGGCTATGCCAGTTTAACTTAATAAATGTCAATAATTACTGGAAATGTTTGAAGTAATTTGGCTAAGTCTTTAAGGGCTCTCAAGAAAAGTCCGTGGAGCCATTGTGGACAAGTGATCCTAGGCAGCAAGTGATTCCCAGCACAGAAGTATAATAACCATCTTTGGAAGGCAAAGAAATTATATTAAAGTGACAGTAAATCAGATTTTTTAAAAAAATTCTGTAACAAGGACAATCTATCTACTGGAGGTCATTACATCTAGGAATTGTGTAAGAAATTTTATCAGTAGCAGTTTGAGTATCTTTATCAATTCTCTTGGTGTTGAAATATCTACTATGTTTCTGAAGATTGGTGGTGCCCTTAAATTCCAAATATTCCTTTAGGGTTATTTCAATAATAGCTTAAAATAGAATATTAATTTAAAAATAATAGACTTGAGAGCTGATAAAGAAATCTGTGTGCAGAAATATATGACACGATCATTTGTAAAGATTTAAATCTGTCAACGTAAAGAACAATTTTTCATTTCCGGGATTTATTGTTTTGTCTTTGTCTCTCACTCCATTACTGTTTCTCTCTGCTACATTAACGTTGAGCAAGTTGTAAATGAAATAATGTGAAGTGAAGACAGGGGAAAAAGACTCGCAGTTTGGCCTTTTAATAACTTTCTGAGTCTTTTCCTCTGCCAAGCCCATCATTACTGGCACTATTAGATCTCTACAGGTGTGCTCTTCTTAAGACCTTTTCGACTGCTGCTGGTCAGGTGGTGACATTCTGAAGGTCCATATTGTTGGCATTGCTGGAGTCTCCTCCCTTCAAGTATACATAATCTTTGAAGAGCAATATAAGCCCATTCGTCTTTTCCTCTTCGAAGTAAATACGTTCACTGACAAACTAGAAAGAAATAGTCCAGGCATAATCTGAGTAACAGAGGAGTCAAATAGTTTGCTTGTGTTGTTTGCATTTATTAGTACTTTTTTGACATCCTCTCTCCACTGTGAGGAATAATTGAAGTTAAGCACACTAAAATAAGTACTGGAATAAGAAACTCAGTCAAATCCAATAAAGACAAACAATTAAAAGTGAACTTAAATGCAACTGATATTTTATATAGAGTGTGGTGATAATGAGAAGAGATGGAAAGATGCAAGGGCTAAAGGTGTGCAGCTACATTAGAAAAAGTCCTGCAAAATGATGTCCTAACCTGTGCATCAGCAGTTTGAATCAAGATGTTCAACGTGAATCTCACTGGTACAGTGATTGGATGAAAAAGATGTCAAATTACCTGCATGGTTACACCTTTCTGTTTAACTCTTAACATGTGAAAGTAAGTGGTGTTTATATCAAGAGTAAAATAGTCTCACTGTCTTGCAAATGAATATATGTGTGTGTATATATACACGTATATATGTATATCTATTTTTATATCTATACAGGGAATTATATATCACTCTGATGGTGATGTTTAGGAGAGTGACCAATCAGAACAGTTTCACATTTTAAAACTAAAGTTTTACTAGATTAATTCATTAATAATGTACTTTGTGCTAGTGGTCAACTCTTACACAATGTACATCATCACTACATGTATAAAGCTGTTAGTCTTTAGCAATCGTATTCTAAAAGAACTGTGGGTATAAAATACCACAGAGCTGTTGCAATATAGTTAGCACTGATGGCTGTGGTCTGTAGTGGTTGTTAGTTGCAGATGTCAAATTAATCAACCCTGATGGGTCTTTGATGAGAGAAGTAGGCTTATCATCTTCTGTGATTTTCTTTCTTGCTTGCGCCTGAGATTCTTATGCTATAACCCTGGTCCCCGAAAGGGGGTTCTCCTCTGCTTCTGATACTGCCTGTCTTATTTTATTTTTTCTTGCTGGTCATGTTTTCTATGTATTTGGGAAGGTGCCCTGCCTATTTGCAGTTCCTTGTGCTTCCTCTGTCTCGTAACTTTTTGTTACTTGGATGCCACCTGTCTGAAACTACAACAATCTTTGTCTGCCTCATTGGTGATCACATTGTTCACATACTTATGTAAGATTGTGTCTAGTTGTACCATCTCAGTGTTACAAAATACTTGCATGTTATTGTTAATTACACCATTCTACTAGTTTTATATCCAGTTTATGCAAACAAATATTAACAATACTCATCATGTGTGGATATCACAGGCCTCAGTTTTCATTAAACCTGATTTTAGAGAAGTAGGTCTAAGAATGTATAAGAATTGGTCTGAGCATTTTGTAAGAATTTGTCATTCTCCAATCTTTTAACTGAGATTTGTTTTTGCAGTGCTTTTCATGAAAGAGATCAATGAATATTTGGATGAATAACTTGCACAGATACATGAACTTATTATACAGTGGCAGACAGTTTTTTCAAAATGCTTAAAATAGAAGTTATCTTCCTCAAGGCCATGATCTAAATATTTTTGGATAAGTGAGTTATTTTATGTTAACTAAAAATAACCCATGTGTGAAACTGGATAGAAGTTAGTAGCCAGTTGAAACTTCACTTAAATAAAAACAGAGTTAAAATATATGTATTTTAACTGCAGATGAGTTGCATGTTAAAGCTGCTTTTGAAGCTATGTGGAGTTGGAGTCCTTCTTGGATACAAGATCAGGTTCAAAGATTGCAAGAAAAGATGGGACAACAGAAGTGACGACAGGATCAACAGTATGTTTCTATTTTAGAAACAGAGCTACAGCTGATGTTCCTGACATGCACCTGCACCTGCACAGTAGTTTATGAGGCTCGTCATGTGTCACATTGACAGTGTAACTGAAGTGAGAAAGTGAACTCTTTCTTTGCATGCGCAGTTACTTACCTCTAGTATTTTCATGGCATGCTATATTGTACTTCCTTATGCTGCCCATATATGATCTGAGTAATAAAAGATGATGATCAATTTCTGGAGTAATTATTGTATATCAATGTATTTATTGATCATTTCTGCCTCACACATGCCATAATAACTCAATTTTAATGCTACTGTTCTCTGCATTTGCTTTTGCCCCAGAACAATGTGCCACAGATGGCTAAAACTTTTTACACTTTCAAAGCAGATGATCCTTTCCTACTACCTAATGTGAAATATGCCCAGATATTTTAACTACTTTTGCAATATCATAGAACATAAACACTATTTCTGTCCCTACAGAAGACATAAAGAGACTGCTTTAGTGGCTCTATTTTCAGAGGTATTTAGTCATCCCTAGATACCTACAGGAAACACTGTTAAACTACACCAGGTTTTCTGTTTAAAACTATTTAGATGTGAATGCATTGCTTTCATAGAGCCATAGTTAAAATGAAGCAGCAGCGTGTGGACATAAAACTTACTCTACAGCTCTACAATCTTCAACTTAAACAATCTCTGTTGCTGGCTAGGCCAGAGATGGCTGGGGAAATGAGCTTTGGCAAACCAATAGTTACATGGTGTATACCAGTTCTTACTAAGAATTAACATGAAATTTCCACATTCGTTAGAGGCTCTGACTAGGGTTGTTTGGGAATTTTTATTGAAAAGAAAGTGGAGCAGTGTCAATGCTGATGAATTATTTGATTTGAAAAATACACTGAACTTTTTCTGAAGTACTGATATAGCCTTCTCTGTTGTTTGCCTCCTCACCCACCCACTCCAGTGGGTGGGTCTGTGCGTTGGTAACAAAGAATTGCAGAAAAGGGAAACTTTTTCTTTTTACTTGCAATCAACAAAATTTTTAGTTTTGGTTGGCAAATTCAAATATTTTTCAGATCAGTTGGAAAAACCTGAGAGTAATTTTTTTTCATGATTTGAAATTTGGAGGAAAAGGCTTTCACATCTTTGAAATACACGTGGATGTAATAATAATTTTTTTCTGCGTGTCGTGATGTAAGGCAGATTGCATAGCTGTCTCTTTCAGGAGAAGCCCTCTGACTCCTGGTCCATATATTCTCTGACTGAGAAGGAACAGTGTCTTAACTGATGATGTTATTTTACCAGTTTCAGTTTGTTAATCTCAGAAAAATATCATCCATGAACAGACCTTCTCTTTCTTTCTCCCCCCTCCTCACTTTTTTTTCTGTCTCTCATTCTTTTACCTTTTCTTTCATTTTAATTTTCCTTGTTCAGTGCAAGGTCAAGCTTTGTGTTGACAGTCACTGTGACAACAGCTTCTTGATAAAACCGGTAATATGCTCAAATTTGTAAATTCCTTTAAATTACCTTTCTGGAGGTATATTCCCGTCACGTAAACAGAAAATAAATCAGTAATTCTGTCTTTTGAGATATGCGGTGTACCAAGAAATTAACTTTTGTAAAAAATTCAAGCATCATTCCAATATTCTGCGTCCCCTTTTATAAGAATCTGTAGGAAAAATAATCAGAGTAACAGATGAACTTTTTTCTCCCTAATATTTTAGCCAGAACTGGCCTGGTTCATCTCTTTTGAAACTCTGGATATTTCACCTTTTCCAATTCTGCCTGTGCTTAACTAGAAGAAATAAATATAATTTTTATATATAAATAAAATGAAGAATATATGTTTCAAATAATGCAATGTTTCCAATTTTTCAGGACATCCAAAAATAGCTGTTTTCTTTCTTTTCACTTGAATGATTAAATATAAGAAAACCAGGAAATCTGAAAGAGAAATCTGAACTTGTAAAATTAATCTGCAAAGCAGATTAGAAAAATTTGGTCTTTTTCACATATAATGCCACACACTGTAATATTGTGCAATTTTGTTTACAGCTCTGCGTGGCCTGAGATACATGTTTAGGCATGTAGAGATTGAAAGCCTGCTATTTCGGCAGCAATCAGAACTAGGAACTTTGAAGTGGGGAACATATGGCTCAGTATACAGGATGAGTAATTGAATATTGGAATAAATACCCTTCCTTGTAGGAAAGCTATTGCTATTTTTAAAAGGAGCTATAATCATTGACCTTTTAAGTCTCTGAATTGTGGTAATTACGGGCTCTTGGTTTCACTTGTGAAGGTATAAAATACACAGAAGAAATAAAGCCCTACTAAAATACTGATATTTTTCTGCCCTGTATGAAGCCGTAGCTAAATGATGCTCTGGGAGAGCTTATTGCCCTTTTTTGGTGTGACTCATACAACTCATTCACAGCTTTCCTCTATATGAGTAATGTGACCAGACTAAAGCAATGTTGAGAAAATCTTTGTATCATGCTATATAAGTGAAAGACCTCATTTAGTCATGCTGCTAAAGGTATTGCAAAGTGAAGAAGAGAAGTAGCACACTGCTCATCACTAGCTTCCACTAGACTTTTCACAGCCTCTACTTAATTGCATTATGTCACTGTATCTAAGTTGCTTATCCAAGCAATAAGCTACACTTCCAAGCTAGACTTCCTCTAGCAGAAGAAATTTTTACCTACAATTATCTATCAAGAATCCCTTTCACTGCAAAATAATACTCAAACTGCTGCTAGCTCAGCAGGTAGCTAAGTAGAGTTCTAGGGCTTCACACACTTCCCAACAGTAGACTTTCTTAAAGAAATGCAGATGTGTCTTTCCCCTTTCCAGTAAGAAAAGCAGAATATTGATTGCCTCACTTCTTTTTGCCTTGTGTGTTTGGACTCAATATTTAGTTTAATTTACAGCTCCTATTTGTAAGGGTTTCCTTCCTCTCATAAACTTTCTATGTCTATTCTCATTTAATTTTGTTTCACACCATTCAGATCTTACCTAACATCAATTTCTTTGCATCTGCGCTGCCCCTTCCATTTATCATGCTTTCCTTCCTCTTAATTCTTCCCTTCCTTTTTCTTTCATTGCCCAATCCAGTTCTCTCAGGTCAATTCCTGTTCTCATTTAATATAGTGTCTAATCTGCACAACCTCTTCATCAGGAGCTTGCCAAGCCACTCTCCATCATTTACCAGCAGTCCTGGTTAACTGGGAAGGTCCCGGATGACTGGAGGCTTGCCAATGTGACGCCCATCTACAAGAAGGGCCAGAAGCAGGATCTGGGGAACTACAGGTCTGCCAGCCTGACCTCGGTGCCGGGGAAGATTATGGAGGGGTTCATCTTGCGGACACTCACAAGGCATGTGAGGGACAACCAGGGGATCAGGCCCAGCCAGCACAGGTTCATGAAAGGCAGGTCCTGCTTGACCAACCTGATCTCCCTCTGTGACCAGGTGACCCACCTAGTGGATGAGGGAAAGGCTGTGCATGTGGTCTACCTGGACTTCAGTAAAGCTGTTGACATGGTCTCCCACAGTATTCTCTTAGAGAAGCTGGTGGCTCACAACTTAGACAGGTGTACTCGGCTGGTGACCAGTGGTGTTCCCCAGGGCTCAGTTTTGGGGCCAGTCTTGTTCAGTATCTTTATCAATGATCTGGATGAGGGGATCGAGTGCTCCCTCAGTAAGTTTGCAGACGACATCAAGTTGATCTTCTTGAGGGTAGGAAGGCTCTGCAGAGGGATCTGGACAAGCTGGATCGATGGGCTGAGACCAATTGTCTGAGGTTTAACAAGGCCAAGTGCTGGGTCCTGCACTTGGGTCACAACAACCCCATGCAATGCTACAGGCTTGGGGAAGAGTGGCTGGAAAGCTGCCTGGCAGAACAGGACCTGGGGGTGCTGATTGACAGCCAGCTGAACATGAGCTGTCAGTGTGCCCAGGTGGCCAAGAAGGCCAATGGCATCCTGGCCTGTTATCAGAAATAGTGTGGCCAGCAGGAGTAGGGAAGTGATCGTGCCCCTGTACTCGGCACTGGTGAGGCCACACCTTGAATACTGTGTTCAGTTTTTGGTCCCTCACTATAAGAAGGACATGGAGGTGCTGGAGCGTGTCCAGAGAAGGGCAATGAAGCTGGTAAAGGGTCTGGAGCACAAGTCTGATGAGGAGCGGCTGAGGGAACGGGGGTTGTTTAGTCTGGAGAAGAGGAGGCTGAAGGGAGACCTCATCGCGCTCCACAACTACCTGCAAGGAGTTTGTAGCGAGGTGGGTGTTGGTCTCTTCTGCCAAGTAACTAGTGATAGGACGAGAGGAAATGGCCTCAAGTTGCGCCAAGGGAGGTTTAGATTGGACATTAGGAAAAATTTCTTTACTGAAAGAGTGGTCAAGCCTTGGAACAGGCTGCCCAGGGAAGTGGTTGAGTCACCATCCCTGGAAGTATTTAAAAGATGTGTAGATGTGGCGCTTAGGGACATGGTGTAGTGGGCATGGTGTTGTTGGGTTGACGGTTGGACTTGATGATCTTAGAGGTCTTTTCCAACCTCAATGATTCCATGATTCCATGATTCTATGATTCTACCACTGTTTAACCACCTCCCAAGACATGGAACCAAAGGGATAGATAATCTCCTAGTCCGTCCTTTTTACTGATGCATGTTCTCAGTATGTTGTACGTAATATCTAATCTCATAGGGCACAGGCTGCATTTTTTACTGAAACATTCCTTGCTCATTTTGGGTTCCTTGTAAGTAATAATAATACAATAAATCAATTTTTTCTTAAATGGTATAAGTGACGGAACTCAAATAGGATAGGAGTATTACCTCATTATCCAGTTTAATCACCTGTGCTTAAATATTGTTAAGAAATGATGTAAACAAACATAATGAGAAAGTTTTCTCTCCCAGCCATGCTGTGAGTGTGGAAAAAGTTATGCTTCTGTACATTCACCTGTGATTTTCAATTAGTTGTTGACAGGTGTGTAAGAGTATTGTTAAATGAGTGGCTTAATTGTTTATTCTTTCCTCTTTCTTATAGATTGAATGGATTTGAAAATGCATTAGTGTGAAAATGAGGCTCAAGAAAATGAGGTGTTTATTGTCTGCATAGTCAATCCTCATTCTCCTTTAGAGGACAAAAGAAAATATTATTTTAACTGTCTAGTTTTGCTTGCATGAAATGTTGTCTTTTGCTGGATGCAACAAAAACTACTTCAAGCTTGGAAATTTCAAATCTCATCTGTCCTGAATTAGATTTCCTTCCCTGTAGGTAAAAATTTGTAGTTTTCTTAAAAAAAAAAAAAAAAGAAAAAAAAGAGGCTATTTAGTCTATTTGCCGTGAGCCTATGAGTAGACCAACTAACACCAATTAATATCATAGCTTCATAAACTATAAATAATAAAAAGAAAGCTCTTTAACGTCAAAGAATAGTCACCTAAACAGCCAAGTTAAACAGTACAGTTTGTATTACATCACTTTGGCAAATATCTTTCATTTGTGTGTTTTTGAAACTCAGGATGAAGGCCAATTTAACCTTAATTAAGTTTTGTTTTACTTGGCTATCTAAATGCCTAAACTGCTGTACTGTAGACTCATGGAGAAATGTAGGTGGAAAAAAGCTATGTGGCCCTCTGGGTTTACCTCCTGCCAGACCAGAATTGCAGCCTCTAGTATTATCTCAGTTGCCTTTGCTGGCTGAGTATGACGCAAGTTATGTGCCTTCAAAATTTTGCTGTGGTTCAGTAGAACTAAAAATTAGGTGTTTTTTATCTTTTCAAGCACTTTTTAACTGATATTTGTCCTTTTAAAAAAAATTTATACTCCCTACAGCTATTATTTATATAGTATTATATCTTTCTGGTACTTGAATGCTCTTTTTAGATGGCAATCATCTTCCATGCACACACCCTTGCTGTTTCAGTTTTAATTTTTTACATCCTACCTTCCTTTCCCCATAGTGCTTTTTATGGTCGTCCTGAGGCATGAAGTCTGAGATCCAGGATCTCTGCATTCTGATCTTTGACAATTTATTGCTTTTTACAGAATGGATCAAATCACATTTAGATCTATTCTTTCCCTTTCTGTATGATGAAGAATTAAGCAAAGAAAAGTAAAGAGGAATGACTTAGAAATGTAAATGTTTATGACTGCTCATAAGGTGATGACTTGGAGTTTGTCTACGACACCTAGTCACCCCTTAAAACTCTCCTGATTAACCTCAGTAGTTTAGAGTGAGTAATAAGGGAGATAACAGTTAAATAGCAATTGTTTATGTGTATTATGTTAACTTCTGAACGTTTAGCCATTCCATCATAAAGTTATTTTACTGCTAGCAGTGACATTCAGGGAGTAGGATGGGATGGCAGGCACAGAAAGGGGCACCTACTCATAGAATTTTAAAACATTAGAAGAAATCATCATGGATGGTAACTTATCTAGGGTTTCATTGTTGAAGTATCTTTCTTACATACTGGGCTAAATTCTCGTAATGAGTGATATAAGGTCCATTTGATTGACACAGAAAACATGTAGCAACAGTATGCACAATATGCAATTAAACCAACTATTGATGAAAACTCATTCTCACAGGTATTGCTGTCTCATCAGACCTCTTTCTTGCAAGTCTGGAAAAAGAGTAGCACCTAACTGGCAAGAGGAAAACACCCCTTCCTCTCTGTACTTTTTGTCTTGGTATTGCACCATGCTAATGTCTCAGTTTCTTCATGCTGAAAGCAAGGACAATCTTTTTAAAACATAGGTCTTAGAATTATTTCAGAGGTAGCAGGAACAGCACCTAAGCTATTTGTAAGCAGTGGGGCTCCTCCATTGGACTGCTGAATCATAAATGTGGAGTTCTGGGTCAGGAGTCCAAAAACTTCGACTATTTGAGTTGGATTTGCCCTCCCTGTGCAACTTGGTGCCTCCTTTTCTTATCTGGATTGTTTGCACAACGGTTCAGAGACAAGCACTGCCTACTGAGGGACTTCTGCTCTTCGGAATTTGTTTCTTCCTTGCAATAATGGTTGCTAAAGGGTTGAGGGCTTTTACTCATTGTCTTACCTTCAGCGTTATCTAGGACAAGGGTTTTCTTTATCCTTTGCCCTCACCTCTCAGCCTTTGTAAGCAGCAAAGTTTAAAAACTATGGGAAGAATGAAGGTGCTGGTACAAAATGTGTCACAATGACTCCTTCTGCAACTGCGTAAAGCATTTTGCATAGACTTTTCTAGTTCTTCCAATGTTCTCAATGTGGTAATCTCCAAGAGCTTTTTACAAGCATGAAGGAAGCAGCATAATGGGTCTGCTACATGGTTTTGTCTTTCTGTTTAAGAGGAGAATGGGATTTTGGGAGCTGAACCTCTTGCTTGGTAATATGCATACATGAAAGCAAGTGGGAAATGCTTCTTATCACAGCTTATTTTATCCACATTTGTAGCACTGCCATCACCAGACAAGCACTTTTAAATGCATTTTTACTTTGAGAGGACACATGCACAGTACAAGTAGAGTATACAAAATGACTTAAAAAAATCCTTGTGAATAATGATTGAATTCTGTGTGACTGTCTTAAAAAACAAAACCCCGTGGTGACAGTACAAATATTTCCAAGCTTTCCATTTTCTTTTCATTATTATTCTTCATATTTTTGACACTCATTATACAGGACTGTATTAACTGATGATATAGCATCATACCGTGTTTTCAGAGATTACTGCTGTCTGAGTGAAGATCTGTTGTCGATTTTACTAGTAATGATTATTTTCCATTTGAAACTCTAAGGGCAGGAAAGGACACGTCTAAAAAAGTCACATATGGGGGATGTGGCACACCCCCCTTTACAGATCATTTACAAAGTGGTGTCCTTGAAAATACAATGCCCACCAAATTAAGACTGTTAAGGCTGATTAAAAGGATTACAACTTTTGCCCGGATAATGGAATAGCAAACTGGAGTTTTTAAAGCCTTGTTCTTAGGAGAGTCTACAATATGTGTACGTGTAAAAAAATCACCAATGTCTACCCTTTATTCTTATGTTTCTCTGCTCCTGTCACTTTACAGATCTTCATGCATTGAACACACTGTACTGTGGAGTTGATCAGCAGGATATGGGGAAAAAAAAACAAGAAGAAATAATTAAAAGAATAATGTAGCAGTTCAGTAATCTGTGAAAGCAAACTGTATAATCTCTACTCTGCAAAGTTTTTCCCATTTCTGAAAGACCCCCCCCCTCTTTCTGTTATCTAATTTTTCGTTACTTGTAGTGTACCATAAGCTCTTCCTGTTTGTTTTTGTGGTCTTATTTAAATATTTCATTTGAGGCCAGTGATCTGGTCCAGGCTTCCATATGCATCAGAATGACAGAAATCCCAAATCATTCTCTGTTGCTTTCTGCCTATTCACCCTTCTGCCTACAGATCCTGGAATTTGAAATTATATGTTGGTAGTGTCAGCTAAACATCTTTGTAATTTTTAAATTTTCCACAATATTTCCATGTAGACATCTGCAGAGGCTTAGGTCAAACACTTAAACATTTAGCAGGGAAAATATTCGTTACTTGTTACTTTAGCAGGAGCCTTAGTTGTCCTGAGTGCAACCTGGATGGTGAGTGAATGGAAACCAAACTGAGTAGTGGATATCCCCAACTCAGCTCTTCCTTAGGAGTAGGGATGCTCTGCGCCTATCCATATTGTCTGGCAGTAAAGTCAATCAAAGAGGGATTCACCCATGCAATGTTGTGCTCTGGTTTCTGCCCTTCTAATTTCTTGTGGGGCTAAGATGTAAACTATGAGTGATAGTGCAGGAAGGAAAGTGGGTGCCTGCACAAATGTTTAAAGGAAAGGAACTTCTTAAATTGGCTTTTCTGTTAAAGAAAGTGTATGAAGATCCTTATCTTTAGAATAAACAAGAGATGCTTCAAAAAGGGGTTTTTGTTGGCTAAAATATGTAGGATATTTTGGGCTCTAATCCTGCTGTTCTCACTCAGCTCCAGGATATCCTTACTGGGAAAGGTGAAGTGTCTGCATAGAAGCATATAACAATACACTCATGAGACTTAATGGAGGTTGCCCAAACTAATTCCAGCAAAAGGAAAGGAAAAAGGTTACTGTTATGTCTTGTCTTATGCTATCTGTTTTTATGTGAACCTTTATATTTTTTATGCTTTCTTTAGAGGTGATTGTGAATTCTGAAATCCATTTTACAAGCCCTGTATGTTAAATGCTTACATGGTCACATAGTTGCCGTGGGATGAAGTAATAAACCTGAATGTCTGTAATTTCTGTGGCAATAAGTGTTGCCACCTTCAAACTAAATAATAATTAGAGATGTTGATACTGCATGAGACATAGGAAAGTTCTTACTCTACACTTGGCCATGTGATTGGGACATCTGCCTCCTGCGCAGGGTATATGAAAGGTGATACTTACAGGCTGCTGTTGTCTGTTTCTGCCGTGGCACTGAGAATATACGAGTAGACAGTTGGAAACAAATTCAAATGAGCAAAAGACCAGATAAAGTACTGTCTGCCCTCTTTTCATACAGGCCAAGAGATTTGCATTTATATAAAAAGTCTTGCATCATACAGAATGTCTGATCACCTTACAAAACATACTTTAGCTAGAAGAGATATTTGGGAGGACTGGGATTAACTTTAGAGATGTAGGCAATTGGACTATGCTGTGACCATTCCAAAAAGTGATACTAGATATGAGTCTGTGTCTGGGATGTGTTCCCAGAGCTTGATAAGAGAACCAGTATGTGAATTATTAACCTAAGACGTTGAGAGCCTCAAGGTTTGAGTGTGGAATGTACCCTGTGAAAAGTGGCACTCATCAAGGCTATAACACCGTATTTTTTCTTATAATGGGCCATATATCACATTAGTAATAAAAAAAAAGATGAGATTGAACTTTTGGCAGATATTTAGTAACTACACTGACAAAAAATGGCAGTATATTTGTTTTTGCAAGATATGATGTGACAAAACAAAATACAAAGTAGTGGAAAGGTGAATCCTTACGGATTCCAATTCACAGGACTATTGCATATTCATCTCAAGGATGTTGAAACATTTTGTTCATTGCTTTCTAAAATCATTCTAAGATTGTCCTGGTTTTGGCTGGGATAGAGTTTTAATTTTCTTCCTAGTAGTTGATATAGTGTTGTGTTTTGGATTTAGTATGAGAATAATGTTGATAACACATTGACGTTTTAGTTGTTGCTAAGTAATGTTTACGCTAGTCAAGGACTTTTCAGCTTCCTATGCTCTGCCAGGTGCACAAGACACTGGGAGGGAGCATAGCTGACCCCAACTGACCAAAGGGGTATTCCATACCATATGACGTCATGCTTAGCATATAAAGCTGGGGGAAGAAGAAGGAAGGGGGGACGTTCAGAGTGATGGCGTTTGTCTTCCCAAGTAAACGTTATGCGTGATGGAGCCCTGCTTTCCTGGAGATGGCTGAACAATGGGAAGTAGTGAATGAATTCCTTGTTTTGCTTTGCTTGTGTGTGCGGCTTTTGCTTTACCTATTAAACTGTCTTTATCTCAACGCACAAGTTTTATCACTTTTAACCTTCTGATTCTTTCCCCCATCCCACCGGGGGAGAGTGAGCGGGTGGCTGTGTTGTGCTGAGTTGCCGGCTGGGATTAAACCACGACAAATATGTACAGACATATGTGGATGGGCAGGGAGGTGAAGTGTTCCAATTTCTTACCAACCTCAGGGACAACTTCTGTGGCTACTGAGTCCTTTAGTTTTAGACAGATAAGGAATGGGGGACTGCTAGAAAGCCAAAACTAAGCATATAGTGCCTATGCTGAGCTTCTAATTTTGTGTAATTCTGAAGTGCAGCTGTTTGTAACAAGAAGCATTCTGTCTTGTTTCTAGCATACCTTCACACTGCACAGTAAAGTCCAGTAGAGTTCAGAGCAGGAAAGGAGGGCTGCTGGCGTCTTTGACTTGTGGAATAACACTGTTACTGCAGAAAATGTGTGGTGTGTCATGAATTAGAAATGGATATGCTTCTGTTAATATGCCTATGTGGGTCTATTTTTTTTTTATTTTTGGCCTTTTATAAAGATCACCATCTCAAAAGATTATATTCTAGGCAACTAACTGTATAACTCAGCAATTATATCCAATTTAGTAAGGAACTGAAGGAAATATGGGTCACTATTGAATTGTCTTTCTAAATTGGATTGCTTTTTTGATTTTAGCATGGAAATCACAGGGATGATTAGGGTAGGCAATAGGATTGAATAACAGATGCTTATTAGAGCCTGACTGGTTTAGCTGAAATAGATTTAAAAATAAAGGTGTTGAAGAAAAATAAAACTCTTAAGAAAAATTATTTGAAAAACTAATTAGCAGTGACCTTTCAGGTAGATATATATTTCCTTGAAACGTTAAAAAAAAAGAAAATACTGAGTTAAGGCTAAAATGCCATTTCTTAATTAACTGGGGTTAAATTCAAAAGTGCTGTGTAATGTCATGTAACTTGCACTTAACTGATATCTAACATAGTCAGGGAACATCTGTGTAGGAATCACACTTCCCTTCCAGTCCTCAGCGTAAAAATTTTAAAGACTCCAATAGATTTCACTACAATATGGTTGAGTGCAGGCAAAACTGATTCTGATCTGTGCATTCATACTGGGTTCACTCAGCATAAAGGGCATTGTCCAGATATTGTTTGGCCAAATAGATCGGTTTGTTAGGTCAGGATTTAAATAAGGAAAATGGGCCTAAACGTTATAAAATTTTGTGTAACTGTGTTTTTCCATGGTATTTGGGTTTGTATGACATCATGTGCTACTTTGAAGTGTCTTAATAAAGGATTATAATATCTTTTCTAAACTCTGATTCTAAATTTGGTAAACCAGAGTGTTTAGAGTGTCATGGACTTACTTATGTTGTGTAGTGAGCAATTAGGGGCCTTGAGCCCTGTTGCTTTCTTAGTAATTAAGTGTGGTCACTGAGTTCCTGGGCAAAACATCCTTATGAAATTTTCATTGAGGGGAAGAACCGTGGTTATATTTTCAGCATGGTGTGAAGGAATTTAGCTGCATGACTCCCATTAATGTTAATAAGTGTTGTGCATCTAAATGGCTGTGCATTGTACTGAAAATTTACCTCTTGGTGTGCTTAGAGTAGAACAGTATGTATTTGAAATCATCCTTCCTTGAAATAACCTGAAAATCTAGTGAATATGGGGGTGGTGGGAAGGCATTCAGAACTACAAGTCAAAAAAGAGCTAGAAGGAACCACAGGGAAAACAAAACCAAAGAGAGACAAAGCAGATCAAACAGCTGTAAAGTCAAACAGAATGTGTTGGAAACAAATGAGGATGTTAAAAGCTTAATAAACCAGACTACAGAGTAATCACAAAACTGCATTTCATTCAGGTCTCATTAAACAAAAGCATTGTGTATCAAAGCACCTTCTCAAAACCAGAAATCTCTTCTGCTGACGACTCTGACTCTCAGACTTCTGTAGTTGTGAATCATGGTGTGTTAAAATGTATACAGGTGCTTCTATTCTTTAACCACAAAGTAAAAGTTAGGACATCAGATTGACCTTCTAGACTTTCATGCTGGGAAGTCTAAATTTATATTGTTCTTTTTTTTTTTATTGACACATTAGGAGTTTCACTGTATCATCCTGTTGAAACAATCACAACTCACGTGTTTGCAGTACAAGCTTGCAATAAGCTGATCTTTCAGTAAACTGACATGTCTAATCTCTAGGACCTATGGGGAAAGAGATGGAGAAAGAAGAAATTATGCTACCTTTATTTACTCACACTTGCAGAGTAGGGTGAGTTTGTTGATCATT
Organism: Calonectris borealis; assembly: GCF_964195595.1. Lineage (NCBI taxonomy): Eukaryota > Metazoa > Chordata > Aves > Procellariiformes > Procellariidae > Calonectris > Calonectris borealis. Next base: position 27,018,033 of record NC_134352.1, on the reverse strand, counting down.
TGCCCAAGGTGGAATTGCAAAAAGAGTCTATAGCATAGGCCAGGCTTTGACCTGACTGAACTGGAACAGTAGAAGGGCTGCCAGTTGTAAATGAAAAGCAAGATTGCCAGGAGGTTTGTGGGAACAATTTTCTCAGCTAGGTTCATCTTTATAAATGCCAAATATTTTATTCATTTTCTGTGAAAAAGTGTGTATATAAGATTATAGTCAGAAAGGCTTGAGGGATCAAAACCCTCTGTTATTAATATTTGATATCCAGTATTCCAAGAAAAAAATACTTAAGTTTGTTGAACATGTCAAAAGATTCTGAAAGAAATACATTTCTAAGTAAGTGGTGAATTACTGTATGCTTGTGTGGTATTTATTGTGATGTTGCTAATCAAAGCTGAACTCTGTAATAATCTTCATGTTCCTCTGGGTGCCCAGTATCGCTGTAGTGCTGCCCCACATTCTGTTTAGCACTTCCTTTATAAAAAAACCCCGAAGGTTCCTGGTGAGCAGTATGAGTTTGAATTAATCTATTTGACATTTTCAGTTTTGAGCTCAAGAAAACTGCCTTGGGATCTCATTAAGAAGTTGTGAAAATTGCTTTGTCATTTGTCTATTGTTTCTGGCAGACAAACTGTATTATGATTTTGAATCTCCACTCTAGATCTATTCTTTCTCTTCGTTCCTCGCTTGTGTGTTTGTATACATGTATCTATATCTGTCTATAGAGTGAAGTTGCCATGAGGGAAAGAGAGATCTCGTAATTAAAAAATAACCACACACCTCTGTGGTTGTCAAGGAAGAGTTTAATACTTCAAAGAGCAGTGACTACGTTACATACTTTCCTTCTGCAAATGTACTATAGTGGTGAGCCACCTGCTGTCCAGCTGGTATGGGGAAAGCTTTAGTTCTGACTGATTTGATCTGCATTGTGGTTTTGCTTTAGTGTTTTACCTTGAAGAACGTAATATACACCATTAGTCTCTGGCCAGATTTAAAAAAAATGCATCAAAAAATGAAAGAGGTAACAAATTGAGGAGTCTTGAGCAATTACTGTTTCTGTAAAGTTTACTCTATCTTGGAAAATTATCAGACTAGAATTTTTGAGATTCTAGGCTTAGTGAAATAAGATTTGTCTGTTTTATTTTGGCTATTTGTTTGGAATCTTAAGTTTTGTAATATGGAAAATAAGTAATAGCCTTCCTGTCTCAGTGTCTTGTCTCTACGAGAGGTCAACATAAGATTCTTCTGAAGAAGGTAATATATCCATTATACCTCCTGTTGTTTGATGCATCTATATAGGGGGTTAAATTTCTTCCTGACAAAAAGCAATAATTATATTATACATTGAAGCATGTAGATTGATTGCCCTTTTAATTTTATTCTAGTTGGCTTAGTGTAACTATATATGCTATTTTTATTTGTAAATATAAAATATTTTTTGTATATTACAACCTTCAGTAATGTCTGGTGGCATTGAGCTCCACAAATTAATTATATGTTGTGTGTGTGTGAACTTCTCCCACCCCACCATTTATCCATTTCTATCAGAGTTAGTCAAATGGTTAAAAACCAGCAACAAAAATAATGAAAAATATGTGTTTATTATTAGTGAATAAAAGCCCTGATTTCATTCTCTACTGTTCCTGGCAGGATATTGTATATACCATCTCTTTTGATTATGACTCTACAATACTTACAAATGCCAAGGTGTCAGTGTAATACTATTAGACATTTTAAGAAAGTGTATTGTATGACATACTAATTGTTCATCATTCTGTTGCTAAAAAATAGTGTCATCCAGTGAAGGAACAGAAACTTAACTTGCATGAATAGTATGTACAGTGAACAGCTTAAAGACTACCTACAAACTTACAATTATTCATCCAAAGAAAATTCAGCTAGCAGCTATGAATAATAGATATATATTTCAAGAAAATCAAGATAAATTTCATTCATTGTTCTGCATCTTTCAATATGAAGGGAATATTCATAAAACATAGTAATTAAAATCTTAAATACTATTCTTCATTCCAGAAACTTAAATTTCAGAGCAATGTTGATCTAAGCAAACTGGATCACTAAGCAAACCATATGACTCGTGTCCAATAAAAATAACACAAATCTGAACTATCAAATGCTTACTATAAGCTGTTGGCAACTATATTCCAGACTAATTTATATTAAATACAAATATACTTTGAATGTCAGTATCTTCAGATATACCTGATCAATCCTGTACAGAAGAAGCTGACTAGGACATTTTATGTGAAATAATTTGTTCAGATGTGGTGTTATTCTCTGGCAATTTCAAGATTTTATTTGTCTATTCTATCAGACTATAGAAATAAAATCAAATGATCAGTCTCAAAATAAAATATATTTGCATATTTCAGCTGCCACAATGGAAGAAATGTCAAATTACAGATTTTCAAAGCTAAGCCCTGTGTTTAAATTTGTCATTTGAGTATTGTGGCTTAAATAAAGTTCAATGTAGCTGTAGGCTGGGGAGAGAGGAGAAGATAATTGTCTTTTAAGTCCTGTATCCTAGTCAGGTAAATCAGACGTCCCTTTAAGAAGTAGAGCTTTTATCCATAATCATAGGTAACTAAATTCTGAGAAAGTAAAATATACATTCTGGTGAAGTACCAGGAAGCCTATGGTATCAGAAGATTGTAGAACCCATAGTCATATCTGATCTCAAGCTATGATTTTAGACCAGATGAAATGAGGCCACTTATTGAATGAGCACACAGACTGTAACTGGCTGGAGATGTGTGGGACTATTATCAGTTTTCCCACTTTCCTACAGCTTTCTAGAGTTAGTGATAAATCATGCCTCTACGTAAAACTATTTGCCTTATATCCCTAGGGTGAAGACCAGTATTATTATTGTTATTCATGTCTTCTCAAGGGCCTCATCCATGTCCTTCTCTTCCAATTATAAAAACTGAACCTTGATTTCTTCTGTCCTATATGCAGTAAATAGGCAGATATATGACTTTGTGTGCAATGTCTCACCTCCTTGATTGCAACTTTGCCTCCTGCTGTTGTAATGACCCCAGGAAGCATTCTTGTGTTTGTTCTTTTTTTTCTGGTGTAAGTACCCGGTCTTGCTTATATTTGCCATTATTTTGTGTATCTTATTTTATATTTTAGTCATTATTCTCTCTTTGCTTCATTTAGACTAGTCTTACAGAATCTAAACTAATGGTGTTTGAATTTTTTCTGCCCAATTCTGTTATGCTCTCTGAATATAGGAAGCACCACATTCAGCTGAAGAAGGTGAATCTAGTGTGTGGCCTACCAGATAGCACTTGGAGGCCTGGTCTAAATGCGTACTACTTGTAATAAAATGCAGTGAGGACCACAAGGGAGTATTGCATTCCTGCCAGCGTGCTTGAAGGCATTATGATTGCCGCAGCCTTTTGCAGACTTAAAGCCTTGAGGCACAACTTCTTGTGTCTCTCCTCTAGTTTTACACTGCCTGCAATAGTCCTAATTTAGTCCTTAATGAGGTAATTGTAGTGGTGACCTCGAAAGGCAAGGAATTCAAACACACAGCAATTCCTGTATGGGAACACACCAGTCTTTGGTGGTGGCTTGCACCAGATGTCGTAGATAAAAGCACCAGAAGACACGCAAGTTTTGTTCACTAGCATTGCATTCTCAGGAGAATAACCACCTTGATTGTTAATTAGTTTTATAGTACACAAAGCAGTTAAATGCTGCTGCCACTGAGATTTTGATTCAGTGCTGAAATGAAGGCAAGACCTTTCCTGTGATATTTTCATCTCCAGTTCAAATGAAAAAGTAGGAAGTACAAAGGCAAACAAAATGACAACTGTCCTTTTCTCTCAAAATCTTTATTAAGTCCGAGATACCTTCCATGCATGATAAATAAACTATCTGAGAACAAAAAGCCTGCAAAAGTTCTTGTTATAGCTGTTTAAATTGAAGGGTTTTTTTTTTTTAATGGTTTGTTATCCAAAATGGAAGGAACAAACACAGTGAAGACAGTATTCAGAGAAGTATCAATGTTCATAAGTGCAATCAAGTAAGCCTTTCCAATAGCTGTATTTGAACTCCTCAGTTTCTTTGACTTTGAGGTGTAAATTTCTGTCAATTATTTAATTTAAAATGCATTTGCATTACTGCAATCTCATTCACAGTTCCAGCAATCCTTATCTGCACAACTTGTCTTTCTTAATCAGAGGAACCTTGATGAAATTCTCTTGGAGTACCTCTGCTTTTCCTGTCCTCAAAATATGACCGAGTGTCTTATAAAAACAACCACAGGACAAATATTGGCATGTATTATGAATAACTCATTAATTACATTTTAAGGATATTCACAAGTTTTTCGACAAAGTAAAACAACAATGCCCATAGACTATCTTCACCTCTCTACCTTCGCAGCCATACAGGTTGAATGGATCTTTTATGTGTGGATCTTGAGTAGAGTAAAGGACAACCATTACAAGGGGTGGTGGCAGTTTGTTTTGTCAAGTGGTGCTGTTTTCTGTTGTGTGAGAGAAGTAAACTCCTTCATTCAAGATACCCAGTGGTATAATATCATGCCAAGTTCTCCCACAGTCTGCCTAAGCCTTTGACTTTGAAATACTATCGTTTCATCAGATTCTTACTCCTCATCTATCTTCATCTATGCAAAGGTTTTATGTAAACAATTCATTTTGTTTTCCATTACGTATCTATATGATGCCTTCCTGTTTCTCTGTTAAAAGTAGTGCCTCAGACTCCTCCTTTCTGCAATTGATAAAAAACATTCCTAAGCATATGATAGCCGTTGGCAAGCCAAATCTGTGATGAAAACTGCAGATGCATAAGGATAAAAAGGATCGTACATTCACCAGTTTGCTGTTGTATTATAAGGTCTCATGTTCTGCTGACAATGCAGATGCTCTGTTTCATCCTGTGGGACTAGAAAATGCATGATGATTTGTATCTATGGGAGGAAAATGTCTACTTCTTCTGTTATCTTCCCTTTCTTCATGCATGTTATTCCTTAGTTGTTTGTTTAAAAATCCCTGGTCACTTTCCTATATTGCTGCCTTTACTGATTCGCTAGGAGACACAATATCTGTATATTCATGGGCAGGCGGGAAAGCATTTTGTAATGATAATAGGAGGTTTTTTTTTCACTCACCAGTACTCAGATTTGTATAAATGACTTTTAAGTCCTTCCTAGGTATGCCTCCGGATAAAAACCTGATATCCCATGTATTTGTGGACAAGGAAACAAAATATCTGAGCTGGATTTGTGACCTTACTAATTTTACAATAATGAAATTTACCTTTTCCAGTGGAGTTCATCCTGTGTCTTCTATTTAAGCTACACTAAGGTAATTTTTTTTTCATTAACACTGGCATCACCCCTTTTTGCTTCATGACGCTTCGGCTAATTTACATGTGTGAAAGCAAATTTTTAAAAAAATCACCCTTATTGTCATTTGAGTCACCAGTCAGATATATCAAACATTTAATAAAATTCATCTTCCTGTTCAGGGCCATCATGGTGTCTATTTATTATTTAAATATTATGTAAATCCTTGAAATTAGGCTAAAGTTTTGTGTATGCTTTGTGCATAAGGGTGAACTCATCCATTTCAAATATACATCTGAAACTAAGCATTCCTTTCTCTTTCACCACATTATGGGGAGATGCAGGATTCAAGCTTCAATCTACCGAGTGTGTCCTTAAACCTCATTGTTTTCCAGGTTTCCCCAGCTTTGTTGAGTGCTTTGAATTGTTAAGGACCAAAAGTTTGTAGTACTTGATCATTTTGATTAATGCATTTGGACATTCTGTCTGGTGAGGATGAGTGGAGTGTCTCCTTAGGGTGTAACAAAGAGGTTTGACCTTTGCAAGCAGAGAAGTAACACTGACATCAGTTCAAAAAAAAGGAGCCGGTTTTCTAGGCTGGAGTGAAGTCACTGACTAGTGTCTGTCCAGAAGGCAAATTACAATGAAACATGATACACAGAAGAATTAAAGTAGCTGTTAATTTTAGATGTCTACAAGTTTTAGTTATGAGAAAGAACTTAATTAACTTCAGTAGAATTACAGAGTAGAAAAGAACAGCTGTTCTCCTGGTCTGGTGGGACTTAGAATGAAACTTTTATAATGTTAGAGTAGAACATTTGGGAATTTTAAACAGAAAAGAGAGTTAACAGAAATAAGGGCTATATGCTGATTAGTACTTTCTTGGATACTATTAATGTTTTGTCAGAGGGAAGCAGGAAACACTAAAAAGGATATGCTTTCAACATATAGGCCCAAATCCTGCTTGTGATAGACTTTATTCCACATTTGCTTTCAATCTAAAACACAGTGTAAACTTGGTTCAGCCTCTGGAGAAAAAATAGAGTAAGTCTCAAAGCTGTTCTGTCTTCCAGTGATTGGTAACAGCTCAGTGAAAAAACTCTTTGCTTGTCCCAGTAAATGGGCTGTCAGGATTGGGGAAGTGACTGGCACACATTTGCCTGGGAACAGAGTTCTCAGCGTGTGAAAGACTTTTTCCACATTCAAAATGAAGGAACAGAAATAATTCTACAGAAATACATCCACTACTTGCAGGTTTATATAGTTTCCCAGACAGACTTCAGCTTTGATCTGAAAGAGAGAGAGAAAAAACTTAACACACACTGAGAAACCAACTGAGAGTAAACTATCAGAGAGAGCTTTCCAAAAGTCAGTTTAGAGAAAGAGTGTAATATTAATGGCTCATAAAGTGAATTATGCTTTTACAATATAGCAGTAAAACCACCATTGGCAACTGGCTGTGGGAATGCTAAGCTGGGACACATTAAATAGGCAGCTTGTGATTTTGGATATGAAAGATTCAATCCGTTACAAATTCTTTCATGTTGCAACCATGAGCAAAGGTAGTTCAGTGCATAAAGAAAGGTTTTTGGAAGTGTTTACTAGCATAAGCATTATACAATATTTCAGCCATTAAAACCTAAACAATTAACACCGAAAGGCTACATCTGGGCATTTCGGATATAGAGTAACGCTACAGCTGAAACACTGGTTTTTGGCAGTGACTTGAAAACTATGGTGCTCCCAAGACCTGGATTTAGGTGTTCAAAGTGTGAGCACCTTTGAACTTTAAGTGTTTAGTGTGAGCTTCACCGAAAGTTTGCATCTATACTGACTATCTGTCCTTGTAGCAGCTATGCCTGCATTGCTAAAAGAAGGACCTAGTCCATATTTGTTGGGTAAATGAAGGTCATTGTAAAACATTGTCAGAAAGCTATGTAATATGTACAGAGCACAAAGATTTTGGCACCACCTCTGTATTGTATGTCATTGCACTTTTTTCCTTTTATTCCTGGGAAGACTGGCAGAAAGACTTAGCCAGGAAAGCACTGCAACAAGGGAACTGTGAATGCAGATTGCAAATTTGTACTCAAATCCAGCCTCAGTACCACTGTGGTTGTAAGCTTAGCCAAAGACTCCAAACACACTGGACAGACACTCTTCCAATGCACATGTTTCATAACATTTTTTCTTTTTTTTAAAAGACCAAAAATTTAAATGGTATTTTTTGTAGCATGTATTTGGAAGCACTTGCTTTGCTGTAGGGATTAAGTAGCATCTTCCCTCAATATGTTAGCCAACATAAAAAGCTTGACACTCAATAAAAGGCAAGGAAGAATCAGGACCTTATGAAAGGTGATGGATGAGTGTCTGATATTAACTTTAAAACTATAATAGCTTTTTTTTTTAATGATCACATCGAAAGAGAACTGACTTACAGGAAAATCTTTTATTAAAAAAAACCATAACAAAAAACCTCTGGCAAGGTAGTTGTAGGAGTAAGTAGTAAAATTCTTTAAACTGGAAAATGTTTACTTTTTCATCCCCAGGTTTCCTCACTCAAAATAATAGCAGCTTTTGGTTCACAGCTTCCTTCTGCAAGCCTAGGATCAAACTGAGAGTCAAGTAACTAATACTAACTGGATGTTGCCGTGAGATATAGCTTGTGCTGCACAAAGATTTAAAACCAAAAGCAACAAAAAAGAGAACCCATAAAAACTTTTAATAATTTGATAGTCTTGTAAAAGCTTTCTATAGAAATTAACTTTTAGGACTTTAGCATTTATTTTCTCATAACAAGGGTGAATCGATTATTGAATGGTCGAATGCACACAGTGCATATTGATCTGTTCATGCGTAGCAGCTTTCTCCCAGCAGGCACCTTGCTGCCTGTAACATATTTTAAATAGGATTACTACTCATTAAATTACAATGACCTGGAGCAGTGGTCAACAAAAACGAAATTGCCTCAGTTCATCATGGTTTGGATCGCTGCCATTAAATTCCAGTAGCTGTGTTTCCCCAGAGTAAATAGACTTGAAGAACATACACGATTGAATGCTTCAACTTCTTGGATTTAATCAAGTAAAACTAAAAATTTCATACCTATATGTAGAAGTTAAGGAAGTGCAAGGAGTTCTTTATTGTAGTTTCAGGGCATTTTAAAACTCAGTTTAGATTAAAACATAAAAATCTTTAGCTGACGTGATACACAGGGTCCATGTTATGACGGCTACATTGTCTTCTGCACACAGTGGACTTTATTTTGATTTCAGGCACTGCTGGTCTGGTGGTTAAATCAGGCCAGGAACTTCCAACTTGACTGTTAGACCACATCTGTGTTTCTTAAATTCGGAGATGAACACACAAAAAAAATTTGGCATGGAAGTCCAGTTAAATATGCAGGCCCTGGATCAAACACTTCACAGTAGTTTTGCTACTTGGGGATCCAACACTGAAGGAGAAATTAGGTATTTAGGAAAAGAATGTTGTAAACATCAAGTAAAAATCAAATAAAAAAGTGGCTGTACTGAAATCACTGAAAAATGGATGCGTATTCTATTCTCAGTTACAGTTTAGAGCTGCTAATTTGCTCAAAATCCAATTTCAGTAAATTTAGTATGTATTTATGCTGATAAAAGAATAAGAGGGAATTCTTCACAGAAGACAAAACCCCTAAGTAATACATCAACAACTATATTTCCATATTTTGGTGCACTACTCTAGTTTTTAGTATTCTGTTATGAATGAATATGAATATTGCTTGGCAGTTGGAATTCACTAATACCTCTCATCTCTGTGATGCTTTTGTTAAACTGATGTTGACAGGATTTAGTTTTTCATTTAGCGTAGATAATAATAGTTTACATTTTTGTAGAAATCTGGTGCAGGCATATTACCTCAAAGAGAATTCCTTCTGTAGCAGAAATTAATACCGTGGTCATTTATGAACATAAGTAACAATGAATGGGGGAAAACACTCCGATTTGGATCAGCTGAAGAAAGTAAATCTTACACATGACAGTGCCTGGGTTGTTTGCAAAAGGCTGACAAAGTTTAATCTTTGCTAAACAATATTAGATTGTATGTTATAATTTAATTTTAAAAGAAGTCAGCATTTATTATCAGCCCCAGTGGTTTGAAAAGCCTGGATGTATTCCACGTTCCACCATAGGACTCCTGGTGGAAACCTCAGCTGATGACAAAATGAAGGTTATGTGGTGGCAGAGAAACAATACAGAGAATTCCGAGCTGGTCGATTTTATAAAATTTACAAATCCGCATGCAAAATTTTCAGAGATTTACGAATTTTCAGCCTTTTGCCACAGCTTTTCAAGATCTGAAGCTGGTTTCATTTTCACTGGATCAAATCCAAGAGAACAGAGGGATGCTCACTGACATCCATCTAATATTCCTGTTAAATCTGACATGTTTCTTGCTCCTCCCTTATGCTGGCTCTTGCATTCATAAGGTCAGTTGATGAATTGGGTCAGATCCCTGAAAAATAACCTGACAGTTATTAAACTTATGTGTATGTTTCATACATCGGTTCATAAATACTAGTGCAGGCACAAAGGAGATGGGAATATGCAGCTGGGGAATCACATGGAATTTCATCTTAGTGTTCCTTCTATCCTGTTGTGTTACTAAACCCATTTTGCTTTCCTCTAAACTGTCCAGTGGATGTCTTCCAAAGTACTAAGCTTGTAATAAGAAGGCTTTAGAGAATGTTTTTTGTAGGGTTGGTATTTTTTTGAATTTTGCTATTTGCTTTTTTCTCTACAATTTTTTAAGACACATTACTCTAATAATCTTCCTGTAACTTTGTTTTAGCAAAGTGCATTTCAAAATATAACCAAGTTAGAGTGTGTCGTGGTTTAACCCCAGCCAGCAAAAATAAACGCCACGCAGCCGCTCGATCACCCCCCCCCGGTGGGATGGGGGAGAGAATTGGGAGGGCACAAGTAGGAAAGCTCCCGGGTTGAGATAAAAACAGTTTAATAATTGAAATAAAACTAAGTAGAACAGTAATAATAAAAGTGAGAACAACAACAATAACAGAATACACAAAGCAGGCAATGCACAACACAACCGCTCACCGACCGCCGACCGCGTGTCACGAACGGGGGGCGAACCCCCCCACACCTGGTTTTTATACTGAGCATGATGTCACATGGTATAGAATACCCTATTGGCCAGCTGGGTCCACCACCCCGGCTGTGCTCCCCCCTCCCGGTGCAAGCATCACCCAGCAACAGCCAAAGCATCAATGGGCCATCAACGCTCCTTTCACACCGAACCCAAAACACAGCACACCCCCCAAGCTACTGGGAAGAAAGTTAACCCTGTCCCAGCTGGAACCAGGACAGAGTGTGTATACTTTTCTGGTTTTCGTGGATGCTAGGCTGTGTTATGTACTGATATATGCTTTACAGCAAAGGTATTTGTTGCACCATATTCAATGTCAATACCTTTGTATGGAGTTGATTTTGCTGTTTAGAAAATGTTGTAAACTACTTTTTTTCCAAGTGAATGTGCGCTCAGAATTTGCACATGAGGAGGAAGGGTGGAGTAGCTAATATATTGCAATTCACACCTTTGTATGCCACTTTTCATAGGCCCAATAACTGCAGATGGTAAGAGCTCCAGATGGGCAGAATTAAACAGAAAGATGGGTTCTTCTTTGTACAGAGCCCTAGTCAAGAACAAAATAGGTTGGAATACAATAATAGATGGACTAAATAGGCAGTCCTCTGGATTAAAGCTGGAGTGAATATCCATGTCTATAAAAAAAGGACAAAGCTAAGATTAGATATTTCACATCACTCAGAAACAGGAGCTTCTGCAAGAGCCAGGGTAACATTTGAAATATTTGTCTTAACATGGGTTTGTGCATAATATTTATGCCATGTTTAACAGTTAGACTGTTATGGTCTTGCTTCATTTGTAATTGCATCTGTAAATTTCTACGGGTTCTCTGTTTCAAGCTGGCATTTTTAGGGGTGGAGTTGGTGTCCTGTGTAACAGAGGAGATGCTCATGGATCCCTCCAAGAGACTTTTTGAAACTCCCCATAAAGCACCACGAGCTTGTTTTGTGTTTTCTAAACAGAAATTCATTGAGACAAAATGAATTATTGCATTTTGTGCCCAGGCTGAAATAAATGGCTCAGCTTCTTGTTCTGATTAAATCATCATCTGATTTTCATCTAATCTCTCCAGTGGCTCTCAGCTTTTTTCAGAGAGTCCTCATTCCTTCTCCTTACAATGGAGACTATGCAGTGGCAGTGGTCTTTTCCTCCCCTTCTCTCTCCTAATGCTCCCAGGACACACACATACTTGCTCGTATGCTGTTTTACACCCTGCTCCTAGACTAAGGTTTGCCAGGTAAAATTATATGAGTAATTTATATTTCTTGGTTGAGTGACAGAACTGGAAGCTGTCACATATTGTTTTCCAATGAACACAATATTAAATTACCTCTGAATTTTTCAAGAATAAAATAATTGCCTAATTTTTGAGATATTTTTAAGGCAGACAGAAACTGGAAGCTATTTGCAAAGATAGTGGCACTGTCACCCTTTATACCAGGAAGCCAGTGATGAAACCTGGGAAATATGGCACCAGGATTCAAATTCTCTTTCAAACTGAGCTGAGAAAGAATCTGGATCTTCTGTGTAACAGAAAAACATTCTAAGTGTCAAGGTAAAGAGAATTATTAAAAAAATCTCTCACCTAGAATGTTTTGAAGATGTTCCCTGTACCACTCTGCAATCACCATAATGATTATTTTTCTGGCAAATATATTTTATCAATGTTTAAACTATTGATTTACTTTCATATGAAGACTTAAACTTGAGGTTTGATTGAGGGGCGTGGAAAGAAAGAAAGGAAAAATTTTATGCAGGTAACAATGCCCCTTTTAGTAAATGGGACCTCTTTCATGCAAGTACATTCTGTTCCATACTGGCATGAAGCTTTTCTCAGCGATTTGACAACCACTTCTGTAACATTAGCATGTGGCTTTTGTGACAGTGTTTTTTAATACAGAAACACAAGTTCAAGCAATAATGGACATTTCTGAGTTTTAGTGGAAATGATTTTGAATTTACCCAAACACATATTTCTAGCTGTTTTTTACTGTGTGCGAGAGAGTTGCAATGAGTTACATTGGATGAATATATGATGATTACAGAGTGACTATCAGTCTCCTCAAAATCACGTTTTCACCTGCTCATGTGGTATACACCTGTGCCTTGCTGGCAATACAATTGGTATTTTGCCACGCATCAAATTGCTCTTGCAACTGATGAAGTATATTTATGTCAGTTTGCCCTTTCAGATGATGCTGGGTGTTTCCTAATGCATTCTTTCAAATTTTACACTTCAAGATTGCTGTTGCTTTCACTGTCATAATTTAGCTTGACTAGTCCAAATCCACATGTCATGGATAATACAGACATAATGCCATTAGTTGCATCTAACAAAAAGGTTTGTGGAAAGTGGAATGATTTGCCCAGTGAGATTGAATTCAAACTAATTACCTACTGTTATTCTCCCCTAGACAAGCAGTCAACAGCACAGTTTGGAAAAACAGCATTTCCAATCTGCATTGCATATATTCCAAGGTGGGGGACTTGGGTGCTTGCTGACTTCATGGCTCCTAGATGCACAGCCATTTCACATTACAGATGATGTCTTGATTTTCATTTTCAATTCTGCTTTGTTACACACCTTGCAGGCTTCATTTTAAATAGATATTCTTAGCAGTTGTTTAAGGTTTTGGTTTTAATAACAGCAATCCGTTAATGTAATTTCACCTTCTGTGCTTATTGGCTGTTTTTAACTTTTGTAGAGCCTTTTCTGTTAGTTACAGTGAAGTCTGAGGTTTGTTCTGCGAGTAGGCTCTGAATACATTGCTCCCTCTGTCCTACTCTACCCTTATTTTTCAACAGCAATATTTTCTCAATTACAAATTAGTACTTGGACCTAAGTATAGAAGTTTGAGATTTACAGATGAAAAACACTGAGTGCAAAGTAAAGAATTAGTACATACTTTTACATTTAAAAGAAGAGAAAAATAAAGACAGAAAGTGACTGCTTAAGCGGATAAATATATTAATATAAGTACAAAATATTTTTTGTGCTCATGAGTCTCATCATTTCCAGTTGTAGTCTGCTATATATTTACGTATTCATATGTGTCACAAAGGTACCAAATTTTTGTAGCATCAAAGAAAAGATGGGAGAAAATTATAATCATTTACATATATTCCTTAAAATAAAATCTTACTGGAAATCTTTATTGCTTTGGGCTTTTAATTTCATTGGAGGATGCCCCCATTCTAGGGGGTGGCAAATGTGGGATTAAACATTTTAGTCTACAGATTCTTCAGAAGTACTGCAATTCTTAGAATGATGTATAAAAAGGGGGGCTCATTACCTCCTTCTCTGACTACTATATTTTACTATATAAAATATATATGAGGCATGTGCCACTGACTCTTGAATGAGGCATTATCTTATGATATGCTCATAGCATGCTACTCAAAGGATTTAGGTGACTAGTGTCTGGATCTTCTCATCATGGAGTTTGGGTTCATTCTGTGTAAGACTGCAACCGTATGTAGGTCAGAAACGGAAATGCAAACTGAGCTGAGGAGTCTCCAGGATTAGGCATAAGCTATTATTTCAATTATTTCAGTTGTCTATCCTAAATTCTTGCTTTGTGTTCGAATGAAGCATGTAATGTGGGATTTAAGCAGGTATTAGGTCTCATGTTCAATGAAATGAAATTCACATTTAGTTGTGACCCAGACGAGAAGTTACTGAAGTCTGTGCCTACCTTACACTTTGATAGCATTTTGAACATGTCCCACTTTAGACTGTGATAAGAAACTGACTGTCTAGTGTTTTTGTGGGCTTTACTGACACTCAGAGACGAGGTATTTCTCCACTTGCGTACCTGAAGAGTACCAGTCATTTATGTGTATTCTGTCAAAATCCAGCTTATAGCCATCCCTGTCTTTTAAGAGATGGCCAGAAGGGTGGATAATGGTGTTGATGCCTCCTTTATATTTGGTCATTCAAATAAGAAGCAGATGGCTTTGGTCTATTTCCCTCTTCTGCTGAGAAAATCAGACTTTGATATTTGAAGTCCTGGGTAACTGTCCCAACCAGTAAATTATTTGAAAGCATGTCAGTGTCCCCAGAATTTTTAAAGTTCTTTGAATGAAAAGGGATAGGCATCTCCTTTAAAAAGGCTTGCTTATAGTGGATGAAGACAGCTCTGATATCATATAGTATAGAAAAATAAAAATTTAGGAAACTTTGGCCTCCACATTTTCCTATGTGACAGTTGTTTAGACACATTCATACTCAACATGTTGACTCAATTGTTCTGGCTCCCTGGACAAAGTGTTTGCCATTTTAGCTTTAATCTTGGGGCACCTGACTCACCCTATGCACTGTAAAGAGGGTGCAGAAAACTTAATACAATGTTGTGGATTTCACTTTGGGCCAGAGGACTTGAAAATTATGTGTCATGGAACGTGCTAAAGATGTGTAGGTCATTCCTTGAACCTCATCTGAACTAATTTTCATCATGTTGAAATTACTGGTGTGACAACAACTGATATGTAGCAGTATCTTGCAAAGAATAGCAGTGCAAAGATTTAGCACTGAATGAAAGAATTCCACTAAAAGCTTTGAAGCTGATAGGGAGGTTATACTGAGAGCATGTGCTGTCAGTTATTTCTGAAGCCATTTATAACTTATCACCAGTGTCTTCTTTTTTCTGTTTGCAAAATATTGCTAAGCTGAAGGGACCTTTGTCACTTCCAATACTGATTACTGAGATGCTTCTCTGACTCACTCTCTCTTATTTTTTAGAGGGAGGCTAACATACCATTTCATAGGCTTCAGTTAGAATGAAACACTGCATCAGAGACAGTAAATCAAATCTACACATGCCTTGTCCCCTTCATTTCTTGTGCTAGCTGACAGTTCAGTGACACACTGATTTTGAGTTTTGCTGCTCTCTATAAAGCTTCCTTCCTCCATTACATGTCAGTGTCTTTCTTTTGCCTGAGGATGAGCAGATGCTGCACAGCTTGTTGTTTTAAATAAAGAGAGTTTCTGGGGCCCACTGGCATCCTCTGTCATCCTGGAAATGTTGTTTTTGCTCATGTTTTAGATCTAGAGTGACTGTTTTTTTATTTAACAGATGTTTTGAGAAACTTAGATTGGATGCTAGTGTATTACAGTGGTAATGCTTTAACATATCTCTCCATATAAGCATCACAGAGTGGCACGCGTGGTACCCTATTAGTATAGAGATTATGGAATGATAATACTTTTCTGTGTGTTGTTGAACTGTTTAGGGGATGACATTATATTCCACTTTCTTCTTTCCCTCTGAGGCCTTGTGTGCTCGTGTTTTTTTTATTATAGATTTGGTTTCTGTTGCAAAATGCATATGTGTTGAAATGGAAACATTTAACAGGTAATCACCAGTTTTGATGCCTCTTCAATCTCAAAATAATAATAATAAAAAAACCACCCCCACCAGTCTTGACATGGACAAAATCTGCTTTTAAGTTGTGGTTTGAAGAATAATCAAAACTGAAACAACTTGATTTGTCCAATCTAAACACTTCTTCCATCCTTGTGTTTCAGTTTAACATCAGTGGATATTCTCACTCTTTCCCTTTAGTGTTTTTTGACATTTCAGAGATTCTTACAGTAGAGCAGAACTGCTTTTCAGTCTCTTCACTACAGTGACAATCCTCACAAATTGAACAGTGGCAGAAAACATTTGCAGTTATTGGAAATCATCTGCTTATACTTTTAAACTGTTAGAATGGCATGCTTTTGGCTTTACTAGCCAGCATTCTCCCAGGTAGTTCAGGCTACTGTGCAGGAGGTAACATATTCCAGGAACCATTCCTGGCCATTTGCACATGGTCACGCTGCAATGAAAGCTTGGAGAGTTTTGATAATAGGCATTGGATGTTATGTGCCAGTTGACCTAAGGTCAGAAGCCAGTTGTGGATAACTTTAATTTAATTGTATTTTAACAGGTCAATTGTATTACAAAAATAATTCCGTTAGCAGACAGAAGTCTATGTGTCTTATTTCAAGGTTTAGTTTTCAAAAATTTTCTGAGTGAGTACTGCTGAATGCCAAATAATCTCTGAGTCAGAATGATATATAATGTAGGGTAAAGAAGAACATACAGCCTGACAAATTCAAGGAACCTTGATTAGAGGCTCTTCAGCTCTTTTTTTTTTTTTTTTAAATGTGATATGGACCCCAAACTCAACAGGTAGTTCCTGAGTAAACAAAAGGTAGAGTGACTCATGTAGCAAAGATAACCTGATGCCACTGCTACCCCACATTTTTCAGCCAAGCTCTTGACCTTTCCATCAAAGATATTTAGTTTCCTTTTAACTGATGATGAGATAATAAAAATCTGGGTAATTAAATAGTTCTTTTTCATTGGACATATTCAGGTGTCTATGTGGTATTCAGTGTTCTGCTGGCAGAAGTCTACTAGAAAAAAAAGCAAATGGACCAGCAGTTTAAAAATGCTTCTAAAACTAGCATCCCTTCTGAGTCTCTGGCATTCTGTGTTTTAAAGCAAGACTCACCGGGAAACAGCTGTAGTAAATATATTGAATATATTGGTAATATAAACTTTTGATCTGTATGCACTTCTCTTAGAAACCAGACAAATTTTTTATGTTGCTGACTTCCTGTGGCAAAGAGTTTTGTAGTCTGGTTATTTGCTGCTGTTCATCAGTTTAGAATTTGTTGCCTTTTGGACTCATGGAATGTCATGTTTTGATTCTGGCTGTTTTGTCTTCTAAGTATTACTTTTACCACTTATGTAGTACTGAATGCATAGAATAAATACTCCGTGCTTTGCTACAGTTTGTTCCTGGCTTCCACTTTGGTTCTTCTGTGCCAACTACTTGGATAGGACTCCTTGAAGGTATTTAACAGCTGCTCTTGCTACTCCTACTTGGCAGGCTACAGCTTTGAGCCCTACCTTGATGAAGATAATTATGCATTGGTCTTATAAAATGGTGAGTGTTACATAAATGAGTGGGTGCTACAGCATTGCTGCATGTAATATTATTAAAGTAGTTGGATTTTCTTAATGAAGTCAAAAGTCTACACAAAGGGGTATCCTAATAAAAGGACTATATAAGGCTGTAATGTTTGTTCCTGCAATTTTGTGAGAGCAAATGTTATGTGATGTTCTCAGCTGAGCTGAATATGTGAAAGACTGATATTGTAAATTGAAGGATTGGGTTGTAGAAGTGTAAGCTCAGTAGAGCTTCATAGATCAAATGAAGTTTGACTGAGCATCATAATTCTCTGAAATAATCTTTTTGCAAACTTTCTATCTTAAGAAAAAAATGACACATTTAAATGTTTGTAGGAAATCGTCACTTGCTACACTGCAAAAACTGACCTAGTTTACAAAAACTCATCTCCTGGAACATGTCCACCCTTTGACTAGTGTGTGTTCCAAAATTAAAAATCATGCTAATAACTTATGAAAAGTAGTTAAGATATTGACATCACCACACACTTAGGGTCCCTCTGTGGTTCATAAAAATTTTGGTCAAATAATGGAATCAGTGATGTCACGTTCCAAATGTATTTGATAATCTCTCTACACTGAGGCTGTATTTCCACGCTTGATCTAGCTGTAGGTTTTTGTGCCTATACTTTTGCATCTATACCTGACCTTGTATTTGCCTCTTCCCTTGTATGGGCTTTGCTGAGTCAATGTACTACAGCTTCTCAGATCAATGTCTATTGTGTGATGGGTGGAGTACCAGGGAGATAGTGGGAGCATACAGCAGGAAAGAAAATGCAGGCGGGACAGCAAAAGCCAGCATTAGATCAGTATAGAATGGATGCCAGAGAGACCCAGCTAGAATATATGACACATAAATTATTCCAGGAATTGCGATCTTGCTACCTTGCCATCTTTGATCACTTAATAATCAGTGTCTTATTAATGTAACACAAGGGAACAAACTGTATTGTATGAATCTGTTTTTAGTTTTCCTTGTCCAGGAACATTGTGTCACTATACTTATTCTTGAATAATAGTAATTTCAAATAACTTGTATTAAGAAAAAAAGCAGAAAAAGATTATTCTTACTTGTTTGGGTGAGAAATGATATCAGCAGAACTTGACAGGAAAAGGTTGGGATTCTGGCTGCCATTTTTCCTCTCTGTAGCAGACAGGTTGTGTGTGTGTGTTTGTGTTTGTGTTAGTGTATTTCTGTAAAAGCTATTAGGTAAATATTCCATGTTTTTCATTGGAGACTTGCAAAACGAAAACAAACTACTGATCTTTGGGAACTAGTTTATCAAACTCTTCTATCTGTAATGCCTGATAGGTTGCTTGGCAGAGTGGAGTTTACAATTTTATCTTAAGGAAGCACAGAAATGAATGTTAGGAAATTTGGTTCAACTCCAAGCTATTTTTCACACCTATTGTATGACCTGGCAAATACACCACCTTACCTTTTTGTGGCTCCCTAATCCTTTGCATATTAGACCATTATTATTTTTAGAATGGTCACAGTAGAGTAATATCTTGTACATTTCCTTGAAGTCTACAGACCCTTCTTTCCATGGATAACTGTTATCCACATCAAGATTCCTTAGTTAACTTTCCCTGCCTTAAGCTCTTAAAGCCAAATTGAGAGATTTCCTTTTGTTATTCAGAGACATGTTTCAAGTGTCTGCCACATATGTGCCCTACTGCCAGGCTGGGATCTGCAGAGGTTAATTTAGGTTGTAATCTGAAGACAGTGTAATTGCACAGGACTAGCTGTACAGAAAGAGTGAGAGTAACAGAGCTTTCATCTGTGCTCCCAGCCCGAATATAAATTTAAAACCAATTAAGGAGTTGCATAAATGAATCTCTGTCACTGCTGCAGCAATGGGTTTGCCATTGTGTTCTAACTGAACAATTCTTGTTTAAGTACCACATTATCAACATGGTACTGCAATATCTGAGGATGTGAGCAAACTCAAAATTACAAAAAAACCTCTTTCTTTTTTTTTTTAAACTCAGTTTAATCAAGCAGAAATCCAAGAAAGGAAAGTGCTGAAAGGACTCTGCCTGTGTTTACATATATTGGTTTACTTGAATATAGAAAGGGAGTTATGGCTTGAAGATAGGTAACACATATGGTGCATTGCTAGTGGAAAAGACTAAATCTTACTTAGGTCTTATCTGAACCAGTGCATGCATTCATATTTACAGCAAAAATAGCAGATTTTGTTTTCCCAGGGCTTCTCATCCAAGACTGACATTGAGTTACTATAGGAAAGATCTTGTGCACTTTTCTATGATCTCTGAGAGTCATTGTCTTGGTGCTGAGTAACTCTGATTAGAACAGTATATCAATGGATTCCAGTTGAGATCATGTTATCACCTCTAGTGGCAGGACAAATGTTTTTCCTAAAAAAGACCTTTTTGTTAGCAAGGTGACACTGGCCAATGCATGAGAAAGAGTGTTTTCGGAGTCCTTTCTGTAGTATCATCTCAGATTTTTAGAAAATAAGAATTGGTATGTCCTAGGACTAAAAGATACATGCATAGAACATCTGCTAAATGCAGTTCTCTTACATAGAAGAAGTCCTTAATTGTGCTTATAGTTCACGAGAAAAGAATAGTTTCACATTTGGAATCTTTAGATCCCTTATTTAGGATATGTATGAGATGAAGCAGTGATACGTGAGTGTGCTGGTTTTGGCTGCAGTAGAGTTAATTTTCTTTATAGAAGCTAGTATGGGGCTACATTTTGGCTTTGTGCTGAAAACGGTGCTAGTAATACAGTGATGTTTTAGTTACTGCTGAGCAGTGCTAACACAGAGTCAAGGCCTTTTCTGCTTCTTGCACCACCCCACCAGCAAGTAAGTTGGGGGTGCACAAGAAGCTGGAAGGGGACACAGCTGGGACAGCTGACCCCAATAACCAAAAGGATATTCCATACTATATGATGTCACACTCAGCATATAAAGCTGGGGGAAGAAGAAGGACGGGGGACGTTCGCAGTGATGGCATTTGTCTTCCCAAGTAATTGTTACACGAGATGGCTGAACACCTGCCGATGGGAAGTAGTGAATGAATTCCTTGTTTTGCTTTGTTTGTGGGTGCGGCTTTTGCTGTTAAACTGTCTTTACCTCAACCCACAAGTTTTTTCACTTTTACTCTTCCGATTCTCTCCCCCATCCCACCGGGGTGGAGTGAGTGAGTGGCTCTGTGCTGCTGAGTTGCCGGCTAGGGTTAAACCACGACAGTGAGGCAATTAACTTTTGGTTGGGATCTGTTGTCATCATAGCAGTCAAAGTACTGAGGAAATTCAGAAAAATTAAAAAATCTTACATAATCTTAGTCAAATTTAAAAAGATAGAGATAGATATTTAGCAACTGCTGTTTTGCTGGCGTTAAACATGAAAGGAAGGTGAAGGATTAGTAAGGGAAATGGATGTGGCAGACATTTCTCTGGAGAAAGTGACATGAATTCATAAGGGATTTCTCTGCTGCTGAATCTGTTGTTTTCTTCAGATAATTTGGGTAAAATCTCAAACCCATTGGTTTTCTCAGACCAATGACAGTTGAATTTTCTCAAGAAAAATAATTTCCTGGTTTTGGTAATACAATAAAATCTACTATATAGTTTAGTGTTTTCCACTAAAATAATTCATAGATTTTGATTTTTTAAATATTTACCAAAAAAAAAATGCATAAATGTTTTTGAGAGAATCAGAGATCATTTTTAAAAAAAAAAAATTTTGAATCAGTTTCTCTGACTGGAGAGTTCTGAATAAGTGCCTGACAAATTCTTAGCTTTACAGTTTCAAAGTGATGCCCAGCAAAGGCCAAGAAGTCTTTTGAATAACCCTTTATACTAGGCAAAATGCCAGCCAGCCTTTGCTCTAATTTTACTGGCTTTTGTTACAGTGATTCAAACTCTGTATTCTCAAGGGAATGGATAACACAGAGCTATATGTCATTTGTTAAAATCTGTCATAGTTCTTTAGTGTTTCCAGCTTATTACCATCTAATAGTTGATCAGTGACCTAATGTGGTGGTTTGACCTTGGCTGGCTGCCAGACTCCCCACCCAGCCTCTCTCTCACTCCACCTGCTTAATGGGACAGTGGGAGAAAAAAAGGTGGAAAAATTTGTGCGTCGAGATAAAGACAGCAAGATGACTTACCATTACCATTGAGCAAAGAAGACTCGACTTGGGGAAAATTAATTTACTTTATTGTCAATTAAAAATAGAGTATGATGGCAAGAAATAAAGACAAAACTTAAAATACCTTCCCTCTGCCCCCACTTTTCTTCCTAGGCTCAACTTCACTCCTTCATTCCTGACTCCTCCACCTTCTTCCGCCAAGCAGTATGGGGGGGGTGGGGAATGGAGGTTGCAGTCACCCCATAACAGTTCCTCTCTGACGCTCCTTGTTCCTCACATTTTTACCCTACTCAAGCGTGGGGTCCCTCCCATGGGATACAGTCCTCCATGAACTGCTCCAACATGAGTCCTTCTTATGGGCTGCAGTTCTTCAAGAACTGCTCCAGTGTGGGTCCTTTCCACAGGGTGCAGTCATTCAGGAACAGACTGCTCCAACCTGGGTTCCCCACGGACATTCCTGCTAGAAAACCTGCTCGTGTGGGCTCTTCTCCACAGGCCACAGCTCCTGCCAGGAGCGTGCTCCCGCGTGGGATCTCTACAGGCTGCAGCTTCCTTCAGGGCATCTCCACCTACTCTGGCATGGGGTCCTCCACAGATGCAGTGTGGATATTTGCTCCAGTGTAGTCCTCCATGTCCAGGGAGACAATCTGCTTCACCACGGTCTTCTCCACAGGCAGGGTAATCTCTGCTCTGGCACCTGGAGAACATCTTCCGCCACCTTCTTCACCAACCTTGGTGTCTGCAGGGCTGCTTCTCACACCTTTTTTTCCTCACTCCTTTCTCTCACACTCTGCTGTGCATCATTTTTATGCTTTTTAAAAAATACGCTTGCCCAGAACTGGCACTATCTTGGCTGCGGGGCTCAGCTGTGCCCCGTGGTGTGTTTGTTGGAACTGACGGGAAGCGGCTGTGTCCAGCACAGGCCAGCCCTGGCCTCCTGTCGCAGAGACCACCCCTACTGCCACCCGTTGCCAGCACCTGGGCACCGACACCCAATACAGCTAAACAATGTGTTTCCAGTGGACAAACAGTTATCAGTGGAGATCACCTCTGCAACTGGCATTAGTGAGCCTTTTTACAGGTAGTGTTAGTGGAGAAGTCAAGGACTGAATGGGAAATAGATAGTGATTTACCTATTTGTCCTTGAACTGAGTCCTGCAGGTAATTTCTGTTTATCAGAGAAAAATGTTGGTTAAGCAGTGTACAGGCAAGGGCAATACCAGAGTCTTGCATTAACTCGCTCCCTGGGGGAAAATGGTCATTTCAGTCGTTAGGGTTCTTCACATGACAAGTCATATAAAACAGTAACATCTGTTATGTTATTATGTTGTTCTCAAGGCAGATTTGCATCTTGTTCCCTCTGAGGGCGAAAATAAGCTGTTTGAAAGTTGGGCCTTCTAGCCTAAGCTAGTCATCTTGCTGTGGTCACTGGGAAAAAAAGTCACCTCCAAGGGTATTTCATTCTATCTGAAGGTAGAAATCTAAGATAGAGGTGAGATGGCAGGATGATTCATTTCGATTATAGCTGGTAACTTCTTGATGGCTAAAGTAAGGCAAGGGAAAACTTGTCCTGAACTGCCATTGTCTTGGGCTTGGAATAAGCCAGATGCACAGAGTCCATATGTTGTCATATTTAAGAACTCTTTGAGAGAAAGAGTTTTTCTAAAGACTGTGGCAATGTTGAAGACATGGATATAGTCCTTCAGGACCTCAGGTAGAATTCCAGACACTGTGACAAATGCCTTTTCATGTTTTTTTAATGCATGCTCATAGTATCTGATATTTCAATATTTTTCCTTCTTTCTATATCAAATGTTCATTCCTCAGCAAGCAACTTCTTGTGGATATGATTCCAGGGTCCCTCAAATCAGTACAGTGTCTGGCTTTCTGGCTTCTTTCAGTTTTTACAGTCATGTGGTGAAGTCTCAGATAAACTTTCTAAATGTTTCTACCACTTCATCACTCGGAGAGTAATCAAAATGTTGTTATGCTTTTACTGGGACAGATTAATGTCAATATAAACAACAACAAGCCCCACGCTGCTTCTTTTGAGTTTCTTTGTGCTTTGATTAATTTTAAAAACATGTCCTCACACTTGGTATATAGAAAGTCACCTGCATAGCTGCAATGCATACATTGGTATATAGTTCTAAGGCATTTCAGGGACATCATGGTCAGTATTTGTGAGAATTTCACCTATGTTTGGTGCTGGGGCTTTGTCTCTTTAACTCTTATGGTTTTGTAACCTCATGTTATTCCCCATGTATTCCCCAACTCATGTATTCCCCAAATAATTTCTGTAATAAAATATTGAAGCATGTTTTATTAAAGTTATCTGGCTACACTAACTGGCTATAACTGCTTATGATTAATAGTGTAAAAACATGCAGTTTTATCATTAAATTATACTTTTAAGGCAGTTTAACAGCATCCACAATACTTAGGACTGCTTTTGTGTGAAGTGGTGAGCACAGATAAGCCAGAGTGTCATTATTTAATATATTTACAATGTGATATCAAAATATCAAATTGCTTTTGAGCAATTTTTCATGCTATAGAGAGTAG
This sequence comes from Calonectris borealis, assembly GCF_964195595.1. Lineage (NCBI taxonomy): Eukaryota > Metazoa > Chordata > Aves > Procellariiformes > Procellariidae > Calonectris > Calonectris borealis. The sequence goes on along the minus strand of NC_134352.1, from coordinate 26,993,895 downwards.
AGCCCAAGATTCATATAATATAATTTAGGTGTTTACAGGGTTAACTTTGTGTGATTCTTTCAAGCAGTTTGATACCATGTACAATAAGAGAGAGAGTGTGTGTATATGTGTGTGAAAGTGTGTCTGTGAAAATAAGCTGTAAGTGGTAATTTGTCAACACTCTTATAAGGAAGAACAATATAAATTAGCTTCTAGAGCAGAAAGTGTCATAGCAAAGGTGAATAATAAATCAGATTTGTAGTTTTCACTCTGTAGACAAAACCATCGCAAAAAGGTAATGTTTGATTCTCTAGTGTTACAAATATCTGTTTCAGATCCTGAAAAAAAATTTGTAAAATTTTATTACTTTATTTAGTTTAGCAGTTGCAAGACATGCATAATAAAACATAGTCCAATTCAAATCAAAACCAGGATGAACTAGATATTTACTGAATGGGGAATGTATTTTACAGTAAAAAAAATGGAAACACACTAAAAAATAGTTCAAAGCATAACCATGCTTTACTCACAAACCCCACATTTTGCACCTTATTTTGTAGACTCAAAAGGGTAGGAGAACACATTTGTAACCCAAAACCCGTCTCTTCTGTTAAGGCTCTTATAAATAAGCAACATATTTATCATGTGATTTAAGCATTTCCACTTCTCATGGGAATATCTTAGCAATGTATGATACTGCTTAAATATTGAAGAATACCTATCCAGATATCTGCCAAAAGTTAATCAGCTTAAAAATTCAACTGCATATTCATAGATAATCTTCTGCAGTACTTTTTCTCAGTTCTGTTTTTTTAGAGCCTCTGTGAATTTTTTGGTGCTAAGCAACAAGAAGTTGTTTTTGTGTCCGTATTGCTGCATAAAGCTTGTTAGCATGCATTTGCCTCCTGTAGTGCAAATATGTGTGTATAGGAAAGGTGTGAGAATAAGGGGAAGTGTGAGTGTTGAAATCACGGTGAAGTTGTGATCTTCTGAGTTACATTGTTCAGCATTATTTTTTTTATTGCACATTAAGTAAAGGGAGAAAACATTGGCCAGAATAGAAGTTCAATGAAAATGAATAGCCTGATATTGAAAGCATGAAATCCAATCTCAAATAATCTCGAACACAATGAAACAACTATTTCTTTCAGAGGAAGCTAACACTAAATTTCAATTTCCAGTGCAAAAAGAACTTTTGTTATTTGAGTAAAGGGAATACAGCTAGTCTTTAGAAGAATTGGGTGGTCTGTCTATCTTAACTTTTGGCGATCTAGAAACATTACCTGTAACATTCCCTATAGCACTGTGACATCCACAGGGATATGAATCCAATATATATCCTGTTACGTGTTCTTACGCCTTTTCCTCTGCAGCGCAGAGTGTATAGCCACTGCTGTGATAAGCCTGGTTGCTCTCAAAGAAGAATTTTGAAAACAATGCATTCATAGTCAGCTAGGATCTTAAATTAACACAGAAAGATGTGGGAACCATGGAAGAATGGGCTGCTGTAAAATGTCTTGCAAAGTGAAGAAAATTGATAAAAGGCAACACACTTAACATTCGTCAGAATGGCAGAGGGGGTATCTGGTTTCACAACTTCTAATTCAATTTAGTTCTATACATCTGACTTCTGGAGGGCGGACTTTGTCCTGTTCAGGACACTGGTCAAGAGGGTCCCTTGGGAGACAGTCCTGAAGGGCAAAGGGGTCCAGGAAGGCTGGATGTCCTTCAAGAAGGAAGTCTTAAAGGCGCAGGAGCGGGCTGTCCCCATGTGCTGTAAGAAGTACGGGCGGGGAAGACGACAGGCCTGGCTGAACGGGGAGCTCTTGCTGAGACTCAGGAAAAAAAGGAGAATTTACCACCTTTGGAAGAAGGGGCAGGCAACTCAAGAAGAGTACAGGGATCCCGTTAGGTGGTCGTGCAGAGAGGAAATTAGAAAGGCAAAAGCCCGGCTAGAACTCAACCTGGCCACTGTCATGAGAGACAACAAAAAATGGTTTTACAAGTATATTAATGACAAAAAGATAGCCAAGGAGAATCTCCATCCTTTATTGGATGCGAGGGGGAATGTTGCCACCAAGGACAAGGATAAGGCTGAGGTACTTAATGCCTTCTTTGCCTCAGTCTTTAATAGTCAGAGCAGTTATCCTCAGGGTACTCATCCCCCTGAGCTGGAAGACAGGGACAGAGAGCAGGATAAACCCCCCATAATCCAAGAGGAAGAAGTTAATGACCTGGTATGCCACCTGGACGTTCACAAGTCTATGGGACCAGATGGGATCCACCTGAGGGTACTGAGGGAGCTGGCGGAGGAGCTTGCCGAGCCGCTCTCCATCATTTACCAGCAGTCCTGGTTAACTGGGGAAGTCCCGGACGACTGGAGGCTTGCCAATGTGACTCTCATCTACAAGAAGGGCCAGAAGGAGGATCCGGGGAACTACAGACCGGTCAGCCTGACCTCGGTGCCGGGGAAGATCATGGAGCGGTTGGTTTTGAGGGCGCTCTCAAGCCATGTGAGGGACAACCAGGGGATAAGGCCCAGCCAGCACGGGTTCATGGAAGGTTCCTGCTTGACCAACCTGATCTCCTTCTATGACCAGGTGACCCGCCTAGTGGATGAGGGAAAGGCAGTGGATGTGGTCTACCTGGACTTCAGTAAAGCCTTTGACACTGTCTCCCACAGCATTCTCTTAGAGAAGCTGGCGGCTCATGGCTTAGACAGGTACACTCTTCGCTGGGTAGAAAACTGGCTGGATGGCCAAGTCCAGAGAGTTGTGGTGAACGGAGTTAAATCCAGTTGGCGGCCGGTCATGAGCGCTGTTCCCCAGGGCTCAGTTTTGGGGCCGATCTTGTTCAATATCTTTATCAATGATCTGGATGAGGGGATTGAGTGCTCCCTCAGTAAGTTTGCAGACGACACCAAGTTGGGTGGGAGTGTTGATCTGCTTGAGGGTAGGAAGGCTCTGCAGAGGGACCTGGACAGGCTGGATCGATGGGCTGAGGCCAATTGTCTGAGGTTCAACTTCTCTTCTCCCAAGTAACTAGCGATAAGATGAGAGGAAATGGTCTCAAGTTGCGCCAAGGGAGGTTTAGACTGGACGTTAGGAAAAATTTCTTTACTGAAAGAGTGGTCAGGCCTTGGAACAGGCTGCCCAGGGAAGTGGTTGAGTCACCATCCCTGGAGGTATTTAAAAGACGTGTAGATGAGGCCCTTAGGGACATGGTTTAGTGGGCATGGTAGTGTTGGGTTGACGGTTGGACTTAATGATCTTAGAGATCTTTTCCAACCTTAACGATTCTACGATTCTATGATTCTATGATGATTCTATGATCTGTTCAAGGTAACTGGATAGATTATTTATCCTGGATAGGGTACAAGTAAATAAACTGAACGTATTGTGAGAAAGCCACGTGATCATCTTGGTATCAATCATCAGACCATTTTAGATGCTCTCTGCTCAAAAGGAAGATGAGTAAAAGAAGAAAGACTATATACTAGCCCCAAACAGTTCTGGCACTACTGTGATTAGCTCAGCTTCAGTGAACTCAGTTGAACTATGCCCATTTGCTGCAGCTTGGGGTCTTGTCCTTAATATCAATTATGAAACTGAGACAGAAATCAATGATGTTATCAAATCATAATTTGACCTGTGAAACAGCCCTGTGATTTGGAACCTGAAAATATCTGAAAAGGAAGGCCAAGAGGAACAAATGATGAACCAGGTTGAACAAAGAATTTAATTATGTCACCAAACATTCAACAAAACTAAACTCAGATTTTTAAAAGTAGATCTAAAAGTCATCCAAATAACACTTACTGCTCCAAATAACTTTCACTTGGCAGATTTCACGAGGATGGGTTTTTTGGAGATTTTTCCTTGGTTTCAAATTCATTAATTTTCTGTTTTTCATCTAACTAATATGAATGCTGGACTAGTAGGGCTATAAGGCTTTTTTGAAATGCTATTGCTGATTTCCCAAAATATCTCTCAGGTGGCTGAGTGAACAATGCTGGCATCCATATACTGTGAGGTGGCATTGAGTATGACTGTGTTTTTCTGATCAGATAACTGACAACTTAGGCATTTGCAGTTAATTTCCTTGTCCTTGGAATTCTGCAAGCACTTCTTTCCTTTTCCTTTAATCTTTTTTTTTTTTAATTTTTTTTTTTTTATATATGCCACATGGAATATAAAGCATGAAAAAATCAGGAAAATCAGATTGCATAGCAAGATCACTAAGAGATATCATGACATTTCCTGCTCTTTTACACCTTCATGGTCAAAGGTTCTGTTTGGGTGTGCTAGTTGGACCTGTCGAATTATACATCAGTAGTCTGTCTTTCAGGTTGTTCTCTCAGTTTCACACTGAGAGGAAGAAAGTTCTGTTTAGTAAGTGTCTCATCTGCAAGTATGTCACAAATAGCAGATCAGAAGCTAGCTAGAAGATATTTAGTATTTCACGCCTAACTATCCTTTACAGTGATCACTGCCTTTGCCATGTTGTGTTATAGTAAAATGCAGCTGGAAAGAACTAGAGATCTGGTTTAAACTATTTAAGTTGATTTTGGAATTCTGGGAACTGAATAGGAAGTGGTTTTTTTCCAATATTTGATTCATAGTTGAATGTGTTTCTGTATTATTTGGTTGTTGCATGTTCATGGAAAAGCTTATAGGCTGAGAGTTTGCCTGATACAGAGAAAGTGACAAGAAATCACAGAAAAACTGAAGGAAATACTGCTAGCATTACGCTGTCCTGGTTTCGGCTGGGGTAGAGTGCTGTGTTTTGGATTTAGTATGAGAATAACGTTGATAACACACTGATGTTTTAGTTGTTGCTAAGTAGCGTTTACACTATTCAGGGACTTTTCAGCTTCCCATGCTCTGCCAGGTGCACAACACGCTGGGAGGGAGCATAGGCAGGACAGCTACCCCAACTAGTCAAGGGGGTGTTCCATACCATATGACGTCATGCTCAGTGTATAAACTAGGAGGCGTGGTCCGGGAAGCAGCGATTGCTGCTCGGGGACTGGCTGAGCATTGGTCAGCAGGTGGTGAGCAATTGCATTGTGCATTTTGTATATTCTATCATTATTATTATTATTATTATTTTCCCTTCCTTTTCTGTTCTATTAAACTGTCTTTATCTCAATCCACAAATTTCATATTTTTTTTTTTCAATTCTCTCCCCCATTCCACTGGGGGCAGGGGGAGTGAGCGCACAGCTGTGTGGTGTTTGGCTGCCTGCTGGGTTAAACAACAGTCCTTTTTGGCGCCCAATGTGGGGCTTGAAGCATTGAGATAATGACAGATCTGACCAAAGTATGTTAAGGCAAATTTGTTATAAGCACTCATTATATTGATTTAATAGTCGATGGTCACAATGTTGATTTATTGGCTCTCAAAGCTGTTGGGCTGGCTCTCAGTGTTATGTTATGTAATACCTTATTTGCAGTATATGTTCCCTGTTGTGCTGTTTATCACTGCCCAGAGCTGGGTCAAGGTTATCATTTTGCTGCACTGTGTAACACTGTTTTATGATATGATGAAATTACTGGTCGTGAGTCTAATCTGGTATTTGTATTCAGCATTGCTGTCATCTCTGAACCTCGGGAGCCTACTCTCAGAAACTATTGATTATCACACTCTTTACCTTTTCTCCTCGGAGGATGAATTTATGGGGGAGACAGGGACACACTTTCCCCCACTCCTTCACCTTCTGTTTCATATCTTCAGAAATTCCTTTTTCTTCTATCCTCTTCATGAAGCCCTCCACAACAATTTTTGAGACTTTTGAATATCCTTGGGATGTTCAAACAAGCATGTTCCTATTGCTATGTCTCCTGAATGTGGTTCAGGTTTTGTTTAGGGTTAAACAACCAGTTAGGAATACTGCCCAGAGATCAACCCTGTGACAGGCACTGCAGCTACTTCAACCCTGGAGACAAGCACTGTGGCTACTAAAACGTCCACAACAGGCACTCCAGCTACTCCAACCTTCGCAACAGGCACTGTGGCTACTCAAACCCCAGCGACAGGCATTGTGGTTACTCTAACCCCCGCCACAGGCACTGTGGCTATTCAAATCCTGGCAATGGGCACCGCAGTTACTGCAGTTACTGCAACTCCCCTCGACAGGCATTGCAGCTATTCCAACTCCGGTGACAGTCATTGCTGCTGAACCAGAGAACCAACTTGTGCCGGTATCAGTTGCCCCTATACAGAAGAAGAAATACACAAGAAAATCAGCTTGTTTAGTGAGGGATGAAGATGAACCAGGGCCATCATGACAACAGGAGGAGGAAGAGGCAGAATCCATAAATGAGATGGTACCACCCGATCCCTATCTCTGAATGAGCTGTGAGATATGCGAAAAGGTTTCAGTCGTCCAGGTGAGCACATTGTCACCTGGCTGCTCTGATGCTGGGATAACGGAGCCAGTAGCCTGGAATTAGAGGGTAGGGAAGCCAAGCAGCTGGGATCCCTTTCTAGGGAAGGGGCCATTGATAAAGTGATTGGACAAGGGGCACAAGCCCTCAGCCTCTGGAGGTGACTCCTGTCAGGCATGAAAGTATCCCTTCAAGGAAGATGTTATATGTCACCCAGGCAAGTGGACCACCATGGAGAAAGGTATCCAGTACCCGAAGGAATTAGCCATGCTGGAAGTGATTTATGACCTGAACAACAAGCAGTTACCCAAAGATCCAGATGAAGTCAAGTGCACCTAACCCATGTGGTGGAAGTTTGTACAGAGTTCACCATTGTTGTATGCAAACTCATTGGCAGTAATGACCTGGAAAGATGGAGAGGAGCAAATGGTGAATGAATTGGCTGGCCAACTCCGGCAATATAAAGAAAGTCTCTCTTCCTCCTCATGGACTGGCATCTCAGCTGTGGAGAAAATGCCAGACATGATAGCCAAGAAACTGTCCTGGGAGTTCCAGCGATTCAAAGAGGGTATGTCTTACTCCCCACCTGTAAAGACCAGTATCTCAGAGATTAGGAGTAAGTGTCCCTCTGCTCAAGAGAGAAGATAGAATGGATACACACCATGGGGCATCCTGTGGTTTTACTTGCGTGATCACGGAGAGGACATGAGGAAGTGGGATGGAAAGTCTACCGAGATTCTAGAGGCACGGGTGCGTGAGTTGCAAGGAAAAACAATCACAAAGGGCAGCTCTTCCAGAAAAACTGCTGCTCCAGTTTCCAGTGAGCAGTTCCCCAGACGGAATAGGCAGCCTGATTTTATTTCCAATCTTAATAAAGGGACTTTCAATTCGCATTTACAAGAAGTGAGTAACAAATACTATGACCAGAACTAGAGGGGCCCTGCCTCCAGCCAGGTGGAGGAAAGGGACAATTGGGTTTACTGGACTGTGTGGATTTGACAGCCTGGCACATCAGATCCACAGGAGTATAAGGCTCTCGTTGACACCAGTGCACAGTGTACCCTGATGTCATCAAGCTATGAAGGCGCAGAACCCATTTGTATTTCTGGAGTGACAGGGGGATCCCAAGAATTAACTGTATTGGAGGCCGAAGTGAGCCTGACCGGGGATGAGTGGCAGAAGCACCCCATTGTGACTGGCCCAGGGCTCCGTGCATCCTTGGCATAAACTACCTCAAGAGAGGGTATTTCAAGGACCCAAAAGAGGATTGGTGGGCTTTTGGTACAGCTGCCCTGGAGACAGAGGAAATTAAACAGCTGTCTACCTTGCCTGGTCTCTCAGAGGACCCTTCTGTTGTGCGGTTGCTGAGAGTCGAGGAACAACAGGTGCCGATCGCTACCACAACAGTGCACCGGCAGCAATATCGCACCAACCGAGAGTCCCTGCTTCCCATCCATGAGCTGATTCGTCAACTAGAGAGCCAAGGAGTGATCAGTAAGACTTGCTCACCCTTTAACAGTCCCATATGGCCAGTGCAAAAGTCTAACGGAGATGGAGACTAACAATGGACGACCGTGGCCTGAACAAAGTCACACCACCATTGAGTGCTGCCATGGCGGACATACTAGAACTTCAATACAAACTGGAATCAAAGGCAGCCAAGTGGTATGGCACAATTGATATCGCTAATGCTTTTTTCTCAATTTTTTCGCAGCAGAATGCAGGCCACAGTTTGCTTTCACTTGGAGGGGCGTCCAGGACACCTGGAACCGAATGCCCCAGGGGTGGAAACACAGCCATGGACTGATCCACATAGCACTGGAACAGGGTGAGGCTCCAGAACACCTGCAATACATTGATGACATCATTGTATGGGGCAGCACAGCAGAAGAAGTTTTTGAGAAGGGGAAGAAAATAGTCCAAATCCTTCTGAAGGCCGGCTTTGCCATAAAACAAAGTGAGGTCAAGGAATGTGCACAGGAGATCCGGTTTTTAGGAATAAAATGGTAGGATGGATGTCATCAGATCCCAATGGATGTGATCAATAAAATAACAGCCATGTCCCCACCAACTAGCAAAAAGGAAACACAAGCCTTCTTAGGTGTTGTGGGCTTTTGGAGAATGCATACTCCAAATTACAGCCTGATTGTAAGCCCCCTCTATCAAGTGACCAGGAAGAAGAATGATTTCAAATGGGGCCCTGAGCAACGACAAGCCTTTGAACAAATTAAACAGGAGATAGTTCAGGCAGTAGCCCTTGGGCCAGTCCGGGCAGAACAAGATGTAAAAAAATGTGCTCTACATTGCAGCTAGGGAGAATGGCCCTACCTGGAGCCTCTGGCAGAAAGCACCATGGGAGACTCGAGGTCAATCCCTAGGGTTTTGGAGTTGGGGATACAGAGGATTGAAGGCCCGGTATACTCCAACTGAGAAAGAGGTATTGGCAGCATATGAAAGGGTTTGAGCTGCTTCAGAAGTGGTTGGTACTGAAGCACAGCTCCTCCTGGCACCCTGACTGCCAGTGCTGGGCTGGATCTTCAAAGGGAAGGTCCCCTCTATGCATCATGCAACCGATGCTATGTGGAGTAAGTGGGTCACGCTGATCGCACAACGGGCTCAAATAGGAAACCCCAGTCGCCCAGGAATCTTGGAGGTGATCACAAACTGGCCAGAAGGCAAGGATTTTGGAATATTGACAGAGGAGGAGGTGACACGTGCTAAAGAGGCCACACTGAATTATAAACTACCAGAAAATGAGAAGCAATATGCCCTGTTCACTGATGGGTCCTGTCATCTTGTGGGGAAGCATTAGAGGTAGATAGCTACGGTATGGAGTCCTATACGCCAAGTTGCAGAAACTGCTGAAGGAGAAGGTGAATCGAGTCAGTTTGCAGAGGTGAAAACCATCCAGCTGTCTTTAGATATTGCTGAATGAGAAAAATGGCCAGTACTTTATCTCTATACTGACTCATGGATGGTGGCAAATGCCCCATGGGGGTGGTTGCAGCAATGGAAGCAGAACAACTGGCAGTGCAGAGGTAAACCCATCTGGGCCACCGCGTTGTGGCAAGATATTGCTGCCTGGGTAGAGAACTTGGTTGTAAAAGTATGTCACGTAGATGCTCATGTTGGGCCAAGAGTTGGGCCAGTGAAGAACATCAAGACAACCAGTAAGTGGACCAGGTTGCTAAGATTGAAGTGGTTCAGGTGGATCTGGACTGGCAACATAAGGGTGAATTATTTATAACTCGGTGGGCCCATGATGCCGCAGGCCATCAAGGAAGAGATGCAACATATAGATGGGCTCGTGATTGAGGGGTGGACTTGACCATGGATGCTATTGCACAGGTTATCCATGATTGTGAAACATGTGCTGCGATCAAACAAGTTGTCCTGGTTTCAGCTGGGGTAGAGTTAATTTTCTTCCTGGTAGCTGGTATAGTGCTGTGTTTTGGATTTAGTATGAGAATAATGTTGATAACACACTGACGTTTTAGTTGTTGCTAAGTAATGTTTACCTAGTCAAGGACTTTTTGGCTTCCCATGCTCTGCCAGGTGCACAAGATACTGTGAGGGACAGTTACCCCAATTGGCCAACAGGGTATTCCATACCATGTTATGTCATGGTCAGTATATAAACTAGGAAACGTGGTCCAGGAAGGCTGAGGAAAGAAGAAGGAAGGCATGTTCAGAGTGATGGCATTTGTCTTCCCAAATAATCATTACGCGTGATGGAGCCCCGCTTTCCTGGAGATGGCTGAACACCTGCCTGCCGATGGGAAGTAGTGAATGAATTCCTTGTTTTGCTTTGTTTGTGTGTGCGGCTTTTGCTTTATCTGTTAAACCATCTTTATCTCAACACACGAGTTTTATCACTTTTACCCTTCCGATTCTCTCCCCCATCCCACTGTGGGGGAGTGAGCGAGTGGCTCTGTGCTGCTTAGTTGATGGCTGGGGTTAAACCATGCCACAAGTCAAGCAAGTAAAGCCTCTTTGGTATGGAGGACGATGGTTGAAATATAAATATGGGGAGGTCTGGCAGATTGATTATATCATGCTCCCACAAACCCGCCACGGCAAGCGCTATGTGCTCACCATGGTGGAAGCAACCACAGGATGGCTAGAAACATACCCTGTGCCCCATGCCACTGCCCGGAACACCATCCTGGACCTTGAAAAGCAAGTCCTATGGCGACACGGCACCCCAGAAAGAATTGGGTCAGACAACGGGACCCATTTCCAAAACACCCTCATAGACACGTGGGCCAAAGAGCACGGCATTGAGTGGGTCTATCACATCCCCTACCATGCACCAGTCTCTGGAAAAATCGAATGATACAATGGACTGTTAAAGACTACGCTGAGAGCAATGGGTGGTGGGACATTCAAACATTGGGACACACATTTAACAAAAGCCACCTGGTTAGTCAACAGTAGGGGATCTGTCATTCAAGCTGGCCCTGCCCAATCAAAACTTTTACATACTGTAGAGGGGGATAAAGTCCCTGTCGTGCACATAAACAATATGCTGGGGAAGACAGTCTGGGTTACTCCCAGATGGTATAGAATAAGGGGTGGGTACTGTCCTGGTTTTGGCTGGGATAGAGTTAATTTTTTCCTGTTAGCTGGTTTAGTGCTGTGTTTTGGATTTAATATGAGAATAATGTTGATAACACACTGATGTTTTAGTTGTTGCTAGGTAGTGTTTACACTGGTCAAGGACTTTTTGGCTTCCCATGCTCTGCCAGGTGCACAACACGCTGGGAGGGAGCATAGGCAGGACAGCTACCCCAACTGGTCAAGTGGGTATTCCATACCATATGACATCATGCTCAGTATATAAACCAGGAGGCGTGGTCCGGGAAGCAGCTCGGAGACTGGCTGGGCATCAGTTTGTGGGTGGTGAACAATTGCATTGTGCATCACTCATTTTGTCTATTCTATCATCATCATTATTATTTTTTTTTCCCCTTTCTTTTCTGTTCTATTAAACTGTCTTTATCTCAATTCACAAATTTTACTTTTTTTTTTTCAATTCTCTCCCCCATCCCACTGTGTGGTGTTTGGCTGCCTGCTGGGTTAAACCACAACATATTCAGATAAGCATGCTTTAGCTTGCATTAGATCACACATCATTCATAGAATCATAGAATCATAGAATCATACAGGTTGGAAAAGACCTCTAAGATCATCGTGTCCAACCGTCAACCCAACACCACCATGCCCTCTACACCATGTCCCTAAGTGCCTCATCTACACGTCTTTTAAATACCTCCAGGGATGGTGACTCTACCACTTCCCTGGGCAGCCTGTTCCAAGGCCTAACCACTCTTTCAGTAAAGAAATTTCTCCTAATGTTCAATCTAAACCTCCCTTGGCGCAACTTGAGGTCATTTCCTCTTGTCCTATCGCTAGTTACTTGGCAGAAGAGACCAACACCCACCTCGCTACAACCTCCTTTCAGGTAGTTGTAGAGCGCGATGAGGTCTCCCCTCAGCCTCCTCTTCTCCAGGCTAAACAACCCCAGTTCCCTCAGCCGCTCCTCATAAGGCTTGTGCTCCAGGCCCTTCACCAGCTTCGTTGCCCTCCTCTGGACACACTCCAGCACCTCCATGTCCTTCTTGTAGTGAGGGGCCCAAAACTGAACACAGTATTCGAGGTGCGGCCTCACCAGTGCCGAGTACAGGGGCACGATCACCTCCCTACTCCTGCTGGCCACACTATTTCTGATACAGGCCAGGATGCCTTGGCCTTCTTGGCCACCTGAGCACACTGCCGGCTCATGTTCAGCTGGCTGTCAATCAGCACCCCCAGGTCCTTTTCCTCTGGGCAGCTTTCCAGCCACTCTTCTCCAAGCCCGTAGCGTTGCCTGGGGTTGTTGTGGCCGAAGTGCAGGACCCGGCACTTGGCCTTGTTGAACCTCATACAGTTGGCCTCAGCCCATCGATCCAGCCTATCCAGGTCCCTCTGCAGAGCCTTCCTACCCTCGAGCAGATCAACACTCCCACCCAACTTGGTGTCGTCTGCAAACTTACTGAGGGAGCACTCGATCCCCTCATCCAGATCATTGATAAAGATATTGAACAAGACCGGCCCCAGCACTGAGCCCTGGGGAACACCGCTCGTGACCGGCCGCCAACTGGATTTAACTCCGTTCACCACAACTCTCTGGGCTCGGCCGTCCAGCCAGTTTTTTACCCAGCGAAGAGTGTACCTGTCTAGGCCGTGAGCCGCCAGCTTCTCTAGGAGAATGCTGTGGGAGACAGTGTCAAAGGCCTTACTGAAGTCCAAGTAGACCACATCCACAGCCTTTCCCTCATCCACTAGGCGGGTCACCTGGTCATAGAAGGAGATCAGGTTGGTCAAGCAGGACCTGCCTTCCATGAACCCGTGCTGGCTGGGCCTGATCCCCTGGTTGTCCTGGACACGGCTCGTGAGCACCCTCAAAACCAACCGCTCCATGATCTTCCCCGGCACCGAGGTCAGGCTGACCGGTCTGTAGTTCCCCAGATCCTCCCTCCGGCCCTTCTTGTAGATGGGAGTCACATTGGCAAGCCTCCAGTCGTCCAGGACCTCCCCAGTTAACCAGGACTGCTGGTAAATGATGGAGAGCGGCTCGGCAAGCTCCTCCGCCAGCTCCCTCAGTACCCTTGGGTGGATCCCATCCGGCCCCATAGACTTGTGAACGTCCAGGTGGCATACCAGGTCATTAACTTCATCCTCTTGAATTATAAGGGGTTTATCCTGCTCGCCATCCCTGTCTTCCAGCTCAGGGGGCTGAGTACTCTGAGGATAACCACTCTGACTACTAAAGACTGAGGCAAAGAAGGCGTTGAGTACCTCAGCCTTATCCTCGTCCTTGGTGGCAACGTTCCCCCCCGCATCCAGTAGAGGATGGAGATTCTCCTTGGCTCTCCTTTTGTCATTAACATACTTATAAAAGCATTTTTTGTTGTCTCTCACGACAGTGGCCAGGTTGAGTTCTAGCCGGGCTTTTGCCTTTCTAATTTCCTCTCTGCACGACCTAACGCGATCCCTGTACTCTTCCTGAGTTGCCTGCCCCTTTTTCCACAAGTGATAAACTCTCCTTTTTTCCCTGAGTCCCAGCCAGAGCTCCCCGTTCAGCCAGGCCGGTCGCCTTCCCCGCCCGTTCTTCTTGAGGCACATGGGGACAGCCCGCTCCTGCGCCTTTAAGACTTCCTTCTTGAAGAACGTCCAGCCTTCCTGGACCCCTTTGCCCTTCAGGACTGTTCACGTACACGACCTCTGTATAGCTCTGGAAAGGCTTTATTGAAAAGAATGTGGAAAGCAGCAATGAAGGTCAATATCAACTGCTAATTTTTTTTGCCTATGGAACAATTCTGGCCTTAGATATGCATGGTTGAATGCTCTTGCAATCTCAGATACAGTACAGGCTTTCATCCTAAGCTTATTGAAGCACTATAAATATTTGAAATCTAAATACAACAGATCAGAAGTTTTATGTACTGGCCACATTGTTAAAGGATCACTTTTGTTAAAAGCATATGTTGCCTGATTAAATGTGACCAGATACAATCAAATGAACGTACTATTTATGTAATACTTTTGAAGAGGTGGACTGGCATACACACGAACAATTAGATAAATGCTTATCAACATATCAATGGTGATTACAGCAAAACTTGGGTGTTGACAAGGCACCCTCCTGACAGTGCACAAACGGTATATATAGGCTCTGCAATATGATGGTCTGTAAGCATATTATACATTAAATTCAAGTTCTCTTCCAAACACTGTTTCCTTTTACATTTCCTGTTGAAATTCCTATTACCTTTGTAGCTCTGTCTTTTTTGTTTAGCACATATAGATATGGAATATAAAGAAAATTCATATGAAGGGACAGTTGAAAAATTTAGCTGTTCTTATTGTCTGTGATCCCAGTAGTTTTGTTTGTAAGACATTGCTTTGGTTTTTTCTACTTTTCACTTCCATATCCCATACAATTATTGCTTCTCAGGTGGAATAAAAGGGAAGGCCAATTAATAGGAAAGGACACATTGTCATGGACATTGCTTTCAAAGGGTCGTCTTTGAGCTAATTATATTTTAGCCAGTGAGGCCACTCAACACTGAGGAGCAAATTCAGTCTTGATATGCGGGAGTGCAGCCTCATTTCCTTTGATTTCAGTAGGAGCTCTGCTGAGTTTGTTGCCCATCTTTTTATCCAGGAAGACCATAGTGACATCTTACTAGCTGTTCAACATATTAATATAAAATTTTTGTGTATTGACAAGATGGCATTGCCCTCCACTTAATTTTCACTTTCTTTTCAGGATGAGTTAATGTAGGCAATATAAATGTCCAGGTTTGTATGAATTATAATTTTCCCTTTCCTATTCAAAGAAAAATCAGTGTTTAGCAGCGGGAATGGTGATTTGCAAGTGCCAAGTCAATAAAAGTCTAGTTGCTTTACCTCGTTAGCTATGAGTTGGTGTTTGTGTAAAGCCCTGATTTCTGGTGTTTGAAAGTGAATGGTAAGGAAATAAGTATTTAGAGTCTTTTAAAATCAGAGTGAGTTTTTGTATCTTATTTTCTGCACCAAACCACTTACGGATTAAGCGAAACAATTACTATAGGTGAAATCTGACTATTAATAACCAGTAAGCATAATTAAAAAATATAAGGGTATTCTTGGAACATAGCTATTATATTAGAAAATAAAAATTAGTTTATTTTATAATACATTAGAAATAATGTAATAATACATTAATAATAAATTCTAACATTTTCTAATTGTCTACCTTATATTTAAGTACAAACCACTTTTGGTAAAATTTAACCTCTAGCTTATTTTAAAACATGATTTCTCCTCAGAGCATACTAGTTATATATTATGGCCTGTATATTAATTTATATAGCAGTCTCATTTATTGTGTTGTCAAGGAATTACGCATGTGTACATCAAAGCCCTCAGACAGCGTAGAGAGCAACAGGAAAGTACTTCTACGAAATTGGGTCTGCTTATTTATTGTCTTTATTTTGGGAATCCAGTTACAATATTAAACACAGCAATCACTTCATTAAAAAACAAACAAAAAAAGATTTGAAAAATGTATATGGATATATATGCTTGAGATGTCATAATTATGACTTGCTCTATTGTTCTGTGATGTTTCCCACTGTATTGCATCTATCATCTGGATGTCTGTCATTCATGTCCCTATTTTGCGATGCCTCTAAGCAAAACTGCAGACTAAAAAGTTTTCTTTTTTCACTCACTTCATCACTCCCTTTTGCTTTTGCTCTTTCATGCTGTCACTCTCCTCTCCATTGTCTCTCTCATGCACTCTCATGCTTTCTCTTTCTCCTCTTTCTTGCTCCCTTGCTCCCTCTTCCTCTTTCTCTCTT
Source organism: Calonectris borealis (assembly GCF_964195595.1). Classification (NCBI taxonomy): domain Eukaryota; kingdom Metazoa; phylum Chordata; class Aves; order Procellariiformes; family Procellariidae; genus Calonectris; species Calonectris borealis. The sequence continues at coordinate 26,978,139 of NC_134352.1, read as the reverse complement.
TCTCTCTTTATCTTCTCTAAAAAGACCCTAAAAACATACACACACACACAAGTACTCCTCCTCTTGAATCTTCCAGCACATTCATTGCTTCTGTTGCCACAACCTTTAGAATTTTATGGTGTTGTTAATTGGGTCTCAAGACTATATCAACCACTGAAAATAACAGCATGCCTGGGAATCAGATTGCAGGATTAGCTTGACCTTCATAAATTAAAATTAACAGTTGAGTTTGTCTAGAGTCACAAGAAGGATATAAGGAGGAGGGCTGCAAATTAGCCATTAAGATGCAAAGTGAATATCGTGGTCTCATAATAGGCTGAAAAGAGATACTTTTTCTATCTTCGTACTGATTTAGTTGCTTAATAAGTAATGCCAAACTGTGAAGATTCAAAGAAAAATAAAGACATCTTAGTAATGTAAATTTTTGTCTCTGTATGATTAAATGCAGTTTGTCAGTATTTAATATTTTCTAAATAAAGTAAGTAGGGTCAGCTCTTGTGTGTTTACAATTCAGTTTAACCTTATTAATTTCAGATTAAAATTTGGTATTTAGTCACATCAGTGAAATTTCACTCAATTTCTTTGTGTCTGGTCATCTAGAGTCTATAAAATGTAAATTGAGAAATATAACAAAATTTTAAGGGTTTCTACTGAATGTGGGAATGCTGGTCTTCAGAAATATTTCTCATTTGAATTTTGACAATGTAAGGTCTGTGGGTAAATGAAATATTTTTGTTCTCTTGGTTCTTGCTTGAATACTTACTAAATGTTCAACCACAGTTCCTGAATGTAAGATTTCAAGTAGTTTCGAGTAGTTTCCCATTGCCTGAAACTGCCTTGCTAATAAGGTCCAGTATGTTGTTTGGCATAATTATAAAATTTTCCTGAGAAACAGTGCATCCTTTGCAGAGTGCAAATCCTGAAGGGTACATGTTCTAAATAAATGAGTCTTTGCAATACAAGACTGAAAAGTGCATTATGGCTGGAAAGCTTTACTTTTAAAGAGTAGAGGGTTAGCACATGAATGAAAGTTTGATGACCTCCATTAGCAGGCTTGGTATGCACTCATAATACTAATCAGTTACACATACATAGATCACCAGTGGGCACTACCACATGAGCTGGGGCAGGTGCTATGTAGATATCTGTCAGTGGCTGTTACTAACTAATGAAAATTAAAGAGTAATTACCAGAAGATGATGACTTGGCAAATCAGCAAGACATGCAAGCAAGGATGACCTATATAGCAGTAAGAAATCCTAGCAAAATTCAAACATCTAAGAACCAGAAAAAATGAACTCAGTAGAAACAGAGAAATGGTTCTGACAGGATCAGGGGATAGAAGAGAATAATCCAAAAAAGCCAAGGAGTGGAAACTTTAAAGAAGATTTGTGAGGACACAATTTGTGCCCAATACTGTAAAAATGTCAAGCCAGAGACGCTATACTAGCCTATCTGACGCTCACAAATTGATGAAATTATTCAGAACAGTACCTATCCAACAGTGACAGGATTTCAAAATACATTAAGGAGATATATACTGTAAGACTGGCAACACCATGGCCTGGGCATTTTTGTTTGTTTGAATTAGCACCTAATAAAAGATGGAATATTTTACTTATTCCAAGTTTCCTTTTTTTTTTAACTTCCTCCTCATCATAAAATTAATAATTTATTCTTTCCTATATGTTTGATTTTAGGGACATGGTTTAGTGGATGTGGTGTGTTGGGTTGACAGTTGGACACGATGATCTTAGAGGTCTTTTCCAACCTGTATGATTCTATGATTCTATTGGTCTCTTCTGCCAAGTAACTAGCAATAGGACAAGAGGAAATGGCCTCAAGTTGCGCCAAGGGAGGTTTAGATTGGACGTTAGGAGAAATTTCTTTACAGGCCTTGGAACAGGCTGCCCAGGGAAGTGGTTGAGTCACCATCCCTGGAAGTATTTAAAAGACGTGTAGATGAGGCACTTAGGGACATAGTTTAGTGGATATGGTGTGTTGGGTTGACGGTTGGACACGATGATCTTAGAGGTCTTTTCCAACCTTAATGATTCTATGATTCTATGATTCTTCTCACCCTGATCCTAGAGCTACCAGGAAAATAATCCCTAAAAGACCGCTGCTGAATATGTATAGAAGTAGGAGAAAGCAATGGCTGACAAAAAAATCCAAAACCAACAAACAAACCAACGAACTCAAAAAATAACACATGCACAGAAAGAAAATTAGCTGACCTAGGCTGCAATTCAAACTCAGTAATTTTAGGGCACATTTTCCTGTTGAATAAAGACCGATGAATTTTGCTTTGGTTTCTTACAGGACTGGTTCATTTCCATTGTACAGATCAGCTATAGGCAATAGTATTTTAATGTTTATCTAAGTTTGGGATACCTATAATGAAGAGTTCTAGCTTTGCTGGGAGAAGGAAAAGATTAAACAGAATACTGAGAGAAACTGAGAGTGTGGCAGCCTCTCTACTGTCCACATCAAGAAGTTGCAAGTAGAAAATGTGCTCAACTTTAAATGAATGATTAGAAAGCCCACTGATCACCATAATGCAAGACTGATAAAATGTCCTATGAAAATTAAAAAAAAAAAAAAGGCAAATGGAAGCAATCATATACTTTTTCTATATATTTCTACATATATAGATAGATATGTATCTGTATCTATATAGATGTATACAGTCTTGTACTTAAGACTCAGAAGAAGGGGGAGATCTCTCATACTGAGTTGACATTTAGGTACTGTAATGATTAATGATCTCATAAAACACAGATACAAACAAAAAAGACTAGCTGTTAGAAGATACATTCTCCCTCCAGCAGGAAGGCTGGATACTGTATCTTGTCATGCCAGGACCTGTATTTACTATCATATGAGGTTTGGGCAACATCAGTCTTCAGTATCTGTACTATACCTGCTTTAGAAATGGAGGTTTAAGCCTAAAGCAGGTAAAATTTAGAGATACGTTTGTAACATCAAGAATGAGTGAAGGTGGCTTTTAAACCAAACCAGAAAGTTGTAATCTAAACACTCCTGTAAGGATTTACATTGTTCTAAAGGACCCATGAGGGTAAAAGAATGTTAGTGATTTATGCTGCCCGTTATAAAGCAATATTATAATATTTTCCTCTAACTCCTCAGTTTTTTAAGACTGAAAAATAAGTTGTTTTCAGATCCTACTCTTCTTTCCTCTACAGAAATAATAACAAGTTGCTCTCCTGATGTTGGAGCTTTTTGGGGTTTTGGAGTTTAATGTCTTATGGTCAACCTTGTCATTTTTTGTATTTAGCATAACAGTAATTGTATGTAAAAGAATTGTGTAAGATCCTCTCACTATTAATGTTTTATATTACAGTTTTCTGTAAATGTCTTAGCACTGAAGAGACATTAACAGAAGTTGCATTGCTGTTTACTAGGCTGGGAGGTCTCACTGTTCTTTTTCACTTTTACAGAGTGATGCAAGTAATGACTGTTTTTTTTTGTTTGGCCAAATCTATAGTAAAATACAGGATTACTTTTTGAAGGATCAAAGTATATCTATTTAGCATGCTATTCAACTGATTATTTCATTATTGCTTTATTGGGGCCACCTAGTGTGTTTGGCTTTCCTGCATAGTAATCAACAATGTTTGTTTTCAGAAAAACAAAATAATGACAACGATGATCATGATGATAACAGTAATAATACTCTGATTGCAATAGGAAGCCTCTTTTGGCATTATTTCCAAGAATTTGCATAAAGAAAGTCAACAAGAATGTACGTAACACAGTATCTAGAAGAGTAGAACAATGTAAATGCAAAAACCAGTAACTTGAATGGACTTCTATCAAAACACAACATATAGAACAGTTTCCCTCTCAATATTACTCACACATATGTACACATCCACTAGATTTGGAATATATGTGTCTTGGAGAGATGTAATACAGGAGTGTTGATGTGGAGTATTCAAGATTATGTAGCATAATTCCCACATATTGGAGTGTCAACGAAATAGTATGCTAGCACACACTAAAAAGGGCTTCTTTCACAAAACAAAATGGTCTTTTGTTTATCTTGCCCCATATTGAAAGGCGGCTTTGGAAAATGGAGAGAATACATAGATAGTGGGGTTGTTCTCCTTGGGAAAAAAATGTAGATTGTTACATTGTAATTTTAAGTCCCTAGTTAGTTCTAGGCCACGCGTGAAAGATGGTGGGAAGACCCCCATGGCCATCTCTAAGGTTTACTTATATTTGCTGACAGTATGCTGTTCTGGTCATGTGAAACTTATTTATACTTCTAGTCATATAAATGTTATTTATACTTTAAAGTAATTGAATAATTATTACGGAAAATCATATTCCTTATGAATTCAGATAATGAATAAAATGTGTTGTTATAAGCAACAAACACAACTTTTGTGTTTGGCTGCAGAGCCACAAATATGCAGTCATGGACTTAAAGCTAAAGGTACTGAGGTAAAAGAATTTTGATAACAACCTGTTGTAAATAAGAACAGACTTGGCAGACTTTGAGCATGTGGGGGGATCAGGAAGCATGCAGCTTCAATAATGTGTGAATCACAAGTTTGTAAACTTTAAAGTACATTCATTTCTATGTCCATTAGACACTAAAATTTTAATCTGTGAATGATGAATTTGAGAAGAATACTGCCTGCAATTTTGCTGTGGCTATATCTTTGAGTTAGGTAACATTTGTTATTTTAAAAATTGATAACATGGCAAGATTATTCTTTTCCTTTTTGTTTGCAAACACTGTACTTGTGGTGTGATGTTCCATATGTGTCTTAGTACAATGGAACAGTTAAATTAGCACACTTTTTTATTGTTAATCCATAAATGAAAGAAGTATGCAATGAGTAAATATAATTCTCATAATACTTATCATAGCATTTCATAGGGTGATGGTTGTTTTTTTGACACAGAAATCCAAATATCTGTAAATAGCACTTTCAGTACTTTCTCATGTCTAGTCATGTAGCATACGTAGTCTACCATTTTCTATCCCTTGCCCTATTCAGAATCCCTCCCCTGATGCCCAAGTGTCAAATGTTTCACTTAGCTCCATGGCTGGTTCAATAACAAAAAACACAGCCATGTTTCTAGAAAAGCAAAGCAGCAGAGAAGAGAGCTGTGCATATAAATACAGTCTTTACAAAAGTCATTTAGGAGGAGTTAGAAGAAGAAACATTTCCACAACTTGAAAGAAGTGTTTTAGAGGTGAAACCCTCCACTACATTTAAAAGGAGAGAAGAAAAATAGTTACAAGATACTGGTTAGACTCCTGAAATGTGATTTAATCATTGAAAAGCTCACCAATTTCTCAGTGCCAAGAATGCTGTAAACAGCACCTTTATATTAGATTGTTTTTAAGTAGAACAATGTTAGCTTGGAAAAACACCTGGGTCAATATTGATGCTTGCATCTCAAATTCAAAGTTCTCATCTATCATTATCTCTACCAACACCTGTATTTGAAAACATTTCCTTCAAATTACATATTTTTTTGGTCTCTATCACCTCAGAAATAATAGCGTGTAGATCATGCCAAGAAAACATATATTATATATATGTCCAACAGTGTGATTTTTCTATGTCTTTTCCTTCCAGAGGTAGCATGAAGTTCTCAGGACAACAGTTTTCAGTAACATTGCTACAATGAGAAAAAGGGCAATGTTTTTAACTTAAATGCTACTTATTTGTAGAGATGCATACTAGGGAAAAAAAAAAAGATGATGCCTAATGTAGGCATTGGTGGTATGCATTTTTATGAAGAGGGAATGCATTAGCTACTTATCTGGGTCTGCATTAAGATGGCAGATAATTATCACTGTTAAAGTGTTAGGCATGTAACAACCATTTTGTTATAAGCTTGATGTTTTTTTCAGGGGTGTACCTTCTTCATTTTGAATACAGGCAGCTTGTAACTGAAAAGAGCATCAATGTGTAATGTTTTTTCCAGATTAAGTAGTAACTTTACTATTTAACCTGCTTTAACGTTTTAGATTCCCTATCCCCCCCACGGTTTTTACTGTATTTTGCAGAAGAAAATGTCTGTATGATGTAAAGATTCCCAGTTTCCTTTAGTCCGAATGGTATTTTGATAGAGCATCTCTAGAAATTCTTTATTGAAAAGAATTAATATTGTTTCCATACAGCATTTTAGATGTATGACAGCTAAACAGCTAAACATTCTGTATGACAGAATGACACCTTGATGGGCATAGATGTAAGTCCAGACAGAGTGATGATGATGTACCATATAGTAAAAAAAATGTGCTGGCAAACAAAAGCTGTAATAGAGGTTCATCAGCCTGCAGCCAAGAAGTGGTATATAAAAGGGGAAAGAAGAAGAAATGAGAGGGAAGTGGGTGGGCAGTGGGATTCTGTATTGTTAGGAATTTGGAGATTTCCAAACTTGGTTTAATTTCAGTTTGGAGAAAACGATGAGAGACTGAAATTCCCAATAACTGCAATCCAGAAGATAAAGTCACTTAAGGAAATAAAAACATTTCGATAGGACATGCTGCTTCCCAATATTTGAGACTCTATGAACAGACAGGAAACTTGGTCCCCTTTTGACATAAAGGCAAAATCCCTGAATCCCTGGCTTTATGCTGATCCTGGAGGTTTTCTGGGAAGCTGAGAGTCTGAAAGCTCAAGAAGAGGTTGGACTTCCAGACGAGCTCACCAGCTCCTGTAAATTGGATTGCCTCAGGAGTCAGCTACCCCCAAAGACAGGCAGTTGGCACGACAGTCAGGAGGCTGTCTGAACTCAGAAATGCCTGTCTCTGAGGCAGCTACCAGGTTGCTGGTGATTGAACAGCCTGGAAGCCCTGGGTTTTTCATCTCCTTGGCAGCTTGCTTTGGCAAATTACTCTGGATTGAGGAATCTGGATGCTAAGTAGCTCTGAAGGTGGAGATTACTGTGGGCTTCCTGAATATCACCATACCTTCCAACCACGACATAGGCTGTGGATAGCTCCAGTACAGTACATACCCAAAGGCCTTACCAGTGATTAATAAATATGCAGGTAAGTAGAGAGTTTCATTTGATAAACCTACCTGTATTCTGTATGATGCAAAATTTAAGCATCTTTATCAAACATGATTTTGTGGGAAAAGAAACATCTCAGCAAATGGGTAAATGCCAATATATTTTTAGGAATTTTCTGAATCAGCTTTGGAGAAAAACAATGACTAGGTGGTAGGCTAGAGAAAATTTCAAAAGAACACGAGTTATGAAAATGTTGGTCTGATTACAGGTGCAGGCCTGTTAAAGTTACAGGTGCCCATTTGGGCATTAAAGTGCTTTTTATAAAGAGGAAAAGTGTCTATTTATACAACAGATCACCCTAGAAAATATAGTGTTAAGTAATATAAGGGATGTGATTAAAGTACAGGAAAAAAAAAATGATCTAAAATGGGTAGACCAGAATTTCTGCTCTACTTTTTTCACAGTGAGTGAGGGATTATCTGTATATACAGATAAGTAGACTATCTGGACTTATAATGTTCTTGTAGACGACACAAAATTATACTGGGACCAGTACTGTTTAACATCTTCAACAATAACATAGACAGTGGGATCGAGTGCACCTTCAGCAAGTTTGCAGACAACACCAAGCTGAGTGGTGCGGTCGACACACCTGAGGGACACGATGACATCCAGAGGGACCTGGACAAGCTTGAGAAGTGGGCCCATGTGAACCTCATGAGGTTCAACAAGGCCAAGTGTAAGGTCCTGCACCTGAGTCGGGGGAATCCTCAGTATCAATACAGGCTGGGGGATGAAGGGATTGAGAGCAGCCCTGTGGAGAAAGACTTGAGGGTACTGAAGGATGAAAAGCTGGACATAAGCTGGCAATGTGTGCTCACAGCCCAGAAGGCCAACTGTATCCTGGTCTGCATCAAAAGAAGTGTGGCCAGCAGGTCGAGAGAAATGATTCTGTCCCTCTACTCTGCTCTGGTGAGACCCCATCTGGAGTACTGCGTCCAGCTCTGGAGCCCTCAGCACGAGAAAGACATGGACCTGTTGGAGCAGGTCCAAAGGAGGGCCATGAAAATGATCAGGAGGGTGGAACGTCTCTCCTATGAAGAAAGGCTGAGAGAGCTGGGGTTATTCAGCCTGGACAAGAGAAGCCTCTGGGGAGACCCTATTGTGGCCTTTCAATACTTAAAGAGGGCTTATAAGAAAGGTGGGGACAGACTTTTTAGTAGGGCGATAGGACAAAGGGTAATGGTTTTAAACTAAAGGAAGGTAGATTTAGACTACATATAAGGAAGAAAATTTTTATGATGAGGGTGGTGAAAAACTGGAACAGGTTGTCCAAAGAGGTAGTAGATGCCCCATCCCTGGAAACATTCAAGGTCAGGCTGGATGGGGCTCTGCGCAACCTGATCTAGTTGAAGATGTCCATGATCATTGAGGGGCTGTTGGACTAAATGACCTTTAAAGGTCCCTTCCAACCCAAACCGTTATGATTCTATGATTCTATTATGGGATTGAAAGTAGAATCTGGTGCTTCAGGATTTTACACAGTCCTTGGTTATTATGATACACACATGTCTGTTAAAATATTTTCCTGTACTTTCTTTTATGTAGCTAGCCACTGTTGACCTGAGGGTACTAAATGAGACGGGCTGCAGACATAATCTTTTGTAGCAATGCCACCAGGTCAAGAAAAAATTAAATATAGAGCTTAGGTAGAAGCTAATTAAACCCTTGTCTGTCTTTTCCCTCAGGCTCTGATTCATTAAGAACAGCATCCCCATTCAGGCAAATATTAGTAGATTATTGGTTTGACTGAAATCGGTAGGATTTAAAGTTTAAAGTTAAGCACATATTTAAGTGGTTTCCTGAACTGTAGCTTCAGTTCTAATTTTGTCTATTGTTTTTTTAATCATGGTAATACAATTTAAGAAAGCCAACTGTGTATCAAAACCCCAATATAAGGATCTTAAAAATCCAGCAAAACATACCTGCAAACAAGTGTATTTTTTATATGTATGGAAGGAATTGTGAAAAGATCTTTAATGTGATAACGTTTCCAGGTCATTTCTCCTTCTCCTTACAATGTTCTGCTGTCATCGTTTGGCAAGATTCAATGCCTTAATGATTTCTTCAAGTAATGCTCCTTTTCAACAAGGTTAGAGTCATCTAGTGAAAAACCTGAAATCATACTGTGCTTACAAGCTAAATAGTGCATAAAAATATTTGTAGATTAGGTGACAATAAGGGTCTAATGAACACTTAGTGAGAAATGAATGGTAGATGATCTGCAAAGAGAGAGAGACTCCCTATCTTCTGCTAATGTCCTGTGGGAGTTCAAGGTGTCCAACTTTATTTGAGAATATGCAATATACTCCTCACTGATGATATCTAAACTGGTAAATAAATCTTAAATATATTCTACATTCAGTAACAAAGAGTAGTGCTTCAAGAGAGAGTGATCTGTTGAGTTTGGATGTATTTTACAATGACTTAATTTTATTTCTTTGTTTAAAAGCACAGCAAATACTAGTGTCATGCCAATAGTTTGTCCGTTCTTTGACTGTGATTGTGCATGTAGTCATGTTAGAGAATTGGTGACAATGCTAGCCTCCTGATCTGAGAGATGGGTCAATCTGTAATTAAAAAGGCACCATAAAGCAGGCAAAAACTTCCCAGCTGAGACATCTCTTAGCTTCACTTTCCCATTTCTCTTAACAACAGCTTTCAGGCTTCACTACTTAAGAGAAATGTAATCAAATATTCTAAGGACAAATATGATACTATTGTACATAGATAGAAGACCCTAGCGTTAATAAACAAAAATAAAAAACCCAACAATTTTTTTTGGAAAATGAGGTAAGCAATGAAATATCAAGTCAAATTGGTCTGCCAAAGGTAAATAATTTCTGAATGTGGCAGTCGTTAAATACTTATTGCCATGGCAACCTTTAAAGAACATATATTATCACTTCAATGTTCAGCTGTCAGAACTTCAAATGACTTATATTAAAAGATCATCCTTTCTCATATGAATTCATGTGCAAAACAACAATTTGTAGATATTGTAGATATCAAAGTTTATTAATGAAGCCTTATTAAAAATTGTTTTGATGTTTGTTCTTTTTCATGATTTGATATTTAAATTGTATTATCATCTACCCCTTGACAGAATTCTGTGCCCAGAGCAATGACAGAAGAGCTTGTCAAACATCAATATTACATGATACACTGCTGTGTTTGTTTGTCTGGTCAGTGTGGTACCAGTGACCTCCTTCAGGTAATTAATAGATTCATAACAATAAGATTCTGAGATTTATATAAATACAACAGCTTTAACAAAGAACAGGATTTTTAAAAAAATACCTTAAAATTAAAAATATTTCTAGAAATCGGGATGTTTTCCATATTAGTTAGTGGGAGGTGATCATCTGATGCTGTAAAACACATCATATGACTACAATCCATCAAAACCTGCATTTTGAAGAATGTTTCAGGTAAATGTTTTTTGGAAAAAATTGTCAGAAAGGAGATTTTACTGAAGAAAAATAGTAAACCCAAAAATCCATATTAACACATTTACCTGAACCAATATGTTATTAGTAAACTCTTGTAATGGAAAAATTACTTCTAAGATGACTTATATCAGAAACTTTGAAATTGCCTTACCTGCTTACTGGACTGTCAGTTTGTGCATTCATGCTTGAGTAGTGGCCTCTACCCCGTATTTTAGTCAATGACATATGACAGCAATAAGGAAAAAAAAATATTCCCGACAGCTGGAGAGATGTGCAGATGAGAACGTAAGATACAGGCTATCTTTCCTTTTTCCGGACAACTTCTGATGCTAATATTAAAGAGAATTGATGAGTACTTGATGTATTATCTGATGCCAACTAAACAAAAAATTAAACAACTGAAGAATAAAGATTTGTGCTTGAATGTCTCCAGCAAAATGTCCTATGTAATCTGGTAATTTTTACAGCTGTCAAGTTGGATTTAAAATGTGACAGGTAGCTCTTTTTAACAAGAGACACTGGGAACTAGCTTAAGGTTTCTTAATGACAACATAAATGGAACATGGCTGACCATCTTTATCTGCATGAATGAAAAATAAATAAAAAAATCCCCTTGCAACAACAAGTGACTTGTAAGTGCTAAAATCTTTTCCACTCCTCTAATAAAACAAGACAAAAGCATCTAGCCTCAACGGTACAATTTCTTGCTCTTTATGTACATTGTGAGCATGTCTACAGGAGCAGAAGATTTCAAGGAAAAAGGAGAAATAACTTGAAACAACATTTTTATAGCCTATATTGATTTTTTTGAAATATGTGTTGGGTTATCTGTTTTTTGAGTAGTAGCCTTCAAGGAGACAGAAAATCATCCAGGATACACTCCACGTTTGCAACTATATTAGCATGAAAAGGACAAAGTTTCACTGTGGAGTTAATGGAAGTAGAGATACAAGAGCCATAAGGCACCAGTAAATTCTGGATTGTGTTTTTGTTATTCATGTATTAAGCCACCATCCTTTCCATTAGCTGCAGCCAATCCTTATTTTGAAAATTTGTGGGAACTGCGGACTGTCTCCTGTGTTTAAACATCTGATTCTGCAGTGGTGCTCAGTCAGTTAGACAGGAGTTTGCTTTGCTGCTCCTGTGCCTGAGCCTATGAAAAGTGATGCACACCACGGTGTGTGTGTTTGTAGCCAGACTGTTTCTCTCATTCTCTCCTGCTCTTTTGTGGGTAGGAGCAGACATTGGGAATAAGATTTCCTATTAGTCGACTACATTCAGAGGAGCCAGGCAAACTAGCTTCTCCTATTAGCTCCCCCACTGTCCCTGTCAAGGGACCGACTTTCTTAGAATTGCTGCTGACCTCATGAAATTGGGGGTTGGGAGTTGGGAGAAGGAAAGGATGGGGACTCATACACTCTTGTGTGTTAGAATCAAGCCAGCCTTTATCAAATGGCAGTATGTTTATTTTGTGGGCCAGGCAGATTTGAAAAACAGGAAGTTTAACTGCTACAGCTGCTATCTAGTAGCAATATGTGAAGTGTGCATCTGAAAACGCTGAGCTGCTGTCGATATGAATGATTGAGTGATGCATATGTGAGACAATGACTACAGCAGGTAGTTAATCAAAACAGGGTGCCTATAGTCTGAGGTCCATTAGCCATGGAAGGGACAGGAGGATGTGAGGGTATAAAGACCAGGGAACATGCAGATAAGTCCTTCTGAGTACGTTGCCATATGCATGCACTTGAATGCAGGCTATCCACAGTGGCTGGAGACTGAGAGCACACTGAGATGAGGTAATTAACCAGGTAGATAGTGCATGCTGAATGCGCAATAGAAGACTGATACCTGATAAGGTTAAACATGATATGATTTAGGAAACAACAAATGCATATAAGGAAAAATGGACATAAGTATAATACAGTTTAAACAATATAAAAACATTAGTGATTGCACATATATATGGCACTTGATTTTCAGTATATGAGTATTCTTCTTGCTGTGTGCCATTCTCCTTACAAAAATACCTGAGTAATTAATCTAATGGTAAATTGAGCTTTCGGGCTAAGCATATCTGGGTGAATCAAATCTCTCAAAAATTTGGGATCAGAAGCATATTCTGGAGTAATCAAAAGTAGCTGATTGATGAACATTCACACACTGGCATGCTAGTAGCTCTGGAAGCAGCAGCCAGTGTATTTTGGTGTTACAGTTCTGAGCTACTTATTTGGATGAAATGACAGATCCTTGTTTGGTGTGTGGGTGACCCTTGCTAAGGCAAAAGTTTCCGCTGAGGGCAATGACACCCACTGGCAACTGTGGCACTCACAATTATTTTGAGATAAAAAAAGACAAATTTAAGTGACTGAAAGGGAAATTTTCATGTGTACCTGATTTACAGGAGCAAATTGTAAAGGATCCGACATACACCAGATCTAGACGCTTTTTCATCCATCAAAACAAGGAAAAAACAAAGAAGATGGAAGGGTCAGAGTTTCTGAAAAGAAAGAAAGGAAGCATGCTGTCCTACAAACTGTTAATCCTATAAGTAATGAAAAAATTTACTGAAAAACATTTTCAAAAAGCAATAGATATGAGAGAAAAAGACACTTTTGTATAAATTCAAGAAAAACATAGCTGCAGAATTCAAAAGGATAGCAGGAGGTAGCAGGTGGTAGCAGGAGGGGGGGCTACAGGGGTGGCTTCTGTGAGAAACTGCTGGAAACTTCCCCTAGAGCCAAAGCCAGCCAGCTCCAAGATGGACCTGTTGATGGCCAAGGCTGAGCCCATCAGTGACGGTGGTAGCGCCTCTCTGATAACATATTTAAGAAGGGGAAAAAGTTACTGCGCAGCAGCAACTGCAGGAGAAGAGAGGAGTGAGAATATGTGAGAGAAACAACTCTGCAGACACCAAGGTCAGTGAAGAAGGAGGGGGAGGAGATGCTCCAGGCACCGGAGCAGAGATTCCCTGCAGCCTGTGGTAAAGACCATCTTGAGGCACGCTGTCCCCCTGCAGCCCATGGAGGTTAATGGTGGAGCAGATATCCACCTGCAGCCTGTGGAGGACCTCACTATGGAGCAGGTGGATGTGCCCGAAGGAGGCTGTGACCCCGTGGACAGCCCGCGCTGGAGCAGGTTTGCTGGCAGGACCTGTGGACCCGTGGAGGACCCACAGGCTGAAGCAGCCTGTTCCTGAAGGACTGCACCCTGTGGAAGGGACCCACACTGGAGCAGTTTGTAAAGAACTGTAGCCTGTGGGAAGGACTCACATTGGAGAAGTTCATGGAGGACTGTCTCCTGTGGGAGAGACCCCATGCTGGAGTGCAGACGCGGAAGTCTCGGACACAACACAGCGACCAATGTGATCAAGTTAATGCCACTTTATTGCCCAAATAGCTCGGTTTATATACATTCTTCTACCCAGATACACACGCATCTAGTCCCCCTATTGGTCTACAGTCAGCAAGCACACGAATCTTAATATACACAGATTGGTCAAAAGCAGGTGTCCACGTGAACGCTTCCCCCGCCTGCATTCCATTACCTAATCTGCTGATAGTTACATTTCTCAGCCTGCTTCCCTATTCTGCTATCGCTTCAGAGACTCTAAAACCACAATTGCTCTTTAGCAACCCTTTGCCTTATACTGTTGTTAACAAATCCTCAGTGCTTGGAATGTTCATAGGATGCCCGTTATTTAATAAAAATCCTTCCACACTGGAGCAGGGGAAGAGTGTGAGGAGTCCTCCCCCTGAGGAGGAAGGAGCAGCAGAGACAATATGTGACGGACTGACTGCAATCCCCATTCCCTGTCCCCCTGTGCTGCTGGAGGGGGAGGAGGTAGAGAAATCGGGTGTAAAGTTAAGCCCGGGAAGAAAGGAGGGTGGGATGAAGGTGTTTTAAGATTTGGTTTTTATTTCGTATTATCCTACTCTGATTTGATTGATAATAAATTAAATTAATTTTCCCCAAGTTGAGTCTGATTTGCCCGTGATGGTAAGCGGTGAGCGATCTCTCCCTGTCCTTATCTCAACCTATGAGCCTTTCGTTATATTTTCTCTCCCCTGTCCAGCTGAGGAGGGGAGTGATAGAGCAGCTTTGGTGGCACCTGGCATCCAGCTAGGGTCAACTCACCACAGTCTGTACTTAGAAACAATCAGCAAAGATTTGGTGTATTGATAGCGATGTGGAGAGAAAGAAGTGGCAAAGCAAATCTTCAGGGTACAAGTCTGACAGCACAACAGCTAAGAGATTTTCCTAATTTGCAAACTGCACCTTTTGGGTATAGACTTGGACTTACATGATCAATTGGTAGAAAACTTAAGGGTCTCAAAAAAGACTGTAGATTCTGCATGAAGATTAGAAAAATGAAATTGATAATACTACTGTTACAATCAGCTCACAAAATGAAAAAGGAAGACTTGTGATATGAAAAAAGGCATTACTAGAATACGTTCGAGGGAAATTCTATTGAGAAAGTTATGTAAAAGTATATCCTGCACATGTATGTGTGCTATGTGCTATGTGGACAGAGCAGGCAATCATATGAGAAAATTAGTCAACTATGTACAGACCATAAATGGAACTTTTCTGAGTTGCCTTAATAATGTACTGAAATGCTGTCTGCCTAGGTATCCATGATTGGGGCTGAATCTGCCTGATTCTGGTGATAATTCTGGGCATCAGAGAGGACCTTGAAATAGCTAATGAGGAAATTAGTAGAGGTAAATGCTGTGCAAGGGAGAAAATTTGAATTCTCTTTTCTGGTTTGAAGAACAGGAAGCCTATCTCAGCTGCCACCTCTCATGACATAACAGATCCTGTGTTTTGAGTTTATGGTATAGAAGAGAAAGAGCTACATTGCCTAAAGGGCTAGCTGCTTGTAACTGATTAAAATACTATCTTTACATCTTGGATTTGAAGAGTTAATTGAGCCTAAGGGAAGCTAAGCATCGTTAATCAAAACAGGAGTTTTGTCAGCCACAGAAAGGGTCCTGTACTATGGGAAATGTGCGCATTGGATATTAACAAACACATGGTTTAGTGAAATGTATTGAGCATGTGACTTTAACAGTGATAGAGACTGTGTCCTTTTTGTGCAAACGAGATTATTAACCACTTTGACAACATGTGGTGGAAGCATGATAGTGGGGTGATAATCATTTGAATAATGCTTGGTATGTTGTAAGAAACAGTGAGATGTATAAAACGAATTGGAACTCATTTACTGGTCTATGGCTGCTGGACAGCTGTATGCTCTGTACAAGCTATTGGTATATATATTTTACTCTGCAGCACTAAGTAGAATACAGAGTAGTTGTAGCTGAACAAAGCTGAATTATTCTGGTATTCAGAAGGGTCATATCCAAAACAGATTTAGAGGCAGCCAGATATGTGCAGGTGTATTTCTGGGACATTAAAATTGGGACTAGGTCTCTGGAGTGCCAGCAATAGTTTGTAAAAGAGAAAGATCAAGACAGATTCTAGAAGATGCGCTAGGTATACTGTCGTTGTGCATCTTTGGGCATAGATCCAAAATAAACTGTGGTTTTAGCGTACACTAGATTTAGTCATAGCTGGCTATAGGGCAATGAGGAGCCATTCTGAGCTCTCGGTACATTGGTTTGTTGGCAGTAATCATGTGATTGAAATGTAATGCTATATTTTCAAAGCCCTTACTACAATCAAAGGACTTGGAACAACTTTCCTCTCCTTTTTTCAAAGACTTTGATGATAGGAGCTAATGTGATCTTTGTAAGATTGCTTTGGCAAGTTAGAAAGAAGCAATGGACTTGGCTGTTTTCGTTAGATTTTCCTTCCAGTGACTTGCAAGTCCTGTCATATAACTAGTTTGCCTTGTTAGTAATATATGTAATAATATAATACTCTAAACAATTTTTTAATGTTTAGATATTTCGTATTTTAAGAGAACTGAGATCTCTGAGACTAGTTAGGGGAATTCATTCCCCTTCATTGTTCTTCAAGATGTTCTTATTTAGTATCTTCTGAGAAACTGATTTGTAATTCTACATTACTCCTATCAGTGAAATAATTAACAAAAGAACATATTCTTTAGCTTGGCAACTTAAGAACTTCTCCATGAAATACCTTAAAGAACGTTTAGTGGATCTTCTTGTTTTTAGTGGAGGAAGAATGGAGTTACAGATGAGAAATGATACCAGGTATAATTAAGACTTAGAACATGTATTTTCTCCTGATTCTGCTACAGAGTTCAGTTTATGAATCTGGAGGTCACTTAGTCTCCCTAAATCTCAGTTTATCCAAAAGAGGAATGGAGTTTTTATTTCTTCACCTGGAAATAGTTCAGAAGATATACACAAGTACAAAATCAGGATACCGAAAGAACTGTTACCTCTGTTACAATAAATCTGGTTCAGAACATCTCGGTTTGAGCCTAGAGGCTTCATTAATAAAATCTGTCCTTAAAGAAATTACAGATAGTTTCCCTGGAAAATAAAATTTTATTTTATTGGATTTACAGAGCTCTTTCCTGTTTATGGCACTAAATTCCACTCTCTTTTGTGAGGTAAAACTCTTACTGGATTCTACAGCAAGCATACTTGTGTTTGAAGTTAGAATGTCTGGAAGAAAAACTGCTTTCCAATTATTTAATTTTTTCAGAGTAATTAAAGACACAATCCTGTCACAGTCCCATGAGAAAATTCCTTGCTGGCTTTAGAGAGAGTTCTAGTAAAAAACATAAGTGCAAAATTAACTCTATAGTTAATAACAAAAAATTGTGGTTCAGAGTTTTCTTTGGATTTGGCTTGGTACATTCGGCTCTTTAAGTGGTTTAATTTTGGTAACATCCGCATGGTGATGGGCAGTCTGAAAGCACAAAAGATAATCCTGAGGAGCAACCCCAAAGACCTTGAAAGGAAAAATAAACAGAAAAGCTAATAAATAAAGGATATGTCTCCAAGCCAAATGGTGATCATCCACCTCCTGATAATATGGAATCAAAAAAAAAATGGACCATTTTCAGGAATTGACACATATCATAATAAGTTATGAGTATTTATTTTGGAGCACGTCTGTAGAAATGTATTTTCAAACTGCAGAGAACATAACACCTGTGTGCACCAGCTCAGGAAGGAAGCTGACTTATGTGTGACCCTATAAAAGGAAGTACGGAGATGTTTTCTGAAGAAGCAGAGAGATAGGTTGTCAAGGCTGTCACTATTCCCCATCCCTTGCCTCCTTCAGTAAAGTAAGATAAAACAGTCTAAAGCAGAAAGAGGCATAGTTTGCATTGTAAAGAACAGAAGCAAAGTTAAACTGGGAGCAATGACAAAAAAGTCAGTTCAGGGATATTATAATAACCTGAAATCCCAGAAAAATGACCTTTCTTGTGCCCTTTTGACCGTCTAACATGTAACAAGGCTGGTTTTGGGCACTGATGTGTTTGAATCGGGGTGAAAGGAAAATGAAGATATACTGTGTCTTTTGTTATCTGCAAATTTTTTTTGAGACGTCTAACCTTGTAGAATTTTTCATACTATGTACGTCATCATCAGTGAATCTTAGATAGACCCTTATAATTATTGTACTTTGATGAAGCAAATATATCTCCCTGGATGGTTTCTAATCATGTGCACTCTGAAAGAAAGAGTGTTTTCCAATAGATAGGCGCAAAACCAGAGCTTTTTTGCCATTTAGCTAGTAAACTACATTGTATTTAAAAAAAGATGTTTATCACATTTGAAACAGCAAAGCAATAAACCCCACTACACTCCAGTGAAATAAATACATACATTGCGAGGTAAATGAGAATAGTCTTGTCTTATATTCTAGAATACAAGATTACACGTCCCAAAATTGCAGTAAATTGGCACTGGTTTGGCTATCTAAGCTTTGATATATGCTCCTAGTCTAAAGATCTGGAGAACATAAAAAGAAAAGGAAATATTCACACCATGTTTGAAAGAAATATATTTACAATACCATGGAAGTACAATTTTTTTTTTTTTAAGTCTTTTAGTTTTGAAAAGTTTCCTGGTACAGAATGGTGAAAAGAAATAATATAAATCAACAGGAGCCTTTTTGTCAAGGTGACAAGCTTTAAAATGGCAATTTGGAGTTAATCAAGAATCATAATACCCAGTTTTTCTCAGGTCTGTTTTAGAAATTATAGGGAGGAAAAAGGATGATATTCCACACAATAAGACAATAGGAATATCAGTTTGTTGTTCTTGTGTTTGTTTTGTTTGTTCTCCCAACCCCAGCTTAGACTCTATAAATAATAACTAATTCCCTGTTAGGACACAGGATTTGCTCTCAGTCCTCTGGGTCCCAGGCAGAATGCTGCCTGCTATGTTGCATTTTTGAAAAAGTATTACTTTTCTGCTGAAACAGATGGATTTTCAATTGACATTTTGACATCATTAGAAGATACAGACTGTCCTGTCAAAAACTCTTCTAGAGTTCAATAGTATTATGAGAAATGCAAGCCAGGACGACTTGCTTTTTAATTTTTTTTTATTTAGATTTTTATTTGTTTGAATTGGCCATAGATACATTTCCAGGGATTTGACCTGTGCCAAAGATGGTCTGATGTATCACAGCTTGTCACAGCCTAAAATGAAGTCCTTGGGTTACTATGGTTAGATAAAACATATTGTCAATGAAATGAGAAGCAGGCTTTTTTGCAGTTCTCACACTACGTTTCAAGTCACAGAGAAAATGTCTTTTTTTTTTTTTTTTTAAATAAACATGGAGTTTTAATAACACAACTAAGTTTCAGCCTTCTGGTTGAAAAAAATGCTATTGTCATGCAATTCACTTGCCATTAGAAAATCACAGAAGAAGTACTATCCTGAAGAGATGTTGACAGGAATCCTCTGGTATTTTGGGGTTTCTCTGTGATTATAGTGATTAGAATCATAGAATCATAGAATCATTGGAAAAGACCCTTAAGATCATTGAGTCCAACCATAAACCTAACACTGACAAGTCCATCACTAAACCATGTCCCTAAACACAACATCTACACATCTTTTAAATACCTCTAGGGATGGTGACCTAACCACTTCCCTAAGCAGTGTGTTCCAATGCTTGACCACTCTTTCAGTAAAGAAATTTTTCCTATCTAATATCCAACCTAAATCTCCCCTGATGCAACTTGAGGCCATTTCCTCTTGTCTGAACACTTACTACTTGGGAAAAGAGACCGACACCCACGTCTCTACAACGTCCTTTCAGGTAATTGTAGAGAGTGATAAGGTCTCCTCTCAGCCTCCTTTTCTCCAGACTAAACAACCCCCGTTCCCTCAGCCACTCCTCATAAGACTTGTGCTCCAGGCCCTTCACCAGCTTTGTTGCCCTTCTCTGGACACGCTCCAGCACCTCCATGTCCTTCTTATAGTGAGGGGCCCAAAACTGAACCCAGTATTTGAGGTGCGGCCTCACCAGTGCCGAGTACAGGGGCACGATCACTTCCTTACTCCTGCTGGTCACACTATTTCTGATACAGGCCAGGATGCCGTTGGCCTTCTTGGCCACCTGGGCACACTGCCGGCTCATGTTCAGCCGGCTGTCAACCAGCACCCCGAGGTCCTTTTCCTCTGGGCAGCTTTCCAGCCACTCTTCCCCAAGTCTGTAGCGTTGCATGGAGTTGTTGTGACCCAAGTGCAGGACCCGGCACTTGGCCTTGTTGAATCTCAGACAATTGGCCTCAGCCCATCGATCCAACCTGTCCAGATCCCTCTGCAGAGCCTTCCTACCCTCAAACAGATCAACACTCCCACTCAGCTTGCAAACCGACTGAGGGTGCACTCGATACCCTCATCCAGGTCGTTGATAAAGATATTGAACAGAACTGGCCCCAATACTGAGCCCTAGGGAACACCACTTATGACTGGCAACCAACAGGATTTAATTTCATTCACCACAACTCTCTGGGCCCGGCCGTCCAGCCAGTTTTTTACCCAGCAAAGAGTATGCCCATCCAAGCCATAAGCAGCCAGTTTCTCTAACAGAATGCTGTGGGAAACAGTGTCAAAGGCTTTACTAAAGTCTAGGTAGACAAGATCCACAGTCTTTTCCTCATCACTAAGTGGGTCATCTTTTCATAGAAGCAGATCAGGTTAGTCAAGCAGGACCTACCGTTCATAAACCCATGCTGACTGGACCTGATCACCTGGTTGTCCTGTGCATGCCATGTGATGGCACTCAAGATGATCTGCACCATAATCTTCCCCGGCACAGAGGTCAGACTGACAGGCCTGTAGTTCCCCGGATCCCCATTCCAGCCCTTCCTGTAGGTGGGCGTCACATTTGCTAACCTCCAGTCAACTGGGACCTCCCCGCTTAGCCAGGACTGCTGATAGATGATTGAAAATGGCTTGGTGAGCACTTCTGCCAGCTCCCTCAGTACCTTTGGGTGGATCCATAGACTTGTGTGTGTAGCAGGTCGCTAACCATTTCCCCTTGCATTATGGGGGCTTCATTCTGCTTCCCATCCCTGTCTTCCAGCTCAGGGGGCTGGGTACCCTGAGAACAACTGGTCTTACTGTTAAACGCTGAGGCAAAGAAGGCATTAAGTACTTATGACTCTATGATTCTACTTAAACTGGAATTGTGCTGAGGCTGCATGCTTTTGTTGATAAAACTTTATGTGGTTCTGGATGTGAGTTTGACTATACCAAAAGCCTGGGCATAGTAGTAGAGACTAAAATGTTCAGAAAATCTTGGTTATGTAGATACTTTAGCCTAACAATTTCAATGTAGTCAGCCAGTACAAAGTGGCCTAAAATTATTAATATGAAAACATCTTTTTTCTTAATTTCAATATTTTTTTTGTGTCCACCTTTTTGCTAAAACCCATTCTTAAGAAGAAGCAGAGTAAATAGGTTACCTTCATGATTTTCTTATAAAGAGGTTATATCTATTTGAGGTTGTTGTGGGATAAATTACATCATGTGCAAAAAACTCTGTATACGTGGAAAGTGCTAGGTAAATGTGAAAAATTACTCTTCAAACAATTTTTGCCTAAATCACTTACCATTTTCTTTTGTAGAAGTTCCTTTGATACTATCTTTCAAATGACAAAGGACTTTAAAATGTTTGCATTTTGAAGGGTTCTTTTCTCCTCTGTTTTTTTTTATTCTCAGAGCATCAAGTACATTACAAAGTTACTGTCGTGAATGATGCTTATTTAGCTACAGTGAATGATACCAAAGACAAAATTTAATTCACCTTTTACTTGAACTTTGCAAAAAATGAATTAGAGAGCAACAGAGAAGCTTTTCAAAGGATTTTAAAAATCAATTAAAAACCCTTGTTTTGAAAGAAAATCTCATTTAGCTGCCATGAGTGGCATTTACTTTTTTCACTCCACATTTTCCATAGCTTACTCTTAACGGTCTATTTTTCCCCTTGAAGCTTCAGTAGTCATATCGGTTCAATGGTCCTCACTTCTCTGTAAAGCTGTTTAATCAGCAGGATAAAAATCAGTCATCCTTGATCTTTCCTTGAACCTTGCATCATTTGTTGAACCCAGCTTCAGCCAGCAAATGATTATTTCAGAAAGTGCTAGCATTGACAGTCCAGCTTTCCCAAAAATATGGAAGGGAAACCTGAAAAATTAGACGTTAAGAGGTTTAACTGGAATCCAAATCATCGGTATCTA
Source organism: Calonectris borealis (assembly GCF_964195595.1). Taxonomy (NCBI): domain Eukaryota; kingdom Metazoa; phylum Chordata; class Aves; order Procellariiformes; family Procellariidae; genus Calonectris; species Calonectris borealis. The sequence continues at coordinate 26,955,966 of NC_134352.1, read as the reverse complement.
TCAAGCCTAAAAGCATAAAAAGCCAAGTCCTCAAGCCCAGAATAACTAGTCACATCACAGTCATATAACATTGTTAAAATAAAACTTTTATTTGTCTTGCAGTGTGTGCAATATTTGTGTCCTGCTTTGGTCAAGCGACATTTTATTGATATCATTGTCATAAAGGGATATTTTAATTACCAAAAAAAAAAAAAAAAATCAGTGGCCTAAGAATTTCTGTTTGTCATAGTCCAGAATGATTCATGGAATCTAAATGATGTTCAAAATAAAGTAGCTGTGTATTTTCTTAGAAATCTAAATAAATAAATAGGAATTTCATGTGCTTTCCCAGAAAGCCCCTAAATATTTTTAGTTTCTTCTATTCTGAGTTGCTAAATAAAACTATGTGGAAGACTGAGTATCTGTAATAGATTATAAAAAATGGAGACCAATCAAAATGCATTGTAAATGCATTACTTGACTCCCTTTTTTCACCATAATTTACCAAAAAAAAAGGAAATTTCTTAATTAATGGAGAAAACCAGTGATAGTGTAGTGAAGAGCAATGAAAAGTAGTTCTACAAAAGAGATTAATCTCTATAACTATGAAAAACTGTAAGAACATTACCCGTCCCCTACCATGAAAAATTCCAGCAGCTGTGATTCTGCTTGTAGCTATAAAATAAAATTTCAGATGCTAGAGGTAACTCTCTATATAGACTATTTCTTATGCACCTGCAGGGCTGAACATAACATTTTGTGAGTGAGGAAAGGAGGAGGTATACATTCTGATTTCCTGTGCTTTTGCTATTTTCCTCCATCCTTTGTCAGATATGATCAATGAAACAATATTTAGATAGGCAGGTATCCTTTTTAAAGCATTTACTGTGTTCTAAATGTCCAAATTGTGGTAACCATCCTTTTTAATGGCAAAATTTTTGGTATTCCTTTCCCACATTTGTCAGTACCTATCGGGTATTTAGAACCTGTGCCACTCTTCATTCCAATTCTAATGTTAAAATTCACCACTTTATAAGAATAATTCATTTTACAGTGGTAGCTGGCTAAGTGATTTTTCACTATTTATTAACAATTATTATTTTAAAAGGAAATATATATTCCTAAATACTTCCAAAGATGTGCCAGTAAAAAAATATAGTTCTAAGTTATTCTAACGTTCCTTGGAAACTTTAGTTCCTCCAGTTCAGTACTGATTGAAAATACGTATCTGAAGCTCCGTAAGAGAATCTTAATAGTTCCCTTGGGAGATTAAACCCAGTAAAACATGGTGGGACATGCATTTTTGATTTTAATACACATATATTGCACAGAGATGCCAGCTTTGCTACATTAAGATGAGAAGAATAAGAATATAGAAAAGTACAATTCATTGTTAAGTACTTGTTAAAGTGGGCTAAATTATCTTCAAGTAACTGGCTGTCAGTAATGCAGTATGATTTAATGTGATTCCTTCAGAACTATTCTTCTTTATGTGACAGAAGTTTCCAAGGAAGGTCAATAATACCTCTAAGAGATTATGACAGCTGAATTATGGATTCAAAGAGCTTTGGCTTTTACATGACCACAGAAAATGAAATAGCTTTTGATTTGTAGCCATTTTATTCTAATATACTATTTCTCCATTATAGTTCATCTAAAATTAGGCAATCCAGGTATATATATACTCCACATTTTTCCTTGATTCATCCAGCAAACTATATATTTAAAATTAAATAGCACTACTGCTTAAAGGAAATATGAGGTGGAGCTGGTATTACAGGACTAGCAGAAAGGCTCATAATAGCCATTACTAATAAACAAAGCGTGGACTGTAAGACAAGGTTTGAGATAGAGGACACTGACTTTTCAATTGCGTTTGGAAATCCACCAAATGCCATTTATTGAGATGTTTTGCTTGATTTCAAGGTCTTATTTAGTTGGTATTTAGCTTAGAATAGATGCAGCTTGTTGTGTACACATTACTTGATGGCAAGACATCACTGCTGTAAAAATTCAGCTGTGAAAGTTGGGTCTGGAAAAACCTCTCTTTTTTTTTTGTTCACTTGGCTGCTACTAGTAAGAAGATACTGTAGATTTTTTGTTTTGTTTTTCATTTTACTAGCCAGCTCGGGTTATAAAGCTTCTCATTCAACTCTCTTCCTATGTCTGGCCATGATCCAGAGATTGTTAGATGTGATCCTGTTGTGGTTTGTCTTTTAAAAATGTTTCCAGATTTCCTCTGTTTCTTTCCATGTGTTTATGTAACATTGTTAGACATTGTTAGCTGGCAAATACAGCAGGCCAAACTTTCTTTCGCATCATTGTCCTTTGCTTTAGGATTCAGCTGATAGAAACTACTGATTAGACACCTTAGCACTGTAAAGTAGGCATGGTCTACCTGTGGAAAGCGGAAAATGAAAATAAATATATATTTGTTCAGACAGATTTTATTTATTCCTAAATGGGAGAGCAGAAGGGTGTTGAGATAGACTGGACCATTCCCACTAGAACTTTACAAACCCTTCTAAAACCTTTTTTGTTCTGTCTTAGAGGTGATATGCAGGGTGGAAGCAGAGTGCAACCATGGTAGCTTTGTACCTTGTTCAGACTTGTCACAACATGTAAAAGCTAGAATTTGTACTTGCGTTTTAACAAACCAATTTTTAAGTTAATTTTAACTCATTTTTTTAACTAACATTTAGGGACATTACAGTGTTCTTGTGCTTTTGTTAGCTTGCACAGTAGCTGTCAGTGGGGATTATTCTGCCTATTCCAAAACTAACATGAATGGGCAACTCAGGTTGAGTGAAAAGGGCCACAAAGGAAGCAGTTGCACAGTTTGAAAAGTAGTGGTCATCTCATGTCTTTGCCTGTATTTAACAACTAAATATTCCTCTCTTGTTAGTATTATCTTGATAATGAAAAGCCTTTTTTTAAAAAATTTTAAATTTTTTTTTCTCTTAAACTTTCATGGCATTATGCGCCTGTATATATACCTGCCATATACCTGCCATATATACATGCCATATACCTGTACATATGTGCAGATGTATTACAAAATTCTCTGTTGAGAACCTTACCAGTAACAAGTTTTAGAGGTGGCACTGGGAGAGGGAGCATTAGTTCCTGACTTCTACTTGCGATTTCTCCCTCTTCAGGCCTGTCCCCCAAGTCCAGCTCTGTGCAAGACTTGCCTCACGCATACAAGTCTGAGATTTTTTCTTACTCTGGAGTAACTTATTTTTTGAGAAGCTCAGGAGTTGTTATCTTTCCAATATCTTCAAGAGGTGGGTTGGAGATCTTGGTGATAATGCTGAGTTGGAAATTCTTATACTTCCACAAGAGAAACAAATGTGTATGTGGGCTTTTGTTAGTGGGAAACATCCTCTTTAGGCAGCTTGATGTTAAGAATGTTGTTGTGGTCCTAACTGGAGGACTATTGTACATCCATGCATTAGTGATCCACCTGAGCAGACACAGGTCCACACTGTTCCGTACTGTGTCGTGTTGTACCGGCACAGGACTGCACTATGCTGCACATATCTCTTGATGTGGGGTAAGCTCAGCTGGCTAATCATAATGGAAGACTCTGTAGGTGGCAATCACTTGGCACTGATGGTGATGTCAGGGCCATATCTTTATCATGAAGTGAAGCAAAGTGTTTTCATATAAACATTTTTTTGCTCAATAGTAGAAAATATGAATAGAGTTGCTCACTTCTAATAAAATTCTATAAAAACTCAGCCACGATGCCAGCAAACCTCACCACGGGTAGTAAATCTGTGCAGCATGCGACGTCCTTATCAGAGGTCCATCCAATCCTGTATCATCTCAGAGTTCCCAACATCAGAAGAAATGTAAAATTTTATAATGTGGTATCAGTTTTTCTTGGAGATTAATAAAATCTTTCTTGAGAGTGCCTTTCTTGCTGGGTTAGTAGGTATGGGAGCTGTCCTTGGACTAGGAGGGCACTTAGCAACAACTGAAAACATCAGTGTGTTATCAACATTCTCCTCATACTAAATCCAAAACACAGCACTAGGAAGAAATTTAACCCTATCCCAGTCAAAACCAGGACAGGTTCACAAAGAATGAGAACCTGCTGGTGCAAAACAAAAGTCCTCCTAGAAAGCAGATTTTCCCTGTACCTCTCTCTTCCTTAAGAAGTAAAAGGTATGTCAAATGAATTTCCATTGAAAAGTACTGAGGAAAAGCAGCTATCTGAAAAAGTAGCAAACACAGGAAGAAAGGTTTTTATTAAAAATTAACTCAAACTTGGAATTTTTAAAGGTACTCTCCTACTTTTTCTCATCCTTTATTATACATTGGGATACTTTGTTGATGAATGTTTTCTGGATTTCTGGCCATAAACCTTCCTCAGATTCCAATCTGTTCTGATTTGTTGTTGGGAATCAGAGATTCCCAAATTCTCAGGAGAGAACATGACATAGCTGCAGGTGGAAGAAAACTTAGGTGTTAGACATTATTTCCATAACGAAAAGTATTTTCTTATACAGCTGGAAGATACAATAGGATAAAATGTTAACCAGCATGTCTGGAAAGTTGTAATGCTAGCACATCACTCTTGTATTTTCTCTACAGAATAGCACGTTTTGATATCTCTCTGTTAGTGACTTACTGCCCAGCACTTTAGTAGATAAGAAGGCTTAGTGGATAATTGTTCAATTTATTCTGTTATGAAAAAAAAAACATCAAAACTAACCCGTTCCTGATTTTCCTATTAAAATTAGCTCATTTAGGAAGGTTTGGGGGGTGGGGTTGCTAATTTTGTAAGTAACTAAGTGGTAAAACCTTCCAGTGTTAACTACTCAGAGCCTGAGACCTAGTTTACAATAGGGAAAGAAGTAGAAATAATTTATAATAACACAATCTAAAGGCATGTATAAACATAATAGTGCTCTTTTATATAAACAGTAAGCATAATTTTAAAATGGCATTAGGAAAAATGAGGGATTTCATCACATAAAGAGAAATTCCTAAGACTGGTTGTGTAAGGCAACATTTCAAACAGAGAAAAAGTACACATAACTGAAGCCTAGAGTGGTCTTTGATTTCAAGGACTTAAGCATTCAGGAATATATTTATATTTAGGCTCTGATTTTTCTGACAGTTTTATTTTGCCTTTCAACACTAGAGAGGCAGTGATTGTGTCTGAAATTGAACTGATTTAGAAGTGACTAACTACCTGATTTGTGTAGTATTTATATGCGGAAGAAAAAAAAAATGATTGAATTATGAGCATAAGTTGCAGTTTCTTTCAGATGTATTCTAAATACTGCATTAATCCTACACTCTTTTTGGATCTGGGTCAAAGACACTGCTAGACATTTTTCAGTTGCAATTTCAAAATTTTCTGGAATCTGGTAGGGATAGAAAGGAGCCACTGATATCCTGGCAAAGCTGCCTCTAAGCAGTTTATTTAAGATGATGAGATAGCCTGTCTGACCTTATGTACCACACAGGGCTAAGAATAACTGTATTTTCCATCTGAGGTCTAGCAATTAGCTCATTCTCTGTCTGATTTGCTTTCCTGTACAAATCTTAACAACTAGTATTAACTGATATATTTCTTGTGTTTTCCTAATCTTAAGAAACTTCATAACATTGACCTTCATTAGTGCACAATTTTGTTCAAGCAATAAAAGATAGGAATCATTAAACTACTTTTTCTCATTTTTTTTTTGGAATTAAAAAAAAATGCAACCTGATTTTTATGCAGGAGCTGTCAGGATACTGACAAATTAACAAATACTTGACAATGTTTTACAGGAAATGGACATTAAATATATTCTGCTGGTTATCTGTATCCTTCCAGAGCTTAGATAAACTCTGCAGAGTAGATGCATGTCTTAGCTGAAGCAGTGTAGGTTAGCTAATTATATTTGCACGATTTTAGTCCTTTATTTAAAAACTTTTAATCATTGTTTCTAAAAGGAAATTAAAACCTGGATCCAAGAATTGATAAGCAGTGAGCAAAAGGAAGTGAGTAGAACAGGGTCCTACTCACTATAGGGTATGTGGAAGGTTTATTACAAAGTTAAAACCCTCAGGAAAAATATGAGTGAAGACTTCACAGACCTCTGGTTTTCCCTTTAGTAGAAATCAGTCGAGCATTATCCTTGTTCTGGTTTTCTGAAACATAACGGTCATAGAGAAAGGAGGAATGTTTTGATTTTGTGGTTGACTCGTGGTTCTTTCTTCTCTTTACACCTTCCATCTTGTCTGTCACTATCCCTTGTTCTTTCACTTCCTGGTCTCTGGACTAAACCTCCTTCATTTGGGTACTCTTGCTCCAGAATAGGCCAGGCCACAGGCCATTGACTATGCGTGACGTTTTTTTGACTAACTGCTCAGATATGCTCCTGGACAAGGGGTAACAGAGCCCTTCCTACTGCTGTTTTTGAATCTGGATATGAAAATGTCATGTTACTATACAAGGGTAATTCTTGCTTCTGCTGACATTTCATTCCCATCTTCTCAGCTAGAGACAGTCATATTATTTTGGTTTCACTTGCACTAAAGGATAGGATGTCAGAGATGGAAAGTCATGTTTTTTTGCTGATGTCCACAACAGGATACAGTAAACATCTTTTTACTATTTACTGGTCATCTTCTTCATTTCTTCCCTTAATCCTGGAGATAATCTAAGATCTTTTTAGTTCTTTTGGTACTTCTGTGAGCTGCTTGACAACTCATTAAATGATAAATCTGGTTCTGTCCCAGTCCCCTTCTGCGCATTGTTAATAATCTTTCAGGCCATTTATTTCTCTCACATAACATTGTAAGAAGCAGAAAAGCTCATTTTTCTGAAAAAACTTTATTTTCTTACAAGTTTTCTTGAGCAACTAAATAGTTAACATTTATAGATACTTTCATAGGAGCATTTTTTTTATTTCATTCAGCTCTATGTTCAATGTCTATAAATTTCTTATCAGTATTTTTCCAGGGTCTCTTCAAATTCAGACAGACATGTCTTTGTTGCACTAGATGTACATCATGATTTGATTTTTTTTCTTTCCAAAGACCCAACCCCTAGCAAGTTAAATAGGTTTGTATTAAATGTATCTGTTTCAAACCAATATTTGAGGGCTTATCCATATCTTCTTCACTTTGCCTCTAGTATTCATCATCTCCACACCACAAGTTGAGAACTTGATATTTTTCAAAAGGGGTATTGACCAAAAGAATTAAAGCTAAAGAAGCCATTATTTCCAAAACAGTTAGTGCAGCAGACTGATGGAAAGCACTGAGACTGCATATCACTTTCACCAATTTATTCCCTGTTTGTTTATATACTCTTCCTTGATTTGAGCAGTCAAAAAGTCTTTCCTCATGTTTTCAACTCTGGGAAGTTATAAAAGCTGATTCATAGATCCTTAATCATTCTATTGCTGGACAAAATTAAATTGGCTTACCTTGAGATCATGAATTGTTAATTCTTTTTGCTGTAGTTGTAAACAGTGAGTCTTTGTTTACAATTGAATTATCTATAGATGATAGTACCATGTCAGATGTGATGAGGATCTAAGGTCTTGTGATCACCTGTCACCTATTTTCATGGTGCTGGACAAAAACATAATGCAAAAATAATGTATAGAGAATAGAACTCCAACATATGTGGTACATCACATGGTAATAAAACTAACACCCTCCTCTAAAACAAACTTGCTTGAAGCATTTTTTAAAAATTGAGTCCGGTAACTACATGTGAAAACCATCAGTCTCTGTTATTGTACACAACAATGTCTTGTTTTCATCTGTAATGAAATACCGACAAGCAGTCTGGGACTCACTTGGCTGATAAATCCGGTGTGATGATGATTAGTAACGGGAGAGTCATACCCATTAAAAATGAATAAAACTTTTGCTCCTGTTACAAAGAATTAAATGTTTCTAAACATTTGAGAAAATTTTGACAATTATTTCATTTTGAAAAGTCAGTAGGGCAATATATCTATTTTTGAGAGCAAGAAGTGAAACTCTCAAGAACGTACAATGACAATATTTAATTTAAAATACAACAGAACTCAAAAAACTTAAGAAGTGGATTTACAAAGGAATAACTGATGTGAGACTTTTGCCCTGCAGATTTGTTTCAGGTGTTGACAGTCAATCTGGAAAGAATGCTTTCATTTCCAGAGCTCAGGCTGAATTTTTAACTGGTTAAAAAGAAAGAGAGTAAACAAGAAATATCTCCAAAACTTCTTGTCTCTAAACTGCACAGATAGTGGCTATACTAAATATACAGGTTCATAAATCTGTTTTTACCAAATTACTGGCAGTGTCAGAGATAAGGAAGGGTCAAATCTGGTACCGCTGAATTCAATATGGCCAGGATCTTGCCCCAGGTGTTGTCTAGTCTAAGAAATATTTTGGAAAGTTGCAAGCATAAAATCAGGAGATGATTGTTGAATTTGTTAGTTAGTTGTTTTTCTAGCAGGTTCCACCACAAAGAAACCATTACATTTCAAAGATCTGTGATATTACAATGCAAAAAGAGTCTGACCTCAAAGATATCAAAGTAAATAACTTCAAGAGAGTAGGTCTGAAGTAAAATGAGTCTTAAATTGGGATGGAATAGTCAGTTCTAGCGAATTTAGTATATTTGTTCTCTGGGTATTGCTAGATTTCTCTTTCTATACAAAATTCACCAGCTCTGGCTCCATAGTTGCAGCTTTTAATGGAAGAACAAGGGGACAGTTCAATAAAAAAGAGAACATTTAAAATTAAATACATAAAGCCCATGATTTCTGGAATGGTTTTTAATTTCTCACTTTTAATTACATTGAACTTGGTGCTTGTATTAATCTGTAGAATTAATTGGCACATGAATTGATGACATTCAAAACCTGATAACTTGATAATAAGGTAAGACATATTTCCTATATATTTATGTTTGTGTTATAAGACTATCCAGAGTTGTACTATGTGTATGATAATTGAATTCCGATGCGATTCTCTACCTACTGCAAGCAAAGGGAAATCTAGTATTGAGAACTTCTTCATGTCTGCATATAGAAGAGTTACTGCAACTTCTGATGTATCTGTTTAAAGAGAAGATTCTGGTCTGTCTAGCCAATCAATTAACCCCTGCTTTTTCTAAATTCCTGTAATAGACAGTAACCTAACTCTGTTTTCTTTCAGGGTCTCTATTTTAGTTCTTTTTCCTTGCTGTTTTAGTTTAAAAACAAGTCACACTAATGTGACGGAAAACCTGTTGCTTTCTGTGTATTAAAACAGTACAATTATAACTGAAAGGAAAATAATTAAGTTAAATTCTGCACTGCTTCCATTTTATATTCTGAAGTATATCTACATTTGAGTTATGGTGTAGTGAAATCTAAAAACAAGTGGACCAAAAGTAAACTAGTCAATTCAGAAAGCAATAGCAGTTTTGCTAGTGCAGTTTGATGCACAGCAAGGATTAATTTAACCTATTACCTGCAGCTAAAGTAAACCCTACTGAACTCCAAACAAAGTTGACAGAGGAAAGATACTGTATAGACATACCCTGTGTTAATTTAAACATTTTGTAGAATTTGTAAAAGTAAGAGTGACAATTTTGAGATATATTCATTAGTGAGTTCATATATAGGAAAATGAAATAAAAACATGAAAAAATAAGATTTGAAGTATGAAACAGATCTAGAAGAGCTTTCTTTCTAGTTTCTGACATTTGGAAAAACCTGGAACATATGGCTATTTATTGAAAGATTTGGGAAAACCAGTTGTCTCTAGCAGGAAGAACAAATCACTCTGAGGAACTTTTGCTTTCAAAAGGTATTCAGACAAGTTAAAAACCATATTCCCTTAGGACCTATGTTAAGCAGAAAAAAAAAAAAGGTTGCAAATTTCATGGCCTGGTCATGGTAATAGTGATAGATTTAATGGGTTAACACATTAAAAGAAAAAACATATTAAAGATGCAATTATCTATGTTGCTTAATAAAATTATTATCAAAGATTATACTCTTCTCAAGGATAAAAATGAATACAAATTAACATGTCTTCCAACTTGTGTTTTATTAATTCTTCACATCACTGAAACATCAAGTAAAGTTCTCACCCAATGGCACTTGACTGCATACACATACACTACAATAGGTTCTCAGCTGATGTACATCTGTTGACTTCAGGGGAATTACGCTGATTTGCCTCAGCAAAATGTATTCTCTGGGTTGTTTATATTATGAATCTAGGCTTCATTTAATTTTGCAGAGTTTTTAAAATCAAAATGAAACGAATGTTAACCCAATTATTTGCTTTTGCACTTGCTTCTTTAGCTGTTTGTCAGTAGGATGAAGGCACCCAATTCTCAAATATCTGTCCATATCTCTTGAGTTAAAAAGTAAATGCATGTTTCTGAAATACAAGAAAGGTCACTGAAATAATTTGCTTTATCAACATAATTTTACATCTATTCAGAGCACTTTGTTTAACTTCCATTTCATGCTTAGCAAGTCTGGAGACTGAAACGATTTTATGTTAAAATGTTTGCTTTCCAGGTCTCTCTGTCATAATAATTAAAATAATAGTGTTATTGTTTCCATTTTATAGTCTTTTATCCTGGAGGACCTCCAAGCACATCTCATTTTTTGGTACTTGCGACTCCAACGACAGCATAAAATGGGGAGAATGGGTTAGGAATAATAGTTTATAATCCTCAAATAACATAATTTTCTTCATCTTGTCCACAGAGATGTAGCTGGAAAATGGAGATAGTAGCTAATTAGTGTCCCAGAAATGTGAAGTTGTAGAAATGTCTGTTGAAACTACTTGTTTTATGCAGCAAAATGTAACTCTAGTTCTTTCTGTACGCTACTGGCAACCATGAAGACAGAGATCACAAATGCTTGGCTCGCTTACAATTGTGCCATCTCTGCTGCTGGAAACAAAGCATAGTTTGAGAATCTGTGATCAGGAAACAGAGTTCGATTGCTTTGCCTCATGTCTGCATACCTAACCAAGGATCTTCAGGCACCCAGTTATTACACGCACTGGCAGGAGGAAGAAAGATCTTAACATGGCTATTGGAGAGCTGTCTAACTGTAATGAAGAGCTATAGGGGTGAAGTTACTGTTTTTGAAAGTCTATGAAGATGACAAAATAACCAAGCCAACCTCAAATGCTTTTTCAGTTTTCTGCTTTTGAAAATGTGCTAAGGTCTGTCTGGCCTATGTTTCTGTTTTCGTCCAAACTGTTTTTTGCCAAAGATAATAAATGTCTGTGACAGTTTCCTGGAAAACATTATACCTGTAATACTTCCTATCATTTGTGCATTTGTGCCTATCCCTCCAAAGTTTTTAGACAGCTTCCCTCTGTAAAATGGAAGGTCAGACAAATTAGAGCTATTGGTGATACTTCTTCTGGTTATAAATGTTCTCTCCCTCCTTGCCTTTGCTTTTAAAGCCTGTGTTATTCCAGAGAACAACTGGATGAAATTCATCCTCCCTTCAGAGACTAATCCTTTTTCAGAATGTCTTTTCTCTTCAAAAAGAATGATCTCTTTTCTGTCTAAGTCAGGAGACTAGTATGCATGTATCACTTCTCACGTCTTATGTATGATCATGAACTTTTCAATGACTCTTTTGTGACCTTTATTCTGTGGTGATGTTTTCTCCTTTTCTCATGCAGCTATCCTTACTCTGTTTTCACAATCAATGAGGAAGTCAAATAGAAAAAATTGTCCTTGGTTCCCCAAGCAAATGAAAATGTCATCTCTGTAGTGAGTTCTTTCTCCAGCAGGAAGTAAATATCACCAGTTGTGACTGAGGAATCTTGAAACATTCAGAGTTTCAGTCCAGGTGCTTTCCTAGGACTTTTCTTAATTGTCTAATGTCTTCAGCATCATTCTTTTCTCATCCACAATAGTTTTATTCAGTTTAACATCACTGATCTCCTTGAATTATTCCTTATTTACAAAAATGCAAGTTAGAAATCAGGCCTGCATGGTGCATATATATGCTGAAAACCGTAATAGATTTTTTTTTCTTATTAGTTTTATAACCTTTTTTAGCATGAAGCAGAAATGCTGCAAGAAACACTTCTATTTCTGAACCTGAGTGGCATAGAGAGCTCAGAGCTCTTTGGAAATGGAACAGAATATTCTCTGAAAAGCACATTGGAATGTTTTAACTGAAGAGGAAAGATAAAATCCTCAGTAAGGATTTCATGAGTTTCTGCTTTTTCTCAACAGACTTACTTCTTCAATTCTTGCCCTTTTAATTCAGCTTCAACCTGCAAGGGGTCCACCATTTCAAATCTTAATCCTTTCTTTAAATATATAAACATTGTGCTTAGTTGCATGACCTTCAAAATATTTTCATGTTGCAAAAGATGCAATATTTTCTATCAAGGAGATTAAAATATTGGTATTGCATTGTTTTGGGCTTTTTATCTCCTTTACATTTAGCTATGTTTTAATCTCCTAATTTGATTCATTGATGAGAGTACAAGTAGACAGAGCAATGTCAGTTATCCTATGGATCCTTTTATTACTGCTTCTGGCTCTGCCTTGACAAGGATGGAAAGAAAAAATCACAAGGAGAAAGTTAAACACATCTTGTGTTAATGTAATGATGAACAGTGATACAGCCCCACTGTGGCACTTCTGGCAGGGGACAACACCACTAAGTAACCAAACGAGAGTGACTTGAACAAGCAAGAGTAAAAAGAAAGGAGCCTGTAAAGAAGATAAGTGAAATGATCCCATAAATTCAAAATTAAGTTCCTTCTTGAATTTCCGTAAAGTGTGATCCCCATGGTGAATACCTGGCAGGGCATTAGTTTTTGCTATTCTCTTTTATTAAAAACCCTAAGGAGAGAGAAATTTACTTATTTACATTTTGGGAATTGACTCCAAGCCCTTGCATTTATTAATTTATTTATTTTCCAAATCAGATCTTTCATGATAGTCTTTAAGAGGTAGCATAAGATGCAGCAGGGAATCCTGGCTGTACGGTTTATTTTCTTTTTACAGCATTAATAAGCAGTGCATTTAAGAACAGGTCAGCCTCTTGTCATTTCTGTAGTCCTTAAGATTCTTGCTGTTGTTAAGTGTAAATTAGCAGAAAGGCTGCCTGCATTTTCTGAAAGGAAAAAAAAGAAAAAAGCTGATAGTCTCTTCCTGCTCTGCAGCCTCATATTTGTTTAGAATTTGCTGAACTATTACTTTCAACAGAAACTTGAATATCAGAACTATTTATACAGGAATTTTCAGTGATCTGTTGAAAAGATATGAATTCTGAAGTTCACCATGTGTTTTATTTGCTGAGCTGCTTCAGTCCAAATCATTTCATAGAGATGTCTCTTCCTCCCTGCCCCCCTGCCCCAATTCCTCTGTGAGATGTAATGTATGCTTGCAGAGGTAAACATTTCACATTCTATCATCAAAGCTCTCTTCTCTCATATTAGTATAAGGGACACATGGTAGGGCCTTGTTAAGATGATTATCTGGGATCTACAGAATTTGCTTCTAGATGTGAGATAAACTAACAAAAGGGGAATTTTGCAGAATGTAGTTGTACAATTCTTCATATCTCATCTGAGAGAGGTACAACACAGAAACGATAATCCTTTGAAGATAGATCAATTTCCTCTCTCCTGTGTGAAGAGCCCCTCAGCTGTAGAAGCAATGATGCTTCTCAATATAAAAAGCTCTGTGTTAATGGTGAGGAATCAAAGAATTTGGGATGGAGCAGGATAAAGCTAAAGGAATCACTGTTGGTTGTTTTTTTTTTTTCTTTTTTTTTTTTTTTCTGTTTCTTTTTTTTTTCTTTTTTTTACCCCTTTGAGGACCAGGGCCTGAGGTGGGAGCAAGTGGAAGGGGAAGAAGGATTATTCTGTCTGTCTCATTTCTGTTTTGTCTGGCAAAATCTGTATTCAAACATTTTACCATCTGCTCATTCTATATGTATTTAACTAATTGCTTGCTCTAATGATTGAGATAGTAATATTCTCAGATTCCCTTTGGTTTGTGCCTTATATGACCTATGGGGCTCCCAGAAGTAGTCATTGAGTTGTCATGTACGTAGGACAATTGCAAAAATGCCAGTACTACTAACCAGTGTCTTTATGCAGTCCTGATGTTAACAGAATATCTATTGTTTGTTTAGGGCTGTGTTAAAAAGTATTTGGGAAGAGTCTTAAAGTGACCTCTCTGGACTTTCCACTCTTAACTTCTTATTTAAGATCACTTATTTTGGAGATTTTCAGCTGTGATTGTTCAAATGAACTTATGTCTTAGGCTGCTTTGCCTGGGACTTGAGTCTGCAGAATCACATTTCTTGAAATGCTCCAAACTTCCTGTTTTGCTCTTGGGAGGTTGCTTTCATTATGCCTTCATTCTCCACCAGTAAATAGTGGTTTCTCTGCCTTCTACAAGCAAGTTAAAGAGAAAACTTTTAGGTGGGTGAAAAAAACCCACCTAATTATAGAGTAGTAAAGAAGATTTTTTTTTCCCCATACACATCTTCTTTTCACTGTAATTTCTCTGTATCTAAATTGTGTGCATGGAAAAATTGTGATTGTGCCCCAGTAGTTATGAAAATCAGAATAATTTTGGATTCTATTTCTCTCAGGAAGTGTAGAATCTGTGGTCCTATGAATGTCACAGTTGGTGCTGGGCTGTTGTCATGAAAATTTGCAACTGTCCACGCCAACCGAGGAGAGAGGGTAGGATATAAAGTATAGAATTACAAGAATAAATATTTATTCATGCACATGAAGTGTCCCATTCATACTGGGGCACCCTGAATGTGGTTTTACACAGGCTTCTTATACCCTTCAAATGTTCAGGTACAACATGATTTGACTAATCATTAACATCCACATTACTGATTACTAACCATAGTAAAACTTTGCAAAGCAACTATATTTTTACAGCATTCTTGCAGCTTGTCTATTGATCCAGATGTCCCTGGGACCAGTCTTGTTGTAGTGACTTATCTGTGATGCCAGACGATGCTCGTAGGGTTTCAAAGGCGTGTTAGAGGGGCTAGGATGCTGGTGTTATCTTAGTTGTCCAGGGATATCTTTTGTCCTTCATGGACAGCTCTAAGCTTCCAAGAAGCAAAGTCCTTATTTCCAGGGCCAGGCTGTCTTTTAGTTTGTTTTACTTAAGCATGAACAATACCAAAGCCTCCAGTAAAATTCCACTAGCTCATTACATTACAGTATATAATGTGAACTAATATATATATTAACAGAATTAATACATATTCATACTATAAAGAGTAATTGATAGGGAATTTAGGGAAGGGAACTTTCATAACACTGTAGAAGATACAGCTCTAATGAAAAAGCAGAAATATACTTGGGTAAATTGACGTCTTTTTGCTTGAGATTGTCCTTCACTTGTGACAACTACTGCCACTGGATTTGTACTTGTAGAATATTTTTGTGCCTTCCTAAAAAAAACCTCTTAAAGTCTACATTCCTCATTTCTGTTTGGCTTTGCAACAAAATTAGAGTGATTTACACCGATATTTAATTGATTGTGATTCAGTGATTGCAAAATTCAAGTACAAATGTGATGGATAGATCTTACAGGAAACATATAATGAGGTGATTTATCCAAGCAGAAACAGAAAATCTGTTAGAACATAGGGTAAAGTTTGCATCATCTGACATGAAAGGCTTGTTTTAATTACAGTTTCAAGTCTCTTGAAAAGCAAGAGAACAAGGAAGGAAGAGGATTGTAAGAAAACAGTAAAGATAGTAAAAAGCTTGATCATATGAAGACAAGTCAGAGTCTAAGAAGGGAACAAATAATTTCTATAAGAAAATATTAACAGATCTTAATATAAGAGGTTTTTTTTCATTTTATTATCCCTCACCGACTTTCTTCAGTTTCTAAGATTTTCAACTGTCTCCATTGTTTAATATGTACTTTCATCATCTCTCTATTTTAATATTCTTTAAAGTTGCTTCCGTTATCACCCTCTTAACTTAAAACTTGTTTCGTACCCTTTTGATCTACTAATTGGTGTTCTTCTGATCCCTTTTGTGTTTCCTTTTCATACTACTTGGCTCTATTTTTTCCTAATATGCATCTTTTTTTTTCTCATTCTCACTCCTTCTTTCATCTTTGAATTTATCTTGTATCTCCAATTCTTCTTTTCTTTAATTGAGCTTGTTATGTTTTTTTCCTTCTTTTCCTCTTTCCTTTTTTTCCTTCCATGAAAATGACCCATGACTATAAATGCCTCCTTTAATTTCTTTTTCTATTTCTAGTGTGTATTTTTTAACCTTCTTTTCCTTTTCCTTTTTATTCTTTTTTTTGTTTTCTTCTTTTTCTTTTCTTTTGTAGCTAGCACACGTACACAGCACTAGCTGTTTTTCATGATTCTAACTCAGTCAGTTTACTGTGTTACTCTGGTAAAAAAAAAATCAAATAGAATAAGAATTATAGGAAATTGAGTGCACTTTCTGGATGAGGAACTTCAGTAATTGAATTGTTGCATAGCCACTAGGTGAAGGGAAGGAATACAAAGTGCCTGAGATAGGACTAAGTGGAATTACAGAGTTGCTTAAATTGTATTTGAAGACTTAACTAGTGACTAAAACCTGAAACACATGGAAAGTTATCCTTGTGAGCTACCTGAAACAATTAGTATCATGTTCGAATGCTAAGTCTACACACATGATATTTGCCAAGTGAGGTAATGTATTGAGAAGCATCCCTATGAGCACTGTCCTGGATGGTCATCTTTAGCAGAAGATAGATTCATGTAAATGCATTTTTATTTAAGTGTAGAGTGTCTTTTAAAGCTGTTTTTAAAAACAGCACATAAAAGTATATGGAGAGCAGCTGTACTTTGAAAGCAATATGGTCCTTTCTTCCTGGAAATACTAGAGACAGTGAAAACACTTTAAAAATACACAGGAAAGGGTTAGAAAGACTTTCAATCTGATAGTCACATTCCCACCCTTCTTCTGGAGCAAGGTGTCAGGTACATTGAATGCAGAACCTAAAGACAGTGCATAAAGACATCACAGTAAATGTGTTTGGGGCAGTCCCAGGATCATTCCATAGGCTCTTATTTTACGTTTTCTTCTGGGAAATGTATTTAGATGTCTTTGCGGAATGTCATTTGTTATAACCGTGCATATGCATAGGAAACATATTCTGACATGACTTGAGACAGCTAAAGGATGAAAAGTAAAGGGCTCATGATACTGATCTCCAAATGATTAGGTAGTGGGTTTTGTGCTGAAACTATGTGACATTTACAGGTACTTCTAGATAACCAGATTCAGGTGGCAGAGTGTGTCTTTTGAGGCTGTTTCATCTGCACAAGTTTTATGCATATTGGCCTAGATTCTGCTACTTGATGAATGTAAAAGATGCTTTCATTCATATAATTGGGATATAGGCCATTAAAGTGCTATTTGGTCAGACTGGAAGGTGTGATAGCAAGTGTTAACTGCTGTGTGCTTTACAACACAATGAATGGAAAATATGTAGCACATAGCTTTTCTAGACTTCAAGGCTATATTTGTCACAGTGACACTATTCATTTAGGTGTGTTGTCAATAATTTGAAAGGACACACAACAATGTTATGATATATATATAACTATTGAAAGAAGCAGCCTTCCAAAAAACCAGTAAGAAGCAATCTGTTTAAATTCATTGTCTAACATGTAATTGAATGAAATGGGAAGATTTTTTTTTTGAAGAAATAAAAGAAAGTCTCAAAGTAGTTATTGTTTTAAAGGATGAGGAAATAGTCAAAGTTGAAAAGCAGCAGTATCTTGCACACATATCAGCTCCAGCTAGAGGTAATCTCAACAGAATCACAGTGGGAGTAACACATAATTTATAACACACAGCTTTCAAGCTGAAAAGGTCCTTTTTAAAATTTTTTGAAATTGTTAAATACTTCATGGCATTTGGAGAACATTCATTCTCCGCATCTATGAGTAACCTGTCTCAATAGTGACTTAAAATGGTTAGGATATTTGCTTAGTCAGAGTTCTTTGTAAACTCCATTGTTTTGCCAGTGTGTCATAGCTGGCTACAGTTATTTTAAGTATTTAAACTTGTGGTACAACCACACAGGTTACAAAACAGAGCATTTGCCCAAACAGTTTGCCCTTCAGACAACTTATCAGTGTCACTACCTGTATAATACTTTGTGTGTTCAAAGGAAGGACAGATGGTTCAGTGTAGGGTTCCCTAACCTTTATTTGGCTGCCATTATGATACATGTGAATCCATGTTTTACCACAGCAATGTCAGGCAGCAGCACCTTTCTGCATCAGGCAGTACAGAGATCTAGAGTCTAATTAATACCTTTCACCTATGTGAAAGCTTTTGCAGCCTTTCACAATTGTGTGTGTATGCATGAGTGCAGTACGAGCCAGTCCCAATTGTCTCAGTTTCTGGTCTTTAAAATAGGGATAGTCCTTCAAAAGGCATTGAGAGTTAAGATCTGTTAGTGACTGTGAAGTTATGAAGGCATGGAAAAGAAAGATTGAGCTGGTTATTTACCTTTTCAAAAGAAATTTGCAAATGCAAAATTAATAGTTCCACATTTAGTTGGAATCACAGAAAGGCAGGGCTGAAAAGGGCCACGAGAGATCATTTTTGGATAGCTAGGCCATTCATATGCATAATATTTTCTATTAGTTTATTGACTTGATACAGAACTAGTTTATAGAATATAAGGCTATCGTACACTCCAGGGTCTCCGGGTGTCGTTTTTCGACTTGGTCAGGGCAAATAGAATAAGCATTGTGTCTGGATTGCATAATATGGTGTCCAGGACATACTCCACACTTTCCGTTGGAATTTCCTGATGAGAAATGTGGGAGCCCCTAACTGAGAAAGATCAGCAAATGCTGGCAATGCTAGAGGTGTAGAAATTGAGTATAATTAAGAACGTGTTGGCATGATAAATCATTCAGAGCTGATTTAGAGAGAAAGCCACTACAGAATGATCCCATGGCTGACATACCCACTAGACTATACTGACAAATGAAAGGAGTCAGTTCAGCAAGAGAGAGCCAATATGCAACACCACTTGCAATTTGCCAGTTACCTCCTCCCAAAGAAGGGGAGATTAAAATAGACGTAAAAGGGAAGAACACTGAAAAGTCTGTCAGTGAGAAGTGCAAGATCTTGCTTTTGCCTTCTAGCTCCTGGAATACACATTCATGCAGAAGAAAACCAGACAATAGTTATTCTCTGTTCTTGTAGAACCTCATTTTTTTTTCTGTATGGTTAGAGTATTGCATTTAATGATGACATGGGCTCAGAAAGAGAAGCAGATATATCAACATAAGCCTAGGGCAGATAGACATGAAGTAAGCATTAAACACAGGTCTCCAAAAGTGAAAAGCTAACGAACTAAAAACTGCTGCTCTTTCTGTCTTTCTGCTCTGTCGTTCATTACAGAGTTATGCATGATCTATACTTCAAGTCAAGTGGGCAGAAGGAAAGTGAGTTGGTAAAGTAGGTGACAACAGTTAAAAATTACACTAAAAATAAGCCAGTCCTTTTACAATATATTATTTTCCAGTGCCTTGGGACATCATGTTACCTGAAAAGTACTGTGCTAATTGAAATAGCTGTCTCCTCTCATAATAATTGACTTTATGAATCCCTTTTCTCCCAATTGCTAGCAAGTGCAGAGGAGAAAGAAGAGAAGGCAGAAGCCTCCCACTTCTTGCAGTCCAAAAATAGGGAAAGACAGCGAGAGCATTCTCTAGGAATGATGTGAGAGAAATGAAATTATGAAGAATTTATAGGCTGCAGACACACATATGATCTAGATTAGTTAGATTCTTTTTGATGGGTAAGAATTCAAATAGGAAGAGTGGTTAAGTACAGTTCTAAGGATAGAGGTCCCTAGGGCATATTATGGGACAGTCTTGTAATTTTCAAGGTGTTGCCTTTCGGGGGTTGTGTGTGGTTGGTGTTTCTTAACAAGAAATTCTGCTGCGGTAGGTGCTGGAAAGGAGTAATAATAATCAAAAGACATATGACTTCATTTGTAATCAGAGATGACATTGGAATGGAGACCTTTCCCACAATTGTCTTATAAGTATGTTGGTGGGTTGAGAAACAGAAATGTGAGGAAGTCACATGGATGTATGCTCAGGATGGACAGTTTATTACAAAATTTAGTTTAGTTCAAAGGCTGGAATAGGAGATTGTTGACATTTATTTATTTTTTTAAAGAACACTTAAAGCTAATATATTGATTTTATCTTTCTTTCTTTTTTTTTTTTCATTTCTTTTTGTCTTCTTTCTTCTCAGCCACTAAAACTTTCCAATTCAAATATTGTAGTCAGAGCTTGTTTTCTTGAAGAAAGGATCATATGTGCAAATATTTGTACGTTTTCTTCCAGATATTCCAGTGGGAATACTGATAATAAAATTAATTCTTCATACCACTTAACTTTAATTTTAATTAATTTTAATTGAACTGAATAAACACACTTTATCTCTCATGTGGACATGTATAACGTCATGGCATATCCTGGCACAGCATAGGTAAATAAGCAGTATTTGTCTGTAAGACATGTAGCATGAAGAAAGGGCCTAGTATTTGGTCTTCTGTATAAATTTTAACTATGTTGTGCTAACATATGGTTGTGATGGGTAGAATTACAGAGGGATTAGAGAGATGGAAAGTTTTAACAGTAGATTAAGTGCCCATTTCACATGCAATGGCATGGACTTTTATGATTATCGTAATTGGTTTCTGCATGATGTATCCAAACTGAGTTGCATGGTTTAAACTTTACATTCTAATTTATTTTTGTGCACATTTTAAAGTTGCCATGGCTTGCTCTTTAGAAAAGTAAAGCACAAGTTTGTTAGTAATTCTCTGTCCAACTGTTATAAAAAAATATCCATTCTCTGAGTGCATGATAAAGAATATTATTTAAAAACCTTTCCGGACTTTCTGAAACCCTAGTGCTTTCATAGTTCAGATTCTAGGCAGCCATGCACCAACTATATGGTTAAGGTATCTTCATTCATCAGAAAGGCATGATAAGCCATTTAGCAATCCATTTAGCAATGTATTAGTGATTGCCTGGGTTGGTAATTAAGTAATGATAATAATAAATCATGATAATGTTTTATCAGAGAAAGAGCTCCATAGGTGTTGAGTAAAATAATTTTTCATTCCAAAGCTCTGGAAAAATATATGTCTATTTACCTTTTATTGTTTCCATTTAGAAGAGGAGGGAGAAAGAAGATGGGCAGATAACAACAAAAGGAGAGCTCACCCAGTTCAGATAGCAGTACTTTAGCAAAAGAACAGATACAGTGTGTGAATGACTGAATTTAGAAAGTATTAGAGTGAATTTTGAACAATGCCAAGTTGTATGTAGTATCCAGAGTAAGTATATAGAATCATAGAATCATAGAATCATAGAATCATTAAGGTTGGGAAAGACGTCTAAGATCATCGAGTCCAACCATCAACCCAACACCATGCCCACTACATCATGTCCCTAAGCGCCTCATCTACACGTCTTTTAAATACTTCCAGGGATGGTGACTCCACCACTTCCCTGGGCAGCCTGTTCCAAGGCCTGACCACTCTTTCAGTAAAGAAATTTCTCCTAATGTCCAGTCTAAACCTCCCTTGGTGCAACTTGAGGCCATTTCCTCTTGTCCTGTCGCTAGTTACTTGGCAGAAGAGACCAATACCTACCTCACTACAACCTCCTTTCAGGTAGTTGTAGAGCATGATGAGGTCTCCCCACAGCCTCCTTTTCTCCAGACTAAACAACCCCAGTTCCCTCAGCCGCTCCTCATAAGACTGCTCCAGGCCCTTCACCAGCTTCGTTGCCCTTCTCTGGACACGTTCCAACACCTCCATATCCTTCTTGTAGTGAGGGGCCCAAAACTGAACACAGTATTTGAAGTGTGGCCTCACCAGTGCCGAGTACAGGGGCACAATCACCTCCCTGCTCCTGCTGGCCACACTATTTCTGATACAGGCCAGGATGCCGTTGGCCTTCTTGGCCACCTGAGCACACTGCCGGCTCATGTTCAGCTGGCTGTCAGTCAGCACCCCCTTTTCCTTTGAGCATCTTTCCAGCCACTCTTCCCCAAGCCTGTAGCATTGCATGGGGTTGTTGTGGCCGAAGTGCAGGACCCGGCACTTGGCCTTGTTGAACCTCAGACAATTGGCCTCAGCCCATCGATCCAGCCTATCCAGGTCCCTCTGCAGAGCCTTCCTACCCTCGAGCAGATCAACACTCCCGCTCAACTTGGTGTCGTCTGCAAACTTACTGAGGGAGCACTCGATCCCCTCGTCCAGATCATTGATGAAGATATTGAACAGGACTGGCCCCAGCACTGAGCCCTGGGGAACACCGCTCGTGACCGGCCGCCAGCTGGATTTAACTCCGTTCACCACAGCTCTCTGGGCTCGGCCGTCCAGCCAGTTTTTTACCCAGCATAGAGTACACCTGTCTAAGCCGTGAGCCGCCAGCTTCTCTAGGAGAATGCCGTGGGAGACAGTGTCAAAGGCTTTACTGAAGTCCAGGTAGACCACATCCACAGCCTTTCCCTCATCCACTAGGCGGGTCACCTGGTCATAGAAGGAGATCATGTTGGTTAAGAAGGACCTGCCTTCCATGAACCCATGCTGGCTGGGCCTGATACCCTGGTTGTCCCGGACTGAGAGTCATCCAGGTAATTATAGAAGTCCTCCTGGGAATTAAATGAAATTAGATGGTTATGTAAAGACATATAGGATTTATGTATTTTTGATTATGGAAACATGGAAAATATTTCTTCACCTATATCCTATATCAGGTCAAACATACCCTGTAATGAATGACTTTTAACTCCCTTTTCAGTTCAGTTAGTAACCTGATGGCCCAGCAGTCCAGGAAAAGAGAGTTAGTTTATTAAATCTTAATAAATGTAAGGTCTGGTGACTTGCCTGACCTCAGATCATGTCTAATGACAATTCTATTTAACATTGACCAGATAGTCAGGATGATCTCAAGTTGTATGGTGATTCTGAGATTGTGATGATCTGCTTGTTGCAAACAAGTTTGCAATATAGCTTCTCAGCTGCGTCTCTCTGTTGATTCCTATTTACATCCTCTACTCTCTTTAAGTTGTAAGGATTGAAACCGAGGAAGCTAAGAACAGTTTTTGAAGTTCTGAAAAATAGATCCCCTATTAATGTTTTACTTAAATTTACTTAAATTAATGAATTGTTTTACTTAAATTTATTTAAATAAATAATTAAATTTTCTTAGATTTACTTAAATTAATATTTAACAATTTTTGTGGCATAACGTTGCTGTGCTGAGTCTCTGAATAGTATGATTGGACAGAGCAGGAACGATAGGAAGAATTAGAGAGGAAGCTTAGAGAAGACAGATTTATAAGGCTGCTCCACAGGGAGCAGGGTTTATGGGCAACATAAGAAGCTGTAATCAGAAAATTAGAATCATCAGAGGAGGAGACCCACGTCTTTTGAACTAAATTCAGCTACGAAGTAAATGCTAGTGCAAATGATATGTCCTTTAAAACTATCAGCATTTGGTACCTTCTGTTGGAGCTAGGATTAGAGCTAGGCATCTTTTGCCTCAGGAACTTACGCTTTGAACCTTTGCAGAGCTAGATTGCTGCTTCCTCCTCCTCTTTTTTCTCTTTCCAGTTGAGGTGAATCACTACTCGAAGTTAAAAGGTTATTAATTTAATCTATTTTTTAAATATTTAACTTTGTTTTCCTAGTGGCTTTTTCTATATGCAGTGCATTAATACTAAAGACGTGCATTTACAGGGTTGCATGTATGAAATACTTTGAAATGTCCTGTAAAGTATTAGGTGATCATCATCATCTAGTTGCTAATAATAGATTTCCACAAAACCATCCATAACATTTAATGTATAATTCTGCATAATCGTTGAAGTTTACTATTATATTTCTTCACATTATTTTCTTAAAAAACTCAACAAAAAGTGATGGATGTATATAATACTTCTCTTAGGAATAACAGAGTTAAAGCTTCAGGTGAGCTGACTGCAGAAAAAAGAGCCAGCAGCTCTTAACAGGCTTTTGGTACTACTCTGGAATAGAGCTGTAAATTTCCACTCATTGATGCGATGAGATCATTTGGGTTTATCCACATTTTTTTATATTGCAAAAGTCAGTAGTTTTGTTGCAACTTTAAGGCTCCCAGGTGATGTCACACAAGAAGATCACCCCAGAGAATTAAGAAAAAAATTTTGTAAAATGATTCCCTAATTAAATCAATGTGGAATGCGTAGTCTCTGTATTTCTACATCTTTTTTTTGGTGACCCTTGAGGAATATTACATCTTGTGTTAAAAATCTAAATACGACTGGGCTAGTATATCTATCCTTTCTTATTTGAAAGCAGGAGTGATAAAATTACCTTGGAGAACTTCCAATATAATCTTTGCAAGCTTTCAGAGATCTGAACTATTGTCATTGCTGAGCTTGACTTTATGCTGAATCAAAATCTTGGAGAGAGGTCCTGACTACAGGGCAGATAAGTTTTCAGTCAATCATGATGTCTCTCAAATAATGAAAATATGTGACAGCTGATTCTAACATCTTCTCTTTGACCCTAGTGTAAGTAACGGGAGGTTGCCTCTCTTTAGATAACATATAAACACATTCCTTTTTTTTAAGCTAAACTGAACATATTTATGAGATATTTAAAAGAGAGAGAGAGAGAGGAAGAGGGAGTAAGCTCAATCTCTCAGAAAGTGTTATTTTACTTAGAAAAATATGAACTGCATTGGGAAAACACTAAATTTACAGAGTACTCTCTTAATAATATGCTGGGTTAGTTCCTGAGGTGATAGATAGTTTTCATATGCTTCATGTGAACTTGGGGACTCTGTTATGTTTGAGGCCAAATTACTCATACCTGCATCGATACTAAGCAAAGTTTCATACTACTTCTAGGCAAGGAAAAAGCTGCTAACTTATATCCAGTGTCAGCCCTCTCATACTGTTTGAACTTGTAGATTGTACTACAATGCCTGTCCTTGTACTGTGTGAACTGCACTGTTAACTGTGTTAGGATTTCTGCAAACATTGTAAACTCTAACAATCATTAATAATTTTGCTAACAATTTTTTTTTGAAAGTCAGGTGAAAGGGAGGCCATGAGGGCTGTTACAATTGGTGATAAAGAACCTGAATTTACTTTTCAAAACTTACTGACTGAGCACTGAATAGAAAAAGAGAACTATTTTGACTAAATCTTAAGTATTTTAAATCACATAGGGCTCTTTAACAATATGTTACATAATATACACACCTAAACATTATTACTATTCACCTGCTAAATAAGCTGTGATGTTCTCTGGGCATCAGTGAATGTAGCAATGCCATTTAAATACTATACTGAATTCAAGAATTTTATTTAGAAAAAAAGATGCTCTTGTTGTGTAGTGGATCTGGGGATTGGTTTTTTTGTGTTTTGTAGATGGGGTTTGTAATAATAATAGCAAATCTGTCAGTTCATAATGAGCTATTGAAACAGAAGACAGCATTTTCATATTAAGAAAATGCATCGGATGTAAGAAAAGGACTAGCTGCAGATGACTGTAGCTCACAGCTAGCTGTTGTTTGCTCAGCATCCAAGATTTTATGGAGACTTTGGTGTAAGAAACATCTGAGATTTAATACATATCACTTTCAATAATTCCTGAAGAAATGGAATGAAACAGTTTTGCAAAGGAAGTGTAAACTGATTTGTAAACACTGGTTTGTTTAAGCAGAACAGTGCATGATTTTGTATGGCAAGTTCTTCTGAATGTTCGGTATTTGCTGTACGTCAGAAGTTTATTGCTGTCCTTTACATGTATTTGGTAGCAGTTTGCTCCACGTTAGCTTCAGCGAATTGCCTATCATACTGGCTATTACTGTCTTACTGTTCTTTATAATTTCTGGATCTGTTTGTTGCCACCTCTTGTCTATGTAGTGTGTTACTTTACTGCTGGTAGAGTACTTAGTACGAGAGCATTCTGCCTCAGGATTAGGGTGCTGACGCGATATGGTCTTACCAGTATTCCAATAATAATAACAACAGTAAATCATGATGGACAAAATTTCACCTTATAGATAAAAAAGAAAAATTATCAATAACATAGGGTCATGGGATCCTAGGAATCAGGTTGGAAGGGGCCTCAGCATCTTATCTATTCCAGCCTCCTGTTCAAAACAGAGTTGGGAGAAATACTGGGCCCAGCTTTTCAAGGATTATTTGTATGTACAGCCATGGTGCTGCCCTTTTCTGCTTCATGTCACAAGAAAAATACCACCTGGATAGACTTGTTTGATTTTCTTCTGGAGTCATGGAAACGACAATGTATTTTCACAGTGATGTATGCATGGGCTGCAGGTCTGAATCCGGCAGGTTTTTTGTGTGTGTGTGTGCATGTGTGCATGCATGTGTGTGTGTGTAAGTAACAGTACATCTTCCTAATGAAATAGGTGAGGAAGTTCATCCTTCTTGCTCCATGTACACCATTAGATCATTCTCCATGAAAAGTAATAGAATACTGTCTTCACAGTTACACTTTCATCCTTCCTTGGCAATAACAAAATTAACATGCATGGATTTTCTGGTATTGAACACTTTCCTGAGGTTTCTGTTTGCAACATACCTCTGGAACTGTAGCTGTTCAAGTATATCAGAGTTTTTGCAAAGAAATATACTGCAGCTTCTAAATTTAGGAAACTTTCAGAGACTTCAAATCTTAAAGCAACTTACCATTTTAATAGACCAAAATGCCTTGAACATCTGGGTAAACGAATTGCTAATCTTTTTATAAATTGTTTATAATTATTAAAAAACTGGGATAGGTTCAAATGCTGGGTTTTTTGTTTAAGTCGATAATTCTCCAGTGTGGTAGAATGAACAAACAGTTGTGTGATATGTGTTATTTTTAAATTTAGAGGAGAGTGAAAAGTACTAATTCTACCTTTCTTGACATAACTGCTATGTTTTCAAATGGCATTTTAAAATATTTATGTTATAGTTTAATGCAAATTGCAAACCACCCTATTTAAAAAATATGAGAGCACTTAATTTAAGAACTTCATACTTTCCAACTACTCTTAAACTGAAAACAACCTGATACTTTTTGATGGTGTTTTTGTAAATGCATTGTCTCACATACACACATGTATGCGCGTACGCACACACTCTTCCCTCTCACTTATGTTTCAGTGTTGCAGCTGATTTGTGCTCTCAGTCCCATGTGTGACCTTTACAGTGTGACAGCGATTAAAGTTTATCAAATGCCTTTGGTGACTTGAACTGTCAGAAAGCAACAAAAGTTTGTTGCATTTCTTGACCTCACCTTCTAGGGGAAAAATCCACTTCCCACATTCCTTTCCAAACATAAGGCTTTCCAAGCTATCAAAAGCTTACTTGGAAAACAAATCAAAACGAAAATGTAAAAAGTAAAAAAAACATGTACTGAGTACTTTTTTAGATGAAGAGAATGCAGCTTTTTATGAGTTTGTATCTGTTATGTGAGAAACATAACAGATGTGCCATTATGGCTGCATTTAGACAATTAAAAGCAGTTATTTCAATCTACAAACAGTCTGAAAAATATATTTATAGGTTTAAGGATAAATATCACCTAATAAGCACACTAGCAAACACTGAATCTTACAATGTGACTGACTGTTCTGTAAAACAGTTAACTGCATGGAAAAATATGTATTTCCCAAAACTTACAGGCTTTAGATCAGAATTAAAAATTGTCTCGCTCCCAAGCCACAATCAAATCTCCAAGCACCCTTGGATCTGGATAGGGTACGATTCCAGACTTTGTATCTAGGTTGTGTTTGGTCTGACTGTTTTTTTCTCAGTGAGCTTGCTTTTTATTCCTACAATTAAGTAGCTGAAACTGCAGAAACATCATTTTCTGCACAGCATTTAAAAGCTTGCCTCTGTGTCTCTCCCTCCGGGTGCCTCCTGTATTGCATCTGTATTTGCTTTTACTCCGTATTTGTTCCCCTTCACTTTCTGACCCATTATACTTCATGCCTATATACTTCAGCTCTTAGCCTGAATTCAGCATAAGAGCTCCATAAGGGAATCAGATAAAAAACTTTTGAAACTAATTTTTAAAGCCCTGGGACTTTTTAAAGAGCACTTTGCTTAGAAATATTGTAATCATAAGTCTGTTTATGCCTTGTGTAAAATAGTACTTCATTCTCTAGAAAAAGAATTTGGACATATTTCTATGATGCTCAGGAAAATTAACTGTGAAAGATGGGAAAACTTAAGTCTGCCAGGTTATTCTTAGGGGTAGATGCTTAAAAATGTGTACCTATGAGAGTATTAAAAACAAACACACAAAAGCTTCATTACAAAGAGCATTTGTATCTTGTAATTATGAGGTAGGTTGCAGTGAACACAATAAAACATATGTACATGTATGTGTGCACACAAACACACATCAAGTCATTCAGCAGTAACTACTGGAGATCCTGCTCTGTTTTCTCCTGGTTGCTGTAATTTAATGTATAGACCAATACCGAAATATTAACTTAGGTAAGAAGTTGATGGCAAGCATTGAATTTTGGAACTAGACTTGTCTGGTTTATGTGGTAAAATCCTTGCTACTCACTCTCCTTAGTGATTATGTCTGTGATGCTTTTGGATGTGAATGGTCCTTGCAAGGATTATAATTATTATGCTGTAAAAAACAAAGGTAAACTACTTGGGAAAACAAAACTTGATTTTCTTGAGTACCACTGCAATTGCATTTTATTTACAGACTTAGAAACTTACTGTAACATTTGGTCATTAAGGGATTAAATTTGCTCTTAAATACTTCTATTTGACTCAAAGGGTCAAAAGGGACATTACTTTTGTTTGACATGTTATTATAATACACCACAGTGAACAAAAATTATATTTTAAGCTGCAGCATGGAAGAGATGAGACTTTCATTTCAATGCAAAGGCCTGGAAATCAGGAAACTAAACCAAACATAATCCAAAACATATCTCTTAGGCTAGATAAGTGGGGAATAGATAGTCAGCATCTGTGAAAATCAGAGGTTACATTGCTAGGAATGTAGAGACT
The DNA here is from genome assembly GCF_964195595.1 of Calonectris borealis. Taxonomy (NCBI): domain Eukaryota; kingdom Metazoa; phylum Chordata; class Aves; order Procellariiformes; family Procellariidae; genus Calonectris; species Calonectris borealis. Next base: position 26,926,887 of record NC_134352.1, on the reverse strand, counting down.
CCGGAATTGCTATTGCAGATCAAGTGAGCTCTTCAGTAGTGTAGTTTCCTACATCTCATAGCAACTAATGTCCAAAGCTTTAGCAAAAATATATCTGCCAAGGAAAGCTATGCCTGAAGCACGAAGGTTGATCTTTCCACATTTTTATTCTTACAAAGAAGAGGACATTCTTTCTTAACATTAATTTAATGTCCAGATTTCTCCATGCCTCAGCTGATTTCTTGAGGGTGAAGGAATGTTAAATAGACTTTTCTCCAGCTACAGTTTTACTGGAGGGTGACCTCTATGTCTGTGTTCTGCCCTTGCTCCTTACCTGGCACACAGATCAGGGAAACTGCAGTAAAAAGGACACTTATGCTCCAAAAAAAGGACCTTTAAGATAGGAGACTAGCCTGAGTTTTAGAAGTGACCTCAATACCTTATTTGAGACAAGGTACCTTGCAGACCTTGGATCAGTTGTTTAGCTTGTCTGGGCCTCAATATGTCATTTCTAAATTGAGGGTAATGGCATTGCCATTGGATCCTTGGAAAGATACTATGAGAGTCAGCAAACTAAAGATTAAAGAATGCAAGGAATTTGCATGGTCACAGTTATCATATGACCTAAGTGACATAGATGAATGCATATTTTAGCATAATATTCAGTACTTTGAGATGTTATTCTCATAAGGCCATGACATTTTTATTTAAAGTAAATAATTATTAAGCAAATATATATTCTGATGACTCAATATCTCATTCACTTTCATTGTCTGTAACACTTCTACAGCAGGCACATGTTAAGTCTTCAGAGATAAATTTGGTTTTGTACTGTTTTACATGTTCCTGAGCATGTATGCATGTTTCAGATTAAAAAAGACACAGATCCTGCAAAGCTGTAGATGAAAATACGAGAGACTGATGACTTTCTGACTGTACAAGACATCCTTGTACCTCTATGATTAGTGAAATTGCAACAGTAATAGGAAATTTAGGAGAAAGAGTTTGGTCAAAAAGGGTACAAGTGTTGCATGACTACTTGTTCCTGTAAGATCTGTTTTTGCAGGTGGAAAAGCATATCAGCTGCTCCCCCAGTCAGACTCCTTTTCAGACCCACCGTGAACAGTTTTCTCCAGTATTCAGTCATTCAGATACCATGTCCCTGATGACCCATTAGATTTCAACCAAACCAACAGCTATAAACACCCTTCTGTATGAGGAATTAGGGTGAGCCTTTAACCTTTCCTGTAAAAAGGACAACAAAGGAATGTTAGTACTCAGTAAAAAAAGGGAAACTCAATTTACTGTTTCACTGTTAAATTAATATATATAGTTACTTCATATATATAGAATATATATGTAAACTATATATATTAAAAAAAACCCCTATATATAATTCCTATATACAGTTATTTCAGAGAACACAGTGTGAGGGTATTAGAGAGTGGAAGAAAGGATACAATCAATGAGATCCAGAACTTTTGGATTTCTGGCTAAGCAAGGTATGTGTACATGAAAAATGGGACAAACGGAAGACAAAAAGCAAATATTCCACTTCAGATCACCATGTATTATTCTATTCTGCTGAACAAATTGAAGATTTATGATGTGACACATAGTAATACCTGCCCATAATATATCTTTTGTCCAAATGCTGTTTTGATAATTGTGGACCACAAAAAAAAAAAAAAAAGTCATTAAATGGTTTTAATTAATCTCCAGAAACCGAATGGAAATTTGCCTGAATCCCTATCCTATTGTTACACACAAGATCTGTTATAGAACAACAAATTCTTTACTGCTCCTTTTTTTGTAGAGCTGGATTTTATACTAGGAATAGTATGCCAGTGATAGGAATCTCTCTATGTTTGGATAACTATGCTTAATTTATCATTTTTTTCACTGTCATTCTATCAGTTTAGCTGCCAATACTGTAGAAATAAAATCTTTTCACTGTTCTAGCACTGTTACCTTATGTTTCATAACACCAATAAGCTTAGCTCAAAGGAGGGGGCATTGTTAGACAATCAAGAAACTAGTTTAATTGGAAACTTTCAGCTTGCTTGGAGAAATGCAGTTGTTAAACCAGGCCACAGAAATTGAGGAAAGCATCTTATTCTGGTTTGGAAAACACGAACCAGTGAGAAGCCTGCTGCACCTAAGACCCACCACAGAGTGTTTTAGGAAGGCAGAGAGCCCCTCACTGAATGTCCTGACACAGTGGCAGAATCTTGATCTTCCTGGGGAAAATCAGAGGCGTGACTCATGAGATCTGTGTTTTCCCTCTGCTTTAACCTGAGTTACTTCATCTGTTTTACAGGTATGCATGGGTATATGTTAAGCAACCTCAATCTTTTGTTCAGCTTCTATTGAATAGAACAGTGTTAGAGGAAAATATATCATGCTGGATCCAGCAGACCAAAACAGTCAAGGCTGCTGCTACTCCATGTCCCCAGGGCAACTGGTTGTGAGGCTGAAGATTCTTTGCCATCAGGGACACGCACACAGAGCACACATATGTACTATGTGCATACCTGTATACATACGTATATACATACATGGCCGGACACACAGGTTACAGACAGAAACTCAGAGCACTCACATGAATGTAGACAGCACCAATGACCTCATCCTGCTCCCCTCTCTAGCTGGTCAGGATGGATGTCCACTAGCGAGAATATATATGACAAGCTAGAGAGGTGGGCTCATGCGAACCTCATGAAGTTCAACAAGGCCAAGTGCAAGGTCCTGCACCTGGGTCAGGGCAATCCCAAACATGGATACAGGCTGGGGAATGAAGGGATTGAGAGCAACCCTGCCAAGAAGGACTTGGGGATATTGGTGGATACAAAACTGAATATCATCCAGCAATTTGCACTCGCAGCCCAGAAAGCCAACTGTATCCTGGTCTGCATCAACAGAAGCGTGGCTAGAAGGTTGAGGGAGGTGATTCTCCCCCTCTGTTCCACTCTGGCGAGACCTTATCAGAGTACTGTGTTCAGCTCTGGGGCCCCCAGCATAAGAAAGACATGGACCTGCTCGAGCGGGTCCAGAGGAGGGCCACAAAAATGATCGGGGGGCTGGAGCACTTCTCCTATGAAGAAAGACTGAGAGAATTGGGGTTGTTTAGCCTGGACAAGAGAAGCCTCCGGAGAGACCTTATAACAGCCTTCCAGTACTTGAAGAGGGCCTACAGGAAAGATGGGGTGGGACTCCTTATCAGGGAGTGCAGTGATAGGACGAAGGGTAACAGTTTTAAACTGAAAAAGGGTAGATTTAGATTAGACATTAGGAAGAAATTCTTTAGTTTGAGGGTGGTGAGACATTGGAACAGGCTGCCCAGAGAAGCTGTGGATGCCCCCTCCCTGGAAGTGTTAAAGGCCAGGTTGGATGAGGCTTTGAGCAACCTGATCTAGTGGAAGGTATCCCTGCTCACGCAGAGCGGTTGGAACTACATGATCTTTAAGGTCGCTTCCAACGCAAACTGTTCTGTGATTCTATGATTCTATAAGTATAGATATGTACATTGTGGATCTCTCCATCAGCTGGGCTCTGACACTCAGTCTGCCCAGTATCTTCCCTGGGATCCCAGTCTCCCCAGTTGTTGACACCTGTGATACCAATTACAAAGGAACTGTGAAGAGACATATGATTCATTGGTTGAAATGATGCAGATGGGTTAGGAATGCTTTATGAATAGATAGGCCAGACATTCAGTAGATAAAAAGGCCTTGAAACTTCGTATTCTGCATAAAATAGGTGAGGAAGCTAACCTTGTATCTTGAGTAGAATAGATAAGGGGATTGTGTCAGCCTAAGCTAGTTTGTGCTAATGAGAATTGTGCTAATTAAACCAAGGGCAAACTGAGCATGCGTAAAGACTGAGTTCAGCTTAAGGGCACTGTGAGGAAGACTATCGATGACCACCAGAGGACCCTGAAAGACCACCAGAGGAACCTGAAAGACCACCAATGAACACAAGGGCGCATGCGTCAAAGACTTTTGCGTATGTTAATGAATTCCGGGAAATAACATGAATATTTCGATTAATTCTCAGAAACGTAATGAATAGTATACTCTAATTGTATATAACTTCTATGATTGAGTGATTTGGGGCGCACAATAGGTGGAGTGATCCCCTGTGTGCCTGGCACTGCATTGAAGAATGCCTGTTTTCTAAAACTCCAAAACGAGTTTTAAAGAGTTCTTATTTTGCCGATTTATGGTATCACCAGGAGTGAGGCTGCAGCCTCATTCCTGGTGCTAGTATAGATCATCACTGCCACAGAGCTGGCCAGGACTTTCCAGGTCCCAATAGCTGACCCTGCTGTGCTCTTACCCCTAGAGACTCGTGGACACTCTCGTACCCAGAGCTGGCCCTTAGAGACCCACTCAACCCCTTGCTCCCACGCCACTTCTGCTCACCGGCTGGTCCAGCTTGATCTTCACTGACACACTTGCACAGCAGCACTCGCTCCCGTTGCTGCACCATAGACACATGGCCCCTCCAACCCATGGTCTGACCCCAGTGGCTGCACGCAGACCCTGTGCACACACAGAACAGAGCTTCTCACTCAGGAGAGTTAGAAAGCAATTTAGTAAGAAGACAGGACAGACTGCGCTGACCAGACACAGGGCAGAGAAGCACACCGACCGACACGTTATTTACATATGACCAGACCTTTTTATCCCCTATTTTCCCACTCTTGTCCCTCCCCAAATCAGCTAAACACCTCCCTTGTCCCACCTTTGGTTTCTCCCCTAAAAATCCCATAATAAGTCCTGTGTGGTCCACAACAGCTTTTCCACTGCATCCCATAATGTGTCCACCCCTAGGCAGCAACCCCTGTTAGTCTGAAAGGTGATCTGGAGAGTTGCTCCCAGTCACTCATGGTTATGGGTTTCACACCTAAACAATAGGGCTAAGGCTCTGTTGGGACAGCCCTGGGAGGGGCCTGGACAAGGTGGTGGTTCCTTGTGAGTCCTTGATTTGGTTTCCCACCTGCCATCCTGTTCTCCTCCAAGCTTGTGGAGATGGACCTTTGACGGGCTGATAGCTCCTGTGATGGGCCTGGGAGTAGCCCCGCAGGGTATTACTTGGGCTCCCCGTTGTGTCTCTGGGTATGCAGAGCAGCTTTTATCACATAGCTTAACAGACAGGACCTCTGGACTCCTCAGTCAAGGTGTGGAAAGTCAGCTTCACTTCTGTTATGCTGAGCGTAAAATCAAAAGGGAGAAGCTGGAAGACTGAGGAACATTAGCTAATGGTATTCCCATGTTCAACAGAGTATCAGTGTTTGCATTGATAAAATCAGAAACTGAAATAAGCTGATGTGGGGAAAGGGAGGAATCTTAAAAACTGATGTTATGATCATACTCTAAATGTTCTTAGATTATTTGACACTAACTTAGAAAGAAAATAGATTAATAGATATCCCATAAACAGCTAAAATAGAATTAAACTCTGAAAAAAGCTGCTAACTGATTCCAGCGCGTGTGTGTGTGTGTGTGTGTGTGTGTGATTATTGTTTGGAACCTAAGATTTTTCCAGGTATTTGGGCTTAAATGTTGAAGATAGGAAAATGAAAGGCTAAACAGACAGAATATAGAACTTCAAAAGGCAGAGACAAATATATTGAGCAGTGCGCAGCAAGTGTAACCACCAGATCAGCTGCATCGACCTTACAGAGATATTTTGTGCTGGTTAATGTTCTATTGAAAGTACTAAACAAGAACAGAGAGCTTTGAAGCAATCCTTTGAAACCAATTTTAAGGATATTGCTGTTGTGTCAGCTGAATGACAAGTGCAAAGCTATCTCTTATCGGAGTCAAACGCACAAGTCGTGCAAATCCAAAACACATTCAAAGCAAAGATTTGTTTTGTTTTGGTGTAACTTGTAACTGATTAATAGGCACATTTGGAAGATTGATGCAATTCAACTTTATATTTTTTTTGTGTTAAGTGAAGAAAAGACACAGGAAAAAAGGATATTTGGGAGATAATTTATTGGACTGTGTTTTTTCTGAATCAGCCATTTTTTTAAATTGTGACCACTGTTGTTGATATTGAAATGTTGCAAATTTTTTGAACAAAATTTCTATTTCATCACTGCAGATAATATATTTTAGTTGCTAAAGCCATGAAACCAAAGCTGTTTTCCAAATACTGTACCTACCAGTAGGAAGAAAAGAAGAGTAAGTCTTTCAGAATTTTATCTATGACCTAGCTTTTATGAAGTAGAATTTGATAGCTTTCCCTGTAAGCAAACTAAAATTTTATTGGTACCTGGAGGAAAAAGCAAAAAAAAATCATGCTAGATCCTCAGCTTGTGCACATGTTATGGAGGAGACAACATAATTAGTTTCTTTACACATATATTGAACAATACCCCAAACCTCTGTCCTTCTGTAAGTAGTTGTCTTCATAAGTAGGATGGCATAGTTTTACCAACATGGTAAAACTCTCTTATTTTCCCTTACCACGTATCCTGGTTTCAACTGGGATAGAGTTAATTTTCTTCCTAGTAGCTGATATAGCACTATGTTTTGGTTTTAGGATGAGAATAATGTTAACAACATAGTGATGTTTTAGTTGTTGTTGAGCAGTGCTTACATTAAGCCAAGGACTTTTCAGCTTCTCATACTGCCCTGCCAGGGAGGAGGCTGGAGGTGCACAAGAAGCTGGGAGGGAACGCAGCCAGGATAGCTGACCCAAACTGGCCAAAGGGAGATTCCATAGCATATGATGTCATGCTGAACAAAAAATCTGGGGGGACTTGGCCCAGGGGTGCGCCGCCACTGCTTGGGGACTGGCTGAGTATCTTTCAGCAGGTGGTGAGCAATTGCATTGTGCATCACTTCTTTTGTATATATTTTTATCATTATTATTTTTTTTCCTTCCTTTTCTTTCCTATTAAATTGTCTTTACCTCAATCCATGAGTTTTACCTTTTTTCCTATTCTCTCCCCCATCCCACTGTGGGGGAGTGAGTGAATGGCTGTGTGGTGTTTAGCTGCCTGCCAGGTTAAACCACGATACCATGTTTCATGAACCACAGGGACACCAGCCATTCCACAGCACGAAGGAAAGTATGATCAACAGGAAATCTAAGCATCACACTGAAAGGCATAAACCAAGCAGCACAGAGTGACTTGGCTGATTGAAAATAGCATACATCCCGGGGAAGAAACAATCAAAACATGAAAGCACAAATAGAATTTGGCTATGGGGCCAACATAAAGGTTATATAAGAAAATATAAATTTATAGATATGATTTAAAACTAAATTTCAGATGAGACTCATGGAAATTTACCTTGATTGCTGTATATCATAGGCCTTGAATATCATACTTTTCCAACTAGATTGCTTAAACATAGCTTATATGAAAACAAAAAAAAAATCTTTATGTAAATACAAAGGTGACAGTTTAACAACAGAAGATAGAAAATCTACCATTTACCAGCAGTTAATTACACTGTTTAAATAAATGATTGTGCTCTAATTCCAATTCATATTTATCTGTCTTTGTTCTAGCCTTGGGATTTCTATTATGGCTTTCAGTGTTAGGTCAAACACCTTACCTTAAATTAATTCTTGCTGACCCATTTGGTTTGTTGTGTTTGGTTGAACTAAAGTTGCAAATTCATTGACTGGGTCATGGACAGTTACATTAGAATTTTATCCATTTCACAGGGGATATGGATGGGAGAATTATAGCGCAGCTCTACTTGGAATAAAAGCCCTGAACAAGTGATGGTATATGTACATACATCCATTTTTTACACCAGAATGGCTTGTCATCTCTGCACTAAAACTACAGTTAAAGGTATTGGTTGTCTGGTTGCAAGTAAATAGTACATTCTGCCCAGTACTAAGAAACAGAAGAAGAAATCGATGTGTCAGTTACAGAGCTGAGAAGACAACCACATGTATTGCAGACATTTTAAATTTTCTACATAGAAAAGTATCAGTCTTCCAATAGGTGTGATTATTTACTATGCGTAAGAATGAAATGCAAATGTTTTGCCTGATCTAATTCAGTGGTTCAGAAGAGTGAGAGAGCTATATGGTACCATCATGGCGATTTTCTTGAGATACATCAAGAGTAGGAGGCAAATTTCTGTCTTTACTAACCAAGGTTATCTTGGGCCAATCCTTTTAATTTCCTCAAACTGTTAATCTATAAAGTTGGTTCAGGAAGTTTAAGTGGCTCAAAAAGTCCCTGTGAGTCAACTGCCTTTTGTTTTCCCAACCAGAACTTTGTTAAATACCCAAGTCTGTCTGTTATTCGTGCAATTGTAAGTAATTTTTCCAATAACACTTATTCTATCTGACCACTTTACACTGAATATATGCTGCCAGCATCTGTACTGAAAACAATTTAACTGTCGGATGGATTTGTTGACTTTCTATGATTTGGATTTATTCAGATAGATGCATGCTGAGAACATTGCTTAGTATTGATACTTGTTTGTTACTGTGAGCTTCTAATAATGGAGCTTACCTTATGCGCTTAGAATCATAGAATTATAGAATCATTAAGGTTGGAAAAGACCTCTAAGATCATCGAGTCCAACCATCAACCCAACACCACCATGCCCACTACACCATGTCCCTAAGCGCCTCATCTACACGTCTTTTAAATACTTCCAGGGATGGTGACTCAACCACTTCCCTGGGCAGCCTGTTTCAAGGCTTGACCACTCTTTCAGTAAAGAAATTTCTCCTAATGTCCAGTCTAAACCTCCCTTGGTGCAACTTGAGGCCATTCCCTCTCGTCCTATCGCTAGTTACTTGGGAGAAGAGACCAATACCCACCTCGCTACAACCTCCTTTCAGGTAGTTGTAGAATGTGATAAGGTGTCCCCTCGGCCTCCTTTTCTCCCGACTAAAGAGTTCCAGTTATCTCAGCTGCTCCTCATAAGACTTGTGCTCCAGACCTTTCACCAGCTTTGTAGCCCTTCTCTGGACATGCTCCAGCAACTCAATGTCCTTCTTGAGGTGAGGGGCCCAAAACTGAACACAGTATTTGAGGTGCGGCCTCACCAGTGCCGAGTACACTTACAGATAGAGCCACCAGATCTATGTTGCCTAGGCAAATAAATGCAATAGTTCTGCAGTGTTTTACCTTTTAGAGATGGGGTTATCTGATGTCATTTTATGTAGCTAAACTTTTACTTTTGACTTATTGGTCATAAAGTCAGAATTCATGAACAATTCTGACTAAGCTGTAGGTTTTTTATTGTGTTTCATTTATCATTAATTGCAAGGTGTGGGTACCATCAGCAAAGTCAATATCTTCAGTTTTCCCACCAGCCTCTCATCCTCACAATTCGTATTTCTAGGCCAGAAGTCTCATAGGAAAATGAAAAGTGACAATAAGGACAATGATGTGAAAACATATTTTTGTTTAACTGCAGTAGTGCCCACCAAACAGAACTGATGAATTCACAGTACATTTGATATCTTCTTGAAGGTTCTAGGAAATACCGGATTTTTTCATAAAGGAATTAGGATTACCAGTATCTGCTGCTATCAAGGGATTTCTGAAAACTGGTGAAATGCAGAAGGAGTGGTAACTTGTTTTATTTAGTGATGATATGTTATATGAAGATAGCTCATAAATAGGGAAACTGAAACTATCTCCTCAAGATCTGCTCTTGTTGGCACTGTGATTTTTGTTCAGATAACACTGTAAAGGAATTTTCTGGGATGGCAGGATGGAAGGTAACAGGGAATAATATGGCTACTCCACTCATTATATTTAAATTCCCTTTCCAGGCAATGCATAAATAACTCTTTTCTGCTTTATTCTCCTGCACTTAATTACGTCTTTCGTATTTCCTAGATGTCTTGACTATTTACTCTGGGTAGATTTGCAGCCATTATTTTCAGCCTTATTGTTTAGTTTTCTGACAGTGGTTTTAAGTTTCCTAGATCAAACTTTCATCTTTTTGTACAAATACTGTGTTCAGGTTAAGATCAAAAGCACTTGTCTTTCCATTTGCTCTTCAGGACATGGTGAAACTATTTCCATGTTTGTCTTCCATTTCTACTAGAACTATGATGGAAGTTAATATGACTTTTGAGAGCTTTTGCCTCCCTTTCCAGGGGAGGCAATACATCAATAATTTACATTATTGATCAATGTAAACTTTTCTTTGTGATTTTTCTAACCAATTTCTTTTTTCTCTTTTAGTGATGACTTTCCCCATCATTTTGGTGAACCATTTTTATGTCGTTATACTTATGTTTATATACATCCAGTTTGTTACCAGCCATATCAGTATTTGTTTTACTCAATATCAGTTAACATACATACAAATCTAAATCCATAAGAATGACAAAGAAGAAACAACTAAGTAAGAGATATTTGAATACAAGGTAATCAGTAAACTCCAGAGAGTGCTTTGTGGAATATTCAGGAAGATTTCCTGCCCATGTCAGACATCTGATGTCCTTTCTTTGTGTAAAATGACTAACATATTTCTAAGGAAGGCTGTTTAGTGTCAAGGCAGACTCAAGAGTTAAGAAAGAGTATAATATTTAAAGAGTAGGCCTAAAATGAATTAAAACTACTAAAATGAATTAGTAGTCTTGCTGAGCATCATGGGAACATACTTACTGTAAGTGAACATTTATTTACTCAGTGATTAAACTAGTGTCATGATATATCATGCAGTGCTTGTTTAAACAGTTTGAGTGCAAAACATTTTGGGAGTATGGACTTGTTGCTTAACTCTGTTCATGTTATTTCTTCAGAGTATTTCTCTGTATTTGTTCCCTTGCATTTTTTAATTGCTTCATCTGAATATTATTTTAAAATAAGTTACATTACAAAATATATTTGTGTCCAGAGAATAGCTAACTCAATGTCATGAATGAATCTTCTATTTAGTATATAAATGCCTATATCTATTTACTTTTACTAAATCACACTTTTTTTTTTCTGGAATGAAAACAAAATTCAGAAGAAAAGCAATGAGTTTAATTCACACTACCTTGCCAGTTATGTTATTTCTTTTTCAAAAGCCCTTGGACAGTTACTGGATATTTGTAAAAGTAGTTACGTATTCCTAAAGATTTATAAGTTTCAGTAAAACTTTTTATTCTTTTTAGATTTCATATTTGACATCAGCTATTTATTTTGTAGTTTTTCTTCTTAAAAACTTTCAGCTTTACTTGTCAGAGGCTGAGACTACAGCAACACAAACTATCTGAATGTAGCAGAAAGAATTTATTTACACTGTTTCTATCCATTTAATTACATGAACTACATACTTACTAATTATGAAACATATGCAGATATCAAAATTATTTGTAAATTAAAAAGAAAAAATTTAAAACCAAAGCTCATTCCTGCTTAATTCTTTTCCCTCTGCTTTTGTCACATATATTCTACAAGAATTTTTAATTGGAATTTAAATGCCCCAAAGAGCAAGTTAAACTACCATTTAAGCAACTTCAGATCAGAGGGAGAGTAAAGACATGTTAGTTTTTTGGGTCAGTTTCAGGTGTAAGTAAGGAAAGCAAAATATACAGAAAGAAGTCTTGCACCAATGTCTTCTGACAAGGGTTTAAAATAGTTTTGGAACTATGTCAAAATGACAAAAAAATCTGATCTTAAAATTAGTTCTTCAAAACTAAGTGTTCCTAAAGATATAATATATCTAAGGCTTGTATTTCCTCCTTTAGACTTCAACATTATGAATTATTATGAATTTATGGGAATAAAAAAGCCATAAATATATAAAACAGTTGGGCCATACTGTACCTGAGAACCACATCATGTGCTAGATTAAGGTTACATTTAATCCATCTGTATGTAATTAAACAGAGTACTCCAAGACTTCTAATTTAGATTGCACTTTACTTTTCTTCAGTAAATTGTCTCTGCTGGAAACGAAGTGGGAAACTTGAGATATGTAGAAATATTGAACCATCTGTTGTTTGAGACAATAGATGATAGGATTTAAAATTGCTCACTCTCAGTTAATTTCAAGGAGGGGAATGGGAATCAGAGATTGCTTATTTAATTAAAATTAAGATTTCTAGAAATACCAGTTGTGCTGTGTACTATTTTAACATACTACCTAAGCATATGACAAAGTATGTTCTTTTTTTAACAATTGGGTGACTTTTTTTTTTTTATAAAATGTTCAATTAAAAGTTGTTATTCAAGGTTACAAATGTCTTTTGTTAAAAATGAATCATCAGAGAACCTAAAGAACCTATGACTCGTTCTATGATAATTTGAAGTGGAAGACATTATGATGGCGACAGCAAAGAGGCATTATGAACTGCTTTTGCGCCCACGTGTCAGCCTGCCCTTACAGGCCAGTCAAGGCTTTTTTTTTTTTTCACTCTCATCTCAGGTTTTAACCTTAAAACACAAATGTAATGGCTTTTAAATTGAAAATCTGTTATATTTTTAATTTCTCTTGAGAGGAAAAGAAGGTATTCCTGAGATAGGAAGAGAAGCCAAATCTGACAATAAACACTAAGGATTAATTTTAAGAGTGTGTAAACAGTAGGAACTATATTTCATAGTGGAAGAATATGTAGTACAGCATATGGAATACAGTTTTGGCCTGAAAGTAAAATAAAGAGCTGCTGAAGGTGCTTGTCAAAAAACATTCCCATAATACAAATCTCCTTAACTGGTGAAATTGGTTTAGTTAGCAGAAGACGTGGTGATAAGAACAATGTTCAAAATATGTCTTAGGCACTATGGCATAGATGACTTCCGTTCTTAGCTTTTTAAATGCTTCCTGTTCATAGTGAAATCCACAACCCAGAGTGAAATACCCAAGTTAAATGCCTTTCTTAACCAATGCATGGTTAGGAGCTTTAGCATGCTGTCTAAAACAATTTAGCATGCAGAGCAGGTAGCTGTCTAGACATTGCAAATAAGAAATACTGAGTATATGTTAATGACTGCCACTATCTGCATCCATTCTAAGTAATCCACCCTCGAAGATGGGTGCCAATTCTGCTTCCTTGAAGTGTTAAGCAGGCAAATCTGCCCAGCAGAAGAGCCTAAACAGGAGGCCAGAGGCAGTCCTGAGTATGTGAAGAGGTGATACTGTAGGCATTTGGGAAAGATAAATAAAAAAATGCAGCTGCTTATGGTGTTTACAAGGCCTTTATTGTTAGCCAGGAGGATCATTGATTTGCAGGTATTTCAATTCCCACTGTAAGCATTTGAGTCTTTATGATCTGGCCGCAGGTTATTTTCAACACTATTATAGAAAGCACAGTAGAATGGAACTTGGTTTCTCTGTGGGGTATTGTATTAGTCCATCTACTTTAGCAGGAAAATGAATTTTAAACAACTGTTATAATGATTGACATCTATCAGGTAATTATGCTATCCAAAAGACACAATTCTCTCTGGCTCTCTCCTTCCCTCTGCACAGTTCTGTTTGTGTGTGAGAAACAGAGAGAAAGAGAAAGAAAGAAGATTGCCTCAAAATAGCAATGGAACTCCTTTGAAATGCAAACAGAGGTTATAGAGAGCTCCTGTTAGTGATATATCATTTTTCTTCAAACTTCCGAATTTTGGAAGTTTCTGTTTCAGAAATTATTTTCAGCTGTTAAAGGGCAAAAAGACTTTGAACCAAGGATTTGGTTGGTTACAAACCTTTCAATTCACTTTATGCATAGCCTGTTAAAATCCATAGGAAGGTGTAATAAATAATATTCTGAATGTGACGTTCAGATTGTAAGACTGATAACAATAATGGAGAGTTATCCTGAGACTGTATTCCCAAGAGGCCAGTTGCTTTCTTATATCAGTTCCAGTGTCCTTGTGTGTCCGATTAGGGCATCCGTTTTAGCTGATCAGTGTAAACTAGCTATGTATGTTAATACCTTGAGGGAACATTTGAAATGCACCTAGAACTGACAGCCACAGGCAAGAAGGTAATCTTCATTTGTTAAATTGGGAAAGCTTAGTTGCAGTTGTGTTTCTATCTACATGCATGGACAAGGCAAAGTGGGAGGATTTGGATTATTTGATGATACCTTAATTCAGCAATAGATAACTTTGATCTGTGAGCAGAAACCCTTCATAACAAAGAATATGATCATGAAGGCAAGGCGAAAAAAAGTATTTAAAATCTTAAATTTTACCTCATCGTAGTGGAATGTGCTATTTGTTAGGAAGGGACATTTGACTGCTTTTTCCTGAGTATGAAGCAAAAGAGGGATAGTTACTGTTACAGTAGTAACAGTTTTGTGATTAACTACATAATAATAATCCTGCTCAGTGTCATTGACGTTTGTGCATAGTCCTTACAGCATATATTAATTTTATGTGTTATGAAATACATTAACAGCTTGTTTATGACTCACCTCATAAACAATAAAAAGGCTAATCTCTGTTTCTCACCATCAATCTTTACTGAAAACAGAACCATGTCTAAGACATGTAAGCACAGGCATAACAATAAAGTCCAGGCCCTTTCTTGCTGTTAAGCATTTCATTATTTTATCATTTGATCTATTATCCTGTGACAATTGTGACACTCTAATAAACATCTTACCTATAGTTTGTTAGGGGATTACTGAAATACATGGTGACTAAATACTGCATTTGCTGGTTCCATACCCACAATACCTAGAAATGGCAGGAATAAAAGTTATATCCTGAGGTAGAAATGGTGCTTAGGAGAAATTGTTGAAGAATGTGCTTCATGGGGAATGTTTGGATTGACCTGGAAAAGTTCCTTCTGTTACTTTTTTTTCCTTCCTTACCACTATCATCACTATTCTTTTTACAGAATCCTGTAAGAGGTCTTCCTTATATTCTTTAATTCATTAATAGTACTTTTCATTTCTGGAGGAACTACACCAAGAATAAAGCTATATTCTTGTTAAACAGCTGTCAGATTCTAGTGGAGGTGTTACCAAAAAGCACCCGGTGACTAAATCATTTACCAACACTTTAAAAAAATATGAGGGACAGAGCTGAAGTTATTCTTAAAAAGCTGAAAAGCATTGCATTTATAGTAAGCAACTTCCTTTGTTTCATGATTTAATTCTTATGCTTTTCTTTAAAAAACCCACCTGCACAGCTGCTACCATACCCTCCCTCCTCCTTCTAACTTCATTCTCTGCGAAAATTAATGAAATTCCAAAATTCACCATAAAATTCTGTCGAAGCTGTTAATTATCAGCAGGGGACTTGCACAGATATATGAGCAAGAGAGACTCATATATATAGCTGAGAGACTGAACATCATAAATATATATTCAATCCAAGTATTCACAGAAATTGAAACTCATTGGCAACCATTGCCTCTTGTATCACAAGTCTCTTTATGGAGGATAAAGAGGATAAAAGACCTGCTGCTTTGTCTAATTCAAAGTGAAAATCAAAGCATATGTGTGTTAGTTGATATAGTGCTATAATGAACTGATTACTGGTTATTTAAATGGAAACAAAGTAGGGTTTAATGGAAAACTAAGAATGTAAAGAAAGCGTAAGTTTAATATAGGAGCTTTCCTTCGCTGGGGAACCATGTTCTTTTTCCTTCTATTCCACCATCAGTTGTTTTTCCTTCTGACTAGTACATAATAAAGAGACCGCAATAGACATGAGTTTGCCAGACTCCAACAGGTGTTAAGGCACAAACATTTAACAGCTGTTCTGCTTGTGGGACACAGCTGTTATTGTTTGCTTCCCTTTTCCCAGCATGCACTGCTATTTCAACACCCATGAGGAAGTTCTTTACTTTCAAACACCTGTTTTTTGAGTTCGAAAGGGTTAGTGTCTTACAGCTATCTCGTCCTACAAACTAGATGGGCACGTGGGAACCAATTTGGGGACGGAAGAGAAGAAAACAGCAGTAAAATGAAAACACAAATATTATGAAAAAGCAGTTTTATGTTGAGAGTGTTTGTAGAACAAAGATTTTTGTGTCTTTACAATGTGTGTGTATAAGAGCTCTTTGTGTGGAGGATTCAAGGGTGCAGAAATATTATATTTCCATACTGAGGCAACTGTTGTCAGCCTCAGACTAACTAGTTCAATAGAATAAATTTATTATGAATGGAACCCATTCCTTTCCCTTAATTTTTAATTTTTGCATTGGGGTGCAGCTTGTTGCTGGAGTAAAGCAAAGTGCATTGACCTGTAAAATGTGCTAATTTCTGCATCTCATGTTTATCTACAGAAATCTTGCCCGTGTCACTTTAAGCACAGCCAAATATAATTAAACAAAACATTTTAAAATATGTCTTTAATTTGGAAAAACGGGCAAAGTATGTGTGAAATTTTAAAGATTATGATGGAACTGGAGAAGATTCTTCTGAATCTTACTATTGTTACTTCAATGGCATCAGACATATTACCAGGATTATCAAAGGTTCTAGATAATTTTTGACTCTAAGTACTGAAACAGTAAAAATTTGTCACTGCTCATGGCAGTATGGTAACCTCTACTGCTATCAATGCAACACATGAATCGACTGCAGCCTCTGCCTTTATCAGTGAAACATATGAATATACTGTGTTAATAATATATATTATTCTCTAAGATTGCATCTAGTACTGTCCTTGAGAACTAAGCCATTAAAAACTGCTTTGGTAACCCCCTGTAAACTGCAAATTTTCCTAAATATACAAGAACACAAGAGAAAATATAGTTATTTGTGCTTAAATTATATTTGTATTACTTCACAAACGTCTAGTTAATGGAAAATAAATGGTAGGACTACACTAATTGTTATGCAGAAGACAAAACTCTTTACAATTCCCTGAAGAAACATTTTCAACTTTTTTCTTTTTGCCAACATTTTAATTTTAGCCTGCCTGGTTGGAAACAGAAAGTTACTTTCTGTAGAAACATTTCAGTAGTTTTTATGGGATATAATTGGGTGAATTCTGAATTTACATTTTTTCACTTCAGGAAAAGAAGAATCTGCATCTCTGAACATGCTTTCTGTGAAAGAGTATTCTTGAGCTTTAGTCCAAAATAATGTATCCAAATGCTAAAATAATTAATTTCTATATTAGTGTTTTTCCATTTCTTTTTTTTAATATAACCTTTTTTTAAAATTATTGGGCAAATTACAATTTACAAACAAATTATGACTATTATAAACTAAAAGGAAGGTGACTATTAGTTCAGCCCACCCAAACAAAGAAACCTCTTATCTCTTTATCTCTTTTCTTTTTTACATTTTTAACCTTCATACTTTCTCGCTCTTGTTCATTTTTTTGACAAGTGACAAGTTTGTTCATTTCATGGGATTTCCCTTTCATTTCAGAAAAAGTGAGGAAACAATTTCAGGTCTTAATTGAGGACCTGGAAGCTCTATACTTTCTTAGTCAATTCCATCACAAATTCCTTTGTCTACATAATCATTTGCAACCCAGCAGAAAAATTTCATTCTTATGAAAGCTAACATATCAGAGCAGGACAATCAATTTAAATGGGGCCACTCTAAAAAAGATTTTAAAATATGTGTTCTAACTAATTTAAAAAGTGTAAATTAAGCTTTAATCATCAGAGCAATAAAGATCAATATTCCCAATGACTAAAACATTCTCATGTGTTACACTGACTGTTGAACTGAACTATTAATGAATTCTTCTGCAGGTTTCCTCAGAGTTGCAATGCTCAGTGTGGAACATAATCAGTGAAATGATTGTAACAACTGAATGTACAGTTAATACCCCCAAAGGTGTGCTGTGTGCAGTATACACCAAATACTCTAAACATCTATATTATTGGTGGTCATTGAATCCTGCCAGAGTGTACAATGTTGGAAGGAACGCTGAAGGCACATTCTTAACCCTAACAACATGCAGGAAGAAGTATGATTTCAGGTGAAGTTGAGGAGTTAATGAAAATGGAGATATATGAGTCTTTCTTTAGTTTCTAAGAACACAGGTAGCAGGGAAGAATATGTAGAATAAATGCTGGTAGCCCTTTAAGGATAGTGCCATTTGCTTTTACTTTGTCTGAGACTAAAACTGAGATGTAGGAACTTAGAAGAAGCTGAAAAAAGCAAGATGTCATGGGGCACATTAGTGGTGTATTTTGCCACTTCCAAGAAGTTTTGGCTCCAAGATTCTGGCCCTGCACCAAATTGTGTGTCTTACTCATTGCTGATGTAAAGAAAGGGTTGTGAACAGTGAATACTTGCACACGGTTCTGGTTCTCTCACCTTAAAATAGCTACAGCAGAAATCGAAAAGCTTCTGAGAAGGACAGAAAGGATGATCAAAAGTAAGGAATAGCTTTTGCAAGAGGAACTGATACTTCAGCCTGGGAAAAAGATGACAAGGGAGATACCATAAATGTCTACAAAGTTATGAATAACATGGATAGAGTGGCCAAAAATTACTTGTTCACTTTTTTCCCCAATATGACTGCATGCATTCAATATAGGAAATAGAAACCAGGTGTAAAAAAAAAAGCAAAAACAGAGGAGACAGTTCCTTGTGAAGGAGATAGCACCTGTATATTACAGACAAAAAATGGTTGTGCATACTAGACATTTACATGACTCTCCAGGGAGACTGGACAACTATTTGGAGGAGAAATATATATGGGATATGAAATACAGAAACTCTCTCTGTGTTGGGAGATCCCAGAGTGAGAATATGGGTAATGGGTAGAGTACTTGAGAGGGGAATTATACACATGTGCACTGTTTTCACTCTTCCTGAGGCAGACATTTGTTGTCAGTGCTAGAAATCAGGTATTGGGCTAGTTAGACCCTTTTCTGATTCAGTTTTATGTTCTTACAAGGTGGGAAAGGATAAAAAGGAAGGGGCACAATAAACCAGGAAAATTGTAATAAGTATTGTCATCTCATTAGGTGTGTAGGAGGACATGAGAACTGAACTGTAGGTGGGAAGAAGCAGTGTTGTGACAAGCCTTAAAAGTGAGGACAAAAAGTTAGAACTTTCCTGCTAAGAGAAACCAGGAATTGGCTGTAAAAGAGAAACTAACTCAGTAAGTGTGGCAAGAAAATAATATGCTTTTGACAGCAGTAAGTTTGATGCACTGAAAAAGAGCAAATTGGGATGCAGGGGAGGATTGCAGCAAGTGCGGTATATCACACACATGAGGGAATAATTTTTTGTAAGAGAAGACGGAGACCTTGAGGTGGGCTGCTAATAATCATGCTACTTCCTGTTAAGGATTCTAGGTAGTGAAATCCAAGAGCCACTTCTTGTATTACAATTAGACTATTACACCTGGGAACATGATGTGTTCTATTCTGGTTTCGTAATATAATTATGTCCTGTTGTATTTGCATGTAATACTAGAATTATGACCAGTAATCAAGATGAAATCACACCTGCATGTTTCTTTCTGATGAATAAAATAGGAAATACACAGAGATACTTACTGAAAGAGTAAAAAATTTAAAATGACAGTGGTATACTTTGCCTTTGACCTTTCACATTCTCTGATTTCAGAGATTTGTTCATCAGGATTTCTACTACACAAGAGAAGCTAGAAATACTAGAGAGTGTCTGTAAGAAGGAGTTGGAGAAAAAAATGTGAGCAGTCTCACATGTCTTACTCTGGTGGTATGACATGCTGAGAATTAATACTGTCTCCCAAATTGATTTTGGGTTATGAGTTTATTTTTGCTGAAGAGAAAAATTTAATAGGCTCCGAGAATTAATCTTTGAATGTAGACATATAGCACAACTGGAGAGTTAACAGTTTTACGTTTGACTAGCATAAATTTCCAGCTTCTGGGGGGAAAAAAGCAAATTTTCATGCTTTAATATTTTAATATTCAAAACTTGACTACCAAAACTGAATTTAAAACTTGAATGACTTCCAAATAATGTTTCATAATTGACCTTTACTTCTGTCTTGGGGCTTGTATAGCTAAATAGCATTCAAAATAATGGACATCACACAATTTATCATTATTTTATAAATACTTGTATAAGCATGCTTGTTTAAGAAGCGTTAGTGTCTATCTGAAGCACAAACCAGGAAACTGTAGTCCAGTGTGTAAAATTTTCTCTGTCAATTGTTCTAATCACAATTTAAAAAAATTACCATTTCTTCTGGAGCTCTTGATTGTCTGGCTCTGTTTAAACTGCAGATTAATGCAAAAGTCATTAAAGGGTTGGTTTGCTGGAAGAATAGATTCAGTAAAGATACAGTCTTTTTTTTCCCAAAATATTCTTGAAGATGTAAAGCGGCTAAATTTTTAGTTTGCTATGGCAGTTAATCATCTGTTTTTACTGATTAAACCCCTGTAACACCTTTGTATGACAGTCATGCTTAACCAACCTGATAACTTTGTACAACGGAATGACAAGGGGACAGCAGTAGATATTGTCTATCTTGACTTCAGGAAGGCTTTCTTAAGGTCTCCCATAAGATCCTCATAGGTAAGCTGTTGAAGTATAGGCTGAATGAGCAGAATCACTCTCAGTGATTTCTGATGTTCAGTGTTTCCTCACAGTATTTTCTGACATTCAGACAGAGCCTCCTGTGTTTCAGTTTGTGCCCATTGCCTCTTGTCCTGTCACTGGGCACCACCGAAAAGAGCCTGGCTCTGTTCTCTTTGCACCCTCCCTTCAGGTATTTATATACATCGATGAGATACTCTGAGTCTTTTCTTCTCCAGGCTAAACTGTCCCAGCTTTCTCAGCCTTTCCTCATAGGAGTGATGTTCTAGTCCTTTCATCACCTTGGTGGCTCTTTGTTGGACTCTTTCTAGTATGCACGTGTCTTTCGTACTGGGGACCCCAGAACTGGACACAGTACTCCAGGTGTTGCCTCACCAGTGCTGAGTAAAAGGGAATGATCACCTCCCTTGACCTGCTGGCAACTCGTCTCCTAATGCAGCCCACAACACTGTCAGCCTTCGTAACAGCAAGGGCACACTGCTGGCTCATGGTCAGTTTGTTGTCCACCAGGACCCCCAGGTCTTTTGCCACCAAACTGCTTTCTGGGCAGCCCACAGCATGTATTGGTGGCTGGGGTTGTTCCTCCCCAGGTGCAGAACTTTGCACTTCCCCTCGTTGAACTTCATGAGGTTCCTGTCAGCCCATTTCTCCAGCCTGTCCAAGTCCCTCTGGATGGCAGCATGACCCTCTGGCCTATCAGTCAATCCTCCCAGTTTGGTGTCACCAGCTGACATGCTGAGGGTACACTCTGCCCCATCACCCAGCTCATTAATGAAGATGTTAAACTCGACCCAGTATTGAGCCCTGGGGTACACCACTAGTTATTGGCCTCCAGCTAAACTGTTTTACCTCCACCGGACTCCAGTTAGACTCCTTCAATCCTTTACCTCTCTTTACCTAAAAAAATTATCCTGTGTTTTACACAAAAATATATACTTATTGATAAAACAATAATACAATGTGGAATCTGTGGAATTCAGTAAAACTGGCAATTCCTTCAGTGGCTGGTGTGAATACTTGAAACTGAGAAGTAAAGTGAAATACTATTGTCTGTATCTGAATTTATCATAAGACGTATAAATTTTTTCCAGCTAAGATGTTTCTTAGCTTTGACATTTTCTTTAATGCAGGAGCAATTTTCCTCTGGATTGACAGCTCCCAGTTCTCATCACATTTGAAAATCATTTGCAGTACCCCGAATATCCAGCAAATTAGTGGTGCTTGCCAGTCATTTATCAGACTCTAAAATATTGAGTGCTGTTGTTTCAGAAAAATGTAAAACTGAAGATGGGTACTGTCAGCCAGCTCTGAAGTATATAGCTGGAATAAACTCAAAAGTGTTGGCAAAAAGACTGTGACGTGAAGGTCTTCAGGGGAAACATGATTAAGTATTCAGGTTACTTTCCCAACCCAAAAAGGTTGTTAAGTGTGGGTAAGACAAGCAGTAAAATACTTATTTAAGTCTTATTTAGTCAAGTATATGTTCAGCTCTGTTTATTTATATTTTTAATTGTTCTCAACCTTACCCTATATGGTTCCATTTATAGTTCTAAGAATATAGTAACAAAATACAAAACCAGAAAGTGGGTGTATACTGTTACTTCACTTGACCTTAACGTTACTTCATTCTCCTTTGTAGCTAGCTAATGTTATGTAGTACTTGCCAAATTCCCTTCATGTCAGAAATTTTCAAACACTTAAAAAAGCTAGTGTAGTAGAGAGGTTGCATATTAAATCACCTTTCATCCTATTCACAATTGTGTAGACCACTCTCCTTATAATTAATCCCTCTGCGGGGTTTGCAGCAATTGGTCATAAAAAAAAATTATACATGAATTCCATTTTATAAGTCTTTTAAAGGTGGAAGCAAAGATATTTCCAGTGATATTTCATCAGCCAGTCTCCCATTGGTTTGATTGCTTGAGAACTGCTGCCTCAGTTCTTCGTAAACTTACTATATAGAACTGAATGAATAAGGCACACACTGCTCTAATGGGAACGTAGTTGCAGGAAAAAAAATTGTAGCTTTTAATTGTGACCTCTGTAAGATTTGTCTGTCATTTGTACAAAGCTGTTTTTCCCAAACCACACACAAACGCTCAAATTATTAATTCCACAACACACATTTCTTTTCAGGAAGATATCCTTAAAAGGACTATCTTCTATTGCTGTTATTCAGGCTTCTTTTCAGTCCTTGACAGAGGATTATAAAAAGATAAACAGGACTGCTAAACAGATGATAATTCCTCAGCCAAAAATTGATAGCAGAAAGTGACTTCTTGTCACTGTTCATGGCATCAGATAATTCTTGGTTTATTGGCCTACAGCTCAGAAAATGATTCCTGTGGCTGCAGGTTGCACAAGTCTCTGTGTACATATACCTGAGGCCCAAATGCCAAAGCATGTGAGAATATATTGAATGCCTCCTGTATTCGTTTAGTCCCAGGGCATGTAATTCATTCCTGTGATAGGTGCCAAATGAATTTAAAATACTGCAGAGATTTCTTTCTAACTCTAATGAAGTGAGTTTATGTAAGAATGTGAAGATTTTTGCCAACAGTTTTTGTCTTTATTATTGGTAATAATGATAATAAAAATAGTAGGAATTATAGTTTGAGCATTTAATTAATAGAGGAAAAGTTTGACTGTGGAGCTGGTTAAATTACAACATGCACTGGAGGCTGAATAGGTGATAGACTAAAGTAATGATTAGGGGTCCTGTGGAGAGAATTTATTTGGAGGCCAGAGATACAGAAGACGGATTGAGGAAGAAAATTGTTCATGTGCCAGAAAATTGATTGGTAAGCCTGGGAGAAGAGAGAGGATAAATTGCTGGCAAATTAACTAAAGGAAGGACAGAGAGGTGTTGATGGGGAAGGAGAAGGTAGATCAATAGAGAGGAGGAGTCTTGAGTTGTTGGATTTCCAGGTTACTGACAATGACTTGGATAGATGGTGGAATGATGGTGTCATGACCTAAAGGGTTGTCCGGCCTGCAGGTATGTAGAGATCATGACCGTAGGTTTGTAGGATTCCATAATACACAAGGACACAGAGGCTTTACTCTGCATATTTCTTTACTTTATTACAGATTACCACAAAACCCACAAAAATTACCACTGGCAAATATACCTATGATTAATAAAGTATACACATATATATATAAAGCTATTATAAATTACTATCAGCAATCAATAATATAGCACCAATCAGTAGTATGGCAGCAGTAAATAATAACAACCAGTCATATAGCAACAATCAATATAACAGCAACAGCTGAGTAGGTATATTCTGTTACAGGTTACTACAAACTTACCATTAGTGAACAAACTTATCAACAAACTTATATGACACGAGATACACTTATGATAAATTACTTATATGGATATATATAATACCAGTATCAAGTGAATTATACAAATTATGGAAGGGACCAAAACATACCAAAGGGGAAGGCAAACTGATCCCAGAGGGGGACCCAACCTTCCCAGAGGTGGGAAGACAAACCTACAAAAATGTAACCAGGGGGACCAATAAGGTAATAGACAGAGTGTCACCTCACAAATGGTTGTGTCAAGGAGTCTAGTGCCAGCCAGGCATCCCTGGGGGGAGTCCAAGACCTCATAGAAAGTTTGTGTGGGATTCGACCTGCATAGGTAAGGAAAAGTACATGCAGCATGGGAAGTTCTCAGAGAGAGAAGCTCCATTTTGGTTAAAAATTAAGTCCCTTTTGTTTCATAGAGATAAGAGGGCACAGGACACCACAGCTTCGAACAGCCAATAGGTACTGTTAATTTCTATTTCTCATCTGTAACAGCCAAAAATGATGATGTTTTCTGTTCTTTCACACCATTTTATTTTTCCAGACTGTTTCTACTGTTCCACATGATAAGTTGCTGTTACTTTTCTTGGTTTTTTGCTTATTCATGGTAGCTCAGGATATCTCTGTTTTCCAGGTATGGCAACTGTACTTTGAAGAGGCCAGCTGCGCTTTTCAAGGATGTTTCTGGTTCCAAAGCCTAGTTCCCAGACTCACAGCTCCCAGGCTGGGAGGCAATTTCTCTGTCAGTATTTTTCAACAGACTTTTTCTTCTGTTCTTCAATTTTCCCTTTCTAAGCAGGCCACCTTAAAGGCTGCTCACATCAGATGCCAATAGGGCTGGGAGCTCTCTTTGGACCTTGGGCAAACAGAATTTTTGTGTTCACAGCACTGCCTCCTTGTCCTTGCTAAAGCCCTGCCACTCCTCCTTACTCCTGGTTCTTAATACTTAGCATGGAAACAGAAAATGGGTGGCAGTTCCAGCTGCAAACATCTAGAGCAATTTGGAAAAAATGGGGGCAGCATGGGGAAGAGGCATTAGAGAGAAGAAGGATCTTTTTAGCCTGCTGGACCTTTACTATTCAGCAGCTCTTCTCCACTCCCTGTGCTGCAATGTCAAGCATGGAAGATGAAAAGGGACGCTAGAAAAAGCAGGAAGAGAAGTCAACAGGGAGTAAAACCATGAGGCATTGTCTCTCCCACCTTTGGGAGAAAACAAGATAGGAAAGAAGTGAAAACACTCTACAGGGTCCCAACTTCTGTCAGCCTTGCCCCAGGCCAATGAAATTCAATGTGATTTAGTTAGGAGCTCATTAACATGTGAAAGCAATTTGGTTAGAATGAAAATCTGAAAAGAGGAAAGAATATGAAGAAAAGACAGTCCAGACAGGCATAATAAATACTGAGTTATACATACAGTTTAATTCCAAAAACATTTATAAATGAGCCAGAAAAAACACAGGTTTTCCACAAGTATACACTGCCAGTGAAAAAACAAAAACCCCTTTGATTCAGCCATGACTGTGCTTTTAAGTGTTCTCATTGTGACCACAGCTGTCCAGAAGTTTTTAAGTAGAGATGTTTGTCTTGTTGACACAATATCAGTCTCAATAATACGTTTGAATGAGGTAATAAAAATTCAGATTCTGCATTGAATTTGTGTTATGTGACAGACAGCACCCTGTTATGGACTTGCAAAATAGCCTGTGAAACTTAAAGGGGTGGAATTCTGGACCCAGTGAAGTCATTGGTCCAGCCCCAACATCAAGCCAAATTTACAAAATCTTTTCCATCTTGGTATTTGTACCATATTGCTTATGATTGCTGTGTAGGAAAAAAAAAAAGTTAAATGAAGAAATACATGAATAGTTTTGAATATCAAATATACTTAAGAAATTTGATCTTATTCACAAAAAGAAGAAGTGAAATTTGATTAATAAATTATTTGTTATGAATAATTCACTGAGTCCTAATTTAGAGTCAGTTGGCTTTTTCTATACAAATGAAGAGAGAACAGTAGACAGGGGTTGGTAATTTAAAGGTTTTTTAAAAGTTTGATATTATTTCTCACTGTCTCTTTAGTTTGTCCTCTGTCTCCTCACAATTATTTTCATTAGCAGATGCCATGCAATCTTGCCTCTGGCCATGAACACAGAAATTAGTGCCAATGTATTATTTACAGAGTTTGATCAAGTCTTCCTAGTGTGGGCAGAGTAAAGGTACAAGGCACCATCTTTTGTCTTCAGAAAGCCAAGCATGAATGTTGAGCATGAATCAGATGAACCTTTAAATGAGATGAAACTTCATCCATTCTGATTCCCTAGTCACAATTAAAAAAAAAAAACCCAGCTCCTCTCGTAGCAAGATGAAAAGCGTTTTATTACAAAAGCAGACTGTACACTGAAGTAGGGCTGAGATTGTCTTACTTTTTAAGCATATTAACAAGATTTCAAATGTTCACATTTGCTTTGACCTCTGGATAAACAGAATGAACAATCTGGCCAGCTGCTCTGCATTACAGTTTAGAGTGTTAAAACAAAGGAACTAAGGTGCACTTGATGTGTGAAAATGATAAATAACTATAGAATGCATCTGGTAAATGCGATAGAAGATTAAAGTCAAGTTCACCACAGGAGTAGCTGCATTTTGACGGAGTCAAATAATTACATCTTTCTCCGTTTCTCTGTTGTGTATACATAACATCCAAAATGGATTACATACAAAAATGTTAAGATTTCAAGGTCAGCCACTCAAGAGCTGGGTAATTCCTGAAAAAGTATCCCCATAACCTTAAAAAAACCCCGTTGTGTGAATGCTTTATGGCATAATTTGTAATTAAATGTTACTTTTTTAATAGGAAGCTTCTGGCATTGGGGTGTGAATCTGCCAATATCAGGGGAGAGATGTCTTTTGTGCTACAGGAATGTGCAGACACGCATAGCCATTAGCTCTGTTCTAGCCTCCAGAGAGGAAGGCCTCCTTCCACAGGGTCCAGGTCCTTTTGCTCCTTCTGCCTTTTTTCCTTTCCTTTTCCCTCTGCTTCTCTTTCGTCTCCCACCGGACTGTTTCTGCCTCTGTTACCTTTGATCCTGACTGTGTGGTTAATCACTTTTTCTCCTGCCTTTTCTCCCCCAAGGCTTCCTGTCTGTTTTCCCTCCCTTCTTTCCTATTTGTATTTACCTTCCCACTGCTTTTGATCTGAATTCCCTTTTTGCTGCTGTCTTAACCTCTGTCTCACCCACATCACCCTTTCTCTTTCTGTCTTTACCTTTACTGCTGTATGATACTTTGCCTAGTTATTGAGGTTGTCCTGGGGGTCAAGTTATCACTGTATGGTACAGTTCCTGCCCTGCTGAAAACCAAAAAATGTGCTACATGTCCCTCTACAGTTTCTGTCCATGAAGGTGATAACAGCGTGAAGAAACGCCACTGTGCAGCAGGGTCACTGATGTCAATGCACGAACAGAGCCCTCTATCCGTTGCATCAACCTGTGAGGGTTGTTTGGTATGAAGAGTGTCCCTCCATACATTGTGGAGGGACTTCTCATGCAGAATCATGCCACAATGTGGGAAAGGGAGTCAGGTAGGGAGTGTGACGTCTTCTTTTTCCACAGTGACTCCATTATTGCTAAAGCAATCTCTTGTAACATCACTGCTGTCTGTGGTGAAACTTTCCTGTCAGGTAGACAGATAAATTTTAAGAAACTCTACTAGATTCTGAGATCTTATATCATAATGATTTGCTTTTGCACCTCATTATATGTCTTCATTTATCTTGGATATCTGGTTTGATATTAGATTTTTGCTTACAGCTCTCTGAAAAAGTTGTTGCCAGGTGACTTCAGTGGATTCCTAATACTAGCCTGTAATTTGCTGATTCAAAACCTTGACCAGAATCCATGTCTCAAACCCTTTTTCTCAAAAGGCAACTCATAAGAGTCACAGTAGCAGGAATTTACCATGAGATTTTTTAATTTCTACAGCAGTGAAAACTGATAAAAGTGCTGGCTAGTGTTCCATTGTAAGGTTGCCATGTCAAGTTTGCCCTCACTGGCAATGGCAAAAAGAGGTAGTTTTGGTTTAATGTTTGTCTCCCACAAGTAAAACTTCAAAACTATGCGCAAAACTTCAGGGAAAGCCAGAGCTTTCTTTTCTGTTTGCATGTAATGAATTCACATTGTTGCTGTTGTTTTGCTCCAAAAGCTGTATGTGTCTGGTCACTAGTTTTTTACATGTATATAGTGTTCTAAGAGTCTTCACCGGCACTGTAGAAATCTAATTTTCTCCTTACTGGCTCCTACTGTCTTATTGTGGTCTCCTCTAAAAAGGTGAATCTCTTTAAGTTACCAGTTCAATTTTGTGATCGAATGTTGCACAGTATGTTCATTGGGCATCTCTGTGTTGTATCATTCTCAGATGACTGGTCTGGACAAGAAGTTTATCCTCCCAAGGAGCTCTTTTAGCTCTTCCTTGCCTGTGTTAGTAAGATCTGTGTTGTGTTGGATCCCTCTATACACCCTTGTTGTACCAACATGTTGTGTTAACACCTTCCTATATTAAATAATACCTGTGGTAGGTCTGTATTATGGAATTAATTTTTTTTTTTAAACTTCAGTCCAAGAGCTCCAGCTTTTTTCCAGAAGTGTTTATTGTGTCTGCTTATAGTGTCTACTGTTTTTCCTTCATTAAAATGGAAGTTCAGTGAACCTTACTGCCTTCTACACAATCAAGGAATAGTTATATTTTCCTGTGAATTACCTTGGGTATTATCTGAAGAAACTGTTCCCCAAAACAGATGTTGAAAGTCTGAAACTGCAAACTTTGTTTTTCTGTTTCGTTGTCCAGAACCCTGCTGATACATGAAGCCTAGAAAAATACTTGGCGTGGAACATGTCTTCCAGAATTTTCTACTCAGGCAGTGGAAACACTTTTGTCTTTTCACACCTTTATTTAGCAATATTTTAACATATTTAGAAACCAAGGCTTCACTCTTTTTTCCTCATTGCTTGTTTCCTTTGCTTTCACTAAAGTGATCAGCTAGTATAAAAGCCTTTTCTTCTTTTTCTACTTGCCCTATAATTCCCAGAGAAGTGAACCTATCCAATTTCTCTTTTATCCCCTTCCTCAAGGTCAGAAGAATTTTCATAGGGGCAGAAAACTGGGCCCCTTAAGCTGTATTCTATACTTTATTGACAGCTTCCCTTTTTCTGAGAGCAATTACTCTTTGAACTTGTCCACAGTTGAGGAATCAGTTCCACTAGTGAGAACAACTTCTTGCAAAAACTGTACATGACATGTTTTGAATCCAGTAATTGGTACTTTTTCCTCAGTGCTGTTATAAATTGAATACATGCTCTTCCTCAAGCATTTGACACAAAACTCCCTGCAGAAAGATAAGTCTTTGAGCCTTGAGTTTCACCTATTTCCTTCCTCCTGCCCAGTTTTTTTTTTTTTTTTTTTTGGTACTAATTCACTGTTGCAAACATAACTGTATTCACTTATGCCAAACTTACTAGACTCCTTCTACACTTCTGCTTCAACACTGCCTGCAGCTTTTTTGAAGAGTTCCTCTGAACTAATAACTCGCTTGTTATCTGATTTCTCCATGCTCTACATGCTCTGCTGGGGTTTGCAAAATGATACATTTCACTGTAGTTCTTTCATCTTTCTCCAAATACTGTGTATTGTCTTGGCTGGCGATTCATGTGCAGATCCATGTACTGTCATTTTGTGAACTCTGATTCTGAGCACTGCATGATTTTTGCCTCTCATACCTTTTCTTGTAGTATTTGGATTCTCTAGGGTTGTTGTTCTTCCTAAGTGATAGCATGGAAGAGGTGATGTCTTTGAATGGCTTATTCTGGATGGTTTGCCAAAATTTAATTCCGTATTTTCTAGCAGCCACACTTGGGCTATTTTGTCTTAGATCCAAACTGGTATCATTTTTCTTGTCTGGGACTTAGCTCTGTAAAATTGCAGCACTGACTCTTTGGCCTAAGATCATTCAGTGTCTTCTGTGTTCTGTTGAGTGTTTCTTTCTTCGTCAGACTGCAATGTTCCTTAAGTGTTCAAGCTTTCTCCATTTGTCCCTACATTTCTGGGTACCAACTTAAAAGGACCCTTAATTCCCCCATGATTCCACTCATGGTCTGTTTTCTTTCCACAGTTTATTTTCTTTTTGGTCCAAGCAATGTTCAATGATCATTAAGAGTGAAAAGTGATAGAGCAAATTTCTCCCTTTGGAAGTCTGTTCTAACTTCGGGTAAAGTGGAATACCGCACTAGATCTCTTTGTCTCCTGGCTTTATCAAAGGTACATGTTCTTCATTGTAGTCTTTGTGGATTTAGGCCTAACGTCTAGGGACATGTTGGCTGTGGTAGATGAGTCCATGCCAATTTCCTGGAAAGCTGGTTAAGTACCATCCCTGTAGGAAATAGTCATTAATTTTTGGGGGTCTTTGCAGCATCATGAAAATATGAGAAGATGGAGCAGACCCAACAACAGGTTGTATCTTTAGAGCATTTACCTGCCTACCTGTAATTTTAGAAAATAATTTATAAATGGTATTTGTAAATGCCTTTTTCAGACGTTGTTTCAGATGCTAATATTTTCACCAAATAGGACTTTTGAATGTTGATGACTCGGCCAAATATGGTTGTTATTCATGTAAACAACGAAATGCGCTTTCCTGGACTTGTTTTGTCTATACTACTACTAATCTCACCATATTTCAAGCCATTATATAAAATTAGATGATGGAAAATAATTCCTCAAACTTTTTATTACATTTTGCACTTGATCAATACGGCTATTGAAAGAGCCAACTATAATTACTATAGTTTATGTTTGCACAAATTAAATTCCCCCATTGTTAGATAGTCAGAAATGACAGGATAGATTTCATGCAAATCCTACTAGAAATTACCTTCAAGAGAACAGAAAATAGGGGAAATTCATTCAAAAAGTGCAATTTTCGGAATGATATGCCTGAGAAAAATGCAGGTTAAGAATTATCGTAGAAACCTAAAGCACAACAGATTCGTAAGAGTCTGATGAAATAACTACCATGAATTTGTTCCCTTTCTGACTGACCTAATTGTGGGTTATTATAAAATAAGATTTGTAATGAGAGATGGAAGAGGAGAAGAAAAAATGAAAGTACAAGTACAGAGCTAAAAGGTTTGAATAGAAAAATAAAGTACATTATGAAATTATAGATTAACCCCGGTGGAAAATGGGTTCTCTCCTTTTGCCATTCAATCTTTCGATTAACGGTGCAAATGAAAAACCATCTTTTTATGGACGAGAACTTCTGTTGGAAGCTGTTCCATATCTGCAACTCCAAACCATTCTGGTTACTTACATTATAATTATTATAATAATTATCTTGCGATTTTTTTTTTTTCCACCAAACTTATTTATCTGCGCTGATGGATCTGAAGACCATAATGCACATGATTCTCCTTATTATGCATGATGCATTGTTATTAATAATACCAAACCAATGTACATGTGGGTGCTTGCATTTCTGATCCTTGAAGCAGATAATCCATTGTATATGGACTTGTCACTCCTGGTTATAACGAGTAATACTCCTTTAGTTGTCTCCAATAATTGACACTTTAATTGACATTTTTAATTCATGCACATATTCCTGTGATCAATATTCAGGGATTTTTATGTTAGGACAAGATCTGTTAGGGATAGAATGAAAAGTAATCCTGAAAATATTAAATAATGTCATTATGTAAGTAAATTGTTCACCATTAGCTGGAATCTGGTCTACAGCGCTTCATCTGAAAATAGAAATTCCAGCTGTGGTGAAACTAAGATAAAATCATGGGGATAACGGAGAAACATTAATTTTAAAAAAAAAAGTGAAAAAGAGGATTATTTTCCTCTTGGGAATAAAATCCGAAGCCCTAAAGGACAGAAAAATAGCCAGAAAATAATGGGTGATAAAGAGCAGGGAAATCAGATCCCTCTTTCTGTCTGTTTTATTATATGAGAGTATGATAATCATTAATGTAACTGAAAAGAAGCAATTTCAAAAAAGAACAAATACTCTTTTTTAGGAATGTCATAATTTAATTAATACTATTTAATTCTGCAAGTAATGATGCTTTAGTATTAAAGTGATCTAAGAAAAGGGGATTATAGGTGAAATAAAGTCCCACACTCAAGGAAGCAAATCAACCTTTGCGTCTTACGCTTTGGGATGGAACTTTCTTTAGAAGGAGGTTCTAGCAAATTAGCCTTGTATAGGGTTTTCATACCCTCATCAAAGACAACTAATGGCAGCCATTATCTGGCACAGGGTATAGTACTAGGTGAACTGTATGTATATTACAGAATGGAAATGTTTGTATTCTTGCATCGTCACCACAGGGAATGGAAAATTTTACTCTACTTCTGTAGGTTTTGGGTTTTATCCTCAGTTTTGGAATTCTCATCACTATTGCAAAGTTATCATAAGGAACATTTTCACACGGCTGTGTCTTCAAAATTGTAAGTCCTAGACAGGTAGGGGAAATAAATAAATCACATAACACATTCCTCCTTTTTGTTTCTTCCCGTTAAACTTAGCTCTCTCCATTGGGAAGTCTGTTAGCCTTTCAGCTGAGTCTCTGCAGTTTGTGTACGTGGTTCTTAAGAGAACTATAAGTCTTTCATGACAACAAATGTCTCTTTTCTGCATAGAACTAGGAATATGGATTATTCCCTATGAATGCCTTCAGAATTATTGGCATAAACACAGCAGTGTAGCCTTTGTACTTTGACTTCAAAGTTTCAACTTTTCTTTGTTTAATTCTTTTTAATATATGGCCCTTTCTACGATCTGCTTTCTTTCTTCTTTTTTTTTTCCTTCTTTTTTTTCCCCTTCTTTTCCCCCCCTTCCCCCCCCATGTGAACCTACAGCCTTCTCTTGTTAGTAGTGTTTAACTGACTGTCTAGCCCTTCAAGGTATTCTGTCAGAAGTTCATCATACTCATCAGCAATTTCCTTATTACTGAGAGTCTAATCAATCACTGGGCGTTTCCATTGAAATAAAATGTTGTCATGGTTTAACCCCAGCCGGCCATTGAGCACCATGCAGCCGCTTGCTCACTGCCCCCGCCGGGGAGAGAATCAGAAGGGTAAAATTGATAAAACTCATGGGTTGTGATAAAGACAGTTTAATAGGGAAAGCAAAAGCCACGCATGCAAGCAAAGCAAAACAAGGAATTCATTCACTACTTCCCATCAGCAGGCAGGTGTTCAGCCATCGCCAGGAAAGCAGGGCTCCATCACTCGTAACAGTTACTTGGGAAGACAAATGCCATCACTCCAAACGCCCCCCCCTCCTTCTTCTTCACCCAGCCTTATATGCTGAGCATGATGTCATATGGTATGGAATAGCCCATTGGCCAGCTGGGCCAGCAGTCCTGGCCACGCTCCCTCCCAGCCCCCTGCACATCTGGCACAGCATGGGAAGATGAAAAGTCCTTGACTGTCAACATTACCTAGCAACAACCAAAACATCAGCGTGTCATCAACATTATTCTCACACTACATCCAAAACACAGCACTATACCAGTTAATAGGAAGAAAATCAACTCCACCCCAGACGAAACCAGGACAAATGTCCAGACTTTTAAAAATAGGATAGATTAGACATTTGGGATGCCTATTTAGATACTTAATGAACTGATCTAACTTTTAAAAATTTCACATACTCATTAGCTTCCAGTAGTTTCTTGAATAGTCTGATAACAAGTTCTTGGCTGATGATTTTGTGTCCACCAAAAAAAGCAAAGATAATGATCTGGCAACAAATCAAGGTGTGCTGGTTTTGGCTGGGATAGAGTTAATTTTCTTCATAACAGCTAGTATGGGGCTATGTTTTGGATTTGTGCTGAAAACAGTGTTGATAACACAGGGATGTTTTACTTACTGCTGAGCAGTGCTTACACAGAGTCAAGGTCTTTTCTGCTTCTCAACACCTCACCGGCGAGTAGGCTGGGGGTGCACAAGAAGTTGGGAGGGGACAGAGCTGGGACAGCTGACCCCAACTGTCCAAAGGGATATTCCATACCATATGATGTCATGCTCAGCATATAAAGTCGGGGGAAGAAGAAGGAAGAGGGGGACGTTTGGAGTGATGGTGTCTTCCCAAGTAACTGTTACGGATGATGGAGCCCTACTTTCCTGGAGATGGCTGAACAACCTGCCTGCTGATGGGAAGCGGTGAATGAATTCCTTGTTTCGCTTTGCTTGTGCATGCGGCTTTTGCTTTACCTGTTAAACTGTCTTTATCTCACCCTATGAGTTTTCTCACTTTTACTCTTCCGATTCTCTCCCCCATCCCACCGGGGGGAAGTGAATGAGTGGCTGTGTGGTGCTTAGTTGCCAGCTGGGGTTAAACCACAACACAAGGTAATGTAGGAAGAAAAGACCTGTTCATTACTTTGCGTCATTCTGATATCCAGCAAAATCTTGAGGCTGCTGTTTCTTGTGATCAGACTCCTTTTGAACCTGACTGACAGTTCTTAAAATTTGAAACCCAAACCTGAAAATGTATAGGTAACCAGATGGCAGTCATGAAATACCAAGAAATCTTCGTAACCTGTTTTGTTGCTGGGTGAACAAAATGTCTCTTATTGTAGCTAGTGCAGATTTCAGGTAGTGGGTTTATAAATCCTAAGTAGGGTCAATATCCCTAATTCAAAACTGAAATAAAAAATATTCAAGACAGAATAACAAAAATTGCATTCTGGGAGAATAATCTTAGTTTTTTGACTATCCTATTAAGATGATGTGGTTGAACAATCTGGTAGAAGACAATGGATTTATTTCCATGTAAATACTGAAATCTCTTATTGCACTGTATGAAAAGTTTACAAATATTTTTAAAAAACAGCAAAAGTGACTGGTATCTATGAATCTATGTATAGCTCTTGTATTTATTTGGAAATATTAGTTCTGCAGGTGAGGTGATATTTAACTGTTAGTATTTTTTTCAAATTATCATTATGTGGAGAAAAATTATGGGGCTTAAATCTTAAATTTCAGTGTCTTTAATAGAGAAGGCATTGACAGATAAATGAAATGCTTTTTTCCCCTAAAATTTTCTTTTAAGAGGTGACAGCCTATTGTTAGTGAATTTTGAAAAGTAGCAGTATGGAACAGCTATTTATTATTGTACTATTTTTGAAAGGATTTACTATAAAAAAAAAGTTAAGCATTAACGTCGGTAAGTCTTGCTGTTCATACAAGAGAAAACTCAGTTGGGTTATTCTGTATCTTTGTTTATATAACCATTTTGGTGCTATAATATAATTCACAGCTGTGTAAATATTAATGTTCATAAACAGAAGTCAGCTCATTTTTCATTCAGCCTGCACTAATATTTTCATTTCTGTTTGCATGAGGAACATGGATGTATGAGAACATAAAGGCTCTCCTCTGTTCATACTATTCTTAAAAAAGGAAAAGATGCCTTTCCTGATTCCCCTGTAATCACATAATCATCCTACCACAAATAATTTATAATTCAGTTGTGACACATTATCAAGCATGGAACAAAACTTGCCACAAGCTTGCAAGTTCTCTTAAGCTGACAGTGCTTCTACAGTAAGGGGGAAAAAATCCAGTATTGTTGTTGTTTTTGAAGTTTTTGTTTCTTTCCTCCCTTTAGAAGAATTCTTTTTAGCACTATGTGAAATAATTACAATTGCCATTTTTCTCATCAAAAGTATTCTGAAGTAAATTGGAGATGAAGTGACCTAAATATAACACTTCAGACTATAGTGATATCTATTCTAGAGGCCTGACAGTAAGTCATGTAACACATGGATGATTTTATAGTTTCATGTCTAGTGACTCCAGATGGTATGTCTGTACTCCAGTGGTGTGCTCTGTGTAAATCACCACAATCAGGATCAATGTACATTCAAGAGCGCTCTACTTTTTTTTCTGGTCATAGTTATTTACATCTTCTTATTAATCCCTTTTCACAGAATAACTCTGAATTGGTATGATCAGAATTTGCCAGTATTTTTTTTCTTCAACTATCCTGAAGCTATCAGCAAACACTATCCTTTTTTCTGGCTCTTGTATGCTTGCTTCCACATAGGTGGTATTCCTACCTCTTGGTTTTCAGCATATTCCTTCCCTCCTCCACATGTGCACTTGCATACATATACACTGTGTCAAACAGTAGCATCTGGAACTTTGTAAGGAAGCTTGCAAAGGAATATGATCTGCATTAATGTTACTCTGTCAATATCAGTTCCACAATGCTTCATCAATCTTAATAAGCAAACAAAACAGAAAAAGAATTACTGTTCACCGATAGTGGCGGTTCTAATCTGGACTCCGATTTCTAACTGAAGCTATTTCCTTCATGGCTGAGAATGTGCTTGTATAACAGCACCAAATTTGTTTCCCTAGTGTGGGAAAATGTAGATCCATGACTGACACAAGACTTATTTGGCCAGACCATAGGTATTATCTTACCTAGGAAGTAAAATTTAACTTTTCAAATCAAAAAATGCCTTTTTTTTTGTGATTTATTTTGAAACTGTGCTTTGGTACAGTTATCACTGCATTTCTTTGATTGTTAATTTTTGTATAGCAGAGTAGTTTTCTAGTCATGGGCTTTTCTTTCATCAATATCTTGTAGTGAAGGTAATTTTGATTTTGGCAGTGGTGCTCCAGACTCAAAAGAAACCCTGCAATGTATGTGGTTTTGGTGTGGAGCAAACTGTGGAACATCCTGTTGCTATGAAAGTTGCTTCCAAGGAGCGTTATTATCAATGAAAGAGGTTAAACATTCAAATGTAAATTGAATTTCCATAAACAATGATTACCTAGGCTGACTTGAAAACCAGAAATCATTACCTGTTTTATTTTGGATGATCTATTTTTTTTGTGCACTTATTTTAAGGAATATGTGAAATGCAGTAAGGTAAATAGATGGATTTGAAAATTTTAAAATGCGCAGGCTGCTGAGATGATTCATTCTGTAGCAATGCCACTAATTGCCTTCCTAAGAAATCTCCAGAATTCTGTTAAGGGGCACTATGTATCTGGCTGGCCTGAACACCTGCAGGAGATTTACACAACTTTCACTGCATTTCTTGATTCAAAACATAGAAGAGATGCCTTTGTTGAGCTCTGAGAATAGATGAAGCTAAAGATTTGACCCATAACAGTCATTTTTCTCTTAATAGTGATAGTGTAGGAGTGCAGCAAATACTGTGGTTTACTGTGGAGTAACTGGAGCACCCTACAGCCCTATTTTCACCATTCTCTATAGTCCTAGGTACAGCTGCTCTGGTCTGGCAAAATAGAATGAGTTGAGGTTCTCATTGTCCTATGAGCAAGAGAACAGTCTTCAGTACATACAGCAAGTAGCTGTTTTTAAAAGATGAATGTTAATTCAAGATTGACTTTATTGAACTTCTGGACATGTATTTGCTTGCAACCTAGATAGTGGCTTTTAGTATTGATATTTTCTCTTTCATCAGTTAAATAACAGGTTAGTTAATCAAGACTGTATTAAGGAATCTCAAATATAATGTTGTCACTGAGAAAGCAGTGAGCTAAATTCTTAACTTCTCATTTTTTCTGACATGAAATAGCTTTCCAGACACTGCTGTTGCTTTGATTTGCCATGCCAGCATCTTCCTCTTAGGAACAGAGAAACTAGTGAAGAGAGGAAGGCAGGTTTATCTATGAGGAGTAAAAGGCAAATGTGTTAATTTAATCTCAGAAAGTTTTTCTGAAAGCTTACAAAATCACATCTACTGCATCTAGAGATGGAAGTGTTCTGTATGGTCTCTCTATAAACATTAAAGGATAGCCCAGGTAGTTAGCATACAAAACTCAAATGAGATCAAATCACATGACACAACACAAAACATTACAAAATATCTACAATACGGATCTTTGAAAGAAGTAGGAAAAACTGACACGAACATCCCTGTTTAGCTGAATACATGCTAAGTCAAAATGTTCATCAGCTATAAGCTTTTCATGTTATGCCTTTGTTTTCAGCATGACAGCTGATCTGGATCAGCTGCTGCAGAGCGTGGGCTAGCGGTGGTTCACCGGCCTACGTCTCAGCTGTGGATCCCAGTCTCAAGTCTGTGTGCTCAGCTGATCTGAGTGCTGAGTGCTCATCCTTCTTGAGTGCTCACTGCAGCCAGAGGAGGGTGTGCTCCACCTGGAATTCATGGTGTTTTGATTCCTGAAAGACCAAATAGCCAAATACGGAGAGCCTCTATTTTGACTTGCATAATCTAGCAATTTTTCTCACCTAAATATTATATTTTCTTACTGACATTAGTTACTTCCCATCTATTCACATGATAGAGGTTTAGGAGTTAGGGGACTGTGGTGGCCTGACCTTGGCTGACTGCCAGACCCCACCCAGCCGCTCTGTCATTCCCCTGCCTCAACAGGACAGGAGGAGAAAATAAGACGAAAAATCTTATGGGTTAAGATAAAGACAAGGAGATCACTTACCAGTTACTGTCATGGGAAAAACAGACTTAACTTGAAGAAAATTAACTTTATTGGTAATTAAAATGAAGTTGGATGGTGAGAAAAAAAACCAAAAAACTCCTCTCCCCTTCTGCCCAGGTTCAACTTCACTCCTTGATTCCCCACTTCTCCACATCATCCCTGGTGCAGGGGGATGGGGAATGGAGTTTGGGGTCAGTCTATAACAGCTCCTCTTTGCTGCTCCTTCCTCCTCATGCCTTGCCCCTGCTCCAGTTTTGGTCCTTTCCACAAGCTATGGTTCTTCAGGATAAACCTGCTCCTGAGTGGATCCTCCACTGGCTGCAATGATGAGTCTCTGCTCTGTCATGGTCCTCTCCACAGGCTGTGGGGGAATCTCAGCTTCACCTGGAGCACCTCTTCCCCCTTCTTCTCTGACCTTGGTGTCCCCAGGGTTATTTCTTGCACTTCTCCCCCCTCGCTCCCCTCTCTGATGTGCAGCGTTTTTGCCCTTTCTTAAATGTTTCCACAGAGTTGCCAGCATCTTGGCTGAGGGTCTCAGCCTTGCCCTGCAGTGAGTCCGGCAGGAACCAGCTATGTCTGGCACAGGGGCAGCCCCAGCCTCTCCTCACAGAAGCCACCCCTGCATGCCCCCGCTGCCAACGCCTGGGCACGGACACCCAGTACAGGGACTAAGCATGTGTTACGGATATTGAGAACTCAGATTCATGAATTATCAAAGTCTCTCTGCTCTTCACTTTTCTGTCTTCTCCATGTCCCTCTTTAAAAGGGACAACCTAAATCAGATTTACACAACCAGCCTGCACAGCACAGTATAAGCACTAAGATGAAGTAGGGAACAAGTACTGGCAGGAAACTGTGAACATGTCAGACGGAAAGAGAGTTTAGAAGATAGGAGCCCACGGTGAACAGATAACTCAAGCACAGTACAGCACATGGAACAGTTTAGGTGCCGGGTGTGGCAAGGCTGATGCTAGTTCCATGTGAGTCATTGGGCTTTGTTGTGTCTCCTAAGTGTATTAATACACTTATTGCTCCCATTCCTTATTCCTCTGTCCTTGTCAATCTTACAGTCACCCCTGTTGAGCTATGGGACGTGACACCATGCTTAACTTTATTCAAACATGCTAAGGGACATCACAGGGGAACTGAAAGAGTCACCAACAAAAAGAATTCACTGTCTGGATCTGTGGATGTTATTGCCCACCAGAGGTCATTTTTTCAACCCTAGAGGTAATAGTTATCTCCATAAATGTAGAACTCTGATCTATATGTGTTTCATTATGCCCTGTAAATTCTCTGACCCGTGTATCTTTAGCTTCCTTCAGTCACTCTCTGCTGAGAATCCTGAAGCATTAGCTGCCATCTTGAAAAAATATGTTGTATGATTTTTGAATGTTATACTGAAATTTTATATTTTGTATGAGGTTGGCACATTCTCACTTCCTTAAGAAGATAGCATATTTTAAAATTTTATTTTCATATAACTTTCATTTAGTCTTTCATTTAATGCTGTTACACTGTATGTTGTTACCAGGAATTTATCAGCAACCTTTTTGCAATCTGTGCAAAACAGTCAAACAGACTTTCCGAAACCTAAATTATGTGCTAATCAAGAAGGTTCCTGCACTTTGACTTCTAAATTAAATTTACCAGGACGATCATTTAACACTACTAAGTCCTGACTTTTTTGAAAGGAGGTTATCTCTTTGAAAGAGGAACTAACCTTTAACTAACAATCCATTCTGCTTATCCTCTTTCTACCCTGGAGAAGGGATACCTCATTCACCATGGCTGAGACTGGGATAATTCTCTTTTGTGCAGGTTCCTTTACCACTGAAGCTGTTCATCTGTGAAATGTTAATCTCTTCCCTGCCAGCTTCTGAATGCCAGTTAACCACAGAAAGGGGGATCTCAGCAACATTGTCTTAGCCTGTTTATAGACTCTAAAAGACAGCCTTGAAATAGGTCATACACAAGCTAAATCTTTTGTTATAATTATTGCCCTCATGGAGAAAAAATATTTCAATTTGGTATTAAAGTCCAGTTTAATTTAGTCTGGGGACACAAATACCATTATGTATTAATGAGAATTGTGTCATTATTCTATGGCATTGCTATAGGCAGGATTAAGGTTTTCATTTATCTAAGGATTTCCATAGCTTCATGTCTTTAGGTTTGTTTTACTTTTACAGGGTACATCTATATTTCCTGGGCTTGTAAAATTTTGGGAAAGAATTGGATTATTGTTTTAGTATTTTATTCCAAAATTCTGAGAGTACTGTTTTCACAGAGACACAGATTTGAGGTTTTAAATAGCTGGAGTTCAAGTGAATAAACCAAGCAGGTAGGAGGAATAAAATCAATGTTCACAATTTCTCTTAAAGCCCAGCAGATATTTGGCACAGCAAGAGAGAGCAACATACATGAGTGTTTGGGCATTGTGCTCCCAGATGTTGCCATCTGTTAGCAACAGCATCTATTAAAAAGGGGGCGGCAGAGAGTTCACTGGCATTAGTGGAGGCGATATCACGAACAGAGTGCTTCAGCTTGCTTTCCCTTGTGTGCATAATGGAGTGAAATAAATGGCTATGTAGATTGATTTAAATCCCAGAAGACTGTCTGAAGCAAAGACACTCAGCTGAACTGCTTGTCTGGCTGAGCGGAAGAGGTGATCTCTGAGTGGTACTTGAAGCCCTTTCTCTCAGTATTATTGTTACACAGAACATTTATTAACTAAATCTGCCTCATTGCTGTCAAAATTAGCATGCTTGCTCACGCTTCTGAAATTCTCCATGCTCTCCCTCAGGGAAAGGAGATAGAATTACGTGATATGTGTAAACAGGGATTAATTTAATCTTCAGCCAAATCCACACATTGCCGTGCAACTGAAGTTTGCATAGGATTATGAAGGCAATATAATTAGATACAGCTAGACATCTTGTTTTTTGAAGCTACGTATATTTCTAGGTTTTTTTAAGAGATTAATTCATCATGTCTCCTGATTCAATATTAAAAAAAGATTAAGAAAAAAATCAAGTTCGCATTATATTGCATATGCAACGGGAAGAAAAGTTGCTTGACATCTAGGAAAGGAAGTAGATCTGAAGTGATTCTAAAAGACACCTCAATCCTCTCTGCAAAATGGCAATTGTCTTGCCCAGGGACATATGTTGTAGCAATGTTCATAACTTGGGACATCTTGCTTGTTTTAATTCCCAGCACAGTTCATCACTTGATTAAGTGACATTTATTCTGCAACAGCATATGACTCCAGAACGGAGGAATGAAAAAAATCCTGAACAAAATCATTCCTTGCTCCCCCTGCCAAAACAAAAAAGCAAACATACCCTTCACATGTTACAAGAGGCTGAAAAGAATAATAAGGCGTCATATGTGATACTCTGATATACTTTAGACTCTTATATCTAAGTAATTTCCATCTTAATTTTAATTTTTTTTTTTTTTTTTTT
Organism: Calonectris borealis; assembly: GCF_964195595.1. Taxonomy (NCBI): domain Eukaryota; kingdom Metazoa; phylum Chordata; class Aves; order Procellariiformes; family Procellariidae; genus Calonectris; species Calonectris borealis. Next base: position 26,885,209 of record NC_134352.1, on the reverse strand, counting down.
TTTTTAAGAAGAGAAGAGAGTAGACTACGTCTATTGTGATATAATTTTGACTTACAATTCAACCTATTACACTCTAGTCTTGGACTTAGGGAAAAAAAATCTTTTTTTTTTTAAAAATTGTAGAACCATTGTATCTTATTCTAGAATAGTATGTGTGTTATTAGCAAAGGAAACGAAGATGAGTTTTCTCTGAAACTTCTTGTAAAAACTCTACCAAATATTTTGATTCTTTATGTGTTTCCACAGTACCTACAATATTAATGCTATCTCCTGAAACTTGTGAGCCAAGATGCAGGTGCTTAGAAAAAGCACTTTGTTACAACAGAACACCATGTTAAGAATCATGTCACAGAGGAAAATTCATCTGCCTGATATCTGGTCTTGAATTCTAGGGTTAGTATTAAAACTATCATATTACTGATAAAACTGGTTTTGAGAAAGAATGAGACCGAGAAATGTGAAATCTCAGTTTAAAAAAAATTTTTAAAAATGAGATAATTTAGGACTCAGGCCTAACCCCCCTAAAATAAATCAAAAAAATGTCTCTGACTTTTATTGGAAGTAAGAAAAAGCTCGTATTCTTTTATTGCTTTGCTGGTAACTATAGTCTCATTAGTCTGAAATCAGCACAAATATAGAAGCAATTTCTAATTAAATAGATACAGGTAAATTAATGATAAGAGAATGTACATTCTGTATTTTTCATAGGTAGATTGTGTAATATATTGATAATCTGTGTTTTAGATGAAGAAAATGAAATTAATCAAGCCTATCAATTCGGAAAGTATTTACTATGAGATCACTTAGTGAAAGTAAGGAAGAATTTTAGAACTGTACAGTGGGTAAGGACCTGGTAAGAAGCAGGTTTGGGCTAGTGTCATTTGTGTTACTAAAGAAGTTGGTCATTGGACTAGTTTCATTTTCTATATTCACAAATATCTAGTGGAAGTGTCCTAGTGAATCTTCAAGTTGTCGAGAAAGAAACAGCTTGAATTCTGTGGAGGACTGGGATGATATAGAAAGAGCCTGAAGGAGCCTGAAGGAGCCTGTGGACAACAGAAGTAGAAACGAGATGAAATTAAGCAGTACAAAATGCAAAATTCCATTCTTTGTGACTAAAAAAAATTATTCTAGAAGCTGGAAGCTCATCAGTTAAAAATGTCAGATAAGAAAGCACAGCTACATTAATCAAATGCAGAATGATTGAAGCTCTGATAAGAAAATGGCAAATGCAGTCCTAAGCTGTCTCAGATAAGATAGTTCTAGCAAAGACATGGAAGTATTGAAGCCATTCTACAAAGTACTGCAGAGACATAATTTTAAATATTATATTCAGGAAAGATAAATTCAATCACTCTTGATGAGGGGAAAGAGAGCCTACTGGAAAGGAAAAGAGCACAGGTTGTTTAGGCTAGTAAAACAAAAGCTAAGAAAGGATATAACAGATACTTATGAATACAGTGGGAGGGATAAATAAACTATGAATAAATTGAAACTGGGACTTTTGTAACCTTCAGGGGAATAAGATTCTGAAGTGATCTTCCAGGAAAAGTAGTGAGAATGAGACACAAAACTTCTTTTAAAAGGTAATAATTATACTGAAATATAAACTGTGATTGACTGTGATATCAAAGGACTTAAACTGATGACCTAGAAAGTCTCCTCCAGTCCTGTGTTTTTGCACTGAACAGTCATGCCAGAGAAAATAACTACGCTGTCTCAGACAGGGTTTAGTGTGAATGTCAAGGAACACATGGTCATTTTCAATAGCAGATGCACAGTCTATATATCACTTAATCAAACACAACACTGTTTTAGAGAGAAGAACTTTAAAATAAATAGTCAAATCTAAAAAAAATTATTTAAATACTATATCTATATAATAACATTATGTAATAAATAAATAAATACATTTGAAATAAATTTAAGAAAAAAGAAAAAAGAAGACACCTTACCAATCTCCTGATCCCAAAGTCTCCAAACCAAAATAAATAAATCGAGAGACTGTTCTGTCATCTAAATGTTTTTCACTAAGTATGATAATGAAGACTGCAGCTCTGCTCTCAACAGGTGTTCAACCCACCTTGTATGCAAAACAGGTTTCAACACAGAGGAGGGAGTGGATTGCTGTCCTGTTACCTGATCTGCATGTTACTCTGGACAGTGCTTTCGAGCTTTAATTGATTCTGTGTTTTGTCCCACATATGTCCCATGTATGCTTACATGTGTTAAATACAGCTCTCAAGCTTAAACAAGTCTACTGAGAAACTCTCCTGGATGTTTTTAGGGTATAGAGACAGAAGATCCTCCTTGGGGAAGGATTACACAGTCTCTGGAGGTGACAAGTCAGAGAGTTGAAATGTCAGCACAGCATCTGCTAAAGAAAATAAATAAGTACAGAATACATATCCTGATTGTGGGAGTCAAACTTCATTTTTTAACTGGCTTTGGGTTATTTATAGTGTGCTGCAAAAAATGGAAGCAGAACTGTGCTTTATTCCACTGCTTTACTTAAAATTAGATCTTTGCTGTAACGTAAACATAGACTTATATCCAATATTTATGGGAAGCTATCACTTGAAGATATATTGTATCATTTACTTTTAAAATTACGATAGAGTTGCTCTATTTTTGAATTCCAGAGTATATATATGAGTTTAATCTCAAAAATCAAACCAACCTTCTTTTCCAACTCTCCCTTTTTTTTATTTTTGGATTTTGGGATGGTTTTTTGGTGTGAATGTCATGAATTTTGGCACTTTATTTTTCCTTACAGCTCTTGCATGCAGTAGTTGGGAGAAATGTTGGACAGGGAAGTGAAACAGAATGAACAGAGATCCTTGACATGGCAAGACTCTGTTATGTACATTTTCTTCCTATTCCAACCAACTTAACTGTGGACAAAAGAAAGGAATTTCTGACTGTTCCTCAAAGGCAAAAGGGACATCACAGTAAATTCCGTATAGCATAAGAAAAGATTTTTCTTCCACTGCGTAAGGCTTAACGTTTGTGTTCTGAAAATATTTTCTACAGCAATATTGAGAAAACTGAGGCTGAATTATATAAAAATAAGAAAAAAACATTGCTTTTCTTTATTTCTTTAAGCAAAAGTATGGCATTATGGATAAAGAACAAGGTATTTATTCTCTTCTTCAGAAAACATTTTTTGCTAGAAGTGTACACTGTTTTACAAGGGTGTGTAAGTATCTTGTGTTACAAGCAGTTTTACAAGATCAGCCAGAAGTGTTGTCATGTTGTCCAGGTGGAAGCCTGCAATACTATGATTAGACTTATTTCTCTTTTGAGAGTGGAAGAATGTCTGTCTGTATTATATTATCATGTGGGGTATGTAATTAGTATAATATCCTCATATCACACTGAGGATGTCTTTCCAGTTGCAGTGTGGGTAGGTGACAATGAGAGAAAGGGGAAGTTTGTCAAAACGAGTATGTATTTAAGAAACTGACCTCTTAATCGATATGATACTCAGATTTCTTCAGGTACAAGAATGACAGTAGCTATTGATGTTGGAAAACAAATAGCTTGGTCCTGTATGAAATTAACATTCTCTAAATTTAATTGATTTTGACCTCATCAAATGTATTCACTGTGCGAATTATGGAAAATTTATCTTATTTTCCTTTTTCAGCTTCTTTTTTTTCCTATAGGCTTAGACGTTACTCTAAAAATGTCAGCAGACCTCCTGGAAGCAGGAAGTGAAACTCATTTCAATTTCAAACTACATTAATTCTGAGTGAAATCAAACTTATTCTCATGTTTAAGGCAAGCAAGTCCTCATGAAAAATTGCAGATTTTTAATAAGGGCATTTTCAGTGGTTCCATTTCATTCCGACAAACTCATAAATCAATTGCTGTCTTTCAGCCATTACAGATTTATCAGTTCATCTGAGTAAATGTGACAGCTGAATACTGCTGAAATTCATCCAGCAATATCTGTTACCATGATAAACGTAACTTGGCCTCAAAGATGCGCTGTTTCGTTTGTTGAGGTTTTTGGTCTTTGGTTTTGTTTTGCTTTATTTTAAGCATAATTTAGACTATAGGAAACAAGATGAAAAGCCTAGCCTAAAAAATATTTTGCACTCTTCCCCCTGCCCCTGACAATACAATCAATGATAAACACATTTTCATCATGACAATACCTCCACATTTTCTTTCAGTTAACTCTTAAGACAGTGAGGAAAAGATACCTTTGTTTAAGACATTATTTGTAGTAGATAAAGGAAGGACGATAAACATTATTCACTTCTAATATTTAGATAAAGATTCCATCCAAGTTCATCAGCATCTGTAGGAGTCACCATATGTGTAACACATGGGACTTTCCTTTTCTTGTAGTGACAACCACAGGCAATCATTTTATGTGTACTGTAATGTTACCGTATTCACTAATGGCATCCCCTAAGTGATTTATTGCATAAATCATTACAGCATTGAGTACTCGCAGTCTCTGTGGGCTAATTAAAAATATAAAATTTTATGGAAGGTGCCTTGCTGTTTATTTTGTTGGATTGTAAATTGTAAGAATGCTTTCAATAAATTATATATGCCCACAGCAAGGAAAAAAGTGCAGAAAAATGCTAATAGGGGTGCAATCAGACTAATAAGGAGAATATTCAAAGTCCATAATTTTGCATTGACAAAATTCTTTGGCAACTGAATTTTGAGAAAGCAGAGAGAGAACAGTTAGCTTATTTGAATGTTTCCAAATTTATGACAGTATCCAAACACAAATCACTTTTCAAGGCTGCTGAATAGATATTTAGGAACACTCAATAGTACTAATTTGTGTCTATTATTTCTTACTGCCACTCATGTAGCTCAGTAATTGGAATGCTGAGTAACAGTTTCCCTCCTCAATTCTAATGATGCCCTTTATAATCTTCTTTTTCATGCAGTGCCTGAACTTTAGAAAGGTTGTTCGCTGCCAAATGTCAGTCCATTGTAAGATGTAGAAATGGAAACTCTCTTGTTTTATCCATTTTGCTAGATAAAATTGTTGTGGACCAATAAGGTTGCTAAGTGTTTGGCTCCTGTTTCCTGTTTATTAAGTAAAAAAAAGGGAATAAAATAAATCGAAGAAAACCAGCACTTCTGGCCCTATCTCCCATTCATACGAAGGCAAACCAAAGTCTTGTTAACAAATTTAGGGGTAGAAGAATCCAATTAGGCACCTTCTACTTCAATAAAAAAGTCAACCTAAAAACAGTTTCATAGAAAATATAACCTGTTAGCAAAAATACAAAAATTAGTTCATAGTTGTAAGCTGATGCAGACTTGACAACGTTTAACATTACAGCTTTCACACAGATCAGCAATTTACGTCCACTCCTAGTTTCAAATATGTATCCTTTTCTTTGCAGGGAAAGCTAGATAAACCACAGAGATTTATCCTAGTATGAAATCACATTGGCAAACCCTGTTCTGCACTAGTATTTGCATTACTATGGCTTCATTGATGCAATAAGTGCCTTGAAGTAGACGAAAGCTTCAATATTAAAGTCAATGGAAGAGATTGTTTTCTCTTTCAGTAAAACTTACTTCGGTGCTGCAGGGCTACATAACTGTGGAAGGTTTTTCTGTCCACTCTGTGCTGTCCAGATTAAGGCTGTTTTCAAACCATTTATGTGTGTAATGTTGGACTTCCCTGTAATGTGCACAAGCTACTAGACTGTCTCCTAAGTATAGCTACTCCAGGCACACTAAAGGCTTATTCCTATCTTAGAAATAACTGCACTCTACTTTTCTTGCATCAGTTTGAGGGTGTGAAGAAAACATATTTCTTCTCTCCAAGATCCTATCTCCAGCTAAAACAAGGACTCAACCAGTCTCTCACCTATCATTTTACTTGAATGGTCTCTCTGTAAGCACCTAAAAAACCCCCATGGTTTTTTCCCTCTCTGCTGCTTGGTGGGTGGATAAGAGGAAAACTCTGAGAAGATGACAGAGAACAGCCTCCTTGAAAATGAGAGCTGACTATTTGGAGGAATAGAGAAGAAAACAGAAATCACCTGGACAAGAACTGTGCAATATTAAGTGGCTAGAATAAAAGCAAAAGCTCATGAAGCATAAAAATACATTGCTCAATTTCCTCCATAGTTTAAACATAATGCCTGAATAATTTCATCAGTGCTTATAGGCTTAGTTGTGCCCCTGACACAGAGCTGAATGAGAACACCTTGGCAGTGTGGGAACTCTTGGTTGAGCAGCCAGGCCTTGAATCATGTCCTAGGTCTGTCTTCTTGGAGTGCTCAGCCTGCAGAGCGCTCGGGGAACTTTGATATCTTTAACAAGTGGTTTAAAATCACCTCAAATGCCAAAACATTTGGTGTGTGCAACAAGAAATGTCCACTACACCTCAAGAAACTTCAGCATGAATATTTGCTGTCCTGGTTTCAGCTGGGATAGGGTTAAATTTCTTCCTAGTGTTGTGTTTTGGATTTAGTATGAGGAGAATGTTGATAACACAGTGGTGTTTTCAGTTGTTGCTAAGTACCCTCCTAGTCCAAGGACAGCTCCCATGCCTACTGACTGAGCTAGGAACATAATGAGGACAGCCCGCCCAGCTGACTAATGGGGTATTCCATACCATATGACGTCATGCTCAGTATATGAATGGTAGGCGTGTTCCAGGAAGTACCGATCACTACTTGATTATCGGTCAACACGGGTGATGAGCAATTGCATTGTGCATCACTCATTTTGTATATTCTATCATTATTATTATTATTATTTTCCCTTTTCTGTTCTATTAAACTGTCTTTATCTCAACTCATGAGTTTTTCTCACTCTTACCCTTCCGATTCTCTCCCCGTCCCACTGGGGGGCAGCGGGGGGAGTTAGTGAGCGGCTGCGTGGTGTTTGGCTGCCTGCCAGATTAAACCACGACAGTCCTTTTTGGCGCCCATGTGGGGCTCAAAGGGTTGAGATAATGATAGATCTGACCAAAGTGTGTTAAGGCAAAATTGTTATAAGCATTCATTATATTGATTGGCCACAATGTTGATGTATTGGCTCTCAAAGTTGTGGGGCTGGGTCTCAATGTTGGGTCATGTAATACCTTGCTTGCAGTATGTGTTCCCTTTTGTGCTGTTTATCATTATTCAGAACTGGGCCAAGATTATAATTTTGCTGCTGTTTTATGAGGTGATAAAATCATTGGTCGTAAGTCTAATCTGGTATCTGTACTCGGCACTGCCGTCATCTGTGTACCTTGGGAACCACCTCTTAGAAACTATTAGTAATTACACTTTTTTCTCCTCGGAGAATGAATTTAAGGGGGAGACAAGATGGGACACTTTCTCCCACTTGTTCATCTTCCCTTCCATATCTTCAGAAACTCCTTTTTCTTCTATCCTCTTCATGAAGACGTCCACAATATTCCCTGAGAATTTTGAATATCCCTGGGATGTTCAAACAAGCGTGCTCATATTGCTATGTCTCCTGAATGTGGTTCAGGCCCCTTGTTTAGGGTTAAACAACTATTCAGGAATACTGTCCAGAGATCAACCCTCAGCAACGAACAGCGGTGCCTCATCGGGGCGGGCAGAGCAGCGGGTCCCAGGGGCGGCGGGCAGCAGGAGATCAACCCTGGCAACAGACACGGTGGCTCCTCAAACCCGCACGACAGGCACTGAGGCTACTTCAACCCCCACAATAACCCCTGTGGCTACTCAAACCCCGGCAACAGTCATCGTAGCTTCCCCAACGCCTGCGACAGGCACTGTGGCTACTCAAACCCCGGCAACAGTTACTGCAGTTACTCCAACCCCCATGACAAGCATTGCAGCTACCCAAACCCCAGCAACAGGCACTACAGCTGAACCAGAAGACCAAGCCTTGTTGGTATCCGTCGCCCCTGTACAGAAGAGGAAATCTTGGAAGCAGAAGTCAGGTCGTTTAGAAAGGGATGATGGAAGAGCAGGGCCATCACGAGGAGGGGAGGAGGAAGAGGAAGAACTCATAAACGAGATGGAAACCACCCAATCCCTATCCCTTAATGAGTTGCGAGATATGCGGAAAGATTTCAGCCATCGTCTGGGCGAGCATATTGTTACCTGGCTGCTCTGATGCTGGGATAATGGGGCCAGTAGCCTGGAATTAGAAGGGAAGGAGACCAAACAGCTGGGATCCCTTGCTAGGGAAGGAGGCATTGACAAAGCAATTGGAAAAGGGACACAGGTCCTCAGCCTCTGGAGGCTACTCCTGTCATGCGTGAAGGAAAGGTATCCCTTCAAGGAAGATGTTATATATTGCCCAGGCAAATGGACCGCTATGGAGAGAGGTATCCAGTACCTGAGAGAATTTGCCGTGCTGGAGGTGGTTTACAGTGACCTGGACAATGACCAAATGCCCAAAGATGCAGATGAAGTCCAGTGCACGCAACCCATGTGGCGCAATTTGGTATGGAACGCACCAGCGTCGTATGCCAGTTCGTTGGCAGTACTGTGCTGGAAAGAGGAAGAACGGTGGATGACGTGGTTAGCAGACTCCAGGAATACGAAGAAACTGTCTCCTTCTCCTTTGTCTGGGCTGTGGAGAAACTATCCCAGAAGGTCCAGCAACTCAAAGATATGTCCTATTCTCCATCTGTACAGACCAGTATCTCAGCCATTAGAAGTCACTGTTTTCCTGCTCAAGAGAGAGGGTATAGAAGATACACACCCTGGGGCACCCTGTGGTTTTACCTGTGAGACCACGGAGAGGACATGAGGCAGTGGGATGGAAAACCTACCTTGACCCTAGAGGCACGGGTACGTGAGTTGCAAGGAAAAACAATGACACAAGGGGGTTCTCCAAGGAAAAATGCTGCTCCAGTTTTCAAGAAAAACCTGTCTCACGATGAGCCAGTTCCCAGTGAACAGTTCCCCAGACAGAGTAGAAGGGCTGATCTTACTTTCAATTGTAACAAAGGAATTTTTGACTCGAGTTTGAAAGAAGTGAGAAACGGATACTATGACCAGAACTAGAGGGGCCCTGCCTCCGGCCAGGTGGAGGAAAGGGACAACCGGGTTTACTGGACTGTGTGGATTTGATGGCCTGGCACATCAGATCCACAGGAGTATAAGGCTCTCGTAGACACCGCTGAACAAGTGTACCCTGATGCCGTCAAGCTATAAAGGGGCAGAACCCATTTGTATTTCTGGAGTGACAGGGGGATCCCAAGAGTTAACTGTATTGGAGGCCGAAGTGAGCCTAACCGGGAATGAGTGGCAGAAGCACCCCATTGTGACTGGCCCAGGGCTCCGTGCATCCTTGGCATAGACTACCTCGGGAGAGGGTATTTCAAGGACCTAAAAGAGTATTGGTGGGCTTTTGGTATAGCTGCCCTGGAGACAGAGGAAATTAAACAGCTGTCCATCTCACCTGGTCTCTCAGAGGATCCTTCTATTGTGGAATTGCTGAGGGTTGAAGAACAACAGGTACCAATCGCTACCACAACAGTGCACCAGCGGCAATATCGCACCAACCAAGATTCCCTGATGCCCATCCATGAGCTGATTCGTCGACTGGAGAGCCAAGGAGTGATCAGCAACACTTGCTCACCCTTTAACAGTCCCATATGGCCAGTGCGAAAGTCTAACGGAGGGTGGAGACTAAGAGTAGACTACTGTGGCCTGAACGAAATCACGCCACCGCTGAGTTCTGCTGTGCCGGACATGCTAGAACTCCAATATGAACTGGAATCAAAGGCAGCCAAGTGGTATGCCACAAATTATATCACCAATGCGTTCTTCTCAATCTCTTTGGTGGCAGAGTGCAGGCCACAGTTTTCTTTCACTTGGAGGGGTGTCCGGTACACCTGGAACTGACTGCCCCAGAGGGGTGGAAACACAGCCCTACCATTTGCCATGGACTGATCCACATCCCACTGGAACAGGGTGAGGCTCCAGAACACCTGCAATACATTGATGACATCATCGTATGGGGCAACACAGCAGAAGTTTTTGAGAAAGGGGAGAGAATAATTCAAATCCTTCTGGAGGCCGGTTTTGCCATAAAACAAAATAAGGTCAAGGGACCTGCACAGGAGATCCAGTTTTTAGGAATAAAATGGCAAGATGGACGTCGTCAGATCCCAATGGATGTGATCAATAAAATAACAGCCGTGTCTCCACCAACTCACAAAAAGGAAACACAAGCTTTCTTAGGCGTGGTGGGTTTTTGGAGAATGCATATTCCAAATTACAGTCAGATCGTAAGCCCTCTCTATTACGTGACCAGGAAGAAGAATGATTTCAAATGGGGCCCTGAGCAACGACAAGCCTTTGAACAAATTAAACAGGAGATAGTTCATGCAGTAGCCCTCAGGCCAGTCCGGGCAGGACGAGATGTAAAGAATGTGCTCTACACCACAGCCGGGGAAAATAGCCCTACCTGGAGCCTCTGGTAGAAAGCACCAGGGGAGACTCAAGTTCGACCCTTAGGGTTCTGGAGTCGGGGATACAGAGGATCCGAGGCCCGCTACACTCCAACTGAGAAGGAGATATTGGCAGCATATGAAGGGATTCGAGCTGCTTCAGAAGTGGTTGGTACTGAAGCACAGCTCCTCCTGGCACCCCGACTGCCGGTGCTGGGCTGGATGTTCAAAGGGAGCGTCCCCTCTACACATCATGCAACTGATGCTACGTGGAGTAAGTGGGTTGCACTGATCACACAACGGGCCCGAATAGGAAACCCCAGTCGCCCAGGAATCTTGGAGGTGATCACGAACTGGCCAGAAGGCAAAGATTTTGGAATATCCCCAGAGGAGGAGGTGACGTGTGCTGAAGAGGCCCCACTGTATAACAAACTACCAGAAAACGAGAAGCAATATGCCCTGTTCACTGATGGGTCCTGTCGCCTTGAGGGAAAGCATCGGAGGTGGAAAGCTGCTGTATGGAGTCCTATACGTCAAGTTGCAGAAACTGCTGAAGGAGAAGGTGAATCGAGCCAGTTTGCAGAGGTGAAAGCCATCCAGCTGGCCTTGGGTATTGCTGAACGAGAAAAATCGCCAGTACTTTATCTTTATACTGACTCATGGATGGTGGCAAATGCCCTGTGGGGATGATTGCAGCAGTGGAAGCAGAACAACTGGCAGTGCAGAGGTAAACCCATCTGGGCCGCCGCGTTGTGGTAAGATATTGTTGCCGGGTAGAGAACCTGACTGTAAAAGTACGTCACGTAGATGCTCACGTATCCAAGAGTCAGGCCACTGAAGAACACCAAAACAACCAGCAGGTGGACCAGGCTGCTAAGATTGAAGTGGCTCAGGTGGATCTGGACTGGCAACATAAGGGTGAATTATTTATAGCTCGGTGGGCCCATGATGCCTCAGGCCATCAAGGAAGAGATGCAACATATAGATGGGCTTGTGATCGAGGAGTGGACTTAACCATGGGCGCTATTGCACACGTTATCCATGAATGTGAAACATGCGCTGCAATCAAACAAGCCAAGCGAGTAAAGCCTCTTTGGTATGGAGGACGATGGTTGAAGTATAAATATGGGGAGGCCTGGCAGACTGATTGTATCACACTCCCACAAACCCGCCACGGCAAGCACCATCGTGGAAGCAACCACAGGATGGCTAGAAACATATCCTGTGCCCCATGCCACTGCCTGGAACACCATCCTGGACCTTGAAAAGCAAGCCCTATGGCGACATGGCACCCCAGAAAGAATTGAGTCAGACAACGGAACTCATTTCCAAAACACCCTCATAGACACGTGGGCCAAAGAGCATGGCATTGAGTGGGTCTATCACATCCCCTACCATGCACCAGCCTCCGGGAAAATCGAATGATACAACAGGCTGCTAAAGACTACGCTGACAGCAATGGGTGGTGGGACATTCAAGCATTAGGACACACATTTAGCAAAAGCCACCTGGTTAGTCAATACCAGGGGATCTGCCAATCGAGCTGGCCCTGCCCAATCAAAACTCTTACGTACTGTAGATGGAGATAAAGTCCCTGTTGTGCACATAAGAAATATGCTGGGGAAGACAGTCTGGGTTATTCCTGCCTCTGGCAAGGGAAAACCCATCCGTGGGATTGCTTTTGCTCAAGGACCTGGGTGCATTTGGTGGGTGATGCGAAAGGATGGGGAGGTCCTGTGTGTACCTCAAGGGGATTTGATTTTGGGTGAAAATAGCTAATGAACTGAATTTTATAATGTCAATTGTTATATGATAATGTATATCATTATTTCTATGGTTGCTATCAATGGTATAGCAATGGAAATCACCCAGATTAATGAAGAATGAACTAACTCTGATGAAACCGAGCAAAGTGCAATGATCATAGAACTGGACGAGTGCAGCAATACTGAAATGAGAACTGGCTTCAGGATGCAACAACCCAACACCACACACCATCTCTCTGGCCCTGAAAGACTGTTATGACAGATGGAGCCCAAAATCATGGACAAAATGAACTCAATGGAGATTTTAGACGGATAGTCCATAGACCAAGGGAATGATATCTGTGTGTGCATAAATATATATATGTATATATAAAAAGAAAGATAGTGGTGATTAATTGAAATGTATCGAAAAATGTGAGACCTAAGCACGACGTAAATGGTATAGAATAAGGGGTGGATACTGTCCTGGTTTCGGCTGGGATAGGGTTAAATTTCTTCCTAGTGCTGTGTTTTGGATTTAGTATGAGGAGAATGTTGATAACACACTGATGTTTTCAGTTGTTGCTAAGTGCCCTTGTAGTCCAAGGACAGCTCCCATGCCTACTGACTGAGCTAGGTACACAAGATGGGAGGGAACATAATGAGGACAGCCCGCCCAGCTGGCCAATGGGACATTCCATACCACGTGACGTCATGCTCAGTATATGAATGGTAGGCATGTTCCAGGAAGTACCGATTGCTACTTGGTTATTGGTCAGCACGGGTGGTGAGCAATTGCATTGTGCATCACTCATTTTGTATATTCTATCATTATTATTATTATTATTTTCCCTTTTCTGTTCTATTAAACTGTCTTTATCTCAACTCATGAGTTTTTCTCACTCTTACCCTTCCGATTCTCTCCCTGTCCCACTGGGAGGGCCGGGGGAGTTAGTGAGCGGCTGCGTGGTGTTTGGCTGCCTGCCAGATTAAACCACGACACTTGCTCTCTTGGCTGCTTTCCTGAAGATCCTGTGGGCAGCCGGGTAAGCAGACAGCTGTCAGCATTGCCTCATTCCCCCAACTTCATTCTGAGTGGATTGGGAGGGATGGGGGTGAGGAATAAGTAGCTGTAGCCACCATGATCTCTGGCTATCACTCTGATTACAGTCTTTCTTTCCCAGGTTTTGCATAGGCTGCCAGCCCATTGGCTATCTGTGAACTGTCTCCTATCGCAGCTGAGGTCCAAATAAGCTTCTGTACAGAAGGATTGTGCATGAGTCTCATTGGACAGGGATATGAAAGGGAGAGGAGGTTTGTCCTGACCACTGATGTGTAAGGAAGTCTTGCAGTTACTTTGGTTAACATAAATGTTAGTTGCAGGTATCCCAAGAGTCTTTGTGCAAATCTGGATCTCAGCTGCCACTTGTTCCAGACTGTACGTTGCTATGTAAAATTTACCCATGCCCAAACGTTGAACCAAACACCTGCATTGCCTCTTTAAAAAGCAAGACACTTGCCATTTGACAGCTCTGTTTCCAGACCTTGGTTTGCTTTGACTGTCTTTTTTGATCCCAGTCTTACGCAAGTCACTGATCATAGATGTCCTTGCTTGTGACAGAATGATATGGTGTGAAAAAGATGAAACAGCAAGCATGAAGGAAATATTGGCTGATGATATAAAGGCAAATTCATAAGCCTTGAAAACCATCTTTTTAATGTCCAGAATAATCTCATAAGGTCTCACTGCAATATTGAAAATTTGGGTCCAAATTTCCATAGCACCTTGTTCCCTCATTGTTCCCTATGATTAAAAAAAGAGATGAAGAATGTTCCAGTGTGAGCAGAAGATGTTGGCAGTGCTTCCTGTATACTTTACACTCACTTTGCTTAGGTTCAAATACCTATGAAAGCTAAGATGTCAAGCAGCAGGGAGTGATTATTTTAAATATGTTTGTATGCTGTATGTACTTCAGATATCTTTGATAGTATTAACTATGTGATTAGACCGTTCAGTAAAAAGCTCAATAAGCAAACAGATGCCGGAGTATATTAACTAATCCATAGTAATAACAATTCCGTGTAAGAAAAGTTAATTCAATGGCAAATAATTCTGCCAGAAAAAAAATTGTCTCCTATGAAAACAAGTATCTCGGTTTCACTTGGAGACCATTATCCTTTGAAAATGTTATACCTTGCAGATATTATTGACTTAATAGATGGCAATTGAGAAACTTTGGGAGCCTTCTTCTAATCAAAGTGGTTCAGTTAGCATTATTAATGATTAAACAGTGTTGTTTCTTTAATTTTAAGCCGTTACTTTTTAGACTGTTATCAAACTGGTGTGCACCATACAGCTTCAGTGCTGGGTAGCTTGTTTTGAAAAGCTTTCCAAATAGAGACGAAGGAACTAAATAAGTAAAAATGGTCATTTGCTAGTACATTTTTTCCGAGACTTAAAATAAAGTAATTTTTATTTTCTGTCTGAAACTTCAAAATCATATAAAGTTCCACCCTGTTTCAGTTACCTGATATATTTTTGTCTGTTTGCCTGACAAACTCTTGAGAGTGAATACTTTTATGCTGCTTTTTGCACTGTTTGGAAGAGTTTTGAGCTGTAATGAAAGTAAGTGTAAAATCTTTGAAGATACAACATTTGCAAGGCTGAGTAATGCAACTCTTAATTTTTAAGCAATGCAACTCTTAATTTTCAAGCACTGGAATTCAGACTGAAATCTATAGTTCTGCATTAGGCTTCTTACACAAGAAAAAACGGCTTCCCAGAATGGGATGCACAATATCTTGTATGCTCAGCAGGGCACTGCCTGAAATGACATTAAGAAATGCTACATATATGCCAAAACCCCTTCCACTCTCTGCATAGAAATGTCTCTTCCTATGTCCTGAGGAAAAATGCCTATGTCTCTTTTTAAAAAAGAGATAACCAAAAAGATAACCAAAAATAATGTCCTGCTTTCGAAGCATCAGTGTGTAGAGTGGCCTATTTGCAATGGAAGAAACTGAACAGAAAGTATTTCATACAAGGAAGGTATTCAGATCCATCTTCTAAGAGACTGTGTATCAGGCCTGACTCTCCTCTTTAAATTGGAGGGTCCTGTGTGGGTGACCAGAATATGATGCACCTATAGTCATTAGATATTTTAATGTTTGGGTGGTTTTTTTGTTTTTTGGTTTTTTTTTTTTGTTGATTTATTTGTTTGTTTTAAAGAATTATGGTTTAAATATACACCAACACTAAAATTACAGCAGTCTCCGAGCAACTTTAATTTAAAGTGTGTGCTGATCTGAGGACTTAGTTCTATCCACATCACTCTGATCTTTGAAATAGATGTAACCCCATGAATTAGTAAATGTTGCAGAGGGAATTTTGTATTGATAAATTGTATTTGTTTGACATAATACAACCAAACACCAACATCATACCAGAACGCCACAAATAAACTGACTTCTTGTGCCTGCCCAAAACAATGCCACAGATCCCAAAATGCATCTCAGTGTGATAGGAATAGTTCTTCCACTCATCATCCCCACTAATTAATAAAAACCTAGACATGTTTTGTTGTGCTGCTTTATGATATATAAAGCAATGCAATGATGTTTACAAAAAACAACTCTTTGTCACATTACATTTAAATTCAGATCTTGTGTATTTTGAATAAAAAAACTTGTAGTCTTTCCACATCAGGTGTATCAAGGAGTAAAAAGCTAAATAGCCATAAGGGAAATTGATTTCTGTTCACACTTCTGCCAATTATTTAGGAACAAGGTGTTCTTGTTAATATTAATTTAATTTAACTACATGGAAATACATTTTTCTTTGCAAAGGAGAAGGTGTGGATCCAAAAGTATGTTTAGATATCTTATTCCAAACTTCAGCCTGAAAAATGCTAGACCTTACTCAGCTGGACCTGGGGCTTCTCTCTCTCTGCGGAAGAACTGGCTGCAAAATTGCAGTCGGGATCTCACTAACCACATGAATCTTTCATTCCTTTCTGCTGCTGCCCAATCTCCACAGTGTCAGTAAGGTATGTTCTTTAAAGTTGCTAGCAGCCTTTCAGATATCACACTTTACTGAGAAACATACATTTAATTCCTTCCTACTGGAGGAATGACTAAAAGCTAGGTTTTTAACTGCTTGTTTTCTTCATGGCATTGTATGAAAGATGGGCAGGATCCAGCATGGTTACATGTGATTAAAGCTTAGATTCGTGGGGTTTAAAGGATCTTTTAGGTTAGGTATTTGCGGTACTGTTCTGAAACATTAAACTCCTGTATTTGGATTCCATTCTGTGGAGCAAGTGATTAAAAACTTGGCACAGCTGGGCTTAATTTGTTGAGGGCTAAATCCTTTCTTGAGTTTAGTGCTAATCCTCCCATAATTTCAGTGAGGGTTGACAAAACCACTGCTCTGCCTATTTCACCTATCTAGCAAATCTGTCAAAATCATTCCTTGGGAAAAAAAAAACAAAAGAGAAAATAAATATGAAGAAATCCAATAGTAGGTCCAATATTCCTTTTTAGGGCTAAAGAAAGAAACACAAACTTGCGAACTACTCTTCAGGTCAACTTTAAACTCAATACGTAATTTAAAAATAGCTAAACTGAATGTTACAAAAGGACCTAACCAGCACAGGTGAACTACTATTTTTCTGAACGAAGGCTTAATTCAGTGTCTTCTTCATCATGAACTACATGGGTATTACTTTTAAAGAGCTTAATTGTAAGTTGTAACATGCTTAATTGTAACTGTAACATGCTTCCAGCATGCACCAATTTACTCTGAGAATTTGGGTTATAGTCACAATACAGTTTTACAAAATAGATTATATGAACACTCTGATTTCAAATGAGAGGAAAACATTGAAGATGTGCAAAAGCTGGATTAAAAACCAGGGAAGAAAAGTTTGTGTTGTTTTTCCAAGAGGAATATTTAATAGAATTTGCACCTTTTATCCTTTTTAATAGACCACCCTGTGTCTGATAAAATTAAGTAGGAGTTATATACTACTGTAGCAGCTGTTGCCATGTGTGGGGTAATGTTAAACTTTCTCACATATCATTATAGATTTAAAACTATTCTGATTAGTTTCAGATGGCTGGAAAAGGCTGCAAGTGGAATAAATCTAGATGTCTTCTTTGTGTTCTTAGTCCAACATTGCCCTCATTATGGAAGCATCATGCATAGGTTGTGTTGGCAGACTTTGCTTTAAAATACAAGTCTAGGCTTCATGTGAAGGATAAATAGCTGCCTTCTCATTACAGGAAAATTTCATGGTGTTTGCAATGCAGGATCAGGAGGCAGTCAGAGAATAATGTCCAAGCACAAAAACTGCATCTGTAATACATATGAGGGCACCTGGACTGCAGATGTCATTATTTAGCATACTCAGTTCTTTTTGATAAGCTATCAAAATATACCGAGACTTATAGAGCCATAATTAATGTTTGAGAATTGAAAGTGTTTCTGTGTTATGTTTAGGGACCTTTATGCTCTTATAAAAGAAGTGTTATAATTGTCAGAGAGACTAACAAATCTTGTATTTTGCTTGCTGGATCAGAATTGGTGTAAGCATTAAAAATGTCTGTTAACTATAAATGATATCTCTCTATTCTTTACAAATATTACCCAAACCTCCAGTAGTTTTACAACTCTTTATAGGTTCATAACATCTCTGTGAAGGATTGTAAAAGATACACTGTAAAGAACGACACAACTTTTAGGGCAAGTCCAAGCAACGGCCACAGTGAAGAACTGTTATGCTTAGATTTTCTTCCTGTCTTCCCTCTCAGGTTGGAGAATGTATAGGTTGTGCTATTGTGCTTAAAATAATTCATTATTTGTTCATTTAAAAAAATGGCAACACAGATTCACTAGCTTGATAACTGGTTGTCCACCTGAGGAAAAGATATAACAAGCAGAAGATAGGTTTTTTTTTTGTTTTACTCTTTTTAAACACAGATGTGGCAGCTACTGAATCTTCTGGAGTCTGGTCGTACAATTTTGGGTTAAAATGGACTGCACTGGGGAATCTGCTGAGAGTAATGTCCTGTCTCTGGCTGTTAAATGGACTTATGTATAAAGCAGGTACTGTCTGCACTGTCTAACCTGATATGCTTCTGTATATGTCCAGGGAGGGACTCCTTAAAAGACAGGGAGCTCCACTGTGTAACACTGAACTGTCACTAGACTCAGGCAGCAGCTGAGCAGTGGGTTTCAAGCTGCTTACTTTGAAAGTTTAAATATTGTTGTTTTAGGTCCTTAAGCCCTTTTTTTTTTTGCATTCAGTCCTTTGTGTCATGAGAGAGCATAAATAGGAATGGACATAATATAATTGTAGAATAGAATACAATAGAATAGAACAGAACAGAACAGAACAGAATAGAATAGAGTAGAATATTTCATTTGAAAGGTACCTACAGTGATCATCTAGTTCAATTGCCTGACCAGAGCTGATCAAAAGTTAAAGCATGTTATTAGGGGCATTGTGCAAATGTCTCTTAAACAATGACAGGAATGGGGCATTGACCCCCTCTCTAGGAAGCCTGTTCCAGTGTTTGACCACCTTCTCAGTAAAGAAATGTTTCCTAATGTCAAATCTGAACCTTCCCTGATGCAACTTTAAGCCATTCCCATGCGTCCTGTCACTGGATCACAGGGAGAAGAGATCAGCACCTCCCTCTCCGCTCCCCCTCCTCAGGAATCTGTATAGAGCAATGAAGTCGCCCCTCAACCTCCTTTGCTCCAAACTAGACAAACCCAAAGTCCTTAGCCACTCCTCACAGCACATGTCTTCCAGCCCTTATACACAACAATAATGCATGGGCAAAGAGCAAATTAACAGATGGCTCAGAACAGATGTCCTCAGAACACAGCAATGTAGAGATATTGAATGCACGCGGAAGTCAAAGTAATATACAAAAATAATCACAGATTATATATCAGATATCAGATAATTTCTATTTCCAACTCATTGCCCACTAGCTATCACAAAGGAAAGATTTTTCAATTTGGAGAGTTATGTAGCTAGCTATAACATCTAAAATTATGTTGGATAATATATTTCTGTTTTCAGGATGGGGACATATCACCACCATTCCAGATATTAAGTTAATGTTATAAATAGTTCCTGGCACCTAAAGCATCTAATAATTAGACAAATGGGAGAGAATGAGCTCCTGAGCTTCTGCATCTTGAAACTATTTTCTCTTTTGTTAAGAGGTACACAAAACTATGGATCGGGTGAAAAGTAGTGAATGGGTTAAAAGAAATAATCCCAACCAAAGAAATCATTGTCACAGGAAATGTTAGGGGAAATGTTAGGGCAGATTTTTTTCTGTGTGATGATTTTATTTCCAATGTTTTCATCTTGCTTTTTACAAAGATTAATGTAAACACTGTCACCTTTTTGATAGATATTGATGCAGTAGTAATTGTCCTTTTTTTTCTTTTTTTTTTTTTTTTCCCTTCTCAAAACTAGATAATTTTGGAGGAGAAAAGCTTATTGCATGTTCCAGTCAAGAAACACTGGCAGTACTTTTGTAACTAAAATAGCTATTTATTTATTGGTGTTTTAAAAGATGATCAGCAGTAAATAACAATAAAAGACAGCTCAGCCTCCAGCTGCCTGATTGGCTGATGTCAATTTTATGTGGCATAAGTGAGGAGTGAGGCAAATGAAATTGAACACTGTGAGTGGATAATGGTCTCCCACAGCAAGTTAAATGTTGAGGTACTGTAAGTGAAGTTATATAAAATAAATGCTTAGGTGAGGCTGAGACATTAATTTTCAAAGCAGGAGACCATTTTCCAGTCACAAAGTTTAATTCCACTGTCACTGTTCCTATTATATGAAGGATTAATATTATAAAATCAATAAATAAATGAAAGTGGCTTTGTGGATCAATGGAAGAGCTATCTGCACCAAAATCTTGCATTTTGATTGTCTCGGGCTACAGGAATCTTCCCCATTTCATGCATGCTGAAGCTAGTTTACTTAGAAGTAGGAGATATGAGAAAACAAAAAATTGAGGTGAACTTCAACACAGTATAAATTAACTTTTTGATAAAGTTCCTTAGATTAAGTCTGAAAGTTTTTCATAGGAGGAAAAAAGTAATAAATTTTACATTAGTAAGAGCCAAATCCAAGAACAAAATGTGTCATCAAATAATTAAAAAAGGGATGATAGAAGAAGCCCAAACTGGTTGGAACATACATATTGAGAAGATCAGAAGACATCAGTACAGGTTCACCTTCAAATTTTAAGTCAGGAAGTGAGTTAGAGTTTTAACTGAATTAAAATCTACATTTGTCAGATAGAGATATTTTTAGTTATGAATGTGTTCATTTGTGGACACTGGAATTTTGAATGCCTGTGTTAATGACATGAAGTCCTCTAGAGGTCTTTCAGTCACTAGGGCGAGTGAATAAAATACATTTTCTTCCCATTTGTTCTTCTACTGCTTGCCCTACTGCTGTTTTCCTGTCTTCTCACCCTAATCATGAGGTGAACCTTAGGTGGTGGCAGCTTCAGGAAAAAACACATGATCTGAGGCATGAGCATGGCCCTACAAAGAGGGGGGGTTGTCTCTGGTTGAATGGCATTGTCTCTCTGTGTCTTCCTTCATGGCTTTTGGACCAGCGCAGATGTCTTTGTTCAGAGAATCGGGTTTCTCAGTTCTTATAGGGCTATTGACTTCAGAGAACATGTGCTGTTTAACACTGTCTGAAAATCCAGTGCCTGTGTGAGGTTGTAGAACCAGTTTGCTGCCACTCAGAGTTGGTATAGTTGTCTGGAGGTCTCTCCAGCCAAAAGATGGTGTGATGTTGGAGCATGGAATCATGCTCACACTAATCTAACCTGAATCTAACCAGGCTGAGCAGTTCTCATAAGGACATGATTTTCAGAACAGGATGTACAAAAATACACATGGGATTGCTACCCTGTGATAGGGTTTTTTCACTCTGTTTTTAGGGTAATTAAAGCTAACACCACAGATTAATTTGACTGTCCAGGTCTGAAGGGATTTAGCCTCAAACACTTTTCAAAAACTTGTTAGATGTCTTTTTGCATTTTATATTACTGGCTCTTAGACATTGTGGAAAACATTATCTTCTTTTTACTGCTCTCCATTGGTCAGTCTAGAGAGGAGAAATTCAAGTTAATCCAGAAACTGTGATGTGGCTTCAAAGGCTCTTGCAAAAGTGACAGCATTGGTATTGAGTGATATCAAGTGACTCAGGAAGTTTGGCTTCCATTTTCATCTGTGCTGCTGATGTGCTTTGTCATTTAGCCTTTCTGTGCTTCAGTGTCAAAATACAGGTTATAATTAGCATGTTGGGATCTTCACGTAAAAGGCTTTATACAATCGAAAGTATCACTCTGCTGAGAGCTAAAGTAAGTTGTACTTGTTAATAGAATGTTATTGTATATTTTTAAAACTACCTACTTGTTCCTGCTTTGTGATCTGAAAACAACTGACCAGCAGTTTTTTATTTCATTAATTCATTTATGGCAATATCAGTTTTAGTTCTGGTCATGTCAAAATATTTCACAGCCAGATGCTTATGCATAAAGACAGTATTTTATTTTGACAAAGATAAGCAACAAATACAAAAAACCTCTAGGAAAATGTATCTTTCAGTTTAGAGAAGAGAATCTGCTTTTGCTGACTTTCTTGACATTTTGAACTCCACTTGGGAGATGTTTCGTTTCTGTGTGTTGACCAGGAAGCAGTTAGCTGCAGTGTGTGAGTGAGGGGAAACACAGAGAATATGAAGAACACACACAAAAAATAGGGAAAAGGTTAAAGTGGTATTTTGAGCGGTCAGTCTTCTCTAGGAAATACTAAAGCAAGAGCTTATTTAAAATGTCACCAGCTGGATCTTTTTTGACAAAAGCACAAACCTTCCCCTCCCCCTCTCCCCAATGTAAAGGATTGATTCATCAGAAAAGGAGCAGTATCAGGAATATTTGGGAGTTTTGGTCATTAAACAAAGAGTCAGAATCACACTCTCTAATTTTTGGTTGGTCTTTATGTTTTTGGAAGCTCTTTCACTTTTTTTTTTTTTAAACTGAAAAACTAAAACCTGAAACCATTTCAAATGAGCTTGTGATTTGTTTTCTTAACACCCACTGTGTATTACTTGGGCACAGGGCTTGTGAAAAACTTCTTCTTTGTGGTCTACTAATGGTTTTGGCTTTCCTTCCATTTGCAAGCTTAAGCTTGGTATAACTTTCTTCTTTCTGAAAAGGACTTGGCTAGTGTTCCTAGTGTTGGCCAAAAAGCAACCATTGACTTACAGTCAAAACCATCTTTTATTTCACATGCTGAGAGCAATAAAACCAAAAAAGAAGAAATATTCATGGGAGAGTGTGCATTCTTTGTATAACAGTCTGCATTGAACTGAGAAGAAAATTGTAACCCATCTCTAGAAACAGCAAAATGTTGAAAAAGTAAAGGTTCAGTAAACAGAAAAGAAAATCACAACAGGCACCGATACATTTTAAACATTTATGGATCATGTCTGAAATGATATGTTTAGTGGATTGTATGAGTTTCAATCACCTCTGGAGTCATCCATTAAAATAAAATGAAATAGATTGTAGAATTGCTGTAGGGTCAATTTTTTTTCCCTGGGTTGCAGCCATGAAACTCCATTAGCTTTGGCTCTTTTATTTAAATATAATTTTTTCCAAAAATTGGAACCTTGCAGTGAACATTGAGTTGAGGTCCAGCTGCTTTTACATTTGCTGTGAGACATGAGCTAAATCATATCATCTGGACTTCCGGTCTTGTAAACAGCCATAGTTTCACTACAAAAGCTTTTCAGTTAAACATCACGACTGAGTGAAATTTCTGCATCTGGTTGCTGTCCCTGAAGTTGTTATTCTTTTGCTGCTTCATTTTGACTTGTCTAGGGATATTAGAATTGTTATTGCTAGTGGTAACTTACAACTCAGCTTAAATTTAGTACCAAACTTTTAGAATGCCATTTACCATCTGCTGAAGCCTTAAGGTAAACATACATGCCTGGCAATAATTCACATAGGAATATTCCGTATTAGCCTGTGTTATGAAGAGCAATCTTCATAGATATAGTTTCATTCCATTCTCCAAATTGGTTTTGAATTTGCTTGTGACTGACTTTAGTCACTCGAGCAGAGTGGAAAGCACATTTTGAAAAATCTCCTGTCTCACTTCCCAGAACTGTCCTTTTTTTTTTTTTCATTTTAAACAGGGAAACACATAGCTATATGCTGTACAGTTATCTGTGATCTATTGGTCAAACTCTGCTTGATTAATGCATGATTGCAACACTTCTTTCCCCACCGGCAAACTGCTTTCCCACCAGTGGTTAAAAAATGATTGCTTTGTACTCTTAAGCACATACTCTGACATCTCCATTCTTAAATTAATCCAAAAGACAAGAAAAATTGTCTACGAATTCCTCCACATTAGAAAGCTCTGGTGTTTACTCTGAAGCAAAAGAACCTGTAGAATGGGAACTGAGATGCACTTTTGTCTGTCCACATAGTGGCTTCTGCAATAGCAGTGTTATTGGGTCATAATTATTAGGACATGGATTATTGTCTGATTAGTTTGTTTTAGAGTCTGGTTACTGTAATAGTAAGAGGGTTAAACTGCCTTAGAAAGCTGATAGCTTGGTATCTCTTTTCATACCTCCCATTTATAACTGGTAAACAGCAGCTGAGTGAGTGGGGCACTACTGTCCTTAAAGAATTGTGGCTTTTGTTCAAAAGAGGAATCATTTAACAAAATAAGAGATATCACTACAAATGTAAGAGGTAGAAATGCAGGAATAATGATATATCAGGGCTGACAGTTAAATAAATCATAAGCCTGGAGAATAGCTATAATGATGGAAAGAATGAACATCAAAAGAAAATGGAAGTTCAGATACATTTTAAATCCAGTTTTGAGAAAACAGCAGCAGCATATAATCAGTACCTGACACAACATGTGCAAGTAGATGAATTATTCTCATCTTTAGGTTTTATAACTGTAGAGATGGGTTCAGCAGAGTTCGTATCTCCTAGAAGGGGGACTGTGAATTAGGAGGGACCCTCCTAAGAGTGGGACCTCTCTCTTAGGAAGGGAACTTGGGAGCCAAACGAAAGAATTTGTTGATTAACAAAAAAAAAGCCTCAAAAGGAAAGCTGTTCCTTAAACTTCTGAAGTCCATCTCCAGCAAAATTACCATTTTGATAGAAAATAGTACAAAGTAGCTACGAAAAGTTGTTACTCCTGCAATGACTTCCTTCTTCTTCATAACCATCAGTGCTTCCCCAAGACAGGGATTTTAAATTTTGGAAGCAACAAGTATTGTGGAAGTTATATAATTCTATCACTGATCATTTCTACCTTTGATAGAAAAATGGTCCACACTATTTTCAAGAAATGTTGTTTTGACCCACAAATGTGCCAAGGTGATCTTGGCATTTAATGCTTTCATTTTTCTTAGTCTTCCCTGAGATTCAGCTTTAAGCCACTGCTGTCCTTTGAGGTTCTGATTTTCATGAAAATTTTAGAAATTTTGCATTTGTTAGAAATTGTACAGGGCTGGAGACATCTGTTTTCTAATGGTACTGTAGTCCATGTTCTCACTCCTATTTTTACCACGCAGCTGTTGCATAGCATGTGGGAGACAGCTGAATGCTGAAGAGCCTAATATGGGAAAGCTCCGCATGTAAAAGAATAATTATTCCTAACAGCCTTCTTGACCTGAGTAGAAAAAGTGAGGCAAGACAGGATTTTTGGTATTTCCCTGTTGCCTCTTGGAAACCTAGTAGCAAAATTAAAAACATTTTATCTTTAGTGAAACAAGTAAAGAAACTCCCATTGACTCTGCAAGGGTGAGGATTATAAATTAAATGTCTTATAGTTATATGCTAGTTGTTCACATTATTTAATAATTTTGGTGTATTATGTTCTAAAAATGCTGTAACAAATTTGGGTTTATTCAGTAGGTTTTGGAAGAGTTGTTTACATTTTACAGCTATGTTTTACCAGCATGTTAGAGCAAGAAGTATCCCACAGGCAAGACCATAAGGCACACTCTATATTATTCAGACAATGTAAGAACAGCAGTTCAAACATCTACTTGAACTGCCTCTGGCAAGACTGTAAAAGGTCATATAAAGTATCTTTAAAGCAAAGAAAGGAACAAGATATTACATATATGCAAGAAAATATTCTCTTCATGGACAGAAAAAGACCAAGAAAAAGTCAGCTGAAGAAATTTGTTATGTAGTAAGATGTCCATAGCATGTGAGTTATGCGAACTCTTCAGAACTTGCAGCAGAAACAAAACTACCTTAAGCACATGAAGGCATGTACCAATTGTTCCACAATTTTTGATGTGGAGCAAGCTGGTATGAGAAAACGATAAATAAATGACCTTGAATCTCTGCTTGTCCTTTGCCCCAGACCTCCTATTCCCTGCAGAAAAGCCTTCCCTGGCTCTTCTGCAATGTTTAATATTCAGAAGAGGTTAACAAAGTCTGCTTGCCAAACTTTGACAGTTGCACTTTTCTAGGGAGGCACTGTGTCCTCTATTATTGTGTTCTATGGCAGCAGGTAGACAGCATAGCCATGTAATCTCTTGCCTATGCCCTGCTGCAGTTAGTCTGTTGCCCCTGAACCATATTCTCATGCTTATGTCCCAGAGGGCACCATATATATTTGAAATTCCAGAGTGTGAGAGAGATGTCATTATTTTTAGAGAGCTATTTATCACAAAGGAAGAGAGACCAGTTGGCCAGTGCTCTCCTTCCATATATTCTGTGATTTGCTTCTTAATGAGATCTAAATGCTAATGGGGCAAATGCCTGCTGAAACCCAGCCCATCAGGTTTTTTTTGAAAAAAATTTACTGAAATGATCATCATATTAATATACCTTAGTAGAACAGATTGACTTTTTTTCCTCCTTTCAACAAAACTCCCACTGTGTCCTTGTTTGTAACTTCTTTTGAATTTCTTTCCAGTAATTTTTTTTTCAGTAATTTCAAGGTAGGATTATGTTATGAAAATGTGTTAATGAAAGTGACACATTTTTCTTTTTTTTTCCACTTTTTAAATAATCCATGAGAAAATTGATGGGGATTGAACTACCACTTAAGAAGAAGAAAGTAAAAAGATAGACAAAGTGTGTGCTTCTCTCACAGTACTGTTTTTACTAGGAAAGAATGCTAAACATTGTATATAAATTCTATTTACTACTCCTCAATAGTAGTAAGGTCAGTCATTTTGGAAAAGAAAGACAAAAAAAAAAGAAAAAATCTATTTTAAAAGTAGAGTGATAACTATTTTTAAAAGTGTTTTTAATCTTTCCCCCCTCTTTTTTTTTTAGTTTAACAGAGAAGGAAAAGGAGAACAAATACGTAAGAGAAGATTTTCTTGTAAGATTTTTTATAGGCTGTCAATACTGACATTTTTCTAATTTTCTATTTTATTTTGCATGTAAATTGTAACTTCTTTTGCAACTATATTCTTTCCAACTTAATCACATTTTTTATAACAACAGACTTTTCACTAAAAAGAAATTAATTCATTCTGCTAGACTTCTCTGAATTGATTGTATAGGATTGCATTCGAGAGGTTTATATGTTATGTGCAACAAGATAAACTCTTAAATCTGTTGATAATTTGCATCTTCAAAAAACTGGTTTCCATGAACCACCATCAGGATTTATGACTGGTGTGACTGGGCTCCTACCTTCACTCTCTTGGATTGGACATCAAAACCCATTTGGATGTGTAAGCTGCAAGTTTTAACAGGACTTGTGCTGATATAACCCACCTTAGGAAATCTGTATGTTATAGTCTGCAAGACTCCAAAGACCAAATTACCACTTGGACTTACGCATAGGTAGTGTAATGGGAGATGGTCAGTACTGGCTTGTATAGCTCAAATTTCAGAATCAACTAGTAAATTTTGAGGGGTGTGGTGTGGTTTCTAACATAGAATTTATCCCTGCCTGCCACCATGTGATACAGAAAAGCATGTGCTCCAGGCAGCGCTAATGCAAGAGATGCAAGCAGGTGGCTAAAACCTGATTAGTCTCATCTTGGCTGCCAGCAGTTCATGTCTGCTGAATGTGATAAAAAAATCCACGTGCTCCAAAAAGATGAGCCATTCTTCTAAAATACAAATGAAAGGGTATTAGGAAGTTTTAGATTTGTTTTCTCTGCCTTTGCAAGAACGTGTCCCAGGTAGCTTATCAATGAGGGTAGGAAAGAAGGGCTTGGTGGCTCTTTGAACCCATTGGTCTTTAATTTTTATGTTCAGCTTTCAGGTGAAAAAGGTTTGATCTTGTTTAGGCCCTTAATTTCAGGTGAAGGTTTCCTGGATAAAGGATTTTCTGTCAGTAGGAAGAACATACAACACCGGAGGAACACAGAGTATCCTCATGCCTAACTGAGGCAGTTCTTTAAGCTTTCTGACTTCTGTAAATCGTATTTGTTGGCCTTCAACTCATAGAAACATAGAATCAGAATAGTTTGGGTTGGAAGGGACCTTTAAAGATTGTGTAGTCCAACCTCCCTGCAATGAGCAAGGACATCTTCAACTAGATCAGGTTGCTCAGAGCTCCATCCAACCTGACTTTGAATGTTTCCAGGGATGGGACAACTACCATCTCTCTGGGCAACCTGTTCCAGTGTTTCACCACTCTCATCATAAAAAATGTCTTCTTTATATCTAGTCTGAATCTACCCTCTTTTAGTTAAAACCATTACCCCTTGTCCTGTTGCAACAGGCCCTACTAAAAAGTCATGTGCTGTTATATGCAGAAACTATATGTATAATGCAAGACTATGTATTCAACTTGATGGTAGAATACTTAAAGATTTGGTATTTCAGTACTGAGCATTGCTAAGTACATGTTTATTGATCTAGTCTTCCCTGGCCTTAGTTCCCAGTTTTAGGATAGGAATGACATCGGTCTTCCAACTGATATTTAAAGTGTATATCCTTCTCACATAGCATTACGAGTCAGGAAGAAGATACAACATATATAAGTGCCTGTCCATATTGAATCCACGTGTTCTACGGGAAAAATTGAAAAAAGTTATATATCAGAGATCATCATCTTCTTAAACAAATTCTTCATGTAAATTTTAAATGGCAGTTGTAGACTAAAGTTGTGAGATATTGGGAGTCTAAGGTTAGACTCTAAAATACATATTTAAGCATCAAACTAAATTACTTTGACCTCTGAATTCCTGGTTGCTGAATGTTTATTTTGTCATGGCTCAAGTCCTAACTATGGACTTACAAGGGCATTTTAAAATTTTTTTTCTTCTTCTTTTCCTTCTTTTTTTTTTTAAACTTTCTTGCATACACAGCTCTTAGGTGATTCTCTGTGAATATATATCCTTCCTCACCCACCGACATACGCATTACTACTATTAACTGCGGCTAAATTGGTAGCTGAAAGAATGGACCAAAATTCGTTATATTTGTAGTTCTGTTTTTCAGGTAAAAGTTGAAGTAAAATGGCCTTAAGCCACTATAGTGTTCAATAGAGGAAAATTCTAATTCTAGTATGTTAATGTCACTGTACAGTATCAGGAACACATACAGCAGAAAATTTATCAGTCATTTAAATTGTATGTTATTACTTTGTAAGTAACCTTACAGTTATTTTCCCAGGCACTTCCTCCTATGAAAACACATTCTACCCCTCTGACAAGGCCAGCATCCTTGTACAGCATGCTCTTTGAAGAGCAGGTATTTGAAAATGTAAATTCAACCAATGTAAAACTTTTGTCAGGTACACAGTCTAATGATAATATTCAGTCAACATTTATTTCAGTGCATTTACATAGTGTTTTTCCAACACCAAATTTCTTTCCTCTTCTCTTACCACAATTCTTCAACTGAAATCAATGGGATATGTGCATACAGGGCAACGGTTGAATAAGTAATCATGGCTCCAGGTGAAATGAGTTTCTGTATCATGGTGTTTTAACATACTTTAATCATAGAGATGTATTTTTACTTCATCCTGTGCCTATCTGATGCTCAACAACCTGTAAACCTGTTCTAGATATATATTAAAAGAATATAATTTCTCTTCTAGGCTTTTCTGCTAGGGGGTTTAAGGAAAGTTAAAACTATCATTCTTACTTTGATTGAATGCTTGTCTTTCTTTTTTTCTAACAAAAATAAAGTTTAAATTTAGTCTAGACATAATAAATCTAAATCAGTTATAAAATCCACTTTCACTAGATTAAAATGTCATGGGCACTCTGCACTATCAATCTAGTTATAGTTTACAAAGAGATTTTTATTCTTTTAATTTTCATTACCGACTTAAAATTCAGAACTTTCCTCACTGAAAGATCTTCTAATCTTCACCTAGCTAGTAGAATGACAGCGGTTACAGTTACATGTAGCCATTCATACATACCTGGTTTTAGGTAAAAACATAGAAATCAAAATTTTGTATAGTCTTCAGAACAGATGACATGCAAGAGTTCCAGCAGCATTTTATTTTCTGATGTGTTTACTTAAGTCTGAATCTTAACAGTAAATCTTAGAGATCTCTACTCTATTAATCTCAGAGAAAATGTATAAGGAAATTGCCAGCTTTCAATGCAGTCTAGTAAGAAAATCCAAATGCTGGCTATAATAATTTGTCCTACTCCCTTCCTTTTGTGAAAACCCATTCTATCTGCCTAACTAGACAAACATCCATGTACAAGGTCTCTTTCAAGGAACAGGTGAATGAGAATGTAAATGCAGCATTCTGACTTGCGCTTTTGACTCATCTTTTCCCCTTCAATTATTTCTTTTTTTGTTTTCTTCCTAGTTTGTTCTTGTACTGTTACACCAGAATCTGCCTTGTACATCGGCTCCATCCCTATGCATTGTCTGCAGGCAACAGAAGTGGTCTGAACCTTTTCATCTACCACGACCCCTGTTTTAAAATAAATTCAGACATATTCTGAAAATACCTGATCTATAGCTGAGCTGCCCAGAACTCAGCTGTATGGATTTTGGTTCAGACGTATACATAACATGAACTATTTAAGTAGAGGACCTAGAGTACTACCTTTCAAAAATCATCACTATGGGTCTTTTCTGTAGATTAATTTTTGTTTTAAAGACAAAAATCCTGTAAAGGCAAAACAGGATTCCAGTAAAAAGGAAGATGCTTGGCAGCAGTAGAAACTTTGCCTAATGTCTAGCTGCCATTTATTATAATGGCCACAAAATCTAATTTTGGTGAAAGAATATGTAGTATTACAAAGGCTTATTTTGATTAAATGTTATGTAAGCCTATCACTGCTAAAAGATCCATATATGTGATTTATAATTTCTATAGCAATCCTCGTTTTGCTTTGGAGTAATTGGTGTTGTAGGCTACTTTTGCTTCCTTATGCAAATCATTACCAGGTACATATTTTTCACCAGTTATCCTCATTATTTCAGCAATTTTCTTGTAAGCAGGGTGTTTATCAGCCCCATAGCAACATTGTATGGGCCAGATGAGTCTTCCTATCATTGCTACTGTATTACCTTTAGAATGGAGCAAATAGTAGGCCAGAACTTTGAAGATTGCTACTAAAATATGATCGTCAATGGTTCTGCCCTTTCAAAAACACAGACATAGGCAACTGGAGCAATTAACATTAAAAGTTGCTGAAGACAATGAGTTTCATATCCCTATTACCTGCTACATGAGAAATCACATCCTTATGTTTCATTTAGTGTCCTGAAGTTTTGTAGTTGAAGGGCTGATAAACAGCTGAGCTCTCTCTGCTCTGTTCATGACAGTTGTGATTATGCCCACTGTTCTTCTCTAAACTCTTTCCAGGTGTGGGTGAGCCAAGGACTTATACAGACAGAGTGACATTCTCTGTTTTGTTTCTCTCGCAATATGATTATCTTTTTGATCACTACTGGCACTTTGCTAATGTTTTCATACCCACGAGGTCTTATTCTTGAGAAGTAACAGTCAGCTCCAAGCCATTGTTTTATATGTGGAGTGAGAACTGGGTGGAGTAGTGTTCTTTTGTGTGTTGCTTTATGCTGATCTAAACTGAAATTACATTTCCTCTTTACCAAAATCAGAACAAGGTCAAACCTTTACTATGAAACAAACCATTCTGTATTTTGGAGGTTGGAAACAAAAGAAAACAAAACAAAATGAACCAAACCAAAACAGAGAAGTACTGGTCCTTCAGCCTTTCTAGCAGACAGTCCACGGACATAACTGTAGAAGCACTCGCACAGACGTGAAGCATCTAAATTAGAGACATAACTGAGATTTATGGCAGAAAATCAGGGTCTAAAGGTTCTATATCTTAATGCCAGCATGTGCAGGGGAAAAAAAACCCTGAGATTATTTTAATATAAAGATGTTTACAGTGGGCATTCTGTGAGGTCTGCTAATAAATACTCTTTCTGTAACTACTGTGTCTTATCGTTAGCTGTATTCTGTTAATAAATTTGAAGCAAATTTCTTATCATAAGGTTTTTTATAAAGGAAATTGGTGTCCCATGTGAAGGTCCTGTGTGAAAGAGGTCAACCCAGTTATGAAAAGAATGACAATACATTCAGTCTGACTTGATCTGAAAGATATTCAAGGCATGGAGAAGTAACTATACAGAAGGCAAGAGGGCAAGAATTTATTACCTAGTACATTTGTACATTATACTGCAGCTCAAAAGTCAGTGTTTGTTGTTACTAGTTCTTTGATAAGAAATTTAAATACATGAAGGAATGCAAGAAATTGCATATTGTGGCTCTGATTGACACTTGAAGATTTCAGGCCATACTCCTGCTCTCAAGGTTAAGTGAATTTTCCATTGTCAACTGGCATGTGCCAGATGAAGAGGTTTAGTGGGAGAGCTACGCTTGCTATGAAATAAACAATTAATACAAAAGCAAAAGTGCAAGTGTATGCAGACAAGTACTTTAATCCTGAGAAATCCCATATTGTGCCACTATGTAGCATCATTCTTAGTGACAGATGCCATAAGTCAGAATATTGATTAATAACAAAGTAGTGCAGAAATAGAATGGGTGGATTTGTCAATGGAAGGCAAGAGGAGAGAGATAGAGTAGGGTCTGAGGGGAAATCCATTTGGACTGAACAGTCTTTGTGATACTCTTCTTATTGAACAGGAGAAATGGGTTAGGACCAAATATAATAATTTTTTTTTGGAGAAAAAATCTATTTCCAGAGAATTAGAAGTGAAATGTCTGGGTCACCACTGATTAAGGTATTAGTTATGAAACTATGACACATAGTCTGTATTCAGCAGTGCAATACGGTGCTGTGGAAAGAACTTTAAATACATGAACATTGAGCACAGTAGAAAGAGGCTTACAGGAAATTGATTGAACTCTAATGGCTTTCCACTGTCGGTTAGTGGCACTCTCCGCTTACGTGAACAATGATAGAGACCGACTAGTGAATAATGCTCATGTTGGCTAGACAGCACTTAACGATTCTCTCTATACGTGGGGTAGTGTTACCTGCTGGAGTATTTAAAACCCACAAATTAGTTGATTCACTGAATCCCATCACTAGAAGAGACAGCCTATTGATTCTGTTTGGGAGGTGGCAACAGTGGAAGGACAGCAATTTCATCCTGTGACACAAGTCATTTGCAGGCTGCTGAAATGGCATACTATGCCCTGCCATTATAAATCCGCTTGTACATAAGAAAGAGGTAGTACTCATTAGCACAACAATACAAATATGAGGACTCATATGCTAGGCCAAACAAAATCGGCTGAAGGGACAGCAATAAACTGTGTCATTTGTCTCCCTGTGAAAGGCAGCTACAGTAAGTTCACCTGACATATATTGCTTCCTACAGTGTTTGTAGCAAAATCTCTCTCTTTCTGTTTTTATTCTTAAAGAATTATGTGGTTTGACTGGATGGCTGTCTACCAGGTTACCTTATATATTCTTCTTTTGGTCCTAGCTACACTAC
This sequence comes from Calonectris borealis, assembly GCF_964195595.1. Taxonomy (NCBI): domain Eukaryota; kingdom Metazoa; phylum Chordata; class Aves; order Procellariiformes; family Procellariidae; genus Calonectris; species Calonectris borealis. Next base: position 26,852,083 of record NC_134352.1, on the reverse strand, counting down.
TGTAATTTCCCCTTTGTAAGTCACTAAGAATATGCCTTTCATGGGCTTTAAGTAATAAGAAATGCCACTGCTCAAGTTCTCAGTATGGATAAATTTGTCTCAGCAGCTCAGAAGCTCTTTAATATTCTGCTCTGCTATGCTGCCTGTGACCCAGTTATTCCAACTCTGTATCTGCTGATCATCTGCTCTTCCCTAAGTACCACCCAATAGAATTTAGCGGACACATAAAGAAGCAATTCTTACTGCTAAACAAGTATCTAGATTTGTTATTTGTGATTATTTCCAGTGGGCATTCCTTTCAGTTTAAAGTGACTGAATTAATGTGAGGGGTTTTTGGCAGCCTATAAAAGTCATCTTTGCATAGCAATGGACTGAAGGTTGTGTTGTGTGCCTTGAGGTGTGGCAGAGTAGTCTGAAGATACAGAGAGTGCTGATAGATGGACTGAGAGATCTGCAGGAGGGGAGCAGGAGCAGCTATGGCTGGTGCGCTTGTGTCTATACTGCCCTCTGGGAACGGTCTTCTTGTGGATGCCATCTCCTGAGGCGTGTCTGGACTTCATGTCAGGGAGGCCTGTAGTGGTTTTATTTAGCAATGTAGATGTAGCCTCAGTAGATTCTGTACTCAGAAGTCCCTCATGTCCTGCTGGGTCATGTAATAATATTATGTACTGCATGGCCATTTTTATCTCGTGGGAAGAGTCATGGAAGAATATTCAAATAGGCTGATGTCTGTAGAACTTGCTGAGGTATCATGATCACATGCCCAATTACATCAAGGAGTTTTTAATGACAAAAAAGTGCATGTAATAATAATATAAGTGATAAAAAAAGTCTCACATAACACAGTAACACCTTGACTGAGAGACTCACATTGTGCTGGTAAGACTACACATGATCATAATAATATAATTGATGACGGAAGTATCCATCACATTTTAATATAAATCCTCAGTAATAAAGTAATTAATGTAGCACTATTTTTTTCTTATTTTATTAATATGGTTGTTATGCTTTTTGTGACAAAACTCTGTGAACCTTTCCCAGCAAAAACTTTTCTTGTTACTTGAAGTTAATTGCAGCTTGATTGTATCACCAAAATAAATGCATCTACATCCACCTGAACCATAGCTGAATTTTCAAATGTATACATTTCTCCACACTACATACCCCAGCTTGCTTGCTCTGTAGGATTAAAAGGCTGTCTTCTACACTAGGCATGGCTACAAATTTTGATTTTATTGTTCCTGTGGGGTTCACTCTTTAAAGCTTTAAAAATATTTAGGGGTGCTTCAGTGTAAAGATAAAACAGAATTATATTGTTAGAAATAAAGGATTTTAAAATTAAGACTGTTCATCTCAATAGGGCCATGAAAATGATCAGGGGGATGGAACACCTCTCCTATGAAGAAAGGCTGAGACAGTTGGCGTTATTCAGCCTGGAGAAGAGAAGGCTTCCGGGAGACCTTATTGCAGCCTTTCAGTACTTAAAAGGGGCTTATAAGAAAGTTGGGGACAAACTTTTTAGCAGGGCCTGTTGCAACAGGGCAAGGGGGAATGGTTTTAAACTAAAAGAGGGTAGATTTAGACTAAATATGAGGAAAAAATATTTTATAATGAGGATGGTGAAACACTGGCACAAGTTGCCCAGAGAGGTGGTAGATGCCCCATCCCTGGGAACATTCAAGGTCAGGTTGGGCGGAGCTCTGAGGAACCTGATCTAGTTGAAGATGTCCCTGCTCACTGCAGGGTGGTTGGACTAGATGACCTTTAAAGGTCCCTTCCAACCCAAACTATTCTATAATTCTATGATTCTATGATAAAAATAATTCAGCTGATACATTTAAAGAGGAAATTCTGCTTTCTGATGCGTTCACATAATTTGGCAGAATCACTTTGCATTTACACAGTTCTGCTATAATATCAACTGTTGTTTTGCTGTATATGCAGCTAGAGATAATCTCAAACTAGCACTTTAGGACTAACAACCCTCAGACCTGTGGTAATAGACGTTGATGAGAGAGACAGCTTTTGGTCTAAATATCACATAGGGCCAAGGAAGTTCCTTGTTGCAAAGACGTTCTTACCTAAGTTTGGAATGACATGTGGATTTGAAGCTTCTAAATTTGAAGTTTGTTTTGATCAATTTGCAATCAAAACCATGCAATTTTGCAAACTAAAGTAACAGGTAGGAATGAAACTCAAAAAATTCAGTGATGGTTGCCAAGTTAACTAATAAACCTGCTTTTCTTCTATGGACACAGTCATAGTTAAAGCACATTAAACATTAGATATGTGTAAAAGATGGAAATACTATTTTGTTGTAACTTCTGAGTGGAAATGAAAATGGAATAAGTGAAATTTCACTGCCATTCTCTTCAGCTCCCTTCATACAGTTGCAATGTCTGCCTGCTATCTCTCCACAGATCCCTAGTTTTAAAAAAACTATCTAACTATAAACACTTCTAAAACAGATATGTCTCTGTACAGTGTCTCCGCTTTCATAAAACAAGGTGTTTCAGCCTAAATACACACTGCTGAAAAAACTCCAATCAGATTTGTTACATATCTTACAGTATATAGAATCATAGAATCATGGAATCATAGGATCATTAAGGTTGGAAAAGACCTCTAAGATCATCAAGTCCAACCGTCAACTCAACACCACCATGCGCACTACACCATGTCCCTAAGCGCCTCACCTACACGTCTTTTAAATACTTCCAGGGATGGTGACTCAACCACTTCCCTGGGCAGCCCGTTCCAAGGCCTGACCACTCTCCCTGTTCAGCCAGGCCGGTCGTCTTCCCCGCCCGTTCTTCTTACGGCACATGGGGACAGCCCACTCCTGCACCTTTAAGACTTCCTTCTTGAAGAACTTCCAGCCTTCCTGGATCCCTTTACCCTTCAGGACTGTCTCCCAAGGGACCCTCTCGACCAGTGTCCTGAGCAGGCCAGAGTCCGCCCTCCAGAAGTCCATGGTAGCGGTTTTGCTGGCCCTCCTCCTTACTTCACCAAGTATTGAGAATTCTATCATTTCATGGTTGCTAAGCCCAAGCCGGCCTCCGACCACCACATCTCCCACCAGTCCTTCTCTGTTTGTGAACAGCAGGTCAAGCAAGGCACCTCTCCTAGTAGGCTCACTTACCAGCTGCGTCAGGAAGTTCTCTTCCACACACTCCAGGAACCTCTTCGACTGTTTCCTTTCTGCCATGTTGTATTTCCAGCAGACGTCCGGAAAGTTGAAGTCCCCCACGAGAACAAGGGCTAGCGACTGTGAGACTTCTGCGAGCCTCTGGTAGAATATTTCGTCTGCCTCCTCATCCTGATTAGGGGGTCTATAACAGACTCCCAGCAGGATATCTGCCTTGTTGGCCTTCCCCCTCATCCTTACCCACAAGCACTCGACCTCATCATAACTATCATTAAGCTCTAGACAGTCAAAGCACTCCCTAACATACAGGGCTACCCGACCGCCTCTCCTTCCTTGCCTGTCCCTTCTCAAGAGCTTATAGCCATCCATTGCATCACTCCAATCGTGAGACTCATCCCACCATGTTTCCATGATGGCGACTAAGTCATAGCTATCCTGTTGCACAATGGCTTCCAGCTCCTCCTGTTTGCCACCCATGCTGCGTGCATTGGTGTAGATGCACTTGAGCTGGGCTACCAATTTCACCCCTGACATTGGCGTGCTGCCCCTAGGCTCTTCTCTAGTGAGCCTGGTTTTGTCCCCTTCCCCCTTCAAACCTAGTTTAAAGCCCCCTTGATGAGAGGGCTTTAGATGGAAAAGATGAAAAATAGCAGGAACGAAATTCAATTTTCCTACAATGTGTTTAAGGAGGTTCATACTCAGATTATAATTTAATCATGTGTGTGGGTATGATTGTGTTATATATCTTAAAATATCTAGACTTCTTTTTCTTCTGCTTATTCTTGATGGGCCAGGTCCTAGAAAGGTGCCAAGTATTTGAAACTCACATTGAGGATTGGTAATTGGGACCTGTCAGGATTTGGTCTTACACTAGTCTGGCAGATATTGAGTCAATGGAAGCCAAAATGTTTGCCCTCTAGAATATAACATCTACTACATTATTCATTAAGATAGATTTTTTTAAAATTGCATATTCCAAATCACATGAATGAAATTTGCTGCAGAACAATTACACTTCTCATGTATTTCAGTTTTTCTCTGGCTGATTTTATTATATCGAGGAAATGATAGTCTTATACTTTGAACATAATGTAGGAAAATATTAATGTGCCAAACTTCTTACTAGGTGAGCATGAATTAGTAAAGGTAAAATAAGAAACCCCATGCAATGTTACACCTTCTTTAAGTTAGTCAAACCCTAACTTCTGCTTGGTCTTGAGTAACAGAATTCATGACTTAATGTTCTCCTTGACATTTTTGACCTTGAATGGATTTCAGTATGTTGCCTGAGGGAGATGCACAGTATATGGATTCTATATTATAGAATATACAATATATATTATACGTAAATATATATACGTAAAAAATTCTGGAAAAACTTTTTGATTAATTAAAGAAGTACACCTGGGCTTTTTACAAGAAGGCCAGTGTAAACTCCCATGCAGATGATATCTGGCCCTGTGTATGCACACTTCACAATGAGAAGCTATGGTGAGGGGCTATCCTGTGACATCCATTCCATTAGTTATTCTGGGACAGTGAAACTTCTCTGTCTTACTAGTTCAATCCATCTTTCGATGAAGTGAAGTTATTTACAAAAATATAGAAAATGATACTGTCATCTATCATGAGGCCATGTTATTTTTCTCATGGATCTGTATCAAGAGTTGTAGCTTTTTGAACAGAGCCTGTTTTCTTTATGGGAAAAAGGCATGGACTAATGCTGAAACAGTGACTAACACAGCTGCTGTTGCATGCTAAATGGCATATGCTGAATTAGATATACCTTTTCTTCTGAGTAACCTGGAAAACCAGAAAAGATCAGAAAGCAATGTTTTAGTCTTCAAATCCAGGGCTGTATAACTATAGACCATCCTTTGCTCAGGGTAATTCACACAGTCTGTGGACGGATTCCATGGGCTGGGAACAGTCCTCAAAATTTCCATTTCCTATGCATATAATTTACCAACATAACACATGTTCTTCAGTGTCTGATTTCCATGCAAATGCTTTATCTCCTCCTGCACTGTGTTTCCTGGATACTTTATTGCCGTGGGATGTTGCCACTACCAACTGCTGCTCCACAGCATGTTTGGATGTGAAGATAGCAATAAATGGCATTTCTTTTGAATTTTTCTTTTTTTTTTCTAGGAGGCAACAGTTTATGGTCTCAGCGCTGCATACTCATACTTGAATCCAGTTCTGACTTACTACAACAGCAGCCATGAATCCAACTAAAACGGAACGAAACTTTGTTCCCCTGAGTACATTCTGCTCTGCATAGTATGTTCTTAAATAATGAGACATTGACATAGCATAACCGGTGGACCACTCTGTGGAAAACAATTATTTTCAGCTTAATTAAAATATTTTGAAATAAAATTGACTATTGTTTCAGTATTCTGATTTTAGAGTTCTTACTTTCATCCTTTGTAGAAATCTTTGGAAGAAACTTACTAGATTTCTTAGAAATTAAGATTGCCTTCCTTGGTCCAGATTCTACCACCTTTTTTAGCTCTAACTAACATCAAATACTGGAGTTAGCCAACCTGCTGTACGGTACACAAGGTGAACAAATCTCTCAGTTTTTAAAACACACTATTCCTTTGCAGTAGACTTCTAGAGACGTGCTTGAGGAAGCTCATAACACTGGTGCTATACCTGTTGGTAGATAAACGTAAGACTGCAATTTCCTGTGCTGTCAGTCTGGCCCTTTCAAACGACTATTCACAGATAAGGAGCTAGTTGAAAATCCAGATTTAGAAGATATCCTTTAGTATTGATTTGACAGTCTGGTGGTGTAACAAGAAATGTTTATATTAAAAAACCCCAGGAGAGTACAAAAGAATTTTGCAGAATAATTGCTGATTAGTTCTCTGATCATTCCTCTTCATTTTACCAACATGCTTTACAGCATGTAATGCAGATAACAGTTCTTTACTTTGTTACTTTTGAAATTCAAACGCTATACATTTCACTTCAGAGTAGGGATTGCAGTAATTGTAATTTCTGAGAGAGATGTGAATTGTAGCAAATAAAGTTATGTGCAATTAATGGTGATGAGAAGGTAATGACTTCAGAAGATCCTAACTCTGCCTGTGAAGAGAAGTTGCTCAGAAAACTATGCTAAACATCCATTAGGCTTTTCTCTCATGAGCATGTAACTGCAACATTCTCACAGGCAGCGTAAGGATTTGCAACATGATTTTTTTTTCTTCTCCTTGTTGGGCTTTCTTGAGATATCTGGAGTTAAAGGTAGGAAAATCATTGCTTTAGGTTACAATTAATTTCTTCTGTTTCAGCCCAGTCCCTTATGTGTCAAATTTAGATTTGCCTTGTTGCTTGCCATACCTGTGTTATTTCAGGTTAATTTTCAAGAGAAAGATCTATTTTATCCTCAAATACCTCTGCTTTGTAAACTTAGATGAAATTGGTTCAAAGTAAGTATTAAAGTAATCCAAATGAAGAAAGGAGGATGATCATGTGAGGAGTCACAATGAAGAGAGAGCTTCTGTATACATATTAATGCACACATGATGTATATGATAATTATATCTCTTTTTAAAGCATGACCAGCCATAGTAAAACCAAATTGCTTGAAAATAAATATTCTTTTTAAAAAAAAAGTAAAAAAAAAAGATAGCAATTTAAAGTAATGGTCTCAAATGTTATGATAACACTATGTAAAACTCTAACTGGTTTATTGACGTAGAATGGTATTAGGTTTAGTGGATCATATGGTATTTGTTAACCACACACATGGTGTGGCAGTCATTTCAAAGGAATATATGCCAAACGTTATCATACAGTTACCTTGTGTTTTGCCATTACTACAACAAATCTGGGACATAAAGAACTTGTAGGTATCTCAGATACAGCTTTATCACAGCAGACAGTACAAACTCTATTTTTAATGGTATCTCCAAGCTACGATTTATGGAACCAAGTAAGTCAAAGAGATCAGAATTTTCTCCTAGATGGTTATTCTAACTTCAAAATTATGTTCAGCACGGATTGAACACAATATAAAACTAAACAAGACTGCACTGCATTTTCAAAAATGAGATTTTGTTCCTGGAATGCTTTTACATAAAAACCTTGCTACGTGGTTATTTATTGAAAGCTAGCCTTATATTTCAGGAAAGTAGAGCCAAGAACAGTGGAGTGACAGCAGAGAGAAAGGCCTGTTGAGCAGAGTGGACTTCGTGCACACCTTTACCAGAAGCATTATTTGAAAAAAAGGTAACATAAACCTCAAAATTTTTGCTTTCAAAAATTACAAAATTTTGATCTTTCAAAGTATTATTGTGTGATTTATAGGGCTTTTAAAATCTCCTGTAAAAACACTGGTAGTTTTTGCTTCATTTGATACTGTGACTAAATAGTTGTCTAAGTGACTCTCTCCTTCCGCCCCTCCATTTTTTTTCACATTGAATAAATTTAACCACTTTGTCTAAATCTTAAAATGAGGCATTCTACACTAGCTGAGCCAATTCAATATGAAAACTTCATTTATATCAGCAAAGACAAAGAGAGAGTTGTGCTGGGAATCTAAAAGTATTGATCTATATCAAAGTTGTATTGCTGAGCTCTCTATAATTATATGCCACAATATAGTTTGCCACAGGGTAGACTTATTTTCAACAAGCTTGCACTAAAGAATTTTTTAAAAAATGTATGCTTACTGAAGGGATATAAAAATGCTGTAATAGCCACCTGTTTGGTTAAAATAAGCAATCTATAATCTCAGAAACAAGCTGGCATTAAGCTGATAACACGTTATACCATCAGACATTATATGATATTTGGAAGTTAATGCAAGTTTATTGATTTGTATTATTTCTAATTCTAGTTTCCCTGTGCTGCCACAACGTGTTGTCCAAACTCATTACGTGCCATTGTGGTCAACAGAAAAAATAGCATAACTCACAACTGAAATTGTATCACTATGGATGTGGGAAATGATCCCTCGTGCAGCAGCAAATATTTTCTTTTGGTGAGTACAGATAACCTCTGTGTAAGTTACATAGGAGAGTCACATAAATAATGCATGAAGTGCTGGAAGTTGCTTAACAATAAGACACCCAAATACATTTCCTCACTCTGTTAAGCAGCAAATAATATGAGTCTACCCTTGTTTCTTTCTTTCTTAATAGTCTTGCTGCCACTCAGCTTTCATCTTTCATTAAGATTCCTGCGGGTGTTGCTTTAGGTGCAATATAACATAAGGACACTGAAAGCAGTAGGAGGACTTTATCCCACTGCACTTTTCCTCTATTACAAAGACTAGTTTATCAGAGTTAATATCTGCCATAACTGAGGATGGGCCCATTTCCACTATGATACTTTAATAAGATCAAGACAGGTATGTATCAAATGGCACCAAACCTCTATTGCTTGGTCTTTTGCTTATTGTGACCACACCCAATTTTTTTTTCTGTATAACTTTCTGCTTTGTTTTTTAAGTCAGTAAATAGTATCTTAGGCTGATATAAAGAATGTCAATGAGCTATAACTGGAATGTAAGTAGAGTGAATAGAGCTTTTGGGTCATGGCAGTGATGCAGTTTAATATTGATGATCAAGAAATTTTTGTCTAGTATTTTCCACATCTCCTAAGGAAGCTAAGAATAAAACCACGTAACTCCTTACACAGATCTGAAAACTGTAACTACCTACAACAAGCAGGTGCCTCGTTGTATGAGGAAGAGGGCTCCTGAACTGGCTATAATAACAGTATGTTCCATTTCATACTGTTATAGACATAATAACTTTTTGCCCATTTTCTCAGAAAATTGGTCTCAGGTAAAGGTTTTGGTGTTAATTTTTTTTCTCTTTTTTTTTTTTTCTCTCTGTATTCCTACTTTCTAAAGGATCTATGACAAGAATTTTCTTTCTTCTGAATATGTAGATTCTGTATTTTAAATTGGACACAGTTGTGTAGGTGTCCACCTTCCAAATGCTTCAGCATCTGTATTACTGAGTAAATAGAAAGACTTGAAGGATTATGTTCCTGAAAACTTTCTTTCTCGCACTGCACCCATAGTTTTAATAAACGAAATGTCCTTTCTCTACAGACCTTGCCTCATTTTTATGCATAATTGTCATGGATGAAGTAACAATTGTTGCCGCGAACACTATTAATGCTAATGTCTTTAGTTAAGGGCTTCAGAAGGATCTTTTAAGCACTTAAATGGAAAGGGAAGATTTCCAGAGGTTCTTAGACTGCTGTCCCTGATGGGACCTGTCAGCTTCCCAGAAACTGAAAATTTGGCCAAGGCATCTTGAGACTATACAGTGCAGCATCATCTTACTGATACATAAGGTTTTCCAAGCAATCTGGTAAGCCTATCACTCATGTTCCTATGGCATGGTTCAGTGTTGCGCAGAACTTCTACTATGGAGGTGGTGTAGCTCCCCAAGTGGAAGGCGGTACACTAGCTAATTGACGCCCTCTCTCAAACAGGTTTCATTAGACTTTTCTGTTGGCAGGACTGCGGAGCTCTGCTCAGCAGGAGGGACGTCGTTTTCACGCAGCTATACCACTGTCACCATTTCTGTGCTCTCTTACAATTCCAGATTTTGTGCTGGCATTATAATGTGCTCCCATGCACCATTAACAGTTGGAATGGTAGCTGTGGTCATTCAAAAACCTGGATTCAAGTCTGGAAGCAGAAGACTTCTGAAAATTTTGGCTTTTCTCAGCTTTCTGTGATTTAAGGCAGAAGATCTTGCAACTTTCAGTTCATCTTCCATGTAAGTAGCTCAAGATGAGTTATTTCATTGAAGGCTTTTTCAACATGAAGCAGATTCTTAGTGAGCAATAAACTGAACCCAGTTATGTTGTTCTTAAACTTGGAGATTTCTTAGCAAAAGAAGCTGAGTATCTAAAATTTCAAGCAAATTAAAATACCTTTTCCCTCTTTCTTTTAAGCCAACATTTCTTTCTTTATTGGGTAAATAAATTAGTCACTTGGTTTTAAATTGCAAAGCAACACTAATCAAAGAGCTAATTTGTTGGTGTTAATGACGATTTAGCCAAACCAAACATATTGCTCAAAGAGAGGAAAACTGCTGCCAAGATAGGTTTTGTTTTCCTTAGGCATATTAGTTATTCATTGGTGAAAGATTATTTACTTATGTATATTATGGTACACTGGAAAAAAGAGAGTTATACATATTCATTTTATACGTCCAAGAAGCAGTATTCAAATTTTCCAAGTGCACAGAAGGGGAGATGAGGGGAATTTTCAAAAAGGGATACACTATCCTAATGGAAGTGTCCCCCTACAGTCCCTGCAGAACCAAAGAGATAGAGCACAGAACAAGAAACTCATCCTTTAAAGCGAGGTCTTCAAGAAGCTTCTTTTATTGTCCAGTAGGGAGTAGGGAGAGAGCTGGGCTACAGTTAGCTTTGGTAAATAATCCTGTTCCCCTCAGCCAATTACTTATTATTTTGACTTAAGTTAGCTTGAAACACACTACCTTTACATATTTATGTGTTATGGATCTTGATCAGGAATCTGGGCTACAATTTGCCAAGGCACAGGGAAGCTGAGAGGAATTCAGTGCCCAGCTCTCAATAAAATTCGAAGCTATTGAATCCTACACTTACTGAGTCTAAAGGGATAAAAATCTTAATTTGTATTTGTACTCAACATCTGTTTAATTTTTGTATTTCTGAAAGACTTTGTAGTTCTGTTTTTGTAACACACTCTGCAAAAGACACCTTTTTAATAAACATGCCTATCTGTCATTTTTTAAGATGAGTAATCCAATAATTTAATCTCTCTTCATTTTGGTTTTCATTTCTTAAAGAAACATTTGGTTTTAATACTCAATACTTTCCTCAGAGATTGTTGACTGGGGACTGGTAACCAATCAGCCGGGAGCTTCTAAATATAGTCAGCTATTCCTATTCTGTTATCACTTAAATTTGGCAGTCTAGTATTCAAACCCATAAATCAAAAGTATTTTTGTACAAACTCAAAGCTAACCCTGCAACATATCTTACCAGTCTTTCCCCCTATTTTAAACACTTAAATACTTCAAATCCTTCCCCATTTTAAATTCTTTAGCCCCGAGGGTTTATAGGAGAAGATAACTCTTGGACAATAACGTTGTCACCATTTATGTACCGGTGTTTAGTGGACAGAATTAATATTTCTTCTTGAGTTGTTTTTTCCAAGAATGACCTATTGAATAAGGAGCTGCTTTTGCTTTGCTGAACAGTATATGTTGGAATAGTCTAAGTCCAGAAAATATTAGAATTCTCACAAGTGAAGTTATTACCACACAATCCTCAGTGCAAAACATATTGTGATTTTAAAAAATATTTGACTAAGGTCTGCTATAGTCAGGTTTCCCTCATCTATAACCAGACTCCTTCTATTGATTTCCAAGTGATTCATGATACCTTTAGTTTTCCCTCAGAAGAAATATTTTTAAGGGGAATTAAAACTAAATTAAAAATTAAATTAAAATTAAAATTCTCATTATTTAAGTTTCAGAGAATAATATCAAATATTTTACTTGCTAAATTGTTACTGTATTGTAGAAAAGATAACATTACATTATAGTTAGAAAAGATATTCTGAGAGAGTAAACTCTAGGGTTCAGTGAAAGAATTTAAAATTATGAGAAATAGAGAAGAAAAAAAGAGTTCAGTAGGATCTAATTTTATAACCTTGAAAAAATCATTTGTGGCTTTCCTAGGTGGGTTTTCTTTTTTTGTTTTCTTTTCTTTCTGAAGTCCCTGAATTAAATGTTCTTGTTGATCAGATTAGGACTGTATTCTTGATATGGAGGGAAGATTAATGCAATTATGCTCATAGAAAGTGTACATTTTTCCTCTGTTTTGATATAATCTGGCTTGTAGATGAAACATTAAAAAAGAGGTCCTCTTGTGGATTTTCTGAAGATCATTGTGACATGCTCAGGACACTGCATTTCAAAAAGTTGGCATTTCAAGATGCAATGTGTAACTTTGCTCACATTCCTTGGCTGTCTAGAAAAAGTCAGATTGGACTGACCACAAATAATACCAGTTTCAACACTAGCAAAATCAGAACAAAGACTGGCACTAATTATATCTGTAGTAGCCCAGAAATCAGACAAACAAAGAATGTTAAAAAAGGAAATATGGAAAGTCAGACAAGTGGATAATTTTTGGGTGATTGTATTTTTTCAAGTCCCTTTGTTTTGCTAAACTGAAAAATATTGAAGCATATCCTGCTTGTTTAGAGACAAAACAAGCAAACAAACACACACCACCACCCCAAAACCCAGAAGAAGTTATTAGGATCTATTATTTTAATTTAGAAAAAAATTGTCCTCCTCCTTTCAATCTTTCTGTGATACCTATCCCATTTGTTCTTCATTCCTTGGCACCCCTACAGTGAAAACGACACTTCTGGTAATGCTGATTACCCATGACTCTTTCACGGCACATACAATAACCAGCCAACAAAAATGACATAAAGATAAAGAAAACATACTGTATCTCCAAGTTCACTATTTAAAAGATCACTTACAAACAACCTATCTCTTACATGGCTTTATCTGTGTTCTCTCTTCTGCCTACAGTACTCCATATTTCGAGTGCCAAAATGTTGCTTTATTTCTTCTTTCTTTTCACTTTATTTTGCTCTGTTTTTCCCCAATTCCTCATTATTATTGTCCCCCTAAAGCTTTCTGCCAAGATGAAACATTTTAAGATGTTCACGCAGTTAAAAAAAACAGAGCCAGGGAGGCTGATTCAAATGCCAAAGTATGCTTCTAGAACATATTTTTAGCTTTGAGAAGAAAGACTATATATAATTATATCTAGAAACAACTTATCTTTTGGCCTACTTCTACCCCTGGACAATAGCAACCTAGCTGAGGGTTAAAAGACATAGAAAAGATCAGCAAAAACACAGTAACCTTATGATCTTTTCTGGAATCATTCACTCCTCTCCTGCTTCCTTAAAATATAAAAATGCATTTTTAGTAAAACATGAAAAGTGTGGATAGATTGACAATATTAAATTCATATAACCTAATAAACATTTAAAATCCACTGATGTCATAGGAGAAAGGATGTGTTGTTAAAACCACATCAATAATGACAAGAATGATATATGTTTTAGCTGCTTGTTTAGTTCTCTTTTTCTGGCTGTTTACTTGTTTGTAAAGGTTCATCGGTTTCTTAATAAGTATGTCCACAGCAGGTAAGTGACATCCTAAGTGGAGGATTATGATTTTAATGCAGGGCCAAAGGAACAAGATCAGGTGAGCTCTTTCTTTCCTCTCAAAAGAAACAAAAATAAAGCACAGAGTACCATGTACTTTAGCAATTGAATGTTTCCCAGTGGTTTATTTTGACTTAATAAAGTAGACTCATTTTGAGAAGTAAGTATAAAAATATCACAGTTCTGCTCTGCAGGATACACAATAGCTCAGAGTCTTTAATCTAGCACTTGGCATGCGATCAGAGATTGGAAAGGACAAAGGCCTTTTAGCTCAGTAATGACTGTTCCGTATGGTGTTGCAGTCACTACAATATGTGTGCTACTGACACTTCTTAGAGTTGCATGTAATAGATCCACAGATGTCCCAGCTCTCAGGTTGGATTTCCACAGTTCATGTCTTTTGCCCACTCTGTGATACATCACAGCCCACTGGGTACCAAGTGTGACTCCCTTTTGGTCGCTGTGGGGTGCTCCAAATGACTGAGAAGCAAATTGTCATAACAGCACCTTATTTATTCTTCCATCCATAGGTCACAAAATAAAATAACATCATTTGGAAGGCACTTCTGGAGGTCATCTGTCACATTTTGGACAAAGACAGAAATTAAAAAGGAATCCTGTAACCATTCAAATCTTACATGGACCTGACACTTATGAATGAAGAGGAACATGTCTGGCCTGTAGCTCATGTCCTCTGCTCATGTGAAAGTCTTCCCAGGCTATCAACTTGTTCACTCAAGGTATCTTTGCTTGGGCTCAAGCAGCCTATCTCCTCCCCTTCTATAGACATTATGTGTTTTTATTCCCTTCTTCACAGGCAATAAACCTTTGTGACCAAGGACATGGTAAAGGAGTTCTTCAGCTGTAAAACTGAGTAACTGTTTGAGACAGTGCTGATGATCTATACCAGGAATTTTATCTTTGCTGGCTGATTGCTTTCAGTGTTAACTTAGGGTTGTCTTTGATTTAACGCTGAAACATTCAAGCTGGAAGCATGTGAAACCAAAGGAGGAAGAAGGTCCTACATTATATTAATATATAATGGAACAGGCATTTCTCTTTCTGTTGGACTATGGAGGACAGAGATATGTTTGCAGTTTCTGTCCTCAAAACAAGAATAAAGGTGGCATCTTCCAGCACATTTTCCTAATGTCCCTCATATTTAGTTGTCAAAATCTGCTTAGCAAGAGTAATAGTTATCATTGATAGTGTAATTGCTAATGGACCCTAGTAGCAATGCTAGGCATTTTTGTATAACTGCTGTATCTTTTTCACAATAATCCAAGCTTCTGACATGAGGCTAAAGGTGCAGTCCTTCACAACAGTATTGATTTACTAGATATTTCAGCTTTGTATTTCCATGGCAAATATAACTATCTCCTTTTGACTTTTAAAAAAATCTAGAACTGGAATGATTGGTTTTGACAGATGTATACTTGTAATGCTTCTGTATTTGCAATTACATATGTAGTGTTGAGTGTAGTAAGGGCCAGACACTATTGTACTGGATATCATTTAAATATAGAAGAAAGACATAGAGATAGAAGGAAATAAGCATCTGCTTGATGTGATAGAGAAAAGGGAACAGTAGAAGACTGAAATAGAAGTGTGTCATGATCAAGGTGAAAGGCTTGGAAAATGATCTTTGCAGAAACATTCTGCATGGGTATAAGCAGGAAGAGAGTACATTTGTTAAGGACATTGGGTTTGTGTGGCAAAGGTTTGGTAGTGGCGGGGCTGCAGGGGTGGCTTCTGTGAGAAGATGCCAGAAACTTCCCCTGTGTTTGATAGACTCAGTTCCAGCCAGCTCCAAGACCGACCTGCTGCTGGTCAAAGCTAAGACAACCAGTGACGTTGGTAGTATCTCTGTAATAACATATTTAAGAAGGAGAAAAAAACCTGCTGTGCAACAGCAGCTGAAACAAAGGAGTGAGAATATGTGAGAGAAACATCTCTGCAGACACCAAGGTCAGTGAAGAAGGAGGGGAAGGAGGTGCTCCAGGTGCCGGAGCAGAGATTCCCCTGCAGCCTGTGGTGAAGACCATGGTGAAGCAGGCTGTTCCCCTGCAGTCCATGGAGGTCCACAGTGGAGCAGATATCCACCCTGCAGCCAGTGGAGGACCCCATACCGGAGCAGGTGGATGCCCCGGAAAAGGCTGTGACCCCATGGAGAGCCCACGCTGGAGCAGGATCCTAGCAGGACCTGTGGATCTGTGGAGAGAGGAGCCCATGCTGGATCAGGTTTGTTGGCAGGGCTTGTGACCCCAAGAGGGACCCATGCTGGAGCAGTCTGTTCCTGAAGGACTGCACCCAATGGAAAGGACCCACGCTGGAGCAGTTCGTGAAGAATTGCAGCCTGTGGGAAGGACCCATGTTGGAGAAGTTAATGGAGGACGTCTCCTGTGGGTGGGACCCCACGATGGAGCAGAGGAAGAGCATGAGAATGAAGGAGCGTGTGACGAACTGATCACAACCCCTATTCCCTCTCCCCCTGTGTTTCTTTGGGGGGAGGTACAGAAAATTGGGAGTGAAGTTGATCCTGGAAAAAAGGGAGGGTGGGGGGAAGGTGTTTTATGATTTGTTTTTCTTTCTCATTATCCTCCTCTACTTTTGATTGGCAATAAATTAAATTAAATTCCCTGAGTCGAGTCTGTTTTGCCCATGACAGTAATTGGTGAGTGATCTCTCCCCGTTCTTATCTTGACCCATGAGCTTTTCGTCATATTTTCTCTCCCCTCTCCAGTTGAGGAGGGGCAGTGATAGAGTGGCTTGGTGGGCACCTGGTGTTCAGCCAAGGTCAACCACCACAAGAGGTAAGGGGTTAGGGTCAGGATTAGTGAGGGACAGGATTAGTCTGAACTCCGAAGATCGTGCTCTGAAGATATGAAGTCTTTGTGGTCCATGGACTGTTTGTGGCTGATAAGCCTTTGCATGTGACAACAAAAGGCTTTTGTATGTGTTACATCACAATATTTCTACAGCTACCTAGAGTGAACATATCACCTTGGGAATGAATTTTGTGATGTGTCCTCTCTGCCTGACACCCCAGCTACTGAATTGTTCCCTGTGAAGAAAACAGATGGATTCTGTTGATCTACCTCTGGACAATCAGGACCCAAGAAACCCAAATTACTACTTATTTTTTGGGAAATCTCAAGCCCAGAAATTTTAATTTCTGTTACGCATTGAATGTACTTTCAGGAATATTTAGACTTAAGGAATTTTATTCATCCAAGTGGAAGGTATATGTTGCTGCAAGTTTATTAATCAGGACCATGTTATCACAACGAAAAAAAATATTATTGTGCTTTTGCTCTTCTCCCTTTCTCCCCCAGAACAAGACGCCAGAATAAAATGACTGTGTTACCGTATGTGACTTTGTGCTACAAATTTAGAAATTCAGCTTTATTTTCTGGTTCTGTTCTGTTTTTTATTTCCTTGATTAATAGTTTTTCACCATTCTAGTGTGCTGTGATACAACAGATTTTGGTTCACTCTTACAGTAGGTCTTTGCTTATCTTCTGTGCAGTGAAAAAAAGATGAAGCATATTTCACAGTTTTGTAGAGACTGAGATTGGTATGCTGATTTCTTTTTGTATACCTCATTTGATTGTGGAGATATACTAAAAAAAAAAAAATCAGTAATTTTTTGTGGGTGCCTGATCCAATATTTTCCTATAGTAGATAGTCTTACTGTGTAATTTACTAGAGTCAGCTTTTACAGCAGAACACAAACCTATCTCGTAAATATATGAAGTAATAAGAAATGAAGACATCTTTTTGGTGATAGAGAAACATAACTTTGTTAACGACATTCAATCTTTTCTCTATTTATGCTTAAATCTCTCAAACTCCAAAACTATTAAAAAAAAAAAAAAGAATTATGTTTTCTACATATGAACTGCCTTAGCAAAATCCATAAAAGTAAAGTGCCTCCAGTGTGACCAGCCTTCAAACAGAAGGAATAAAAAAAATTAAGCTAAAATTGTGTTCCTCTTAAATCCAGTGTCAAAACTCCTACTGATTTCAGTAGGGCCACAATGGCCTCTTCTGGCCTAAAAATTCTATGAATATCGATGAATACTAATCTCAGTACAGTGTACTTAATCTTTAAAAAAATGCAGAAGAAACAGAAGAGATTCAGATCTCTTTGGTCTGGGAAAGAGTCCTGCTTAAAAGTATAGACCATAGTCATTTGAAAATTTTGCCAAGTTTCAGTTAATATGTCTATTTTAGGAAAGTAGTTTAACATTAACAACCTTACATTGTGCCTGTTTAGGTACCCTAGACCAGACCACCATTAACTTTTTCTGTAGCTGAAAACTGCTTACTTACTGCTACTGTCAGTTTGTGAGTTGCTAGCAATTTACTAATCCATACCAGTGTTTTATATCTCACCTCATGTCTCCTACCATCTATAATAGTTCCTTGTCAAAGGCTTTTTAAAAATCTAAATAATACATTGCCATTATCCATTATTTTCCTGACATATAAAAATAGTTTTAGAACACCAAGTCTTGTAATGTGGTTTCATAACAGTTTAAGGCAATCAAAGTCACTGAGCTAAACAAATCCTTGTATCTCGTCCCTTTTTTCATAGTCAGAAAATGACTATGAAATATCTTCTTAAGAGTACAAATCTCTTCTGACTATTATCTGCATATATGCATTTCTAGCACATGAGTGGACCAGGAAATGAAGAAACACAGTTGATCATACAAATTTTAGCTTTGATATATGGAAACAGGACATACATAAAAAAAGATTATTTTAGCCAAATCATGAACTGAAGTCTTTCATTTTCATCATGTTAGCGAACATACAGAAAAACTCTTGTCATAAAGTGTGACTACTCCTCAGAATGAATCAAAGCCAGACAACAAAAGGGACACTCTGGAAAAGTCATTTCTCTACTCATCAACTTACAGGCTTTTCTCTTTTTCTGTATTGTCTCCATTATAAAATGTCACTAGGTCTAGATGGCTACAGAAAAGAGCTCTAACCTGTGTTCATACTATTGATGTTTGATAGTGAAAAGACTAAATTTTGGGAAATATATTCTCTTTGAATGTATAAAATATTGGTGAAACAGATATAAGACAGGTAGACTGACCTAGTATTTTTCTTCTATAACTTTGTGTCTATCACTTTTCCCAATGTCTATCCACCATGGAACATGTCAAATTAAAAGGAATCACTTCTGGATGTGAAAGCACTTCAGAGCCACTGAGTGCTTGTCCACTAGAAAAAGGTCTAACAGCTCACTTAACACCCTCAATTTTACCATACTGAACAACCATGAAAGAGGGAAAATTTTCAGTCAGCCTGAGTCAGATTTGTGACTTGGATATAAAAAGATTCTGTAGGTTGTTGAATTTCCTTTGAGAAGCTTTGTCTGTTTTTCTATACAGCTGTGTTTCACAAACTCTGAAAATGAGATTTTGTGTATTTTATGTAGGGTATGCATTTTGCATCTCTCCTTTTTCCCTCGCTTACATTTCTCAATACGTATGTTCTTTTTAAAAGAACATAAAGAGAGAGGATGTGTGATCACTTATGCATTCAGAATTACTGTTAGATGGTTCTTCATGTGAAGAACAAATACTTTCACGGAAGATTTTTTTTTCTTTTAAGAGAAATAACGAAGGAAAAAACAGTTCTCTTAAAGACTTTCAAAAAGCCTATATTACACTAAACACAAAATTATTCTTTCCTTTGTAAACAACAAAATCATCAAGCCGGAATATAATCAGATATATCATCAGATATATCAAGCTGGAAAACTATGAAGCATAAGATTTACACACTAAAATTCACCATTTTTTTGTTCTCATGTGTATACTGATTAAATTGAAACACATTTTTCTTTCTAGTTAAAATCTCAGAATGAATCTATTTTATAAAACTCACAGTAAGAATTGGGGCATACTTGTATGCTCCCAAGTACAGTGCCAGTGCACAAAGAAAAGCCTTTCAGTATTTTATCAGTCCATTTCTTAAATGCAGTATAAAATTACACTTATGCCAGCAAAATATTTGTGGAGGATGTGATGGCAAAAGTTAACAGTTAAAAGCTTTTACCATCTTCTAAAAGTGAAGTTTTAGCCTGATAAGATGGTGATGGTCATTTTTATTCAGATCCCACACTCATTCTCTGCAGGTCCAGCTAAAACTTGAGAATAAATACTTATTTCTGTGCATAGATTCTACATATGAATCAAGACTGACATCCACAGCAAATAACATTTTCCATCATAAAATGGGGAAAAAGAGAGATTGCTCCAAGGAAAATGTCCAGCAACTGACAGTGATAAGCCATCTGGAAGATTTGAAAGAGTAAGTGTGACTTTATCTGATGATACATTGAAAAATCACCTGGTACATCAGGCGAGGAGAGGACTACAGTTTTGAAACTTCTAGTATTTTTAACACTACCTTTGCTGAACTGAAACACCGTTGTGTATTTTTGTAATACATGAAGAAATATTCAGAAACAAATTTCACTGACACAGCCAGGTTTAGGCACTTATTTTCTCACCTGAACAGATTTTTCTAGCAAGATAATATTGTTAGTGGGAGAGAGTAGCTTGAACAATTCTCTCATCATTCATTCTAGATCTGAAATATCTACTGATTTGATCATATGCACAGCTTTGCTTAATATTCAATTGTATTTGAACTAGTAACTTTGTACTAGTACTTACAAGACTGTCATAGTCTGAAACAACCAAGAGAAATCCAGATACTAAGGGAAGTTATTCAGCAGAATTGTTGATTCTGAGAAGCACTCAGTCTGTTGTGGAAGAAGAGTGCTAAATATCATCTTAGTAATGGCTTTTTGCTGGATACAGGTGATGAAAGTTATTGTTAGATGACAGCATCCTTTGGTGATTCGAAGAGCAGCTTGTTTTAACTCATGACTATGTTTGGGATCTCAGTGTACAATTCAGAAATGGAATAAAATGAAAATCAAAAGAGTTCCAGAGATGGTTTCTCATTAGTAGATTGACCCATAATAGGGCTACAGTGTGGGCAAGTTTGAATAACTAGTGCTTATACTATCCATATTTTGTAGAAAGAATATTTACATTTTCTAGCTGGGCATTCTGATACTTTCCAATAGGATAATGTTATGTAAATACAGTCCAACCACAGCCATTACTTCTCACTCACCAGATGATGTGCTTAAAAAATCTTTTGTCTCTGGAGCTTCTTGTCTGTTTTCTTATATTTTTGAAACAATATATAATCACCAGAAATTTACTACAGTCTGTATCTTCAAGTTGCAAGACTTACGGTTGTGTGAAACTTCTGCAGATCCAGATTCACAAAGGAATGAAACCATGAAACCAACAGGATGAAAGCAACACATTTCAGCAATATCGTGCAATATGCTGTGGTCCTTCCTTTTATATATTTTGCAAAAATCACTTTTTAACCTCTTTGATAATTTTATTTGTTACTGGCCTAGATATTGCCTTTCCTGCAAAATTTTTTTTTGGTCTGCATTTAGAAATTTAAACCATCATTCTGCAGTAAGTCTTTGCAGTGTGCTGCACAATTGCTTTGAGACCCTGAAGTTAAAAAGATGTTATGCTTGCTTTGATAAGAAATTAAGGTAAACACTTTTAAAAAGTCTATCTATATAAGAATTAATGCTAACTTATATAAGGACTCTAAACTGGATCATAAAACTTTGGAAAGTTGCATTTGTAGACAAAAGCAGCATTGCTATGGCCCTGGTTCTCTAACTGTCAACAAAATAAGATGTGCAATACCCTCCTCTGAACTGCCTAGGTCTAAAACATTACATCTGAAAGGACCTGTCAGAGCGATGTGGTACTCATAGCCCCACAGATTATCAAAAAGTATATTAAATTCATGTAAACAAAGTAGCTGAGGTAGCCAAGTGTGAACTGATTGCTAATCTTAAAATAAACTGCTCCTTACTTCATAATTAATAAAACTAAAACATGCCAGATAATGGTAAAGATGAACATGAAAAACATAAGAGTAATATCTACTATTTCCACAACTGCTGTACAGTATGAATATAGTGGCAATTTAAGCTGATTAGACAAGTATTCTCACAGGCAATGCCTTGCATTTGCTTTATATCCCTCAGCCCCCAAGAAAATTGTTTCAACAATTCATCTCGATGTGAACTGTACTAGTGATTTTCTTATGTTTTATTCTAACAAGAATTCACAGCAATGGCACTGTTACATAATATTCATTCTTACTGACTTTGAGCTGGATCCTTTTTCCAGAAGTGGTTGTTAGGATGGGATTTCTGTGAACATTTTCCTGGTTAAGTGCCTAGGAAAAAGTCCCTAGACAGTTTCACTTTGGTCTTTTATTGTGTTACCTTACTTATTAGTATCTGAAAGTATAGTAAATGTTTCATAGAAATAAAAGTATGAAACACTCCACTGTCTAACTTCTGATGCAATTAAATAGTGGAATAAATGAAGAGGAAGAGAAGTTTCACAATCACATTGAATTATGCATTATCTTCAGATCTTATTCAGCCATAAATTGGAATAAGAACCACTCTGCACATACTCGGCAAAAAAGGGTTGTGAAGAGTGAAAGAGAAGACAAAGGAACTTCTCAGGTAACTGATTCCACTATGAATAAGTTGCCTAGATTTTGTCCATCATCTTAAGAGCTAGAGTAGATAGTTGGGTAGAAACATTTGAGGAAGTATCATTCCGTGGTGGAAGCATTATCTTGTATTCATTACTGCTTTTCACCAAGAACAAATGGAAGGGAATTGAACCCTTGGTTCTACGTTTTCCCTGAGGTTTTTTGCAGGGAACTGTGCTACTGCGTCTTTCTACTTAGACGTATGCAGTGTAATGCCTTGCTGTAATCTTCAGTAGCATAATTTTGGCTTGTGAGGGTCTGTTAGATAAGACAAGTTCAATGAAAAGTCTATGCTGATATATTTTATGCCATAAGGTCAAACTACTACCTGATTTCTTGCTGCTTATGTACAGTATAGGACAGGAGAAGAAAGAGAGTGGAGCTGTGAAGGAGTATCATAATGCCTTCAGAATACCTATGCTCATATCAGGGCTTCCATATATTTGTTCTGGAGTTACAATGACATGGATGCAAGGGATATGAAATAAAATGTACATGTTCAGGTAACGGTAATAATACCTTGCATTCATATATGCTTCCTTCATCAACAGCTGTTCACATCTTTTACAAAGAACTCAGCATGATTATTCCATTTACCAGCTGGATAAACTGAGAGACACAGAAGGTCCCTCAGCAGGTCAGAGGCAGAACCAAGGCTAGAATACTTGCCCTGTAGTCCATTTACTACATCATGTTTGATTCACTTAACTTTGTATGACCTATGTTCTTTTTCGGTAGTTATTTTTCCACTAACAACCAAAAAAGAATAAAATCCACTATGAGTTATTGCAGTGGTCTTATTTTGCATCAGTTATAAGAGGATTTCTGTATTTTGGAATATTTAGGAAACTAAAACACATATAATGTTTTGGAAGCAAAGCCCAGTATTTTTTTTACTTGGATGCCTAACTTGTCAGTTTTCTATTCATCTTCTATCAGCTTCTTGCTACTACAAAGCTTCTATGTAGATTACTGCATATCTATAGTACTACCATGACGTTTTCTTACTTTGAAACTTCTGAAGGGATGAATTTTAATTTTTCAGCTGATGCAAAGTACACCAGTTTCCAGGTGCCACATTATGACAGCATTATATCCCAGGTAATGCCCTAGGCTTTCACACTGCTGAATAGTAGTTACACTCTAATGACTCCATGTACTCTAATGTTGACATAGACCTCAGCGCCCTTCCACTGGTGTGAAAGCAGTGCATTAACTGATGATGACCTTCTCTGAGGCTCATCTCTTCTACCATCCTGTATCTATGTATTTTTATGAAAAATAACATTATTTTAAGTGCTATGTTCATTCTCTTGTCAATATTTTCATAAGGTACCAAAAAACCTTCTTTTAATATTTGTCCTGGAATTTCATGGTATATTTTCCAATCTAAAATATAAAACAAACAAAAAAAGTACTCAACTCTGGTTAATGTTACCATTCTCATTTTCTTCTGTTTTAACAACTTTTTTCCTCTGGCAACATGAGGAAGCAAACAGTGGAAAACCAGGTATTAGATATTCTAGTCAACAGCCTCAGTTATTCTTCACTGTCTAACTGCTTTCTGTCTACCAAAAAATGATACTTACCGACTTTTACTTATTAGACCTTGTTTTTTATAGAAATCTATTTTTTTATTTTGAGTTTCTCAACCATTATCAGTAAATTTATAGCTGTTAAGATTTTTTATCAGCTTATGTAGACACTCTGAGATGACTGTAACATACTTGCCAGAACAGCTGTCTCCAGATTATCAGCAGTCACAGGTTTGTAGCCCCTTGAAAAGTCTCCTTTCTTGCCATCAGAAGCCTCTGAGAATCTATGCAAACCTACAGGAAATGTTGAGGTACCAAGCACATCTCCAAACCCCTTGATATATGAAGCTTCAACATTGGTTTAAGGAGGACAGAAAAACAATGATCAGAAAATGATTTTTTTTTCTTCCTAGGAAAAAAAATTCCCATGCTAAAATTTCAAGTTGAAACTTTTTGGACAAACTTAAGAACTCTTTAGCCAAACCTGAAATATTTCAGCAGTGGCACCTCAGTGGGAGCTGTAGTCTGGTTCTTTCATGCTCTTCTTTACTGTTGTGGTCTAGGAAGGCTGGCTGCAGTGAATTGCAGGGACAGCAGTACCTACTGAGAGGGGCATTGCCTTCAGGTAGTACAGACCAATTTGGAGACAGTTTTTGGATGGAATATTTTGTTTTCAGAAGTTGCTTTTTAAATAAAATGAAACATAAGCTGAATTTTATAATAGAAAGCACTTTTGTTTCTCTCCCTTTTTCTTTTGCAGGCATACATTTTCTTTTTTCATTAGAAACCAGATTTTTTTATTTTAAAAAATTCAATTAGCACTATTCAAGAATCCTCCTTGAGCCACTCTAACTGAATATATTTCATTTACATACACAATGTTGAAAATAAAAACCTGGTTCTTAGTGGCTTTCACTGTGATGTGCACCACAAGTAAATGCAAAACCATCCTATATTAGACATTATTTACACTGCATCTGTCATGCATTTCAATTACTATGAATCTCTGTACATTGGGAAAGGTGCTTTGCTCTGGAACAAAATCCAGATACTCTTTTCTTTTTCCACCTATATTGCGTGGAAAGAAAAAATAATTATCTGATGCACTCAATGCTCATCAAAAGTTCATGTACATTGAATTTACTGTCAGTCAAAAGATATATCTATTAGAAGAAAAAGCCTACAAGTTTCAATACATCTGCTTTGTTAACATTAAGTGAGAAATGTGCTACATATTTCACTGTAATTCTGGTTCTCTGCATCTTTTGGTTTTTTTCTTAAGTTGAAATGTGTCGGGTTTGGGGAGACTGAGCTTTGCCATTATTGCAAGAGGAGCGCTGTTCATGTATTTGTCTCTCCGGCTTTTCCTGCTGACCTTAAAAGGATCTCAGAGGTACCCTGTCTTTTTCAACCCAGTGGGTTGAAAAAATGTTTTCCAAAAGTTTTCTCCAGGTTGTACCCAATTAATACATGCAGCCTGCAATTGTCTTTTCAGTGTTCAGTTTATTCTGCTGCAATTTATGTAAGGTAGCTAGAACCATTCTGAAAGACATAAAATGATTACTCCAAATTACAAAAGTAATCAAGATTTTTTAATTCTTTCTTCTTTGTCCCAGATGTTTTGCTCACTTGCTTCTTTAGTTACCCATATATATATCTTGTAGTAAAGTAACACTGACAATGACATATGTGAATTTTGACTCTCTTCACTCTAGTGTTTCAGACTCTATTGGTAAAACTTGTTTTGTATGCAGTCTCACGTGCCCATTCAATGTCAGTTCATTCTACCTATCAGTTACCACCATAAACATAGTCTCTTATTATGTATTACTATTTAGTAGTTTATTACCACTAGAAAAGAAGAAATGAGATTTTCAGGGGCACTAACATAATTTATATGACAGTCAATGAATTTATTCACTCAGTGCCCTATTCTCTTTGATTATTCAAGATTAAAAGGAAAAGAGTAATTCAGTCATTTAGAAAGTATTCCCCATTGAATTATGAATATATTCCTGATACATAACACAGAAAGGGGCAAATTCTTCCTTTTCCATAGCCTTTATGCGTGATAAAGGCTCATGAGAAATCATAGTAGTTTTCAACTGGAAATCTTTGCCCTAATCATACTTCATATTTTGCCCTAAAAATTCAAGAATCATAATTTGCCCTTATCATTCAAGAATCATACTTCTGTTGGATCTCTGTGCCTTTGTTTTGGAAGTGCTCTTTCTGACTTGACAGGTAATTACACCGCTTTTATTACTGCTACTTATTTTGGAGTTACATTCCTAGTTCTCCTGGAAGAGTTTCCCAACTCTTGCAGATCTCAGTGCATTTAGCTGCCTAGCCTGAGAATGGAGATATGACTTGGCCCATATTTGCCTTTAGTTTCTGTGTTATGTTCTCTAGATTGTAGGTGACACTCAGCTAGAACTTGTTGGAAGATGAATTTGGTATTGCTTTTCCATCTCATGGAAAGCGTTCCACCCTGGAGCATGTATTAATAAAATTAAAACAAAACCAAAAACTATAGTCATTAATTTCTGGGGAAAACATTGACCTGCCATCAAAGGCTGAGTATAGTTGGACAGGTATAGGAAGGTTTTGTCCAAAATGTTTTTACTTTCTGGCTGAAACCTGAATCTTTTCTGTTTTCAGTTTTTCACTGACTATTTCATTATTTTTTTCTTTTTTTGTCATTGAAAGAAAGCAAATCCTTTTGGAGGAATATTTAATTTAGCAAAAATCCTTTGAAAAGCAGTTTCAGCATATAGTTTTCTGTAGCCCTATATGCAGCACTAAAGAAAAGTGATAAAACCTTAACAACAGATTCCTCTGATGGTACACTTCACAGCTTGCTAAGTGACAGATGACTACCATGCATCAAACAACATGTAAGTATTTTCAGTGAGTTTTACTTTGCCTAAATAAATTTCTTCCTTACAGCTTTCTACCTAGAGTTAATGTAAACCTGTCATACTTGACAGTTTCTGCTACTCACAGCTCCTCGAAAAAAACCTGTCTGCCACTTAAAACACCCTAGCTGGTGTTTAGTTCCTCTGAAGAGGTAGAGGTTGAACAGAGATTTGTTTGTTCCAAACAGTTGACTGCAGTGTTCAGTAAGTCATTTGTTTTTCAGTTTTGTTGGGCTGATGGGATATCATCAGCCATGTCATGTAATAGTATTGGACAGAAGTAACTAGGCATGATGTCTTGCAGTGATGACCCATCAGCCTGGGAAATTCTAAATGACATGCATTGCTGAAAACAGCCCTTACAATTAATGTGTTTTTCAAACGAACTGCAGGGAAACTCTTCAAATAATTGGGGAAAAATGGGGACAAATTAGAAATCAGCTCCTAACTGTAAAAAGAATAAGCTATGGAGGCCAGAGTGTGAGTTTGCACACACAGTGTTTGCACCCACACTTCTGCATATGTACTGAAACATACCTTCTGTTTAAATAGCTCTATTAATTGCTTGAAAAGCTGTTCTGCTGAGGAGACTAAAAGAAAGGATTTTCAATTTCTATTTGGTTACTGGAAGAGAGGTCGAATCTTAGTAGCTCTTTGAAAAGCGTAGAAACTGCCACAAATTCCTGGGACCTCAGGAGAAATATAGCCTGTGCCTCCCACAGATTCTCCCAGGCTCTTCTAGCTCACCAGTGAAACCCAGCTAAATGTTCATCTGGTGTTTACTTAGTGAATTAACTCTTTCTTTAAAAATTATGTAAATGATTGTAATGGTTTAACCGGGCAGGCAGCCAAACACCACACAATCACTAGCTCACTTCCCCCGCCCAGTGGGACGGGGAGAGAATCAGAAGGGTAAGAGTGAGAAAACTCGTGGGTTGAGATAAAGACAGTTTAATAGAACAGAAAAGGAAGGGAAATAATAATAATAATAATAATAATAATAATAATAATAATAATAATAATAATAATAATAATAAAAAATATTAAAAATGAGTGATGCACAATGCAAATTGCTCACCACCCGCGCTGACCGATAACTAAGTAGCGAGCGCAACTTCCTGGAACATGCTTACCATTCATATACTGAGCATGACATCACATGGTATGGAATACCCCATTAGCCAGCTGGGCCAGCTGTCCCGGCTATGCTCCCTCCCAGCCTCTTGCGCACTTGGCAGAGTATGGAAGCTGAAAGTCCTTGACCATAGGGTACTTAGCAAGTACAACTGAAAACATCAGTCTGTTATCAACAACTGAAAACATCAGTGTGTTATCAACATTCTTCTCATACTAAATCCAAAACACAGCACTAGGAAGAAATTTAACTCTATCCCAGCTGAAACCAGGACAATGATGTAGCTTAAAAATGGTGTGAAGGCAAGGGAGGCAAAGTAGTGGCTGCCTGCTGTTATCACAGGTCATGTGTGTACTGGTATTTCCAGTACATGCAAAGTTCATATTGTAGATGTAAAGGGAGCTCCTGTGGATAGTAAAGCTGAAAAAATGGAAGACCTGACAATGTGCCACTAGCTGATGGTCTACTGGTTATTACAGTAATGCTAAAAAGGGCTGAATTGTTCAAAATTACAATACTGGAGTGATTTTTGCCTTGTGAAAGTTACATCGCAGTGCAGATGACTCACCCCTTTTGGTGTTTTAGTATTAGTATTGATATATTTTCATGTTTCAGTATTAGTATTTATGTATTTTCATAATTTTTTTCTCTTTATGTTAGTCCCTTGTCACCCTCAGAATTAGAATGAACAGTATAAGCAAGGTCTTCATTACACAACAGTAGCACTCTTAGCCGTACACCAACAGAATGTAAAAAACTGATTTGGATGGAAGACCTACAGAACTGTGCAATATACCAAGTTTCAGTGGAGGGCAGTACCTATGCATAGGTCTTTTATGTCTGTGATAAGGAGGTGACAGATATTTTTTTTTTTTTTGCGTATGCCCAAATTATTCTTCTGCTTTGTTTAGCAAGTTCTGGTCCTTTCCAGAACAATGAAACCTTTACTAGAATGATCATTAAAAGGAAATTATTGTTATTTTCTTCTGGTAAAATCTGAGGTTTTTTTCTTCACAAAATAATGAAACTGAGTTACTCTAAGTACATTCTAGAATTGTCTTGAAATGATTTTTTTTTAACCATTTTTCTTACTGCCTAGTATTTTTTCTGATGTTTATAAGAAAGCACTTGTTTGGGATCCTTGAGTATTGAATATAGGCAATTCCCAGAGATTTATGAATTTATCATTCTGTCACCCCTTACAGACAGTATGTCATCCTGCTCATAAGAGAAATGAATGGAGGTTAAAGACCTAATCCAGGGCACTGATTATGTTGTGTTCATCTTTCTTTCACATTAATAAGACCCTCTAGAAATGTATGTGTTGAGGACAGAATTCTGCCAACTTTCACAGGCTCTGGTATGTTTCTCAAATAATAGTGAAGATCGTTCCCCTTCCTTCTCACTATGCTTTATGAAAAAAATGACACTGGAGTTTGCCTGGGTATGCTGGAAACTCTCAGCTCTTCTGGTGTGTTTTCAACTCTATGTAGTTTATTTTTCAACTGAGATATTCATATTACCCCCACTAACATCAAGATCACTGGTGATTCTTTTTTCTTTCAAACCATACCCTTGAAGTGTGTTTTGTGAAGGCATTTCCATTTACTATTTTGTGTATCATAGTGGTCAATGGGGTGCTACTTCTTTATAAAACAGATATGAGAAAGAAGGGCATCATTCACTGCTATGATTTCTACCATTTAGAGTAAGGGCAAAAGAACAGAAGGAAACACTGGCAAATCAGATTTCTATTGGAGTGTTCGATATGACAGCTTCCTAACTACAAAGACTTCCAGTACTTATTAGAACATTAATCTACTGCGAGAGTCACTGAAAATGTAAAATGGGGCCATCAAAATGTACTGAAAATGGCAAAATCTGGACATTTTAAATAGAGCAATACTTAAATACATTGTACAGGAAAGTGAGGGGCAAGTTACTGGAAAAAATAAAGAACATTCACACTCCACAATTTTCTGTAAATTGAGGTCATACTGTTTTTACTAGTTCTTAAGTTGAAGTCTGACACCTTGCAGAGGGATAATAAATATAATGGACATATCCTGTTAATTGGTACACCAGTAGGAGGCTGACCTAGATTGCTTCTTTTTGGAATAAAATTTCCAGGAGGAGAGAAAGAGACTATATTAAACCAAGACTTTTCCAATTTACGTCAGTGAAAGAGAGAAGGGTACACTTCATTACCCGTGTTATATGAGTCCACTTTTGACTTGCACTGTCTGAATAGTCTTTCTTAAAAGGCAGTTTGGGGGATATAAACATATACATTTTCAAACTCAGTGAACTTTAGTGCTCACAGAAGCTTTTCCACACAAGTTTGCCAAGGCAACACCAGCTGTTATTAAGGTCTCCCGTGTGTGCACAGAGACAATGGTGCCAATTTATACGTTATGTGGTGATTTTCAGATACGGATAAATGACCAGTAAAGATAAAGCAAGTCTAAACAACACACAACATTACTACATATAGTGATATCATCCAGTTCTCAGTAAAGTTCTCCAGAGGTGAAAGGTAATTTTATGTGTCTTATACACATAACTTAAAATATTTTTGTGTAATTTATACAGAGTATGAGTCCAATCATATAAGCCTTATTTATATAAACAGTTCATGCTCATGTAAATAATCCTGTTAGCATTGCCCGAGGAAAGACTACTTGTGCAAGTAAATGCTGTTATGAATTATATATACAGCCAGACTATGTTAAACATCCTATTGTTGCCTGGATCTTCCATGCCAGTCTGTTTCTTCATTTACCTTAACCATCTTACCTTTTATACTGTGAAGTCTTCTGGGCACAGGCTGTAATTTTATTCTATTTTTACAGAACCCAGCTTAATGAAGCCACCACATAGAACAAGAATATGTAATGTATAGCACAAAAGAATGTCATTAAGTAGATGAAAATACAAACCATTCTTTTAATATGAAGCTTTCTAGAAAAGAAAATCCAAAAACTACATTCCAAACATATAAAAAGCATAAAAATTCTGTATTGCAAATTGCATATTAAAATATACTGTGATTTGAGTACAGAAATTACCATGTATATGAAAAACATGAGACCCAAAAAAATTCTCCATCTCTCCCTTCATTCTTCCTGCCCATTCCTACACGTCACCATGATGAAATAAAACTCTTGAGCTCACATGTTGATGCTTTACATCCAGCCATCTGCATGAGAAGCTTAGTTAATGTCCCAGAGCTCTACCTTAAAAAAAAAAGGAAAAAAAAAAAAAAAAGAAAAATTATAATCTAATGAATTGTAATAATAAGGCTGGAAGCTGCCAATAGTCATTCACATAGAACACAGAGGAGTCCTGATTATCCATGTAAGGCTTTTTATTTTGCACTTCAAATACAATGAAATCACAATCTTCATCATTTTCTCATAAAACTGAATGCATTTCACTGGTAAGTGCATCCTCCTTAACATAATCTGAAACATCTCAGATTTTATTCACAGCTCATTGAGAAACAAAAAGGCCAATTATAAGCTAGAATCAAGCTAAGTAATAAAATCTCAACCTATACTGAGAGAACAGGTCTGTACACTCCATCTTTATTACAAAGATATAAACCAATTTAATTTAATCACTTTGAATTACTAAGTGCTGCCAGAGAAATAGTCAGAAGAGTATACATTAACTAAGGCAGTGCATATTTTGTAGTTTATTCCCTGAACTGCACCACCACTGGATAGTTATATTTTTATGCACTGCTTTAGTTACTGTTATGGAAAAAGCACTTAAAATAAGGTTTCACAAAAAGATCTCCATTGCAGTTAGAGTGATACAGCAGTAATAAATTCTGCTCGCGCTTCTTCAGTTTGTCTCAGATGTAACCCAAATTAAAGAAACAAATACCACTGCATTCTCCGTGACTTTTAAAATCGAAGTATATACAAAAGATTCTGAAACTAACAACATGCCGTTTCACCCTGATTAAACATGTCGAGGGCATATAAGCAACAGACTTCCAGATTCTCTGTCAGAAGCTTGTCACGTGGCCATGAAAAATAGATACCAGCACCTCCACAACTGGAAAATATCTCTAGCAGCTACTACCCATATGGCTTCCATGCTGGCTGCTTGTAATGGGCAGTGCATTCCCATGCACTAGGCTTGTACGTTATTTCTTTCACCAGAGTATTAGAGGCTAGCAGGAATTCATACGGTCATTCTTCTGCCATGAACCTAGGTATGAGACACATACTGCATACGAATTTATACGTGGCTTCATGGTGTTTGTGTAGTCACTTTGCATCTGACCTGAAAGTCTTTGCCCTTGGTACTGTAATAGTACATAGTCACATTTAAAGACTCTTCCATTTTGATGTCTTCTGGAGATTTAAGATTTGTGTTTAAAGAAAAGAATGTTCTGGAATTGCTTCCTGTTTGAACATGAAGGAAACATGTCACTGCCACCAATAAGGGACTACCCATCAAATTGGCCACCACAGGGCAGCAGCAGGGCAGAGTGCCACATGCAGTGATTTATACCAGTGTATTTTTAAGAATGGACGTTTTGGTCCTCAGAAGAAAAACTTTTCAGACTAGAACTGTATTGAATAAATTAAATAAATACATTTTATTATGGACTAGTTCTGTCATTAATCCCTGTAACAAGCCACATGCCTTGTGGGCCTCTGATAGCAGTCACTCTGGAAGAAGAATATGTCTCTTGAGAAATCAGAGGCCTCTTTAGGAAGAAAGGGCACCAATTTGGAGGAGAATATACTTTTTCCTTCCATTAATAATAAGCAATAAGCTTTTTAATAATTGCAATAACCTAAAAAGCATTGTTACCTTAGTTCAGGTTTCCCCAAAGTTTTTTCCTTTGTAGGTAAACCCCTTACCTATGAAGTAAAATATTTTAATAGTTGCTGTTGTCCAGTAAGATACTTTATTCTGAATGGAAAACACTGAACTGGCATGGTATGTAATAACGGTATGTTGACACACTGGGGAGTGGAGCTTTGTCCGGCCAAGTCAGTGTACCAAAAGAGAAAAGCCCCCTTGGGGCTCAACATGTGGAATAACGGTAAATTAAACAATGAGGAAAAGATGCAATAAAAAACATTTCTCCCTGCCTTTTAAGCTGACATTTCTGCTCTGCTATGCCTTGCAAACTGCCACATACACCTAGTCATGAGAAACTCTTCATATGTTTGATTGTGCTTGACATATCCTTGCTCCTACTCTATTACATATTACTAAAGTGGCACCGAGGAACAGATTTTTTATTTTTTACCCAAAAGGAGTAATAGTTGGAGAGCCAATACCTTAAAACCTTGTTCTCTATGGAATTGTGTGTAGCGGTTGTACTCCTGATTGCACTGTGTCAGGCTGACCTTAAAAAATTAATTGGAAGTTTCACAACATTAAGGATTTGTCTACTACTTTAATAGGTATTGTGAGACTCAGAGAAGCCTTCATTAGCCCTCCAGCTCTAGTGATTCTGAATGGATTGGTTAATGAGATATAAAGATAGCAGCCATTCCAAGGAATTAAAGTTACTATAGATGGCAAGAAGATCCTTTTTTTCCCCTTCTTCCTAATTTTTTTTTTTTATTATTTTATAAACAAATGTGCCTGTTTGTAGCTCTGTCTGGATTTATAGCATAACTGGTGAGCTAAGCCTTTGTTAATGGATAGGAAAAAGTTGGATATTATTTCCAGACTCTTGATTAAGGAATGTATAGCCACTTTAGTTTGAACCAAATTCCTAGCAATAATCCAACTATCTTTGTAAGATCAGGCGGACAATATTCACCATAAACCTTGAACAATTATGCTGGTAATTGCCTTTCTCTTCCCCATCAGGAGTACAGAGAAAGGTGGAATTAGATTTAAGTTTTCTCCAAAGGAAGATACTGAGACTAGCTTTAAAACCAATTCTCGAGAAAAAAGCCTCCTACTTTTCTCCTTAAACACGTACCCCTCCTCTCAAGACATATACAAACAAGTTTGCCCTCAGAAAGAAAAAAAAATGGGAGAGGAAAAAAAAGAAAAATCAATGTTGCAACAAGTCAAACCAGCTCCAGATGCTCTCAGGAATTTTTGGGGGCATGCAGAAATGTCATGGTGCTCATTAAACTCCTAGACAGCACTTTCATTTCACTATGAAAGCTGTGCTGACCTTGCCAGTCCATTAAACTCTAACAAGGGTCTCTGCAGGTTCATAGTTCCAATTATGACTCAGTTTGTAGGACCCTAGCAATAAATACAGTTTGACTTACTCCACTGTGGGCTGATCTTTGCTCCTGCAGTTGCCAAATAAACAATGGGCAGGAGGTGGAAACTCAAATGCCTTTTTTTTTCTTTCGAAAGTAGAAGACTGGAAACACCTCAGGTAACATGCAGCTAAGATTCACAAGCAGGCTTTTCCTCTGGGCTTGTGTTGAAGCTAATCACTTCTTTTTGGCTGACATGAAAACTTTATATCAAGTCTGAAAATAATATTAGGAAAGGAACTAAACAAGCTGTATGAATATGTGTATAGCATAGCTGTACACAGTGTGTAATAGCATACCATTATTGTCTAGTTAAGAGAAGTGAGCAGGTAGGTGAGTAGGTACTGTATTAATCAAAGTATGATTTTAGAAATTGAGCATCAAATTTCGAGAGTGTATGTGTGAAGGAAATAAGACTAAAACCTGATATTCTGTACTGTGGTTGGAAGTCATGAAAAAAAATTTGACTATAAGACTGATATCCATTTTTTATACCTATGAAATTAGTTTTGCCCCTAAATATTCGAAATTGTTGTCTATGTTCACATACATCAGCAGGGAGACTAATTTAACTGAGGGCATAATAGCTGAGTTGCAAAATTTATGTGCACAACTAGCATCTGCAAAAGAGAGACCAGTCTTATGAAAATGGATAATTTTCATTCAATATGAAATATTTATTTATTTTAGACACTGCCATCATAAGAAAAAAATTTTCGTTGTTATGATGGTAAAGCTATAAGGAATATGTTTTAGAAAATTTGACCATGGTATCTCAGAGTGAGAAGATAAATTTTTTTCAAAAGTGTCCTTAACCATATTTCAAAGGTATTTAAGCCCTTACAAAATGCAAATAAGAGCTTAATGTGAGCACTGAAATGTTTAGGAACATTGTCTCTGCCTAGTTCCCAAGAAAAACAGAGAGATGTTTTTGTGTATAGGGAATAGTTATAGTGATTATTAAAATAAATCTACATTACACATATTTATATTGTGTTCTGTCCTGGTTTGAGGGGAAAAACTGATAAATTAGAAAAAAAAAAGAAGTAATAAATGTGTGGCAGAAATAAATATTATGGAATGATCAACTTTTGTATATTCAAAAATGCTGAAGGAAAAATTATACTAAATGAAGTTAATAACTTTTACATTCAGAACATCTTCCATAAATCCTAACATTTCTTCTGTAGTAGAGGTGCTTACATTAAAAGTTACTGCAAAGCTCATCAAGCAAAAATGCATACTGTGTGAGTGCTTGAATTTATTTTTATAATTAGAATAAGAAAACATTGGAGAATATCAGTAATGGGAACATGAATAAAAGGAAGATATAATCTCTTCTCTATGATTCTGAGTTGTCAGAAAATATGTGTTAATGCACTAATTCCCATGCAGAAAGTTTGGACAAAGGTTTATGAAGCTCTGGAATGATTTCCATTGCTAAACAAATAGAAATGCATATCTGTGAGAATACTTAAATACTAAGTGTCAACTTACAACTGCTCCAATTATTTGTGTATGTATGTGGTTTTATGTCTAGAGTTAATATATAATTGCTATGACTCTGGTCCTACAAAGAAGTAAATATGATGAACCTAATACCAGTGAAGTTCTCTGTTCAGTCCAAGAGTCTGAAAAACTTTTTTTTTTTTTTTCACCATAAGGGGCTGAAGCATTTCCAGACTATGTTTGCTTTGTCTCTTACAGAGGCATTCAACTAGTGATTTATACAGAACTTGCATATACAATTTCTGAATGGTCATCACATTTCAAATCTGAAAGGTCTAGAAAATGCAATATGGTCATGCAGACAAATGATGTATCTTCTTGACAGGTATGTAGATTGCTTGCTTATAAAACTTCTAAGATTAATAGTCAGCCCTGCAAGCTATACATGGTCTGACATGATATTCTGAAATTCAATCAACAAAGAAATCTGATAAATCTCAAAAAAAAAAAAAAGAGTGAAGAACTATAACAATATTCTCCCCCTCCCCCGCCAAAGCATGTTAAATGTTTATACCAGGTTCATTTACAGTTAAGAAAAAATATTGGCATAGGAAGTAGAACTGCTTGAATGCTTCCTTTTTCTATTTGTTAAAAAAAGGTAGAATAAACTATGTCATAGATAAATTACCATGAGATGAGCGTGGTGGAGTTGAATGACAGAAAGAGGGGACTGATATTGACTTTGTACTTTTAGGTTTTTGTCTATCATTATAAAAGCTGAATGACTTCCTTAACTATTTTTTCTAAGTATAGAATCATAGACTCATAGAATCATTAAGGTTGGAAAAGACCTCTAAGATCATCGAGTCCAACCATCAACTCAACACCATCAAGCTCACTAAATCATGTCCCTAAGCACCTCATCTACATGTCTTTTAAATACTTCCAGGGATGGTGACTCAACCACTTTCATGGGCAGCCTGTTCCAGTGCTTGACCACTCTTTCAGTAAAGAAATTTTTCCTAATGTCCAGTCTAAACCTCCCTTGGCGCAACTTGAGGCCATTTCCTCTCGTCCTATCGCTACTTACTTGGGAGAAGAGACCAACACCCACCTCGTTACAACCTCCCTTCAGGTAGTTGTAGAGCACGATAAGGTCTCCCCTCAGCCTCCTCTTCTCCAGACTAAAGAGTCCCAGTTCCCTCAGCCACTACTCATAAGACTTCTTCTCCAGACCCAGAAGGGCTTCATTGCCCTTCTCTGGACACGCTCCAGCAACTCGAGGTCCTTCTTGTAGGGAGATTTAACTCCGTTCATCACAACTCTCTGGGCTCGGCCGTTCAGCTAGTTTTTTACCCAGCGAAGAGTGTAGCTGTCTAAGCCATGAGCCGCCAACTTCTCTAGGAGAATGCTGTGGGAGACAATGTCAAAGGCTTTACTGAAGTCCAGGTAGACCACATCTACAGCTTTTCCCTCATCCCTTTCCCTCATATGTTTTAAGTTAAAAAAATCCTATTGTATTCACTATTTTTTCCTCTCATTTTTCTAAGCATTACTATAATTTGATGTTATGTTTGCATGCTTTGAAGTTTGTCAAATTTTTGATGTTCCTGCCTTTTGGTGTTTCCAGCAGAAATATCAGAAGCTATGTTTTATAATCAAAATATCAACACAACTCAAGTGCACAAATAAAGTTCAAATGTGGTTGTTTTTTTTTTAAACCGCTCTTATTGTCAAAACCAGAGAGTAAATAGAATGAATCCAAAATCACAAATAGAAGTTTCCAAATTTAAAAAGCTATAACACTCAAATATATTCACATGAGACCAATAGTAGGTAGAAATATTCTGTGATACCTTTTGGAAGCAATAAGTACTTGCTCCAGTACAATGAATTCAGAAGTTCAAACCCTCACTTACTGAACTTTTTGGGTTGACGGTTGGACATGATGATCTTAGAGGTCTTTTCCAACCTTAATGATTCTATGATTCTATGATTCTAAAGCAAGTCAGCTACTCTGTTACGAAAAAGTATTATCACTGATTGTATTAAAAACACCACATATAGACAATTGAGGGGACATTGCATTTCACATTTTGCCCATGTTTTGTTTCCTTCTTTTCTTTAAACATTAATTATAGTGATTGAAATATATTGTGGTATTCCCATTACAATTATCAATACGTTCTTTCATATAATTCAAAAGTGCTGGAATTTCTGAACCAAGCATTTCTTTTCCTTCCTAGGATAGACACATTTGAAATCTGAACCAAGAAACTTAAGCAAATGCGATCCCTTATTTTTAATAATTAGCTAACTCGTGGCTTTATAGATCCTAAGTTTTGCAGTCCATATCTCAGACTTTTGCTGAAACTTTTAGAACAGAAAACTACATGTGGTGTCTCTTTCTTTATATTCAAAGATAGAATTATTTTACACATATTTCCAGTTGTCCTGTGCATGGAGATATGGATATGTACTCAACAGAGCTGAACCTGAGTAAATCACCGCAGTAGATTAGGAGTGAGATGAATTGATAATGTGAAAATTTATTTCACTAAGTTAAAAAATAGGAAACCATTGGTAAAGCACAAAATACAAGGTTGAAAGGAAAAGTTAATTATGTTTTCAGTGTCATTCAGGAACATGTTCACATGATACACTTTTAGTTATTTCATATGCATACATCCTAACATGCATACAAGGAAACTTGAATGAATTCTTATTTCAAAGGTGCTAAAATCTTGAATGGAGCTGCCCCAGCTTCTTATGTGTGTGCATGTCTGGTCTAATTTATGGTGACGTAGCATCTTAAGGCTTTTCCTATCCAACTCAGAATAGTGGAATTACGACAGTATAATTTATTTTTGGGAGTCCCTATGTTCACGCTTCATGTTTACACAAACAGGCAAAATCTCTGCAGTGGGTTGAACTTGGCCAGCAGCTAAGCCCTCATTGAGTCACTTGCCCACTCCCCCACAGTAGGATGGGGGAGAGAATCAGAAGGACAAAAGTGAGAGAAAGTCACGGATTGAGATAAAGTAAAGCAAAACTGTTTCTGCAAGCAAAAGCAAATAAGGGATTCATTCCCTACTCCCCATTGGCAGGCAGGTGTTTAGCCTTTTCCAGGAAAGCAGGGTCTCAGCACATGTATCGGTTGCTTGGGAAGACAAATGCCATAACCATGAATGTCCCCGCTTTCCCTGAGCTTTTATTACTGAGCATGACGTCATATGGTGTGGAATAGCTCTTTGGCCAGGTTGGGTCAGCAGTCCTAGCTGTGTCCCCTCCCAGCCTACTCACTAGAGGGGTGGCTTGAGAAACAGAGAAGGCCTTGATGCTGTGCAAGCACTGTTCAGCGACCGTTAGAACATTGGTTTGTTACCAACACTGCTCTGGTCACTGGTCTAAAACACAGTATCATATGGGCTGCTATGAAGAAAATTAACTCCATTCCAGCAAGACCCAGTAGAATCACATAAAATACTAAAATTCAAAATCAGTTATTCAAAGACTATTAAACATCAAACTCAAACCTATTGCATAGCCTTAATGCTTCCTCTTACATTTTTACTGTTAATATACAATGTATATCAACTATTGTATTTATTATTATATGTATGGATAATATAGATGCAGTCATGTATTTTATTCCATAGAAGTCCTGCTACTTCAGTGCAATTAGATCTTTAAGATAGATAGGATACGAGGATCTGGCCCTATTTTTATGTAATGACATATCTTACCATACTTCCTGTCTCAGAATGGTTTTCATATTGTGCATTTTCAGCTGATTCCTATGGCACTATTTAAAATATAGACATTGACTTCAATCTCAGACCATGCTGGGTATGTTGTCAAGGAAGACCACAAAGTAAACTGCTGCTTTGCTTGATACTTATGGGCTAACTAATGCCTATAGAAAGTTCCACTTTCTTTCTGATTTTAACTCAGCTGCATTCTGTGTTCCCATTTGCTTCACATTGTGCAGCTAATAGAGCTTCTCCTTTTCTGAATGTTTCCATCTTAAATGTAAATGGGATTAATGCTGTGAAAAGTTCTTTTAAAATGATTAGGTTAATAACCTGGAAATTATGGCTACCCAAATAAAGCACTATAGCTAACAACACCAGTCTAACTATTTATTACAATTCAATGGAAACGTGTGCTTGTGTGCATGTGGTTACCAGTATCCCAGGTCATAGTTCCAAAACACCCTGATTGTAGCCATAAATATGATTTATCTCCTTTTTATTTTACCTGTGGAGACTTAGCAAATAGTGAACATGTTCTTGATTGCGGCAACAGCTGTAGATATTTCCAGGGGTCACATCACAAGCTAGGTGCCTGGCATAAATCTTGGATTAATTAAATTTTGGGTTATAGCTGAGTGGACATCTCCCATTATTGTTAATTTCCCATTCACCTGAGCTTCTGGCTTTTCTTTAAACCATATTAAAAAAAAGTCAACAGATCATTATTCTGAAAGGCTCTATCTTTCATATTTTATCTTTATATTTGCTTATATTACAGTCAATTTTCCTCTTGAGAAACCTTGCTTTGTTGAGAAGATAGTGTGTGATTCATTACATGGGACATGATTTTCTATACTGGATATATAAAATTAATCACATGCCTACATGCAAAATTGTCCCATTATCTCTCATTTTGAACTCTCCTATTAATTCCTCTTTAGCATTTGAATTGCAAATTGCGTGAAAAGTACAGCCACCTTTCTTAGATAAGTATAAGTAGGAATATATGTTGAGTGCAGGGATGTAGTCAGGGTTTAGAAGAGACTGGAGATGTTCCAAACTTAGGATTTACAGGTAAGAATGAAGTACCTGTGGACATCATGTATGTCTCTTTCTTTGCAATCCAGTTCTGCATATGGATACATAATCCATCATTATGATCGCAGTCACATATATGGCTTTTTTAGATACCTGTCTTTCAATAAATATAAAAATACCTTCTCCCACATTAAATCCCTTTCAGTTGTCAGAGCAAAAAAATCAAGTACTCTAAGAACTACCATGAGTTTAAAGGTATGCAAGATCCACAGCTTGGTACAGATGTATAATTCCTCATAATCTATGTAACCTCATGAAGACCTTGGGGTGGTTTGAAAAGTATTTCCCCTTAATAAGTACCAGTCTAAGGGCTAACTTGTTTGTCTGGACTTGACTTTTCCAGTAAAGACAGGAAGCATAAGCTCAATGTCCAGATGGAGATCAGCGATGAGTGGTGTCCCATAGAGGTCCGTATTGGGACGAGTACTGTTTAATATCTTCATCAATGACATAGACAGTGGGATCAAGTGCACCCTCAGCAAGTTTGCAGACAACACCAAGCTGAGTGGTGCGGTTGACACGCCTGAGGGACGGGATGCCATCCAGAGGGACCTGGACAAGCTTGAGAAGTGGGTCCATGTGAACCTCATGAGGTTCAACAAGGCCAAGTACAAGGTCCTGCACCTGGGTTGGGGTAACCCCTGGTATCAATACAGGCTGGGGGATGCAGGGATTGTGAGCAGCCCTGCCAAGAAGGACTTGGGGATACTGATAGACTAAAAGCTGGACATGAGCCAGCAATGTGTGCTTGCAGCCCAGAAGGCGAACCGTATCCTGGGCTGCATCAAAAGAAGCATGGCCAGCAGGTCAAGGGAGGTGATTCTGCCCCTCTACTCTGCTCTGGTGAGACCCCACCTGGAGTACTGCGTCCAGCTCTGGAGTCCTCAGCGCAAGAAAGACATGGACCTGTTGGAGCAGGTCCAGAGGAGGGCCACAAAAATGATCAGGGGGATGGAACGCCTCTCCTATGAAGAAAGGCTAGGACAGTTGGGGTTATTCAGCCTGGAGAAGAGAAGGCTTCAGGGAGACCTTATTGCAGCCTTTCAGTACTTAAAAGGGGCTTATAAGAAAGATGGGGACAAACTTTCTAGCAGGGCCTGTAGTGACAGGACAAGGGGTAATGTTTTTAATCTAAAAGAGGGTAGATTCAGACTAGATATAAGGAAGAAATTTTTTACAATGAGGGAGGTGAAACACTGGAACAGGTTGCCCAGAGAGGTGGTAGATGCCCCATCCCTGGAAATATTCAAGGTCAGGTTGGACGGAGCTCTGAGCAACCTGATCTAGTTGAAGATGTCCCTGCCCACGGTAGGGGGGTTGGACTAGATGATCTTTAAAGGTCCCTTCCAACCCAAACTATTCTATGATTCCATGATTCTAAGTGTGATGTTGTCTTGATTCCACTGACTCCACTGGGGTTACACCAATGGCAAATTTAGCTTAGTGTCACTGTAACTGTAGCTTTATGTGGTTGTTATTTTCATTTTTACATTGTAATTTCTGGAAGCATTTCTTTAAGAAGTCATGTTTTCAAGACCAATAATAGCCAGTTTGATGACACATTAAATTTTGGAACGGGCAGATAGAGCAACTGCACTCAGAAAGACACACTTGGAGACGAAACTTAACTCATACTCAAAGGATTTACTTTTATACATAACCCCCCCCAAATCACTCCCTTATCCATGTTACCAATGTAAATTGATCACCAATTTTATCAAACTGATTAACAATTGATCACCTGCATTTTTCCTAGTGAAAAAGTGGAAGATGGAGCTAAACAATGGAAGGACTGGTAGTATGAGACAGTCTTTCAGCTCTAAGGGTAACTATTCAAATTTGTTTGAGGCTGATGGTGTCAGTAAGTCATTACAGTCTGAATAGCTGATTATAATCTAAAAGAAATGATGAGATATGTTCAGCCTGGATGGAGTTTAACAAAAATTATACCCATTACCTAGCACGGTTAAGACAACATGCTTTATCATTTAATACTGAAATTTGCTGAGTCCCCTGTGACACAATATTTAATCTCTTGCTTAGCTGTGAGCACAAGAATAGCCATAAGGGTAATATGACTACTCCTCCCGCTACAATTAAGCATGAGCTTATGTGCGTTGCTGGACTGAGAGCAGATTGAAATGCATAATTTCTTTTAAATTTCACAGACTGTTCTCAAATTCAGCAGTTTTTTGGGGTGGCAGTAGAAGCTGTTCCTGGCCTTGTGCTAGGGAATGCGCATGTGCCGGGGGAGCATTTAAATCTAATACCATCAGGATCTGGAGACTGTAATTTAGGATTCCTGTTTTGCAGGGTTTTAGAGGAGTTTTATAGAAGACTCCTAGTGTTTTAACTTTTTTTTTCTTTCCATTTTAGCATGTTGAAAATTCAATGAGAGAAAGCCAGTAACTGAAGTAATAAGTGTCTTTATTAGTTAAATGGATATTAATGAGTATTAGTATGAAACTGGTGTGTTAACCCTGACACTTATCAGGGCATAACTCCATCCCAGCCAGATTCAATACAATAACAAATCCCTATATTATTTTCAGATGTCTCATCTTGTGGGAAAGTGTGTCTGACTACAAGATGTAGTGATGTTAACATTTCCCCAGACAATATGCGTATTCCTGAAAGCAAGCATTCGTCTACATCCTAGGAGATCCTAAGCAAAATGTTGTGTGGAACATCTGCTGTTTAAGAATCTCAGTCTCAGGCATCTTCAAAGAAGCTTTTATTTATTTATTTATTAACAATAATTATTGATTTAAAAAAATCAACATCTTATAAAGCCAAACATCCTTTAGAACTATTTTAAGGAAAGCTGAAACCAAATTACTCCTAAAATTAAACAGCTCAACTATGCTTGCATAGCAACATCAGATATTAACTATAAAGCCACCTGTAATTTTCTGGGCATCTACACAGTTATCATGAAATTATTTTTTTTTTTTTATATCCAGCCTCAGGTAATTACTTTCTACCAGTTAACACAGCTTACATCAATTATGAAAAGGCTTATGATGAAGGATATTAGTAAAATATCCCTTGAGGTCTGACCTCACCAAATATGAATCTTCTAGATAGGGGCTGGAGGTGGCTATGCAAAACAAAAACCAACAACAGTAATAATAATGATAATCTTATAACATCTGATAATAGCAAGCCGAACTAAACAGCCAAATAGAATAACCACAATCAGCTAAATAAAATACTTCACTCTCCAAATGCTGTGATAGACAACCAATCTGCTAATTAAACAACATACCCATAATGATATGACTTGACTCCAGAAACATAAAAAGTCAAAGAATAGAAAAAATTGAAGATATATTGACACACATTTTTTGCTGTGAGGCCTTGCTAAAAGTATTACACAATTGTCTCACATTTAGAGAAGTAATATTAACAGATGCTGGTTTTTTGTGGAATAGATGATTTAACACCACTTACTCTTCTGTGGAAAAAGTAAAACAAATGAATCTGTCATGTGCAGGATTAAATCTAATTCTTCCCAAACTCTTCACATGCTGTTCTCTTCTTTAAGTCTCCCATGTAAAAATAAAAAAAAGAGTCTTTCTCTTTCAAGTTTTTGCTTTCTCATTGACTTCTTTGATATAGCCAAATGTTTCTCATTTTGAATCCCATTGAATGAAGGAAGTGCAATATATTTCAATTACAGTTAGGCTAATCTCTCTGCCAAATTTACTGGTCTGTGTAAAACTCTGATGAGAGTACTGAATGAAATTGATAAAATTAGACATCTTTGGCTGAGTTGCTCACATCAGAATTGTAAGTTTAGATGACAAAAGTAATTTAAAGAATGGACTTTGCCGATTCCTACTTTGTAGCAATATAAATGCCACCAAGACTCAGTCCTGATGGATGACAGCATTATGAAAACACAGCAAATGGGAAACCAACAGGGTCCATTTCTAGATTAGATTTATAAATTCAACCATATGAGAGCAAGCTATGTAGCTGGCACCACATCAGGAAATGGTCGACATTAGGGGGAAAAAAAAAAAAAAAGGAAAGAAAAAAAATGTGATCATGACATTTCTCCCCTGTATTAAATTATCACATGCATTTCACTCCCCATCTTTCACCTTTGTTTCCATGATCAAAGCCTCATGGCTGAAGTACTGTAAAAGTAACTGCCTTTCCAGAGGGGACAAGCGTTTGGGCTCTTTATATGAAACAGGCTTGACTTAATACTATAAATGCATTTGTATTTAAACAAAAATAGAGGTACTTTCCTGCTCAAACCAAGTGACAGAACGTGTTTTATTAGTGTGGTATTAAACAGTGAAACAGTATGGAGTGGTGGAATTGTAGACAGGCTGAAGAAGTATGAATGAAAATGTAATAACTCCGTTCTTCCTTGCCAGCTGAACATGTTATTATAGCAGGAGGGTGTGGCATTTACCATAGATATTGACTGAGAGGCTTATTCGCTGGACTTATTAACATAAGTAGCTCTATGACTCCTTACCTTGTGTTTAAATGAGTATGAAGCACTTTCTGTAGTGAAGATGCCTATGTCAGGTTTGTTACTATTAATTTAAAGCCCAGTGAGGTCTCTATAAACATTCACTGGATTCATTTTGTTTGGAAAGTTAG
This sequence comes from Calonectris borealis, assembly GCF_964195595.1. Taxonomy (NCBI): domain Eukaryota; kingdom Metazoa; phylum Chordata; class Aves; order Procellariiformes; family Procellariidae; genus Calonectris; species Calonectris borealis. The sequence goes on along the minus strand of NC_134352.1, from coordinate 26,807,279 downwards.
TTTAAAAGCCTATGAAAATTAACCACAATCTCTGAAGATAGGTAAGGAGTGGGTTGTTCTGGCACCTTTAGAAATGTGGATAGTTTGGAGCCTTATTACGTTGATGGAAAGGCTGCCCCATCATTTCGTCCTTTTGGATGCCTGTCACCTAAAATAGTGGTATCATTCTGTGTCTGGAAATACAACTTTTCTGTCTCCTTACCAGGCAGCTGGTATCCCCAATAGTTTGGACTCTTGTATCAGTCCAGAAGTGTGAAATACAAAGAATTGGTAGTCTTTATTGTTCTTTACTGAGACAACACTATGCAATATTGCCAGAAAATAAGAAATGTGTGCTAAGTGAAAAGATAGCAAAAATAGAAGAGCCTGCTGTTGAAGAAAAAGACACAGTCTAGAAAACAAAGAATTTGTCCTACTGTAGCTGAAGAAAGGTGAAGTGAGGAAAAAAATGAGTGTTGCTTGGTATCATTAATACAGATGTCTCTTGAGTTTCAGGAATTAATTTTCCAACACTAATGTTTTTTTCTGGGTGTAATTTTCCATAAACAGCAGAAGTCAGAAATTCTAGTTTGTATACTGTGTTGATCCTATCAATGCTTTTTATGTGAACTAGATATTAGAGTAGAATGACAAAAAACATCCTCAGTAAGTTTCATGGACACTTGTGACAGAAGAAAAATATGGGATGTTCATCATCCCTGCTTTAGTATTAACTTCTCAAAGGGGTGTTTCTTTCTAGACCCTTCTGTCCTTGGTGTTCTGACTGATTTCTCTCTGCCCCATCCCTATATCCATCCCCTCAACAGACTTTTGCTTTTGTACTTTTCTGATTTGCTGACAGAGGTTCAATTTAGGGAATCAGAACACTTAGGTTCAGTTTCACACACCGTGGAAACTTCAGCTTGGCAAAGAAAACTGAATCCTACACTTGGCAAGCAATGAAGAGGCAAATTATTTTCAAATATTTTGTTTTAAAATGTAAATGTAGTTGCAATTTTAAAGTGTTACACATATGGAATCTTAACATTTCTTCTAACAAAAGCTTTGAATTTCACTTTAAAGTTTTATGTAAAGCTTGTCAGTTCTTAGTATCTGCATTTTCCACACACAGCTTTCACTAGCTCTGTTCAAGGGAAACATAAAAAATGGATACATACAAATTTTAACAGAACAAAAAAGGAGAAGAAAATCCTAATAACTCCTTTTAATACATTACTATTACTCAGACATGTCCAGTTTTAATTTTATTATTTTTTGTCAGTTATAGTCTTTCTCAGCATGTGTAAAATAGAGTAAAGTTTTTATACTGTTTGTGTACAGTGGTTTTCATTGGGGAGGTAGGAGAGAGAATGGAAAGAAGAAAAAGAAATATAAAAAGGTAGAAAGAGCAATTGTGTGACTGGAATGTATATCAGCACTTTGGGTGAGGATCTGAACCGGATAACTTTTCTGAATGTAAGTACAAACCCCAGGCTAATAATGCTTCAGTATTCAAAAGTTGAGCAGATATACAACAATAAAACGAGGATTTTGAAATTGAAACATTTGCCTGGTTTTGATTCATTATTCCCATATAAACACAGAACATAAACTACTATTCATTGGTACCATTTTTACTGCAAGGCATGAGCTGTATAATTTGGGAGCATGAAATCTGAAACAGGCTATTTTTATTAAAGAAACAATGAGCTAAAACCATATTTAATGCAGAATAAGAGTTCCCTTTTCCTGTTCTGCAGTCATATGCCCAAAATGAACATTTTTTTTCCCCATATTAAAAAGCAGGACTTATCTCAAACTGGGCAGGTTAGAATTTTGTTTGAAGGGATAAAGTTAAAATCAAACACGATATGTCATGATTTGTTTAGACATCTTAACATCATCCTGTTTTGTACTATTGTACATTTGCCCTATCTCAGACCTGTAATAGAGTACTCAAGGTGGTTCTCAGGATCATAAACTAGAGGGAAGGGGAGCATATCCTTGGGCTCATCGCTACTCTGCTTCATACTACTGACCACAGAGGTAAAACAATGCTTTTTAAAAACCTCTGTTTTACTGTAGGCATAGGTCCGTCCAATGCCTGTTCTAAAATTAGAACTCAAACTGTTCTAATCATGTCCAGGTCTTAATGTTTCCCAGGAACCTATAAAGTCTTTTTGACCTACATAGCACCTATAGAAGTTGCTTCCCTAGTGTGTTGTGCTCAGGCAAGTAGGAAGCATTACGCAATGCAGAGTTTAAGTTGAAAGAACTATTGGGAATTTTTAATGAGAAACTAAATCGTGGAAATAAGGAGGAGATATCTGAAATGGAGCAAACCCTATGGTTATATTTTTGGTTACCTGCATGGTGATGGAGACACTATTATATCTAAGAGACTATGTATGGCTCCAGGGTGAAAAATTAGTTCCCAGAATCCAGTGAAATCTTCTCAGAGGCCATATTTTGCCATTAGGAAGCAGAGAAGAGAGGCAGGGATTCATTGTTGCAGCCTTGGATCTGTCAGGTGAGAGCCCTATCCAGGGAAGGGTCTGGGGATACTGACACTTCTGCTGGAGTCAGACACTTGATTCAAAACCGTAAGACTTCACTACTGGTATATTTGCAAAAGCAGAGGCAGATGATGGGGTAGAGTGTACCCTCATCAAGTTTTCTGATGACAGAAAACTGAGAGAAGTGGTTGATCCACCAGAGGGTTGTACTGCCATGCAGACAGACTTCAACAGGCTGGAGAAATGGACTGACAAGAACCTCATGCAGTTCAACAAGGGGAAGTGCAAAGTCCTGCACCTGGGGATGAACAACCCCATGCACCAGTAACATCCTAGACGCCACCCAACTGGAAAGCAGTTTGGCAGAAAAAAACCTGGGAGTCATCCTGGTGGACACCAACTTGACAATGAGCCAGCAGTGCTATTTTCTTTATCCCATCATAGCTCTTTCTGGTCACACAAATAAATATCCAGTAAGCTAAGGAGAGAGAGAAAGGAAAGGAGAATGATTGGTTCTGTACTCTTGTTATTAGTGAGTTAACCTGACAGATGGGAGCTGTCAGTTTAACTACCTGCTCCAATCAATATTTGTGTAAAATGGAAGTGCTCCAACAGGAGAGATTAAGAAAGACCCAGCCTGTTGTTCACACCATTTATTTGAGAGCAGGGTTCCATTAATATGTACACAGCTGTTTTTTCTATAGGTTGTCTTTGCTTTAGGCTTCTTAGGTGATCATGCCTGAATGTTTGGTCTTGCTAGAGAGGTCTAATCTTAGGCAAAAGAATGGTTAACCAGCCAGTCTTCACAGGATTTTCAGAAATGTTGCCTGGACAGCTCATCAGACACACAGCAATTCTAGTATGTTAAATGTGAATGTGGCTTCATATTTACAGACCAGTGGAAATGTAAGTCTTCCTGGGAATTCTGAGCAATCAGTAGGACTTACATAGTGAACTTGCATATTAAAATATCAAAGTATCTAAACGCTCACCAAATTATGGCTAAAGTGACCTAATAGCTAAGGTAAAAAGAGTGTTGGGGACGAAATTTCTTGCTATTTAAGATAGTGTTTTACTATGAAGTCAGATGGACAGCAGAGCACAGGTCATGGCTGGACATGAATGAAGCAGGGAAAAGGTGTAAAGTTCTCTTTCAGCCACAGCTAAGCTAACTGGCTTGGCTATACACAGTGGTACTGCGTTTAAATATAACAGGGTTCAGCCCTTTCTCTAAGGAACTCTCTGAGGGTGTCTCAGGAGCCAAAGTCTATGGAATATTCTTAAAGAAAATGTGCAGCTAAGCAATGCTGAGGATGCTGGCCTCAGGTGATATGATGATGTGCACAGTCTATGCCAGTACAAATAGAAAAATACTTGGAGATTTCCAGTTTATCGACAGTTTACTATGCCTGGTATCCTATGCACTGCATAGCATTGTTATCATTCTGTTATGCTATGGATTTCATGTTTTGTTAGTAATTTTATTATTGAATGTATGCATCATCTGTTTTTATAACTGTTCCTCCTTACAAAGAAATGAATATTGTTCAAAGACATACCATATAATTTTGTGCTTTCTCTTTCTGCCAATTTTATTATCTCAATTAACTAATAACACTATTCCTAGAGCTGAAGATGCTAGTGCAGAAAGAGAGATGTCTTGGCGTGACAAGACATTGTTATAGATTGAAGTTTTTATTGCTACTAAATAAATAAAAGCAAGAATTGAAAATGAGATGATTGCTCTGTCACTCACTGAGCTCAGTAGGCTTGGTTATAAATTCATTTACTGGTCCTCTGAACAGGTATCCACTACCAAAAATTAGGTCTTCTGCTCATTTCTACTCACACAAACACTTACAACACAGTTTGAACTAAACGGGACAATGTCACCTGCGCGCACCTGAAAAAGTCTTGGCATTCAAAGGTCACAAGTCACTTCATATTTTTCCACTAGTAGTTATAATAAAGGTCCATTAACTGGATTTGCATGAGTTTATGAGTAGCTAAAAATGAAGGGGCAAGAGTGGGGACAGAAAGCCTAAATTGTCTGTCTAGAATACAAAAAAAAACCCAACCAAATTCTTCTAGGCTTTCCTTTCTTCCGCTGGTAAAATATGCGGGTACCTCAGTTGGTTTGGAGGAAGCACTGTTGAACTCACAGCTGTTTTTCTGAACTGGCAGTTAAAAATCACCATACAGCAAATGAGCTCCCTATGTTTTGATCAGGGGATGGTGTCTTATGCTCTTTCTGTATTTCCTTAAGTCTCTACCTAGAAGTCTCTGCTTTTGTCCTTGTCCTTTCCTCTTCCTTTCTCCTGCCACCGTTGTCCTTGCCCTTCCCTCTCCCATTTCTGGAAAAACTCCTATTGGAGTGACAATAATAAGCCACACAAAACTAACTTTTTTGGGCTCCCTTGTTTTCTTTTCACTGACGGAATACCTGACCTGGAGTTGAATGGTGTGTGACAACGAGCAAGCACTATATTAAAGTAAATTTTACAGGTAATAAATAACTGTAAGGTAAATGTGCTTGAGGAAAACAGGAGGAGTAAGTCTTCAAGGCTGTTAATCTAACACCTTTATGAAAGGCAGCAAGTAAGTTGTGAAATGCAACAATTGTCACAACTGTATTCACAAACTAAGAAGTGCATGAGCCTGTCAAGGCACTTTACCTTCTAAAGTCATTAGCACTGGATTCTTGTTTGTAGTTACTGCTCAGGATAGACTGAGGATTTTGCTGGAGACTGAAATCACCTATATATTTATAAAGCATGGAGAGGGAGAGGGGATTCCTTCCCTAACAAGTATGTTACATTTTGAGGGGGAAGGGCCATCTGCAGAAAATAGACCAGTTGTCTTGGTTATCTAGTCTCATGCCTTTTCTCTGAATAGTAAGAAAACGTCCTGTTAGTGTCAAATAAATTTGCAAAAAAATACTGATAAATTTGCAAAGTAGACACATATTTGTCCTTTGAATGAGGCAAATATCCTCAACCTACCCACTTACTATTAATCAGTACTTGCATTAGTTCAGTGACCTACCTTGCTTTTTTGTTAAAATGAAGCTTCCAATTACTTCTTAGCCTGAAAAAGGATGCCCTTTCAAACCATGCACACCCTCCAAACACATCCCTTTAACTGTACTGCTTTTCAAAACACAAAAGAAACAACCACTAGGCAGAGAATGAAATTAATATTAGCGACTTGTGCTTTGGCAGTGTTCTTTTCTTCTTTTTTACCTTTCATACATCCTTTTTAATACTAATAAGCTCTGGCTTCTAAAATCACTAGTGTATTGTTAAAAACTTGTAATTTACAAAACACAGAAAGTCACCTAAACTTTGGACTGTGCTGTTACATTCACCAAGTAATTCAAATGGGGAAAATGTATATGTTTTTAAGTTTCTCCTGTCAAACTCATAAGTGCTGGCAGTTGAAGGACACAGAAAAAGGAGACTGCAATATTGCAGCTGGCATCTGAATCACTGTCCTGAATACTCCACGCAAGAATCTTACCAGTATATTGCTAGCATGTTGTACTCAGTGACTTTTCCTGCCCTGAGTATGGGCTCTCTGGAGTGTCTGCAGCTGGTATTGCAGGGAACATAACTTAGGTAAAAACTGTGTCTGAAGTAAAGCCTGGCTCAGATGCCTTGCTCTGTGACTGGGTCTACAGGGATAGTTTAATCCAAATTTGCGCTTGAGTGTCTGAACTCATCGTTCATTCACATGTGAAAATCTCTACTGCTTACAGTTTTCCTTACAAGATTTAAACCAAGTTCTCTAAACTGCTCAGGATTTCCAGATATCTGCTGATCCTCTAGTCGTCCAACTTACAGCTCTGGATTTAAGACTGTGAAAGTTAGTTTCCTTATTTTTTTTCCATAGAGAACAGGAAAGCTCAGCTAATAAAACCTGTTTGTAGTTCTCAATATTTCATTTAAATTCTCTTTGGGTGGTCAAGGAAATCACAGGATTCTTGCCTTCAAAGATTTATCTTGGTACTTACTGGAAGTAAGTGGACCGGCAAGTAGCTGTATGTTACGCAACATGCAAATACTGCATATTTAACATACTCTAATACATGAGATGAAGAACAAATGTAGTCAAGAAGTCCTTAGATTCAATGCTTGAGAAGTTCAGGAAACTGCCAGATTATGCTATAGAGATTTCTGTGTTGGGCAAGTTAATGATTGTTCATTGGGTATAATTTCATCACTGTACACTGGGTGTAGAGGTCAGCCTTAGAAAATCATCTGCCACATGAACAGGCTTAAAAACCATGAAAAGCCTTGGTGCATACATGTAGTATACGTGGAAAAAAGTGAAAACTTGAGGGCTACAAGGCATGGCCTAGTATTTTTTATTTCAAGCAGAGGCTTGAACCATGCATGTGAGCCACAACACACCTAAACTTCCATGTAACACAGGTTACATGGATTCAGCCTGATACTCCTGTGTGGTCATGAGTGAATATGGGAGAAAGCCAGTGAAGGAAACTCAGAGCCACCCCTATTTTTGGTCTTGTTGTGCACCCACACCTGGTCTGCACCACCTAGCATACATTTGAAGTGCTCTTGTGCCCTTGCTGTGGAGCTGACAGAGCCTTCACAGGAGGATCCTGGTGCTGCATGCTACAGGGACAGCTGGCATCTGTAGGCCGCCTGAATCTAATGTGTATGATAGACCAGACTACAGGTCTATGTTATGGTTACCAGCCAGATATAGATTTTGGGTCACTCCTGTGCTCAGTTAATTGTCATCAATCCAGAAAAGCTTTAAATGGCCATGTGCAGGAACCTATCAAATGCTACTTCTCCCAGAGCTTCAGCTATATCTTTGGCAAATCTTTGGAAAATGCATTGCCCAAAAGCTAAGTGACCTCTGACACCATCCAAAAATTGGGGAAATAAAATGCATGTCCTGAAGTCAGTGATATATTGGGTACTGGATCAAGATCTGATAAATAAGGACTTTCTTAGTTTTAAAATCAAGGATGGGGAAGTCCGGTGTGTACCTCAAGGGGATTTGATTTTGGGTGAAAATAGCCAATGAACTGAATTGTATGATGTTAATTGTTGTATGATATTGTATATCATCATTTCTATGGTTGCTATCAATGGTATAGCAGTAAAAATCACCCAGAATAATGAAGAATAACTCCGATGAAACCGAGCAAAGTGCAACAATGATAGAACCGGACGAGAGCAGCGATACTGAAATGAGAACTGGCTTCAGGATGCACGAGCCCAACAGCACACACCATCTCTCCTGCCCTGAAAGACTGTTATGACAGATGGAGCCCAAAGTCATGGACTAAAAGAACTCAATGGACATTTTAGAGGGATGGCCCATAGACTGAGGGAATTACATCTGTGTCTATATATCTAAAGGCAGGAAAAGTGGTGATGATTAATTGGAATGTATTGGAAAATGTGAGACCTGGGCATGACATAGATGGTATAGAATAAGGTGTGGATACTGCCCTGGTTCCAGCTGAAACAGTTAGCTTTTTTCCCAGTAGCTGGTGGGAGGTGCTGTGTTTTGGATTTGGTATGAGAGGAGTGTTGATGGCCCATTGATGTTTTGATTGCTGCTGAGTGGTGCTTGAATGGGGGACTTTTCGGCTTCCCATGCTCTGCCAGGTGCATGGGAAGCTGGGGGGAGGGAGCATAGCTGGGGCGGCTGACCCAGCTGGCCAATGGGGTATTCCATACCATGTGATGTCAGGCTCAGTATATAATTAGGAGTCGTGGTCCGTAAAAGGGGGGGCTTTCATGGTTCGGGACACTTGGGGTGTCGGTCAGTGGGTGGTGAGCAGTTGCATTGTGCATTGCCTGCTTTGTATATTCTATTATTGTTGTTGTTCTCATTGTTATTATTACTGTTCTACTTTGTTTTATTTCAATTATTAAACTGTTTTTATCTCAACCCATGAGTTTTCCTACTTGTGCCCTCCTCATTCTCTCCCCTGTCCTACCTGAGGCAGGGTGTGAGCGAGCAGCTGCGTGGTGTTTAGTTGCTGGCTGGGGTTAAATTATGACATAGGTTTTTTAGAAGAAACCATAGAAGTAGTTGAAAGTTAGGCCTATGTCTGATGTCATACATAAGTGTTCCAGACGTAGAGGAGGAAAGAACACCTCCATCACTGGGGACATGTAACGTTGTGTTTTTCTTTAAATGATGGCTTCCATTCTCCTCTTTTATTCTACAGCATAATTCCATGAAATAATTATTACAGTATTGATTCTGGGTTGAAACCTCAGCTTCTGTTCTTGTCCCTCTATGCTTTTTCCCACATAATAGCCAGAAAGTACCCAGAAAATTATCTTTAAAGAATGATTGAAGATTCTCCCACTCTAAATGAGTTCCCATGGTGGCACAGAGCCAGAGAAGCGTGCATGGAAAGGGTTGATTAGGGATAGACTTGAGATGTCCTACCTGATTGCTGCAGTCAGTTTAGTTTAGATCAGCTATAATAGCCTTTTCAGTGAAATTAAAAAAAAGTAGCTTTGAACCACTTCCATTTCATGGTCCCCTTCTCATCTGTGCTAAATATGACCTCAGCATAAACTGAAACTTTGCATATGATAACTCTACATTGTTTCAGGTTTTCTACAGAGACTCTGAATGTCTTATAGCAATAAACTCTTTGATACAAGAACAAACAGATGAGTTAACTGCTGGAATAATTGAATCAGTCACCAAATCTAAACTGTTACAAAAGGTTTGTCTTTTAGGAAAAAAAGTCTATTCAAAGAAATGTTTTCTTGTCCAGCATGTTTCTGCTTTGCTAAGGAAAAAAAGAAAAAAAAAACAACAACACCCAACAGCTGCTTGTCCTTTGGTCAGTTGTCCTTAGAGACAGATGCCAAAACTCATTCTGAAGCTGATAGTTTCCCCTTAAAGAAAAATATGGCAGTGGTACATTTGCAGAAATGTCACCATTTTGTTGTTGTTCTTGAACAGCCCTTCTGGTCATACTTTCCTGCTTTTTCCTCTGTTCTGCAGAGCTTTCAAAATAGCATTGTGCTTAAACTTTAAATGATATTTCAACTTACTGCAAAAGCCCAAGGCGTTGGCATACTTCCAAGGCATTTAGGACTTCTCTCCCTTCAAAAAGAGAAAGAAAGGAGAGTGTGTAAGAGGACGGGGGGGGGGAGAAACAACTTATAATGAATTCCACACCTGCATAGCTGAAAGGTGTTTTATGTATTAGAGGTCTCTGGAGTTTTTCAGGTCTGGAGATTATAATGTAGCAATTAAAGCAGGCATTGTAGTAGCACTCATTATCTTAGCAGATCTCTATCATCTATAATTGACAGAGAATGTTTAATTTGAGACATTTAGTAAAAAAATGTCTGGAACAGTTACATTAAGTAGAGGGGAAAGAAACCATGGTTAGGGTCATATTACATTTTGAAAGATGAAATAAGCAATAATTCTGTGGAAACTTCCATTTCCAAGGAAAAACAACAACACAGATGTGGTTCTTGCAGTAAGAATTAGTAGGGTTGATGCATTAATAAAAGGATTAATTGCCAAGTTTCTTGGTTTTGGCTTCTAATAAGTCATTTGCGATTTTACTTCATCCACTAACCTCAGCCGCTTTCACTTTATTTTTGAGTAAATGCTTTGTAAAAAGAAAAACAGTCCTGGAAACACTGAAGGAAGGAGGTAAGGAGAAAGATTTCCTGAATCAATGTTTATTTAAAAAGTGAACATTGGTCATATCAAAGCATCAGCAGACACTCTAAAGTACTCCAGCTGGGGTCACTCTCTTAACAGCAGTGGAGATGTTTGGGATCAGTTCCACCCATGTCGAGAGTACACACGCTCCTTTATGTAAAACTATTCTTTTTTCCAAGTAGTGGATCCCAATGACAGCAAATAAAGTTATCTGCTCCTGTGACTACATCATATCCCAATACAATTCCCATTTTTCATGTATTTCTCTATGATCTAGAAAGAAACAAGTGCTATTACAGCATTCTTGTAGGTGTAAATAGACCACAGAGCTGCAACTATGCGATTAAAGTTGCGTTTATTCATAAAATAAACCACAGCCTTGTCTAGGTTAGGTTTTTTGCAGCTGATATTATTTACTTTTGGAAAATCTTGTCCAGTGTCTGAGAAAAGCTGGGGATATCACCATAGTAGCTGAACACCAGGTCACAAGGACTGAAAGACTTAATAGATTCTGGTCACTTCTGAATGGATAAACAGGAAAAAAAGCAGTGGAATGTGAAATGGAGGAAAGTTGGAATTCAGGCTGAAAGGCTAGAGTTTACAAATCAGAAATTCAGACAATTTTATTTAAAAATCTTAAAGGCAAACTATCAAAGAAATAGCAAAAGCTCTGATACCTTCTCCACTCCACACTTCTTAAATCTGACAAGGTTATTGTGTGAAGTTTGGTAAACTGCCACATTAAATGAACAAATATTATTATCTATGAGTCGTTTTCTTCCAACCATTCTTCCAGATTATTTTACAATCCCATTTTGCCAGATTCTATTGGATATAAAAAGACCTGTGTCACATATACTCAGAAAACATACAACAACAACAACAAAAACCACTTCTTAGCTGTTACATAACATTAGGAGAATGAGGATAATGTGGAATATGTAGTCTAAAAGTTGAAAGTGGCTGGAGTAGTTTGTTGCTTAAATTTTTTCACAAATATGTTTCTCAATGGGAGTGTAATAAGACTAATTCACAGGTCATAAATTATACTTATGCTCCTCAGAAAAGTACACATTATGTGTGCTCTAGTGGAGAGTGAATCCTCCATTGAGAAGACTTAATCATTTACAGTGCGCTAAGGAAAACAAATCTGTACCGTATCCTCCACAGATCCACTGGAATGAGCTTTTCCTGCTTTACTTCATATATCCCAGCTGAAGCAAATGACTGCAGTAACCTGAAAATTCTCCTATGTATGAAACAGCCACCATGTTTTAGACATTTTGTTTACTTACCTGTAATTCAGGGAACATGAGAAGTCATTGAGAAAAAAAAACCACATACTAATCTTTTATTAACTCAGGACAAGAGATGAGCATCCAACTCATTGATGTGATACTCAAAAACCCATTTTATGTTTCTACCTTCCAGAAAAACATGGGAAAAAATAATAGGAAGCAATCTGAAAGAGGGTCTCAGGAGCAATAGCATGTAGACTGACTCATAAAACACAGCGGGGAAAAAAAGATGGCTATTTTATAAATGTAAAGAAAGAGCAGGCCCTTTGCAAAGAGATGCAATTATTGATCGAGAGGAGATTATATGAATAAATACATACCTACAGAAAACCTAGAGCAAAACTATTAAAGAAATGCCAGTAATTGAAACTAAACATAAAATTCCACAATAGCATGCTTGTCAGAATTGCTTCTAGACATTAGTGCTGGATGGAAATAGAGAGTTGGATCAAAAGCAAGTAGGATTCTCAGTTAGTCTTTTTTTTTTTTTTGTGATTAGCTGCTCACACAATCCTCAGTAGTGCAGCCAGATTTATTTTACAGCTAATCTGTACTGTGTCCCCATCGTTTGTCTTGTATTATTGGTTCAATCTATTTTTCTCTATTTTTATCTTTTCTTGAATAGCTTCTGACCTTTTTAGAAGAATTGATACAAATGGGGATAGCTTGACTTTTTTTCTTTCTGTGTAAGCTCTGGCCTCAATAGTTTCCAAGGTATGCAATCAGCCAAACACGTATGGTAGACACAGCTTTTGCTACTGCAGATGCTTCCCAAACTGGTCTTCTCTCTAATTTTATTTCTACATTTCTCCTGACTACAATTTATAGTAGATCTTGTCTGACAGTCATCAATTTATGGTATAGACCAAAAGTATTTTTGAAAATCAAAATGTCATGTTCAGTTCTCCTAATTAATTCTTCTATGTGCAAGTATGGGTGTTTCCCTTTTTCTGAGTGATGTCTTGCAATATCCAAAAGCTCAGTGAAAATCTCCATGGTAAGATGACAGAGCAGCTGGTGATAAATTCTTCTTAAACACTTTATTTTCTCTCTGACCCTACTCCTGTTATCAACACTGCTATGCTTCATGTATCAAGCAAAGAAGGCATTTTCATAGAAGCTGAAATAGTAAGATAAGTGTACTTGGAGAACTTTAAAAGCATGTGGAAGTACAGAATTTGTTTTTCCATAAAGTACTTATTGTCCAGATTGTTTCCTTTGTATTCTTGCATAACTCAGAAAACATCATTTGAGGGGAGAGGTGAGATGAAATTCATGGGGTGAAAGAAAGCTCATTCATGCAAGATCCCTGCTGACCTTGGGAGCTGATGCCAGAGCTCCTGGCTGCAGAAGACAAGCCTGCCTCATGCAGGCACCCGTTGCCAGGATGGGTTATCCCAGGCACAGTTGCTTGATTCACCAGCTGTTTGGGGTCCAGATGATCTCCATAGCCATATGAGCTTTGCCAGGATTTGCCTCATTTAGTACTCAGTAATTAGTTATGATGACTTTGTCCAGTATTTCATGTGGTGAGGGAGTGTGAATTCAGAAGAGAGACGAGAGTTTTATGAATCCTAAAACTTTCACAGTGATCGACATTTTGTTTTCTGAAGAAAAGAACCCTTGCAACCTATACACCTTCCTTTTGTGGCATTTTAGTCCATAAGTGCTGCTTGCATTGGTAGAAATCTGCAGACACAACAGTCACAGTGATAGTATAAAAAAAATTAACATGCCAGTTTGGCTCTGGGTTGAGAAAAAAGTTGAGCTATGGCAGAGGCATAGTCTAAAAACACTTTGTGAATATTTAACAGGAGCACATGCTTAGATTTTTTAAATAATTTTGTGGGGCAAAGGAATCTAAGCCTGCATCTGCTCTGACCCTTCCATATTCTCTTTATCATGATGAAAAGTCACATTTCTATTTTTCTTTGCAATATTGGAGGAAATAGCCTGTACCCACAAAAAGCAAGTGTATATGACCTAGGTGAAACCAGACATGCAACTTAAAGCCCAAATGAGTACATATAACTTGTGTCAGCAGTATTTGCAATTATATGAATCACATTTAGGCAGCTGGCTGCATCTTTATACGTAATAGCATTAAAATGCTTAGATTTCTGAACAATTAATGACTTATTTAACAACATTAACAATTTGTGACTCTGCTTCAGGCTGTTAACTTTGAAAATGACCTTTCAAGCTCAATATGATTGATTTAAATGGTATTGTTACATTAATACTGATGATGTCACATACTGGAAGTTTCTACAGTAACCCATCTGTGGGCTGTGAAGTATGTTCCAATGGAAGACTGGGAACTTAATGTTAGCAATTCTAAGTATATAATAATGCAATCTTTTAATATATTAGTAACAATTTGATTATAAAGAGACTTCACAGGCGGAAAAAAATAAGGATCTCAGTCTCTTATGTAACACTGAAAGACACATTATAGAAACAGGAACTCCTCCTTAAAAAGAAATCCAGGCCTTGCTGTTCCTGTCTCTCTTTTCAGTAATTTCTTTAACTGAGGAGCGATTGTGCCTGGGCCTGATAAGTAACCACTATAACTTACAACATTAAATATAATTAGTTTTATCTACTGAAATAATGTATTCTAAATTAAATATCCTTTCTCAGCATTGTTGTCTGGCAGTTTTTCTTTTCCTGTTGTATGAGACTTATTGCTATTTAGCCAATGAGAAATACTATAAGTTAGTATTTTTTCCACCCTGATAGCTTTGAGATGTAACAAGAGAAAGCAACCCAGGACTTACAGACCTCTTACTGGTAACTCACCAAGCGTGGGAATATCTAGCTACAGTGATGCCCATAGTGCCAGCCTTCCGGTTTGAGTTCTTTTTCCCCCTAACTTATTTATAAATGGAAATATTTTCATATGGTTTATGCCAAATCATTCACTATCAGAAAATAAACGATTTCACCACTGACTAAATCCTATAATTTTAGTGTTGTGCCACTTAGTTTAATTAGGCTTTATACTAACTTCCTGTTATTTGCACAGTAAAAGCTTGGCTTGAGATATCTTTGGCTGAATTGCTTATAGGCTATTGTTTGTAAGAATTACTTTATGCAAAGAATAGAAAAACATTGTAGTTCATGAAACTTTCTCATAATACTCCCTTCTGCAAGGAGAGGGGAAAGCGATGACACACCTCTATACAAACAAACACAATCAAGGTTGAAAGGAAAATGCTTTGACAAAGGCTTCCAATAGATTTAATTGCAAGAGAAATTTCACACCTTCTGGTTTCTGAAAAAAACTAACAGCCTTATTTTACTGCAGATCACAAAGTGAAGGTAATTTCAATGGGAATGCAACTATTTCAAAACTTTCACACATATCCCTAAATTTACAAGAAGGAGAGAGACAGAGTGTGCCTTCTGATATCTGTGAAATTTGGAGGGGGGGAAGAGGGCTGTCTGCAGGAGTGACGGTATACTCCTACAGAGGTGGCTGCAAGTAGCAAATACATTGGTTCCTTTAGTCCAGAAACTTCCTCTTTATTTGTATAGTACCTGAATGGAGCAGGACCCTGATTCTGGGAATAGCCTCTAGTTACAAAGTTAATAACAGCAGCAGCAGACTGAATAATTACCTGATTTTCTCATATCTCATTGCATAGTGTTGTCAGGGGTTAAAAGGCACTTATTACGTTGGAGAATTTAGACCCTTAAAGTGGGTTTTTCTGGTACTGAATGCTCTCGGTCAACTGTTTCTTAACCCTGGGAATACATGTACTTAAATGCCCCAGGCACCTAGACTTGTGTTTTTTCTCTTGTACAGGGACACTGCAGTGCAGGGTAGGTTGACACCTGACAGGCCTGATCTGGATCCAACTGCATATTCCCCCAGACATATTCTCTTAAGCAACCTATTGAAAGCTAACGCAAAGGAACAGGACAGGGCATTGCCTGAAATGGATTTGTGGCTATCCTTTTTTGGAAGTGTATCCACAGAAAGAAAGGAAGTTTAGAGTTCCTTTCTCTTCAGTGGTTAACACACTTGTGCATGAAACCAGAGACCCCCATTTCCCCTGTAGCCTGCATGGGTTTGAACTCTTATATTCCATAAAACTCATATATTCCTGACTGCCTGTGTTTTGGTTACTTTGCATGAGCTGGGATGAGGGAGTGAAGGTAGAGAAATATCCCTCACACAGCCCGGTGCAGAAATGCCGCAAACGAGGGGGAAAATGTTTATGGTTTGAAATCATCTAGGAAGTTACTTGCTAAGTGTACAGATATTTTTAAGTGTTTAGATTTTAACAATACCACAAGAAAAGTGGATGTTCTTCTTTAGGTACATACAATGAAGCACTGAGGTTTCTGTATTTTAGAAATAAAAGATGTACAGACATACTCAGATGATGATGATCTCTCAGTAAAATCAATAGCACTTCATGCTTTTGAATTTTGTCTCAG
Source organism: Calonectris borealis (assembly GCF_964195595.1). Taxonomy (NCBI): domain Eukaryota; kingdom Metazoa; phylum Chordata; class Aves; order Procellariiformes; family Procellariidae; genus Calonectris; species Calonectris borealis. The sequence goes on along the minus strand of NC_134352.1, from coordinate 26,791,345 downwards.
TCTCTCCTCCTTTTTTTTTCATCTAGCTGACAATGCTTAAGATACCAGTAGGAGATCTGCTTCATTCATTCTCTGGTAACTATACTTGCCAAATAGAGTAACAAATGATAACTCCTGAGAACATGTCTTTTGTTTGCATTAAGCTCAATGCTTGATGAGTTCAGTCCAACAGCACCAACTATTCTGGCAGACACATTCAGAAATTAAAATTATCATGAAAAATAGGTCTGAAGATATCAGGTTGAAATTTAGCATAGACAAGAATACAATACCTAACAAAAAGGATAAATCAAACAAAAAAAAATGGGGAATATCTGGGTAGTCAGCCATCTGTAAGCAAATATCGTGTGGTTCACACACTACACCCAAGTCAGAAAAAGATAATTTTGTGGAAAAGTCATCCCTTAGTTGATCCTACCAGAATTATCCTGTGCAGAATATTCAGAAAAATGGCTTCGCTTCAATCTAGTTCTACTTAGAGCAGTCAAACCAGTAGCCCCAGTTATTAAAATTAATTAGAATGATATTGTTAGTATATATTAGTACCACAAGAGACACACCATCATTTTTCTCTGCTATAAACTTTCACCTTTCTCACGAGAAAACCCCCAAATATTATGACCGATTACTGAATAAATTAGGTGACTTTTCATAGATAGGACTTGATGACCTGTCGAGGCCCCTTCCAAGCCTACATTTCACTGATGTTAGATTTAGTTCCAAGTGAGATTCTATAAGATCCTATGCCGTGATAAACCTATTTTCTATATTTTGAAAGGAAGTTAATAGGTTATTGAGATATTAGCTAGATATATAATATGAAAACCAGATGTTAGTCAGGTTAAATATTTCTGGAAAAGTAATTGCAGGAGAGATGAAGCCAGCATTCAATGTTTGGCATGGAAGCAATATGTTGCAGTTATCTCAGCAAGTCATTCACGCTTCATACATCAGAAGGTATAAGTCCTTAAAGGGTCCTGCCTATCTAAAAGAGTGGAAAATTCCTTTCTCAAGCAGGGGAGAAAGGTATGTCTGTCATGTACCCGTAGTTTGTAGAGTCTATCTATCATCCCAGAGCACAGACATGGCCAAGGCTGATATGTGCCTCAGAGGAAACCGGGGAAAAAATCCAGTCCATCAAAGACAAATCCTTCCTGACCTCTATAGATTATTAAATGAAAACCTGAAGTATGAAATGTGATTAAGTTCATTATCATAATAAAGAACTGCAGCTGTAAGTGATGTTACCCATTTTTTTTTTTGAGTAAAAATTATGTAAGAAATTATATCTTAGTGTAATCCAGTTGTGATTCCCAGTGTTAGTTCAGATATAAATGCTGGAATTAAAGTTAGTCCAATGGTAAACTGGATCTGGACATAACTTCCATCAGTCCATTTTTAATAGAAATGGCATTTTTTTCTCAGTATGAAAAAGGGAGAAAAGAAGCAAAATTGCTGTGAATTTAGTCTTCTTACCTACCCACTTTATAAGCAATAACTGTAAAAGTTTTGAGGTTTTCTATTCTGCACATTGCATCATCCACAGTTTATCTAAGCACTATAGAGTATATTTAGCTAAAACAAATACTTGCATAAATCTGGTCAGAAGTAAACATGATTTTCTGGGTTTCTTTACAAATCTAATTGCTCCTGCAAAGAATTAGAATATGTTCCTTTTGCGATCATTCAGAGTAGCAATAGAGAAGGTACAGGATCTTGTGATATATGAACCTAAAATACCCACAGTTGATTCATAACAAAATTTCACAAAATTTTTGAAATCCATCAAGGGTAAGGCAAAGTCTTTTTGAGATCTCTCATGCCTTTTGAGGTCTATCAGCCTTTTGAGTATCTATCATGCATGGCTTTTAAACTGAGAAGTGTTATTCAAATATATTTGAAGTTATTATCTAGTTGGCAATAAGAAGTTCTCTTAGCAGTTACTTTGTTTGCAAGGCCATTAAACTCTTTTGTAACTTGGCCTGAGGTCCCTTTAGTCACTCAGGAAATAAACTGCCAGATGAAAATAAGTAGCACTTTTATTAACAAAGTAACTGCTTAGCTCCATGTCCTCAAAGGTTTTTAATGCATCCAATCAGTATTTAGGTCACTACTCTGCATAGCTTCTAACTCTGTTCAACCTTCTGGAAATATCTGCTCATCGCATTTACCAAATGGTTAACTTCATCATTAGTCCAGCCACATCCTCACTTATCATTACATCTGTCTGTAAGCATAGATACTGCCATACATGCCATTTACCCTTACGTGGTTCTCCTCTTCACAGATAAGTGCCAGCATTTTTTAAAAACTGCTGAAGACATGGTTTGATACTAAATGTAAAGTGAGAATGATGATATAAAATAAAATATTAATAAGTGAAAACATACTGTAAATTTTATGGCATAGGTATATAGTATAATAACACAATTTAACCATGCAATTGATTTCATATGGATTTTCTATTTTTTATGCTTTAAGGTGATCTTCAGAAAAACAAAGAAGGAAGTTTTCTCCTCTTCATTAATGCCTCCTGCATTCCCAAAATGCTTAGGTGCATTGCTGAAGCTTTTAGCCTTCCTCTGCACATCAAGCATTGATCATTGCCAGAGGCAGGAGACCTGGTTGACTAAGAATCAGATCTGTTACATATTCCTTAGTTCTATGAGATTTGGAATATCTTTCCTTTGTTGGAAAAGGGAACGGTATTTTAACAAAAATCTAGCCTGAGCTATATCTTGCAATCCCATTGGTGTTATCCTGTTCTTACAAAGGTTTGCATTTAGCACAAATTGAGTTAAAAAGCATGGAAGGAAATTCTTGGTATTTCTTTCACACGTTAATGTTAATTTGTTGATTAAATGTTAATGTTAATTAAGTGTTCATTTTTGTTAAATTTTATTTGTTGTTAAGTCCAGGATTTTGATTCAGAATATTTTAACACTTTAGCATGATCTTTAACAAGTTTTCAAAGTAGTTCCCTGGTGGTGAATGAGGTTCCCCTCTGCTGAGTGGCCCTGTATGCCCGTTATCCACACAGATACTTGATAGATTTGCTCAGTTCCTCTTGGATCACTTCCCAGATTAGTAGATGGCACATTTCCATACCAAGCCTGTTTAAGCCCATCTTTACAAAATCTAGAGATTTTACTTTGGTTGGGATCATTTGCCTGTATGACTTGAGGCAGGGAGGGAGGTTTAAACCACAGAATTAATTCATGTGTTTTTAAAAAACATTTTGGCTTGACAGTTTTTCATGGACTCAACCTCTTCAGTTTGTTTTGGTCTGCTTTTAGCACAAAAAATCACCAATGCAGAAAACACTGTTATACTTAATTCTCTCTGCATTAAGGCTACCAAAAGAAAAAGCAGTGACTGAATAGCTGTGAGGAGGAAAATCATAGCAACAAAGTAGGAAAAAGTTATGTGGCCTTCAAAACACCAGTCAGTGAAATCCTGTCCTTCAAATAAGAACTAGTTCAGCAATCTGAGTAAGAGTCAGAGTTGTCTGGCTAATGGCCTGGCAGTTTCAGCTTGGGAGATTTTCACAAACCAGGCTCAGAACTGGTTTGTCCCCTAGCAAAACCAGGCCATCTCTTATTTCATTGGTGATAACAAGATTTGAGCTGCAATCCTAAAATGACTATATCATATTTTTTCCATAATTATGTTCTGGATTGTAGAGTCACATATTTTGGGTAGTCACAATGCTCATGGGAGCACAAACAAACAAACAGCCCTGCCCAAAACCTTGTTTAGTAAGCTGTGCTTGTATGTCACACCAAAATTTGCTCTCTCAATTTACGTGAGCACTTGCATTCCTCAGAGATCACTCAGATATACCCATAGTATTTTGTTTAGGGATAAACATAACTTAGCATGCTTAGGCCTTTCTCTTCTATAATTTATTTCCAGGAGAAACGGGCTAAAACAACTTTTCACAAGATGCGTGTGTGCCATATAGATCTCAAAAAACATTTATGATGATGTTTGAAGCTTTGTTTTTGTTTGCTGTATGGGCAGATCCTGTAGTTACCTGCTGACTAGTGAAAAATACATTCAGATGGACAACAGATCAATTGAGCTGTTGATAGTAGTGCCTTTTATGAAATGTGCTATGGCTAATAGTCAACTTCTTATTGCTACACAGCCAACACGACAATGACCACAAGTGATCTTTGATTTTAGATTCTGGAAAGAACTTTTCTGATACAGTCAGGGTGACTCAAAAGGCTTTTGTATTCTGAAGACAGAGTTTGAAAAGACAAAATAAAAATGATAAGATTGAAATTATCTTCCTAATGTTTTTGCATGTTCTGCTTTTCCTTTGGGGTCCAGCTTGTGTCTTCTCCTTTCTTTATAAAAAAAAGGACAACACTTTTGTATTTGTGTTATGAATTAGACCTGGAGAACTTCCTTAAATGCAAACTTTTCCTAATTTTTCACAGTGAACTAACAGTTTCATTTAAAGTATTGATTAACTTGTTGGAGACATATATAATGCAAGCCACAAGCCTGATTGGTGTATTCAGTCAATATATTTCTTTATTCCAACAATTCCAAGAAAATCTAAAGGCTTCCTTAATAAGTATTTCACAGTTTCAATTGGTTTTGTTTTATTTTTAATGCATCTGCTCTGATGTGATAGCAGGTAGTAAATAGTTTATGACTTCTTAAAAATTCTAAGTTTTTGACACTGTCAGAAATTTTTGTGTATAATAAAAGGAAATATTGGTTGCTACCAGACACACAATAATTTGGTGCCAGACAAAGATATATGTATATTTATTACCAGAGAGTATAGGGCTTCCTATTAACTCCAGGCAAAAGCATCGGAACCCCTGGGATTATAATAATACATTAAAATCTTAATGTTCATTATTCACTGTGGAAATTTATGGCATCAATGCTGTGGACCCTCAGACCTTTTCTGAGGGTTTCTGGGATAAGGGCATTGCACATGTGGGTTGGCATTTGGTGATGTCGGCCAAATGGCTATTTTTGCATGTTTTCTTCAACATATTGAGTTCACACCTTCCCAGCTCTCTGCTTTTCTCTGTCCCAAAGACAGAAGCATAATTTCCAAACTCGGTGATTACAGCACTATAATTCATTCACCTCTAAGGATCAGATAATCCATAACAGTTAGCTCTTCCTGGAATGTCTAGAACTGTCCCTTTTGGCAGACACAGTGATTTTTCTTTTGGCCCACAAACAATGGTGATTTTCTGCATAGATTATAGGATGAAGGAAGTGACGATTCAATATGTCACTCTATCTTTTGAGTCAAAACTCAGTACGCTTTGGAACATAGGTTTGTGACGATATCTTCCCTGGAGAAATAAAATAGATATATCTTTACCAGTGTAAGAGGAAATGGCATATTTAATAAAGCAAATGACCACATTAGACCTCCCATCTTGACCACATTTCATTTTTGGCGAGATGTTGGAACAATATATTTTTTATTACAATTGAGTACAATACTTTTGTTCAATTCTCTTCAATACTCTTCTTCACTTCTGCTAATTTGCAGTGAGGCAAATAACATATAGAATTATATCACACACTGGAATATGAAAAAAGGATTGTAAATTCCTAATGCTGCAGTTTGTATTCCATGAAAATTAAGCAGCCAACTGTTGTCAAACATTCTGAGCTCCTCAAATGAAAGTAGCTGCATGTAAATTAAAGTAGATGCATCCCAGGGTTCGGAGTGAATTGGCTGGTGTCGTTCCCAAGCCACTCTTCATCATATTCGAAAAGTCATGGCAGTCAGGCAAAGTCCCCAGTGACTAGGAAAAGGGAAACATCACTCCCATTTTTAAAAAGGGTGAAAAGGAGGACCTTGGGGGACTATTGGTCAGTCAGCCTCACCTCTGTGCCCAGTAAGGTCATGGAGCAGATCCTTCTGGAAGACATATCAAAACATATGGTAGACAGGGAGGTGATTAACGACAGGCAACATGGCTTCAACAAGGGCAAATTGTGCCTGACTAATCCAATCACCTTCTACGATGGAGTGACTGCATCAGTGGACAAGGGAAGAGTTATGGATGTCATCTACCTAGACTTCTCTGAGGCCTTTGATAGAGTCCCCCACAACATTCTTGCTGTTAAATTGGAGAGATATGGGTTTGATGTATGGACTGTTAGATGGATAAGAAATTGGCTGGATGGCCGTGTCCAAAGAGTTACAGTCAGTGGCTCAATATCCAAGTGGAAACCAGTAACTAATGTAGTCCCTTAAGGGCCCATACTGGGCCCAATACTATTTAATATTTTCATGAATGATATAGACAGTGGGATTCAGTGCACCCTCAGCAAGTTTGCAGATGACACTAAGCTGAATAGTGCGGTTGATTCAGTAGAAGGAAGGGATGCCATCCAGAGGGAGCTTGACAGGCTTGAGGAGTGGGCCCTTATTGTACCTCATGAAGTTCAACAAAAAGCCACGTGCAAGGTCCTGCACCTGGATCAGGGCAGCCCCCAATATGAGTACAGACTGGAGGATTAATTAATTGAGAGCAGCCTTACGGAGAAGGACTTCGGGATACTGCTTGATGTAAAATAGTACATTAGCTGGCAATGTGCGCTTGCAGCCCAGGAAGCTAATCATAAAAGAAGCAATGGCCAGCAGGTTGAGGGAGCTGATTCTCCCCCTCTACTCTGCTCTTGTGAGACCCCATCTGGAGTATTGCATCCAGCTCTGAGGTCCCCAGCACAAGAAAGACATGGACCTGTTTGAGCAGGTCCAGAGGAGGGCCACGAATACGATCAGAGGGCAGGAACACCGCTGCTATGAAGAAAGGCTGAGAGAGTTGGCGTTGTTTAGCTTGGAGGAGAGAAGGCTCTGGGGAGATCTTATTAGAGACTTTCAACATATAAAGGGGGCTTATAAGAAACACAGACAAAGACTTTTTACCAAGGCCTATAGTGACAGGACAAGGGCCAATGGTTTTAAACCAAAAGAGTGTCAATTTAAATTGGATGTAAGGAAGAAATTTTTTTATGATAAGGGTCATGAGACACTGGAGCAGGTTGCCCAGAGAAGTTGCGGATGCCCCATCAAGGGTCTTGGACTAGATGATCTTTGAAGGTCTCTTCCAACCCAAAACATTCTGTGATTCCATGATTCCGTGATTCTATGATAAACATGAAGTAGTTTAGTTATTAATCTCTATTTTTTTTAAGCCAAAGTTTTCATTCATCTCTACCTGTATCACTAGGGATCTATTCTACTTTTTAATAAATTTTTTTTGACCTTGTTAATTTCTTGAATCTTCTTATGCAGTCTTTTCATGTTTATTCCCCTATTCCTGATGCAGAAGTGATTAGTGTAAGTGCTCATTAGATTTAAGTACTTTGTAAGATAAATAATGTAAATCTTAATCAAAATTTGCTCATGTATATCACATGTATATGTAAATGAAAGTAATTTAGATATTCCAGATACTCTGCTAAGCTTTTAAACCCAGGGAAGCAAAATACATCACAGCAAACTTAAATTGTTTTAAATATGACTGGGAGAGGTTCCAACAGATCAGCCAAATATTTTGGATTTTGTTTGCAGGTAGATATCAAAGTAGAAAATGGCTTGTGTCTGGTTTTGATATAAATTAAGTCAAAATTTTCTATGTTATCAAGATTTTTGTGTCTGAGAATACATGCCTAAACATTATTTTGTCTTTTACATGATCTTACCTAATAACCAAAACTAAACATCGTGGTATCAAAGACTGTTTCTTCACATTACGTTCAAGGTTGTTAAAGATTCTTTTTAAATCAGTTACCTGCTTTTATAATGTTTCCAAGTAAAATATTCTTTCTGACTGTTCAATTCTGAAAGTGGTTTAGCATACCATTTTCTATTCATACAAGTATATGTATGAACCATTTTAAAGTTCATGGAATTTGAAGGCATTTATCTATGTGAATAAAATATATTGGTGAGCTAATTAAAAAAAAAAAAATCAAGTCTCAGTAACCCTTGTGCTACTTAAGCATTAATAATATCTTGACAGTTAAGAGAGAGATCATGTTCCCTTCACACTCCCACAATGAGAACTGACAATGAGAGATTACCGTATCAGAGAACAACGTGCCCTTCCCATCAGCTCAGCTGATGGACAAAAGATCTTTGGAAAAGAGTTATGCTGATGATATGTTTATATCAGATTTACTTGTAATTTTTAGTAACTTTTTGCTCTCCTTTTAACTTCAGAGAATTGCATCACTTACGTGAAAGATGAATTTGGCCTCATGGGTGGAAAGTCTACTGACATTCAGAAAAATAGGTTCATGGCAATGCTAACAAAATGGGATAAAAAAGAAGGTCCTGCCCCTACTAGATAATAATACGCATTTCAGAACTCTGAAGAGAATAAGAGAATATCTTGCATTATTTTCTTGATATACAAAGCTCAAAATAAAAAGCTCTTTTTCCCTCCATCGACTATAATTCAAGAAATTGGAGACCAGAATGAAACTATTTTCTTCCATTGTGGAGCAATCCCAGACTCTGAAAGTACACCTTTTCTCACCTCTTCTACCACTAGATTCTGTCTTTTCCTTACTTTAGCCAACTCCTTCTTAGATTAATATCATTCCCAAGTAGAGAACAGAGAACACCTGGAGGATGAAATCGAATTACCCAGCTGATTTTTTTCCCTCTATTTAGTACATCATGCAGGTGTCTATTTTTTTCCCCACAGCACATACGTGACAATTATCAGGAAAAGAGCTACATAAAGGTTTGACATGAAGAGTTTCAAAAGAATCAGGACACCATATTGTCAGACATTCTCCAAACATTCGCTCTGTGGTCATTTTCTGCTTTCAGATCTGTTATAGAACATTTGAAGTGCAGACTTCTAGCTATCATTTTTCACTACTTACATATGTTAACCATTCTTACTGAGGGCACTTTATTCTTCACTTTATTCTCTTAAGCTATCATTATTCTTTTGGTGTTTAAGTATGCACTTCTTTGTCCTCAGCTGTTCAAATTCCTTTCAGGTTCGCAGTCATCCTTCTAAGGATAATAGTAAAATGATATAGTGAACAGTAGTAGCACACAGTCCTTCAGAAAGTCCTTGAAAGACACAAATTAGAGATGCTTTATAAATTTATTTTTAAAAATGTTCTATTTGCTATGCAGTTATGATCCCACTGAAACATTATCCTTTATTTCTCAACAAGCTGAGCCGGCAGTTTGTGTCCTATACAGTGGCTAGACTATTTTACGCCTCCCTTCTATGTTGTCAACCTGTGCTAACAGAAATGTTTATAAAATGCTGATACTGAAATATTGCAGCTTAACAGTTCAATAGTTCTTTAATGAGCCCTCTGTTTTATTAATAAAATGATTTATAGAAATATTTAATCTCACTGATTTACCATTAGCATTAATGAGTCTAGTTATTAAGCACTTTATTTCAGAATGTCACAAAAATAAAAACCCTGTAAAACACGCGGTATCTTGTACTAAGTTATTTTGTATTTAGAGGGAATCAATGGTATTGAAATCTCATGGTTTTTCCTCAGTTAAGCAGAGTTATTCATTAGCATAGATGACTCTTTTATGTAATTTCCCTGTCATTATTATTATATTTTATCCAAATAATTTAGAACAGGGCCAATCACAAAAGTAATCCCAAAGACCGAAAATAGAAGGGCATAACCAGTCAGTAGAAATAAAGGTATTTCCATTGTCCTTGACTGTTAAGCAAAGATTGCTTGATTATCGACTGCTAGTAAGAATCTGATTCTTTATTACTCTTAATTTAATTTCTTGAGAGAAATAATTTCTAACACGTTGTAGGTTATTACAAGGTATTTTAAAATAATACAACCTGTTTATATGTACCTTCATGTTGTTGTACAAAGTGCTATTAGGTAGGCAGCTTTCACCCAGCCTCATGCATTAGGAAGCTCATAAAATAGTCACTTTATTTTGGGAGTAACTTTCTACCAAGATGTCCTGGTTTTGGCTGGGATAAAGTTAATTTTCTTCCTAGTAGTTGGTATAGTGCTATGTTTTGGATTTAGTATGAGAATAATGTTGATAACACACTGATGTTTTAGTTGTTGCTAGGTAGTGTTTACATAGTCAAGGACTTTTCAGCCTCCCATACTCTGCCAGGTGCACAAGAAGCTGGGAGAGAGCATAGCCAGGACAGCTGACCCAACTGGCCAATGGGGTATTCCATACCCTATGACGTCATGCTCAGCATATAAAGCTGGGAAAAGAAGAGGTAAAGGGGGATGTTCAGAGTGATGGCATTTGTCTTCCCAAGTAATCGTTACTCATGATGAAGCCCTGCTTTCCTGGAGGTGGCTGAACACCTGTCTGCCGATGGGAAGTAGTGAATGAATTCCTTGTTTTGCTTTGCTTGCGTGCGTGACTTTTGCTTTACCTATTAAACTGTCTTTATCTCAACCCATGAGTTTTCTCACTTTTACCCTTCCAATTCTCTCCCCCATCCCATTGTGGGGGGAGTGAGCGAGCAGCTGTGTGGTGTTCGTCTGCCTGCCGGGTTACATCACAACAGTCCTTTTTGGCACCCAATGTGGTGCTGGAAGGGTTCGAGTTAACGACAGGTTTGATTGGAATGTGCTAGATTACATTTATAGCTGTTATTGCTGTTTAGCTATTAATTGGCAGGCTCCTGTGCTTGCCATGGGGCTTGCTTGCCTTACTGTACATTAGAGTCTAGTGCTTGTTAGTGGCTGCTTTTTGCTTTCGCTGCTTGCTGTACTGTTGAACTGCTGATCACCTTACTCTGCTGTGCCTGGGAACGTTCTGATAACAGCAATGGGGATGCGCCTGGGCTGGCAGACGGCCAGGGCATCGCTGCTGTTTCTGTGCTGCTGTACTGGGCAGGTTGGAACTCCAGTGTGAGCTCGAGTTAAAGCGACTGTGACCTGTGAATGAGTCCACGCAGGAGCAGGACACCCCGAGGCGTCTGTGATCGTGGATAAGCCCATGCCCGAGCAGGTACATTTCAAAGCATCTGTGCCATGATTATGTCTGTGCCTATGGTCTAGTCCAAAGGGACCAGAAGTCACTGAGGCGAAGGGCTCTGGAGCGCTGGGGGACCCTTTCTAAAGCGGTAAAACCGCAGCAAAACCCGCAAAGGCAAAAGCGCAGGGAGAGAGAGGGTGCTCCAGCCCATCCCCCCAAGCTGGAGGAGTGAGCTCCTGACAAGCAACAGCTCTGACTCAGTGTGGGTGAAGATAGGAGGGACAGCGGTCAAACCTCCCAACATACAACAGCAGCCCCCTATGGCGGCTACCAGGGTGGGCAAACAGGATGTGGCATGTCAGAAGGGTGTGGCACAGCAGTTTGCGCAGCAGTTCGCGCAGGGAAGGCGAGGGGACAGGGCACAGCCCCCCTCCTGGCTCTAGAGGCTAACTCAACTAGTGGTCATCACCCTCCCACAAGAGGAGGCTATGGTTTCCTCTCAACCGAAAACCATCACCAGAAGGAATGTAGTAACCCAGACGGAGCCCCCACACAAACATACATCTGTCCAGGTCTCCAGCTGCAGGGAGTGCCTGAGGCTGTCGCTTGTACCAGAGGACAGCAGAGACAACATCTGTGTGCAGTGTGACCAGGTGAATGATCTGCTCAGCCTGGTGGCAGAGCTGAAAGAGGAAGTGGAGAGGTTAAGGACTACCAGGGAGTGTGAGAGGGAGATAGATTGGTGGAGCCACACCCTACCATCCCTGAGGCAAGGGCAGCACATGGAGGCTCCACAAGAAGCAGAGGATCCCCTACCCTTTTGCCACCAGGCAGAAGGAGGGGACCTAAGAGATGGGGGGGAATGGAAACAGGTCCCTGCTCAGGCCGCCAAGTGAATCCCGCCCAATCTCCCTCACGTTCCCAGTTGCCCTTACAGAACAGATACGGGGCTCTGGATCTTGAGGGCCAGACAAACAAGGATGTAGGTGAAGGCCCATCCAGGGGGTTGCCCGAGGCGAGGCAGTCAGCCCCACGCATTACGACTGCCTCTGCTAAGAAAAAAAGGAGGGTAATTCTCATAGGTGATTCCCTTCTGACGGGGACGGAAGGCCCAATATGCCGACCAGACCCATCCCACAGGGAAGTCTGCTGCCTCCCTGGGGCCCAGGTTAGAGACATTACTAGGAAACTCCCTGGTCTGGTGCAGCCTTCTGATTATTACCTGCTACTGGTTGTACAGGCTGGCAGTGATGAGGTTGCAGAGAGAAGTCCTGAAACGATCAAAAGGGACTTCAGGGCACTGGGGCAATTGGTGGAAAGATCAGGCACACAGGTAGTGTTTTCCTCGATCCCTTTAGGGGCAGAATACCGAAAGGAACAAGAAAACACACCTGATTAACATGTGGCTCAGGGGTTGGTGCCATCGGCAGAATTTTGGCTTTTTTGATCATGGGGAGGTTTACACAGCACCGGGCCTGCTGGAGACGGAGTTCAGCTGTCTCATAGGGTGAAAAGGATTCTCGCGTATGAGTTGGCGGGGCTCATCGAGAGGGCTTTAAACTAGGTTCGAAGAGGGAAGGGGACGAAACCAGCCTCACTAGAGAAGAGCCTAGGGGCGGCACGCCAATGTTGGGGGTGAAATCGATAGCCCAGCTCAAGTGCATCTACACCAATGCACGCAGCGTGGGTGGCAAACAGGAGGAGCTGGAAGCCGTTGTGCAGCAGGATAGCTATGACTTAGTCGCCATCACAGAAACATGGTGGGATGACTCTTATGATTGCAGTGCTGCAGTGGATGGCTATAAGCTCTTCAGAAGCGACAGGCAAGGAAGGAAAGGCGGTGGGATGGCTCTGTATGTTAGGGAGTGTTTCGATTGTCTAGAGCTCAACGATTGTGATGATAAAGTCAAGCGTTTATGGGTAAAGATGAGGGAGAAGACCAACAAGGCAGATATCCTGCTGGGAGTCTGTTATAGGTCACCTAACCAGGACGAGGAGGCAGATAAAGCATTCTACAAGCAACTGGCAGAAGTCTCACAATCGCTAGCCCTTGTTCTCATGGGGGACTTCAACTTTCCGGATGTCTGCTGGAAATACCACACAGCAGAGAGGAAACAGTCGAAGAGGTTCCTGGAGTGTGTGGAAGATGATAACTTCCTGACGCAGCTGGTAAGCAAGCCTACTAGGGGAGGTGCCTTGCTTGACCTGCTGTTTACAAACAGAGAAGGACTGGTGAGAGATGTGGTGGTCGGAGGCCGGCTTGGACTTAACAACCATGAAATGATAGAATTCTTGATTTTTGTGAGGCAAGGAGTGGGGCGAGCAGAACCGCTACCATGGGCTTCCGGAGGGCAAACTTTGGCCTGTTCAGGACACTGGTCGAGACGGTTCCTTGGGAGACAGTCCTGAAGGGCAAAGGGGTCCAGGAAGGCTGGACGTTCTTCAAGAAGGAAGTCTTAGAGGCGCAGGAGTGGGCTGTCCCCATGTGCCGTAAGAAGAATGGGCGGGGAAGGCGACCGGCCTGGCTGAACGGGGAGCCCTGGCTGGGACTCAGGGATCTCATTAGGTCATGCAGAGAGGAAATTAGAAAGGCAAAAGCCCAGCTAGAACTCAACCTGGCCACTGTCATGAGAGACAACAAAAGATGTTTTTACAAACATATTAATGACAAAAAGAGAGCCAAGGAGAATCTCCATCTTGTACTGGATGCGGGGGGGTAACATTGCCACCGAAGATGAGGAAAAGGCTGAGGTACTTAATGCCTTCTTTGCCTCAGTCTTTAATAATCAGACCAGTTATCCTTAGGGTACTCAGCCCCCTGAGCTGGAAGACAGGGACGGCGAGCAGGATAAACCCCCCCATAATCCAAGAGGAAGAAGTTAATGTCCTGCTGCGCCACCTGGACACTCACAAGTCTATGGGGCCAGATGGGATCCACCCAAGGGTACTGAGGGAGCTGGTGGAGGAGCTTGCCAAGCCGCTGTCCATCACTTATCAGCAGTCCTGGTTAACTGCGGAGGTCCTGAACGACTGGAGGCTTGCCAATGTGACGCCCATCTACAAGAAGGGCCGGAGAGAGGGTCCAGGCAACTACAAGTCTGTGAGCCTGACCTCAGTGCCAGGGAAGATTATAAAGCGGTTCATCTTGAGGGTGCTCACAAGGTGTGTGAGGGACAACCAGGGGATCAGGCCCAGCCATCACGGGTTCATGAAAGGCAGGTCCAGCTTGACCAGTTTGATCTCCTTCTATGACCAGGTGACCTGGCTAGTGGATGAGGGAAAGGCTGTGGATGTGGTCTACCTGGACTTCAGTAAAGCCTTTGACACTGTCTCCCACAGCATTCTCCTAGAGAAGCTGGTGGCTCACGGCTTAGACAGGTACACTCTTCGCTGGGTAAAAAACTGGCTGGACGGCTGAGCCCAGAGAGTTGTCATGAATGAAGTTAAATCCAGTTGGCAGCCGGTCACGAGCGGTGTTCCCCAGGGCTCAGTACTGGGGCCGGTCATCTTTATCAATGATCTGGATGAGGGGATTGAGTGCACCCTCAGTAAGTTTGCAGATGACACCAAGTTGGGCGGGAGTGTTGATCTGCTCGAGGGTAGGAAGGCTCTGCAGAGGGACCTGGACAGGCTGGATCGATGGGCTGAGGCCAACTGTATGAGGTTCAACAAGGCCAAGTGCCAGGTCCTGCACTTCAGCCACAACAACCCCAGGCAACGCTACAGGCTTGGAAAGCTGCCCAGAGGAAAAGGACCTGGGGGTGCTGGTTGACAACCAGCTGAACATGAGCCGGCAGTGTGCCCAGGTGGCCAAGAAGGCCAAGAGCATCCTGGCCTGTATCAGAAATAGTGTGGCCAGCAGGAGCAGGGAGGAGGGAAGTGGGACTGTTTAGTTTGGAGAAGAGGAGGCTGAGGGGAGACCTTATCACGTTCTACAACTACCTGAAAGGAGATTATAGCGAGGTGGGTGTTGGTCTCTTCTCCGAAGTAACTAGCGATAGGATGAGGGCCCTCAAGTTGCGCCAAGGGAGGTTTAGATTGGACATTAGGAGAAATTTCTGTACTGAAATAGTGGTCAGGCCTTGGAACAGGCTGCCCAGGGAAGTGGTTGAGTCACCATCCCTGGAAGTATTTAAAAGATGTGTAGATGTGGCAATTAGGGACATGGTTTAGTGGGCGTGGGTTGTTGGGTTGATGCTTGGACTCGACGATCTTAGAGGTCTTTTGCAACCTTAATGATTCTATGATCCTGTTATTCTGGAGTGGAGATTGTAATGGATATACCTTTAAATTTTAACCCATTTGAGTTCGATTTGAGTTGCATGTTATAGGAATTACTATAGCAGGAACCATCTGAACCAATGGAGGATAAGCCTTACAAGAAGCAGTGGAAGCGCAGCAGTGACCCGAGCTGAGCTGGCTTTGGTGCCCAGTAATTCCACGCAAGACATCACCTTTCCTGACCTGAGTGACCACCATAAGAGATGGAGCCCAAAATCGTGGACTAAATGAACTCAGTACACATTTTGTGGACATTTATGGACATTTTACAGACATTTTACAGAGGTGGTCCATAGACTAAGGGAATGATATCTGTGTATTGTATCAAAGGATGGAAAGGGGCGTGGTGGGTAATGACAATATATTGCATAGTGTGGGACCTGAGCGTGATGTAAATGGTATGGAATAAGGGGTGGATACTGTCCTGGTTTTGCCTGGGATAATTTGCTTCCTAGTAGTTGGTATGGTGCTATGTTTTGGATTTAGTATGAGAATAATGTTGATAACACACTGACGTTTTAGTTGTTGCTAAGTGGTGTTTATTTCGTCAAGGACTTTTCAACTTCCCATGCTCTGCCGGGTGCACAAGAAGCTGGGAGAGAGCATAGCCAGGACAGCTGACCCGACTGACTGATGTGATATTCCATACCATATGATGTTATGCTCTGTATATAAGGCTGGGGGAAGAAGAAGGAAGGGGGAACGTTCAGAGTGATGGCGTTTGGCATGCTATGCATAATGGAGCCCTGCTTTCCTGGAGGTGGCTGAACACCTCCCTGCCAATGGGAAGTAGTGAATGAATTCCTTTTTTTGCTTTGCTTGTGTGCCCAGCTTTTGCTTTATTAAACTGTCTTTACCTCAACTCACAAGCTTTCTCAGTTTTACCCTTCCGATTTTCTCCCCCATCCCATTGGGGGGGAGTGAGAGAGCGGCTGCATGGTGTTTGGCTGCCTGCCAGATTAAACCACAACACATGATGAGTTCCATGAAGAAGCTGCAAAAGTGACTTTGAGAGTCCTGAAAGGTGCCACAGGCAAATTATTTCCCTCATTGACCCCTCCCAGCTTCAGCTTCAGACATCTAGAAAAGACAAACAGGAGAAAAAATTATTATCTTAGTTCCATTAGTGCATTTGACCTGGTTTTTTATGTTCTCCTGTGGTTTTAATTGGGAAGAAGGGAGGCTTTTGCCTTTTTCAGTCAAAGAGCTATGCTTCCCCCCATGACCCATATCTAGACTTTGCCATGTAAAATTGCATTTATGCATTTTCATCTGTATTTTCGTTATTTAGAAAATTTGTTTAATGGAAAAGTTTGGTA
The DNA here is from genome assembly GCF_964195595.1 of Calonectris borealis. Lineage (NCBI taxonomy): Eukaryota > Metazoa > Chordata > Aves > Procellariiformes > Procellariidae > Calonectris > Calonectris borealis. The sequence goes on along the minus strand of NC_134352.1, from coordinate 26,774,779 downwards.
TAATCAAGGCAATCAATTTTCAGTAAAAATATTTATTTATATTTTTTTCTTTTTAAACAAATCTATAAAATGAAGCGTTTTCATAAAAACTACTAGATTCTCTGGAAATTTAGTTTCATGTGTATTTGCTGGAAGGTTAACCAAGACCTCCCTAAATGTCTCTGAGTGTCACTAGACCTTCTGAGACTTCTCATAGACCAGGGTGTATGTAACATATTTATGTCATGTAGAACCAGAGTACTCAGTGGTTTTGCAGGCAATTTCTGGGGTCTTAGGTTCATTTTGCAGAGTCCCAGTTTTTCTGGTTTTAGGGACTCTCTTCTCCTGCTAAAAGAGAAGTGGTGCCATCACAGCTGTGATTAGCAGAGGGCATTCATGTAGGAGCACATGTAGGCAGGAGCTAATGTCTCCTAGAGAAAGATTTAATTACACAGAGAATGACATATGCATTACTGTAAAAATCCATGATTTTCAATGGTGGATTAGACCATCATTTTTATAGGAAAAAAGCTTACGAAAGGGTCTTTCTCTTACTGGAGCAGCTTTTCTCTGACTAGGCAGATGTGCAAATGTGACGATTTCACCAGAACGTAAGCTACACTCTCTGGTGCTAATGAGAGGAGATAGTGGGGGGCATAAAAACTCCCTTTTCTGTGGGATAAATAATTATCTGATCTGAAATGAGTCTTCATGTACAGAATTAACTTTTTACATTGATCTGAAGTAAACCCAGACAGTCAGGCTATATTCTGTATTTATTCTCTGTTGCTGCATTCTAAATTGCTGCATCTGTTTTTCCAGTACTTATAGGCATTTCTGGCTGGGCTGAGGATAACAGGATGCTGCCTGCACTTCCATTATTATTATCATTATTTCTATTATGATTGCTCTTACCGCTACTATTATAATATTGTACTTCCAGAGCAAAAGAAAAGCGCTAACTCTACTTTAAATATAAAATAAGAAAAAAAGGTATGTTTAAGCTTAGAAACATGCAAAGAAAGTGAACAAAACCCTTAAATAATTTACAGACAATATTAGCCTATTAAATCATGCCATAGTTGCTGCTTTTTCCACTAGCTGCTTCCTTGATGCTTTCCATGAGGAGAAGCAGCCATTATCCTTTCCAATAAAAGACAGAACTGAAGAGAAAGCGGGTGAGTTTAATTCATTTTGATACACTCTGTTTGTACGAGTGTGTGTGTGTGTATGTGTATGGATGTTGATGATGATGAGCTTTCATTTTTAAGAGCGTGCTCTGTACCATTCATCTGTGTATTTAAATAAAGTTGTTGGGAATATAGGATACTTCAGCCTTAAGCAGTCAAAAATGAGATTCCAAAGTATTCAGCAGCACAAAATAGCATAAAAAGAGCTTTGCCACTATTTATCTCCGCTTGCCAGCTTCTAATGTTGATGTATGATATGTCATAATAAAGCACTGAAATGAATACAGCTACATAAAAAAGTGAAGCTACATGGCCACAGACACGGAAATATTTCTGATTCCTCCCTGTCTCCCTCCTCCATCCACACACACACATAGTTGAAGACACACACACTCTCACAGTGATCCTGTTATAAATCTGCTATTTGACAGCATACAGATATTATGTACAGTAGAGGCTTTCAAATAATTGCAAAGAAAATGGTAAAAGCTGTTTTATGTATATCACAAATTCATAGTTTCTATTGACCACAGTTACAGTGATGAGGCTCAAGACCTTCTGAAATCCAGCTCTACATCTGATTTTCCTTCTCCTTACAATTTCATTACCTTTTAAATTTCTTTTACATTATATATATAAAGGTATGTTTTTAACTTAGAAAAATGCACGAACTTTGCTTTTTTCCCCCTTACTTATTGATATGAATACATAGAGAGAGTACATAAATTAATAAAATAAACAAAGCAAGAGACTCCATCTGGTAAATTTAATCAATTTTAATGTTTGTTTAGGGAAATCCATTCACATTAAATCACTAAATCACAAGTTTTCACAGTATTTGTGAGAGAAGACAGTATGCCTGACTTTTTCATGCTTATTAAAAGAAGTTGCTCTGCAAGAAATGAATTTAACTTAAAAAACATTCCCCCAAACAGACTTGTTAATAGGAATATCAATAAACAAAATCCCTGTGTTAAATAACACTTTCCCCTTTAGCTGTTGACCAGGCAGCAAAGCTCTATCACAATCCCAGTGTGGAAGCAACAGCAAAGTATGGGATTACTAGCTTGAACAAAATATGTGACACTTTTATAAATTAATGAAAAAACAACACTTTAAAATCTATTTCTTTTAGCACTACGACTGGTTTCCAACCAGTGTTCAATATTATGTTCCCTCCACTACATCAGATACTCTGCTGACTTTAGTGGAGCAAAGTCCATGTGAATAACTGTCCCATAATCTGCACTTTGTCCAACCACCAGTCCAACCTTAACAGTTTTACAGAGAATTGACTTTCAGAACAAATTTTGTTGTCTGGGTGTAGCAAGAATCAGGTTTTATTCTAATTTTTTTATTATCATGTGAGATTGTTTTTTCACCACATGAGTACCTTTTCCTTCATTTCCACTTTACTTTTAATTTTTTTGTCTTTATTCTTTTTTGTTTCATGCTTTGAATATGTCTATTACCTGTAATGCCCAGCTTTGTTTGCAAGTTTATTATTCTATGGCAAGCACTTGCTTACACTGAAATTAGCAATACTATTTCTATGTGCCTAATAAACAAAAATGTAACAAAAAAGAATATTCATTATTGCCCAGATGTCTCTCTGTAATGTATTATGTGAAAGGTAGTTGACTATTGTAATTATATGCAAATATTATATCATACAAATTACACACATATGTGCACACACATGCACAGAAATGCCATACGCTCAATAACTGATTATGAACACAGAAGAGAAGAATATACCGCCGGAGGAATATACAATTTCTGAATGTGTAGTCCATTGTTTGAAAGCAAAAAGGAAACAACATATCTAAGTGAGTGACCTGTCTCTATTGAAGAGCATTAGAAAAAGAAAATGCCCTGAAGACAGTTGTTATTTTTTTCATTAGTCTGTGGATTTTTTAAAGCGTACAGAGTCCTGAGACATTCTGTGAAGAAACACTGCTAAGATGTTTTTGCCGTGATGTCTCTGTGAGGATATGGATTTCAACACATTTCAAGATGGAGAATACTACATGTTGAAATCATTACTCCGCCTGTCATCCCAAAATATTATCAAAGGAAAGCAACCGTTACAGGAGAGGGCATTATATTGGCCATCCTCCATCTTGAATTGCACTTCCTCTTCTTACTGCATCTCTCTAAGGTGACCAGTCCCCTGTCGATCTTAGGTGCTGATTATGGCAGCCGTTGTATGCTGTTGCTATGGTCACGGATATCGTGCTGCAAAACCTCAGAGTTTGCTTTTCCTAGCATTTTCTACATGTTTCATGCTTTAGTTTTAAAAGCAAAACAAATTCACTGAACTGACCTTGTATTTAGTTTGTGAAAAAATATAAAGGACAATTGCAGATAAAAAGTGTATTTTTTTATTACCTCTTAACGTGTATGAACAGAAATGTCATATGTTAAACATTGCAACAGTCTTTTCCACATTAGGACTTCAACATGGGCTAACAAATGTCCTAAAAAGCATGATCAACCAACCAAAGTTCCTGTTTTAGCAGAGCAAGGGAGGGAAATGTCATGAGAAGATGAGATCTGAAGGTTCAGTATATTCTATTCCTTGCCATGAGTCAAGGAAACAGAAATACCTTTTACAATATTTCTTAAGCTCCATCCTAAAATTAGCTACATTTCTGTTAGATACTAGCTGTGTATGGAAGCAAGTTTCTTTGAAATTTAAATCTTCGAATAACAAGATTTTTTTTCTTAATATCCACCCTGTGCATCCGTTCTTATACTAGCTCATAGATTCATTTATGTAGACTATATATATATTTGTGGAGATTCATTTCTAGGCAGAACTCAGATCATGCCTTCATATGGCTAGACTGTGAAAGTCAAATTCTTCATGTTTTTTCTCATAAAAAGGATTTTTCTCTCCCTCAAAAATCCTAGTAGCCCTTCTCTGCATCCCCTTTAAAACAAATTTAATTAATCTTTCTTCATTGTGCGTCAGCAAAGATATACTTTGCATATCATGCAAGGTTTCAACATTTCTTGTATAAGGAAATTAATACTTCCCCGACTCTCTGAGAAACATCTAACCCACCATCCTAAGGTAAAATGTTACTCTTTTTCATCCATCTCCATCCATTAATGGACCTGGGAGGCATGAATCTCTCGTTCCACAAAGCTGAAACCTATAGTGCTAGAAACTGAAAATGGACTGGTGGTCTTACAAGAAGAGGCTGTCACTGCTATTTAATAGAAACCAGACTATAAGATGGGAAATCCTAAGACAATAAAATTTAAAACTAGAGAGGTTGTAATAAAATTTTCAATATGTCACAGATTTCATAGATAACTTTTCCAGGGTCCACCAGGTAGCCAAGGAGTCTGCACAATGGAATTCGGTCCTGTGAAAATTTAAATAGAGGTAGAGCACAAAAAAAACCCCAACCCTTTAATATGTCTGACATTAGAATGGGAACAGGTGTGTTGAAAAAATTGTAGAAAAAAGATGAAATCCCTTTTAGACCATCTTTTAAAAATATTAATTGAATTATTTATTTCTTCGTATTGTAGCAGCTGTCATTTTCCCTGAAAAACCAACTGATGCTGTCATAAAGTCTTTTTTGTCTCTATTGAGGACTTGATAATGTCACTGCAGAGTAGTGTAAAAGCAGGAGCTCCAATCTATAGTCAGTGATGGGGACACACACATGGAAATTTTGAATCTCGTCCACTGTAGATGGATTTATTTGAGTGGATAGTTTGAAAATGCCTCTTAGATGTAAAGTGATAAATCTTTATGCTTTCTGTTTTTAAAACCTCATGTTAAAATGGTCACAGGACCAAATTTAGATTAGATCTGAGAAAGCACCACCATAAAAATGCTAATGGAATAGCAAAGAAATTTTTTTAGAAATTCCACCATAAAATTTGCTGACATAGTGACAGTTAGAAAATACAAGGGACTATATATCTTTAAATAAGCCAATTACTCATTTATTTCAGTTTCATAAAAAACACTGCCCAGTTCTGTTAATGTTAAAATCACTAGATTCACTGATGCTAACTGCAGCATGATAAGGACAAGTAATACTTATGAACTCCAAGCACTCACATGTAGTATTAGTAACGGCACAGAACTGTATTTGACCTTAAATAATCAGTGAAGGAAAGCACATAATAAAGTTGTTCATAATAGAGATTGCAGAATGGCTGATTAAGTGATTACTTTAATTTTCCTGAGAGAAAAAAATCTGATGTAAAGCTTAACACAAATCTTTGAAAGACATTTGTTGGATCAGTCTCCTTCCATGTAAGAAGTTTTCACCAGGAAAAATGGAACAGGTGTTTCTGTATATAATAATTATTTTTTCTTTATCAGAAATTTTCCAATACTAGATGGCCTGTGTCATTTGTCATGTGGAAAATGCAGTAAATAATAATATTATTAGTAGTAAAAAAAGATAATGAAGTGATAATATAGAAGATATTTGTAAATGTAGCAGACTAGGGATTTGTCTTATGCTTCCGAACACCTTGAAAAAAATTAAACTTACTGCATATATACCCAGTCCTGACTATGCATCAAAAAACTGCTCACAAGATGGCTTTTGAGGTGAACAGAGGCAGTGCCACACACTCAGGATGTTTTGCTGCCCAGGAGTTCGGATTCAGCCTTGGAAGATCCATGCTTGTTGGCACATCGACAGGGCAGGGAGAAAGTGGCATCTCCCAGCATGCTCCTAGCCAAACAAAGGCAAAGAGAGGCTGCAAGAAGAGAAATATTCTGATGATAGGCATGGTTTACAGAGACGGGGAAAAAAAAAAAAAGATTGGCATATCTTACCCTGCATATGAACGAAAGAAAGGACCACAACTGGGATAGTACAATGTTTGTTTTGACAGACTGAATATTGTTACATTTAATTTAAATGTAATTTAATTAATTACATTTTAAATTAATAATATCATAATGAATTATATATATTAATTATAAATGTTTAATTAATTATATATATTTATATTACATAATTAATTTTATTGCCAAGGAATGTAAAGACAGTAAGTTTCTACCTTAGAAAACTGCACCAAGTAGAAAACTGCATATATACTTTCCCCAGTAAACAATATACAGGGCTTATAAGAAACTATTTAATTGATCAGAAGGTTCTCTAGAACACAGCTGCTATAATAGTCATTAAATCTTTGAAACAGTACCTATTAAAGGTGGTTAAATACTTAACTGCCCATGTTTTAGACCTTGGCTAGACCAAGTTTCAAAATATACAGTCATATCAGATTCATACTGTGGGTGAAAGTACCTGGAAAAAGTGCTTTGGAAAAAAGGGTTATCTAAATAAAACATTAGGAAGCCAAAGTACTTGGAAGGAAAAATGTCTGAGAGCTGAGAGCAGAGAGCAGAGGAAAGATTCTAACACTGTTGATTGAAGCTTTCTGCCATGGGATGATATGGTGGGTTCTATGGGAAAGTTTTTTATATATATATATAAAAATAAATATAAAACTCCTGTATATGCACATGTATATTCATATATATGGTTTGTTTCTTTCCTGTAATGTGGAACGTATGTGTAGGGCGTGGGGAGAGAGAAAGACAGAGAGACAGGGAGACTAAGAGAGACAGAAGTTTTGTTCCTTCCCTGTGATTTAAAATGAACATGTTGAGACTAATTCTATTTAGGAAAGTCTCATCTAGGGATGTAAACAAACTTTTGACACAATTTTTTTCCTGTTACATACTGATATTCTTTAACAAGCTTGACTTTTAGAAATGCATTGTTGAATGTTGGAAAAATTCAGCAAGTCTTTTCCTTCAGGATAAGAGATATCCCACCGTCATGTGAAGGAAAACATAAGGAGCATAGGAACCAACCTTAGGCTATCTCTTGGCAATCTAAATCTCCTAATAAACAGTGACAGTCTGTTTTGTGTGGCAGTTCAACAGTTGACAAAACCTCAAAAGTACCGGTGGAGAGGTGAGAGCTGGAGGTTGTGGTCAGAATGGCACTAATGAATGTTATTTCTACTAGTTTTTTCACTTGTGCTCCACACAGGAAAATAGTTTTTAGAATACACTGAAAAAATGCATTTGTAGAAGTGAGATGTTCTGAGAAAGATCTGCTTTTGCTTTATTACACAGTTTAAAAGATTTGCTGGGAGAAGGGGCCCAGGGCTGACAGGCCTTAATTTCCTCTGGTCAGGGGAATAACAAAACATCTCCTGTATGTTGCAACACGAAGGGTTTAGAAACTCTTCTGCAAGTGTGTTTAGCCAGAAAGTTGCAGTCTTTATTTTTAAATTTAGACTTTCCAAAGTGATCCATTTCAATCAAGTTTTACAATTACTATTTTCTTTCCTTAGCCATTCATTGACAGAGAGCTCCATAGTAAAAAACATTGCTTGTGTCAGTGGAGGTTTCATTTTAAAATCTAATTGCCAAACTATTTTCCTTAGAGAAATGTTCATGAAGAAATTACTCTGTATATGACAATGGTGTTCTACAAAGTTTATTATTATTATTTCCATTTCAATGGAATGTACAAATTCTGTAAACTTGCTTTTAATACTATCATCTAGGGTACTTCGATGAGTAATATACAAATAAAATAAACAATGAAAGAAAGCAGATCAAACAGTTATCTTTGTGTTTTTCCTTTCATTTCAATTTAACTAAGCTTATATTTTCTCCAATTGGCATTTATCTTTTTGTCCCAGGCCCATGAGAGCTGTGTAAAGAAACTGCCTAATCCCATTACTTCCATTAAAGAAGTCAGACTAGTGTTAGAGGAACATATTGAAAATTTCTCCGTGATTTCCTTTGTATTCTGCTTTCAAATCTTTGGGAATGGATGTTTGGGAAAGACAAAATCTCAGTTTGTGTACAGTTCCACCAGCTACCTTAACTAGCTCTTTTGATGTCCTACTACGTCTTTTCTTGACAAATACAAGCTATGTGCATGCAAAAGAAGTATTTGTCTCATTGAGCACTATGCCTTTAGAAACCTTATTATCCTAAGTAAAGGATCATTGTGTATGTTATCTCGACCCCTTGACTGGCAGAAACAAGGGCTGAGTTTAATTTCTGCTTAGCATTATTAAATGCTGTTGGAAAACTCACCGGCAAATTGGGGAAATTACATGAAACTGACTGAGTGTTCAGTGAACTATTCATCTCTTCTGACAGGTGATGAATCAAATGTCCTTAACAAAACAGAATGTTAGGGGAGAGAGGAATGAAAATGAGAGCAAGAAGACAAACAGCATACTATGACAAACAGCTACTCTTTTCCTAAAGAAAAACAATGATGGTTTCAAGCACTCCATTCTCACATCTTTGAGAGACAACTGACAAGTCTGCTAGTTGCTTTCTACCCCTTGTATTTTTTTCTTCATGGTAAAGTTCTATAACGGTGTTATTTATGCAGCAAGGCTTCACATACTAGTAATTTCCTATATCAACTCTTCTTTTCCACTGGCCTTTCTGCTTCTTCAAGGGCTTTTGCTCTTCAGAAGGAATATCACAACTCATAGGCCCATCTTCAGCTCTTGACTGACAGAAAACACCATCTTCAGCTCCTGTTATCTGGAAAGTTTGCATGCTAACGCTTCAAGTCATCATATTGGAAATTTACTCATCCCAGGCACCTTTTTAGCACCATTAACTTTCCCAGAATTCCACATAGTGCAAACATGTCCATAAAATGTGACTAAACATAAATATCAAAACATAAAATGCAGAATGAACAAGTTTCAGTTCCCCTTCTGTACACCAGACACATAGAGCTTTCTTACACCTTGGGCTTCTAACCCCACTAGTTTCTCTGGGAATCAGTACTCTTTGACCTCATCCACCTTTTTACAGTTTGAAACTGGGGCACTGCAAGATGATATATTCAGCCCAAAGTCACCAGAATTCGTGGCAGAGAGAAACAATAGATCCTGGTTTCTGAGTCTGGTGTCTTATACAAAAACTCATTGACTATCTGGAAATTTCAGCAATATTGTTCCAAAAACAAGGTAGCAAGACTTAACTAAATGAGACACATTAACCAAAAATTGGCATTTCTACAGAATGGGTTTTCAAATAATTTTGAGATTGAGGATGTATTTTTCAAGTACATACAGTGATCAACACCTTTTTCTAATCAGAAGCAGAAAACTTATGAAAGTGAAGAGCAATTTAGATAAGCAACATGAACACAGAGCAACATATTATCTTCTCTTTTTTTAATGTAAGGCAACTACTAAAATTGGTAAAGTTATTGTATTATACAATCTAACTGTGTAAATTGTCTTTAAAAAGGGATTATTCAGGGTAGGACTAAATCCTGCCCCTTGGCACTCACATATGATATTCATTCATATCACTTTCTGAAAAGGTTTTTCCACTGGATTTTTTGAAAGAAATAGAGTATTTGAATTTAGTCACTATTTATGCCCCTTTTTACTGATTTTACTTTGCAGAACAGGTCAAAACTAAAGAAAATATCTTAAGCTCTTGCATCTACTGTTCATCTTTCAACTCTCATCCATATAAATGGAGGCTTTGTAATTTCAGAATTTATTTCTGGGGCCAGTAAATCAAAGAAAGCTGGTAGTCTGGAGGGAGAAAGTCTCTTAGTTCCAACTAAAACGCACAATCCACACTTATTAAAATAAAAATGATTGGATTTTTTTTCAAATAAAAGGACTGATGTTTGGGTTAAGCCTCCTGTGGGAAGATCTAACTTCCACACTTACTATTTATGGGGATTTTCAAGCTCAATTTACTTACCTATTCAATAAGGGAAAGTAATTGTTATCCCATTCCTTTCATTACATGATGCAAATGCTATCTCTACAGTACAGAAATGCTTCTTCAAATTGGATGTCAGAATATAAGGTTTTTTCTAGTGATTTGAACATGCATTTAAGGGACAATTCATCTATTTTCAATGAACAAGCATTTTTCTGAGTTTGGTTTTTTTATTCAGTTTAAAACAAATAATTATACGGAAGATAGAAATATGAGGGGAAGAAAATGAACACAGGGCATAGCTGGTTTATCTGTGATTTGCTACTTAGTTCAGGCTTCCCTTCCATACTCTGATTTCTTTTCTGAAAGGCAAATCCAATTCTTTGTATTACAACTAAGTACAGGTAGTGGAGTAATGGGCTTCTATATCAGTCGTGGTGCAAGGCAAAGACTCTCACCACTGATTGGCAGATGCTGGCTTAAAGACATTGGTATGTCTTCCTAGGGTATGAGATAAGCTGTTCTGCTTAGGACAAGCTGTAAACTCCAATCAGCTGAAAACCAGATTTCTCTGGTAATTCCTGGATCCAGGACAAGGATAAAAGAAAAACAATGAGATCAAAGCCAGTATGACTTTTTTAGGGCAGCTGGATGTCACTTAGACAGCCCTAAGGACAGCTCCAGGATGAAAGGGGTGCAAATACGTTCTGGAGCTACTAGTGTATTATCTGATTCCCTGTGGTCTATACGAGAGGCTATCACTGCATCAGTCCTACTATTTCTGCCAGAAGTTGTCATTGGATGGGTACAAGTATGGTATACCAGAGGATATTTGGTTATGAGAGCTAGAAGACAGGGGGAATGAGTTAGTCTCGATTTGAAGAAGTCCGTAAGAACACAGGTCAAATTCACAACAGCTCTCACTCACTCTCTCTTCTGCACTTGGGTGAAATGAAACTGATGTGGTCTGCTTTTATGAGGTGGTCTGCTTTCATGAGTTGGGGACTTGCCAGATGCATATAACTCACATTTCTTTACTGGTTCTATTTGGAAACTTTATTTATTCTTTCCTCTTTTGACAGTCTTTTGATAGTCACAAACCATGTATTCATGCTGTAGTTTACTGCTTGAAATGACTGAATGTCTTTGTCTTCAATAAGCACTGCAATTACTTTTACCAATAGGTATAGATGTGGAGAACAAGTATAGACTGACTTTATTTCAACACCTCTACTGTGTCTGCTAACATTTTGAACTACCTTTGGATTTTAATGGAGCCGCACAAACCACCTGCAGTGAACACCAATTTCAGCTGCAGTTGATAGGAAATCCCTCATGTGATACAGATCCAGGGAGTGTAAGAAAACAAAGATGCAAAATGAACTCTCATTATTTATCCCCTATCTAGTCCTGCACTAGAAGCGTTAATATAGATTGGAAAAGTGTAAGCACTCTGCCCTCAAACAGAAAGAAGTATGCTGTAATAGATATCTGTGCCTCTTCTTTGGAGGTACTGAAGGATCTCTGCCAGAGGAGTTCTAAGACCTAAAGGATTTTTCTGTAAATAGGTTCTGTTCAGTGTGATTGAGCATCCATGACCTTCCATGATTAAAAATATGTTAAAGAATGTTCCAGTTTCTGTCTTTGTCAAGTGGTGAGTAAATAATAGCTCAGACTTTCCTTGCTTGCCTCCCACACAGATTTATCTCTACCTTTGGTTGAAGGAGAAAGACACAGTATCTTATCTATCCCTAAGAAAGTCAATTGACAAGTGATTTTTATGATACAAATGCAGAAAAATACCATTGATATATTAGGAGGGTAAAAATTCCTGGGCTGTAATAAAATTAAATGGAATCTGTATCACCTCCTGCCCTGTCTCGCTATTGACAAATAGGTTGGATCAGCTTAAACGACCACTGGTGTCATCTCTATCTGCTTACTGTTTTTCAAGAAAAATGCCTTGCTGAGATAAATGATTGCTATCTCCTTCAGAAAGGCAGGGAAGAGAAAAAAGAAGAAAAAAACCCTATGCTAAATCTTCAAACTGCTGTAGGCAGTAAGAATATCATATGGAAATTTTCCTAACCTCCTTTGAAAGTAATGAAAATGCACGAATTTGAATGTCTATTCTGTAAGCAAGATTGACTAGACTGACGAACTTGTTCTGAGAAATCTGTAGCTATGAGAACGCTGATTCTGAAACAAAGAAGGTGTAAAGCAGACCTGCTCCACATTGTGAAAACAGCCCTCTGTGTACGAATGACAAGGTCTGGTGGGAAAGTGTAGAATTTGTTTTTTTGGCATTGTCTGTGGGTAATGCAGCTAATGTATGGTAGTTTCCCTCGTTATCACTTCCAACCCGTGTAAGCCAGTGTGTGTGTCATTCCCCTCCATTTTTGAACATTATACAGTACACAACAAATGAGGTGAAGAAAAAAAAACCCACAACATCCATCTAGGCACTCCTATATTAAAGATAGTCATAGAATCATAGAATCATAGAATCATTAAGGTTGGAAAAGACCTCTAAGATCATCGAGTCCAACCATCAACCCAACACTACCATGCCCACTAAGTGCCACATCTACACGTCTTTTAAATACTTCCAAGGATGGTGACTCAACCACTGCCCTGGGCAGCCCGTTCCAAGGCCTGACCACTCTTTCAGTAAAGAAATTTCTCCTAATGTCCAATCTAAATCTCCCTTGGCGCAACTTGAGGCCATTTCCTCTCGTCCTATCGCGAGTTACTTGGCAGAAGAGACCAGCACCCACCTCACTACAACCTCCTTTCAGGTAGTTGTAGAGCGCGATAAGGTCTCCCCTCAGCCTCCTCTTCTCCAGGCCAAACAGTCCCAGTTCCCTCAGTGGCTCCTCATAAGACTTGTGCTTCAGGCCCTTCACCAACTTCGTTGCCCTTCTCTGGACACGCTCCAGCACCTCCATGTCCTTCTTGTAGTGAGGAGCCCAAAACTGAACACAGGATTTGAGGTGCGGCCTCACCAGTGCCCCGTACAGGGGCACAATCACCTCCCTACTCCTGCTGGCCACACTATTTCTAATACAGGCCAGGATGCCGTTGGCCTTCTTGGCCACCTGGGCACACTGCCGGCTCATGTTCAGCCAGCTGTCAATCAGCACCCCCAGGTCCTTTTCCTCTGGGCAGCTTTCCAGCCACTCTTCCCCAAGCCCGTAGCGTTGCCTGGGGTTGTTGTGGCTGAAGTGCAGGACCTGGCACTTGGCCTTGTTGAACCTCATACAGTTGGCCTTGGCCCATCGATCCAGCCTGTCCAGGTCCCTCTGCAGAGCCTTCCTACCCTCGAGCAGATCAACACACCTGCCCAATTTAGTGCTGTCTGCAAACTTACTGAGGGAGCACTCAATCCCCTCATCCAGATCATTGATAAAGATGTTGAACAAGACCGGCCTCAGTACTGAGCCCTGGGGAACACCGCTTGTGACCGGCCGCCAACTGGATTTAACTTCATTCATGACAACTCTCTGGGCCCGGCCATCCAGCCAGTTTTTTACCTAGCAAAGAGTACACCTGTCTAAGCCGTGACCCACCAGCTTCTCTAGGAGTCTTAGAAGTTCTGCTGTGTAAAGGATGCACAGTAATTTCTGTGGCTTTCTAATGGTCCACCAATGTCACATGTTGTAAAAGGCAGGATGAGTTGCTGGATTTAGTATTTGGCTTTTCACCCATGTTAAACCTTCCCACAACTGAGTTTTGTAATCTCAAATCATTCCCTCCTGAGACATTATACTTTATGTGTTTAAAACATTCTCAACTGTTTGACTTTGTCTTTTTGACTGAAGAAAAAGCTGGAATACAATTTTATTAAGGGTTATATTGCTAAATTACAAATAAGTCCACATATTTTTCTTTTTATCATTTTAAAAGAAGCTTTTCCATTACCTAGATAAAGCATTTTTAGAAAATCTGCACTAACTCCCTTTAAATTGCTATAAAACTTTGAATAAAGGGATCAAAAAACAGTGAAGGAACTATAGACAGGATTTATAGAACTGCTGCCTCCTTAATACAAATGAAGTTATTACTTGTGTGAAACACACTTCAGAATGCATCATATATTAGCAAGTCTGGAGTGGAAAACTGAGCACACGAGTAAGAAAACTAAAGTTGTAGTTTGAAAGGGTAATAAAGCCTGAGCAAATACTAGTTATTTTTCTTTCTTTCTATCTTTTTTTTTTCTTATTCTGGGATATTTTTGAGATGGAGAAAAGTAGACACATAGTATTCTGTGGTTTTGGAACATAGTGGAAAATCCAAGAATCACACTGTAACTTCCATTTTGTACTGTTACTTCCACCATGAGTTAGAAGCTTCACTTTTTTGCTGTGTGTTCTGGGTCTTATCAATCCTTGCTGGAGCTAAATTTATTAGTAAGTCCATGTCAGGAGTTCATTCCAGCATTGTAGATCCCAGCTATTAAATCACAGTTAATTCTTGTGCTGCCTCTTAAAACAAAGTCAACTCCTTACTACTGGCCCAACTCCTGGCAAGATACCGCTTGTGTTCAGCTTGGCAGAGAGCTGCCTTTTCTTCTTCTCTTCTTTCCCTGCTCAGCTTTGGAGTAGGAAATCCTGCTTTTTGAAGTATCCGATGAATAATTTTGAAGAGGCCAGCAAGAAAGTTGTGAAATTGCATGTCAGCGGCTAACCTGTTTTCACAGATCGGTAGTCTCTTCATAGAGGTGACTGGTCTTTGAGTATGCCATAAGGGACACACAGAAGTAATCCACACATTATTTAGGAAGGTTTGATTTTCTCCTAGGGCAATCTAGCTCCCTCACGTGCAAGAAAACTGGAATGGAGACAGAGGAAGTGGAAACTGTAATATTCTCACATGATGATCAATGAAAGGTCTTTTAGGAGGACTTTATAAATAAGGTGGGCATTTAATATAACAACATAAAAACTAATAAATATTACAGGTATAGCTTGACAGGGGAAGAAACATATGCATGTGTTCTCCTTGAGGTTGATAGCCATGTATTTTACCAATTCAGCTGGATTATGCTGCCATGCTGAATCCAAGCCTTAAACAGAAACATGTTGTCATAAAAGGAAATCCATCTAGATGAAAATGCCAATAGAACTTTAGGACTTAGAGAGATAAATCAGATTTGAGATAGGTAACAAGAAGCCAAGGATCAACAGAAGTCTGCAAACATATTTGTAAGCAGTTAATGGGTAGGGAGGCATTTAAGGAAGTGCTATACACTTAAGGAAGTAATATACAATTTTCCAGGGTCTAAAGAGCAAATATTTCATTGAAAGACAGTTTTCAGACAAAAGTGCTCCCAGAGCACCAAGAACAGTGACTACACTTGGCTGAGACACAGTAGACACAGAAACAGCTGACTGAACAACTTATCTTAAGTCATACAAGCAGCGAAGAGGATTAAGTTGTAAGTGTAATGCAGCAACACTGCCATGAAACAAGAACAATGGTTTTCATGTTCTTTGGATGCCTGGGTTGAAATTCAGATGATTTACCGTCTGGCTATGCATTTCATTTAAAAAATGCCACAATTCTGTGAAATGTTTTGCAGGAACAAAACTCAATAATCTCAAAGATGAAAGGGGCCCTGTATCATTAACTTTGAAATGGCAGGAACTACTTGAGACTGGCTGTGGCATTACAGAGAGTTTATACAATGCCAATCGGAAGGAACTTAGACACCAAACCCTCTTTTCTGCTATGAGCATCTTCTAAACTGTGGTCTGGGAGCACTGTTCAGACAGTATCTTAGATGAAAGAACAGGTCAGTTAAAGTCTTTCAAAGCTGAATAACCTTGAAGATGTGGTAGATAAATAATAATGGTATGGTGCTTTATTCTGTTTCTGAAAGCAATGGGCATGAATAAAAATGTCTTATCAATAGACTTATGTTTTACTACAACTAGTGCTGAAGCCACCAATGTTTTTAATAATTTAAAGTAAATTTTAGCAGAGGAAGATAACTATGAATCCATATTACATTTCCGTGAGAAGTACTGTCTTACATCAAAGAAGGAATTACATGACAAACAGATTTTTATAAAAAGGAGGGGGGGAAATGTACCAGAGTTTTTAATTATCTGAGCTCCAAAAGACATTTTTACAAATTTTCAAACCTTGATAAGAAGTCTAGAGCAAAAGATTAAGAGAGTGAAGGAGACGCAGGAAAAAACCCTTACCAGTATAGTGGAAACTTGCCAAGCAAAGGAGACTCTCACTCCCCATGGAAGTATACTGGGTGTCGACAAGCCTCTGAACATTAGAGAGAGAATAAAAAACACCGGAAAAGAGATTTGAGACAGAAAGGTTCGATATTCAAAACCAGAGTCAATGAAACAGGAAAACATCAAACTGCAAATGCTCTTGTAAACAATACGTCTGTTTTTTTTTTTTTTTTTGGGGGGGGGGAAGATGGGGGAAGGTGAAGAGCAGCAGATGGCATCACTTTTCATGAGCTTCCATGTAACGTTAAACTGACTTCGCACAGTGGTCAGAAGGTTTCTTCATATGATAACAGTGTGCCAAAGTGTGAATCCAGCTCAGAAATCCCAAGGAAGATGAAGGATTTTTTAAAAATTAAATTTAATATATGTGCATGAAAAAATGTTACGTTGGAATAATGGTGTTACAAATGAATGATCTCCCCTCTACCTAAAAGAAGTAGAATGAAAACTAAGTAACACTTAGGCTGACAGTGTTGAACTTATAACTTGTAAAGGACTGTAAATAAAAAAAATGTGAGAAAATTACATACTCGAGTTATATTGTTACGATATTATGGAGAGAAAAATGTCAAATATTGAGTTATATGTATGTAAAATCTTTGGTCTGATACATTCATTGAAAGGAAAGGGGATCAAAATAATGGAGAAAAAGCTTGAGAAAATTAAGGAAGCTTTCAATTGGATAAATGAGCACGTATGTTGTTTGAGCACTGGCCTTAGAATTCCAACGCCTTCAAGAAGATCGTTGCTAATGGAAGATAGGGTGTTTTGTTGTTGTTGTTCTTTTTCCTTTGGAAATCACTGGATGAATAGAAGAACTGAGTGCTCATTACTGTTGAAGAAAATGCATTAAAAACATTATTTAACTGTAAACATCACGTATCTACATAAATGTATAAAGCTGAAATATTTACTGCTAACTGTAATAGGGAAATTATTGGTGAAGTGGCAGCTGCCAGCTATTTCTCTTTGCTCTGTTGTCTCTCAGCAGGGTTCTGAATAGTCATTACAATTCATGTCATTACAAAATAGGGTATACACTCCATATCTCGTTGAGAGACTTAATTTCTTTGTGCAGCTGTTTGTGTTGTTTTAGGCTCTTGAGTTGTTTCATGGGAAGAAAACAAGAACATATTTTTGATTGCCTAGAAAATTAAGGGGTTTTTATGTGATAATATGAATTTAGGTGAAACAACAGAAGATTCAGAGAAGCTTGGAGGTACCACTCCTGTAGCAAAGCTAAGCAAGTGATTATAAATCTTACATAATAAAAAGAATATATCTCTTTGATAATAATACAGTAAGGTGTGCTTTAAGATTAAATGGGACTGAGGTAATGAATTTTGTCTTAAGGAACAAATGCAGACATGAAGATTACTTGGGAGGGTAAAAGTTAAGAAATACTAATTAGATATGTAAGTAAGGCTCTCACTTCTCCCAGATAGCCCCACTGAGGATAGCACAGCTCATAGCAGGGATTTACATGAAGTTACATGAATTTATATGCAAGCTATGGTGAAATAAAGGACCTTTATGCACTCAGAAGTGGAGGAAGAAAGGATAGTGAGGCATTATTTGCCCAAAGATATCTAACCAAGACAACAGATGTGGAACCCATCTCACAACACTGATGATGATATGCCATGGAAGACTGCAAGGCTCAGACTTTAAATTTTTGAAAGTGTTTAGAATTCTGTATTATTTTATTGTTAATTAGAAGTTGCTACTATTATCTTTGAGGTAGAAAACTAAGAGTTTCTTAAGAACATCTGTAAGTGGTGCTACGACATTTTTTGTAATACTGAAGGATTACAATTCAGACTTTAAATGAGGCATATCTAAGAATATTGAAAGTCATAGACATTTGGGCACCTAATTCACACTGAAATCAGGGGGACTTAGATATTTAAATATCTTTGAGGATCTGAGCTGAAATTCTTACATTAATGCAAAGAACAGAACATTCAAAAGCATTTGATTTGGATATCTTATAGAGCAACATGTAAAAATTATTGATTTTCTTTCTCCAAGGTAACATAATCAGAGTAAGCATTTCCAGTTAAATCTTCCTCATAATAAAAATATATTGACCTATATAAAAAAATATTGACCTATGTCATTAACTCAGCCTGTGACTTTATACATTAAAAAGGTCCTATATAATTTCCCACTAACTCATGAAGCAGGATAAATAGTAATTAAAGGTATTATTCTCCACACTAATTTTCATATCAATTGATCATGTGCTGTGAACTATCACTGTCATAATTTAAGTTCAGGATGATCCCATACCCTGTGGTCATTTTGCAACAAATCCTGTAGGATGGGGAAGGCGAACAGATCTTAAATTATTGTGTAAAACAAAGTAGTTTAAACTTCTACAAGTTGTGCAACAAGCATGTGAAGCTTCATTGCTGTTCAGCTGAGGGGAGGGTGTTTTTCTCTGCATGGTTTTTGCACTGTTATTGAATATCTGTCTTTAGATAAGAGATTTATTCTTCCTTTCATAATTCTCCACCACTTCCTGCTGATTCACTTCCTACTGATTAGGGAAAACGTGGGCCCTCTCCGGAATGAAATGGGAGACCTGGTTACCTGGAATACTGAGAAGGCTGAAGTACTCAATGACTTTTTTGCCTCGGTCTTCACCAGCAAGTGCTCAAGCCTCACAGCCAAAGCCACAGAAGGCAAACGCAGGGATTGGGAGAATGAAGAGCTGCCCACTGTAGGAGAAGATCAAGTTCAATACCGCCTAAGGAAACTGAAGGTGCACAAGTCGATGGGACCCAGTGAGATCCACCCGCAGGTCCTGAGGGAACTGGCGGATGAGGTTGCTAAGCCACTATCCGTCATATTTGAGAAGTCGTGGCAGTCTGGTGAAGTTCCCACTGACCTGAAAAGGGGAAACATAACCCCTATTTTTGAAAAGGTTAAAAAGGAAGACCCAGGGAACTACAGGTCAGTCAGTCTCACCTCTGTGGGAAGATCATGGAACAGATCCTCCTGGAAGTTATGCTAAGGCACATGGAGGACAGGGAGGTAATTCGAGACGTGGCTTCACCAAGGGCAAGTCCTGCCTGACCATCTTAGTGGCCTTCTATGATGGAGTAATAGTGGATCAGTGGACATGGGAAGAGCTACAGATGTCATCTATCTGGACCTCTGTAATGCCTTTGACACGGTCCCTCACAACATCCTTCTCTCTAAACTGGAAAGATATGGATTTGATGGGTGGACACTCTGGTGGATGAGGAGTTGGTTGGATGGTCACATCCAGAGAGTAGCGGTCAACGGCTCAATGTCCAGATGGAAATTGGTGACAAGTGGTGTCCCGCAGGGGTCCGTATTGGGACCAGTACTGTTTAATATCTTCATCAATGACACAGACAGTGGCATCGAGTGCACGCTCAGCAAGTTTGCAGATGACACCAAACTGAGTGGTGTGGTTGACATGCCTGAGGGACGGGATGCCAACCAGGAGGACCTGGACAAGCTCGAGAAGTGGGCCCATGTGAACCTCATGAGGTTCAAAAAGGCCATGTGCAAGGTCCTGCACCTGGGTTGGGGTAACCCCTGGTATCAATACAGGCTGGGGGATGAAGGGACTGAGAGCAGCCGAGAAGGGCTTGGGGGTGGTGGACGAAAAGCTGGACATGAGCTGACAATGATATATGCTCACAGCCCAGAAGGCCAATCATATCCTGGGCTGCATCAAAAGAAGCATGGCCAGCAGGTCAAGGGAGGTGATTCTGCCCCTCTACTCTGCTCTGGTGAGACCCCACCTGGAGTACAGTGTCCAGCTCTGGAGTCCTCAGCACAGGAAAGACATGGACCTGTTGGAGCAGGTCCAGAGGAGGGCCACAAAAATGATCAGGGGGATGGAATGTCTCTCCTATGAAGAAAGGCTGAGACAGTTGGCGTTATTCAGCCTGGAGAAGAGAAGGCTTCAGGGAGACCTTATTGCAGCCTTTCAGTACTTAAAAGGGGCTTATAAGAAAGATGGGGACAAACTTTCTAGCAGGGCCTGTAGTGACAGGACAAGGGGTAATGTTTTTAATCTAAAAGAGGGTAGATTCAGACTAGATATAAGGAAGAAATTTTTTACAATGAGGGAGGTGAAACACTTGGAACAGGTTGCCCAGAGAGGTGGTAGATGCCCCATCCCTGGAAATATTCAAGGTCAGGTTGGACGGAGCTCTGAGCAACCTGATCTAGTTGAAGATGTCCCTGCCCACGGTAGGGGGGTTGGACTAGATGATCTTTAAAGGTCCCTTCCAACCAAAACTATTCTGTGATTGTATGATTTATCCTGCTTGTCTACTGGTTTGCTCACAATTGTTTTTATGGTAAGTTGTTTTTCTACTGTTTCTGTTGGTGTTAGTTTCACTTGAAACTGTCATTGCTTACAGTTTCAGTAAAACACAACCTCCAAATTTTTAAGACTGTGAAACAACTGTCAAGTGTATTGGTCTTAAAACTTACACAGCCTGGCTGACAACCCTTCCAGTAGGTTTTTTGTTGCAGAAAGTGGCTAATCTTTAACACATAATGTAGGGGATGCTGGAATGAATTTTCCCCAGGACATACCAGGACAGAATCTGTGATCAAATCTGAGACATAGGTATCCATGTTGAATCTGAAGTAACATCACCAACCGTTCTTACTGATCAGAGTTGAAATCCCAGCTGACAGCAGTATTGGAATGCTACTTTTGGCATGATATTTGAATTTTAATCTTTCTTTTGCAGCCATATCTATATTTGGATGCAGCACTGGCATTTTTAACTGAAAATAGAGTAAACTTTTTTCTCTTTTCCTTGTTTTTTATTGCTTTTTCTACTCCATCTGGCTTCAAAGCTCTCTGACTATTCTATGTCTGACACCAGACACCTTAGGAGAGCAGGCTTTTAGCAGTTTTTAGAAAACTGCCAAATTTAATATCCATTACTTGCTTTCCATTTGGTACAAGCTATTTAGACAGTCATTACAATAAAATTTAATTTTTCAATTTGTACATCTCCAGTGATTCCAAAAGTCTTCCTTTGATTTATGCAGCTCATTTCTTTCAGTTCTGCTAGTACATCTAGTCCCAAATCTAGAAGGTGCTGGTAGTTGTATGTAGTTTTAAATTATTGGGATAAAAAAAACCTTGACCTAAAATTCTACTGTTTTCATTTCTGGATCAGTTTTTATATGTAAATAAGTGCTGAGATGGTAAGCAGAGCTAGTTTTGGCTCTTGGAAATATAATATTTTAGGGTTTTTTAACATGGATTTTTGTCATATTTATTTTAATGTTTTAAATTCTGAGGAAGAACTGCTGCAGTATTCGCTCAAGAGAGGCTCTTATTTTCTGGATGAATATGAAAAACAGGATTCGAGATTAATTCCTGGCTGTATTGAAGTCTGTGAGATCATTTCCACTGAAGCTCTCTGTGGATCCTGTTTTCCATTAATGACATCTGGATGGTATACTATGCAATTATGACTCAGAGCACACTGAGTATATCTACCAAAATCTTGAAAGCAGTATGTTCTTGTACAGGGCCATTTGGACAGTCTTATTGTGTCTCTTTCCATTAACGTACTGTACTTTTGAAAGCGTACCATGAGGTTAGATACAATGTCCAGATTGTCACAAAAAATGATTAATTTTGTTCCAATTCTCATTTTCTCAACAATCTTTGTCTTATGAATAAATGAATGTAATTTTACCCTGGGTTCTCTTTACAGTCTTAAGATTGTCACAAGAATGGATTGGGTGTCATTTTCTCTTCTTGTTACAGTCTCTGTCATGAGTTCTCACAGATTTTTAATGCTTGGTATGTTCTGATTCTCATTACATATTATCTTCCCATAACAAAGATTATAATGAGAGAAGAAAATGTCATAAAATTAATCCATTCTCTTAACAGACTGTAATGAGGACAGAAAATGGAACAAAATTAATCCATTCTCATAACAATGTGAAGATTGTAATAAGAACAGAAAATGGCATGAAATTTATCCTTCTTGTGACAATCTTAAAATTGTACCAGGGCAGGAAAGATACAAGATTAACTGGCCCTCAAGACAAAGGCTCTAGCTAGAACCGAACATCATACTAAAGTAATCCATTCTTACCATAAAAACAAAAAGTGTAATTCTATGATTGTGTGGAGATGCCATATGTAAATCACTAACAACTTCAAAGTCCCCTAAAATAGCTTGAAACTTGTACCTATATCACCACAGAGGACTGAAAAAAGTACATAGAGTTTGTAACACTCAGACCTTGAGGTCAAAATTTCAGCTCATGAGTGGAAACAATTCATGTAAGTTCCACCATTAAAATTTAATGTACTTAAGTATAATGTGTCTAACTCTGAAAACTCATTGTTTGTATTGAACAAATTTGACCAAATACTTAAACAGGTATTTTTGGCCTTGAGGCTTTTCTTCCAGATTACATAAAACACCTTTAACACCTCTCATTCCTCACGTATGCGGGGCCTCATTCACAAAAGACTTCAGGTACTAAGGTCCTCCTTAACGCTAACATTAAGCTTGTCAGTCAAAAGTTCTGACCCACAAACCTCTCTTCAGCCATCCCTTGCTGAAACCTGGAGGTTCTGGGAGGTTTTAGACAGTATCAGTTTTCTATTTCTAAGTTCTTCACTAGTTTAGGGTGTGCTTGCAGATGTGATGTGCTCAGGTTTTACCTTGACAGTCATGATCATCTCTACAGTATTTGAAGACTGAATCGTTGCTTCTGCCAACTGTCCTTTTGATCACCTTTCAAAGCAGCACTCTGCTTATGGTGGATCCCAGCCCAAGGTGCTGATCTCTCTCTCCATTTGTCCAAATTCAGGTTGGTAGATGCTGCTCTGACAGGATGCAATGATGAGTTAAGTAGGGCAACGTTTAATATGGCAGAGTCCACATCGCTTGGGGGCACTTAGCTCATACACTGACCATGAAATTGTGATCATTAAGAAATCAGCATTTTCCAAACATTGCCATTTAGGGACATAAGCATGATTTAAACAGCAAGAAGAAATATTTTTTATCTTAAATTACATCACATTAAGATGAAAGTACTCCCCAGGTCTTATAAGAATTTAGTAATCTATACTGACTTAAAAAAAAAAAAAAGAGAAAACAAACTCAATGCGTTTTTAAAGTGTGTGACTTTCTTACATATGGATATTCTGGACATAATACCCAACATGTAATCCTCTATGATTTTCTTAAAAACAACTGTCTTTGTATGGCCTCATGAATGAAAAAGACTTACTGTTTTTGATTTCCACCTGCTCTGTTTGATAGAGTCCACTCTTTTTACCAAGATGTTAATATATCTTCTCTTGTTCCCTGAGTATTGATTTGTCCAAGACAGATAGACAGATTTTTATTTTTACCACTATAAACATGTACCATTACAGGTGGGAATTTTTGCTCACTGCTGTTGTTACACTGTCTTCTGAAAACTGTAACCACAGAAGTTTTCCTATCATTTAACTCCCAGGAATTTTCATCCTGTACAGTACTGCTTATATGTAGCATAAATGAAAGCTAACTATTTTTGTTCAAACTTACATGTCTCATAATATAAATAGTACTTTATTCATCAACTTATGTAAATGGGAGAAGTAATATACAAAGAGAGCAACAGAAATTTTAGTAATTTCTTCTTTGTGTCATCCTTTTCTCCATTCAGACTTGCTGGTGGTGTTTTTTTTTTTTTTGATTGTCTTAAATTTGCAAAGCCTGATTATGAGCATTCACAGTTCCAGCTAAATTTTGAAAAATAATCCTGTGTTTTTTCCAAAATGTTTCATTGGATGAACTGTTCACTCTGTTAGCCCTTCTTACTCCTTCTTGTCCACTCAGGTCAAAACCTATTGTCCAATAACACCAGTGAAAATCCTTCCATATGTATTGTCTTTCCTTATCTTAAATGTAAACTTACTCTTAAGAGGTGAACACTGCTTGCTTTATCTCTTTCTGAACTACCATGGATACGTGCAAAGCCATGGGTTTATTTTTCAGAAGCTCTCACTTTTTAGCAGGTCTCAAACAGTAATATTTACTAGCTGCTTTTTCATCTCTAAGGTCTAAAAGCTGTAAGTCCCTCAAAGCTTCTATTTGCTGCTGAACCATAATTTCCAGTAAACTGCATTCCTAGATTTGGTCGAGAACGGGAATAAGAATAAAATGGCTGAAGCTCAGTACAGAAATACGTTGTTGTAAGCATATAAAAGGGTATGTTATCAAGTGAGCAGAGGTTGTTACAGCTCTATTTATTTTCAGTTAGTGTTTGCCACTGTCAAGCAAATTTCTGTTGTGGAGTGCTTTTCCACTGAAGAAATCCAATAAACTATCTGATGATAAATGTTATATATTTTATACACAATTCACTAGCAAGTTGTAATGGCCTTTTTGTGACGTAGATCTTAGAGATTCCTTTCATGTCATCTAGATATATTATTAAAAGGATAATGTTCAGGGAATTAGATGTTTCATCTAATTGGGAATTCAGTTTACCTATTGCTAAGCAAAGTAAGTTGGTATGAGTATGTTGTATGTAAATATGTACATTTCATAAATAATACAGGTATAATTTGGCATGTAGTTTATAATTTCACTTTACACATCCTTACAAAACATATTGTAGGAATTGGTAACCTATATTGGTACTATTTCTGGTTATTCTTATGTTTTACCATAATTTCTTTATAAACAGTTGGATTAGATATATTCTTACAGGGGGGAAAAAGACCATTTTTGAATTTTGAAGAACTGTAGACCTTTCCTCTCTGTCAGCCAACCAGCACTGACTCAGTGTAAGTCACATCTAAAAAGTAAAATATTCATTTGACTGTAGACAGTTCTTGACTTATTTATGAATAGATCAGTTTTTAGAGGGTGCAGAATTAACTCTCTTCTCTGTAGCAGACAGAGGAAAAAAAAGAGGAAGGGCAGGCAGAGACTGCCATTACCAGTGCAATTGCCAGGCTTCTGACAGTAATCAAGCATTTAACATTTGGTTGCACTCTATTCCATAACCAAAATGCTACGGCAGTGGTTGGAAAGACAATGAAATTAAATATTCTCAATAATGGTGTATATATGAGTTTTCTTTCTATATTTAAAGTAATGGTCTTGGCATCTTTCCCCAGCAATATGTGGCTTGCTTTCTTTTTTCTTGCTTTTTTTTTGCTTTTTTTCCCCTATTTTTCCCCCCTTGAATCTGCCTCTCTTGTTTAAAAACTGCAGTGAAAACCCTAAAGCTCTATTGCACAGCCAAAACTTTTACACCTTGGGCAGCTAAACCATGATGAACAATATAAGTGCACAAAATAAATAAATTACATTTTTAAGATTTTTTATGCTAAAGAGATCTTTCTTGGCCAGATCACTTGCTGTCCAACTAAATGGGAATTTGTTTCCAAGTTTTCAACAAAATATGGAAAGTTTTGTTTCCTAAAGAAGAAGACAAACTCAATATGTTTTTGGCATCAGCCAGTTATCAAAAGAAAAGGAAGTCCTAGGAGCCCAATCGATTCTGAATGTCCTAGATTTATACTGCAGGTCTGTATTATCCAAGAACACATGCAGTTAATGCAGCTTATTCAGAATGCATGCTGACATGTGGAAATGGAATAAATCTGAGATAGCCAGAATTTATGCACACAAACAGTTGCACAGAATAAGCCCAGTATTTTTCATGTATTTGAGATGCACTGCCTCACAGCCTTGAAGTTGGTATGTCACCAACTACAGAATCATTTAGGTTGGCAGGGACGTCTTGAGATCAGCTGGTCCCACTGCCCTTGCTCAAGGACAGTCAACAAGACCAGGTTGCCCAGGACTGTGTCCAGTCATGTTTTGTATACCTCTATAGATGGAGACTCCACAGCATTTCTAGGCAACTTGATCCTGTGTTTGACCACCCTCACAGTAAAAAAGCATTTCCTGCTGTTCAGAGGGAACCTCCTGTGTTTCAGTTTGTGCCCATTGTCTCTTGTCCTGACATTGGGCACCACTGAAAAGAGCCTGGTTTCATCTTCATCATTACCTCTCATCAGCTATTTGCAATGTGTTGGTAAGATCCCCCTCAGCCTTCTCTTCCATAGGCTATAGGCTTTTCTATAGGCTATAGGCTCTTCTATAGGCTGAGAAAAGAATCAGCTTTCAGCCTCTCCTCATATGAACAATGATGTGACAAAAAAATCCAGGACAGTGACCACCGAACTCTTCAGCTGAGCTGCCTGAAAATGGCTTGAACTCTAAGACATATTATTGCAATTGTCAAAGTCCCACAAAACTGATCATTTTCTGTCAAAACCATATCTGCATTATCAAAATAGGCAGGGGATAGCACAAATTGATTGTGAAAAGATTCAGGGGACAGCTCAGTTTGGCTGCTTTCATGTGTTACATACACTTCTGATTTGGAAGTAAGTCTGGAAGTCTTTTTCAAGGATACGAAAATTCTTGTCCAGTTCTATACATTTATTCCCAGGGACAGACGACATCCATAGTTCTTTGTCCAGCTTTGTAACAGTGCAAAGTCTTGCTAGGCCTGAGGCAAATGAGAGAAATTCCTCCTTTGAAGACATAGCTTCTGCTATGTCAGGAAGCACGTGCTTCCTGAACTGTTGCTTAGGATAGAGTAACATCCTGACCTGTCCACATCTGTTCTATGAGGGGGAGGAAAACAAGAACAAAGCTTCCAAACTTGTTCTTTCTCCTTTTATTAGGGCTGTCATGCAGTATTTCACTGTCCAGTGCAAACTTGCTTTCTCCATGTCCCAGGTGACAAGAAACCAGGAAAAAAAACACTTAGGAGTACTGCACCTACAGCTGAACCTAAGCTATCTATCTTTACTCTCAGCAGAGCTTACAACTCAAGCTCAATGCTGTGCCAGCTGTTTTCTGATGTCCTCTGGTCCCACCAGGGAATAAAAAGCTGTGCTCGTGTTACCCATGATGCATTACTGAGATGTGCCGAGCTGGTTAAACAGCAGACTTTGGGGTGGGTGAATTGCTCTCCCCAGCCCCACCAAAAGAAATGGAGATGAGAGTCTTTCACAGTCTGGGAAGGACAACAACATCTGTAGTGGGTCAGCACAGGGAAAAGGAGGGGGAAAGCTCCTTCCCTGCTCCTGACTCTCACAACTTCAATAGACTGCAAACTGGTTTTTATTCCACAGTTTATAGGCCAACACCCAATTCACCATTTTCTGTAGCTTTTAATATAGGAACAAACCCAAGACTTTCTAATTTGTTAAGGAGACAAAGAGTTCTGCAAAAATTAGATTTATTTTATGTTAATTGCTATTTACTGGTTGTTATATCTAGCAGACTGATACTACACAGAAATAACAGTTGCTTGCTCTGCAGTTATTGATCTGCTTTCTGGTTTGATGAGAGGTCCATGGTAAGTGGGGAGAAGAAGTGCAAGTCCCAAAGATCTGATTTCAGTGTGAAACACAACTGCCTTTCCCAAACTTCTGGGTCCAGGTCTCCTCTTAAACAGGTAGTTGTGAAGTTTCAACCTCAGTATGAACTTCCCTAAAACCTGGAGATATTCATATCCAGAATTTTGTTTTGCATAAATTGCTAATCCTATTATTTGCTTCAGCTAGCCAAAGATGATCTTATCCAACAAATAACTATTTAAAATGTGCTTTTATGAATAAATTGGTTTCCTACAGAGATGCCTGCAATGAATTGAATTTTGTATCCTTCTGTTTATATCTGTATATGTGTTAGTGTTAAATTGAAAATTACAGTTTGGCGAACTGATTCTGTCTACTGCCTACCTGTTTATTAGTTTGAATACGTCCATCAGTATTCTTAATTTATTTCAGAAGATGCAGAGTGCTTAACCTATGAAAGATCACCTGTCTTTTAACCTTGACACTAGGAAAGGGACTAATGCCTGAGGAGAGAGACTGCATGTGGCGGGTACTACACTGCCTCATGCACTGAGGCATAATTTATTGGACTTGTTCTCAGTGTTGGGGTCTGAGTGGACACAGTAGTGCTGTCTTTTGAAGTTATTTATTTAGTGCGGTTTAACACTGTCATGCTGATAGCAAGATATCTGGGACCTGTGAGTGGACTTTGAAAAACAGATTCTCGTAAATCTCCCAGTTTCCAATGATTCAAAGAGGATTAAGAGTTACCTCAAACAGAAAGGAAAAAAGGTAATCTTTCTTTGTCATTAATTTCTCCCGGTTATAGGGGATATACCAGTGGTGGAAAAGTGTCCCATTAATCCTGTGCTGCTAGTTCCTGGGAGAGGCAACTGGGTGGTTTCAGGCAGTGTTTTCTGTTAGGCTAATGTTTTCTGGTGGTTTCAGGACTGGGAAAACAGACAGATTTTATAGGGTTACTCTTCTCCTGTAAAAAAAAAACAGAACAAAACCCTAGGGTTATCTTTCAATAGGTGATGTCAGATATGCAGAATGACTGACACTATTGAAGTTTCTAACTGATTGATTAAAATGGGAGCGAGGCACACATCCAGAAAGTATCTGTTTACACCCATAAGCACCAAAATGCCCTCAGTGAGTTGTATCCTCTTTCCAGGATGCCACAGAACTGTACTCTTCCTACCTTCAAAGGATGTTAAAATGTTGTGCTCTTTAATCTTGTACGTGTATTTCTTCCTTTGTTTTTCCAAAGTATTTAGAAAGTTGCAGAATCATTTGGAAAGGTAGAGGATTGCTTCTTTTCTAAAGACTTACTGTTTTAGAAAACATTTCTGACATTTATGAGGTTAATTTGGATGTAGTTCAAGTGTGTCTGAGCGTCTGTCTCTCCATTCATCTTGTTTTAGATGCAAGTTGGACACTTACAAATGTTTCTCCTTGGGCTCAGTTTATGTGCGAGCAAACTAAGTAAAAATTAGATCCTCAGATCTTTGTAAATTTATTTGTTGATCGTAACAATGTTTAATTAAATATTTTTATTTAATATCTTTACCTGGATCTGAACCATTTACATTTTCTTTTCACATGGGATTGCATTCAGCTGCACTGGTAGATAGGAACAAAGATACCAGTAAACTGAAATACCAGTAAATTGTTAAGGACCTCCTGGACTCTCAGTTTTAGTCTAGTAGTGGATGACATAATCTTAAGTTTTTGTAAAATGAAATTAAGGTGATCAGCTTTCTATGGTTATATTCTGCCAATCAATTACAGCATTGGCACTGGGATTAGTGGTAGAAGACAACCTTTAAAACCAGCTTTTAACACAATGCTACCTGAAATGTCCACCTACCCACAAATCGTCTGGCTCCTAGCGCTAACCCACAGTTAGGATTCCTGCATTTCCTGTGGCAGTCTGAGGTAATTGTTGGTAAGGATTTGATTTTTAATGGCGGTGCATTTAATTATGTTCTCTGCAAAACCCTTGCAAGTTAAGTTAAAAATAGCACCGCCATATGGATTGTTAACCTGAAGGTCATAATAACCCTTGCTTTCTGGATGGCAAGACTGAAGATTTTATTTTTTCTATTGCAATAGTAACTAACAGTATTGAAAAGCTTAGAATCACTGTAGTAAGAAGCCTGTAAACTTGCTTTAAACCATACTATGGTATTGTCTTTTTTTTTCAGAGAGGGTAGAACTTTAAAATCTGGCTCAGACTCTCAGCTGTGCTCTTCGGCAGCAAATCTGTCTATGTTTCTTTTTTTGCAGTTCTATTACACATCAGACTGTGGGATGCAGTGTCCAAGTTGTAAAGGCTTACTAAGGGACACACACCATGTGGGCCTTGTGACACCTGGCTTGTCCTGGAAGTACTTCTCCCTTGCGGTGCTACCATAACCAGAAACCCCTTTGTTACCCAACTAGATATGTTTAAGACTACCTGTGCCTGCAGCTCTGACTCAGCATGGGCGGGGACAGGAGGGAGGCGGCAGTTTAAAACCCAGGGTACCCGCCATTTCATTCGAAGCCTCGCCACCGAGGCGAAGGGCTCCGGAGCGGAGGATCGCGCCGGGGGACCCTTCCTAAAGCGGCAAAACCGCGGCAATAAACCGCGAAGGCAAAAGCGCAGGGAGCGACAGGGAGCCCCACCCCCCTCCTCCCCCGAGCCGGAGGAGCGAGCTCCTGACGAGCGGCAGCTCTGACAGCGTGGGCGGGGACAGGAGGGACGGCGGCCAAACCCCCTCGGATACAAGAGCCGCCCCAGGGAGCGCGAACGACCCGGAGGCGGGCAAACAGGGCGTGGCGCGTCAGTTCGCGCGTGCAGGGCGCAGCCCCCCCTCCAGGCTTCAGAGGCTCGCTCAACTCGTGGTCGTCGCCCTGCCGGAAGAGGACCTGGCCATGGTATCCGCTCGGCCGAAAGCTGTCGCCGCCAGAAGAAACGTGGCGACCCAGACCGAGCCCCTACGCAAACACACATCTGTCCAGGTCTCCGGCTGCAGGGAGTGCCTGAGGCTGTCCCTTGTACAGGAGGGCAGCAGAGACGACACCTCTGTGTGCTGTGACAGGTGGATGTTCTGCTCAGCCTGGTGGCAGAGCTGAAAGAGGAAGTGGAGAGGTTAAGGACTATCAGGGAGTGTGAGAGGGAGATAGATTGGTGGAGCCACACCCTACCATCCCTGAGGCAAGGGCAGTACATGGAGGCTCCACAAGAAAGAGAGGATCCCCTGCCCTCTTGCCACCAGGCAGAAGGAGGGGACCCAGGCGACGGAGGGGAATGGACACAGGTCCCCGCTCGGGGTGCCAGGTGAATCCCCGCCCGGCCTCCCTCACCCCAACCTTCCCAGTTGCCCTTACAGAACAGATAGGGGGCTCTGGATCTTGAGGGCCAGACAAATGAGGGTGTAGGTGAAGGCCCATCCAGGGGGTTGCCCGAGGCAAGGCAGTCAGCCCCACGCATTACGACTGCCTCTGCTAAGAAAAAAATAAGGGTAATTGTCATAGGTGATTCCTTTCTGAGGGGGACGGAGGGCCCAATTTGCCGGCCAGACCCATCCCACAGGGAAGTCTGCTGCCTCCCTGGAGCCTGGGTGAAGGACATTACTAGGAAGCTCCCTGGTCTGGTACAGGCCTCTGATTACTGCCCGCTACTGGTTGTACAGGCTGGCAGTGAGGAGGTTGCAGAGAGAAGTCCCGAAGAGATCAAAAGGGACTTCAGGGCACTGGGGCGACTGGTGGAAGGATCGGGAGCACAGGTAGTGTTTTCCTTGATCCCTTCAGTGGCAGGGAGGAATACTGAAGGGAACAGGAAAACTCATCGGATCAACACGTGGCTTAGGGGCTGGTGCCATCGGCAGAATTTTGGCTTCTTTGACCACGGGGAGGTTTACACGGCACCGGGACTGCTGGTGACGGACAGAGTTCAGCTGTCTCACAGGGGGAAAAGGATTCTCGCGTATGAGTTGGCGGGGCTCATCGAGAGGGCTTTAAACTAGGTTCAAAGGGGGAAGGGGATAAAACCAGGCTCACTAGAGAAGAGCCTAGGGGCGGCACGCCGATGTTGGGGGAGAAATTGGCAACCCAGCTCAAGTGCATCTAGACCGCTACACATACTACGGAGGGCGGACTTTGGCCTGTTCAGGACACTGGTTGAGAGAGTTCTTTGGGAGACAGTCCTGAAGGGCAAAGGGGTCCAGGAAGGCTGGATGTTCTTCAAGAAGGAAGTCTTAAAGGCGCAGGAGCGGGCTGTCCCCATGTGCCGCAGGCGGGGAAGGCGACCGGCCTGGCTGAACGGGGAGCCCTGGCTGGGACTCCGGAAAAAAAGGAGAGTTTATCACTTGTGGAAGAAGGGGCAGGCAACTCAAGAAGAGAACAGGGATCTCGTTAGGTCGTGCAGAGAGGAAATTAGAAAGGCAAAAGCCCAGCTAGAACTCAACCTGGCCACTGTCGTGGGAGACAACAAAAAATGCTTTTACAAGTATATTAATGACAAAAGGAGAGCCAAGGAGAATCTCCATCCTCTATTGGATGCGGGGGGGAAAGTTGCCACCGAGGACGAGGATAAGGCTGGGGTACTTAATGCCTTCTTTGCCTCAGTCTTTAATAATCAGACCAGTTATCCTTAGGGTACTCAGCCCCCTGAGCTGGAAGACAGGGACGGCGAGCAGGATAAACCCCCCCCATAATCCAAGAGGAAGAAGTTAATGTCCTGCTATGCCACCTGGACGTTCATAAGTCTATGGGGCCGGATGGGATCCACCCAAGGGTACTGAGGGAGCTGGCGGAGGAGCTTGCCAAGCCACTCTCCATCATTTACCAGCAGTCCTGGTTAACTGCGGAGGTCCTGAACGACTGGAGGCTTGCCAATGTGACGCCCATCTACAAGTAGGTCAGGAAGGAAGACCCGGGGAACTACAGACTGGTCAGCCTGACCTCGGTGCCAGGGAAGATTATACAGCGGTTTGTTTTGAGGGTGCTCACAAACCATGTCCGGGACAACCAGGGGATCAGGCCCAGCCAGCATGGGTTCATGAAAGGCAGGTCCTGCTTGACCAACCTGATCTCCTTCTATGACTAGGTGACCTGCCTAGTGGATGAGGGAAAGGCTGTGGATGTGGTCTACCTGGACTTCAGTAAAGCCTTTGACACTGTTTCCCACGGCATTCTCCTAGAGAAGCTGGCGGCTCATGGCTTAGACAGGTACACTCTTCGCTGGGTAAAAAACTGGCTGGACGGCTGAGCCCAGAGAGTTGTGGTGAACGGAGTTAAATCCAGTTGGCGGCCGGTCACAAGCAGTGTTCCCCAGGGCTCAGTACTGGGGCTGGTCTTGTTCAATACCTTTATCAATGATCTGGATGAGGGGATTGAGTGCTCCCTCAGTAAGTTTGCAGACGACACCAAGTTGAGCGGGAGTGTTGATCTGCTCGAGGGTAGGAAGGCTCTGCAGAGGGACCTGGACAGGCTGGATCAATGGGCTGAGGCCAACTGTATGAGGTTCAACAAGGCCAAGTGCCAGGTCCTGCACTTCAGCCACAACAACCCCAGGCAATGCTACAGGCTTGGGGAAGAGTGGCTGGAAAGCTGCCCAGAGGAAAAGGACCTGGGGGTGCTGGTTGACAGCCGGCTGAACATGAGCCGGCAGTGTGCCCAGGTGGCCAAGAAGGCCAATGGCATCCTGGCCTGTATAAGAAATAGTATGGCCAGCAGGAGCAGGGAGGTGATCGTGCCCCTCTACTCGGCACTGGTGAGGCCTCACCTTGAATCCTGTGTTCAGTTTTGGGCCCCTCACTACAAGAAGGACACTGAGGTGCTGGAGCGTGTCCATAGAAGGGCAATGAAGCTGGTGATGGGCCTGGAGCACAGGTCTTATGAGGAGCGGCTGAGGGAACTGGGATTGTTTAGCCTGGAGAAGAGGAGGTTGAGGGGAGACCTCACCGCGCTCTACAACTACCTGAAAGGAGGTTGTAGTGAGGTGGGTGTTGGTCTCTTCTCCCAAGTAATTATCGATAGGACGAGAGGGAATGGCCTCACGTGGCGCCAAGTGAGGTTTAGATTGGACATTAGGAGAAATTTCTTTACTGAAAGAGTGGTCAGGCCTTGGAACAGGCTGCCCAGGGAAGAGGTTGAGTCACCAACCCTGGAAGTATTTAAAAGACGTGTAGATGAGGCCCTTAGGGACATGGTGTAGTGGGTATGGCGGTGTTGGGTTGACGGTTGGACTTGATGATCTTAAAGGTCTTTTCCAACCTTAATGATTCTATGATTCTATGATGTGCAAGGCTTGGATGGCAGCAGCAGTGTGGCATCGTCATCAGGCAGCAGTAACTTGGTAGTAAGTGTGCTGCCCTAAAATGCTGGCAAGGTGCCTGCCCACATCGTGTCCTGCGCAGAACTTTGCAGTTAATTAACAACAGTTAATTCAATGAGAAGAATATATACATCTCAGCCATTCAGCAAATGACTTAGACCTGTTTTCTCAGCCCCTCCTTCTTTACAACTCATCTCAGAAAAGCAAGACCTTCATTTTTCTTCTACTGCAAACTGGATAACTCAAACCATTTTTATTTGCGTGTGTATGTAAAGGATTCCTAATTTTTTCTCAACGTCAAAAAGGATGAGGGTGAACACTCATAATCAGATAAATTTGTACAAATCAGCCGACCTGTATATTCTGCAATGTGGAAGCTGCAGTCACCTGTGTACCAATGACA
Source organism: Calonectris borealis (assembly GCF_964195595.1). NCBI lineage: Eukaryota > Metazoa > Chordata > Aves > Procellariiformes > Procellariidae > Calonectris > Calonectris borealis. The sequence continues at coordinate 26,740,493 of NC_134352.1, read as the reverse complement.
GGCTACCTCAAACAACAGTCATAAAAATGGCACACACAAAATAAGTGAATATTGTTGAGAGTTTTTCAAAGTTCCTAGAGAAGAAAAGCAAAAACCATAAATTGAAAAGCAGGTTTTTGTTATTTCAGATACATACAGCTAGTGTAACTATCAGGGTGGGTATCATTGTGCCCGGATGAACTGCGGGATGAGGAATTAATATTACTTCATTTGATCCAAATTGCGGAATGTAATGTTGCAAAACTCAGAGATAATTGTGGATGTTAAGAATGGAAACAGTAAGTTAGTTTTCAAATTATGGCCATCAGTGAAACTTATGTTATGTGGAACGAAAGAAATACTGTGTAAAGGAAATTAATAAGCTTTAGAATCTCATATATTAAAGTCTCTTTATTGCAGCATAAAGGATCTGGTATTAGGTAAGCCCCATGTTGTGTAATCAAATGTGTTCAAAGAAGAGGTAAAAATGTTGATAAAAAGGCTGCAGTAAGAATGAAGACAGAATGTGAAAACTTTCTGTAAAATTGAATTGTATGAAAGGATTTTAACTTAAAAGGAGAAAAATGAGAAAAATTAAATACAAAATAGAGATGTATATTAAAATCCAAACTAAAGCACTCCTGAAAGAGAAGAATACATGGCAATCAATAATTACACACTGTATTCACTCAAAGATGGGAGAAATTCAATTAATGTTTAGCCTCGTAGAAAAGGTTTAAAATCAAGTTTTTTTTTTCTTTTTATATGAAAGAGTTTTCATGTAATTCTACAGGAGATTTAATAAATACCCTCTGCATGGATATTAGAGGAATTTACTGGTTGCTAAGCTACTGCAAAAAAAAAAAAAAATTAAGTTTTCCTGTGGGTAAGTATTTGCTGGACTATGATGCAAAGGGATATTACATTTGGCAATGAACGCACAGACACAGGGAGTATTTGTGAAGTCTATGCAAGACTGTCCAAATTCTTGAGCCTAAGAACTGTGATTTTTTCAGGCTATACATGGGAGAAGGAGCCCAGCAAATCATACTTCTCAAGGGTGAAGCAGATGCTGGTCTTAAATTAATGTAATAGCTGAAACATTCAGAACTGATTTTCGTCTCATAAGTATGTTCTCAAGTCTTTTTTCAATCTGTGGCAAACAGGGAGGGGAAGTGACCTCGTGGAATGGTGGCAACTAATAATAAAAGTGAGCTATAGTTCTTTAATCATCTCTCAATACATGTGACAATACTCATATCAAGGACTATTGCAGCTAAATCCTGAAAAGTATCAAGTGCTTCAGAGAAACAAACAAACAAAAAAAGCAGTTAGTGTTTCTGTTTTCTATTAGGTTTATAGTTTCTTCAAACAAATAAAGAAAAGCAGGTCTATTCTTTATGTACATCTCTTATACTTCCAGTGAAAACTAGATCATTTTCAGTAAGTCTGTTCTCATCACCAGCATGAATTTTATCTTTTTCCTCTTGATTCCTCATTACTGACATATCTGAGCACTTCTTAAAATCCATACATCGTAAGAACATCCTTATGAGGCAGGAAACTGTTGTCATTACCCATCTTAACACAAAAGAGCACTTATTAAGTCAATTGGGAGCAGGCTTGAATCCTTGGTATTGATTCATCTTTTTGACACGAATAGAAACCAGATATGTGGGGAAATGTTTCCTTTTAAATTTGTCTTATTTTTTTCTTTTTGTTTGTTTTTTTTTTCCCCAGTTATCCATAGATGGTTTTAAAAACAGGTGCATGCATAGAAGTAGGTTGATGTATACTAAGGAACTGCTTAGCCCTTGGCACTTAGCTGCTGCTGCTGCTGCTGGACTAAGGCTGCCTGTGCCTATGCAATTAGACATTTGCTACAGTGTGTGACCTGGTAGCATCAGGATGTAGATACAGCATGTGGCTTTCTGCTGGAAGCAGGTCTGGAGAGGGGCCAGCAGCTTAGCTTCTCCATCACACCTGCTTCAGTGTGGCTGTAAGAAGGAGAGCAATGCCATCCCACTGTACACCGAAGCTGCATTCTCCTTATCTTTGTTCACACATATGTATGCATGGGTGGGCTGTATGCATGGGTCTGACTTGCACCAAGAAACTAAACTTTATGCTACATCCCCAAGATCAGGACAACATTAAGAGACACTCCTAAACCTGTCAAGACCTCAGGATTCACTTCAAATTATTCTATGATTTCATGAAAGAGAAATAAGATATATTTTATTAATATTAATTTTTTGTGTGTGTGCTGAATGTATGTGACCCAACTTCCCATCTCGTGTTGCAGCACAACTTCTGAAAACACTTTTTTCTTATGAAGTATGTATTTTATTGTCCTTGTAAGTTCACAGCTCCTCAGGGCAACATTTTACAAGAACAGAAAATGTGTAAGGCCAAGAAAAACAAGAATGGAATTTCTGGAAGAAAAAATTACATCCACAGCTTTTGCAAACATTGGAACCCAAGTGTCTGTGCCTTTCTAAAGGATCATTTCGTTCAATTATACACAGTTTATTTGCTGTGCTTGTTGTATCACTGTTGCTCTTCAATCTTATTTTATGTCTTTCTAGGACAAGCTGAAGCATTCATTTTCTGTGTTCAGTGAACAATATGTTCTACAGCATTAGTATATCGAAGTTACTGATTCCTTCAAATCAAAGTTGCATAAATGTTTCAATTCACAGTGCCTTAATACATGATAAAACTTTTCAGAATAGACCATAAATAAGTATAAATTCTTAAGACTGTTCTTGCCCAAACCTGTTTGCTACCGTATGATCACATTCAGACTTGGTGCAGGTAACTGTGTGTCTGAGTGTGCCCTAATTTCTGACAAATTTGTACACAAGAACAAAGGCAACCTCTCCTGTCATACAAGGTACAGAGAGATACATTAAAACTAACAAAGCAGAAAGGGGGCTGAAATTGAAGCAGTTTTTAAAATGGTAGTTTAATGAAAGCAGTGTGAAAATACTATCAGTCTGATGGAAAACATCTGTCCTCAACTATTCTTGAACGATGGAAGGTTGTGAGGCACTTTAAGAATTTTTTACTAGTCTATGGTTATACCAACAGTAGGTCAGGCATGACCTGTCTCCTTTAATATCATAGCAGTGACACTCCACTACACAAAACGTTTCAGACGATCTGTAGATCCTGTATTGGTCCTTCTGCGCTAAAGGAATCCTTCAAAAGTATTGCGTGTCATCATTCATGGATTATAATTAAGTTACAACTTGCATTTTTATTTTAAATAAAAACCTGAGAGTATAAACTAACTATCATGAAATATGACATATTGTAGTAATGTTGTGCAGGAGATAGGAAAATGAAAACCTTAAGAAATGACATTACATAAATCTAGTACATTACCTATCATTGTATCTGAGTCCATAAATACTAACTACAAACTGTGATGAAAGTGATTTGTCATTTTATCCTTACAAATTTCTTCAGTTTGCTGATGTTTGTTAAATGGTTTCAGGCAACGTTTCTTATCGATCACTTTGCATTTCTCCCTAGTATTTTATACTCCACATTGCATTTTCGTAGCAGTATTACATATCCAAATTCTGTCCTCATTGTAACCCACAAACAACCTTGATTGACAGTAGCAACAAGTTAGTCACTAATTTATATTCGTTTTTTACACTATGATATCAATGGTGTCTTACTGCCAACATACATAAAATCATTTGCAATTCTAGCAGAGCCATTCATGCTGCTGTGGTCAAGGGTATGCCATTACTTCAAGTTTAAAATCCTCTGATATAACTCAACAGTGCAAATTTGCTTCAGGCGGATGGCACAGAGGTTCTCAGATTCTATTTTTTTTCTCCAGAATGTGAAACTAATTGGTCATTTTTTTGTGTTCCAAGAGGGAAAGAAAAAAAATCAAGGAAGAAGTTTGGAACGATTTGGAAATAACTCAGGTAAGTACTGTTAGAAAATGAATCTGTGCAGGTGATTAGTCTCTGATTTATAAGTGAAACACTCTGATTTATGAATGAGAAGGTACTAATTAAATAAGAACAGACACTGGGGACATTTTCCCGGAAAACTGCTTGAATCTCAACATTGATTAGGTAATGTCACTTTGTTTATAGTGTACCACACGTTATACATTTTCACATACACATTTCTGAATTGACTTCACTGGGATTGGTGGTAATCAGAGGTGCACTCCTGAGAAGTGCTGGCATCGGAATCTTAGCCCTGACGAGGGCATTGCTGGCAGGTTACTTTCTCTGTTTCTCTGGGGTTTTTTTATACTTTATAGTCCTATATTGAACATATATCATCTAAGGAGTGCCAGAAAGGCTACGGCACCTTTTTTTTTCTTCTACTTTTTCCTTTCTGCATTGAAATGACCCAGGGGCTTTACACTTGTCTGTGTGGTTGGCCACATCTGTTTCCCTGTGAAGTATAGAGGATGAGCAAGCTTTTACAGCTACAAGAACCCTTTCAAGAAAAGCTTTATTCCTCCACTTCCTCACCAAAGCCCCTTTTCAGCTGAAGTTTATTTTAGTGTATGTGTGCTCTAGCATGGGAATAAGTCTGATGAGCCTTAGGAACTGGAAGGGTCTCATGTTACTGGTATGAGAAGAGCCTTTTTGCACTGCAGTAGCAGCTACAGGTTGCATACTAAAACTCCTTCATATTAGATGTTACACAAACACAGACAAAAAACCCTACAATCTGTGCCCTACAAAGACAGGAAATGAGAAGACAATACTTGTAGCATAATTTGAGAAAAAAGTGTGCTATACACTCATCCTTTAAAAAAAAAAAAGTAATAATCTTGTTGTACTTTAAATCAAGATTATTTCTAAACTTTCAGGCTTATTGTATTGGATGTAGGAGGCAAGGTGCTGGCAGCGGGGCGCTGCAGAAGCAGCCTCTGTGAGGAGAGGCTGAGGCTGCCCCGTGCCTCACACAGCCGGTTCCAGCCGGCTCCAGCCAACCCACCGCAGGGCACGGCTGAGCCCCGCAGCCTCCATGGTGGTGCTTCTGTAGAAACATATTTAAGAGCGAGCAGAAAAACTCTGGGGAGAGAGTGGAGGGTGGAACAAAAAAGTAAGAAACAGCAGAGGGAGTGTCAACTGAGAGGAAGAGGAGGAGGTGGAGAAGGAGGAGGAGGAAGAGGTGCAGGTACAGGTGCAGGTGCTGTGTGGTGCCAGAGCAGAGACACCCCTGAAGGGACTGCAGCACGTTGAGGACCCATGCACGAGCAGAGGAAAAGAGTGAGAAGAAAGGAGACGCAGAGAGAAACCACAACATCCTGATTGCAACTGTCCCTGCGCCGCTTGGTACCTCACTGAGGCGTGTAAGGGTATGTGGAAGGAAAGTGTCTGCTCCTGTAAGGGTATCTGGTCAAGGACGTTTTTCAATGCAAAAAGGGATATTGAGAAAAGGAGGAAAGCATAAATGAGAACACAAAGAGACAAAAATCTGATAGACAAGTGATAAGGGAGGCAATGATCATAACAATCACACTAAGTGGTATGTGAGAGTGTGGGAATGTTTATTCCAGCAAGGTTATCTTGGTTGTGGATCTCGTCAGTTGGGAAACCAAGGGAAAAGGGGGAAGTCAGAAACCAAAATATACTAAGACACACACCTGACAAAGCAAACATGGAGACAATGACAAGAAACAAACCTTGCCAGTCACACTAGCTGATGGGCTATATGAAACTACCACCACTTCGAGGAAGATCCACCTGGACTTTGCAACAGATAAGTCTGCAAACCCGGGGGCCGCGGGCTGTGGGGGGCGTGGGAATCGATAGAGCTCTACAGACCCATGGAGGAACGTGCAGGGGAAGGCGGAGCACGGAGGAACAAAGAGGGGGCAGACAGAAAGGTGTACAAAGGGGTCCAGTCGCGTGTAAAACAGGGCCGGTCAGTACATTTGCCTGGCTGAGTCCCACGCCTGATTGCCGCAGTCTGTCCCATCTTCTTACATCTTCTTATTAAAACTTTTCTTAACTACCTCTCTACATAATCTCACTCTCCGTCCCGCGCATGTGCATGCTGCAAGGACTAAGTGCCAGACCCACGTGTGTGCGAGTGGAATTTGGTGCCAGCCACTGGAGTCCGACCGGGGGTGTGGGCACCCCTGGCCTGTGGTGTCAGAGACTGGAGTGAGTGGGGGGATCCCAGCGCGAGCTACTGGAGCAGGTGGGGTCTTTAACCTCCAGCCACGGGGCAGGAACGGTGTGTGCCCCAAAACCAGCTACTGGGGAGCACTGGCATGAGTGAGGCGAGTGAGGGGCTCAGCGCTGGTGGCTGGAAGAGGGGCGAGTGTCTGTATCCTCCCCAAACGTGGTGTGCATGGCGTGTGCATGTGTAATCACCCACAAACTTCAAGCTGGACCAGCTGGCGAGTACGAGACCCTGGCTTGGGGCAGGGATGCCAGGTGGCCAGAGAGGCCATGCCTGTACTCGGGGGATCCGCGAACGTGCGTGTGCTTGTGAACCTGGAGAGTCCCCTGTGTGTGCTGCACAAGTGACCCTCTGTCTCTGCCAGCCCAGGAGGAGGAGGGGGCTGGGCTGTCTGTGTGTGTGAGTCCTCCATGGGGGTGCTGTCGGAGTGCCTCCTCTGTGGCAGTGCAAGTGACCGGCTGTGTCAGTGTCCTCTGTGTGTGTGTCCGTGTGTCTCTGGGACAGGCGCTCAACTCCCTTACTCATTGAACCTGCAAAGAGGAAAACATCACCCTTGTCCCTCAGCCTGGGCAGAGACCCCAGGTCCCCGGGCACCGGGCTGGGCTCCATCAGCCAGGCTGGAGAGGTCCTGGGCTGGAGCGGCTGGAGGAGGCAGCCGCTCATATGTGCCTTAACAAAGAGACTGAGTGTAACCTGTCTTGATAGCAAGGGGGGAGGAGAGGAGTATGAAGGAGTGCTGTTGAGCCCAAGAAAGGAAAAGGAGCAGTGCTTTCCCTAAGTGTGTAAATGTTTGTGCTCTTCTGGTTTTGATTCCTAATACCTCAATCAGTACTTATATATTAATTTTAATTGCCAATGAATTTAGTTAAATTCCCCAAGTCAAATCTGTTTTGCCTGTGACAGCAACTGGTCAGTGATTATTTTGACCTGTTAGTCTTGCCTGTCTCATTCTCCCTATTTTCTTTCCCCCACCCCTGCAAGACAGGGTAGAGATATATATCTTTATATATCTCTATACCTAAAAATTTGAATATTGCTATAAACTCTTAGCAAGAAGTTTAAACCTCACTGTTAAGGTATGTCATGAGTCCTTGTCTACTGGCCATTTTTGCCAACTCAAAAGTTCTGGTTCAAAGAACCATAGGCTCCTCTTTTGAATATGGTGTAATTTTTATATTCCCCAACCAAATGGAAGTTTGTAAGATCCACTGAGAGCATGTCTGAAGTCATAAAATGTTGTTAGCTCAGCACTTCAGTTTCAACCCCTGGTGAAAATATAAATGTTTGCAATTGAGATGTGAATTCAAACCCCAACATTAAAAATACTGGGTAAGATCTTAGGGTCACTGAAATCAGTGATCAACTAACTCCACAGAGGCAGCATTTCATGTTTGAAGATTTACAGCATTTTGCTATTTGCTTAATATAGGATAATGAACAAAAACATTCTGAACTGTCTAAGGAAGATAGGTCACAGTTTCAGCTCAATTACAGATTAGTTCAAGAGCCAATGCTAATACTACCGATACTAGTGGGCCAAAACTTTCACCATATTCAAGTGAAACCACTGCAAAAAGCAGAAAAAGCTTAAACAAACTAGAACAGTTCCTTACACAATTGTGGTATATAAAGCATACAGAGAAACTAACATACAGGCTCGAGAAAAATCATCATTATCATGATGAAGGATGAACATAGTTACAGGGAATGAAAAAATGTTTCTCCAAAGGTAGGTATGAAGAAATGGAAGAAGAAAAGTACACAGAGGCATATTAGGCACATACACGCACACAACTGAAACATCAAAATACAGTAAACTCCCTAATGAACATTGGTTGGAAAGGCAGATTTATTTGCCTATGTTTGTAGAAAAATCTTTCCCTTTTGCATTAGTAGTAACCTATATCCAACATGGAAAAAAAAAAAACCAAACAAAAAAAAGATATTTTGATTCGAAGGAAGCCCTATAAATAAGTATGTTGCACATTCAGCACTCTGACACAATCCTCCCGTGATGCTCATCTAGATGAAAATACACAGTCGAGGTGTCCTTTCTCGTTGTGCCAATAGGCATTGTAATCATCTAGCAATCAAGTCAATTTTAGCCTCATCATGGAAATATAAGGATATATAAGTGCATTTATTTCTTTTTTTGGATAGAGTGATATTGGTGTAAAGGTATGTCTTTAGAGCCAAATTTAACCCTGTTTTACGAGGCACTATTGGGATTTACCCACCGAAGGTTAAAGACTGAAAATACCTTTTGTATGCACATCTTTCTCTATGTTCCCTGCATGTTTGTAAGTGGATAGCATGGTTCTGCTGAAAGGTTATATTTGTTATAATAGCTTTCTTCAGAAATCTCCATTTATAAACATTATAGTTTGGGGCACTATATTGTATGTTTAGAGAAAATGGTACAGTGTGCAGCATGTCAGAGGGCTCTTGCACTGTCAATGCTATCTGCTCATTGCTGGGAGCTCCGGCTGATTAAAACAAGACTGTTGTACCTTGCAGGTCTAGGGTGAGTCCTAGATCAGTCAATGATCTAATGCATAAATAGAAGGATCAGCATGGGTCTTTCATTAAGAAGCTGTCTGAGATGCTAGCTGCTGCCCTAGCTACCTGGCAATGTGCTGACAGCTAGAGCAATTGCCTAGGAACAGGAGGAAAAAAGCTGGCTTAGGCAAAGTCCCTGAGCTGCAAGCAGACATCAGAATTTAAAGTTCCTAAAATACAGCAACAAAGTTTGTAAGCAAAGTTCTCAAACTAAAAATAGGAAAGCTGAGTGCCTAGGAATATGTGACTCTGCCTTTTAAATCATTGTTGAACGAGATCCCTTAGCAGCTGAGCAAGTTTCCATACAGTGTATAGTCCATGCAAAAAAAAATTAAGAATAAAAAGAGGAAATAAAGGGAAACAATTCATAATTTAAGTTGGAGGGAAAGAAAGACAAAAGGTCTCCATAATAGAGTACTTGAAGAGAAGCCTGACCCCCACAGAGTGTGAGAAAAAGCAAATCCGGCCATCATTTCCAGTTCTAGAGGCACTTTTCTGAAGGTTGTGTAAAATAACTTTGCAAACCACTGGGTATAAGGATGTGCCATACTTAATCTAAATCTTTGGTTGTTTCAAGTTTTCTAGCCTCCAGGCAATGGCAAATCTTTCTGTAATAACTTATGCAGGGTGGAACTGAGATCATACAAAAGAGATAGTGGCTTACACAAGGGAATGGATTATTTGCCATCTTTACAATGATATTTCCTGCCTATTTAAGCATACCTATGGTGTTGAACTGGAATGGGAAATGGACATAGCAATAGAGACTTCTTGCAGAATCGTATGTGCAGTCAGTCTGCCTTAATTTTCTTAAGCACACTAAGCAGCCCTTAACAGTGTTTGGCTTCTAGGCATCTCTTAGTAGGCTGACCTCTTTACATTTAAATAAGTTAGTTTGCTTAAAAATAGGGTGCTCTCTCTAACCAAAGTTCAGCTAGTTCCTGCACCTGATGGCAAATGTCACGAAAAAATTCAGTAAATGCAAACCCTAGATGGACATGATTTCTACTCAGGTGCCAGTAGTTATTGCTATGTGTTACTTTAGAGAAGATATGCATAAAAAATTGCAGTTTTGACTGAAACTTTTTTTTTCCATTCTGTAAAAAACTTACCTTGAAAATCAATACTCAGTACTCATCTGTCAAGAAGACATGATTAGTACAGATAAGAAAAGTAGGGAAGAGGAGGAAACTAATGTGGGGAAGGGGAGGATGACTACCTGATTTGCAGGTGTGCACTAATTTTTGACCATTGGCTTTGACTGCTGGTAGCTAGAGTTTCTGGTGTGCCCAGCCAGTGATAGGAAGGAATGACACAGGATGTAGGAGAAAAAAAAAAATGACTTCCAAGCAAAACAAGCACCTGTAGCAAATTCTGTAGTGTATTTTCAGGAGCATCAATCTCCTCCTCTTTAAAAGCTTTTTAAATTCTATCAGGATATCAGCCCTTTGATGAAGAGCACCTGGTTCAAATTGAACTATGGCTGTAAATAGATATTTTCTTTAGAGTACTCACAAACACTCTGAAAAAAACACAGCCCATTTTCATCAAAATATTGAGAGACTTGGATCCTGCTGTAGTATTAGCAGAAACTTGAATGGCCAGCATCAATTTCTAAAAATGTCTTCTTTCTGCCACATCTCAGTTGGAAGGAACATTTCCTTTTTCTGATATTTAGCAGTGCTTACACACCTACATTCCTTTCAAAGGCAGGGCTAAAGCCTGTGTTAGGTTTAAGTGGAAACTACCTAGCAGCGGACCTAACAGTAATGGTAGCCTTGAGACAGAGGCTTTTACTACAGCAACACTGTATCCCCTGAACTAACTATTTTACAGCTTGGTCTACCATATTGATAAAAGTTGTCTAAAGTTGTCTTTGACTGCAGGCTTGGCAAGCCCAAATGCGTAGGAAAGGTGAGCTTCCTTAGGGCTCTGGCTGCCCAGCACTTGTGCTATATGCTCTGCACAGCATCCCTCTGCTCCAGGTCACGTCAGAGCCTTGTAAAGGCACAGTTCCCCACATCTCCCCTCCCCACTCTTTGCTGCAGTTTACAAAGGTTAGGAGGGTTGCTGAAGTAATTGATCTGATTCTGCTTCTGTTACAATATCAAGGAAAATCCAGCTGGCTGGATTTCTACTGAAGTAGAATCACAGTTGTAATAAAGATAGATGAGAGGGACAGTGGTGTGTTAGGAAACCTAATCCTTTTACCAGCTTATGTAGATTTATTTCTGATGGGAAAAGCATAGGTGGCTACACTGATCAAAAACATAAGCTTAGTTTTATTTGCATCTAGGTCTGCAGGAGGAATCTGGGTGTGTGAATAAAACTGCATGCAGAGTTTGATGTCTTCATTTAAGTTTTGCTATAGGAATTCTATAATCTTAATGATCACATCATACCAAGATGAGGTATTAAATCAAATGTCTCGTCTAGTCTGCAGTTGTAGTGATTTGCCCAGAGGGTCTTACTTTGTGTGTGGTAATTGCATACCATCCTTTCACAGTGGCAACAATGTATTTGGGAATGAATACTTGAGATCTCCAGAATGTTTACTGAGAGAACAGAGGTAATTGTAGAATCAATATCTCCTTTAAAACTAAAGGTTGTGTTGGTTAATATTTTATACAGAGAAATAGTTATACTGCATAAGAAACCTGATGAGAAGCACACACCTCTTGTAAATTTAATGAATCAACCCAAACACCTTGTATTGTCTGAAAATAACATGAAGGACTTAGAAGTCTCTGAGCATATGAAATTGGCATATAATATTTCAAACTGAAAATAAAGGGAATAAAAGCACTTTTGGAATCCTCTTTGTGGGTCAACAGCTATTTGGAAGAGATGAGATCCACCTGACTTTGTGGGGCAAAGCTGTTTTTGCCAACAGCCTGGTATGGCTGGTAAGAAATCTGGTAGGGAGAGCTTTAAACTGGGAATGGCTGGGGAGGGAGTGATTCCTCAACAACTGAAGCAGCTGTGGGTGGGGTAGGCAAGCCAAAGCCCTGGCATGATGGGAGCAGAGGGACGTGTTAATCAACAAAACAGACCTAAAGTGCAATCTCTTTGAACACAGGCATATAAAGAAGGAAGTGCCTGCAGAACAGCCTCGTGGAGAAAGCTCTCAGGCCTGTACTGGGGAATCGGCACACTTGAGGGCCTCTCTGTGGTGGTTTGACCCTGGCTGGATACCAAGTGCCCACCAAGCTGCTCTATGACTCCCCATCCTCAGCTGGACAGGGGAGAAAAATGTGACAAAAGGCTCGTGGGTCGAGATAAGGACAGGGAGATCACTCACCAATTACCATCATGGGCAAAACAGACTTGACACCTGACATCTTAAAACACCCTCCCCCCTCCCCTCCCTTCTTCCCTGGCTCTACCTCCTCCCCCTGAGCGGCGCAGGGGGATGCGTAATGAGGGTTGCAGTCAGTTCATCACACATTGTCTCTGCCACTCCTTCCTCCTCACACTGTTCCCTTGCTCCAGCGTGAGGTCCCTCTCACAGGAGACAATCCTCCATGAACTTCTTTAATGTGCCCATGGGCTGCAGTTCTTTACAACCTGCTCCAGTGTGGGTCCCTTCCACAGGGTGCAGTCCTTCAGGAACAGGCTGCTCCAGTGTGGGTCCCCCATGGGGTCATGAGTCCTGCCAGCAAACCTGCTCCAGCGTGGGCTCTTCTTCACAGGGTCACAGGTCCTGCCAGAAGCCTGCTGCACCATGGGCTCTCCACATGGTCACAGCCTCCTTTGGGCACATCCACCTGCTCCGGCCTGGGGTCCTCCATGGGCTGCAGGGGAATCTCTGCTCCAGTGCCTGGAGCACCTCCTACCCCTCCTTCTTTACTGACCTTGGAGTCTGCAGAGTTGTTTCTCTCACATATTCTCACTCCCCTGTTCCAGCTGCTGTTGTGCAGCAGTTTTTTCCCCTTCTTAAATATGTTATCACAGAGGCGCTACCACCATTGCTGATTGGCTCAGGTTTGGCCAGCAGTGGGTTGGTCTTGGAGCCAGCTGGCATTGGCCCTATCAGACATAGGGGAAGCTTCTAGCAGCTCCTCACAGAACCCACCCCTGTAGCCCACCCTTCTGCCAAAACCTTGCCATGCAAACCCAATACACTCTCTGAAATGCCTCAATGCATGCTGCATGGAGAACAAGCAGGATGAGTTAGAAGTCTGTATGCAGTCACAGGGCTACAACCTCATTGAGTTCAAGGAAGTATGGTGGACTGCACTCAAACTGAAGTGCTGTGATAGATGGATATAGGCTCCTTAGAAAGGACAGAGCAGGAAGGCAAGGAGAAGGAGTTGCCCTTTGAGTTGCCCTTTATGGGAGAGAGCAGCTGGAGTGAATGGAGCTCTGCCCAGGCAGGGGTAAGGAGCCAGCTGAGAGCTTGTGGGTGAAGATTAGCAGGCAGACCAACATGATTGCTGTTGCAGTGGGTATCTACTATAGACCTACTGACCAGGACGAAGTAGTAGCTGAGGACTTCTTCAGGTGACTGGAAGGAACATCACATTCCCAGGCCCTGGTCCTTATGGGGGACTTTAACCACCCTGTTATCTGCTGGAGGACAACTCAGAAGGGTTCAAGCAATCTTGGAGATTTTCCTAGAGCACATTGATGACAACTTCCTGACACAGTGATTGAGGAGCCAACAAGGAAGGCTGCTCTGCTGTACCTGTTACTTACAAGCAAAGAAGAACTGGTCATGGGTGTGAAAGTCAGGAACAGCCTTGGCTGCAGTGACCATAAGATAGCGGGGTTCATGATCCTTTGAGGAGAGAGCAGGGCAAAAAGCAGGACCACAGTGCTGGATTTCAGGAGGGCAGACTTTGGCCTCTTCAGAGATCTGTTTACCCAGTAATGTATTATATGATATTACAGCATTTCAGGCTTTCTGACATAGCCATGTAAACACTAGATTTTTCAAAAAATTGTATGTATCTATAGGAAGTTCACAATCCTATGGTAGGAGAGTATTTTCTGGATTTTTGAAAGAGAGAAACACTGATTTTATAAGCAGTTTTATCTTCATTTGTACTTTAATGTCGGAGATAGTGCTGATATGAATAAATATCAGTATATTCAAATGAATATACCTGTAATTCTCCACCCGCGCACTCCCCATCCAGGCAGGAGACTTCAAATATTTGTATAATGCCTTTATTTTTTGCTTTCAAACCTGTCCTGAAACCCCTTTTTCGGAGCAGTGCCTACTAAGACATGCCGTGGCTAAAGCACTCATTCGTGGTCTTTGCTGCCTATCACAATGATCAGTTCCGACTTATTGTTTCTTCAAATTCCTCTATGCATCTGTGCTTATCTTTTACTTCTTCCTCATGCTTGCATTGCAGGCTCTTCCAAGCAGGAGAAGTGTTCATACTCGTCAGTTCTTTAATTTTGTATTTCTGTTCTGTGTTTGTATGGGAGATCCTTTCCTTTTGATAATCCTGTCTAAGATAATCTTGTCAAGATACAGTGACAGTACAGTTACTACCGCTAATGCTTTTGCTATTATTACTGTTTTTACCAGCTAAGGATCTGATCTGTTTGCATAAACATAGCTCTATTATTTGGCCTGGAACTGTCTCTCCCTAAAAATAGATGACCTGTCAGGAATAGAACTTTTAATAGTTGGCATCCCACACTCTCCTTCACGCTCAGCAGAATTCAAAACCAAAGTACTGCCTCTTTGAATTCATTTTGTCACAACTGAGCAATGTCACTGCTTCAGTGCTTCATTTTTCTCTCTCAGTTTTAGGTCTGCTGGGAAGAAAATCTCTAACTACTCAAACCTTTCTGCCTTTTTAATTAATTTAGTACTAATGAATTTAATGTGACTGTTCAGGAAAAAAAAGTGCAAGCTGGCCTCATGACAATTAAAATCCCTGGCGCTAAGCTAGGTGTTTCACTGCAGAGAATGGCAACAGACTTATAGTTACAGAAGAGATTATATCAACTTTCTGTGATTTATTTTCTGTTCTTTGCTCCATTCTTTTCCTCACAACAAACATTGTCTAGTCATAAAACCTAATATATGCTCAGTAGTCTCTAATCAGGCAATAGAAAATATATGATCAGTCCCACTGTGGTTTTGCAGATCTGACATTGTCTTTCTACTATGCCATGAAACTAGGCTACAGCTCTTGAGCATCCCACAGAAACTTTGTTTTGGCCTTTCTCCAGATGAGAGAAAACAGCTGGCTAGAGGACTGAGGAAATATAGTAAAAATAAAATAAACTCAGGATTTAAATACTTATATGCACAATACATTAGAGAATTTAATCTTTACTGAAAAATTTAGGGGAAGTTTCATATTCAGTTCCCATCCTGTTTCCTCTACTTCTTTTTTAATGGGACTCTTGAAATGATGGAACTCTAAATTTGGTTTCTGCAGTAACTTCCTATTATATAAAATACACTGTTGGGTCAGTAGTGACTTCAGACTGCTTTTGTATTCTGTAAAAGCATGTCGACAGAGGTGCGCTTTAGCACCAGCAGGTTTTGTTTATCATAATCCAGGGACATATTCTAGTAACAGATACCTGATGAGCTAACCAGGCAGCCTGTTTTTCCTTAGAGGAAACACTCCAGTTTTCATAACAACATTAAAAATGAGGCAATTTTTTTGTTTTTGATTTTTGCAGTTGGAAAGATTATGAATTTCAGCAGAAAAGAAAAAAAAAAAGAAGAACCCAACATATATTTAAAATACAACAAAAGTTGTTTTAAAAATAAGTCCCCTTGCTCAACAACTTCAGTGCGCTTGCATTAATTTAACAATTCATATGTCCTACTTGTTAAATGTAACAGAGTAACTGCCTGTTTCCACTTTGTTTCATGTCTTTTCTCATTATTATAATGGATACCATTAAATATCCAACCCTATCCTAAGCTAATTTGCATCAGGCTTAATGTGATTTGGAATCTTTAAGGATTATGGATATATTTGGTTTCTCATTAGTTTCTGACAATCAAAATGTGCAAAAGAAAAGGATTGCTATTACTGTATCAGTATATTTAGTTGCTTTCTTTCTAACACCCTTTTTATCTTAAGGGGAGGAGGGGAAGCAGCTGAGCACTTTAAATTTAAATAATTAAAATAAATAAATTAAATAAATTAAAACCTACTCCACACTTGGATTTTCTAAGCAAAAGTTATTACGAAAAAGGGAGAAATATCCACTCTGGTCAGTCTTTTAAGTCTTCTATTACTCTGAGCATCCAATCTCTCTTAATTTTTTTTTCCCCAGTGCAATCATTGAACTAGGAGAAGAGATCCTCTGGGAAGTGAAAACATCCTTTTAAGACTTCTGTTTGCCAGACTTTTTTTTTGTTGCTGTTTCCCCCCTACACCATTTGTTTGTTCGTTTTTTTTATTTGTGGTGGTGGTGTTTTTCTTCTCCAAGTGCTTCCCCTATACTTGTCACTCTTCCTCTGGACAATTAGTGAGCTCTGAAATGGTCTTGCTCTCACTTATGCCAGAACAGCATGCACTAGGATCACTTCAACCTAACTGAGAACAAAACCATCCCTAAATGTCAAAATGGGTAATTTCTAAGGTGTTGTTTGTCCTCTATGGAAAAGATTTCACACCACACTTTCTTCTGGATGAAAGAGATTAAAAGAGTTCCATTTTTACATATCATGTCATTACACTAATGTGTACCGCACTGACTCAGCCCTATTCTACTTTACAGAGTGAGACCCTTTGAGGAGTTATTTCTATTAATAACACACTTTGCATGATTCAAATAAAATGAGTGATTAAAATGTCTCCAGGAGGACCATAATTTTCTAGAAAAATTCTTACAGAGCAGAGGATGACTGAATTAGTTTTCCTCTCCTGTATGTGAAGCAACTTGGATACCTTGAGGTATACTTAAACTTCAAAGCTTGATATTATGGAAGGTATTTTAATTTTGTAAAACGAATCAGTTAATGCAGAATACCTTCTTCAAAATGCTAGCAATCTCAATCAAGGACTAAGTTGTTCTAATCAGGTAATTGTTAAAGTAATGTCTTAGCTGTTTTCTTTAAATCAGTTTCATTACCCAGATCTATGATCTATGAAGTCTGTACCAGCTAGTAAAGTACAATTCATCTTAAACTGAAATGATGCTTTTCTTTGACAAGACAATACAATGTTCTTTGTCATGCAATGAATTATATGGGTATACTTGTCAGTATAAATTTTCTGGCAACAGTAATAAACTATTCTATCATCCATTTTATTGCTGGAGAAAATAATCTTTTCTTATTCTTACTGACGTAGCATTTCCATTACTTCTTAAGAAAGACTTGGCAATACTTCAAACTGAGTGTTATTAGAAAACATTCTATTACTGCTCAGTAAATATATTACTTTCTTTTCCATTATACTTACCACTCTCCAAAGAAGGACTTGCTTTGATTACACTGGTCTGCTCTGGCATAGGAGCAACCTACTTCAGAATTTGTCCATCCACAAAAGTAAAGCCAAAATGGCTTTCCATGGAAGCACCTCTCACATGCACAATGACATTACAGTGGCACAGCTCACAATATTTCTCTCACCATCCAGTCCTAACACCCCTACGCATGGTCAAGATAGCACAGTTGTACCAATATATTTCTAATAAACAGATATTAGACAACTTTCTATAATTGTAAAACACCCCTAATTTTAATTTTTATAAATGAGTATCACATGTGCTCTGACTGTAGTTTCTTCTCAGTTCTGATTAGACAAGAAAGCCTCCAGAATATTTATTCAGTGTCCAGTTTTCAAAGGTTTTGATTATAATTAACCACATATTTAACATTTTGAATTGGGAATATTCTGTGCTGTGTACCAACGCCCGTTCAAGCCTCAACTATGCCCTGAAAAGGCACGTCTGCAGTGTCAACACTATGCTCTGAGCTGAACTTCATCTACAATTCTCCTTCAGATAATAAAGACAAACATTTGAGTCTTTGCTGAAGATATAATATGCAAAACTGATGCCATAATTAAGACCTTAGAGGTAACATACGTGACCCAGAAATTTAGTATTGCTGTGTTAAGCATGTATTTGGGAAGTTGTAGCTTATGAACATGAATTTAATTTCCAGTTGGTCTGGAAATACGCAGAATAATATTTTAGATTAGCAGACCTATGTTTTTGCTTTGTTTATGTTTGTTGAGTGGGTGGCAAAAGAGTGCTGGAGACTCAGGAAAAGGAAAACAGTGGGCAGAAAAGAAAATTCACCCTACTGCAAAATTCTGTGTGTAATCAAAGTCTCCTTCCTGTCCAGTGAGACTTTTTGTGCTATGTTGATCAATATATTGTTTTCATTCCCTGCCCTCTGTTGTGTCTTTCTTCCTGGAAAACACGTGGGAAGTAGGAGAGAAATCAGTAAACTTTAAGTCTTGTCCTGGTTGCCCCACAAGCCACAGTTTAAAATAGATAATCGATATTAAGTGTTATTGTTCAGAGTTACTGGGGTGTTCTCTGTTTCATTTTTAAAAAAGAGGTCAAGGGGGCAAACGTCATGGCCTCAGGGCAGTGGCAGGTCCAAGGGAACACATTTAAGTGTTAGAGAACTGTCCATGAAACCCAACATGAGATTGCAGTGGCTGATCCCAGCCCATGTTGAGACTGCCATTTATTTGCTCCTTTGTTTTGCCTTAAATCCCTGGTATGACCAGGCTATATCCCAGCACCCTGGAGGGAATGATGCAGCAAAGCAGAATAGCTGAAGGGCTCAGGCATTTCTGTTGGCTATCTTTTAACACGGAATCTGTACACAGTCTTTCATATAGAGAGTTTCGTCTACTTGAACATAAAGTGCAGCTTTGACTGGTATGCTTTTTTCTAACTCACTCTCTTGCTTTTGCTAAGTAGTTGCAAAGCTACAAAGCATGTAAGGAAGAATCTCATCCTCCCTGTATATGCATCTTTGGTCCTAGACAGGTCCAGCACTCCAGATAGGGAGGGGTGTGAGCTGACTTCCAAGAGTTAACATCTGTGGTATCAGTAACCTTCTTTTGTTCTTTCCTAATATCTGTCATAGCTCCTATCACTACCATCTCTTCGTAGGTGTCCTGTTCCTATGTCTTTAACTGTGTCTTCCAAATTAATCTTTTTAATGTGCTTCAAAGCAGAACTGTTTCTTCAAACTTTCTTATGTATATTGATTCTGCCTCCAGGACCTCCAGGTATATCACCTTAGATCACCCCAGATACAACACCTTAGAATAATTTGTTCCCAAGAAGATGATAGTAAACAAGGCATTGAGATCAATATCAATTAGCAACCACTCATGTATGAATAACAAAACAACAAACCTTCTAATGTAAACAAAACCAGAGAATCTATTGAGGACTTCAAGAAGACTAGAAAGGTTAGGAGAAAAAAGTAATACTAATTGATTAAATTTTTTTCTCTTTCTCCCACCCCTCTTATTATTCCCTTTTTTTGTAATGTGTGATCAACATTTGTGTCCCTGTTTTGTTGCCTCACTTATATCCAGAACCTTACCCAGGGGGCTGCAGGAAGGACTGGTGCACAGACAATGACAATTCTACTCTACGATATCACTATTAAGGTAACACATCGCACAGAGCTGCAGCTTCTGTAGATTTTTTAGATTACATATTTTTCAGTGTTTGAAACGAGTTGTATCTTTGTCCTTCAGAAAACACCCAGGACTTTGGATCTGCTTCTGTGTTAGGAAAATGCCTAGCATATTTGGGGCTCATTAAATAATAAAAATAATCACAAGTATGGCATTCTCTTAGTATGTTTTTGCTGGATCATACCCATAAGCCCTTCAAGAGAATACAGTTATCCTAGTCCAATATAAGGAAAATTTTCGTTGGGTGTATGAGAAAGGCAGGTAACTGTTTATTACCACTGAAATGATTTCGTAGTAAATACCTGCCTTAAGAGCAAAGAAAACCTAGTTATTATTGGAGCTTCAATGACACTGCACTGTAGACCTGCAGGACACAGGAACTGGTGCCTGTATTACCTACCATCAGGATTAAAAATTACAGGGTTGAATTAACGATGATAATTCTTAGAAAAATCATATAAAGTTTAGTTTCCTTTTTTTGGTCTTTTGCATCTATAAAGTTGGAGAACAGCCCCAATTATACTTTTCTGGTTTTATCCAATTAAACTTAGTAAAGAAAGACAGAAAGAAAGAAGAGGTTTTGCTCTCTGAAAGTTTCTTTGCTACCTAACTGCAGCATTAATATCATTATATATAGTAAGTTATGATAAACAAAAACAGGTTGGAAAAAAAGCATTAGTAATAAACTTAGATACTTTATGAAAAGTGAAGTAAAAGGCCACCTTTACGAAAGTGCTAAATTGACATTTTGTGAGGGAATGTGCCTAATAAAATCAGTCCAATGTCTTGTTTAGTGTGGGTGGCAGCTGGGAAAGTTTTTAGAATGGCAAAATAATTTGAAAAATCTGGGCAATTCTTAAGTTTGTTTGTGAGTTTTTCCCTGTCTTTTTTAAGGCTTAGTAGATGGCAGTTGAACAGCAGACAAACAGAAAAACAGACAAAACAGAGAATAGTGCACAAAGGATACCCCTCCAAACCCTCTTCCTTTTTTGAAATACTCAAGAGAATGTCCTTGAAACAAGTCTCTAGACATCTCTACTACTAAGTAAAACAGGGCCAGGGATTGTTCTGGCTAATTGTCATAAGCTGGCTGTATCCACAGTAATTAGTGATTGGCTGTGGGCCTCTCCTGAGACTCTCATAATGGTCCTAAGGCACGGTTGCAATTTTTTGTATGTTGTCTTTTATTTTTTTAAGATCCTGAATACCTGGAATGATGTAAGTGTGGCGGTCATATCATCTTAGCATTATTTCTGGGATTCTGGATAGGGACAGAAGCATGGTCAATGATAGTCCTTTTTATTGCACCACCACCCACCAGGGCGATCATTTCATTGCATTAGTTTCCTGCCCTGGGATGTTGCATTCCTATGCATAGGGGCATATTGGAAAGAGCAAAGCTATACGGTTAAAGGACCATGGAGAGCTGAAGGAGCCTAATGTGGTGCAGTTTCATACACACTGCCTGTTGGAAGAATCTGTTGTACTTCCCTAAACTGTACTTCACAGAATCACAGAATTGCTTATGTTGGAAGTGGACCTCTTGAGATATTGTCTAGTGTGACCACCCTGCTCAAGCAGAGTCAACACAAGCAGGTTGCCCAGGACTGTGTCTAGTCATGTTTTGAATAACTCCAAGGATTGGTGGGATAACCCTCATGACTGGAGTATTGCAATGGATGGCTATAAGCTCTTCAGAAGGGACAGGCGAGGAAGGAGAGGCGGTGGGGTGCCTCTGTATGTTAGGGAGCTAGATTGTCTAGAGCTCAACGATTGTGATGATAAGGTCGAGTGCTTATGGGTAAAGATGAGGGGGAAGGCCAACAAGGCAGATATCCTGCTGGGAGTCTGTTATAGACCACCTAAACAGGATGAAGAGGCAGATGAAGCATTCTACAAGCGGCTGGCAGAAGTCTCACAATTGCTAGCCCTTGTTCTCGTGGGGGACTTCAACTTTCCGGACATCTGCTGGAAATACCACACAGCATAGAGGAAACAGTCGAGGAGGTTCCTGGAGTGTGTGGAAGAGAACTTCCTGACACAGCTGGTGAGAGAGCCCACCAGGGGAGGTGCCTTGCTTGACCTGCTGTTCACAAACAGAGAAGGACTGATGGGAGATGTGGTGGTCGGAGGCCGGCTTGGGCTTAGCGACCATGAAAAGGTAGAATTCTCGATTTTTTGTGAGGCAAGGAGTGGGGCCAGCAAAATCTCTACCATGGGCTTCCGGAGGGCGGACTTTGGCCTGTTCAGGACACTGGCTGAGAGAGTCCCTTCGGAGAGAGTTCTGAAGGGCAAAGGGGTCCAGGAAGGCTGGATGTCCTTCAAGAAGGAAGTCTTAAAGGTGCAGGAGTGGGCTGTCCCCATGTGCCATAAGAAGAACTGGCGAGAAAGACGACCGGCCTGGCTGAACGGGGAGCCCTGGCTGGGACTCCGGAAAAAAAGGAGAGTTTATCACTTGTGGAAGAAGGGGCAGGCAACTCAAGAAGAGAACAGGGATATCATTAGGTCGTGCAGAGAGGAAATTAGAAAGGCACAAGCCCAGCTAGAACTCAACCTGGCCACTGTCGTGAGATGCAACAAAAGATGTTTTTAGAAATATATTAATGACAGAAAAAGAGCCAAGGAGAATCTCCATCCTTTATTGGATGCGGGGGGGAACATTGCCACGGAGGATGAGGAAAAGGCTGAGGTACTTAATGCCTTCTTTGCCTCAGTCTTTAATAATCAGACCAGTTATCCTTAGGGTATTCATCCCCCTGAGCTGGAAGACAGGGCCAGAGAGCAGGATAAACCCCCCATAATTTAAGAGGAAGCAGTTAATGTCCTGCTGTGCCACCTGGACGTTCATAAGTCTATGGGGCCGGATGGGATCCACCCAAGGGTACTGAGGGAGCTGGCGGGGGAGCTTGCCAAGCCACTCTCCATCATTTACCAGCAGTCCTGGTTAACAGGGAAGATCCCGGATTACTGGAGGCTTGCCAATGTGACGCCCATCTACAAGAAGGGCCGGAAGGAGGATTGGGGGAACTACAGGCCAGTCAGCCTGACCTTGGTGCCAGGGAAGATTATACAGCGATTCATCTTGAGGGCGCTCACAAGGCATGTGAGGGACATCACAAGGGGATCAGTCCCAGCCAGCATGGGTTCATGAAAGGCAGGTCCAGCTTGACCAACCTGATCTCCTTCTATGACCAGGTGACCTGGCTAGTGGATGAGGGAAAGGCTGTGGATGTGGTCTACCTGGACTTCAGTAAAACCTTTGGCACTGTCTCCCACAACATTCTCCTAAAGAAACTGGCAGCTCACAGCTTAGACAGGTGCACTCTTTGCTGGGTAAAAAATGGCTGGATGGCCGAGACCAGAGTGTTGTGGTGAGTGGAGTTAAATCCAGTTGGCAACCGGTCACAAATGGTGTTCCCCAGGGCTCAATTTTGGGGCCGGTCTTGTTTAATATCTTTATCAATGATCTGGACGAGGGGATTGAGTGCGCCCTCAGTAAGTTTGCAGACGACACCAAGTTGGGCGGGAGTCTTGATCTCGAGGGTAGAAAGGCTCTGCAGAGGGACCTGGACAGGCTGGATCGATGGGCTGAGGCCAACTGTATGAGGTTCAACAAGGCCAAGTGCCAGGTCCTGCACTTCGGCCACAACAACCCCATGCAACACTACAGGCTTGGGGAAGAGTGGCTGGGAAGCTGCCCAGAGGAAAAGGACCTGGGGGTGCTGGTTGACAGCCAGCTGAACATGAGCCGGCAGTGTGCCCAGGTGGCCAAGAAGGCCAAGAGCATCCTGGCCTGTATCAGAAATAGTGTGGCCAACAGGAGTAGGCAAATGATTGTGCCCCTGTACGGGGCACTGGTGAGGCCGCACCTCGAATCCTGTGTTCAGTTTTGGGCCCCTCACTACAAAAAGGACACTGAGTTGCTGGAGCATGTCCAGAGAAGGGCAACAAAGCTGGTCTGGAGAACAAGTCTTATGAGGAGAAGCTGAGGGAACTGGGGTTGTTTAGCCTGAAGAAGAGGAGGCTGAGGGGAGACCTCATCGCGCTCTACAACTTCCTGAAAGTAGGTTGTAGCGAGGTGGGTGTTGGTCTCTTATCCCAAGTAAGTAGCGATAGGACGAGAGGAAATGGCTTCAAGTTGCACAAGGGAGGTTTAGATTGGGCATTAGGAGAAATTTTTTTACTGAAAGAGTGGTCAAGCATTGGAACAGGCTGCCCAGGGAAGCAGTTGAGTCAGCATCCCTGGAAGTATTTAAAAGACATGTAGATGTGGCGCTTAGGGACATGGTTTAGTGGGCATGGTGGTGTTGGGTTGACGGTTGGACTTGATGATCTTAGAGGTCTTTTCCACCCTGAATGATTCTATGATTCTATGATTCTATGACATTGCCTGATTGAGACTCTGAAACCTCTCTGGGCAACTTGTGCCAGTGTTTGACCACCCTCACAATAAAAAATAGTGTTTTCTTGTGTTCAGATGGAATTTCCTAGTGTTTTGGTTTGTGCTTATTGCCTCTTGTCTTGTCAGTGAGAAGAGTCTGGCTCCATCTTCTTTGCACCCTCCCTTCAGGTGTTAATAAGATCTCCTGTCAAGCCTTCTTTTCTCCGAGTCAAACTGTCCGAGCTCTCTCAGCCTTTCCTCACGAGACATGCTCCTATCCATTAATCAGCTTCGTGGTCATTTACTGGAATTGCTTCCTTGTCCTGGGGAGCCCAGAACTAGATGCAGCACTCCAGATGTGCTATGCTTCCTCAGTTGAGTAGAGGAGAAGGATCACCTCCCTCAAATTGCTGGTGGTGCTCTTCCTAATTTAGCACAGCATGCTGCTGGTCGCCTTTGCCATGAGAATACTTTGCTGGCTCATAGTCAACTTTTTGTCCACCAGGACTCCCAGGGCTTTCATTGCAGCGGTGCAAGGAACTGGTCAGCCCCTAGCATGTGCTGGTGCTTAGGGTTGTTCTTCTCCAGGTGCAAGACTTGGCACTTCCCCTTCTTGAACTTCATGAGCTTCCTGTCAGCCCACTTCTCCAGCCTTTCGTGGTCCCTCTGAATCATAGCACAAACATCTTGTCTACCAGCCACTCCTCCCTGTTTTGTATTGTCTGTCTCCCAAAAATCCTAGTTGGATTGGACCAAAACTATGTCAAGGAATAAGCTAACAGTGAAGCAATATACATGATCAGATACTTATGGCTTGAATTTGCTCTCCAGCCATCCCTGCCTAATGTATTGATATGGGTGTCACCTAAGCCAAGAAGACACTGATTTGTTTTTTCCTGTTAAGAAATAGACACAGTATATAGTCTATATACTATTCTACTATGCTATAGTAAGAATTTCTTAAACCTGAAGTACATACACCTGGAGTATAAATATTTTTCTTTTACTAGTCAAGAGAACACTGAAGGTTTTCTCTCCCCATACCCCCCCAGTCCCACCAATCCCCCCAATTCTATTTTCTGTTGTTTGTTACTAAAACACTAGAGTACTATTTAACCTGTATGTTAAACAGTCAGCCTCAACCATGACTGACACCAGAAATTCCAATCAAACTCCAGTGATTTTAGTAAAGCCAACTGGGAAATAGTACTGATTTGTAGCAGTAGCCCAGCTAACAAGGGGATGTAGAAGAAATGCTTACAAATGCAAACATTACAATGAAAGATTGATTAGAAACAAATTCAAAATCAACCTAGAGATAATGGTGACAGCATTATGCAAATGATCTCTTTCTTTTCAGTTAAAACTTATGAGCTAACTGATGTACACATTTGCTTATTTGACATCCAGATAGATATTTTTCCAAATTAATAGAATACTCTTATGTCAAATTATCTGAATTGTGCCTAGAATTATTTGCATCAGAAAAGGGATATCTTATAATGGCCAGACTAAAACACTCTCTACAAATTTAATATCAAAGTCAGTATCTAGCATTGCAATATTTCGGCTTGATAGAAGTCTGTGATACATACAAAGCTTCAAGGAGCTCACAAAATTTTATTTCCTCTGACTGCTGATTACTTTTGTACTTCTGTATGCATAATGAAGATGAATATAAAATTTAACCCTCCCCCCAAAAATTAAACAGTAAATACAAAATTAAACTCTAGAAGGAAAGCCCTCTTTTGGCTGAGATTAATAATAGACCATAAGCATTCCAATAAGTCAGGAAACAAGCTTGTGTGACGTTTTAAGTGCTGTAAGTTGGATATCTCGACTTGTGTGAGTTCAAAAGCAAGGAAGGCACTGATTTATTTTTCTGTTAAGAAATAGTCACAGCATGTAGTCCAGCTGATTTTCCATTGTACAGATAAATAGGAAAAAATATCTAATATGACAGGTTAAGGGAAGAAGGAAGATTACATTGAAGTGCAAGACTGGAGAGCACATGAGAAATGACTAGCCCAAGCCTCTGAAGCAAATGATAGGAAACAATCTGCAATGGATAGTGCCACCCTGTCATGGAAGTAAACCTGATTCTGATTCATAAAACATGTATCAGTTTTATACTACAATTGCTTGATTAATTTCAATTTCTTTATAATAAAGGGAGGAAGATCAGAATCAGGATGAAGTAATAAAATCACAGATCCTCCATTGTCCTATACTTTGCCCAGACACTGATAATGTACACATGCCATGAAGCTGTGCCAGTCGGATGTGTTGAAAGCAGTTATTTATGCTACACAGTTGTGGAAATCTAATTCATATTCTGAGCAAGATTCTGATAAAATAAAGCCCTTGCTTTGTGGTTAATATTGAACCAGTGGTTTTAAGCACTCACATACATAAAGTTTTGCAGAACCAATGCATCATGATAAAATCAATGCTTTGTTAAAGTATGTTAAGATCCGAAGACGTTTGTAATAGTTGAAAGGCTAAAATTTCACTAGCAGAACATAACATGAACCCTAACATTTTTTATGACATTTGAGTAGCAGAATATGAGAGGTTTGCATAGTTTTTAAAAGAAGCTTCATATGAGAGTTTTCTGCATAAATTGGTACTGGCAGCATGAGGGAAACTACAGGTGATGTTATGTTAGAAAGTGCTTTGAATAAAAGCTGTCAACCACAGGGCTATAGAGTATCAAAGAAAGCATTGAAAATGTCCCCAGCCCAAAAGGTAAACTCAAAGGCAGTTTAATTCTTCACTGTGATAATGTGAGAGACTGAACTGTAGAACATTAGTCTCAAAGATTGCTTATCTAAGCAAAGTATCCTCTGAATACGTGTGAAAGACTGAACTGTAGAACACTTTTCTCAAAGATTGCTCTGAATACAATAAGAGCGGCTTGCAAGGCCACGGAGACCTCTGGTTTGCAGGGACTGCACTGTGTGCAAGACTCGGTTGGGCACAGGAATGTGGCAACGTGCCTTTGCCATGGAAACTACAGCCCTTGAACAGGAATAAAAGGGACTGCCAAGACGACCCAGGTGTCATCGCTCACCGCTGACCGCGCCGCGACCGCCCACTGCCGAGCCATCGAAAGGCTTGAACTCCCGAGGCACCGCGGATCCATGGTGGTGACTATTCTTGCAACTCTATCCCGAATGCTTGCTTGATTTCTGTCTTTGTTCTGATCTATCCTATCACTACTAACTTCTACATTTGATAATAAAAGTTGTTTAGGATATGCGGCATTTGACCTTGTTTGTGTCTTAATCTCGCTCTTGGGATCATATCTAAACCTCCCCCGACATTGGATCGGGACAGATAAATAAACCTTCTTAGAATATATAGATTTTATAAATACACAGAAAGGTACAAAACCTAGCTCAGGCACATCAACAGGACAAGCAGAAAGAAACACACCAAAACCAAAAGAACACTAACAATGAAAGTGAGATAAAAAGCATGGTGAGAAAAGCAAAACAAAAATA
Organism: Calonectris borealis; assembly: GCF_964195595.1. NCBI lineage: Eukaryota > Metazoa > Chordata > Aves > Procellariiformes > Procellariidae > Calonectris > Calonectris borealis. The sequence goes on along the minus strand of NC_134352.1, from coordinate 26,713,275 downwards.
TTTTAAATAGTCTTCAAAATGTATTTTTACTTCTTTCTAAGAAGAGTACATGCTCTCTGACAAAAACAATATAAAGCACAATGCATTGTTTTTGTTGATTTGAAGTGCCATGCTGTAGAAAGGACTGCTTTTATGAAAATGCAGCAGCCACTCTGAGTGCTGCTTAGTGACAAGCACTCAGCATGCTCTGCCTCTGACATGGTGTTCTTCCATCTCACTCAGGCAAAAGTTGGAAATCCATAAATATCTCTGAACAAACTGTCTGATATCTATTTTTTCCCTTTTCTCCACTTTTGATTTGTTCATAGCTGTAAAATTCTGGAAAATGTCGCTGAAAATTGTTTTAATATTTTCCTAAATAATAATTCAAGATATTTCACAGACTTGTATCAAAATTTTCAGTTTGTAGTATTGTTACGTACTTGGGGTCCTCAAGAGCTGATTTACGAGCTGTGGTTTTGCTCCAGCAAATACATTTAAAATACTTCAGCACGTGAAGAATTCCACTCTGGCCACAGGGTTTGCATTTGGAGTTACTGATGCAGTAGGTACAGTATCTACTATTCCATACTGCTCGCTTCTGTAATTCTACTGCTCACTTCTGTAATTCTAAACAATGAAGACTTGTTGCTTACAAGTTAGGTAACTAGCAGGTGTTGTGTTTGCAGGTGTGTGGAATTGTAACTAGTCTAAATTGTGTATCCTGGAAGCATCGTTAGACTCTAGTGAAGAGTAACCTTGGAAAAGAGAACCATAAACAAACGTGGTCCAGACGTGGCTCGGAGACAAACCTCGACCTTATAAGGAAAGAAAGGAACAGGTTCATGAAGAGTTCACTACCCTGCCGACCACCAGAGATCACCCGAGACCCTCAAGGACACCCTAAAGACTTTAATACGCATGTGTCTAGGATGATGTAATATTATAATTAGTTCTCAGAAATGTAATGAATATGTAAAAGAGAAACTTAAAATATGTATGAGAAGTATGGATATAAACAGAAAGGTGACTAGACCAGGTGTGCTTGATTTGTGGCAAGTCCACCGAGCACCCAGGCCTGAATAAAACAACATCTATCCTGAGCGTGTGGAATTGGTCACTTGCACACCAGGCACGAATCCGCTTTTCGGACAACATTACCATTGCCTCTAACAAATACACTGAATGTTTAGAGCAGCAGTATTAAATAAACAAACAAAAAATATTTTTTGTGCTTAACAGGCAAACAGGACGTGTGTGGGTTTGTATTTGCTCTTTAATTATCAGCTTTAAATAATCATAACAATAGTGCAGTTGCAGTGGTGATCTAAAGATTGTTGCATAGAGGTAGAACGGAGACTATATATCTTTTATTAAACAACCAAATTCTATGGAGAAACACAGGTGAGCTTTCAGGTGACTTTCATAGCCTTTTCAGGTGATCATTCTGGTTATTCTTCCATTTTTCTGGTGGTGTTGTAGCCATTCTGATAGTGGCGATTCTTTTGAATCTTAACAATTATTCACAGAGCTATTTTCCTTTCATTTGTTCATGTCCAGTAAACACAGTAGATTTCAGTTACTTTACTTGTCTGAACAACAAGCTGGGAAACATTTAGTCAGACCTTTTATAACTTCTTAATTCTAATGGAAGACTCTCCAGTAGTCTTGTATTTCTGCTACACAGTAGGAAAAGGAACTACAGTATTTCAATTATTTTATTAAGTTGCTAGAGGACAATCAGCAACAGAATTGTTTTTTCTTTGTAGTCTGAATTTACAGTGTACCTGACATGCAATATCTAGCAAGAACAAATAGTGTAATTGCCAGTGCTACTTCTCCCTAAGCAGAATCTTTTTACGTGCAGAAGTTGGGTCTGTACCACACTATGTCTTTCTTTCGATTATGAAAGTGTATGATCTCATATTTTCTGTCACTACTTAAAAATGTGCGTTAGTCCTTGAATGCTTTCATGACTGTCTTTTTTATGGTGACACCTGCATGCACAGTTAAGGGTGATACAAAAAGGACTAGCATCTGGAAATTTCTTCAAACATGTGAATGGGAAGTTAGTACCGTGTTACCCTGCAACAGGGTAGTATTTTTTAGTTGGCTGTACTCATTTTTCAAGTCGAGCACACATTTTGTTCTATAATTTAGAAGTCACCAGAAACTATTGAAAGCAGCAGGCCATACAGTTTTTATACGTTCAGTAATTACAGTTATTTAGACCCCACTGTGCCCCTGTGGCCTTGCGATATTAAGTTTTTTGAATAGAGATGCAAGAAGACAAAACCTCATCCTTTTGTACTTAGTGAGTTATCTTTTCTGCTTTCCCTGCGGTGTGTGTTCAAACTTCATTCAAAGATGCAGAGGTGAACAGCCAAGTGAAAATGGAGAACATCAGTCTAGGTCAAAATATCACCCTATGTAATTCAGTTTCAAAGGACATCTATAAGCAGTGATTAAAATTCTAATATCTGAGTCTTAGACAAAATTTAAAGACAGGAGAAAATGACCAAACATTAATCAGGTCTATTGACAAAGGTTAAAGAAATGGAAAGTGATAATAACTCATCCTTGCTATAGTTTTCACATAATCATCTCATGGCCTACCTAGATTACTGAGCTGTATGTCATCCTAAAGTGCATGGGTGCAAGGGACTGAACCTCTTTTCTCCCTGCTAATACCTCTTCTTCAAGTTTTAATAGTGTTAACTGTATCTTTGTTTTCACAGTTTGTGCCTTACTGTCATAAAGCTTCCAATACAAATTGCCAAAAAAATTTCTGGTTTTCATATTCTCCAAGATCCTTAAACTAAACCTTATTTTTTCATAGATCTTGTAATAGACTGGATTTATTGTTGCGTCAACTTACACTAGGCAAGTGTCTTATTATAATCGCTCTTTAATAGCTCGTAGAGAAAGATCTTTGAGAAAATGTAGACAAACTACAGCACACATACAATTATTTATGTTTACTTGTCTTAAGGGGGCAGCAGCAGCACACTGTGCACTTCAGGGGCTACATATGTCTGCTCTGCCTGTGGACAAGATTAAGTGCAACTCTTTATTCGGTAGTGGAGCTTAACGGGATCTCGGTGATGTTTGTCGCATCAGGTCTTTACAAAAACAAAGTCCAGTGTTTCAGCCTGATAGTGTTCATTTTTTGATATTTGTTAGAGGCATAAACAATTTAATATCGTGTTGAAGTACTTGGTATGTGTCACTGTGGTTTAGCTGGACAGGTATAAGGCTGTTGCTGCGAGCAGCAGCCACATATGCATGTTTTCACAAGCATAACTCATCTGGAATTGCTTTCTGTAGTCATTACTAAGGCCTAGGGGACATAATATGGAAATAATAGAATGCAAATTTACTCTGGCACCACTCTTTAAAAGCCACAAGGTTTCTGTACTTTGACATATTGAATTCTAAATGACTTACACACAACACAGTTGGTCTAATATGTTCTGAATCACTCTCATGTTCTCCTCAAGTATGATACTTACTAGCTCTTTGCCTGCTTTCTGAAGCCAGTGTCTGAACAAGTTAATAGTTGTCCCTCAGGTTTCCTTTATTACTGTACTTCTTGACTCCATATCCTATCTACTGCATCAAGTCACAAATATGTATTTCCGTCCAGGTAACAGGCTATGAATCAATGGAATTCAGATCAAATACCTGGAATGAGTCTTTGCGTGGAGAATCAGTATTTTACCAAGTGTCTTCCCAAGGCAAATGTATTTTTCTTCTGTAAGTGGCTTTATCTGCAAAATCTTCAGATGCATTTAAATGCACGTAGCTGTTACTTAGTGAAGTTTTGCAATTCTGAAACTGCATAGGAATACGTCTAGAGAAGATAACACCCAAATCAGTATGTCTCTGCATGTGATGCTGAGAAAAGAAATATCTGATAGTATAGCTAGTTTTTGTTCTTCAGAAAATTTAGCTCTATTCATCAACTATGCATTGTATGCAAATAGTGAGGCAGACGGTAACAATTATGTTGTCTAAAACTTACTAAGTAGTCACTCAGTGATAATGTAATGTAATGATCAATGGCAGTTATGTTAGAATGGTCACTTATAGTAAAAAAAAGTGTTGAAAGAAAGACATTTTTTGTTGTAAAGAGGCAGTTACCAAATTCATGTGAATATCAGATAAATGTAACACCGTTCACTATGGCTATCACTGACCCGGGGGCAATTTTGCTGTCTGTAAAGTTGTTCTTTTTTATATATGTAGCTATTGTATGCAATTGCATATTGCATACTGTTGTCATCTTCATGTATGAAAGCAAACTTCATCCAGTTATTATGCGCTGAATAATTTTGATTTTCACAACAATCAAACTGTAAGGTAAAGGAGAACAAAGTGTATATGACATAAGTACTTTGCATATCTCCTCTGTCAAGTGATACACCCATTCTGTCTTTGGAAATGGTTGCTGCACCTGCAGGCTCACAGACCTGAGGGGGGCAAAAAAAAAGCTACACGGTTTTCCCCCAGAGAATAAAAACATTAGTCCCTTGCAGTAGAAAACTGCAATGGTGCAAGACAAAGAAAGCAAGGGTAAGAAAAAAGATTTTCCCACATTAGATATCCTGGATCCCATCTTTGTTGTGTTAACCTACTGTACTTTAACAACACAATAGGCAGTTTTCTTTAATTTTAGAGAAGTGGTAAGAAAGAGTGTGTTCTTGAGAGGTATAGCGTGCCACCTATGTAAAGAGCATTATTAATACTCAGAGACTGAAACATTTTCGGAGTGTTCTTATCTCACAGAACTGAACACTAAGCTATAGGAAAATACAGTTAAATCAGGCTGTCTGCCCATATATTAACAGTAGGCACATAGCATTCATTGTTACAAGAAGTTTTGTAAGGTGAATAAAAAGTAAGAAAGATATAGAGGTCACGAAAATATAAAACAAGAAACCCTACTGAACGTATTTCACAATTTTAATAGTAAAAGGAGGAAAGTTTCAAAATTGTTCCTCTATGCAAATACATATATTTTTCTGCGTATTCTCTCTATATACATACAAGAAAGTGAGAACAAATGAAGATGTTTAAAGTTTGACCAGAATCCTGCATTGCTAGACAAGATCACAGTATGCTGCACTCTCTGGGCTAAGTGAGACAATAAATGATAGCATAAGGATGCTCTGTTTCTTTCCCATCTTTGTCTCTTTGCTCCCCCATTTTGCATTGTGCCTGAGACTACCTGTGCACCCTTCCACAGACCTTAATATGCTTCATATCATCACCTCACATAGCTGTTCTCCTTCTTGCCATAAAAATATATCAGATAGAAAACACTAAGTGGCATCAGATTATGACTATCATTTCATCAATTCTATAATTGCAACACCTCTGATTTTTAAAGATTAACTTTCTTATTAGAAATGGAGCTAGAGTTGAGAGTGTTTGGATTCCTTCCTTTGTATTTTCTCATCATAAAGAATTTAGGTTCTTTTATAGTTAAACGTAATTCTGATATACCAGTGTTTGTGGTAAGAATATTTATCAGCCCTTCTCTTCTTTGCGAACAATTTCACATGCTCAGCTTAAGTTACTCCTCGCTTCATAAAGTACTTCACCTACTCTGCAGTGAGCTGATGTGCAGTATACCATAGCAAACACTCAGTAGTGGGGGCTGCAGTGCTGTCCTGCTGCGGGATATGTGGCACCACGGGAAAGCAGCAATGAGTGCTAAATGATGCCTACTGGGCTTCCTCCACTCCAGGAGGCTCAGTGCAGCATGTGAAGCCACTGTGTTTCCTATTCTGGGGGTTTCCACCTGTGATGGAGCTCCTACAGGCTAAAATATAGGGGCAGCTACAGGTGGGATTTATTGAAATGTTATTGGTACCACAGAGTTTTGAGCTCTTTTCACAATGGTAGCATTCATTGGTGAGTACGTGTTGTACACACATACAGTAATACCTATGCACATAGGCATATGTACATACATTCAGATGACACAAAACCAGCGACAGAAGTGTTCCACCATTACTCATAGTTTATGAGACATTATAAGGTTATCTGTTATTTATCACATTAGTGTATAAATGTTATGTACTTCATATCATATGTACATTCCAGTGCACAGATAAACACAGTATGTGCATAAATAAAGATGTGCAAACACTACTGTTGGATCACCAGTCCTTGGTTTGGCATATTACTCTCTACAAATAAAAGTGCTCTTTATTCATGACAGAGCATCGATGTCTGTCATTTTCCTTCAATGAAATCAAACGAGGTTATATTAGGGGAAAGGGTTCAAAAGACTATAGCTACACTGCATATGGATTTTATGGCAGCCCTTGTCTGTTTGTCAGTTTTGAATGTTGATGAAATTCTTCCTGAATTTCAGAAATCCTTTGCTCAGCACACAGTCCTCACAGCCTTGGGGTGATAACACTTTGGCTAATATTATGAATAAAACTATCCTGTGCATGAGACCATGTAATAAAAAGTGATTTTGTCAGTCTTTCTTCTGATATTTTCTGCTTGTGTTTATTGTCATATTGTTCTTTTTAAAATAAATGATTAAAAAAGGATTGGAAAATTTACATATTAGTTCCCTCCATCCTTATGCTGGGAAAGAAGAATCATGACATGGTGGTCTAGCAGATGCAGATTACCAAGACAAAATTTATCTGGGACCTGTTAAGAGATTAAGTCAATTTAAGATGCAATAAATGACTGTATGCTGGGGGAAGGGGAAAAGGCAGGTGAAAAGCAGAAAGTGAAGCAGCAGTACTTGTTAGTTCTACCAGGTATGAGATTATACACTTACAATGAATACAGAAGAAATTTTTTGGTGTTAAATCCATGTAAGCACAGAGGTCCTGAGCAATGCTCGGTGGAAAACTTGAACTGTCCTTGTAAGTCTGGTGCCTGAAGATGCTGAACACAGTCTCTGCTATAGCTATGTAATCTGGTTCATTTATAGTCCTTATATCCTATAATAAATTTAACTCTGTGTTCTCTGATTTGGGGCAAGAAACCCCCAAACCAATATATTAAAATGTGTTTATTTTAGAGTAAACATGTTTTAATTTATCATGAAAAGCATTTGCTGTATTTGGTAATGAGATAACAGGACTGTAAAGGTATGTTCCCCTTAATGGCAAATATAGTGGTGTCAGTCTGATCATCCCCTGCTTCAGATACTGACAGTGATTAGATCATACTGCTTTAAGCTTTTTTTATTCTTCCAGCTCAGATGATCTCAGTGCACTGTTTGATATACCACTATCCACTCTACAAACAGTGGCTGACTGAGGAAAACAGGATGTCTTAGGGATGGCCTTAGGCACTAGAAAGCAGGCAGCTACTTGAGTAAGAAGGCTGCTGGGGGCAGCAAAAGGCCTGTTGTGCCAACGCCCGTGGAAACACTGAGCAATAGTTAATGCAAAAATACTTACCCTGAATAACCCATCAGCTATTGCTATTGAGAAAGGAGTGAGGATGCATTGGGGACTGAGATGGGAGGGATGAAAAAGACACTTGTTTTAACTAACCACAGCCTTCTGTAAACCTCTTTGTCTCAAAAACTGGCATGCTGCTGTCCTAAGGATTTTGTCCTCATCCTCAGGTGAGGATTTGATTGTGCCTACCCTGCTGAGAAACTCTGAGGCAGCTTTCAAGCTTAGAAACCTACATGTGAGGTTTTAAAGCCCTCTAAAAGTAGTCCTCAGAAGTCACATCTGGAGCAGTAAGAGAGTTTGTTTTAGTTTTGGGGGACTTTGGGGATTGTTTTTTCCCCCCCCTAATGCAGGTAGATTGCATTTTGCTTTTATTTTTTAATGTGGATAATACTGCTTCAAAAAAAATTCCCTATAATGAAAGCTGTGTTTTGTCTCCAAATATAGTAAATGTAACAGTAGCAATGTTTAGGCCGTAAGAGACTACAAAATTGTTCTGAATCATTTTAGAAACTAAGCCCAGACACTAAAGGCACCTGTGAAATGTCAGGTTGACGGAATGCGGCTGTGCAAAAAAAATGCACTCCCTCAAATAAAAAAACCCTGCATACAGTTGATGGAAACAATAAAGCATATGAAATTGTCCGGGAGAATGCCAAGACACCTGAGATCTGCACAGAGGAAGGATGACTTAACAGTAAAATAAATACAGCTCTCTTTTACTTTAGTAGTTTTGACAGTCTATGATATAGGCTATGTCAAACACAGTCTATGGGGAAAACCGTCAACTTCAAGAAGGTCACAAAGTTAAACTGCCCACCATGCTGATTCAGCACAGTGGCATTTATCGAAGCACACAGCATTCTCCTACAGCAAACAAAGCCTTCCTGGGCATCAGGAGAAATCTGGCTTTTTTTTTTTTCTTGCAGGCTCCTGGATTTTGATGCCAGGAAGGGCATCTGCACAAGCTGGCTAATGAAGTTGGCAAACCATGGGAAGTACTAAGGAGAGTGATTTATCTCCTTCTAACCCATTTGTAGGAGATCTGTGCCCAAATGTTTATAGTAAAAAGGTCAGGGTAATGAAATGCTTAATAATGAAGGTCTTTTTAAGAGTTTGTGTTAAAAAAAAGAAAAAAAAGAAAAAAAAAGAAAAGAAGAAAAATTGCAAGCCCAAACTGAGACATGTACAAATCAAGAATGCAAGACCACAATGAATTCTACCTTTTTTCCCACCAAAGGCAGCATTCAAATAATTCTTCTGAAAATACAAACTTCATAGGCTGCAGTTTAGGGGTTATTTTTTCCCTCATAGATATTAATGACAATAATATGAGATATTTTCTACTTTCTTTCCTATAATTATTTTTACTTTTTCTTTAAAGTAATAGCAAATACAATCACATAATAGAAAGCAGGGTTTAATTTGGGATAGTATGACTTCCTATTTGTAAGCAGCTTTGCAGGAAAACTCAATTTATGAGCTATGGTCATGTCATAATTTATCATTCTGGAAGCTTTAGCTTTACATACTAGGAATAAATCTATGGCAAAAGGTTGAAGGTAAGAGCTTTTATTATATTAACAGGATGCAAGTAATATACACAAGCTTTCAGGATCTAACTATGCTACCTCTTCTCTGATTTTCACCAGATGTTGGATTTGAGACACTATCAGTAAACTGAGGGGGACATTCTGTAGACACCAGAAGAGAATCTGTAAGATCTTAAGCTCATGTAAAGAAGTCTGGAAATCACCACACTCAGTGGGGCTAATAAAACAAATAATATTTTCTCAAGGGCATTTCCTGTCATATAGATAGCAAGCCCAGGGGTCTTAAGGCATACAAACATCAGTGTATTAACACTGTTTTTCACCCAAATAAAATCCATATCCCTGTGGAGCCATTCCTCCTTCTGAACAGTTCATAAAGGCACTGTCACGCCCTCCTTCCACCCAAACCCTGTGCTAACAAACTTTCTCTCTGATCTTTGAGGAATGTGGATTTATCCAGTGGCTCTTCACAGAAAGAAAATGTTGAAATACACCTTAGAGGGTCAAAAAGGTTAGCAATTGCTGTTTCATTTATGATTTTTGGTATGTTAGGAAGATAATTCTTGAAAATAGGTAGTTATTCCTCCGTTCATTTTTTTCCATGACAGACAAAGGGTACCGAAAAGCAAATGCAAAGCTCCAAAAACAGAGTGACAAAAATAATTTGGACGGACAGACAGACAAGCCCGCATTTTCTGATTTTTGAGCAGATGGAAGCAAAACTATGCATGCTGTGAGGGAAGTGAACTTCTGTTTTCCTCCCTACCATGTCAGAAAGTGTGAAAAGGCACTATGCAACTATGATAGTAAATTCATATTGTACTAACAACAGAGAGAGTGTTCTCCAGGACATATATGGGTTATCTTTCAATTCACAAATGAGGAAAAATTTGCTGTAATTTTTGCCTGTAAGCTCCAAAACAATCAAGAGACAGGGACAAAGAGCACAGCAGCATCTGGCCCATCAGGTAACTCAGTGGCTGTTTTAGGAATACCGATTTCATGATGCAGTAATTCGATTTCATTCATCCCAGTATTTTTTCCTACTGACTAATTTTGGTAATATGCTGCTTATAATGTGTGTAGTTAAAGATAAAGTTACTATTTATAATTTAAAAGGACATATTCTTCATAATGCCATGCATGGGATAACAGAAAAGGAAGGAAATTACTTACGTGAGAAGCAGAAGGACTTCAATTAGGTGCTCAAATGTCATGTGTCATAAGCAAAATAAAATATTAAGATGGAAACAAGTCTTGGTAAAAGTTTTGTGTTTTGGAAAGTTGTGTCGTACATTACAAAAAATTGCATGCCTAGTTGCAGAATTCTTGAAAGAGATTGTATATCTTTTACAAAGTAAAACAAGTTCTCTATCAGTTTAGGATTATTACCATAGTAAGAAAAAATACAGACTTAAATGGTTCATTATCAGAAGTATGCTGGAGGGAGGAGGTCAGGAGATTACATACGCTGAAGATAAGGTCTTTCTTAATGAAGCTATGGCTACCAGACCCATTGTCTCAAGAGAAGCATCAGATCTGTTGTCCGTGTGCTTCAGAGTTAATCTATTTGGCATGCCGTAAACTATTGTGCATGTGCATAAATGCACTCTGCAGAGTCTGTGTAGGTGTGTGTACTTCCAAGAAACTTTGAACCTATGCAGCTTATGATACAGACCATCTGTTTATCAGATACAGATCCAGTATATCAGTCTTTCCGATAGACCCACAGCTTCCCAAACTCACTTCACTTGTACTACTTGCTGGAAGTGCAAATATTTCCATTTGGAAAAACAAAGCAAAAGAAAACATTTTACAAAAAGTGTGTGCAGACACCTTATATAAGGAGTATGAGAAATAAGCAAGATCTTTTCCTGGTTCATCATATCAGGTGAAGTTATATGATCTATTTTTCTCTCTTACACTCTCATAGTCAACAGTAAAGTAGGTATCTTGACTTCAAATGGAGAAAGTTAATTCCTTTTGCGTGCTTAAAATAGTTTACATTACTCTCTTCATTGTTTCTGCAGCTTTCCAAAGCTTACAAAGATAGTACTGCACAGTATGTACATTATTTAGCAATTTATCATTGCTAAAGGGTGCATATTCAGCCATTAATAACATACTGTTAAAGAAATGATAGGAGTTATCTAAGTTACTCTAATTTAGTCTGATATGTTTGCTGCTTATTAAAGTGTTCTTGAGTACATATTTCTGAACAGCAACCTATCTTCCAAAACCAATAATTGTTCTCACCTCAAAATGTTTTGATTCACCCCCTTGCCAAAACTTAAAGGCATTCAATGCGGTAGGAGTTATAGGAAACATAAAGAGTTACACTTAGAGATGTGAGCATTGCTCTGGAGACTGTTTTCCCTTTGTCTAGAGTTTTCTTTGTGATATCTGGCATTTCATTTAAGCTCCACCTTTTCACAGATGGCCTCAACTTGTGCGTTTTTCACTTTGTGGGCTCCCCATTTAAGCCCAAGGTTGGTAATTTGCAAGAGGGTGTGAGTGCTTGCAGCAGCTGATGTCAGTAGTATGGTGGTCTGATGATACAAGATACTATATAATATGAAGTGTCCAAGGGCTACCCTTTATGCTACGTCTAAATATGCCACTAACAGCTGTGTAAATGCACCGGTATGATCACAGATATGTCTACTCACCATGAAAGCTGCTCCTGTATATCCTGGTATGTCTTGCAGCAATATTTCATGGAAGGCAGGCAAATCAGTGGAGACTTTTTTACAGAAAGACTTAACAAGGCAAAGCACCATGGAATATGTATATATCCCAGCTGCAGGCGTCCTAGGTTGGGCAGTGTGGCAATGTCATATTTGAGCCTGTGATCTCTCCTAGGCTAAACAATGTAGATGTAGTCTGCATGTAAAACAGGAAGTATGCCAGGAGTTGTGAAGATAAATTAATTACTATTTTTTCTAATTAACAATACTGCACTCACATACTTAAGCAATGAATTTTATAGAAAAACTAGTTAGGAAATCAATAATTCAATATATAACACAGTAGTGCAGTAAATATGCCCAGGGCCATACTGAATGAAGATGATAAAACAAATCATTACAGTAGGGGTTTATTAAGTGAACATTGAACACTGAATGAGGCAAGGAAAAATAGTATGCAATTATGAAATTAAAGATTGTATTGTTGTGTATTTACACAAGGGTGCTATTACTGTTTCCGCAACAACTGCCAGGTATTGTCCACCAAGACCACATCTAAAAGAGCTATTTTCAGGTTCTTTGGAGGGCAAAACTGTACTCTCTACTTGGAAAATTACTTTTCACAGAATAAAAAGATAATTACTATGCAAAATTCCTCCTATGCTCTTCCCATTTTATAATAACATGTTATTTGTGGATTTAAAGAACAAGTGCCCACTAGTGGCAGTGGGAGAAATCCTGGAGGTGACCACAAGATTTGAGTGTAAGGGATAACTGAAAACTAAGGCAAGCTAAAAAAGACTTCTGCTTTCCTTCTGTCTGTACAATTTTGCCCTATAGTTGTGCTAAGCAAAAGTTTGGTAATCTCAGAAATCTGACCCAGCTTTAAAAACTCTGCACAGATTTTTACTACATCCATGTTTGATGTCAGGAACTACCATACCACTTGTGCAGCTTGTTTGGCTGCTGTTTGTCAGCTCCTCTCTGCTAATACTTGTGACAACCAGGTCAACTTTAAATTAGAATTTCTTGTGCAGACTAGATGAATTCTAGTTAATTCGCTGAACCAAAAATTCAAGGTCCACCAGTCAATAATATCAAGGGCTGGATTGAGAAAGATTGTTTCCTCCTCACTATGAAGAATATCCATGCCTTTAAGAGTGGCAGTAAGAGATACAAAATGTCTTTGACCTCCATCATCTGTCAAGATGATTATGCAAATTTTTGTCCTTTAGTAAAATGCTTTCCTTCTGAAAACAAGCCCATACTCTAACCAGATAGTGATATCTGATTGACCCATAAATCTATTAAACTAAATGTCACTCAGGATTATCTGGAGGTTAATTAGAGAAGTACATCAAGAGATTTTTTTTTTTTTGGTTCATAATGAAACAAACTTTCTTTAAAGGGTTAAGTCCATTAGATTCAAGAGCACTTTTTCAGTCTGCTCTGGAAATAGCTCTGAGTTTTCACACTCGGTACGTAACTATTTTTTTATTCAGGACTGTAAACAAATAAATGAGGTTGTAAATAATAACTTACCGCCTGACTGATCCAGATTTTCATTTGTATGGTTCGGTATAGCCAATTTCAGAACAATTTGATTTAAACGGTCATTGGTGATCAGTGCTTTCTGAGTCATGGTTTTATCTTATGTGACTGATAAAGATACTGAGACAAAGGAAAATATGCATTGAACATATTTTATTAATTGCAGAGTTTATTTATATTTTGGAAAAATTACAACAAACAGCATTTTACTTCTATGAACTAGAGAACAGAAACTTGCTTTTCCCGCCTTTCTCTCAGCCTGTATTAATTGCTAAAAGCTAATTTTGTTATTTCAGTTACACCAATGCAAATCTCAACTGAAGTCAGAGCAGATTCTCCAAATTTAACTGGGAGATAAATTCTTTCAGCTAGATGGCACAGATGCAAAACTTGTAGAGTATCAAAATGAGAGTATCAGTACTACTATTACCCTTGTTGCTTGTGAAAATTCCAGGAGCTGCAACTTTGAATTCAGAATTGCTTTGCCATTGGCAGGAATACTTACAGGGCCATAACCTGCTCATGTCACTAATTTTTTGATTAGTCAAGTTCTCCTTTTGGACTCTTTACAATGATTAAGGGGAAATCCCTATCAAAAGGGTATACCTGGAATGGCATGTATTTATATTTGGGTTTTTTTCTCTGCTCACCAAGACCATCAGTTCACTGAAGAGATAAAGGCGACTTGGTACTTCCGCTGCCAAAAAGTTCAAAGTTATTTTTCTATAACCTTTTTTCAAAGTAAAATATTTCATGTCATTGCCAGCATAAAGACACTTTAATTTTAAATAATACTTTAAAGGTCTGCAACTTTTGCTTTGCGGGAACAACATTTTTTTCTGGGAAGGATGTTAAACATCAAACTTAGTCACTCATCAGCATTTTTGCTATTTTTGCCTTTCAAGAAACAGTGTCTTCATCCAAGTATTTTAACTGTGTCTAGAAAAGAACATGCAGAAAACTGAACCACACTTAAATTTGTGGAAAACATACAGACAACATAAAATTAATGCAAACTGGAAACTAAGATGTTAAGAAACCCGTTCCACCTACAATGCCAGTGTTAAGTATGACAGTTTCCTACAGGATGTCCCAAACAATGGCTGGCTCAGTTAAATACACACAATTCCCAAGAATATTTTGTAAGGAAGTTCTACATTCAGATACATACTTTGCTGCTTATTTGAGATACAAAATTAGACTTAATATACTTGACTGAAGGATTTTGAGTCATTCTCACAGAATAGTGTTACATTGATTTCGAATTGATCCTACAAGCAGTTCAGTGCCCTCATCTCTTGAAGTCTTTAGTGAGATCTGAAAGCCTTCCAAAAGCTGCAGGAAGATCTGTTTGGTCATGTTTTATACTTCTGCCAAATATACAGATGGCTAAATTGTTTAAAGTAAGAAATATAAGAAATTAAGTTGGCACTTATTCTCTTTGTACAGTCTCCATAAGTAGGCTTCAACTTTTTGGAGACTTTGTTATTCAGAAAAAATGTACTAAAATTTCATGCAGTTATGTTTCATTGTTGTACTGTATTTTAAAACTACTCATGCCACCCATATCTTTGGTTATGTACGATGTGATCACAGGATGGTTGAGGCTGGAAGGTACCTCTGGAGTTCATCTGGTCCAACCCCCTGCCCAAGCAGAGCCACCTACAGCCAGGTGCCCAGGACCATGTCCAGATGACTTTTCAATATCTCCAAGGATGGAGATTCTACCACGCATTTGGGCAACCTGTGCCAGCGCTCTGTCACCCTCACAGTGAAAAAGTGTTTCCTGATGTTCAGAGGAAACCTTCTGTGTTTCAATTTGTGCCCGTTGCCTCTGATCCTGTCACTGGGCATCACTGAAAAAACCCTGGCTCAGTCCTCTTTGCACCGTCTCTTCATTTATTTATATTCATTGATAAGTTCCCCCTGAGCATCCTCTTCTCCAGGCTGAACAGTCCCAGCTCTCTCAACCTTTCCTCTTAGAAGAAACGCTCCAATCCCTTCATCATATTTGTAGCCCTTCATTGGACTGTCTCCAGTATGTCCATGTCTCTCCAGTACTAGGGAGCCCAGAACTGGACACAATATTCCAGGTGGGGCCTCACCACTGCTGAGCAGGATCTCCTCCCTTGACCTGCTGGCAACACTCCTCCTAATGCAGCCCAGGATACCATTAGCATTCTTTGCTGCAAAGGCACATTGCTGGCTCATGTGATCAGACATGTAAATCACATTTTTATCATAATGAGAAATTTGTTAAAGAGGAAAAAGAAAATTAAAGGGATTTCTAGAGGATTGACTTAGACCATTTCTGTTAAGAAATGACATACAAAACAGAATGAAAACAACTTAGAAACTCTCATTATGTGTGAACTTTCTTGGAGAGCAAAAATCACTCATATTTTGCAATTTACAGTTTGTGAAAAACTACTGAAAAGAGTTTTGGAGTTGTCATAGAAAACCAGTCATTTTTGTGAACAATAATGCTTGCAAATAGTTGTTTAGGACTTTCTTTCCTACCCCTCATCAAGAACTTCCTTCTGCTGATAGCCATCAGTTCTCTGAAAAGAAAACTAATTCTTTTATAGAGTGAATGAATTGCAAGGAAAAAAAATTCAAGTCCACATTACACATGACAGCTTAATGGGTGCAGTGGAAATGGAAAGCCTGATACCACTCGAGGGGAAAAAAAAAATACAACCCTTCATTTCCCTCTTTTACTTTATACTTACCGACAAGGTTGAAATCTCACTGGGAGCTCCTTGTAAATCTGAGCCGTGCATCCCACTGCCCATCTCTACCCAATCCAGTCCCACCCCTGAAGCAGCGGGTGGGTTTGTGCCCAACCTTAGTGCTGTGTGATGAGTCAAGAATCACCTTGTCAGGTCTTTAAGCTCCTCATCCCCCCCAAATTGAAAAAAAAATTGATGAATTTTACTCTGTCCAAACCTTCGACGCTGACAGCAGGCAGCCAGGCCTGAGACCACTTTCCTTCTTGCCCGTGATCCCGAAATCGCAGGCACAGCCTGATGTACAAGGTGATGGGTCTGCAGATCGTGGGTCCTCAGCTCCTGCCCCGTGCAGGGCCCTTTGCTGATACCCTGAGGTCCCCTCCACACCTCCACCAGTCCCTGCCCCTCTACACATCAATGTTTCTTCCTCATTCAGACAGAGAGGAAAAGAGCTGTTGCAGCAAGGGATAACTGTCTCTGTTTTTTAACTAAGAGTTGGTGGTTTGGTGGGCCAAACTGTGGTGTTTAAGACAAGAAGAGGTTAAGATTTCAAGGATTCAGGGACCAAAACTTACATAAATGCCTTACAGCAAATCTGAGCTCTTGTATTTCCGAATTTGCTGCACAAAATTAAAACTGGCCATTATAAAAAATTATGCATATAGTATTTTTTTTTAAAAACTGTTAACATTTGTGATACAAATGATATATTTTTCTTAGCACTGGTGCCCCACATTTTTATTAGCTTTGGCATCCACAGTTTCAAAAGTAAGATTAATACTTATTATATAGAATTACATTATAGAAAAAAGCAATATTTAATATGTTTTTGTAGTGAATTGACTATAACCATTTTCCATTTTCAGGAGTAAAACCAGAAGGAAGAACACACATTTAAAATCTCTCTGAACTAGAACTAAAATTTCTGAAAACCTCAAGAAAAAAAGGAACAAAGAGCTGTTTATCAAAAATCATATCTATACGATATGCCTGTGTGCAAGCATGCACACATGTGTGCATGTATGTGTGGCAAGTAAAACTTAGTCAAACAATAAGGAAATGCTATGACAGTGCCTCTTAGTTAAGGCTTTTAGTCTTCATGCTAATATCCTCAATCTCCCAGATCAGATTAAATTTTCCATTATGTATTGTGATGTTGTTTCACAATGAAAAGTGGATACAGAGACCAGTGTTGTCCCAACTGCTTTGCATCAGAGAAAATGCATTCCTACAAGGGGCTTGTGTGATATATTTGGATGGAAAGATTTTATTTCTTGTCCATATGTGCGTTCAGCAAACTCTTTTGTTCTTCCCTGTGAAAATGTGCCACACACATTTTCCATGGAAACTAGAAATTTAAGAATCGTACTGCAATTAAGAACATTTAAGAAGATGCAAGAATGAAAACCATACAATTTTATTTGATAATCATTCTGATTTAAGAAAAGGAACTGGTAGCTAATTAGCTAAATGGGTACGTATATCTATGTATGCATGTGTACACATATCTACATATACAAACAAACATACATATATTTATATAAATATGTTTGATGTGTAGACTTGTATCTACTTGTACATCTCTATGCATCAAAAGAGAGAAAGGAGAGCTATTTGTTGGTTGTTTTTAATACTTTGCCACTACAGTTCACTGGTTTTAGCCCTTTGGTGCTGTCACAGTAAAACTACTGCCACGCAAATGAAGGGAATACTTTTGAAAGTATCCTTACATTGCCGCTGCAATGGCATGCTTTAATACGGCTCACATTGCATGGCCATTCTTACCCTCGGGCAGTTCTAAATAGGAACATTTAGTTCTTTGCATCATTTTTAAGTATAAATATCTTTTCACTGGAGATGAGGTTAATCTCCTAACTCATTTCTTTCAAGCATTCTACAGGTTTTAAACATCCGTTCTCTATGACATAAGGTCTATTTCAGTTAACCCTGATTGAAATGTTCAGTTTTATTACTAGTTTCTCTGTGGACCCTATTAAATTAGTATTTCACTGTCTCACAAACTTCAAAGACCATATTCTCACAATATGTATTTGACAATATTTTTAATGTTTTCAGGGCAAATATAAGGCATAGTATAAGTAATTCACTAAAAGTCATGTAGGAGAAATGTGTCAAAAGGGTGCTACACCCCTATCACCTGGTCATTATTCAGTGTCTTGATCACTATACAACTTTCTGGTGAGTCATAGGTGGCCTGGATCCAGCAATCAACAGAATTATTCAGGTGCTTAAAATTGTGCACAAGATGAAGTACGTTGCCAGATGAAAGGCTCAAGGTGCTTACCAATTTATGGACAGAATAGTAGGGAGGCTAGGTATGGGTCAAGGAGAAATGAAAATCTTCATGACAAGGTGTGATATGTGTGATCCTGAGTCTGATATGGTAATTGATCCTAAATCATTAAGAGTAAGAAAGAGTTACAGCTAAATTCACTATGGAAGAAGACCTACTGCTTGAGATTTTTTTTTCTTTTTTTTTTTCTATTGAGCTCAGTGAACATTCTGCTACAATTTTAGACATACATATTACTCTTACACTCTGAGGGAACAATTAAATTTTATTGTGCAATTTGTATCCCCCACATAAGTGGTATAAATCTCTATCTTCTTCTCTTGGAAAGTAGAGGTAATTAAATTTGTAGTAAAGAAAGAATTAATTCATCTTAATTGTTGCAAGTTAATGTTAGAGACGGGTATGAATGGCATAGACATGAATGGAAACCAAAATGTTGCAGAAAATAGAATACATCAGTAGATGTGGCTGCATAGCCCATCCCAGTGGTGCTGGGAAAGCTGCAGAATATAGAAAAATGTCCTATAACAACTGTTCCAGCTCTGCCATCTTCACTGTCATGTGGATTTTTTCCCAACCTCAACACAATGAGATATTGCCAGGATAAGATAAATGCAAGACATAAGTTTTGTCATACACTTTGATAAACTGCTTTTGTTTGAAAATCAAATTAAAGCACAAAAGTTAATTTCTTTTCTTTAAATCCCTATAAAGTGCTGCTGAAACCTGTTTGAATCTCATTGAACTTGATGGAAAACAAAATAAGCACTAAGAAAACGAAAGGGAAAGAAGCCATATTTTCAACTATTTTAAACTGGAATATTCGATATTTTCCAGAATTGTATTGTACAAATATCATTTAGTCTTTTCTCCCTTGTGAAATGCAGACTACTGTTTTGCATAGCCTAGAATTTACAAAGGGCAGTTTTGATGCTGTCAGTGAAATGACTGTTTAAAGTTAATTACAATGAACAAAAGTTACTTATACTAAGCAACAAACGGAAGTACTTTTCCTTCAAAATAAAATGATAATGATAACAAGAACAATAATTAATTAAAATCATGTGTCAGATTACATATAAATGACACTGACTCATGAACGCCATAACTTAGTAGTAAGCAGAAATTAAAGTAAGTAGAATTAGAGATAGGTAGATCCGTTGATAAAAGGATGTTTGGTGCTGAGATATCCAGAAAAAAATTTGTAAATTCAGTAATATTTGATGGTGTTGGACTGATGAATATTTTTTGGAAGGTGTTATTTTGTGTATTTTCCTGACTAGCAATGAAAAAAAAGGAAAATTATTGTAAAAAATAAATAGGTAGTTTTACCAGTAGCTAAGAAGCTCAAGTTGAAGGACTTTAGATAACATACTTAATTGATTAATTACTGTCAAGTCAGTGAACTTGAATGACAGGTACCAGATATAATTTTTTTTATTTTCATTTTTTCTAGTGGAGTCAATCCTACTTTATTTCTTTGGAAAAAAAAAAAAAATCAGATATATGTATTGAAATACCATTGGCAAGATAAGCAATGCATTGAAATGAGATTATAGCAACTAAGAAATATTTTTCTTATCCTAATTCTTTTGGTGAAATCAAGTTAACATTTTGGAGCTGAAGTCAACCAAGATAGGCATTGTCTGAGCATTACTGCTGAGACTAAAGGGTCACAGCTCTAAAGAAAATCTATTACTCTACAGATTATGATAGCTAAGAATTTATAGGGATTTTGTCAGGTCAAATTTACTCATGAGTTTAAGTTTAGTAAAAATCTGAAATATAACATTAGTAAGAATAATTTTTGTACATATTTTTTTTTTTTTTTTTAAAATCCCTTAACACAAATGTTCTCTTGCATTGTTTTCAACATGAAAGTCAATATTACACAAGGCTATGAAAATATAAATACCAAATGAAGTATGAAACTGGGCAGTTTAAGGAAATTTTCTCCCAGAGATCTTAATATGGAACAGTAGCTGCATGTGGGTTCCAGGTACTGTATTCTTGTCTGCATCATATGAATTTATCATTAAAAAGAGGCTACATATGCAGAGATGTTTGCTATAAAATTCTGAGGTAGGGTTAGGCTCCAATCCTGTTGACCTGTATATAAGGCATAATTTTGATTAAATTTATATGGTATTAATGATTTGGCAAAATGTGGTTCAAAACTATTCAACTAATTTGAAGCAATTACAGTGAAGTTTCATTATATTAGCAATATTAACAAATATTGCCTTCCTAGAAGTCTTTTAAGGGATTATTCAGTTTAATTACCCTCTGTAAAACATGACATGCTGACTTAGTGCAATTTTACAGAGTCAAGGCAACATACGCATGATGATGTACTTGTCAAATTCTTCAGCAAAGAAAGCCAAAGGTGTGGAAGATTTAGAGCATGGAAATGAATACACAGAAAAATAGTTAGCAAGAGAGAGTGCAAGACATAAAACATGGAAGAAAAGAAAAAAAGAAAAATAACAAGACCGGAGGAAGATACCCTCACATATTTTTTTGCTTTTTGCTTTTTTTGGTTTATTGGTGCATTTGTGGCTCTTTGTAAGTATTTCCACATAAAATCAGACACGTTTATGCCTAAAAGACCTTCTAGGAATCATTTCAACTTATGGGTTTCCAATATATGCATATAAAATAATGTAAAAAAGTACACAAACACACTCAAAAACTGAGTCTTTGCATGTATATATGCAATTACGGAGACTATACATGCTTTCAGAAAAGGAATTTCCTGTTTAGAGGATATATTCATCCAGGAACCTAAATAATGCGATCTCATCACTCAGTACTGTTTGAAATGGTGACGTCATTTACATAACAGGATTGGAACAGAGCAAACACTAGCCCACCACTGGGAAAGACTGTCATTTTATGCATGATGGTATAGGTTGCGAGAAATTATTGTACTGAATTACATGTCTGAAAATATGTACTGGAGATGACATCTTTTGTATTACTGAAAGGAGTCTTCAGTCCTTTTTGTCCCATTAGCTGTCTTTCCTACTTGTGCTTCATGATTCACAGGATGGTGATAATCTTGGTGCAGCTGGTGACCATTGCTCAGGAAGACTTTGGCTAGGTCAGCTTTCAAGTAGTGCAAAGCAGTCATAAAGTTATATACTGCATCTTTTTTTTTTTTATTTAGCAAACTTCCTCTATTAATATGATTAAATTTTTTAAAATATAATTTTGTAAAACTGGATGTGGTTGCAAACAGAGCATGATTTTAGGAGACTCTGAATGTCTGTGGCTCTTACTGACACCTGAAAATTACAACACTCATTTGAATGCGTGATCTAAACATCTGACTCTGGAAATCTGAGCTTAAATTAACAAAAATAAGATTTAGCATGTGTTATGTCTGCATTCTAAACTGTCATTCTGTGTGAAGAAAAAGGCATCTTAAAATGTGAATATCTTCACATTTTATCTTCACATATCTTTTAAGAAAGTGTATTAAAGTTTTAAGATTTCACATTTCCCATTAGAATAAGCATATACAAATAATTCTTTGCATGTCAGTCTGTGCATGGCTAATATACATGCACCAGAACTGTGATGCCATGCATAAATCATGAAATCATATAATTGTGCATGTAAATAGCTGGTAGGACTTAAATGACAATTACAACATTCATTTGTGCCCCTTTCCTTTTTGTATCTGTAATTTTAACCCAGATTTTGGGAAAAAAAGTGACATCTAAAAGTTTTTAAAATACCTAATCACTCAAACACCATCTTGTAAAACCATTCAAGCCTGCACAAACAACTGTAGAATGTATGTGGTTGGACATATTTCATTCCTGAATATTGATGAATTTTCTTCATCTGCTACCAACACTCCCCAATTTGGTTTCTTTTGCCTGCTGATAAAGTCTCACTGGGTTGGTGAAGAGCTGTCATTTTATGTAAGTGGGATTTTTTAAGTGTCAAATTTTTAAGCACCTGATGTTTAAACGGCAACCGATGCTGAAATTTTGATGGAGTCAGACTGAATATCTAATAAATAAGATATGTTTTCAGGCAGAAATAAAAGTCCTGAACAAAACAACATATTACATATATTCAGGCCAGTTGCTTCACTGTTTCCCAGTGATTTGTCTATTGTTTTCATTCTTTCTCCACCAGCAATACTCAACTTCTGATTTAGATATTTTCAGGAAACCTTTGATTCAGCTGTAGAAATTAATGTTACTTTCTTGACCTCAAATTGTCTGAACCTTCTTAAATTCAACTCACCGGGAAATTTTCTGTAGGAAAAAGAGAAATAACATTTATTAGGAAAATTATTTCAGGTATGCAATAACACTCCTGGTCAAACAGAAAGAAAGAGCGAGAGAGAAGCTGCAGAATAGCAAATAGACTTGTGGTCAGTGCTGGTTAGTTCATTCTTGAAGATTCTTGCAGTGTGAATGACGCAGAATTGGCTTCTTGCACCCATTTTAAAGTGTCCCAGAATTCACGAGGCCTGCCCACACAGTATCAAAAATGGAGTAACCTGAAGCAAGCTTGCAATCCCAACAAGCTTTGCAGAATAACAAAGCAGGCTTTTTTAACTCTAAGTCGTAATCTCTCCTGTCTGCATCATGTAAAATTACCTGATGCAAGAGACCTGACCCATCAACAGCTATATTGTTCACCTTGCTTGAGTACTCCTACTGGCTTGCGCCTGCAAGATTTAGAAACTGTAGGCTCCAAAGAGAAGCAGGTACAGTGAGAGATTGGCCATTTAAAAGTTTTTTCAGTGTTTAGTTTATCCCAGGAGGTAAGACAGCTCAGATGAGCTGCAGGGCCTGTGTAAGCTGCTTAGTCACAAGCAGAGAACATGACAACGTCGTTGCTGATTTCATGCCAAATATTTATTCGCTGTTCCTTGGGGTGCGTTTCTAAACTCATTGATAACACCAGACTGGCCACAACAAGAGAATTTCAGCAGCCTGGGAAGGTTTCTGGGAAAAAAGGATCAAAGACAAAGCCATCCACACATAGCAGTGAAGTCCCCCTTTCCAAAACACTTTATCTATGAAGCCAGGTGCCATGGCTTCACCCTTCCCTCTTCTTTCCCCTCCTCTTCCCTTTGGTCATTTCCCTTTATTTTCTCTCTAGAAAACCATCCACCTGCTGTTTCCAGAATGCCATGCAACCACTGTGGCTGTCCAGTGTGGTTATCTGATGATAAAATTATTTCCAAGTCAGTAACATGCTTCCCCATGTGCAAAAGTCCCTCTGTATACAGTATCCTCTCAGTGTCCTGCTTCAGGAAACCTCCTACCGTGCAGAGCTACACCAGCTTACCAACTTCCTCCAAAACATGCTCAAAGCGCTGCTTCAGAAAACTCATAATAAGTAAAAGCAAGAGTCCACCTGACAGTCCTTCCTGGAGGGCTGCTTCAGTTCTCCATATTTTTTGCCTACACTCTCATGCCCCCTAATCTCCCCACTCCACTAATCACACATATATCAATGGGGGACAGTTTTTGTTTTGCCTTATGCTTATGATTTACTGTCTGTGGGCCTGACCTTGACACTACCTTAGACCTATCTAAGGCTCTCTCCAGGGATGAGTATCACTGCTTCTGCCCTGCATCTTCCATTTCCTAATGGCTCCTTAGGCTGCTCCTGTCCTGGGGAAGGCTAGAGATGCCTATCTGTAGATGAAGCAGTTCCCTTCAGCCTCCCCTTCAGCCAGGAGCAACATTCACATATACATGGCTTCCGTACTCAGAGGTAGATGCATTACAGCTGGCTCCTTCTTACAGAAATCATGTACTTTTTTTAACATGACAAAAGAAATTTACTGCTATCCACTATAAAACATTTAAGATGTGAAGTGCAAGCAAACAGGCACTTGGCTCGGATTCAGACTGATAAGCCAGTCTATATATCATCACATCAGTCTAGGGACTGTCTGCTCCACTAGGAAATTACCAAATCTGAGGAAAGATTTACAGATCCATCTGACTGTACAAGGTTTGATTGGCTAGGTCCACAGGTAAAAAATTTTTGCGTATAGCTGACCCCTGATTAATGGGGCAAGTTCATTTGGGGCGTAGTCCTGCCACAAGTGATTGAAAGACAAGTTGCTCTTTCTTGGGCAATCTGGAAGTTGTCAGAGCCCACATAGAATTAAAACACATGTACAGGCCTTATCCTGACTTTGTTCAAGGATGGATTGCTGTGAGAAAGATGGAGAACATAATTTAGGTTTTCCTTGCCTTTATAGTCAAATGAGAAATGAAGAGTGCTGCTTTAGGCCTGAGAAGATGTACATTAAACAAAAGGAAGGATCACTACTGTCTCTTGCTATAAAGTTCCAGGGCTTAAATCCAGACCATGAGATTTCTACTTGTGGACCTATAAAACAGGCCTGGTATTAGAGTCTGTGAATGAAGATAGGACATCCCACCCAACGTAAGAACACATATGACTGCATATTTATGCAGAGATGCACATATAAAACATATTCATACACGTGAGCTATATGTTGATAGATGTGCTCATGTACATACATAGATAGACACACACACACATACACACACATACACACACATATTTCTTGCTTGTAGCTGATGTATTATTTCATTATTTCAAGGAACATCATTCTTCTAGTCATTTTGAAGTCTGTTCATTTTTGGAATTTTTTGCCCTCTGATGATACCTGTGCAGATCTCATTGGAATGTACTGTCCTCAGAGAGTGTGCTTGCTTAAAGACTGTAAATCCTAAGAGAAAATATTTTTACTTTCTTTCTACCTCTGGATCAGCATTAACATAATGAACTTCAACAACACAAAGTGCAAGGTCCTGCACCTGGATCAAGGAAATCCTCTATATCAATACAGACTGGGGGATGAATAGATTGAGAGCAGTCCTGCAGGCTGCTTGGATACTGGGAGATGAAAAACTGGGTATGAGCTGGCAATGTGCACTTGCAGATCAGAAAGAAGCATGACCAGCAGGTCAAGGGAGATGATTCTCCCCCTTTACTCCACCTGGTGAGACCCCACCTGGAGTACCACATCCACGTCTGGGGTCCCAAACACAAGAACAACATGGAGCTGTTTGAGTGGGTCCAGAGGATGGCCATTAAAATGATCAGAGGGCTGGAACACCTCTCCTGTGAAGAAAGGCTGAGAAAGGTGGGGTTGTTTAGCCTACAGAAGAGAAGGCTTTTATTGCAGCCTTCCAGTATATAAAAGGAGCTTATAAGAAAGACGGAGAGAGACTTTTTACCAAGGTCTGTAGTAACAAGACAAGGGGGAATGGTTTTAAACTAAAAGAGTTTTTATGATAAGGGTGGTGAGATACTGGAATAGGTTACCTGGAAAAGATGTGGATGCCCCATATTGGCAGTGTCCAAAGTCAGGTTAGATGGGGCTTTGAGCAATTTGATGTAGTGAAAGATGTTCCTGACCATGGCAGGGGGCTTGGTCTAGGTGATCTTTAAAGGTCCCTTTGAATTCAAACAATTTTATGATTCTATGATTTTTTAAAAATTATTAAACACCAAAAAAAAAAAAGATCTTTTCTTTTAATCCTGAAAACATATGGCATTTCTAATGTCTTTGATAGGTGAGTTCCAAGTTTTTGACTATTTTTGTCAGTCTATTCGTGTACTGTTTTTCCTACTTTTTTTTCCCTCCCACTCTTTCCATATTTTCTTTGGCATTATTTATTTGTGAAAGAAACCTACAGAAGAGAAAGAAACCTACCTACCATGGAGCAGTAGCTACACTCAAATTAGACAATTACTAACCTAAGCTAGCTTGTTTAAATTTAGCTTGTGTACTCTTATGCTACAGTGCAGTCACAGAGTCATAGGCAAAGAGAAGCTAAAGCTCCTCAAAACCAAAACAAAATAAAAACCCAAAATTGGGAGATTGCAGAATTGTGTAAATACGATATGATGTTTGAAAGCAAAATGACTTTGAGTCCTAATCCATTATTATATATGAAATTTGGCATACCTTCTGTTCTGAGCATTTGATGAACATCTTAACTTTAAGCCATCTTCCTCTTCTCCACTTTCAGATATTTCCAGGTCTTTTTTTTTGTCACCCCAACTTTTCCTTGTTCTTATGTTCATTGGGATATGCTAGTCTGTCTAGATCAGTATGCTTGTAATCTTGACAGATGCTTTACAAATGTATTTACTGAAGCCCGTATATTGCTTTTTTTCCTGCCTTTATCATGCAGTCTTTGATTTAAATTAAATGGACTCACTGGGAGTACTGAATGTGTCCATGTTTGTCCCTCAGAGCAGCTGTATGTCATTCCTAATGCATTTTTAAATTAATAGTATTAAAGCTAGTTAAAAGAAAGTATTGCCTTAAAATATGTTTCTACCATCTCTTTGTGGTTTGTTGGTTTTTTTTCATTGGTGGTTTTTTTTTTTTAATATTGTCATTGCTAATCTTAGTAAGAATAAAGTGGAAGTTGGATACAAGGCAACTTAAAAAAATGTATCACTGAAGGCTAGTTGACATTGGCTTTTGTTTTTGTAGAAAACCTCACATAACTTTCTGAGGTTGAATTTATATGAGGAACCATCCAAATATGTTTTAAATTTTGTTGAACTCAAAACTCCTACATTAATCTTTGCACCTTTATTTCCCTGAGAAGGACTATAAATTATTGTATTGTATTGCTGCTATTCAAGAAAGATGCTTTACTTTAAGGTATATAATTCATCATAGAATGGTTGTTCATGCATAACTGTCTCTCCTCGACCAAAGTAATTCAATTTCATAAACAAAAAGAGAAAATCAAGTAAAAAAACAATACTAGATTAATTACAATGATTTTAAAGGACTATCATATGCCACCTTTAACTCAAATTAGAGAAGTGTTACTTCTTAACACAGTAATTCCTTCTTATCACAGAAAATCATTCTTTAGTTTATTCAGGCAAATAAATTTCTTTACTATTCAAAGTAAAAAAGATAGACCCAAAATGCAGTGATGGAGCTAGGGTACTCTCTGATACCAAAAATGTTACGTCAGCTGGAAATCTTTGTTATTTTTCTTTGCAAAAATCTTTCACTTGACAGTGCTAGGGAAAAATCCCACTGACTTGCATTATAGGCTACAAGCTGTATGTGAATTGAGGAGTATGTCTTGACTTCAGGAGCATTTTAAAATCTTTTTCCTTGATAAAAGTTCTACATGCATGTAAAACCTGTGTAGTACATGGAGACTGTGAAGGATACCTTAAAGAAAGCCTACAATGATTGACAAGCAGATTGTGGAAGCTTCCCCTTCTCCCTATGGTTAATGATATACAGTTCAACTCCACCAAAGAAGAGGAAGTAAATGTCATTCCAAATACCGGTTTATTAACAAGGTGCTTTCTGGGCAGTATTTGTCTCAGTCGCTTAAATATAAAGTAAAGCCTGGACTTGATATGATCAAAGTTTTTAGATGTGGTTACTCAAGTGTCATGAATCACAAATACACTGTATATCTTAGGGATGGTCAGCAGGGACTGTCTATTTTAATCCTTTCTTTTGCAGACGAATATGCCCTTGGAGTTCCTGCTACTGATTCAATGACGCTATCTAATTGACAATTTAAGATTTGCACATGCTATGCCTCTGTACTTAATCCCCAAGCCATATTTATGTTTCCTGTAAGTCATAAGCAGGCCAAGGACATTAAGGTCTTACAGTTTCAATAGCCTGTGGGAGTCTTTTGATATACAGTAGTCTCTTCATATACAACCTGCTCAAAAATTTCATTGGCAATGACACTAAGAACGTCTGTCTTCTGGGGGGCTAAGCAATGTTTTTCCTTTTGTGGAAGAAAAATTACACTCTGTAAATCAGTCAAATGTGTTCAGAGTAAGAAATCACGCTCACTGGCACTGTGGTACTGAAGCATGTGTCATGATTTCAGACTTTTGTAGTGATTTCATATGCTTTTGTTTGACCTTAAGATAAAGACTACAAAGGAGTTGATTTTGCAAACGTGTTTTTTTTTTTTCCCCTATTTTTTTCATATTAAAAACTATTTTCACAAATAACTGTGGCTTAATTTTTAGTACATCAGTGTCTAACCTAACTGTAGGTTCTCCATACAGAACCAACATACAATTTTTAGTACATCAGTGTCTAATCTAATTGTAGGTGCTCCATATAGTTAGACCATTTTTGTAGTAATAATTCATAAAATTCATGGTGAACTGATAGAGATTGTAGCTGTTCTGCTCAAACCAGCAGAAGAATTTACCCCCATCATAAAGACATTGTAATACAACATGAAACAGCAAAAGGCAAGATATTTTGGAGGTTTATTATTGAGTCCCTGTGGAACAACTATCAACAAAGATATTGTAGGGTAGAATTAAATGCGAAACTCCCAATCTCTACTGTGGCAAAGGTGTGAAAGTTGTTTTTTTTTAAAAATTTCCCTACCTTTGAATTAAAGTACAGTCTAGTGCATTTGATCTTTGAACAGTACATATGAATGGATCACAGTAGATCTGCTTTTGCCTCAATTTTTATCCATGGTAGATTTGAAATTGTCCTTTTGTCAAGGAAACCTCACAAAACATGACTCCCAGTAGAAGTGGAGAGTAGTGTGTTTGCTGACAGATCCAGAACAAGTTCTTACAGAAGGGCTTTTACAAGTCAGGGGAGGATTTATTGCACATAAGTATGCAGAAGAGTGAGGGATGGATTGTGCATGTGCAAGGTCTGAGGGAAACTGTTTCTTTCTGATGCTTTTGAAAGTATGGTTGGTTGTGCTAAGTGCTTTGCTGTTGCATTTCTTGTTGCTGTATGAAGCACTAACAAGGAACCACAAGACCATATCTATCAAATTCAAATTTCTAAAGCTAAGTGTTGTAGTTAGATACCAGAATTACTTGTTTTTTCACTGAATTCACAGCAACAGAAAAAATCAAGTTATTTATGTCTTTAAATAACAACTGTAGATGCTTAAATTCAGGTGTGCTCAGATTTGAACAGGCAACCAAGAGTAGGAGCTTTTAAAGTAATTCTGCTGATTTCAGTAAGATCTTTTTTGAGAGAATTTGCTCTTTTAATTTCCACAAAAAACAGTGTCTTCCAAAAGGAGAAGCAAAACATGTAATAAATGCAGTTATCTGTGTGGATGCATGAATATTTACTTCCTCCTGAAAAGTGAGATGGTCGCTGCATCCTTCTCTTCTGACAACCAGGAGGCATCATGTACTCACTTGTCTGTACACATTTTCTCAGCAAAGAATAAACTTATTCCTAGCCCTGATTTCAGAACAGTTTTACAAGCTTAAGTCACAGACATACATAGGTATCAATTTGTGGGCAAACTCAAAGGTAGATGGTAGATGGTAGATGGTAGAAAACTCAAAGGATGTCTTCAATCTTGCTATGTTATGTGTACAAGAAGGGGGAGACTCATTTCAGATTAGTCGTTATGAAATAGGTGGATGGTATGCGTTACAATCTTTTTCTAGGCTCCATTTTTGATGGAAGTACATGTACATCAAGAAAATGTATCATACCACTAAAAATTGTGATGTGAATCCACTTTGGTCATAGCTCTCCTGTTATCAGATTATAAAGCGGGTTTTGTGGCTGACTTCATGCAGAAACTCAGCTTTGAGGTGGATAACATTAGGTCATACAAATGTCACCCTGAGTTTTCTGGAGCTGATGTGTCACAAAACCTCACTGTGCGAAGCGCCCCCAAGACAGCGTTCCATTACACTGTTATGCCTTTTCTTGTTCTTTAGTTGTGCTAAGACCCTACTGCAGCTGGAAACTCAGACCTA
Source organism: Calonectris borealis (assembly GCF_964195595.1). Taxonomy (NCBI): domain Eukaryota; kingdom Metazoa; phylum Chordata; class Aves; order Procellariiformes; family Procellariidae; genus Calonectris; species Calonectris borealis. The sequence goes on along the minus strand of NC_134352.1, from coordinate 26,683,221 downwards.
CAAGTTGTCCTAAATTCTCTAAAGGTGAACAATATGTTTGTTGAACCAAAAACTAATAATTCTTGCAGAAAATATTATTTACCATCCATTTTCTATTGTCCACATAACATACATTGTTGTCAGTTTGAAATGTGTAAGGAATATTTATTGAAGCAGTGCACTATGATTTAGCTGTCCAAATCCCATTAATGTCAACGGGAGTCATGCTGCTAAACCTCCACGTACTCTCTGGGAAAAGTACAGCTGATTATCTAATACTGTACTGTCTCATGCAGGCTGAGGAACTTTGGTGCTGAGAACATAATTCGAAAAATGTATGGATCTGTACAACCATTAAGTCCCCAGACCACACCTGTCATAAGCTGGTTTTGAAAGCAAATAGGCAACAGGTATTATGTGAGCAAGAAACAGAGGCATGTTTTTCTTTTCTTTGAAAGCACTAAACAAGTCAAATGCATTTTGCTTTTTCACCACGTCTTTATGCGTTCAGTGTAAACTTCATAGAAAAATTATCTGACAAATATATCGGACATCCCTGAGGATGAGCACGGATTATTATTACAGCTCTCCAGAGAAACAAGAGCAGAAAGGTGAAATGACTTGCTGAGAGCTTCCTAGCAAATCTTTATCAGAGAAAGGATTAGGAAACAGTACCTTCCAACAGTCACTGCTCATTTCTCCAAGCCTGGCTGTTCCTCATTTATAATTTTAAAATAATGTGGTCCAGCCTTATGGAGATTTGCTGGTGAATATGATATTTTTGTTTAGCAGCTCCAGCTTTCCCTCTCTGTGAACCAGTGCACAAGATCTTTCAGCTGGGACTATTGATCTGGGAATGAAATACTAAGGAAAAACAGGTATTGACTGCTTTTAAGACAAACCACAAGATGCAGGAACCCAAGAGATAGTCACTGACAAAGGTTAATATGTCATATTCATTATATTAGCAATTTAAAGAAAAAATTTATTTCTTAATGACAGTCATAGTCTACAGGCATGCAACTAGTATTTATGTGTAAAAGTTTCTGTCAAACGTAGCTACTATTTCTTTCTGCTTTTCCTTCAGTTGACCTTAGAATTCTGTCATGGAAAATAAATGTCCATCACAATATTTCTAATACACTTACAAGTTTAGCTGAAACTTATAGATATCTTCCCTCCACCCTCTGTGTCACTTTAGAAGGGTAAATCATCAAAGCTATGCTTAAACTATGATATAGTTAAAGACTGTAAATCAAAAAACTTGAACTAGAAAAGAATTTAAATGAAATTTCATTAAAATTGATCCTATAAAAAACCTGCAACACAGCAACTGTTTTGAAAAGTAAAACATCTTTTAGCATCTTTACTTATGTTCTTGTAGATCATTTCAGGAATTAGAGGAAAAGATTCAGAATATAGTTATATGTGAATATTGTGTGCATTCAATATTCATTGAATATACTTGTATATTCATATGAGTAGATAAATGAAAGGTTGAGCTTGAAATGTGATTTTTGCTGGTAAATATCATCATGCATGGAATATTAATGTATGGTGCCGTGTGTTTTCTTTGAATTTCACTCAGCTGTTTACTTATCCATGGTGATTTTGAGTTGTGACAGAAGGACCCATTTCCTAATGAATGGATAGCTAATAAAGACATGGGAACACATGTGGTGCTGAAGTCTTTGGTGGAAGCAAAAAGCAGAGGGGAGAATGATATGAAATAATAGTAGGTATGGCTTATTCATCTAGGAATTAAAAAATGCGCTTCCTCCAAACTAATGTTTTTTACGTAAAGAGAATGGAAGATATAAGGAAAGTATTGAATGGTTAATGGACCCAGAGGAAAAAATAAGACCTTCTGCCAACAACTTTACATGGGTTTTCTTATTACATTTAGAGATGGTGAGAAGCTTTGAGGAAAAATTTCTCCAGAAACATCCTGGCAAGCAAGGAGATGATGTCCCTCACAAGTCCACTGCTGGATCTCAGTATCACTCAGGTGATGTTAGAGGATGGAAAAGGACTGGGAAGTACAGCCTAGGTGGATGAGATTTAAACTATGTCCAAACATTTAAAATACAGATATTTACATCAGAACTAGTTTTCTAGTTCTAGATTCATTTTAACCTAAGTGAGGGAAACTATTTTGCTATCAGGTATCTGGATACTGGCAAAAATATTTCCATATTTGGATATGGATCAAACAAGTAATAACTGTAAAAAGTTTGGAAGGAAAACTGGAAGTAAGACTTCCCCTCCTTCTCATCCCCTCTCAGCTGAGATGTATCAGGACTAAAACTCACTTATAAGTTTTAGAAGTTTATTCAAAGTAGAAATGTAGATTAAATAATTTCATATTGATTTAAAAAATCCTAAGTAAAGAAATATTTCAGCAGAAGCATTATCACTGTGCATGAGTCAGCCAATGTGTCTCCTTGTGTTTTACTGGGTCACTCAACAACATCATTACCACTAATGTCCTAAGTGTCTTCAGCCATGGTGACCTCTCTGATTACCTCCCTTGGTAGGCTGTTCTATTCTCCAATTACGCTCACTTTTTCTGATTAATTTGGGATGGAACAGCATGAGTTTTCATTTCCAGTGACTTGTTTCCAACAGAGAATAGCCATGTGGCACAGATGAAAAGTAATACTACCAATGCACTGCCGTTTATTAAGACATCTCCCTTGCAGGAGAAACATGATTTTTTTTTTTTTTTGTATTTTTCACACTGATATACTGCAAAAATATTTTAACTAAAGCTCAAAATATATTATGAGAAACTTGGAAAGATAACATCAGGTGCAGTACAAAGACATGGCATGCACTGTTTGAGAGGATCTTGTACCTGCATCACCTTAATTACTCTTATTGTTGCTTTATGGTAAAGAGTGATATCATGATCAAGATCCACAATCCTAGTTGCTATACAAGTATCTGTGGTCCGTGATGCACAGAGTTGCAAACAGCTGCATAACCTAATGATGATATTCTTTTCTGCCACACCAAATAATAAGTCTCCCCTTCCACCCCAAACCCAGATACTTGTCTCTGTTTTTGAGGGGACTAAAATATTTTAAAAATTTATTTCATTTTTTGTTAAGTTCTTGATTTTCTGTTATGGTCATTAAACCTTTCCCACTATGACTAAAATTTAGATAAGTGAGGTCAAGTCCAAAGTTGCCAAAGTTTTCAACAAAACAGCATTCAAATATGATTTTTTCTAACATTTAAATTGTGTATTAGTTTTTAGAATAGTCTCCAGTTCTGTGATTCATTCAAAATAGAATCTATATCAGTTCCTGAACAGACTATCAGAAGATTTCTAGGGACTAGGCGACTTCTACAAGATCTCTGACTCCACAGATGTTCAACCACTGCCTGACTAACTCCACAGTAACATGAGATCCTTCAGTTATTGCTTGTTATTTTGAAGAATGGTCTTCAACCTAAAAAGGAGATGAAGCAACTCTATACAATTTTTATATTGGAAATCTGTATAGGACTGGAGAGGAGATGGTATGTTTTGTACTACACTTGTTCCCCCTCATGTTTCATTGTGGTAACATTAGTATTCTCCAGATATTTTGGATACTTGTGGCAAGGTTAGACAATTTTCTGCAGGTTAAGACTGAGGATGAGTTTGCATAGTATTATTAATTGAGTGAATGATATAAATTATGCAAAGTTATACTCAAAAGTCATTTTTTTGCAAAATTATTGCTGTCAAGTCAAAGATAGGATAACTTGTGTATGATGTCACTTCTGGGTTTCCTCAAAACTAAAAGCTCTGGAGTTATGCTTATTGATTGATCATATGATAGTCATGCTACCCATACGGGACAAAAACTATGTCATTTAAAAGATAAATCAATAAGTGAAATCTGCAAGCATTATTTTGTTAATCCAAGCATACACAAAAGACCACATGCATAAATATCTATTTTATAAGATATCTATTATGAACTTGTTCATTTCCTGTGAACTTTTTGCTGATTTTTAAAGTCTATTGTAAAAATTACATTTGTTCAAGGGGCAAGCAAAATCTGTCAGAACTAAAAGTGTGATTTGACTGTCCTAATCAGTTAGGGAGAAGTTAGGTATATACTCCTCTTCCAGGCTCTCTTTATACTTAATAAAGAAATAAAATTCCCAGGAGGTTGTTAGCACAGTTTTTAAAACGTTTGTGTTGGTCTGTGCTCTGTGTCTATCCATCTTACTCCACTGACTATGAAAAGAAGCCCAGACAACTAGATTAGATCACACATCCCATTTACAGATGTCTAGCAGCTAGGATTGAGGAAGGACAGACTCACTCAAGTCCGATGTGTATGGGGTGCCTTTCCTCCAGTGTGAGTGGAATTTTGGTAGAGCAGTCATCCTACACAGGCCCTCAAAATGATGCTTGTGTTGGAGTCAACTAATGCATGGATCCAACATTGGCCCTCTGCACTATGCTGAATTTCTTTTGCAGTGGTGATTTAACATTTTATTCAATTATTTCATGCTTAGCACACCAGAGCTTTCATGAGTTACATTTTCTTGTATCACTGCAATTTCTCATGAAGGAAACAATTCAACATCTTGATGCTTTTTTACCTTATATATCAAACAAGTGTGAAAAAATGGAATCCACACACCAACCAGGATTTAACAAAACTCTGTAATCTTCAGAGGCAGTGTATTTACTCACTCACTTGAATGGTAAACTCCAAAAGGAGCAATTCCAAGGAGCTATGTATGCCACTGTGCTCACTGTTCAAAATCCTCTTGGCATGAAATAAAGACAAAAGGGGAAAATCTCATCTTCTCCAGAATTACATCAGTAGAATAATGAAAGGCTTTAACAGGATTAAGACAGGGGTGTTATGAAATCTATAATTTGCATGACTTTTGAACTTTTTATTTTTGTAAAACCTTTAGAATATGGTAAAGTTCCTGTGTAATGTCACTGCTGTCTCATAAATGTGCAGCCCTGGAACAGTGAAAGGTGATACATACCTCATGCATTTCATCTGGGTAAAATTAAGTTTATGATCTTATTTCGTAAATAGTCTTGAGCTGAAAATGATACATATGCTGAGGCTGTGTGAATGTAAACATTCTGTGTCTGGCAAAACATGGACTTGAAGAAACTATAAAAAGGGACAATGTACAACCTGGGTTTAGCACAGGGTGGCCAATAGGCTTGTTGTGCCTCTCCACCTACAATTTTTCTCTATTAGCAATATCTGTTATGGTACATGCTCTGAGACATGTAATGGAAATTTTCTTCACTGCAACCCTTGCTTCCCTTTCCCTCCAATTCCACAAAGCTCCTGCTGAAACATTTATACAAACATTTTATTTATCCATTTTGAATATTTTCTCTGAATTGCAAGTTTGAAAAAGATTCCAAATGTATCAAGTTTCTAATTCAAATTCAGTTCTATTCTAATGCATGAGATATTGAACAAGAAGCATAGTGAGGACTGCCATTATGCAACCACCCTACAGTCTGAGCAAAAGACAGGGTGGATGAAATGTGGTACAGAGGAAGAAATGACCTACCCAAGGATACACAATAAGATATGCAGCAGTACGCACAAATATACAAAACTAGGATTATTAATAAGCCCTTCTGATTTCTGATTCACTGTTTTATAAATCTGATTATGGTAGTTTTGGGGAGCTGAGAGGAGATTGGCTTTTTTCAGATTATTTCACACACCTCTTTAGGAAGGTCTACATATTCATAAGTATTTGGCATTCACCATGAAATATTCAATCATCCAACACAAAATGTCACTGAAAATACCTCCCTCTCTCCTCCACACATCCCCCCAAAATTGTACATCCCTTATATTTAACCCATGTCCGTGAAGAAGAAAAGTGTATAAAGTCATGTTGCCTATAAGTTTGAGACTTTCTGCTCTTGGTTTTGTTGGTTCATTTCAGCCAAATTTCCCACAGAGATCTTCAAAAGTAGCATGATACTATAAAGTTTGTAAAAACAGGAATTTAGGTAGTAGAAAGACTCAAATTAGTGCTTCCACTGAACAAAGCTGAAGCATAAAATCAGCTGTATTAATCAGCACTATGGAACACCTAGCAGAAAAAGATCCCAGAGTCCAACCATAGGAAAAGCTTTGGTTGGAGCTTGTACTTTTTCAGATGTGGGGTTAGTGCAACCTTGAGACAGGAAGGTGGAGGAAAACACTCTTCATAACTTGTTAATCACAAAAGAACTCTTTGGTTATTTTAAAAATTTATTTTATTTTGTTAATTTTAAGTCTTGTGCAATTTTTATTCTAAATGAATGGTGGTCAACTTTCACCTTTGCTGCTGATTATTATGGCTTGGCTCATAATCTAAAATGAACTAGCTGAAATGCCTCAAGTTAATATAACTGTAAAGCTTTGCAATGAGAAATGCCCAGTGTAATAAGCATGTGGTGGTAAATGGTCTGATAATCTGAATACAGCTGAGAAAAATTTCAGTGTCATGCTACCGTACCTTATGCTCAGGAATAGGTAGATCTTTAGTAGTTCACAGCTATGAGGAACAGGCAGCCAGCATGACAGTTTCTTTTCAGACACAAGACACAGTTAGATAAAAGTCTTAATTTGTTGTGAAAAATCATTTTGAGACTAGTGAGAACAGAACTTCTGGCTGTAACTGATTAAGGGAAAAGGTTTCTGCTCCTGATCTGAAAGAAATACTGAATTAAGACTGCATGGAATATAGAATTTGAAATATTAGTGGCCCAATACAGATATGTTAGTTTCTTTTTGGTGTCAATAGTGATGGAACTAGTTCCACAGCTTTTCAGAATAACTGGCTTTTTCAAGGTGTAAACATATCTTTTTTTTTTTTTTTCCTATCAATTCCAGACATATTTGACTTATGCAGACATTTTCAAGCGTAGTTCTGAAAATATTAACTGATTTAATCTAATATCTAGTTTTCCCATAATGGCATGAAGTACTTCAAAGTTTACAATATTTAGACACAGAATAAGGTAGTAATGCCTTCTATTATAGTTCTTTCTATTTGGGGGTTTCACTTTCCACTTTTATTGACTCTTGGAAGGTTTTAGTTGCACAGGGAATACTACTGCTAAGAATGCATAGGTAATTTGCACTGTATAAGCTCTTTCTTTTCAAGAAATTATACTTATGAAAACTGGTGATGGGGCAAAAGAAACGTAATTTCTCCCTGTGGAAACACACACATTCAAATGAAAAACCTGCACACTACCTCATCTAAACCTTCTTTCTTACTAAAGCACACTACTTATTTCCACTGTCTGGGTTATTTGGGATACAAATCTTACATCTATCTGATTTTCCAGTTTGATGTAGATAGATTGTTAAAAAACTTTATTCCTAAAGGTGGATATCCAGTAATATGTGGCCTTTATGATGTTATTTTGCTTTTCACTTTTTCAAAAGCTGATAAGCTAATAGGCCATTTTTACTGGAAGGCTCAGTACTCACAAATTCACTGCCTGTAGGTGGAATTCTGTTTCATAACACTGAAAATCCTGAGCAATATTTTTATATGTCTTTCTGTTGCTTAACTTTTATAGCTTATCTTCTGACTTTAAAGAACTCAGTACACAATTCATTGGTAGGTCCACCCTTAACCCCTAGAATTATTCTAAAAAGTAAGAAACACAGATATCTTATTTTTTCCTGTTCTCTTTGATACATTTCCTTGTCTATCTGAAGCTACCTCCATGCACACAGAAGGGGAAAAAAACCCCAAACCAACCAACACTTTCAGAATCTACTAAGTATCCAATGACGTAATTTGAAACATTACCTGGTTAGTATTGCCTCTGCCAACCTTGGCGCTTGATGCTCTTTGCTGTTTCCTGGCAGTTCTTTGGCAAGTCACTCATTTTAAGGCAAGTCACTCATTGTCATAAGCCTAACGGTGAGCTGTAGTAAAGCGCACCATTTTATGTAGATTTTTTAGTCTGGCTTTTTAATGCAAGTATAATGGGCAAATAGTTCACTGCATCTCTAGCTCCTGGCATATGGCATCCAGAACAAGTCAGCCCATCAGATTAACCATGTAATAGACCCAGAAGCAGCTTTAGAACTGTAAAACAAAATTGCTTATGGAGTCTGCCAAAGTACCAGATGTTGCTGTTGGAATAAATATTTTCTAGTGCTTAGCATCTGGGCTTTGAGGTTGCCAGAAAAACCTGAAAAAAATTGCTAGCCACTATCTACTATTTTTGCTTGTATAAGTTTCTTTCAATGTGAGATTGTCTTTATTTTCATTATTATTACTACCATTGAAGTTGCTGTTCTTTCACAATATTTGAAAACGTCTTCTATTAGTTGTATTTCATAGTAAAATAGGCTTACATTGAAAATCTTCTTCAGAACAACAATTCATTTAATCTAGTATTTTATCTCTGATAATGATCAGAAATGTGACCAATAGTATAGCAAAAGTCATTTAAGATATAGTTAGATGAGTAAAGAAGATGCCTGCCATAGGTATAAAGAAACTTTATTAGGTACCAGCAGAACAAGCTAGCTCAAAGATGAAAAGAAAAAAGTGTCATGTGTATATGCAAAAGTGTATATGCAAATTGGCTTTGTATTGGGTATAGCACATTTGCCTATATCATGGCAATTCCATGCCATACAGATATCATAGCCATACCTGTAATGTTGCAAGCATGGAAGTTTTATATCCTTCAGAGATTTCTGTAATGTCTAATTTTTCAACAAGATATGTAAATAGAGCAGCAATTTTCTATCCATTAAAGTACTTAATTTTATAGGGAAACACTAGAATCCTGGGCCTTAATTATATTTTGTGGTAAATAGTTTCATAAGTTTATTGTATGGTCAGTGAAATATAGAACCTATTTGACTGATATAAATGAGCCAGTAGCCAACTTTGTGCTAGGATGGAGCCTCAATTTTTGCATGTATCTTTCTAAATACAGAAACAAATAGATCCTGCTTTTACATCTACTACAACAAACTCTGTCCTCAGATGCGAGTTTAGCTAAAAAAAAAAAAAAAGAGTGCTCTTTTTTTCACTGCTAATTGTGCTCTTTATGGAATCTAGGGATTAATACTGATATTGGCATGGTTAACAGCAGTATGTTGAAAATAAAATATCCCAATGAAATCTATAATTTTTGTAAAACAGATTTGGAATAATCTGATTTATCTTCTCCCTTACGGCATTTTGCATTCAGAATATCTTCATTGACTTCAGCTGAATGAAGAATAGAAGCTAACCTATTTATTAAATTTATATTATGCCTTTAAAAACATGATGCATTAAGAGATGTCATGATTAATTGTTATCGAGCAAACCACCGTCCTTATTCATCAAAACTTTGGTACATTACTGTAGCATTGTAAGGCATTATGGCAGATGCCATCCAACTGCTTTGCAGCTGCATGATCGATGCTATCATTTTTGATTGATGTCTCTGACACTGTGGCATTCAAAACAGAGCAAAACCTCATATGCTTTTGAGAGACGAATATAAACTCACAATGTGAGAAATTATTATGTAGAAGAACTGCAAATCTGCAGTGAAGGTTCCTGCAACCATTAGGATGTGTTTCATTGAAGGAAAGAAAACACAGAATTTTGGGATGTACAAGAGATACAAGAGATAGGTGACATTTCTATTTTAGGATACTTTTAGTGAAACAGCTTCTTTCTCATTCTTTGACAACACAGAAAACCAGTTTTTGCAATACATAAAAGGGAATTCTTTCACAAAAACATCTTTTCACTGTTCTGTATAAATATAGCCTACTTATCTCAGGGCAGGACTGAGGGCAGCTGCCCATAAGCCAGTTCATCAGTTCAGCTAGTGAGCAGTCCTTCAGAGAATTAATAAAAATGAACACTGAACGAGCACCATGGTCACCCCAGATCAATGTGGGAGAATATTGGTGGGATCATGCTGGTCTCATAAATAAGAAATGCTCAAGTTATAGGCAGGATATGAGCTAGTTTGTGAGCTACTCTTCTGTAGTCACCAGGTGTTTTAAATAACCATTTTTTTTGAATATGTAGGTAGGATTTGGATACAGTAAGACAATAGAAGAAGACCAGCAGATATAACATCCGAAATGCATCTGAACAATTAGCATTAGTCTGACATACATTAAATAAACAAAGGTCTCTGGAAAAATACTGAGTTGGAAAAACACTGCAGAAGACCATTGTTAATTAACAATATTTGTCATGGCTGTTCATTTTCTTCCTTGTTTTTGGCCTTTAGAGGAAAATACAAGCATTATTGTGAGTACTTACATAATTTTTTTTGGAGGTGGAATAATGAAGAAGGGTATTAATTTCCCTGAAACAAGAAATTCAGGGATAGAAAAGAAACAATTGTAATGAAACAGAATAAGGATGGCAAAAAATTTGGTATGTTTAGCAAGAAAGAAAAAACTCAAAATATTCTGTCAAGTAAGTACTGTAAACCAAAGGGGGAAAATAGAGTTATGTTGCTGCTGGTACTGCAGAAATAGTGTCTACTTCAAAACCTTTAGTAGCCGATGTACAAAGCCTTCGCTGATTTTAACAAGTTTTCAGTTCAGGCAATAGATGTAGATGAAGGAGTAGTAGGGGTCAGAGCAACTGCAGCAGCAAATGCATCAGCAGTAGTGGCAGCTGTTGTTAGCACTGCACTTTCTCTTGTGTTTGAAGAGAATCAACAGAGGCAGAAGGTAATTCCCCTACCTGTCCTGTGAACAGAAAGTTACTTCTCTCTACCACAGTAAGAATCAGCTGTGAGATGCCATCTCTTTCCTCAATTAGTAGAAACAAATAAAATCTTACTACAAGAACACCACAAATTACCCAATAAAATCAACAGAATTGATGGTTCCTGATTACATGGGTGCACTACAGTGGAATAGAACTGGGAGCAACTTCCAGTAACCCTCCACTCTGCAGCTCTTTGCTAAGGTGAGTAAACTATTGGCACTGTAAAGAGAAAGTGGTTTTGCCTGATTTGTGGAAGCCAGGAGCTTCCACAAAAGAAAACTGTGGCTAAAGAAGAAATTTAATCAGAAACAAAGTACCACGTAGCCATGTTTGGTGTAAATAATTTTACATTGTTAATTGTCTTGAATGTTTTTTAACTTGTGTGTTTTTTGGAGACTTCATGTGTCTTTTGGACTGTTAACTATGTATCAGACAGTAACTTTGTAAGATTCCTTACACAGATATCTTGTAAAAAGTAGGATGTAGCTATTCTTTATCATCTTCCCTTGGTCCTGGCTTTGAAAGTGATACTAGCAAATTCAGCATGTATCTCAATGAAACAAAACTGTAAAATTGACATGGAAAAACAATTCAGTTCTGGACTTGTCATCTTTTCTATTGGCCTACTCAAAGTAACAACTCTGCAGTGCATCTGTGGTGAAGATAATTTTCTGTAACGTGGTCATGTCTTTCTCAGGCTCTATAGTCAATTATTGTCTCATTACGCTCTGCAGTGGTCAAATACAGAGAAACTGCAATGCAATGCAACTGCAGTGAAATTGCAATATGTTATAATAATGTACCCATTGAAGAAGTTTGCTCCTGGCACCTTAGGCAATGCAAAGTTTTGGTCTTTCCTCCCCATATTCAAAGAGGGAGAAAACACACATTCAGATTGGTCACTGGCAAAACAAAATTCCAGGTAAATCACAAATTTTTTATTTCAAAGAAATGAGAAGCTGGCAAATATATTCTTATTGAATTACATTTGCCATTACCAATAATCACAGTGATTCAGTCTGTCTTAATTGACTGAATTTAACGTACTCCACAGTAGGCTTAGTTAACTAAGGTTCTTTGTGATGGATAATATAAATGACTTTAATCCTGATGACACTGTAGTATCCCAGCTGCCCATGCTCAAAACTGCTCAGGAAGCATTCTGGAGCTGCTAGAAAATGTGTATTTTGCTGCAGATAAGCTCTGAATAAATAACATGGCCAATGCTTCTAATTCCTTAAAATCGACATAAAAGCCTTGCAAGCTATTTCATGCCAGCTTTGACAGGTGGTGATAATGTTTTAGAAGGCACAGGATATATTGTGGTGATAGCAGCAAATGGTGACAGATTTAAGATGTGCTAGAGAAGGGAGCTGAACAAGCTTCGGTAAGTGAAATTGAAATGTTTCATAACACACCAGTTTTTTTTTTAACTAACTTTAGAACAATGTCTTGGATTACTTTTAAATTCTTACAAGTTTTAAGAATGAGAAATGAATATGATGATAGCAGGAAAAATGAACTGTACTCATTCAGGGTTATGGAAAGTTGAAGGAATGAGAGATTGCCTTACAGAAATGAAGATGTTTCAATCCATGAGTTTGTTAGGTTTAACACATTTTTGCTTCTTTGTTTTATTTTATAGCTTCATAATTTCCACTAATTACAGCTTCTCTCATAGTCTGCATTTTCATCCTTACAATGTCAACACATGGATCAAAAGATTTATATGTGTTTTATTCTGTTTGGAAACATTTCCAAAACAAGACATTCCAAAACATTTCTTTTTTTTCTCCAGTGATAAAGTAAATTGTATGTCTTTATATCAAATTATAATACAAAAAACTTCTGAGGAAATGTGTGTTAACGCAAATAAGAAAACGTAACACAGAATTGCTATGCTTCACTTCAACAGAAAGAATAATTACACAGTATCAATATTCATGAGGGCGAAGAAAAGAATCTCACAAAGAGCAACATACTGCCAGGCCTGAAGACTCTTCTTAGTCCTTTCCCTTCTGTTGAGTTTTGTTGGTCTTTCCCTGTGCAAAACTTTGGATGAAGAAGAGAGCATGGCGGTCAGAACTGCATTAAGCACAGGATGAAATAAGAATGGAGCCTCTCCCAAACAGATCTGTTGGTTTCCAAGAGGGGTTTAACAAATTGTACTCCAACAAGGAATACAGTTTTAACATCAATCCAGAATTACAGGCAAAATGAGGAACAGCATCTTCATGGCATCCTTCTTGTCCCTCCAAGATTCCCCAGGGATACAAAAAGAAGAGAGGGCACAGCTAGGCAAAATATCATTGTTCTTCAACCAGATTTCTTTTGCTGCCAGATTCTATACTAAAAGACTTTTTTTCTGGCTGAAATTCTCCATGTAGGACAACTAAGAATGTGGAAAGCATGAGAAAGTGAGCAAAAGATTAGTTATCAGTAGGAGGAACTAGCAGGCAAATACAAGGAGGGGAAAGGAATGAAGTCTGACAAAAAGATGCCATAAATGAGAGAGAAAAGCTGGAAAGAAGGGTCTATTACACAGTAAAAAGAAAAAAAGGACAATATAGGAAATGACACCGTTATAAGAAAGAAGAACTAAAGATCATAAAAAATGGAAATAAAGCTTTTGGGTGGACAAAAAATCAACCAAGAAAAAAAAATCAGAAAGACCAAGTAAAATAGTGGAAAAACAGGGGTGGGAAAAAGATGATTGAAAGACATGGAAGCAAATCCAAGCAGATTAATTAAAACAACCATATGTCCCTTCCCATCCTTTGATATAATACACAGATATCATTCCCTTAGTCTATGGACCACTGCTGTGAAGTGACTGTAAAATGTCCATAAATGTCCATAAATGTTCACAAAATGTCATTTAGTCCATGACTTTGGGCTCCATCTCTTAGGGTGGTCACTCAGGAGAGGAGAGGTGGTGCGTTGTGTGGCGTTACCAGACACCAAAGCCAGCTCAGGTTGGGTCACTGCTGCACTTGCACTGCTTCTTGTAAGGCTTATCCTCCATTGGTTCAGGTGGTTCCTGCTATAGTAATTCCTATAACATGTAACTCAAATCATGGGTTACAACAATTTAAAGATATATCCATTACAATCTCCACCCCTGGTCCCTTTGGGACAGGTTATAGAGCTTAACATTGCAATGAACTCCTCCCCTTGCTCCTAGCCTGGCTAGCAGCAAGGGGCTCCTGCTATAGTAATTCCCGTAACATGCAACTCAAATCCTGGGTTACAACAATTTAAAGGTGTTTCCATTACAGTCTCCATCCCTGGTCCCTTTGGACCAGACCATCGAGTTTGACATTACAATGAACTCTTCCCCTCACCCCTGCTCTGACTTGGACTTATCCACACTAAGACTGCAGTCCCTTAGGCGCTTACCTGCTCCAAGTAGAGCCTCATCTGTGAGCCACAGTCTCTGCAGGAGTATACCTGCTGTGGCATAGACTTATCCACAGCCACAGTCACTTCGAGGTGCACCGGCTCCAGCGTGGCCTTACCCACAGCCACAGTCCCCTCAGGAGTAAACCTGCTCCAACATGGCCTTCCCCATGGCTGCAATCCCTCTAGGTATGTACTTCCCCTGTCATGACCTTATCCACGGCCACACACTCTGAGGTCCCCAGCATGACTTCATGCACAGCCACTGACGCTTCAGGGTATACCTGCTGCAACAAGGACTTATCCACAGCCACAGATGCTTTGACGTGTACCTTCCCCAGTGTGGACTTATCCTTGGGCCACAATCCCTTCAGAGGTATACCTGCTGTGGCACGGACATAATCATGGCCACAAACACTTTGCTATGGCAGAGGCTTATCCACGGCCAGAGATGCTTCGGGGTGTCCTGCTCCCACGTGGACTCATCCACAGGTCACAGTCCCTTTGACTTGAGCTCACACTGGAGTTCCCGCCTGCCCAGTACAGCAGCACAGAAACAGCAGCGATGCCCTGGCCGTCTGCCAGCCCAGGCGCATCCCCATTGCTGTTATCAGAATGTTCCCAGGCACAGCAGAGTAAGGTGATCAGCAGTTCAGCAGTACAGCAAGCAGCGAGAGCAAAAAGCAGCCACTAACGAGCACTAGACTCTAATGTACAGTAAGGCAAGCAAGCCCCATGGCAAGCACAGGAGCCTGCCAATTAATTAGCTAAACAGCAATAACAGCTATAAATGTGATCTAGCACATTCCAGTCAAACCTGTTGTTATCTCAAAACCTTCAAGCCCCACGTTGGATGCCAAAAAGAACTGTCATGATTTAACTCCAGGCAGCAACTAAGCAGCACACAGCCGCTTGCTTACTCCCCCCTGGTGGGATGGGGGAGAGAATCAGAAGGGTAAAAGTGAGAAAACTCATGGGTGGAGATAAAGACAGTTTAATAGGTAAAGCAAAAGCCACACACGCAAACGAAACAAAACAAGGAATTCATTCACTACTTCCCATTGGCTGGCAGGTGTGCAGCCATTTCCAGGAAAGCAGGGCTCCATCACACGTAACTGTTACTTGGGAAGACAAATACCATCACTCCGAATGTCACCCCTTCCTTCTTCTTCCCCTAGGTTTATATGCTGAGCATGACATCATGTGATATGGAATACCCCATTGGCCAGTTGGGTCAGCTGTCCTGGCTACGCTCCCTCCCAACTTCTTTGCACTTGGCAGAGCAAGGGAGGCTGAAAAGTCCTTGACTATCTAAACACTACTTAGCAACAACTAAAATATCAGTGTGTTATCAACATTATTCTCATACTAAATCCAAACCACAACACTATATCAACTACTAGGAAGAAAATTAACTCTATCCCAGCTGAAATCAGGACACCATATCAGTGTCATTATATAGTGACAAAGGTGAATCACAAATGGCTACATCCCAAATATGAAAGGCCAGTACTTCTGCTGCTCTGAAACATGCAAATCATTTAATTCAAAATGTATTTGTTTTTTAAATACGTATCTTAGAAAGATAGAGGCAAAAAACTCCAGCCTTAGTATTGCACAGAAAAGCAACACTCAGCTAGTTTGGGCTTCATGTTGTAGTTTTTATTGGAGATGAACAACGAAACCTTTAGGATTCTAAGTAGTGAATTTTCTTCACGTGTTACAAACAGTGGGATGGCTCCTGTGGTGGAAACATATGTCTGGGCTTAAAACTGCTGTTCTGAAATTGCATCCTCTAATATTTTTTAATTAAGAACTGCTTTTAATAACTGGTCCACACTTTTCCATCTACATTTCTAAAACAAAAAGTAGTATTTTTAAATGGACTAGTTAATGGAAAAGTTTAGGATTGACAGTACTGATTGCTAAAGGCCTATTTAATGATAGGGGAAAAAAGACACCCCCAGCTTTGCACAACCTATTCTCTGACTGTGAGCTAGGCTGCAATGTTGATCTCATTTCACACTGATTATAACCTTGGTTGTACAATCAGCAGAGATTTTCTTGATTCATTGTGTTGCAAGAGAAAAATCACATCTTAATTTCAGAAAAATTTTCTCCCTGTCTCTTAAGTCTTAAAGACTTAAAATGCTCCAAGTAGCTTTAAATAAAAGAATGTTATTTCTTTATGCCAATTATTATTTTATTTATTATTTTTATTATTTTATTTATTATTTTTATTTTATTTATTATTTTTATGTTAATTATTTTTACATGTTTATAATGTAAACATTTGTAGATTCTTAATATGATGTACATCATATCGTTGTAGTATACACATGCACATTTCACATAAGAAGTAATAAAAATAATCAACTAACTCAGCATGAAACAACAGAATTTTACATTCCTCATTGTCACTGTAATTCAAGAGTGAATAGTGGGAATTTGTGAAATTAAAGGAAGAAAATAAGGACAAGAACTTTCAGTCAGTACAATTCAGTATACAGACTAGACATTCATGACTAGTAAGATTTCACTGTTTCAGTTTTTCGTATGAAAGTAGAAAGAAATCTGTTCCAAGCACACAAGCTGATGAAATCTATTTTGTGTTTGATGTTATTAATCACATTCAGTTCTCAAAAAATATTGCATATAATTTTGACAGTCTACCATTCAAAACAAACTGCTGAATTATATATTGGTTTGTTTTATATATACACATTATTTATTCTTTATAAGAATACATATTTATATATTTATACTATTGAGCTTATCTTTGCAGAATATATATCTATATATGCATATAATGCTGTTATGCATATATACCATATCTCTCTACATAATGCTATTCCAGTTTATTTTTTTAAGTACTGAAGAGTACTGTGGACTGTGCGGTGGACTGCACAACCAGATCAAGGTAACAAGGTAGGCCTCATAAATAGGCATATCTTATTTGGGTTCTGTTATTTTCAGCAGCACATTTATATATTTCAGTAAAAAACTGGATCCAAACTGACTGCTTATTCAGAATGGTGAGAACTGGTGTAAACAGTAAAGCCTTTGAAGGAAAAGTAAACACTGTGGTCTATTGAGTAGGTGAATTATACTGGAGCAGTTTACTGAGACATGTCAAAGATTTATACAGCTGTGGAATTTCATTTTCATTTTTATATTCACAGGATATTTTATATTCACAGACCATCTGGTCTGGAATTAGATTACTCTATGTACCACCCTCTAGCCACTGGTAGCACCAGAGAACATGGGATATACGCCAAACTGACATTTTCAG
Source organism: Calonectris borealis (assembly GCF_964195595.1). Classification (NCBI taxonomy): domain Eukaryota; kingdom Metazoa; phylum Chordata; class Aves; order Procellariiformes; family Procellariidae; genus Calonectris; species Calonectris borealis. The sequence continues at coordinate 26,665,790 of NC_134352.1, read as the reverse complement.
TCATGCAGTCAGCTGCCTATACTTCCTAAACACAGTTTTAGAGATCAAGACCAATAATTATATGTTATGGGCATTTTTAGTATTCTCTTTTGTCCTCATTGAAATTAATAGCAAAATTCTAAAATATTTCCTTTCTTGCTTGCTTGTCTATGTCTTTGAATAGCATTTTGTCTTAATGCAGCAGTATGACCGTTTGATTAATATCTCTCCTGTGAGATAGTTGCTCTTAAGCTGCCTTGTATGTTGAACAGTTTCTGACACATGGGAATATGAATTTTGCACTTTAGTTTTGCCCTGAACCAAAGCAAAAGGAAATGGTTTTCAAAAAAGAAGCATTCAGAACATGATGTTTTAGTGTGATCTGGTCATCTCATTTTTGTGAGATATTTCACTTTTGTAAGATGCAAGATGCATCTTTCTTCCAGTATTGGGGTATGACTGACAACACAAAATGTGTTTTCAATTCAAACATGACCATATTCCTTTAATAATAATCTAAATCCATACTCCAGTTATAGACCAGCATAGGCTTCAGATTAAGAGACACATACTGTCTCTTGCAGTAGAAGAATTAAATGTTATCAAACAAAAAAAGAAAAAAGCCACCGAGGCGAAGGGCTCCGGAGCGGAGGATCGCGCCGGGGGACCCTTCCTAAAGCGGCAAAACCGCAGCAAAACCCGCGAAGGCAAAAGCGCAGGGAGCGAGAGGGAGCCCCAGCCCCCTCCCCCCCCGAGCCGGAGGAGCGAGCTCCTGACGAGCGGCAGCTCTGACAGCGTGGGCAGGGACAGGAGGGACGGCCAAACCCCCTCGGATACAAGAGCCGCCCCAGGGAGCGCGAGGGACCCGGGGGGCGGTGACCCGGAGGGCGGGGAAACAGGGCGTGGCGCGTCAGTTCGCGCGTCAGTTCGTGCGGGGAAGGCGAGCGGGCAGGGCCCAGCCCCCCTGCAGTGTGAGGGGGAGATAGATTGGTGGAGCCACACCCTACCATCCCTGAGGCAAGGGCAGCACGTGGAGGCTCCACAAGAAAGAGAGGATCCCCTGCCCTCTTGCCACCAGGCAGAAGGAGGGGACCCAGGCGACGGAGGGGAATGGACACAGGTCCCTGCTTGGGGCGCCAGGCGAATCCCCGCCCGGCCTCCCTCACCCCAACCTTCCCAGTTGCCCTTACAGAACAGATAGGGGGCTCTGGATCTTGAGGGCCAGACAAATGAGGGTGTAGGTGAAGGCCCATCCAGGGGGTTGCCCGAGGCGAGGCAGTCAGCCCCACGCATTACGACTGCCTCTGCTAAGAAAAAAATAAGGGTAATTGTCATAGGTGATTCCTTTCTGAGGGGGACGGAGGGCCCAATATGCCGACCAGACCCATCCCACAGGGAAGTCTGCTGCCTCCCTGGGGCCTGGGTGAAGGACATTACTAGGAAGCTCTCTGGTCTGGTACAGGCCTCTGATCACTACCCGCTACTGGTTGTACAGGCTGGCAGTGAGGAGGTTGCAGAAAGAAGTCCCGAAGGGATCAAAATGGACTTTGGGGCACTGAGGCGACTGGTGGAAGGATCGGGAGCACAGGTAGTGTTTTCCTCGATCCCTTCAGTGGCAGGGAGGAATACTGAAGGGAACAGGAAAACTCATCGGATCAACACGTGGCTTAGGGGCTGGTGCCATCGGCAGAATTTTGGCTTCTTTGACCATGGGGAGGTTTACACGGCACCGGGCCTGCTGGCGACGGACTGAGTTCAGCTGTCTCACAGGAGGAAAAGGATTCTCGCGTATGAGTTGGCAGGGCTCATCGAGAGGGCTTTAAACTAGGTTCAAAGGGGGAAGGGGATAAAACCAGGCTCACTAGAGAAGAGCCTAGGGGCGGCACGCCAATGTCGGGGGAGAAATTGGCAGCCCAGCTCAAGTGCATCTAAACCACTGCACGCAGCATGGGCGGCAAACAGGAGGAGCTGGAAGCCATTGTGCAGCGGGGTAGCTATGACTTAGTCGCCATCACGGAAACATGGTGGGATGAGTCTCACGATTGGAGTGCTGCAGTGGATGGCTATAAGCTCTTCAGAAGGGACAGGCGAGGAAGGAGACGCGGTGGGGTAGCCCTGTATGTTAGGGAGTGCTTCGACTGTCTAGAGCTCAATGACAGTGATGATGAGGTCGGGTGCTTTTGGGTAAGGATGAGGGGGAAGGCCAACAAGGCAGATATCCTGCTGGGAGTCTGTTATAGACCCCCTAACCAGGATGAGGAGTCAGATGAAATATTCTACAAGAGACTCGCAGAAGTCTCACAGTCGCTAGCCCTTGTTCTCATGGGGGACTTCAACTTTCTGGACGTCTGCGGGAAATACCACACAGCAGAGACGAAACAGTCGAGGAGGTTCCTGGAGTGTGTGGAAGATAACTTCCTGACACAGCTGGTAAGTGAGCCTACCAGGGGAGGTGCCTTGCTTGACCTGCTGTTCACAAACAGAGAAGGACTGATGGGAGATGTGGTGGTCGGAGGCCGGCTTGGGCTTAGCGACCAGGAAATGATAGAATTCTCGATACTTGGTGAAGTAAGGAGTGGGGCCAGCAAAACCGCTACTATGGACTTCCAGAGGGCGGACTTTGGCCTGCTCAGGACACTGGTCGAGAGGGTCCCTTGGGAGACAGTACTGAAGGGCAAAAGGGTCCAGGAAGGCTGGACGTTCTTCAAGAAGGAAGTCTTAAAGGTGCAGGAGCGGGCTGTCCCCATGTGCCGTAAGAAGAACAGGCAGGGAAGACAACCGGCCTGGCTGAACGGGGAGCCCTGGCTGGGACTCCGGAAAAAAAGGAGAGTTTATCACTTGTGGAAGAAGGGGCAGGCAACTCAAGAAGAGTACCGGGATCTCGTTAGGTCGTGCAGAGAGGAAATTAGAAAGGCACAAGCCCAGCTAGAACTCAACCTGGCCACTGTCGTGAGAGACAAAAAATGTTTTTACAAGTATATTAATGACAAAAAGAGAGCCAAGGAGAATCTCCATCCTTTATTGGATGCGGGGGGGAACGTTGCCACCGAGGACGAGGATAAGGCTGAGGTACTTAACGCCTTCTTTGCCTCAATCTTTAACAGTCAGAGCAGTTATCCTCAGGGTACTCAGCCCCCTGAGCTGGAAGACAGGACCACAGAGCAGGATAAACCCCCCATAATCCAAGAGGAAGTAGTTAATGACCTGCTATGCCACCTGGATGCTCACAAGTCTATGGGGCCAGATGGGATCCACCCGAGGGTACTGAGGGAGCTGGCGGAGGAGCTTGCCAAGCCACTCTCCATCATTTACTAGCAGTCCTGGTTAACGGGGGAGGTCCCGGACGACTGGAGGCTTGCCAATGTGATGCCCATCTACAAGAAGGGCCACAAGGAGGATCCGGGGAACTACAGGCCAGTCAGCCTGACCTCGGTGCCAGGGAAGATTATGGAGCGGTTCGTTTTGAGGGCGCTCACAAGGCATGTGCAGGACAACCAGGGGATCAGGCCCAGCCAGCATGGGTTCAGGAAGGCAGGTCCTGCTTGACCAATCTGATTTCCTTCTACGACCAGGTGACGGCCTAGTGGATGAGGGAAAGGCTGTGGATATGGTCTACCTGGACTTCAGTAAAACCTTTGACACTGTCTCCCACGGCATTCTCCTAGAGAAGCTGGCAGCTCACGGCTTAGACAGGTGCACTCTTTGCTGGGTAAAAAACTGGCTGGATGGCCGGGCCCAGAGGGTTGTAGTGAATGGAGTGAAATCCAATTGGTGGCCGGTCACGAGCGGTGTTCCCCAGGGCTTAGTAGTGGGGTCAGTCCTGTTCAATATCTTTATCAATGATCTGGATGAGGGGATTGAGTGCTCCCTCGGTAAGTTTGCAGATGACACCAAGTTGGCAGGAGTGTTGATCTGCGTGAGGGTAGGAAGGCTCTGCAGAGGGACCTGGACAAGCTGGATCAGTGGGCCGAGGCCAACTGTATGAGGTTCAACAAGGCCAAGTGCCGGGTCCTGCACTTTGGCCACAACAACCCCATGCAACGCTACAGGCTTGGGGAAGAGTGGCTGGAAAGCTGCCCAGAGGAAAAGGACGTGGGGGTGCTGATTGACAGCCAGCTGAACATGAGCCGGCAGTGTGCCCAGGTGGCCAAGAAGGCCAATGGCATCCTGGCCTGTATAAGAAATAGTATGGCCAGCAGGAGTAGGGAGGTGATCATGCCCCTTTACTGGGCACTGGTGAGGCCGCATCTCGAATACTGTGTTCAGTTTTGGGCCCCTCACTACAAGAAGGACATTGAGGTGCTGGAGCGTGTCCAGAGAAGGGCAACGAAGCTGGTGAAGGGCCTGGAGCACAAGTCTTATGAGGAGCGGCTGAGGGAACTGGGACTGTTTAGTCTGGAGAAGAGGAGGCTGAGGGGAGACCTCATCGCGCTCTACAACTACCTGAAAGGAGGTTGTAGCATGGTGCCTGTTGGTCTCTTCTCCCAAGTAACTAGTGATAGGACGAGAGGAAATGGCCTCAAGTTGCGCCAAGGGAGATTTAGATTGGATATTAGGAGAAATTTCTTTACTGAAAGAGTGGTCAGGCCTTGGAACAGGCTGCCCAGGGCAGTGGTTGAGATACTGTCCTGGTTTCGGCTGGGATAGGGTTAAATTTCTTCCTAGTGCTGTGTTTTGGATTTAGTATGAGGAGAATGTTGATAACACACTGATGTTTTCAGTTGTTGCTAAGTGCCCTCCTAGTCCAAGGACAGCTCCCGTGCCTACTGACTGAGCTAGGTACACAAGATGGGAGGGAACATAATCAGGACAGCCAGCCCAGCTGGCCAATGGGGTATTCCATACCATGTGACGTCATGCTCAGTATATGAACGGTAGGCATGATCCAGGAAGTGCCGATCGCTACTTGGTTATCGGTCAGCGCGGGTGGTGAGCAATTGCATTGTACATCACTCATTTTGTATATTCTATCATTATTTATTATCATTATTCTCCCTTTTCTGTTCTATTAAACTGTCTTTATCTCAACCCACGAGTTTTTCTCACTCTTACCCTTCCGATTCTCTCCCCGTCCCACTGGGGGGGCGGGGGGAGTGAGTGAGCGGCTGCGTGGTATTTGGCTGCCTGCCAGGTTAAACCACGACAGTCTTTTTTGGCGCCCAACGTGGGGCTCGAAGGGTTGAGATAACGATAGATCTGACCAAAGTGTGTTAAGGCAAAATTGTTATAAGCATCCATTATATGGATTGGTCACAATGTTGATGTATTGGCTGTCAAAGTTGTGGGGCTGGCTCTCAATGTTGGGTCATGTAATACCTTGCTTGCAGTATATGTTCCCTTTTGTGCTGTTTATCATTATTCGGAACTGGGCCAAGATTATCATTTTGTTGCTGTTTTATGAGGTGATAAAATCATTGGTCGTAAGTCTAATCTGGTATCTGTACTCGGCACTGCCATCATTTCTGTACCTCGGGAACCACCTCTTAGAAATTATTGGTAATTGCACTTGTTTCTCCTCGGAGAATGAATTTAAGGGGGAGACGGGGTGGGACACTCTCTCCCACTTGTTCATCTTCCCTTCCATATCGTCAGAAACTCCTTTTTCTTCTATCCTCTTCACAAAGATGTCCACAATATTCCCTGAGAATTTTGAATATCCTTGGGATGTTCAAACAAGCATGTTCATATTGCTATGTCTCCTGAATGTGGTTCAGGCCTTGTTTAGGGTTAAACAACTATTCAGGAATACTGTCCAGAGATCAACCCTCAGGAACAAGAAAAGAGGGAGGGCAAGCAGCGGTGCCTCATTGGGGCAGGCGGAGCGGCGAGTCTCGGGGGCGGCTACAGACACGGTGGCTACTCAAAACCCCACGACAGGCACTGCGGCTACTCCAACCCCCACGACAACCCCTGTGGCTACTCAAACCCCGGCAACAGTCACCGTAGCTTCTCCAACCCCTGACGCCTCGGGGTGTCCTGTCCCGCATGGACTCAGCCACAGGTCACATCCCTGGAAGTATTTAAAAGACGTGTAGATGAGGCGCTTAGGGACATGGTTTAGTGGGCATAGTTGTGTTGGGTTGACGGTTGGACTTGATGATCTTAGAGGTCTTTTCCAACCTTAATGATTCTACGATTTTATGAACACCTATAAATGCTAGAAGGTACTGTCTCATGCAGTGGGTGCTGCAGTTGTGGAGCTCCCTGCCAAGAAGGTTATGGATGCTAAAAGTTTAAACAAATTTGAGGGGAGACTGGAGAGATTCATGGAAGACACATCCAGTCGGTGTTGCCATATAGATAAAAGCTACATTTGGCTCAGGAGTACCAAGGGAAGGTGCTTGTCCTGTTTTTTACCTTTCCTCAGGCATTCTTTTGAGAGGAATGTTAAAGTCAGGCTCCTGGTCTGGTCTGACAAATTACAGTCATATTTACACTCTCACTGCTGGAGAGAACAGAAATTGCACAGTATCTCACACATCTTTGTGACATCAGTGGTTGGCACAGACTGAAGCAAAATCCCCTTGTTTTTGTGCTCTTGATAGGGTGGTAAGAGTCAGACAAGAGTGCTGAGAAGTTAATTGTGGTTCCTGGCAAATGTGGCTTCATGTCCATCTAAGTCCATGTTCCAGCATACAATGAGTTCTCTTATACACCACTGAAAAACTTAATACAAAATTAATCTTCACCTTAATACATAAAAATTTAGGTTGCAATGTGAACTTATGGGTACATAGTACTCTGACTGTAGTTCTGCATATGTATTTTTTAAGGTTTTAGTGCTTATGTACAAACTGTTTGTGGCGAAATTGATATAATATAGCTGATCAAACAGAAATTAAGAAGTTTTTAAAGGAATGTCCTTTCTCTTCTAAATTTATAATCATAGTTTAAATCTGCATGACTGTATTTGTAGTGTGGCTAACTAACATGATACTTTGTAATGAGGAAATCATTATACATGGCAGTAGTTTCAGTTTCAGCAACTTTTTTGGAGAGTGCCAGAGTGCATCCTAGAACAGCATGATGGAAATGATTGCTTTCTACCTTATTACCTAAAACCCCATACACATACTTTATGATATGGTGACTTAGTATTTCTTGGACAATAATCAGTTTTCATTGCCAGCTTCTTAGCATCAACAATAGGTTAGACAAAGTTAAATGTTCTGCATTCAGTCGAAAAGCTGGGCTATAAAAATATTAAATACAGTACACTGTCAGGGAATATTAAATTTTCACAAGGGAAATTCTGCTAGTGAGACCTGATTTAGTGAAATATGTCCCTGCCCATGACAGACAGGTTGGACTAGATGATCTTTAAAGGTCCCTTCCAAACTAAACCATTCTATGATTCTACTACAATTTAAGAGTTTTTTTAAAGATGCATCACTGTATTCATTAAGAGGGATTCACTGCATGTGATTTAGCTATCTACATGTTATAGATGTTTGGCCAACTAGTTATCCAAGCTTATTTATAGTAAGAAGAATGAGGTGACTCTAAAAGGTAGTGCATCTCACCTACTCTAAGTTGCCTATTTTATGAGGAAGTGAATTGGAAAAGCCTTATTGTCCACTGACAGTTAAGAAGCCTAGAGCTTACAATGAAAAATTCAAGACCAGTGACATAAATGAGTGAAACAGAACAGAAAGGGAGACCACAAAGTAACAGTGAGATCATTGTTATCAGGTTGATACGGAGTGGTCACATTACAGTGGTTGCTTTGTCCACTGTTCTAAGTATTGTGACAGCAAACCAAAAGTGTAAATATGACTATCTCTGTTCACGCATAAAGGTAACAGGAGAAAAAGGACAAAGGAAAGCATAACTACGTCAGTAGTTGGAGAGTCCATAGTTCCGGCCAGCATGTGGGACATAGCTGCAGGAGAATATCTCTCTTTAGGATAGAAAGAAGATGGAAATGGCAGAGTTCTTTCATGAAAGGAAGGCCCTGTAGATGAAAACAGGACAGAGGGTGGCTGTTTTGGGATTGAAGGGTCAGTGGATTTAGCTCATGTCAAAAGTAAGGAGCAAAAGCTAGACTCCAGAATGTAAAAGGTGCAAGTGGAGAATGTAAAAGGTACAGCTATGGGAAAAATTGGAGAGTGGTTTGAAAAAAGTTTTAATGTTTAGTGAAATAATGGGTAAATGGAAATATCATTAATAGTTGGAGAGGCATAAAGAGTTAGGATTAAAAAGAATTGTGCTTGATATCAACTGGAAAATTGTCAACATGATTAAGAAACAAATATGAAGTTTACGTTAGGCATATATCAACACACATACAACTACACATGTATTTGTAGTCAGAAAACAGAAGTATAGCTACCAACAAAATAAATATTGCCTAAATTGTACTACAGTTTCCCCCATGGGATGAAGGGTTCTTCCCTGTCTATTAATCTGACTTGTGGAGCAAACATTTTGATTTTGTCTAGTGTTCTTAGTCAATAATAACATTTGGTAGAAAATTAATTCTGTATTTTCTGTAGGATTCACTTGTTATTAATGATTGTTTTCCGAACATTATTTCTTGTAATGCCCCGCTGAACTCTTTGTGGGCACTCACTCTAAGAGATCATGTTATTGCTGTCTTAGTGAAAACATTTTTATATCCTGTTATTACTGTTACTATGCCATTATTACACATACGCAGATATTTTCATTAGTGTTTATTTTATTCTGATTTTGTGTAGATTGATTGGCTGCTTATTAAGTGGCAGATAGATTCCTAGGTTAGAATGACAAAGTTATGATTACTTCTTAAGGCAATAACCTCTGAACTCTGATATTGAAGGTTAAAAAAAAAATAGTAATGCTGATCTGCTAAGCCCATAGCCCTTGAACTAAGGAAGATTTAAAATACAGTTGATACAGACTCATTTAAGGCTATTATAGTCTATCAGTTAACATGGTACTTTCTGAAGTGACCTATTATTGAGTGACATGATAGATGATTGCAACTTGTCCTATGCGTTAACTGTGTAATTCTGGTTATCCCACTGAAGGAGTGGAATTTCCCAGTTTAACTGGCAGTTCCATGGTAAAAATTCCTTATTTTCATTGTTCTTCAGGTGCACAAAAGGCAAACTCTGTGTAAATAATCATACTTCACCTGTACTATATATGTCACATCAGTTTAGTTGGGTCATTTTTCATGGTTTTTTCAAAGGTTACCCTTGTTAGCAACAATCTCACTAACTCTTGAAAATCCAGTTCTTACACGATAAATAACAATTTACTTTAGATCTCATGTATAGATGCCTTAAATTGTTCTTTGTATTTCTTAGGCTAAATGAGTCATCAAAATATTTGCAAAAATGCATTACTGGGCTTTGTAGTTTAGGCTGGAGATAGATTGTGTGAACAGTGAAGCAGCCTATGAAGGTGCCAGGATCAGGAAAGGCTTTAGACAGTCCTACAGTGTACTCTGCTTTGAGCACAAAGGATGTTTCCTTTCATTTCAGAAGTGTTTTTTTCATTGATGGGTAAGCTATAACTGGAGGTCATTCACAGAGAGAGACCACAACACAGTATATACTAAGGACAGAACAGAAATATTATATTGTCTCACTGAAGAAGTTGCATCTACTTTGTAGTGAAAGGCTGTGTGTTCTGAATAGCAATGTCTGGCCATTACGAGCTTGTGTATTTGAACGCCTAGAGACTATAGGGGCAGTATGACTCAGCTTAGTATTGACTTTTGCACTTCACCGCTTGAATTTTTTTTTTTTTTTTAATTAGAAAATAAAAGGGAGATAAGAGAAGTCTCAAACAAAAGGTACAGGGTTGGAAAGCAGTTGATACACAGAAATACTAGATGTATTGTGCTTCTGTGCAGGTTTCATGGTCTTTTAAGATTACTATATGTTCAATCTTTGCAGCTCCGATCAAGTTCACCAAGGAGAATTTGGACATGTCATAAGTATTTTCTTTTTCCTTCATTTCCTTTCACTCATCAGAACTGGTGATTTTAAGTATAGCTGCAAAATGATAACTGTGAATGAATAAATCCTAATGAGGATCTGCCTGTAAGTTCCAGTACCTAACCCAGCTGTGGGCAGTAGTGATTTCTACTGCAGAAGAGGAGGAATGGTTTTATGAGAATTCATTCAGCTTTACTCTTGAACTTTGCATCATTTTCCAGACAAAAGGCACTGAAGACCTCTCCATGTCTTTTTAGTTCATTTCCATCAGGTAAGTAGTGCTGAGTTTGGATACAGATAATGATGATTTGCAAAGTCTCACTGGCATTCTGGGTTTGAAGTATATACCACTTAAGCTCAACAATAGACAGAGAAAAGAAACTGGTTTCTCCTGAGATTTAGGCCAAAGAGTTCACATAAAGTGTATTCCTTCAGTTTTAAACTAAAGGCATCAGTGTTGTTTTCTGATAAATTAAGAGGATTGAAGCATGCAGGAAAAAAAGAAGAATGAGCATAGCAACTCTATATGGTCTAAAAGCCGACCTACATCTTTTGCTCTGTTGCAGGTTTTTTTCCTATAGCAGAAGCTACAAGTATATTGGTTACAATCTGCTCCATAATGAGTAAATGAAATATTTCTCTTAATCTGAGATGCCACTTTACACTCTTGTAACTGTTTACAATGAGCGATGGGAACTGAAGGCTCTTGCACACAAAACAGTCATCAGTTAAAAAAAAACAAAGCAAAACAAAAACACAAGAACAGAGGAGGAAAACATATAAAACCCACAAAAAACCCCAACAGTGCACACCCATGCATACCCATAATAGATGGGTATATACATCTATTGTGATTCAAATTGAAGCTGGTAGTAGACTCAGGCATACTAAAAAGCTGTAAACAAAAAAAAAAACCTTAATAAATAGCCACAACTTAAGAGGAGCCTATTGGAATGATGTAACATTTAGTCATCTCCAATATTTTGATTTATGATCTCAATGAGAGAGTAAACAACATCTTAATGACAATCACAAATTATGTTAGATTAGAGGGACTTACTAGTATCCATTGGAAACCTAATGCTACAGAATGATTAGAAACGTGCAGTGAAAGAGATTTAGCTCAGGGGAAAAAAAAAAAAGACTCCTGGGGAAATGAGTCTAAAAGTACTCATAGGAAGGGGAAACAGTCATTTTGAAGGCGCATAATGGTAATATTGGAAAACAGGTATGTACTGGAACTAGATATGAATCTGTAAAGGCTTATGGCAGAGACAAAGGTAATTGAAGATTTGGGCCACTTAAGCAAAACAAGGTCGTCACTTTATTTAGCAGAACGAAGAAACATTTTTCTCTATTTGTCATGTGTATTGTCAACTAACATTTAAGGAAGTTGCCTTCATGGACCCTGGTTCACTTTCTCAAGGATTGCTTTGTCATCCTCAGTGGGGTTGTTCTCTTCTGAATTGGAGTTCATCCTGCACAAATTTTTATTTTAGCCAAAAACCTTTACATCACATCTCATCACCTCCTATCTGATTACTGTGAATACCCCTTCTTTGATACTCCCAAGTGTAAACTTTCCTTCAATGTGTAAGAAAAATGAGGCTCCATTTCCCTGAAAGACCCTTTCCAGTCTCTTCTGCATTTTTATCACCTTAAAGTCAGTAATCTCCTCCTTACCTCCAAAGCCAGTCCCAACTCTGCCTTATTAATCTACCAATGTGTCTTAACACTAGGTCCACATTACAAAAACCAAGATCAATATTACTGGCCTTGGTCACCAGTTCTACAGTCATTCCTAAGCACATTGCAATTATTTCCTGCCCCACCATAGGGCTCTTCTTGCTCGACTGTTTAATTTCCACTTCACTCATGAAACTGAGAAGGAATTAATGTGTTAAGAGGTGAAGCTGGGAGTTATTTGTCAGTTTTTATTACACTACTTTAGCACATAAATTGTGCAGTAAATGGTCTTTCAGTTTGTAACTTCTTTCATATGTCACTTATCTTTTTAGTTTATAATATCTTTGAAGCAATACCTGTGCCATTTGCCTTTTTAGTTTGTGTTTCGCTGTGCATAATGTAAAAAAAAAAAAAAAAAGAGAAAAATGTAACAATAATAAAGTATGAAAAGAAAATTGAAGGAATGTATTCTGCGGGATTGTAAGTACAGCAAGAGCTAAAAACTGGTTTTATACAGTCAGAGCACTTATTACCAGTATGGATAACAGTAGTTACTGTCTGCAGTTGGAATGGAACCTTGAATAGTACTTTTAATATCTTCTCCTATGTTAAAGCCTCAGACTTCAAGGCTACCTCTATAGTGTGTGAGTAATAACTAATAAAGAAACACGATGACAGCCCACAACTCCTAGAGGGGTTTAACTGCTGGATAAGAGAACAAATATTTACATTAGTTTAGGGTGCATCACTCTTGAGTGGGTGAGATTAAGAAAGGCAAAACTCAAGCTGAATTTCACATAAAAGCTTCTTGACAGTGAGATCTATTAGGCCATGGAATAACTTCCTTCAGGACATTTAAAATGAGACTAAACTATACGTCTGTTGGGACAGCGCATTGGTAAATATACAGTAGGAAACAATTTCACCTTTGAAGAGTGAAGGACTAGATGGTCTGATAAATTTTTGTGTTGTATGAATTTGTGAGTTTGAATAAAACTGGCAAAAGGCAATACACTTTTTAAAATATCAAGCAGACCAGCAGTAGGAAAAGCTAATTGTGGCATGGTTTTGGTAATTTTATAGCTCATTGCTCTGCATGAAGACTGTCAATTTATACTAAACACGAAATTAAGTGTCTCAGTAGTACAAGCGCACTCCCCTCCAATCTGGAATGCCTTTATCCATCACCCAAGCATAAAATGACCCCTTAGACTCAAGTATTTCTTCCTTCACACCCCTCTCTCCCCCCCCATCACCATTTCCAAAGTACAGAATCTGGAATAGAATTGAACATATATTTTGCTGATGATAAGTGATGAAACAGAGAGAACAGGAATAAGTGGGAAGGCCTTCTACAACCACAAATATGTGGACATTTTTATAGGGTCACTTTTCTGCTTATAACTACTTTGAAGCCTGCGGGAATATGACATGTAAATGGTAGAATTGTGTACTGACTGTGTTTGGGATGCAAGAATCTGTACAAAAGTAAATTGTTATCATCTGGCTGACCAGCTTGCATTTCATGGCTTGACTCTTGGACTTATGGGAATTATTTGCTGTTCTCAAAGTTGCAGAATGAACAAAGTAAATGACCTCATACGTACAAATGAATAGAGTCAAGAATGAGATAACAGTGTTGGCACTCATAGCACTTTAGAGCAGGGTGGTCTTGTCCAGATTTCTTTACATAAGCTAGTCATTGTAAAGAATGTTCTAATATAATTAAAAAAAAAATCCTAAAATTATGTTTCAAATATTGTAAATATCCTTGACTAGTCATTCATTTTACATTTTCTATTTTATTGGTAACAAAAACTGAAAAAGCATGCAGAAGGAGCTCATTCAAACCTGCAACTGCAAATGAAAGTATGCTATGGTGTCACTTGCTGTAGCATACTTTATTCCTCGACCTGTTAAGTTGTAAAATTGTAAGGTGCTGCTGAAGTAATTCAATCAAATAAAGTGAAAGTAATATTGATGAAAATCCCTTTCATTTTTATTGACCCATAAACATTAGAGTGGAAATGGATAAACTGCTTCTCTGAAATTGTGGAGATGTTGGTGTCATAATTCTAAATAGCAAAAAAGGAAGTATGAATCATATATTAGCAGATGAACTTAAAGTCACTTGACCACATTTTTAGGTTACAAAACCAGATTCTATTAATACTTCGTATATCCTCATCCATCATTTCCTTCTCTCCCTGTATTTGAAACAAATATTTATACTGTCTCTTAGGATCTCATATCCTATCACAGGTATGAAAGGAAGTTTGGGAAGAGGTAGGAAAATCAAAGCAGATGTTATGAAAATATCTCCTTCTTCTCTGTCCCAAAATAGAAAGGTGACCTACATATCTCTGTTCCCACAGTAATTTTAGTCCTGTATCAGTGTTTTTCTGTATTATAATAAAGCAATTATATACATGCTTAAGACGTATACAATTAGTTAGGGTATTGAGATTTATTTTCTTAGTCGTCTTTTTGAAACACGTTTTACATTTTTTCCATCTTGCTTCTTCGCAGTGTGTGTTTTCAGGAAATTTAGTTTTGTTCCTTGGTTTGTTTCCATGGTCTTACTCTTTTATCCTCTGCAACTGTTGCTGTGGTACTGTGGATTAAAAACTTTTAATGGCGTTAACGTGCTTACAACTCTCCTTTCCTTGGTCAGTCCCTACCTACTTTCCTCTGTCCCTTTTACCATTTCATCAATGATCTCAATCATTACCAACTGTGTAGCTGTGCCATTTTTGTTACGTTCTTCTCTTTACCTTTAATCCTTGTTTTGGGTTTTTTTTTTTCTATTTTGTTTTATTCCAGTTTGACATATAGTATATTAAAAAAAGTAAAACTTCAGCAACAAACCCAAAAATCCTAAATATCCTTGGAGCAGAAACTGGATCCCGGAGCTCTTGCCTCCCTTCAAGGTTTCAGATGCAGTAAGCAGTCTCTTGTTTCTGAGACCATTAGTTTTGGTTTTATAGTGCAGAATGACTGCAAATTATTTTCCTTTCCTTTGTTTTACCTGTTAGGTGGTGCTTTTTCTTTAGCTGTAAGTTGAAGCCCGCAAGAATTAGGTTTCCTATCACACCTACCCCTAGGATTCCAACCACATAGATGAGCTTTCTCACATTATGCCATAGGTGGAAGTACCTGTGGAATGTAGCCCTTTAAGAGGCTCTGTTTCAGGATGACAATGATGTCACTCAGAAAAGGACTCAAAGTTTGGAACCTTGAGGGTCCTGACATGCTGCTGTAGTTCAGACATGCTCCAGAGAGAACAAAGTGTTCTAGGTCTCCCTGGACTAGGTTTAAGTGCCCACATATCATCTTTTGAGAATTTAATCCCTGTGCTCAGACATATATATAGAAAGTAACTCCAGTAAACCTTAAAAAGTGTATTATACTTAGACATAGAAGTTGGAAAGAAACATCGCACAAGGTGATATAGTAAATAATAGTCCTGTCCCTAGCATATTCTCAGCAGAAATGTGGTTAATTTTCTGAAGGACTTAAATGTTTCCATTGACTGGATAGGCCATCAAGAAATGCTAATCGGTCTACTGAGAGCAGCTCCTTACAGAGACTAACAAAACTTGGGCTGGCCACCTAAAGCAGACAATATGAGTCTTATCCCAAATTCTAAAATCTAGACCAAAAGTGATCTTTTGATAATGCTACTGTCAATGGTTGAATTTGAGAAAATATCAGCAGCCTGTTTTGCCATTTAGTCAGAACTTGAGGGTATAATCAATATTTTCAGATCAATTAAAATGTTGAACAACACAAGCAGGGAATCAACATTCCAGTAGTATTCCGGTGATGATTTTACATTTCTTATTCTGTCCTTTAAAAAATTACTTTGCAGTTCGTATTTTAAAGTCAGGCAATAGTCTCTCAGTGTTAAATCCACAACAGGGAGAGAATGCTTTGGGATCAAGACACTAATCAGTCACCTTAGGTAACATTTCTTCCAAATTGCTTAAATATAACCATTTTCAGAGAATTTATTGAAGTTTGATTTTTTACTTTTGCCCCTCAAATCAGAACATATGAATTCCTAAACATACGGTGTGGAGATCTGAAAGCTTAAATTGATCTTACTACCAATATGAGTCTTAAAAAATAAGAATAGCTGTGCATAATCATTTGTTCAATACTTGAGGCTATAATCAAGCTTTTCAGATCAATTAAAACACCAAACAATGCAAGCAGGGAGTCAACATTCAAGCAGCATTCCTACAATGTATTTGCATTTGTTATCCTCCCCTGTCTAATATGACTCAGTGGTTCATGATTTAAAGCCAGACAGACAATTTGCAGTAGTTTGTGCCTGCATACATATATTTGCAAAACTCTATCCTCCATAGATTTGCTTTTCATAGTCTATTCCTCAAATCTCCCAGGTTTACCTCCTCAATAAATCTCCAAAGAATTTGCCCTCTCTTCCCCTTTCTATTTATACTCTACCACATTTATTGATGATGGTATACTGATATATAGCCTAGAAAGCTGGATTTATATGATTTGATTATGGTCTGCATACTAATAGATCTTTGGAGCATTTTATTACTTCTCTATGAAAGACACTATTTATTAAATAAATAAATGTACAGAAAGTTAGATGGAAAATGAAATGTTGCATTTCAGTACTAAAATGAAAGCAAAAATCTGTTTCTTGTTTGTTTGCTTCACTTACATTATATGGAATCACTATTCCTCCCTACTAATCTCTGCTTTGACTTCAAGTTTCCTTGGGGTTTAAACATCTGGACTCTTTATTCTTCATTATTTTTTACTTCTTAAAAATTTCTATTTTCCTATCAGGATACTATTGTTAATCATATTGGAGAGGAGAATTCTGGCAAAGCCTGGAAATTTGATCATTCCCTCTCTTCCTTTGATACAGAAGCAGGAAATAATCTTAAGGATTATTCACAGCTGTTAAATGACACCATCAAGTGACAGATACATTCACTTGCCAATATCTTGGTAAAATTAGAGATTAGATTTAGACATTTCAAAAAGCATTAAGACATTACATCTCAAATGTAAACTGCAGCTCATGTTTGATTTAAATCTGTTAGCAATGTTGGTTTTCTTTAGTCTTCTCATTTCCTGAAAATAACATCACTATGTCTCTTCACTGTAGCCTCAGCCTATTTTTGCCCATTGTTGTTTCTTCTAACCTTCAGACTTTTTAAGGTTGTGTGTTAGAATACATAGTTTTATTTTGTAGAGCAAAATTATTACATTCAGATATTGAAGTGCTATACAAAGCTACAACATGCAAACAGCATCATTTTGTAGTACTCCATCATTGGTACGGTGGATTTACAGTCAAGATCTCAGCAATCTAATCAAAAACAAACTAGAGAATCATCTTGCTTGGGAGACATAATTATTTTTATTCTCCTAATTTTACTTTGTGGGGAAAAAATACTTCTTTTTATTAGGCAATGTCTCTCAGCATATATTCCACCATGTTGCATATTGAGAAAGGATAAGATAAAAAAACCATGGTTTTATTCATGACATTCATGGCTTTGTAACTGGCAAGTATGCTGTGCTTCTGCTTTCTTCCCAGGATCGGAATCTGAATTGGAGAAGAGTTTAACAAGGGGGGAAAAGAGTGGAGAGAGAGAACAGGAATTATACCTGCCTAGTATCAACTATCAACTGTGCCAAGTCTGATAAGGTTTGGTTTCTTGAATATTGTGCTACTGAATGAAGACATAAATATAATGACATTTGATTTCGAGTCAGTATATACTGCATTTTATGCCTACAGAAAGAAAATGGGCCGCCTTCTGCCTTTAAAATTTCTTCCATGACTGAATATCTCTATAGTTTGGACACCTCTCAGGACTTGAGGAGTACCATATACCACACAAATTATACCACACAAATTGCCTTACACTTTTCTTCTTTAAAGGAAAAGCAGGGCTACTTGCTAATGACAAAGCGGAGGGAGGGAGCTGCAGCAGCTGTTTGGAGATGAAATTCCAGACAGCAGCTGCATGGCAACGGGAAAGTTCATAGAAGTTCAGATGTGTTATAAAACAGTAGAGATGCGGTCATGTGAGATGACGTCAGGGTTTCATAAACCCAGTATTCACTCTTCAAAACTCATATGAAAGAGGAAGAAAATAAAGTCATTTCCTACTCCAACATAAAAATAGGGAGGGAGGAACATTAACTTTGCGAAGCTGGATAGCACTCTTTTAGGTAGAGAAATATTTATTTTAAATCTGGATTAGATAGAAGTGGAAAACAGACAATCAAATAGATAACTGCAGATAAAACTGTCTGAAACGTATGCTTAGGACAGCTTGCATGCAACTTTGTGGGAGGATAGTGGACTAATTTTGTACATTTAGATTTTTTTTTGCATGATACAACTATTGAATTTTGCATGTGCCTAACAGTAAGAGTGTGAATATGTAAAGCTTGGTGCAGGAAAAAATTATTTTATTTTTCCAAAAGATGAAAATAAAATGTTTATGAAAGTTGCTGGATAGATAGAAGAAGAGACTGAGGATATTGATTTGTCAGTGGAACAGGGAAGGACATGGAATTACTCCAGCAACAAGTATAAATCAAGACTTGGAGGAACTAACTTTTTGGATCACTTTAAAGTCCACTCAGTCTTTAATATCTTTAATGAGGCTGACACTTATGAAAGCTGTCTGCTATATTGTGCTTGTGAAGTGGACACTTCTCCATTAAAAGTGAGAGTGACAGTATCAATTCACAGACTATGACACAACGTCAGATGAAAACTGCTTAAACTGCTTTCATTTGGTTCTATGAATTTAAAAGCCCTGGTAACGTAAAGATCTGCAATGTTGCTATCTACCAATTCCCTATTTCTTAAAATGTCATAAAAATAGATGTTTTTCTTAGAAACATAGAATCATAGAATGATTTGGGTTGGAAGGGACCTTCAAAGATCACCTAGTCCAACCTCCCAGCCGTGGGCAAGGACATACTTCACTAGATCAGGTCGCTCAAAGCCCCATCCAACCTAACTTTGAATCCTGCCAATGATGGAGCATCCACAACTTCTCTGGGCAACCTGTTGCAGTGTCTCACTACCCTCATCATAAAAAATTTCTCCCTTATATGTAGTCTGAATCTATCCTCTTTTATTTTAAAACTATTGCCCCTTGTCCTGTCACTACAGGCCTTGGTAAAAAGTCTCCATCTTTCTTATAAGCCCCCTTTATATATTGAAAGGCCTCAGTGAGGTCTCCCTGGAGCCTTTTCTTCTCCAGGTTGGACAACCCCAACTCTCTCAGCCTTTCTTCATAGGAGAGGTGTTCCAGCCCTCTGATCATTTTTGTGGCCCTCCTCTGGACCTACTCAAATAGCTCCATGTCTTTCTTGTACTGGGGGCATCAGAGGTGGATGTAGTACTACAGGTGGGGTCTCACCAAAGCAGAATCACCTCCCTCAACCTGCTGGCCATGCTTCTTTTGATGCAGACCAGGATACAATTAGCTTTCTGGGCTGCAAGCACACATTGCTGGCTCATGTCAAATTTTACATAGAGCAGGACCCACAAGTCCTTCTCGGCAGGGCTGCACTCAATTGCTTCATCTCCCAGCCTGTATTGATACTAGGGGTTGTCTTGACCCAGGTGCAGGACCTTGCACTTGGCCTTGTTGAACTTCATGAGGTTCACATGGGCCCATTCCTCAAGCCTGTCAAGGTCCTTCTGGATGGCATCCTGTCGCTCAGGTGTGTCGACCGCACCACTCAGCTGCAAACTTGCTGAAGGTGCACTCAATCCCACTGCAGAATCATAGAATCATAGAATAGTTTGAGTTCGAAGAGACCTTTAAAGACCTCATCTAGTCCAAACCCCTTCAGTGACCAGGGACATCTTCAACTAGATCAGGTTGCTCAGAGCCCCATCCAGCCTGACCTTGAATGTTCCCAGGGATGGGGCATCTACCACCTATCTAGGCAACCTGTTCCAGTGTTTCACCACTCTCGTTGTAAAAAGTTTCTTCCTTATATCTAGTCTGAATCTACCCTTTTTTAATTTAAAAACACTACCCTTGTCCTGTCACAACAGGCCCTACTAAAAAGTTTGTCCCCATTTTTCTTAAAAGCCCCCTTTAGGTATTGAAAGGCTGTAATAAGGTCTGTAATAAGGTCTCCCCAAAACCTTCTCTTCTCCAGGCTGAATAACCCCAACTCTCTCAGCCTGTATTCAGTTTTGGGCCCCTCACTACAAGAAAGACATGGAGGTGTTGGAGTGTGTCCAGAGAGGGGCAACGAAGCTAGTGAAGGGCCTGGAGAAAAAGTCATATGAGGAGCGGCTGAGGGAACTGGGGTTGTTTAGTCTGGAGAAGAGGAGGCTGAGGGGAGACCTCATTGCGCTCTACAACTACCTGAAAGGAGGTTGTAGCGAGGTGGGTGTTGGTCTCTTCTCCCAAGTAACTAGCGATAGGTCAAGAGGAAATGGCCTCAAGTTGTGCCAAGGCAGGTTTAGATTGGACATTAGGAGAAATTTCTTTACTGAAAGAGTGGTCAGGCCTTGGAATGGGCTGCCCAGGGAAGTGGTTGAGTCACCATCCCTGGAAGTATTTAAAAGATGTGTAGATGAGGCGCTTAGGGACATGGTTTAGTGGGCATAGTGGTGTTGGGTTGATGGTTGGACTCGATGATCTTAGAGGTCTTTTCCAACCTTAATGATTCTATGATTCCATGATTCTATTCTAACTTTTCTGGGCCGCAAACACACATTGTCGGCTCATGTCCAGCTTTTCATCCACCAGTACCCCCAAGTAATTCTCAGTGGGGCTGCTCTCAATCCCTTCATCCCCCAGCCTGTATTGATACTGAGGGTTGCCCCGACCCAGGTGCAGACACAGGCCCACTTCTTGAGCTTGTCCAGGTCTCTCTGGATGGCATCCCATTCTTCAGGCGTGTCAACCACACCACTCAGCTTAGTGTCGTCTGCAAACTTGCTGAGGGTGCACTCGATGCCACTGTCTATGTCATTGATGAAGATATTAAACAGTACTGGTCCCAATACGGACCCTGCGGGACACCACTTGTCACCAGTTTCCATCTGGAAATTGAGTCGTTGACCCCTACTCTCTGGATGTGACCATCCAACCAACTCCTCACCCACCAGAGTGTCCACCCATCAAATCTATGCCTCTCCAGTTTAGAGAGAAGGATGTTGTAGGGGACTGTGTCAAAGGCATTACAGAGGTCCAAATAGATGACATCTGTAGCCCTTCCCATGTCCACTGATGTAGTCACTCCATCATAGAAGACCACTAGGTTGGTCAGGCAGGACTTGCCCTTGGTGAAGCCATGCCAGCTGTCTCGAATCACCTCCCTGTCCTCCATATGCCTTAGCATAGCTTCCAGGAGGATCTGTTTCATGATCTTCCCAGGCACAGAGGTGAGAATTACTGACCTGTAGTTCCCTGGGTCTTCCTTTTTTCCCTTTTTAAAAATGGGGGTAATGTTTCCCCTTTTCCAGTCAGTGGGGACTTCACCGGACTGCCACGACTTCTCAAATGTGATGGATAGTGGCTTAGCAACTTCATCTTCCTTCAGGACCTGCGGATGGATCTCATTGGGTCCCGTGGACTTGTGCACCTTCAGGTTCCTTAGACAGTCTTGAACCTGATCTTCTCCTACAGCGGGCGGCTCTTTGTTCTCCCAGTCCCTGCCTTTGCCTTCTGCGGCTTTGGCTGTGAGCCTTGAGCACTTGCTGATGAAGACCGAGGCAAAAAAGACATTGAGTACCTCAGCCTTCTCCATATCCCAGGTAACCAGATCTCCCGCTTCGTTCTGGAGAGGGCCCACATTTTCCCTAGTCTTCCTTTTATCCCTGACGTACCTTTAGAAGCTTTTCTTGTTGTCCTTCATGTTCCTGGCCAGATTTAATTTTATCAGGGCTTTACTTTCCTAACTTGATCCCTGACTGCTCAGACAATTTCTCTGTATTCCTCCCAAGCTACCTGTCTGTGCTTCCACCCTCTGTAGGCTTCCTTTTTGTGTTTGGGCGTGTCCGGGAGCTTCTTGTTCATCCATGCAGACCTGCTGGTGTTTTTGCCTGGCTTCCTCTTTGTTGGGATGCATCGCTCCTGAGCTTGGAGGAGGTGATCCTTGAATATTAACCAGCTTTCTTGGGCCCCTCTTCCCTCCAAGGTTTTGTCCCGTGGCACTCTGCCAAGCACATCCCTGAAGAGGCCAAAGTCTGCTCTCCTGAAGTCCAGGGTAGTGAGCTTGCTGTGTGCCCTCCTCGGTGCCCTAAGGATCTTGAATTCCACCATTTCATGGTCACTGCAGCCAAGGCTGCTCTTGAGCTTCACATTCCCCACCAGCCCCTCCTTGTTGGTGAGAACAAGGTCCAGCATAGCACCTCTCCTTGTTGGCTCCTCTGCCACTTGGAGAAGGAAGTTATCATCAACACATTCCAGGAACCTCCCAGATTGCTTATGCCCTGCCGTGTTGTCCCTCCAATAGATATCAGGGTGGTTGAAATCCCCCATGAAGACCAGGGCTTGTGAACGTGAGGCTGCTCCTATCTGTCTATACAAGGCCTCATCCACTCGGTCTTCCTCGTTGGGTGGCCTGTAGCAGACTCCCATCTTAATGCCACCTGTCCCTGCTGTCCCTTTAATCCTGACCCATAAGCTCTCAGTCAGCTCGTCATCTATCCCCCAGCGGAGCTCCATGCACTCCAGCTGGTCATTGACATAAAGGGCAACACCCCTCATTGTCTCTCCTGCCTGTCCTTCCTAAAGAGCCTGTATCCTTCCATTCCAACACTCCAGTCATAGGAGCCATCCCACCATGATTGTAGCCCTGCAGGCGTGTGCACGTCTCTAACTCCTCTTGTTTATTCCCCATGCTTCATGTGTTTACGTAGAGGCATTTAGGTTGAAGCTCCCAGTGAAGCTGTCTTACTGGCTGGAGTTCCTTTGTGCTGCTCTTCAGGTGCTCTCCTGCTGACCTGTGATCCTTCTCCAGGCTCTGGGCATCTATGGCTGCACTGGTAGAAGTGGAATGGATTGAGGTTCCCCTCTCCTGGCAACTTTAGTTTAAAGCCCTCTTCACCAGCTTCGCAAACCTATGACTGAAGATGCTCTTCCCCTTCTCTGACAGATGGACCCCATCAGCTCCCAGTAGACCAGGTTTCTCAAAGCAAATCCCATAGTCTAAGTAGCCAAAGCCCTGGCTGTGGCACCTGTCCTGTAACCATTTGTTGACTTGCCAGATTCAACTGGCCCTTTCAAACCCCTTCCCTTTGACCATGAGGATTGATGAAAAAAACACCTGCCCTTCAGAGTCCCTTACTGTTGCTCCCAGGGCTCTGTAATCCTTCTTGATACTCCTCAGACTGCTCCTGTCTGTATCACTGGTGCCCACTGGTGTCCCATCTGTGTCATTGATGAAGATATTAAATAATATTGGTCCCAGTACAGACCCTTGAGGGACACCACTAGTTACTGGTTTCCAGTTGAACTTTGAGCCATTGACTGTAACTCTTTGGTCATGGCCATCCAGCCAATTCCTGAACCGTCTAACATCAATGTTAACGTCCATGCATCAAACCCATATCTCTCCAATTTAGAGGTAAGAATGTTGGGGGGATTGTATTAAAGATGTTATGGAAGTCCAGGTAGCTCTTCCCTTGTCCACTGAGGCAGTCACTCCATCGTAGAAGGCCACTGGATTAGTCTGGCATGATTTGCCCTTGGTGAAGCCATGTTGGCTGTCTCTAATCACCTCCCTGTCTTCTATATGCTTCAACATAACTTCCAGGAGGATCTGTTCCATGATCTTACTGGGCAGTGAGGTGAGGCTCAGTAGTTCCCAGGGTCCTCCTTACTACCCTTTTAAAAAATGGGTGTGATATTCCCTTTTCTCCAGTCACTGGGGACTATACTTGGCTGCCATGACTTTTCAAATATGATAGAGACTGGCTTAGCAAATATGTCTGCCAGTTCCCTCAGGACCCTGAGATGCATCCCTTTGGGTCTCATGGACTTGTGTATGTTCAGGTGACTCCGTTGGTCTCAGACCTGATCTTCTCTTATGGTGGGAGGGACTTTGTTCTCCCAGTCCTTGCCTTGAGGTTCAGAGACTTGAGAAATGTGGGAAGAGTGATTGCCAGTGAAAACTGGAGCAAAAAAACTGTTGAGTACCTCAGCCTTCTCCATGTCAGTTGTCACTTGTTCTCCTGTTTTATTTATTGGGGGAGTACATTTTATTTAATCTTCTTTTTGTGACCCACGTACCTGTAGAAGTCCTTCTTATTTTTCTTCACGTTCCTTGCCAAATTCAGCACCAACTGTGCCTTAGCTTCCCCGATCCCAGCCCTACACATCTGTGCAGTCTCCCTATATTCTTCCCAGGATACATGTCCCTGGCTCCACTGCTCGTGCATTTCCTTCTTACACTTTAGTTTGACCGGGAAGTCCTTACTCAGCCATACTGGTCTGCTGCCATCCTTGCCTGATTTCTTACACATGGGAATCGAGAGCTTTTGCACTTTGAATAGAAGTTATTTCGTAACACAGGCAAGATCATTCTTGGCATATTTGTTTTGAGCATGTTTGGAACCTAATATTTGGGTTGTTCTTTAGACTGCAGCACACTTACTCTTTTCTATGTGTCAAGGTCTCATAAGTCTCAAGCAATTTTCTAAAATAATTTGGTTAATCTTTGATATTTCTTGCTCATCTAAGACTACCTCTCTCTTCTGAGAAAGGAAAGAATATCTGTTGTAAGAATATAAGTATTTCCTCTCTGGCAGGCCTAAAAAGATGCTATTGGAACTTGTGAAGATAAGTACCAACTTATTTGTTGTGCAAGCAGGATGATAGCATGTTATTATGAAATTTGAATACACTAAATTTGAAGTAAATGTTTCCAGGAGACCAAGATGAAGTCTGAGTGTTTATGAAACAAAGGTGTCCTGTTTTCTTTCCTGACAAAGTGAAACCTTACATTAGTGAGACATACTTCATTTACTGTCACTGCCACTGCTGATTTCTACTTTACTTGAGCTGGCATAAGGCTGCAAAAGAAAGACAAATAATGAAAAAATTACCATATAGTGATTGAGCTACTTGGAAAATTTAGTAGAGCAAATTCTGTTCACATGTGTGAATGAATTTCAACTGATTTCAATAAAGTTTCCTTGTAACAGGTGTGAACAGAGTAAGCACCTGTCTAGTAGCAGAACAGAATTATTTACAAATGGATTGCACCTCTTGTTTTTCACAAACACTTCCAAGATTGAAAAACACAGCTGAAAGCCCTTGAAAGAACAGAAAAAAATATTTTAGACTGAAAAATTTCGGCAGTCATATGAACTAATCTTAATGGATCCACATTTCCTAGAGTGCAAGGAGAAAGCTCAGTTTATGGCAAGTTTAAACTAGATACACAATATTTTATTAATCAATTCTCCAAAAACAATTTTTTTTTTTATAAATGGATGAGTGGAATAGTTTATTCATCATCATAAATGTGTACAATATGTTATTTTTTCAAGATAATTATTATTAAAGACACACAATTAAGTGACTAGTTTTGTCACGAAAGCCTTAAGCCTTAAGCATTTCTTCTCTTGTGTGCTGTCCATGCAGAAATGACCAGTGTAGGGAACAGGAAAGATAAGTAAAAAGGCAGTAATAAAAAAGTAGCATATATTAATTTCTGTAGAAAAAAAAATGAATTGAGCAGAAATAATTTCCTTTTTTTTATTATTGTAATGAGAATGACCATGACTACAAATTGCAAAAATGATGAAGTCCACTGAAAACAGCAGCTTATAAAGCCTTGCCATTTTTATAGCGAGCTGAAAGCAATATATATGCAATTTGCTTCTCTTTAGTTGCTTCTCGTTTTTTTGGAAACACTTTTTGAAAACCTGTAAAAGCATTTTCTTACTTTAAGTGCACATGAACATTATATGCATAAAAAACATGGCAACTTTGGCACTCAAACTCTAGAGAGATGAGTGCTACAAAAATGATTCTAAATAATAAAGTGAATAAGCAACATAAATCCTTCCAACCCCCATCCTCTTTTTACACAATTTAAACCTATTCCACATATTAGCACTTTACCACAATAATTACAAATAAACAGATGAATTCTTTATCATATCCTTACACAGCAATGACAGAATGAATGCCTTAAAATAATAGAGCTGCTCAGAAATGTCAGAGTATTAGAAAACATTTAGCAACAAATGGTTATTAAACTGTCAACATCACAAGAAAACCTCAGAGGTGACTGTATTGCACTTCACTTTCTAATGAGTAGCACCATAACTGTCGTTTTAATTAAAAAGCAATCTTACCCAGTGTAAATAACAGATAATGTTTACTGTGGCAGTTGATCCTCTGACAAGTTAATAATTTCAAATTCATTTACCTACAAAAAGAATAGGAACATTACTTCTCAGGTAATTAAGAGGTTAAAGACCCGGTGCATTTCAAACAACATGAATACATTTCAAGGTCAGGAAAGAGTAAGACCATTAATAACAAATGTATGCTTTTAGATTATGTCCATATTGCTTTCATATTGCTACATGACTGGGTTTGGAAACGTAAGCTCATTTGGAAGTAGGACAGTACAGCTGAGGTACTTGTAAACTAGGAGAGAATAAATTAAAAAATGTGAAAAAGTTAATTTTAAATTTTTATTTCAAAAGTTTTTTCAAAGCCATAATGTATTATATAAAAATGAAGATTATCTCAGATCTGATCCTCTGTGTGCTGGGAAAAATGTTGCAAATAAATAATATCTTAAAATGGGAGGATCCAGAGAATTAGCTCTGCTGATCCAAAATTCTTTGGAATTTACTGTTAGTATGAGCTCTCTAGCGGAAGGTGAAGTTCTATATAATATAAAGAAGATCTTATCTTAATTCTTCTTTTAAGCCAATCAAAATGAATAAAAACAAACTTTAGTTATGAAAAAGAAAAATGCATCTGGATAACAGTGATTTTCCTTCATAAAGTCACATGAATTTAATGGAACTCCCAGTGCAAAAATATAACTAAACAGACAGACGGATGGATAGGTTTGGAAGTTTCAGCTCAGAAATATTTTCCATCATGTTAAGATTAAGTTTTATTTCAAAATTTTATTGTTTACTACATTGCTTCAATTTTTTCAGTACTGATTTGTAGCTTGATAACAACAGCATGTAATATTATAAAAGTTTCAATGGTTTAAAAGTTTGAGGAGGAAATTAAGCTCTTGCTAAACTAATTAGAAAACTTGCTTTCAATATTTTACCAAAGTGACTGCAGGCCAGTAAAAAAGATATCAAAACCAGATGCTACTGTAATAACACTACTTACCCATATCAATACACATGCTGAACTGATACTCACTGGTACTCACTGATTATATAATAATGTAAAAATTATTATGAATGAAAATACCCATAAAATAAAGTGTTAAATGAAATGGGGACAACTATAAAAAATGTACCGAAATTAATCCCAACATTATTAGACCTGCATAGCTATTTGCACACAGGCATTGGCACACCTATAGATAGCTAGTAGATCAGAGTGCAAACATCTAAACCTAGTGTCACTCAATAACATTTATGGCTGTTAAAACAGGTCTGAACTACAGAACTGCAAGCACATGGGAGAGTGGAATCTGTATTGTAGTAAACAAAGGTACATGCAACAGACTTAAAAAGCATAAATCAGAAAGTCAGACAGAACAGCTAGATAATTTTTGGTTCTGTTTGACATATGTGAGGCATCTTTTCCTGTTATAGTTTGAGTCTTTTTAAATGTTTTAAAATGAAATTTCTTCAGAAATTATCTAAGCTTTATCTCTCACAAGTTTTCAGTGCCTTTCTAGTCAAGATTCCTTTGCATATTATTTGAAGAAGGGGTACTGTCACTTGCATGCTACCTCTTTTTGTAATGCTTAAGCAGCATTCTTTGGGAATGCTGTCTTTTTTTACTACTATAAAGGTCTCAGCATGTCAGGATCCCAACAGACATAAAACAAATTAATGACAACTACCAGAAAAAAGTTAATAAACAAAACGCTGTTTTAGAAAGCTAAAGTTTGGTCTTTTTTTTAAATGCTTTTTTCAAAGCTTATTTCCTTCTCTTGCTTCTTCTTTCCTCTATAAATATGTTATTCTTCCTACGGAGCTGACATCTACTTTAATTTAAAGGTTATATTTAGGTTTTAAATTATTTTAAAATTTACTTCTATAGCCAAAGAACTTCCAGTGTCAACTTTATAGGCCATTTTAAGGAAAAAAATGTAACTGAGTACAAATACTTATGAAGTAAACAAACATCAGGAAAGTTATCTTTGCCTATTGATTTAACTCCATAAATAATGCCACAAAGGCACCTAACTCTCTGTACTAAACAACATCAGAAAGAAAAGAGTGTCAAAAATAGTAACAGAAAGAAGGATATCAATAAGGTTTCAAGTCTCTGGTTGATATGTAGTTTGCATGGTAAGCAGTGAATCATAGTAAATGACAATCTTCACTGATATTTTTTCCCTACACTGTTGTAAATCATTAGATAACATTGCTGTAAGTCTGATTCAGAGCTTCTCAAAATGTGTTTCTTCCCCTAAGCAGTAGCAGCAGTTTCTAAATTCTGATTATTTTACACAAGTTCTGAGTTACATGATAGAGTCTTAATTATAGTAGAATGTACTCTCTATTGAATCTCATTGCAATATAGGACTCCAGACTTGATTTTCCCCCTTTAAATTAGAAGATATTTTGAAGAAAACTTTCATCTGCGAAGATTCAACACTTTCGTTTAGTACTCACAACCTTAAACATAGTTGATGTAAATATTTCCAAAGTATCTGCCTGATAGTTCCACTTAGGTGAAAAATCATCATAATTTTTTTCTTACGTTGCGTACAGAAGCAAAGGTCTGCAAGATCTCCTAAATGGCCATAACTAGCTACTAATGGAAAAAACCAGGAGCTGGTACTCTCCCTACCCTTAGTGTTCTCCCAATCTACTGCTGCTTTCATCTCAGAGGATATATGAACCTAACATGACTTCTCTGTCTTTAGTAACCCCCACTGGATTTCTGTTCCTTGAACTTGCCGAGGCTTTCCCAGAAATTTTGTTCACAACATCCTTTGGCAGGAATTATTTGGCACTGTGCTTCCTGCCATGCAAAGATGCTTTCATTTGTGTTCAGCCTGGTTTTACTCCTAGTTCCACTAGCTTCATTTGATATATCTATTGTAAAAACCAAAATAAGGTGTAATATTTTGTGACAATATTTTGTCTTGCCCTGCAAGACATCAGAATCTTATTATTTCTAAGGAATGATTAATTTAAATGACTAATGGATGGAGAAGCAGACTCACCACAGCTTGCTGAGGACCACTGCACTAGAAACAGATCATGGCACTAATAAAGTCAGACTTCATCACCAGACATACTTGTTCACTCCCTAGATCCTTAGTGAACTAAAACCACTTGGGGGCACTCATTTAGTTATAATTAAGCTTTAATTGAATACAGCCAAAGCCCTTTGGGAGTTTTTCCATTTACTTTAATTTATCTTCAGCATAGTTCTCTATGTCTGTACGATAATGACTGAGTTTTAGTTTTTCTGGTGATTCATCCACCTTTAGAACTTTGACTCAGCAAGGCAGTTGCCAGACTGTGAGAAAAGAACAGAGCCATGATACTATAGTACCAAGACTCAGTTTATAAATAAGACAGGAGTGGAGAGACTACAGCAGTGGCAAGGATTGGAGAATATAGAGCACAAGGTATGTGTATCTAGGGTACCTGTGACTGTGATCTACTGGCCAGACTTTAAGGTTTTATCTTAGTAAGTACATTTAGAACTTTAATATCAGACTACAGTAGATCTTATTGTTAAGTATTTTGTGCATAACCGTAAAGTTGTAAAGACACCTGCGATTCTTCACAGTGTACTGTTTGTGTAAGAAAAGGATATCTGCAAAACATCTACCTTTGAATTGACTCCAGTATAGCTCCAATCTGTCACTGTTCTTAAGGAAAAAGCAGGCCAAATAGAATATCTACCCATAGGCAAAAAGTAATATATCTTTTGTGCACTTCCTGTGGTGGTATAATTTCTTTTACTGCACAGATATGAAAGCTTGATCATAGTGACTTTGTTTGATTCTAGTAATGCTGCCCTGTAGTGGTAATAAAAGATATAGTTCTTAGCATTATTCTGTTTTATCTTTTCCTGCATTGCTGACAGAACTTTCAAAAGTCATGTGAGAGATACTAATTGAGAAGTGAGATTAGCTCTGTTGCCAGTATCACAACCTGAATAATAACAGTGGAATTCCACATATCAAAGGTTTAATTACTTGTTTAAAATATCCTCTTTATATTACTGTTTCAGATGCTTTCCTCTGATTTCCTCCTACCACTGGGTGACGTATTGCCCTACAGAAGTCACTTGAGCTCATGTAAACCAAGACCTTCAATACAGTGTGATATGAAAGCTGTATTGAATTCTCACATGAAAAGAGGAAAATATAATTAAACCCTGATAAAGTGTTTGTCAGTGACTCCCTGCAGACAGTGTCTGTCTTCTGTCTTCTCTGTTCCCGTGGAGCTAAGGTTAGGTGTTATAGGTCAGAATATAGTAAGAGCATAAAGATTCAAATGCTTGTAGATCTCTGAAAGACTTAGCAAATATTATGTATCATTAAGTAATAAATGCACTTATCTGGCTCAGAAATTGAATTAGTGGAGGAATTTGTTCCTGGCATGTCTGTTCTATGCCCAGATTCAAGGTGGGGTTTTTTAAATACTTCTGATGCATATTCATGCTAAGATCTCACACCTCTGCTTTATGTAATAAAGCTATATTTAGTAAGAGAAAAAATACTCTATATTTTGCCAAAAATCTTTTAGAATACTATCCCCAAACAGTCTAGAATAACAAAGTCTATCCTTTTGACATTCCAGAATGATTTTCAACTGGAAGACAAACTTCAACTCAAGCATGCAAGGCTTATGCCTCAACACCTGTCAATCTCAGAAAACAAACATCATTTTAAAAAACCCAACAAAATGGTTCGGATAGGATGCCACAAAAGAGACACATAATAAGAGAAACAGGATTGAGAGGAAGGTATTTTTTGTCACCACATGATCTAGTTCTAAGAGTCATGACAGTCTGCAACATAGAGTTCAGAAAAGAAGAGAGCCAGTAAAAGAACAAAGGAAATTTAGATGACAAAGCCAAGAAAGAAGTTAAGAGAAAATGAATACAGAGAATTGGAAGGGGAAAGAGTTAAATTTCAAGACTGCCTAAACACAAAAACCTCTTTAGGATCTTTAGAAGAGGAAAACACATTTTTGAATGCTATTTTTCTTTTTCTGCCACAGATAGGGAGGGCTGCAAGTCATGTATGAAATGATCAAGTATATTTCATTTTTAAGGTTCTGCTGAAAAGTTGTTGCTACAATATTTTATAGCGCTTCCTTTTTTTTTCTTAGAAGACTAGACAGCCTAATTTAGATAATAATAATGTTCCCTTTGAAACTGTAACAATCATATATAACCTGGCCTGAGGTATAGCATTATCTATTGTTCTTTTGTCTGTTTTCCTTTACAACACAAGTTGTTTTTAAATTCTTTTTGTATTATACTAATGAATAAGATTGCAGTGGTTAATAGCATAGTTGTAAATGTAGTAGCATAATATATAGCATTATATATACACTGGATTTTTCTTCAAACTCTTTCTTATTTATTTTATGGAAAAGTTTTCCAGGGGAAGAAACTCTGTCAGTTGTATCCAGGACTGTTCTAGCATAATTATCAGTCACCGCTTATTCCGCCCACATGGAAATCAACGTAATTTTTAAATGTTCTGTTTCCAATCACCTTGATTTGGATTAAAAACCAAAGAATATTCTTCTTTCTCTAATTTTTCCTAGTTCTCAGCTTTTCTGCTCTCTGACAGCAAAATAGTGTTGTTGTTTTTCTCTCAATAACTCCCCATTTATCTCTTTTCTCATTTACATTTATTATCTTTTAAAGTCTTTCTGCTTTTCTATACTGGCCAAAATTAACTTGAATATACTGTAGTTAAAAAACTCACTTTATGGTCAGGAACCTTTTGAAATTTCTAAAGAAGAAGAAAGAAGCCAAAGAACTTCACAAGATTTAAGTACTTTTCCAAATTATGATTCAAAATATACGGCTTATGTTTTTGCCCTTAAAAACAACATGTATTTTTTCATTAATACCTTTATAAATTGACCTGGAGTTTATATCAGACTTTAGAATAAGCCATGAAAGATTCGCTTGGATTAATTATTCACTTATCTCATAATTGCTGTAGAAATTTCCTGGATTCTCAGAACCCAGCTGTGTTCCGCCAACTTCAGGTGATGTATATGCATATGTTCATATTCCTCAAATATGAAATCTTGTGAAGACAGCCAGAATTTGTCCCTGTGAAACAGCATTAAACTTCTCAGAAACATCGTTTTCTTTCCAATGCTGGAAAAAAACAGTTTATAAAATCCAGACATTATATCTCAGTCATCACCGTAATATGCAACTATATGTTCTGTAATTTAATGTGAAATAATCTGAAGTTACACCACATGATTAGCCTGTTATAGCAAACATGGAAAATTTAGAAATTATTTTTTCAGTCAGGTCTCGTATATGTTCTGTTTGAGAGTAAACACCTGACTAGAATCTTTTAGTATGAAAAAGAGGAGAAAGGCCAGAATATACATGAAAATTGAAAAGCTGACAGGTAATCCTATTTATTGGCATTCCTGCATGATATTTGGTATTTTGGCATACTGCTAGTACACATGTGGAGAGTATTTCAACAGCTGTTGACAGTTAGTTATCCTGACCCCAGTGCTGCCCTTGATCTGTTGTTGGCAGTTTAAGTATGTGCAGCTATTTTTGTCCTCCAAGCACATTGATAAACCTTGACAATGATACTGTTTTTTTCTGGCACAAGTCTTCAATAGCTAATAGAGCTATGATCTAGGAGCATAAACCATAACAAGTTATGGCTGATTAAATATGTAAGAAAAACAAATCTTTACACAAAACAGCTAGATACCAAACTGAACTTTTGGGCATGGGAGACTTCAGCACCTGGCACCAAGGGATGAGCATCTCTGTTACTGCAAGCAGTTGTACAGAAAATGTGCAAATCTCAGTCTTTGCTGTAGCTGCTACTGTTTGTGGCACTAATATAGAATCATCAATAGTTTCTCTGCCTTCAGGGT
This sequence comes from Calonectris borealis, assembly GCF_964195595.1. NCBI lineage: Eukaryota > Metazoa > Chordata > Aves > Procellariiformes > Procellariidae > Calonectris > Calonectris borealis. The sequence continues at coordinate 26,632,910 of NC_134352.1, read as the reverse complement.
GCTAGTGTGATGGTCCACCACTGCCCTGCTCTGCCTCCCTGCTCTGAAATATCTCTGTTGAGATGGATCAGAGATACAGATCTCCCAAGCCTGACACCCTGCTCAGGTAGAGTGCAGTCTAAAAGGCATATAGAAATTGTAAGTAGAGGTCTGGCCTGCCTCTGATTTTGCAATGTGCCTATGTGGCCCATCTCCATATATCACTTCTTCATAAGGAAGATGAAAACTGTTCAGCTCTGAAAAGCACAATTACAGAAAATGTGAAAACATTTCCTGATTACATTTAACATTACAGTTTACCTGATGCAAAGTGGAAATAAGCTATACAACAGTATTAATCAGCATATTATTTTCTTCTGGATGCAAGTAGGACTGCTACTACCCTCAACTGTTGATACCATATTTCTGAAATAGCAAGGTTTATACCTGTATTGTGTTGTACACATGCGAATGCTAATTTCGAATATGAATAGTCTCTTCATTGATATGACCAAATTCCCAAGTGTGTAATATTTCCCCTGTTCTGAAGAACATCTTGCATTTCTCACTGTATTTTATCTTTCCTAATTCTCTAGGAAGCAGCTTGGTGGACCACCAGAGTGTTTCCTTCCCAGCTGAACTAGAAGAACTGCATTCAGAAAAGTATTCTGCTTTTCTATGCAGTGAGAAGGTTTCAACACTCAGTATATCTTGCTGGTAAACCACTGAACTGCTTTTTGTCCAGACTCTGTAAAGAGCTTAAGGCTCAATTTCAGGCTCCCATTCCTTATCTAAGTTTCCTGTACTACAAATGCAGTATATTGCTCACTCTGTATTTTAATCTCCCTACACACACCTAATGATGCCAACAACATAGTATGGACATTTAAAGTTGGGAGACTGAAATTACTTATGAACAGTCCAATTGGTTCATCATCTTTATGTTGCTAGTTCGAGCATTACATGCTAGGTATTAGAAGACTGTGGAAAAAAAATGCCAAAATATATATGGATTCAAAAAACTGGATGCAGTTAGTCATCAATTTGCCACTAGTATAAAATAATTCAGGTGAAGAAGGAATAAGTCTGATGATACAGCTTAAGTGGAACAGATGTGAAGAAAACAGACAAGGAAATGGGAAAAGAAACTGAAGAATTAGTGATATTGAAGTGAGGAGAAATACTTAGAACTGGGATAAAGTAAACCACTCAAGAAAAAGTTTGGTTAGATTGGTAAGAAAGGGAAGGAGGGTACTTAAGCAACAAGAAAATACTGGGTTGAACAGTAAGGGAATTCTAAATAAAATAATATTTACAATGGAAATGAAAAGATATTAGCAAATTCTAAATATATTATGTGCAAGAGTCTGCAGATTACAGTGCTCTGATCTTTCAGATAGTTTGAGGGATCCTTTCAAGTATTGCAATTTTCAGAACCGATAGGTAGCTTTGCCAATGATGGAAAGAAGTTTTTTTTTTAAAAAAAAAGGTAGGAGAGCATATCAGGTATCTTAGCATGGTTTGACGTTATTTATTAAATACCCAAGAGGATGTCTACCACAAGAGAAAGAGTTAGTGACTGGCCATGGTTGAATATTAACAAGACACTGAGTGGAAATCGACATGCAGCATGTCTGTACTATGATCATCTCCTAAATATATAAATTGATTAACATATACATATGATTTAAAATTACCTGAAACTAAGCCCAGAGGAATTTATGTTGTGAGAATGTAATCTCAGCGACTTTCTCATTTTATAAGAAAGTTTTAGGGGTCTGTGTCAAAGGCATTACAGAGGTCCAAATAGATGACATCTGTAGCCCTTCCCATGTCCACTGATGTAGTCACTCCATCATAGAAGACCACTAGGTTGGTCAGGCAGGACTTGCCCTTGGTGAAGCCATGCCAGCTGTCTCGAATCACCTCCCTGTCCTCCATATGCCTTAGCATAGCTTCCAGGAGGATCTGTTTCATGATCTTCCCAGGCACAGAGGTGAGAATTACTGGCCTGTAGTTCCCTGGGTCTTCCTTTTTTCCCTTTTTAAAAATGGGGGTAATGTTTCCCCTTTTCCAGTCAGTGGGGACTTCACCGGACTGCCATGACTTCTCAAATATGATGGATAGTGGCTTAGCAACTTCATCTTCCTTCAGGACCTGCGGATGGATCTCATTGGGTCCCGTGGACTTGTGCACCTTCAGGTTCCTTAGACAGTCTTGAACCTGATCTTCTCCTACAGTGGGCGGCTCTTTTCTCCCAGTCCCTGCCTTTGCCTTCTGCGGCTTTGGCTGTGAGCCTTGAGCACTTGCTGATGAAGACCGAGGCAAAAAAGACATTGAGTACCTCAGCCTTCTCCGTATCCCAGGTAACCAGATCTCCCACTTCGTTCTGGAGAGGGCCCACATTTTCCCTAGTCTTCCTTTTATCCCTGACGTACCTTTAGAAGCTTTTCTTGTTGCCCTTGATGTCCCTGGCTAGAAATGTAATTTCTTTTTACAGAATTCAGGAAGATACCCTTATTGCACGTCTGCTTGCCTGGTAAGAAATATGTGGCTTGTACAAAGGAAGGGAAAATTATGTTAGAGGACAAAAATAACACTAGGTGCTTCAGCCTCCTATCTAGAGTAAAACAAAGTTGTATGCTGTCCAAGCAACAATCAATCTAGCTATCAGATACTGCAAGGTTAAAGGATCTTGACTTTTCTAATAAGATTTGCCACACAGGTAATGTCAGTGGTGAGCTATAGTAGGAAAACCAGAAGAATGCAACAAAACCCTTTTAATAGTTTCCCATAAGTTTATTTAGAAGACATAATTAAAAAAAATAAAATATTAAGTGATTTGATTTACCATCAGTTTGGGTAAGCTGCAGGACAAGAGCTCACTTTCAGCTTAAATACAAGCAATTGTCCTAAACAGAGACCTTGTCACTTCATTGATTTGGCTTATGTGAGATTTGACATGATGAGTTTGCTGCTTCCCGTGACAGAGAAACAGCCTTACTTGTAATTTGAGAGAGAGAGAGAGAGAGAGAGAGAGAGAGAGAGAGAGAGATTACCGGGGCGGCAGGGGAAGAATGGAACTCACAAAACCCAAACTTCTAGCAAAAAGTTTGATTTCAAAACTAAAACAGAATATCACAGAGTAACTATTTAATGAATCAAATTTAGATTTACCCTTAAGTGTAGAGCACCTTGTTCTATGGTTGGAGGATCAGAGGAATTGTCCAGTTGACTAGTAACACAGCAGGGAAATATATGTGTGCTAGCTACCTAAAAACAGGCAGAGCATTCAGAAAAAATAAAACTGGAAACTACTGCAATTATGCTAAAGATTTAAATTTAAACACATAATGTATATCAAAAAATATTGAGGAAAGATACTTAGAAAGTTCAAAATTGTCTGGGGAACAAAAATTTAAAATGTAAATACGCATCAATCTAATAACTTGAGGAAACAGTCTTTTAATAAAAACTTAAGTATTTATTTGAACAAGACAGTCACATTCATGTTCATTTTACTCTAACCTTTCTGCCTAAAAAGTATTCATATTCAATCACAGGAAAGGAGATCAACAATTGTTCTCCAAAGTAGGGAATTTTATTTATAAATTCTTGTTTATTTGAAGTGATCACAAATCCATTTGTCATTACACTGATAGGGAGTACGGACTATATAGAAGATTCTGCAAGCTGAGATTGAATTGTACTCCCATGTGGTGATAGAAAACTATTTGTTGACATAACTTAAAGCAATCATCTAGATGGTTTAAAAGTCAGAGAGATGGTATGGAGATACATATTTATGAAAGAAATGGCTTAATGGGAGACAGTGCAACACTGTTTCTCAGAAAAGACAGGAAGCAATGGCTGACACTTTTCACCCCTTCACCAAGCAGAATGAGAGCAGTGCAGTTCATCAGAAACTTATCAGATATCTTACTGGAAGCAAGTAGGAGTTTTTTGTATTGGAAAAGGTCTTAACACAGAATGGCAGTTACTGAGATATACTCTTAACCAACTTGCTTCTCCTGTCACTTTCAGTGTGATTTTCCACTGTTGATTCCTGATTTTCCTTCTGAAGAAAAGGGGGCGGGGCAGGCAGGGAGGGGAGGGAACACTTCATTTCATCTAAATGCAGGTTGCAGTGCATTTACATTCCTGTGAGTACTCCTTACCTGGCAGATTGTTTCTGCTAGAAGGTAAATTAGTCATAGGAGATATGGGGCAGCCTTGTGATAAAAACCCAGTGGGACATCTGTAGAGAGTGGGCATTTAGTCACAGCTTTACTGGAGAAAACAACAGCTTGGATTTCCTTTCAGGAGCTATCACGACATTTGTCTCCATACCTATATTCCAAACTATCATTAGGATCAGGCAGAGCAATGGAGACAAGGTAGACGTGTCATAATTAAAGGTACATTAGGCAACTCACCATGGTGGATTTCAGGACATCATCCACATTGTTGCATGCACAGTTACAATTTAAACAGTTCTTCCCCACTCCTGCTGCAATAAATCAGGTAAGGATTTCTTCATGGATTGCTTTTAGCAGACCCAAGACAACAGACCCTAAAATTGTTGTGTTAGCAACTAAACAAGTGGCAGCTTTGAAGCTGCTCACAACAAAGGGGTCATGCATAAAGCCACCCCCTTTATTTAATTCTGTATATAGGTGCCAGTTCCTACCTCCAGAAAGCTATCCAGAGTGCTTGCACTTGAAATTTGAAAGAATGAATACTTCTTTTTCTGTCTAATAAATGATAATCATGCTTTAATCAAGACATTTATTTTTTTCAAACTTACACATCACTGCCCTCTAACACCTTTGCAGCAATGTTTAAGAAATCTCTAGTTTTCTAAGACATCACAGTACCTCTAGTTCCTCTGTCTATTAGTTGTCTTTTTTGTGTTAAATGGCTTAACAGCCCTATTTCACTGTTATACTTTGAAGCTTTGGAACATTGCTAGTACTCTAAGTACTACCAAAAGGGAAGTTTCCTTTTACTTTGTAGAGAACAAAGAAGATGTGAGAGTGAATAAAGAGGATTATCCACAAGCTTTTTGAACTTTTAAGTAGAAAAAATAACTTTTTTTTTTTTTTAAATCATTCTTATTTCTGATTTGTCATCACTTCAGCAGTTAGGGAGAAATTATTTATTGCCAATTAAAAATTTTCATTAATATGGAAAAGAACGAAGAGAACACTGATTTCAGAAACTTAAACCTAGTAATAAAAGCAATGAAAGTTATTAGAAAACCAGGAAATTAAATCAATTTCATTTTAATTGTCCTACAAATTCACTTATGTGTTTTAGGCAGAAGAATTAGCAAAGTATATGATAGTGAATAGATTTCACAAAGTAAAGAAATTCTGTGTTTAATCCAGAAAATGTATTTCACTCCATGGCTTTTTCATCTACCTTATTTTCTTCTGTTTATCCTACTGTTGGCCTTCACCTCTCGTCAGAAGTACATACAAGTAAGTCACCATGTCTTGATTTGATTACAGTGGCTCTCTCCATTAATTAAGAACTGCAATGTTAACTATGTTGCCTGTAATCATTTTTCTGAAATATATTCAGCTTCCTTCTGCTTTGGGGTTAGGCCTCAAATTTGTTTTGAAATGCATTTCTGTGACGGTGAGGACACATTTCATTGCAGCACCTGACCTCCATCAGTCACAATTACAAACTTAAAGCAGTAAGTTTTCATTTCTGACATTTTCTACTCCCTTTGTAATTGTCACAGGAGTGGACTCAAGCTGTGCTGTTCCCAGTTCTCATTACAGGCTTTGTCTTGAGAAGATGAGACATCAGAATATTTAGTTCCTTATTTACAGCTCAACCTAGTTTTTAAACAATACAGTGATCTGAATATATATACAATGACAGTCTAAAGACCTACAGAGCTGTGTGCATTATTTACTTCTGAGAATAAGGCACCTAACCCCTCTAGTGCCTAACTCTAAATAAATAATATTGTATGTAACATCATACAGATTTGGTAAATTGGTTCCTACATAAAAGGTAGTTATGTATTTGTAGTTTAAATGAATAGTGGATTAGCTAGAAAGGAAAATAGAAGGAATGACCAGATAAAACTCACACAGGTAGTGTAAAGATTAACAGGCTTTGTTTCTAGAAACTCTCATCTGCAGGTACTTTGGGGCATGAGTGCATTGCAGGTAAAACTGGAAAATTAAATGGAAACTAAATCTAAATTAAATTCTGAATTTATGTTACGTTTAAAATTTGTGTTACTGAAAAGCTTCAGAACAAAGCAAATATTTTAATTTCAAGAGAAAAAACATGCTGATTTGGATAATTTTTCTGTACAAGATAGAGGGACCTTTTGTCTTTTGAGCACTCTGGTGAGTGAAGCTATGTCTAGATTGCCCAGCCGTGGTGAGAAACAGAGTCCCTGTCCACTAATTGTTTGCATCAGGGACCTGGTTAAAATCTAGTCTCTGGGTCTCATGTAAACAGTTCTTTCTCTTGGAAATCAAGGAGCAGAGAGGAGGGAATTGTTCACACTAGGGAGATGACTGTAGCTTACAACCTGATCCAAGGAAAACATTTTCAGGACTTTCAGGACTCTTCTATATTCTCCATGTACAAGACCCTTTTCATACTCACTTCTGCTTGGAATCACATCTTTCTTTCAATGTCAGCTGCTTCCAACTATAATAACTCATCAAACCTCACTGGCTACTGCCAAGTTTCCTGTCATGAACTGTGACTTGTGGATAGGGAAATCAGATAATCTCCTTAAACAAAATATTTTTTTTCTAAAAGGAGCAACAAAGCTTCGGAAATCAAGAAACACCAGTTAACAAGATAATTTATTAAAAGCTTAACTATTTCTCCTCATTAATAATTCACAGAAACTATGAATCCTGCTTTTTTTCTATGGTATCGCTTCCTAACTGTTAGAATTCTTTTGCTATTTGAGCTTTCAGCGTTGGCAAAACAGCTGGGTAACTTTATCCAAAGCCTGAAATTAGCTTTGTCACAGCTATTATCTTGGGTGTTGTCCCAATTTACCAGATGCTTTATCTGGATCTATTATATGGATTCACTTGTTAATTTTCTAACAACCCTGCCAGTAAGCTAAATAAATCACGCAAGAATAAATGCCCAAATATTCCAATATAACTTTACAATAACTATAACTAGCATATATACAGAGTAATGAATTCTTATTTATCTGCATCACGTTCCTCAATCCACCCCTGTAGGATTCATTCTACGTAGTTGACATCCTCAGCATTTTCATTAGCAAGAAAGACATCTCACTGAATTTGGATTATCTGACATTAAACATCATGAAATTTCAACTGCCCAACAGTATTTATAGGTTATTTCCTCTTTTACCTGCAGAAAACTTTAGTTTCAAAACCTGGTTAGCACAATTAAAGTGTGTCAGTTTCTTCTAGCCAGCAATACATGGCATGCCTATGCACTTAGTACCACATCCAGACATTGGAGTTCTTAGCCCAGATGAATGTGCTTGCAGCAGGGCAGACAGTGTCCAGTTTTCAGCATTCCTGCAAAAAAAGTTCAGACTCAGTACTTCCAGATTAAAACCAGAGAACTTTTAGCCTTTCGTCACCATGGTCAATATTTCTGGGATCTGTAACTAAAAGCAAAATGAAGCAGCTATAGAAAATGTTTTCTCATCTGAATAAATGGATCTTCTTTACACATAGACATGTCAATAGTATTTTAGAATGTTACATTGCAGCCTATTTTTTTTTTACAGTGAGGTGATTTGAGTATTTGCCAAGGAATCCTTTATCTAATCTAGAAGTATCTAATCTAGAAGCATCTTTATCTAATCTAGAAGCATCATCATTCCAGAACCAAACTTCTTCAGTTTCTTCGTGTTAATTTATTCAAAACATACTTAGTTCCACCATAGACCTAGCGTCTTGCTCTTGATGGGCCAGATTTGCCATTCATAAACAGTGCAATATGTACTTCTACAGCAGTATTTACCGGTGTTGTTCAGAATACAATCTTCACAGTAAATCAGATAGAAGAATCATAATAACCATTTTTGATGGTTTACACCAATGCACGCAGCATGGGCGGCAAACAGGAGGAGCTAGAAGCCATTGTGCAGTGGGATAGCTATGACTTAGTCGCCATCACGGAAACATGGTGGGATGAGTCTCACGATTGGAGTGCTGCAGTGGATGGCTATAAGCTCTTGAGAAGGGACAGGCGAGGAAGGAGAGGCGGTGGGTAGGAGAGGTGGTAGCCCTGTATGTTAGGGAGTGCTTTGACTGTCTAGAGCTCAATGACAGTGATGATGAGGTCGGGTGCTTTTGGGTAAGGATGAGGGGGAAGGCCAACAAGGCAGATATCCTGCTGGGAGTCTGTTATAGACCCCCTAACCAGGATGAGGAGTCAGATGAAATATTCTACAAGAGACTCGCAGAAGTCTCACAGTCGCTAGCCCTTGTTCTCATGGGGGACTTCAACTTTCTGGACGTCTGCGGGAAATACCACACAGCAGAGACGAAACAGTCGAGGAGGTTCCTGGAGTGTGTGGAAGATAACTTCCTGACACAGCTGGTAAGTGAGCCTACCAGGGGAGGTGCCTTGCTTGACCTGCTGTTCACAAACAGAGAAGGACTGATGGGAGATGTGGTGGTCGGAGGCCGGCTTGGGCTTAGCGACCAGGAAATGATAGAATTCTCGATACTTGGTGAAGTAAGGAGTGGGGCCAGCAAAACCGCTACCATGGACTTCCGGAGGGCGGACTTTGGCCTGCTCAGGACACTGGTTGAGAGGGTCCCTTGGGAGACAGTCCTGAAGGGCAAAAGGGTCCAGGAAGGCTGGACGTTCTTCAAGAAGGAAGTCTTAAAGGTGCAGGAGCGGGCTGTCCCCATGTGCCGTAAGAAGAACAGGCAGGGAAGACAACCGGCCTGGCTGAACGGGGAGCCCTGGCTGGGACTCAGGAAAAAAAGGAGAGTTTATCACCTTTGGAAGAAGGAGCAGGCAATTCAAGAAGAGAACAGGGATCTCGTTAGGTCGTGCAGAGAGGAAATTAGAAAGGCACAAGCCCAGCTAGAACTCAACCTGGCCGCTGTCGTGAGAGACAACAAAAAATGTTTTTACAAGTATATTAATGACAAAAAGAGAGCCAAGGAGAATCTCCATCCTTTATTGGATGCGGGGGGGAACATTGCCACCGAGGACGAGGATAAGGCTGAGGTACTTAACGCCTTCTTTGCCTCAATCTTTAACAGTCAGAGCAGTTATCCTCAGGGTACTCAGCCCCCTGAGCTGGAAGACAGGGCCACAGAGCAGGATAAACCCCCCATAATCCAAGAGGAAGTAGTTAATGACCTGCTACGCCACCTGGACGCTCACAAGTCTATGGGGCCAGATGGGATCCACCCGAGGGTATTGAGGGAGCTGGCGGAGGAGCTTGCCAAGCCACTCTCCATCATTTACCAGCAGTCCTGGTTAACGGGGGAGGTCCCGGACGACTGGAGGCTTGCCAATGTGATGCCCATCTACAAGAAGGGCTGCAAGGAGGATCCGGGGAACTACAGGCCAGTCAGCCTGACCTCGGTGCCGGGGAAGATTATGGAGCGGTTCATTTTGAGGGCGCTCACAAGGCGTATGCGGGACAACCAGGGGATCAGGCCCAGCCAGCACGGGTTCATGGAAGGCAGGTCCTGCTTGACCAACCTGATTTCCTTCTATGACCAGGTGACCGCCTAGTGGATGAGGGAAAGGCTGTGGGTATGGTCTACCTGGACTTCAGTAGAGCCTTTGACACTGTTTCCCACAGCATTCTCCTAGAGAAGCTGGTGGCTCACGGCCTAGACAGGTACACTCTTTGCTGGGTAAAAAACTGGCTGGATGGCCGAGCCCAGAGAGTTGTGGTGAACGGAGTTAAATCCAGTTGGCAGCCGGTCACAAGCGGTGTTCCCCAGGGCTCAGTTTTGGGGCCGGTCCTGTTCAATATCTTTATCAATGATCTGGACGAGGGGATTGAGTGCTCCCTCGGTAAGTTTGCAGATGACACCAAGTTGGGCGGGAGTGTTGATCTGCTCGAGGGTAGGAAGGCTCTGCAGAGGGACCTGGACAGGCTGGATCAATGGGCTGAGGCCAACTGTATGAGATTCAACAAAGTCAGGTGCCGGGTCCTGCACTTCGGCCACAACAACCCCAGGCAACGCTACAGGCTTGGGGAAGAGTGGCTGGAAAGCTGCCCAGCAGAAAAGGACGTGGGGGTGCTGGTTGACAGCCAGCTGAACATGAGCCGGCAGTGTGCCCAGGTGGCCAAGAAGGCCAATGGCATCCTGGCCTGTATCAGAAATAGTGTGGTCAGCAGGAGCAGGGAGGTGATCGTGCCCCTGTACGGGGCACTAGTGAGGCCGCACCTCGAATACTGTGTGCAGTTTTGGGCCTCTCACTACAAGAAGGACATTGAGGTGCTGGAGTGTGTCCAGAGAAGGGCAATGAAGCTGGTGAAAGGCCTGGAGCACAAGTCTTATGAGGAGTGGCTGAGGGAACTGGAGTTGTTTAGCATGGAGAAGAGGAGGCTGTGGGGAGACCTCATTGCGCTCTACAACTACCTGAAAGGAGGTTGTAGCAAGGTGGGTGTTGGTCTCTTATCCCAAGTAAGTAGCGATAGGACGAGAGGAAATGGCCTCAAGTTGCGCCAAGGGAGGTTTAGACTGGACGTTAGGAAAAATTTCTTTACTGAAAGAGTGGTCAGGCCTTGGAACAGGCTGCCCAGGGCAGTGGTTGAGTCACCATCCCTGGAAGTATTTAAAAGACGTGTAGATGAGGCGCTTAGGGACATGGTGTAGTGGGCATGGTAGTCTTGGGTTGACGGTTGGACTTGATGATCTTAGAGGTCTTTTCCAACCTTTATGATTCTATGATTCTATGATTCTATAACCTTGGCATTTTATAGATATAACTTAACTTTTAAGTTCTGCTATGTACTTCAAACTAATGTAAGGAAGTCAGTGATAATTCTTCAGAACTCTTCATGACAAAACTGTCAAAAATCTTTTTGCAGGTGTAACACTGGACCCTCAAAAACATGTTAGCTATCTTGGCATTCAATCCAAGTTAATAAACTCATTAACTGTAGATCTCATATAGAAGATTTAATTATCTGCATGCAAAACAGTAGTTGTCCTAAAAAATAGAGAGAAGTTCATTTCTTAAACCATAGAAGGCCCAAAATATAAACTCTTCGTATTGAATACCTATTGTGTCAGCTATATCTATCACAGTTTTAAATTAATATAATAACTGTAAGGCACATGACTGTTATTCTGCCATTGGTAAGAAGCATTATGGTCTGAGTCTTCCCTAATATCCCTTAGCAAACAATTTTTAATACATAGGGGTTAAAAAAAAGAAAGAGGAAAAAAATGTTTCTTCAGGTGGCTGTAAAAGAAATCATATTAGATTTGTTGCAATTTCCAACAAATTGCTACTTATGACAGGGCCGTATTTGCATCCAGCATCTCTAACTGGTTGCTATAAAAGGATGTGCAAAATGTTAGGGTGTTCTTTAGCCACTAAAGGCTGTTTATCCACATTGATTTTATAAGATGATCCCCTTGGAGCTAACTAAAAATATATTGTTTCTCAACATGATGCAGTACCTTTGGATAGGCCTCCTCATATTCTACACGGCAGGTGTGAAAACGTAAATCACCTCCTGCAAATACCAAATAGATTCTCTGTATTCATCCTCAGTTGCAGAATCCCACTTAATCACCTCAACTAGTTACTCTGTCTTCATCAGCTGTGTAATCTGAGTTCTGAAAGTTTTCTTTAGGCCTTCCATCTTCCTCCTTGAAATAGCCCTATTTTTCTCTAGGATTCTTTATATTATAAGAGAAACAAAGAGTTTCCCATATGATGTCTGCTGGGGGTTAACTCAAAAGTTTCTCAGATTCATTCTGGCCTTTGGGATTTTCAAATAACAACAAGCTTATTTTAAATTGTCACACACAGCTTGTGCAAACATCCCTGGGCATAATCAATGTAATTTATTAAAAACTATTCCAATCATTTCCAATTATATGTCTCAGGAATCTATCTGACTAAACGATTAGAATTATTCATTCTCATTTGTTTCTCATCTGTGAGCAGTTTGAAATGCCTGATTTTCTATTGAAAACAGGGCAGTGACCAGTGAAAACATCTGGGAGTACTTTAACAAAATCTAATTCTCTTAGGTTGTTTTACTAATACCCAGTCAATTAGGAAGTGGTGGATCTTTTTCATAATGAAATTCAACAGAATCATTTACAAGCTGCTATAGTCCCAAATATTATTCTTAAAACTAAGTCCAAAGAATTTAATTAATATCAGCTCCCTAAAATAATTAACTCAACCTTAAAAATAAGTGGCTGAAATTGATCAAACCTCCTCAGGTCTTGGAATTCAATGTTAGTTTGGTAAAGGACATTTAGCATGCATTTGCTAGAAAGGGGTCGTGTCAGCATTTCCTTGCATTGTGAGTGTGTTTTTTTGAAATGGTATTCAAAGGAAAATTGCAAAGAAAATGAACTGTTTATTTCCCATCTATTCCTATTGAATTTATTATCATATATTAACAATAAATAACAGTAATTAATATCTGACATTTATTAGCTATAAAATTCCTTGGAACATTAGAAATCTTGGAGTTTCCTAGACTTTTACAGTCAGAGATGCACTGGAGGAGGAATTAAATTTCAGTACATGCAAGAAGAAACAGCAGGAAGCATTACAGAAATGAGACCACATGTTAATCCATGTTCCTTTAGCAGAAACCACTGTTATGAGGCCATGTTCCTTGTGATCAAATCTTTGACTATAAGCTTATTCACTAGAGGAGACTTTAAGAGCACATATATTGATCTGTACAGATATCCCAAGGACTTCTATCAACCTTTCAAGGTCTATTTGGTTCCTACATGCTTTAAGGAAATACCTGAGGTAAGGTACTCTTGTCTGAAAGACAGCTGGAAAGGCCACATAAGTAGCAAAGAGAAGGTGAAGGTTTTAGACATATTCTCCCTTCTTCTTCTCAAGCCAGACATTATAGAATGGTATTACAGGGTGATATTGTCTGATCCTTTGTAAACAGGAATCACGTGTGCTGCAGGAACCTCACGTTATATTAAGGTTCCCTTTACATGTGGTTTTAAAAATGATTGGATGTTTGAAGAGGTGGTAAATTTTTATGTGTTGCCAGAGTACAACAGGTTACATCTAGCCACTTAGAAGATATTTTGATGATGTTCTCACTATCAGCTTCAATACATACTACTGATGCCTCTCATTTACTTACACTTCATAAATCAAATCTGATGATAAAGTGATCACTGAAACCTCTAAACTGTCTCTTTGGCAACCCTGTTATTCTTAGACTAAGAGGAATAGGAAAGGGCAAGGTATTTATTCTCTCTCATGTAGGCGTGATCTAGTCTTATTAATTTGAAGTTATGAAATTGACAGGACAAAACTGACAAAGATTGGACTTTAAGATTCCAGTAGGAAGGCAGGGAGGTGAGGAATTTTTTCCTCCAAACAAAAGATCTTTTACAAATGAGGAGGAGTAGAATAATATTGCCCTGAAAAAAAGATAATTCAAAACAAAACAAAAAGACAAAATGCCAAAATAAAACAATCAAAAACCAAACCAAAACAAATCCACCAAATGCCCCCAAAAAATGCATCTTCCAGAAGCATGAAAATTTTTATTCAGGGAAGAATCTCAGAAGATTTTTTGTATGAAGTTTTTATGAAATGTCCAAAATTCAGATTCTCATTTTAGATTTATCCACATTACATTTGTCAAGAAATGTGACAATACGGGAAACAAACATTGCATTTCTCAAACTGTCTAAATTGTCAAGAGAATGGTAAGTTTTAAACACATCAGTACTTAAAAAGTAAGTTTTTTGCTTTTGAAATGAGAGAAAAAATTAAGAATAACTATTAGGCTGTTAGGGAAGTCAGGGATAAAGTTCATTACCATCAGCTTTAAAGTGTATTAGAATGAAAATATGTCTGTGCCAGTAAAAAAAAAAAAAAAAAAAAAGAAAAGAAAAGAAAAAAAAAGGACATTAAAAATACTTTCATGTTTTGAAAGGAAAAATCAAAGGTGAAGAATTAAATGGATCTTCTGAATTAGTCACTTCTGTAGAAAAAAATAGTTGCAAAGCTCTAAACCTCTAAGTACTACTTCTCTGTTAAATGAACAGTTTTCAAAGACAGGATTCCTGTGGGTTTTTTCCTCTAGCACATCAGAAAAAATACCCTGAAACTGATGGACAGGAAACATTAAGGTGGTTATAAATCAAAGACTGTCATCATCCGCACATTGTTTGATACAAGTTTTTTTCCAGAGCCGTAAGAGTTATTGTGAAGCTATGACATACAGCTGCACACATGGTACCTTGCTATGCAGCACGACAGGCAAATCCTCACTGTAGAGAGAGCTCCCTTTTTATATGCATGGCTCAGAAGGAACTGGGGTAAAAAGACCATGACAAAGGGAGTGAAATCAGAAATAACTTTTATTCAAATTGTATGTTGAAGAGTGTCCAGATTGTTCTAGGCATCTTAAGAAATTATTAGGCTAAGTATAATTCTGGATGATGAACAAGGGTTTGTAAAGGGAATATTGTAACCAGTAAGCTCTTTTGGACAGAAAAGACTGAAAATGAGTGGACTTGAACTGAAGATGAGGTGAAAAGAAAGAAGAGAATGACCTAACTGATTAAGAGGTTGTTACTAAGCAGTAAATTGAAATAAAATCCAAATAATTACATGGACAGTATGTAATGTGAGGGGTGCACTCATTTTGAGACATAGTGATGAATTATTAAAGAGGGTATCAGTGTTCATAAACAGGTTTGTATAACTGCTGATTTAATTGATGTGCATCTCTGGGCAGCTCCAGCTTGGGACAAAAACATGTTCCTATCCATCTCCAATCTTTCTTTAAATATAAAACTATCCTTCGATACTGCCTCCCCCCACCCACCCCACCTCCCCATTTGGCATTACCTCCTTTACTTACCTATTTTATAACTTAGGTAGTTAATATTCTTGTGATACTGCAAAAGGACTTTATGCAATGTTTGTTTCCCTTATTGTCACTATTAGAGAGAGAAATATGCATAATATGGCTTATGCTTGATTAATTTTGCTTCTCTTGTCTCAGTCCTTGCAGAGATTGATATGACTGACTAAACAAATTGCTCTTGTAGTTTCATAAATTCTACAATCAAATGACGTCAATTGCTACTCAAAAAAATTCTTTTATTCACCGGGATTGTTTAATCTAAAGCCAAAAGAAATAAAACAGATCCATAGGAGTGCTGTTCACAAGCACATCTGCAACTTTTATTTTCATCAGTTGATGAATCAGACCCAGACTTGCTCTGTGCCTCAGATTTCTACATCAGCAACCAAAATAAAGAGGTGTCCCTGGACTGAGTTTTAATCACCAGCAAAAGTACTACGGTATGGTGCTGGGGACCTGGGAGAGGTGGGGGCTCCCCTGGGGCAGACAGGGCAGGGCAGGACCTCCCCAGCCTGGCAGCAGGGCAGGTGAGTGGTGTTTTGCACAATTGTATTCATGTCACGCTCATGTTTGAAGATGGTTTGATGATTCATGTCCCACAAAACTGCTGAGAAAAACCGTAATATTTACAGCTGTCGGTCAACATATTTTTAAAAGTTTGCCCTAAAAGTCTGGTACTTAGAGGTAGGGCAGAATCATTTGCAAAATGTAAGATGGGAGGAACCTTTGCTTCCAAGTCAACCAGAATTTATTTCACAGCTGTAACCAAAACACGATGCATTTATTTTCAGATATCTAATGCATTCCAAAATTTTAAACTCATTTTCTTCTGAGCAGCCCCAGGGAAGAGCTAAGAAACCATTACTCCTAAAGCTAAAAAATTGCATCACAGACTGGAAAATCCATTTAAGCTATACTTTCAATTTAGCAGTAATATCTGAAAGATGAACTTTCACAGTCCCTATTGCATCAAGTTAGAGGACACTCACATTTTTAATTTTCATTTAAAGACACAGAGTGAATTAGCCAACATATAAAGCTTTCTCTGTTTTATTACAGCTAGCTCAATCAGTTTTTTATAATGCGTATTGTAATGTAAGGATATTCCTAGCTAGGAATAAACCATGATTTTTGATCCCAGATGGATTTTCAGAATCTTTCTCATCTTTCACCTTTGAAAATCTTGTCCAATATACCCCTTGAAAGCATCCTTTCAGATTTGACTCTGAGCAGAAAGAGAGGCTCTTCATTTTGACTTTGTGAAGTAGAGAAGTCTGCCTGCCAAGATATGGACAAGGAAATTAAAAAAAACACACCTATATTTTTATCCCCATACAACTAAACAGTAGTTATTTTTTTGTTTGTCATGTTTGAAGATAAACTTCAGAATGCAAGAGCTACTGCCAAATCCAGTGGTGTTAATTGTGTATGGTTCAATGTGATATTGTAAAATCACAAATTGTTTTCAAATAGTGAATATGGAACTGCTTGGACTGTGTCAAAAGTAAAGAGAAGTATAACAGATTATATTTTTTCAGGAAAAAATAAATCCTGTACATTACCATAAACCTGGACTTTACCATAAAAAGCGTGTATCGTTTTATTTGTATTAATTTTTCTTCCCACCCCTTAAATTAATAGTTAGAAAACAGAACTAAGGAAAATTGTCAAGAATACTAGAGACAAATATGTAAAAAAACGTAGCTACCTAAGGCTGTTTAGAAAGAAATAGGTATTCTTCCCCCTAGAAAATAGTTTTTAAAAGGTAAACAAACAAAACCCTGACTTTTTAGAAGATTATTTTTGAAAAAAAAAAAAAAAAGAATCAAATACTTGTTGCAAAAATACTTGTTAACTCTTTCTTAAAAGATATTGAAAAAATAATTGGATGAATCCTTGTAGCTGGCACCTGTACAATATTTGCACTACTAACAAATTGTTTGATTTATTTGTTCTTTTTTCCAGTGGTAGGAAAAGTCCCAGTAGGAGGTGAGGCCAAATTGGATAACTGGATTCAATTTTCTCCATAATAAAGTTCAAATTTGGATCTGAACACAAACCCCAGTATTCTCTCTGCAAAAAATGATCCAGTCCTGATTGTCAGACTCCTTCATTTATACTATGCCCTGAGATTTGACCTTTTGAATTAAAACTGGAGAATTTTTTTGGCTCTCCTTTATTCCATGAGCACATAAAAATAAATAATTCTGTAATATTATTTCCAAAAATACACATTTAGTGATTAGCTACTGAATCAGTATTCAGAAATGTGAACCAGTTTCAATTTTTTATTCAATCTTTTAATACACCCCCTCCAAAGCTGTAACTCTATAAACCCCTAAATTCTAGGTAATAAGATGATGTGTCACCTGCTATTGAAGAGGGATAAAAGGCTGGTTGCACATTTGTGTCACCTCTAACCAGCAACTCTGTGAAAGCTATAAACCAAACAGAGGCAGAGAATCACCTGCCAGCATCTGCTGCTTCTGTTTCCTAAAAACAGACATCACCTCAGCAATAGGCAGATAATGGATGACAGCTGGGAGATGGTGAGGTTAGGCAACAAGCTGCAAAGCTATTTAGCTAAAATGTTAGGGACAAGAATTGAACGGTAGGATACATTCTACATATTTTAATATAGACCTGTTACCATGAGCAATTATATTATGACAGTCCTTTTCACCACTATTTTGTCAAAAGTTACCTTGAAATAATCTTGGCATTGACTCCATTTTTCCTATGAAATACTGTATTTATAATTAAATTGATATATCTGGTCTTGACCATCCTTTTTTTTTTTTTTTTTTTTTTAACTTAAGAAGCCCTTTTTTCTTTCAGATTTTTTTATCTTTCTGAATAAGAAAGGGAAAAAGTTCCTGTCTTTCTGGCAGGAGTTGCATACAGTATTCTAGATGAGATATATCAGTAGGCAAAATTCCTGATTTGACTTTTGTTTTCTGGACTTTTCATGTTTTCATTATGCTTCATCTACATTCATTGTTGTAATGGCCAACATATCAATATAGCTTTGTTTTGAAGTTTCTGTTGTGCCGCAGGATGGGAGTATAATTTTCAGTCCTTAAGATAAGTTTTTCATAATATTCTTACCTTCTTAATCATGGAGCTGTCAAAATAAAGTTGTTTTTTGGTTTGGTTTGGTTTTCCAAACTTATTATAAACCAGTAAATCTTTGAATTATATGTCGCTTACCAGGTGCTTTTTTGATTCTCTTTTTAAAATATGCTGTCTACTTTTTGATTGTTCTATTTTTTTTAAAAAAAGGTTATTCTTCTCTTTGCCATCTGTTAAATGTTTTTTGACAACTGCTTTGTATTATTTTGCAATTCCAAGAATAATATGTTCCCCAAAGACAATGTGCTTTCCAGTTCTCTGTGATATTCTCTTGGTATGTGAGAAGATTTCCATTACAGGTTTTAGCAGTTTAAATACTTGCCACCATGTTTTTTCTCTTTTTTTTTTTCCTCTCCCTCCCCCCCTCCCAACCCTCAAAAATGCATAAACTGCTTTGTTGCTTTTTCTTTCTTCAAACCCACAGTGTTTCATTACCTGGTAAAACATTTGTGACATGTATATATATCTAAGCCAAAACTTGGGTTCTATTTTAACTATGCAATAAATAGTTACCACTTCAGGGACAGCAAAAACTCAGGTTTTTATCTGAGATCTAAATTTTAAGTATCATGTTTTTAGTATCAGTTTCTTCCACCAATTTTTTAAATCTTTCTCATGTACTTTTTTATTAATAACAAGTTACTTTTTCAAATTCTTTTTGAAGTAGTCTGTGCTTGATTAAGAACGTGTAGTAACTACATCTGGATGACAACAAGTGCTACAATTTAATTTGTTATACTTTAAGCAATTTAACTAATTTCTCAGGTTGTTCTTGTTTCATTGGGGAGAAATGGAAGTAGATTTTGTATTAGCAATTAATTATGTAAAATCATGTTATTAAGAATATTTTTTTCTTTCTCTTTTCTAACCTTGGTTAGTAATTTTATGTGATCTGTTGAGATTTAGTTATGAGATTTTGTTTTATTTCATCAAAATTAATTGGTACAAGTTCAGGTGTTAAAACCTGCTGTTTAAAATTGTTAAATGAAAACAGGAATCCCGTCTTATCCAATTCCACACTGACTCAAACTAGTATATATTCTTGACTTTAACAGAAGGATCAGACAGTGTCAAGTGACTGCATTAAAGTTGAGTGAAAGTCTTTCATGAAATATTATAATGATGCTGCCCATCTTGCATGAATTTCACTGAGACCTTTAATCTTGACTGTTATACACCCAACAGAAAAGAAAGTATCTTACTCTTATTCTTACCATTCTGTGCTGTTTAGAAATTTAGATGAGAAATTCAGGGAATAGTGCAGTTGCAGCTTTCTCAGGTTTTGAGGATATTTTTAGGTGTTGGGTTTTTTCACCTGTTGACTTTTGGCAAGTTCTTTATCAGAGAATCCATTCCATATATGTATTCCTTCAGGAAGATGTATGAAAAAAAAAAGCATTCTCAGAACTTTGTAGTTGAATGATTAGCTTAATCCTTAGGTAGCAGATTATGCAAGAATTGTATTTTGATGGAGACATTTCTCATGTAATTCAAATTTTGTGGCTGCTTTTCCTTATTTTTGTAAAATAAATAAGACTGTATGAATTAATTATCCCTTTCAAATCTGTGACTTTCAGGTTTTGTTTTGTTTGGGATTTTAATTTTTTTTTTTTTAATATTACTGTTGTTCCAGAAAGAAAGAAACAAGCAAACAAAAAAAAAACCCAAGGGAAACTAAGGTTAAACTTAGTTGTTTGTTTTTTGCTTAGGATACACATTATGTGCCAAATGTAGTTAATCAAAGTTCTAAGTGGTATATTTTCATTCATAATAACATGAGCAGTGTTCAATACTTTAAATGTGATCTCACTAGTTTTTAAATTTAACTACTACTAATTCAACTTTATTCTTATGACTTGAGATATTGCTTCCTTTTTTTCTGCCTAATACTATGCATACTTCACTGTATTTGCTAAATAATCTTCAGTAGTTTTAAAAGCCTTGACTAATTACCTTTCTCTATTTTTCTGTTTTAAATTGCTCTGCATGTCAAACCACAAGCTTTTCTTAATACCAAATTAATTCTCACATTTTTTTAAAATTTCACATAATCTTGAAGTGAGAGATATATGACAGAAATGTTCTTGCCAGTACTTTAGTCCACATCACATTCCACTCGTGAATCATTCACCTGAAACTGAATTTAAATTAATCACTGTCAATATTTTTAATGCCAGACTTTTGCCTTTTGTGGTCATTGTGTAATGTGGTAATCTGCAAACTGCCTTGCTAAAATCAGAGAATTATGATAAGCATCTGAATCTTGGGCTACCTATATTAAATAATACTCTTCTAAATGTTTCAGGCTTTTCTCATGGTCAAAAGTCTCATAAATACCTCGATCCATTTCTTAAATGGAGACACTTTCATGATATATTTCACAGTATTCATATCCTGTGGATACAATTCACTGCCTCTGTTTAAAACAACTCCACCAAAAAATCAGAGCATCAAAAAAAAGAGCATCAAAACCAGATGCTCTTTTATTTCTTCTCACTATTTCCTTTAGGATCTGGGAATGTAATTAAGCTAGGCAGGGTACTTTGTCAACTTTTCATAGTTCTCATTTCCTGATTATCTGCTCTTGTGCAATTATGAGACCTCCATACTGTATTGACAGGAGCATCTATAACTAATGTACTGCTTGAATATCAAGAAGTTTTTTGTGTGAAGCATGTGATACTGTGAATGCAGAAAACAAGGCAGAAGTCAGTAGTGGTTCCCAGTTTTCATTGCAAAATATAGTTTAGAAGGGAGGAGCCCAGAAGAAATAGACCAATCATGCTTAGTGTCATAAGATTTCATTGCAATCCCTTTTCTAAGAGCTTCTATTTCTTTTTTGTTTTTAAGAACTTGTGAACTTTTTGAGAACTTCCCAGCATTTGTCCCCAAGCTGAGTGTGAACAAGTCACTTGTGTAAAATGGTGAGTTTCATCTTACCCGTAATTACCCGGTGAAATTAGAGCCAAAAATGTACACTTGAAATTTGATGTTCTAATAAGCAATACTAGCAGCTGACGTTTCTCTTAACTGAAGAAGTACTAAATATTCTCTTTTCATATCAAACTGCCCTCAAATATCACTCAGGATATGGCTATTTTAGTTCTGATGTATCAGTATGACATTAGAATCATCCAAGCAGGCTGCATTTCCAAAATCTACATTGGGAAATGTCTGATGAGTCAGATCTTATTACAATTTTAAACTCAGTTTCCACCTGACCTGTGCATTTCATAATACATAAGATAAAAAGTAAAGGTTACACTACAGAGCTATAGTCTGTGCCATTTTATTTACCAATTCAACATAAATATTACTCCCTGAAAAAAAAAAAAAGCAGAAGGACTGCCTATGGTGCTGAAATACTCTTATTTTCATTTCCCATCATCACTGATCAATATGCAGTATTATTACATGAAAACATGAATAGAAATTTAAATTTTGGAAAGAAAAGAAAAATATATACCTTAAAGGTAAAATAACATGTAGGAAATCCTGGCATTTTCAGAATAAAACCAAATGTACAATGTATAATGTAGTTGATGAAAATCATAAAATAGAAAAGAAAGGTACAAAAAAATCTGGACATCCTGTTCCATGAGTGCAAATTAAAAAGTTAAAAATAAAGACTCTCACTAAAGGCAGAATTAGACCTTTCATTTATTCATTGTGTGAACCAATTTATACCTAACTAGATGGCTTTTTTCTGTGGCTTGTCTGACTGTTACTGTCTTTTCATTTAATTGTACATTAGAAAAAAGCCTCTCCTCTCTTAGGTCATGATTTAGCTTGACATACACAATACAGTAAATTTCTGGGTTTTTTAGCTGCCCCTCAAGTATTTAAGAGTTTAATATTCACTAAATATGGAACAGAATTGTTAGCACCCTTTGTCTTAATTTATTTTTTCAATGTCACACTGCTTGTAATTTTGAATAACCGCTTTTATGTGCTGAGAAGAACAGTAACCATTGAGTATTGTGTTTTTCTTCAAATCCTATTTGTTGTTATGGAAACAGCATCCCTATTAAGCTTCCTGCTGTAGATCTTCTCTATAAGACATTATTTAAAATGTTCAACAGCAAAGGTAGAAGGATAACATTAACTCAAATAATACTTGGTTTGACTATTACTACTTCATACACTTAAGATGTTTTAAATAGACAATACACATGACAGTTACCAGACACTTCTTCAGTCTTCTGAAATTGAGTTGTTTTGTAAAATTTGACTAGTAATGGATTTTATATTTTTTTTAATCGGAGTCAAGTTTTAAAAAACTGCTGTCTGAAGTTTCACATGATTTCATGTGGTCCAGATTGTTTCAAACTGTAGAGAAGAACAGTACTGGCAGGATGCATGACTGTGTAAAGATGCCAGTGATCCAGTAAAGATGCCTTATGTGTACCAAGGAAGACTTCTTGTTAGGTACTGTTGTACTACTATTTCTTTGAGGAAATTACTAAGACTCGGGAATTTCCCATAAATGTTCAGTATTTTTTTAGGATAGAAGTGAAAGAATCAAGTACTCTTCTTTATATTTTTTAATTAAAAAAATGAAATTTGACAGCTGCTGTCTGGGTACTGTATGAGCACCTATCAATGTCTAGGTCCCCATCTGGAAGAGTTTGCACTCTGAGCATGCAAGAGAAACATGAATGAGGGGATAATTACAGTGCACAAGCGATAGTAGTGAATGATAGTTTGAAAG
The DNA here is from genome assembly GCF_964195595.1 of Calonectris borealis. NCBI lineage: Eukaryota > Metazoa > Chordata > Aves > Procellariiformes > Procellariidae > Calonectris > Calonectris borealis. Next base: position 26,610,015 of record NC_134352.1, on the reverse strand, counting down.
ATTTTCTCTGTGTGTGTCTGGGATGAGAATCAGTTTGGAGTGAGAACCTAAATGGAATCAGTGAGGAAGCAATACACTAAATAAAAAGAAATGAGAATGGAAAGAAGAGAAGGAGCAAGTAGCAGGCAAGGAGTAAATCAGAATGGAAACTGTTTAGAAATAGTGAGTTTGGCCCACAACTGGTTACCTGTGAACCCAGAGCAGTGCTCCAGAGAGGATCTGAGGGCAGGGGTCTTAAAAGGTAACAGAGAAAGGCTTGAGCAAATAGTAAAGATGAACAGGAAAAGTTTAAAAAAATGCTGAAGTTTATGGATCTCCACACTCCAATTTTTGCTGCTCAGTAAAGGATTGAACAAACTGCAATAACTGTGATGTTAAAAAAGGCTTGACTAAATGCTAGGGGTTTTCTGAATATCCAAGCTCCATACTTTTGTCCTCTGCTCTTGACAGATGATTTCTGTGTCTAGCTGTCTTCTGCTGTCTTCTCTCTGTCTGTGTCCCTCATGCATATACTGCTCTGAGTTCAGAATTTAACTGTGGGCCAAGTACTGACTTCCATTGCATGCAGCCATTTATTATGTGGATTCATTTACTGTAATCCTAATTCAGATTTTTTTTTACTAGCCTTGCAAGTGAACATCAAGAGACTGCACAGGAGTAAAGTGAACCCCATCAAGAGGAGGTAAATCATATAGTATTTCCTTTAATATCATGGCAGAACTTTAGCCAGAGGCTCCCAGGAACCTTGAATAGTCTCGTCTTCTATATCAACACAGCATGTGTTTTGTGCCAGTCTGCAAATGAATTGAACAGAGAAATGTATAATATGAATTTAAATATTAAAATATCTTTCTTTCACTTACTAATTAAAATAATACAGCCTGAAAGAAAAATTAATTCATTACTTGTAAGGTATAATTTTGGGTCAGAGACTATAAAAGCATGTGTGTTTTTTCTATATACACTAAAATGTATGTATCTATTATTGCTTCATTTTACCACATTGAAAAATATGACTATACAAATCAGTGTCAAATAATAAACACAACAAATTCTTTTCAAGTTTGAACCAAAGGACAGTGCATCAAGCAGAATCACTCACTTTGTAAAAAAATTATTTGAATTAGGTCCTAAAGAGAGTTATATTTCATGATTAATTTTGTTATGTTCGCTCTTTCATTTGGCATGAAGAGGTTTGGTGGGAATTTTACAAAATTCCATTCTGGCTTTTGAACATTTTAAAATCTGCATTAAAAATAAAATAAAAATTACAGTGACAACATATTAGAAAGGGAAAATTAACAGAAATTACTAGTTAAGCTAATATCAATGATCTTGTACACTTTCATGTCCGAAAGTTGCTAACAAGAGACAAACATCTTGTTGAAATATAAGGAAGGCATGTAGTACAATTCGGCATAGTGCACTGAAGTCCCACAGGAATGATTATATGTAACTTAGTTTCTTCTTGTAGCTTATTGACCACTAATCTAGCTCTATTTACATCTTAGATTAAGATGGGTAATTCCAGGTTTAAAATTATACAAGTTTTTTGAAATGAAGACACAGCAAATACTATTTTATAGTACACAGTTTAAAACAAAGTACAATGACTGGATTTTCTCATAATTGAGGTCTACTGAAAAAGACAATTTTCCTTTGTGAGATTTAAAGATATCTCGGTATGGATTGTGGTATTATAATTCAGTACTGTGCAGTCCAACATCTCATACTACATTGTTTTGACACTGACAGTGTTATTCTTGTCAATTGCTTTTGAGGTTTACACAACATCATGTTCCAAACTCTTCAACAGAGAAATGTGATTCAGAAAAAAAATCATGTGTAACGAAGAGAAAATGGACTACAGTATGTAATTTAGCTATTTATTAAAGTTGAATCTTAAAGCCTACGCAATTGATTTTAAAACAACAGCTAAAGGAATTAGCCTGTTCTGTCTTTATTCTGATGAACCTAGGCATTTTCTTTGGAGATGACAAGATACTGATTTTGTAAGATTCATATGGAATACTCTAACAATGGTAATTTGATATTTAAATCATGTCACATTCATCTATTGAGCAAAATATGATGGCTGACATAGTCTAAAAAATAAGTCTTTAAACAGAAGAAGTAAATTTTGTTCTCTGGTATATATGCAAACGTCATAACCTTCAGAGAAGTTCTACACACAGCCACATCAAGATGTACACATCAAGCTACAGTTTGGCCCATTGTGCTAAAATATGTTATCCTATGGAGTAAAAAGAAACCATTATGGGGAAATCATTGGTGTAATAAATAATGCACAAAATACCTCAAGTCCCAGAGTCCGTGTTGACTTTTAATATAAGTTCTTAGCAAACTGGATTTTATATTCCTGCATTAAAGCCATATAGTGTTCTGTTACCACACTAAGTTTCTTTGATATTTGTGAGTAAATGAAGGCATTCTTTCTCTTTCTGTTCCAGTAGAACTAATTGGATTAAATCAAGCTAATGAGCCTAATACAGACTAATTAGTGTAGACAAAGCACTAAAGAAAGCAGAAATCTTTTAATTTAAATGATCACAGTGGCCACAGAACTACTCCTTCAAAAGGACCCTTTTCTGTTCAAGCTTGGATCCTAGCCAGAGATACAATATAAGTTAATACCACGAGAGATCGTTTAAGTGCTGTTATTAAAGAGACTATGATTGATGGAGTTTGTAGCTGGTAATGTGCTTCCCCTTTGGCTGCTCAGTGAACATCAGCAACAGATCAATATTGCATCTGCATGACAATAGCCATGTGGAAAAAAAAAATACACTTACCTGTAGATTAACATGGTTGCTAAATTACTGTTGTTTACTAAATTCCCTAATCCACCCCCTCACCCCACCCCCCACAAAAACGTGACTATATTTCCTGTAAAATAGTGAGCCGGTTTGTCACTCTGTCTCCTGTGGCTTCAGTCCAGTTGGAGTTTGCCGGCTCCTGTCACTTCCTCATATTGCAGAGGGAAGACTTTCGATTTCACTGCAGCAAAGGTAACACTGTGATTGTGCTGGAAAATTCAAGAAATCACATCTTTGTGACCTCTTAAAATTGCTTTCAGTACATATACTTTTCTGATTTAGCCTGTGGTAATAAACTCAGCTAGATGTGTTGAAGACATGTCAAATTATGAAAACATAGTACTGTCGCTACTGGTCTGAATTGGTGAATCCAACTACAATGAGCCAGAGAATATCCCCTTGTTTTCTCTTCTCTGTGAAGGCTAACTGATGTACATTGTTTGCACAGAAAGTATTTCAGCAGCTCAGTTTGCAAAGACAGGTTGAAATCATCAAGCATATGTACATAGCTACACCACTTTATTCAGCTGGGTAAACAGTGCCTATATATTCTTTTGAGGATAAGATCAAGTATCCTCCAGATCTGCCTATTTGAACAGTATTGCGTGAAGAGATATGAAGAGATGAATAGCAAGCACCATGGAAAAGGATTTCTTTTTTATATGTAGTATCTCAAACGGATATAGCAAGCATCACTTCTTAATGTGATAAATTACTCTTATTCATGTGGCAACACCGCTGGTGTAAGACCCACCCTTTAGCATTATATTCCCTTAAACTGGCTTAAATTTTGGCTCTGTTACTTTGATCTCTATGGGATATTTATTTTGATCTGGTAAGCTCCTCAATTCCTAACAAAACAATTAGAATTAAAAAGAAGGGATTATGAAGGTATAAAGCTTAGCAGGAATCAGATTCTAAATATGATCTGAAAGGACATTTCTGGTGTAAATTTTACTTATTAAATTTGAATACTTTTAAAACTGAGCTTCTTAAATAACATACTAAGCTCATAAGTAAAATTCTTATTCAAATAGTCAGATTTTGTACATTCTTTGAAGGTTTATTAAAAATGCATCTGAGTTCATTTATAAAGATTTAGTGACCCAACACTAAATGGGGTCTCATAAAATGTGCTGTGCCCTCTGGAAATGTTAGCTCCGGACTGTGATTTACAAATTCTGATTTGGGAGAACTTGCTAAAGTGCCTGTCCTTGAATTTTAAAACTCTCTGTGCAAAGCTACCTTTATGAAGATTCATCAGTTGGCTAAAGCTGTTTCTTGTGTCTCTCCTGGTTAGAATGTTACAGGAAAAAATACATTTTCAACATTAAATATTTTGCATTTAGAAAGTATCTGACAATTCTCATGTCTTATTAGACTTCATTAACTTAGCCTTAATTTTAAGTTCATTTTTGAAAGAAAATGCATAGAAAAATACTCTTTTAAAAGGTTTGTTTTCACCTACCAATGTATTACAGAAACGAGCACATTTTGTTCATCAAATCAGAAGACATTTATCATTGTTTAAAACTTCAGTGAGAAATGAAGGCAGCTATGCATGTTAGCCTGTACAGAATGTTCATTAACTGCTTATATTTCTAGGTTTACTAGAAACTATTAGCATGTTGCTGCAGTCAGCTGGAAATGGCCCTTTTCTTCCAATCCCTACTGAATATTTAAGATTTCTTATGTGGATGGCTCTCTCAGGTAACAGGTATTTATTCACTAAATTTTGGCCAGAAATCAGAAATTTCAGTGCTGGCCTTTTAAATGTTACCTTAGAAATGAGCTGTTGTTCTTTCTGGAAAGCCTTTCATGTAAGAGTGGTACACATTGCATTATGCAAGTGACTAATGTTCCATTTGAGTAAGAAATTTGTATTGCACAAATACAACTTTTTTTTTTGTTGCAGTTTTAAAACAAATAATCTCTTTTTTTTTGTTCTAATGGTACTATACACACTAGCGAGAGTAGACTTGTATTAATATTATTTTGTATTTCTCAAGTACTTTGAACTATTTGGGCAAAATGGACTCTAATTCTCACAATAGTTTCAGATGTAGGTAAAGTAGCATAGTCTGAATATTTAAATGGAGAAATGAAATACAAAGCATTTAACAGTATTTTTTTCAGAGGTTACAGAGTAACCTGTTAAAACAGGATTTTTTTTTCAAAGTTGAGGTGAGCAATCCAGTGTAATTAAAGTTCAATTTCTTTTCCCTCCCCTATTCCTAAGGATTTTTGAACTTTGGTAAGTGGTTTTTAGCACTTGGACATTATTCTATTCTGCAACATTACTGTTTCTGCAGTAGCACTTATAGGCTGGTTTTGGATGCTAGTACTACACTAGAAATCATGACGCGCTACAGATGCAAGCAACCTGCAGTGAGAAAAATGTACGGTTAGTGAAAATAGGTATCTCATCAAATTTACCAGACTTGCTGTTAGAGAGATATTGCAATTGAGAGTGTGACTGCAGATTGCATTAACCCACCGTGGTTCAGTCAGTGTCTCTGACCCACACATCCTCCTCCAGAAGAGACCTAAGATTATCTGTGCTCTCTTTCTTTATAGTGTTAGCTCTAGCATTTTAAATGGTACTTTACAGAGTCTGAGTGCCTTTCTTCCTGAGGAAATAATGAATTAGCACCTCCTGGTACAAAACAACACCTACACTAGAACCTTTAAGGTGCCCATGGATCCATCATTCTTGTGCTAACCTGTCCATGTTCCAGCAACCTGAAAAATCTGCAGAGGGTGAACCATTCAGTCTACCTGGAATTTTCAGAAATAGAATAAAAAATGACACTGACACTTCTTCTAGGCAGCCTCACTCTGCCACTAGCTTTATTTCCATAAGCAATGCATTAATTAGCATGATGATTAGCAGAAATGGTCAGGCTTCACTTTTTGGTTTTTATTAGAAGTCAGCTTGTTGAAAGGAAATTTTGAACGGGAACTTGTCACCTGAACAATTTTTTTAAATTAAAGAATATTGAAAGCTTTTAAGTATTTTCAGAATGAAATGGCTCATTCAAAAAAAAAAAAAAAAAAAACAACCCATACCAGGTTTTTATTTTCATTCTTGCTAAAAATAAAGTGTATTCAAAATTTAAAAATTTAAAATACTTATTTAAGCTTAATGGCTGGAATTATTATTTTCAGCATGAAAAAGAATGCCAAACTCAAAATGAAAAATAGGGGGGAAAAAAATCACATTTTTTGCACATTGATGGCTATAACAATTAATTCCTTTAGGTCTTTCTTCACACATTCAGACAGAACCAAAAGCGAGAAAACATTTTTTCAAACATGGGGTCACCTAACCACCTGTTTAATAGTTATCTACCTTTTTCACATGCAAATGTTGATTTTGTTTTCCAAAGTATATAAAAGCATTTCCAATGCTGGTGGTCATCATAAGCAGTGAGACAAAATTCTATAGAAACATTCTGTTCTATATTAACATATCAGGGATAAAATGACAAACAGATAGAATATGTCTTAATACTTCACAAGACTTTTATTGCTTTTGTCACATAGTAACATCAGCATACAAAGGTCTTACTAACTGCACTCCAGGAAACCTCACAGTGCCTTTTCAGTGTTATGTTTCAACTCACAGATTTTGTTGTTTTATTTTTATGGCTGCTTACCTTGCATCTTACTCTCAGTTCTTTTCATAAATGGGGCTATGCAGTTTGGTGATGTGACCTTCTAAAGTTTAGGGAGTAACTCAGGAACTGTGCATACTGAGTTAAAAGCAATGCAATTGTAGCCAAGTTTCTGACTTTGAAAATGAGAGCCCAGCTAACGACTAGATTTACAATAACATGACATTGTGGTTGCTGAATTTTCAGCAACCTGTATATTATGCAAACAGCCTTCTGTCAACTCAGGAAACAAGAGGTCTCAGCAAGCAAGAATATGTTGATGCAACCAAAGCTAGAATTAACATTTCAAGGTCTTCCAGAGACAGCATTAGCCTCAGCAGCATAGCATCCGAGAAATAACAAATGAAACTTTCAGAATATTGCAAAAGTGGCTCTCAGAGGACAGCTCAAGTCAAATACAAAAAAGAAGATTCCTAGCAGACAGGAAAGGGACAAATGTGTTACCATCAATCAAGACAGATTGCAAGGGTACAGCTGGTGGTTTGCTTACTACAGTAGAAACTCTTGCCTCATTTCCAAAAAGTTAAGAGATGTGGGGAAAAAAACAATCTCTAAGTGAGAGAACATCTCAAAAGTGCTACTTATTACTCAGTATTTATTACTCTTCCTATACACAGTGAAAATGTTCCAAAAAATATCCGAGACTTGTGCGTTGTGACAAGGACACTAACTGTTTCACAGGGGAGGGAGACAGTTATTAATTTAATGACTTCGAAGAAAAAATGTCACACAGATCTGTCCTTCATGCTTCTTGGAACCAACCACATTTTTTATTTCAGTGGGCAGTGCAAAACGCACAAATAAACAGAGCAGACATGATATTCAAAGCATTCAAAATTTCCGTCAAAGCTTTTTCCACTTTTGTCCCAGGAATCACCAATGTTCAGCCAATCTATAAACACGAGTAGGGAAAGCATACCTGAGGTCCTGTTACAACATTATCAACTTCTGCAGCAAACTTCTGGTAATATTTAGAAAATCATACTACGCGTCACTACAGTAACTGTGAATAATCTGAAGGTTAGTGGTAATGTATACAGGTAAAGTAAATTATTGATCTTTTTGTGTATGTTTTAGACATATGACTGTTAATTTACCTGTCTGACATAATATTTTAGATAATGAGGCATTTCTGAACTTCCAAAAACCCAACTATTCCTTATACTTTGATAATTTATACCATCAAACCCCAAAAGATTAAGACTTTTTTTTCGGTTGGTGTCCTATCTCAACCATGGTGTCCTCAGATGCAGTTTGGGTCCCCATCTCTACTATCATGTCCTCAGATGTAGTTTGCACCCCGGTCTCAGTCACGGTATTCTCACAGGTGGTTTGGGTCCCTGTCTTAACCATAGTCCTCTGATAGTACTGAACAGTGGCTCAGTGAGCACAGGCCAAGCCCCAGTACAGTGCTAGAAGCTGCTCGTTTTCACTGGGGTAGGCAAGGCACCCTTCTATCAGGTGGCGCATCCGTTTGTCACAGTTACTTGCCTGTTCAGGTGTAAAGTCCCAGGCTATGGGAGGTGATAACTGACCTAGGAACCTGCCCAAATCTTTCCACACACCCTGCCACCCAGGGACCAGCCTCCTCAGGGCACATTTCAGTATTGCCTCACCCAAAAGTTGTCTTTTCTTACACCAGGATGACACCAGATTCCACAAACCCCATAATATGTTAACAGTGTTAATTAGTAGTATTAAACAACTCACAAAAGGGTGAACAAGGACCTCGTGAGCCTGCATAATAAAACCACCCACATCAATCCAGGGTAGGAAGAGGGAGATGTATTCCCTCGTCCTCTCCACAAGGTAGCTCCCCCAGCACAATAAGGCCGTCAATGCCAGGGCAAAGCACATAGCCATTGTTTGTACTAACATGTTCCCAAGCTCAGTAAAATAAAGAGATAAGCAGTGCAGCCAATAAACTCTGTGACCCGCACAGAAGCTTGGCACTTAATAAATACTATAGCTATAACATGCTTAATACAAAACTGCTGTTGTATTGTGCCCCACATTGGGTGCCAAAAAGGACTGTGGTGGTTTGACCTTTGCTGGAGCCAGGTCCCCCACCAAGCCGCTCTATCACTCCCCACCTCAGCAGGACAGGAAGGGGAGAAAATAAGACGGAAAAACTCTTGGGTCAAGATAAAGGCAGTTTAATAAAGCAAAAGCAAAGACTGTGAATGGAAGCAAAGAAAAACAAAAAAATTATTCTCTACTTCCAATAAGCAGGTGATGTATAGCCACTTCCAGGGAAGTAGGGCTTCAGTACATGTAGCAGTTGCTCCAAAAGACAAACGTTGTAATAACGAATGCCCCACCCTCCTTCTTGTTTCTCTTAGCTTTTATGGCTGAACAGACATCATATCATATGGAATATCCCTTTGGTCAGCTTGGGTCAGCAGTCCTGGCTATGTCCCCTCCCAAGATCTTGCCCGCCCCCAGCCTATTGGCCTTTGGGGGTGAGGGGAGGGAATGTTGGAGAGACAGCCATGATGCTGTGCAAGCACTGCTCAGCAGTAACAAATACACTGGTGTGTTATCAACACCTTTCTAGCTACCAATACAAAGCACAGCACTATGAGGGCTACTGTGGGGAAAATTAATTCCATCTCAGCCAGACTCAGTGCAGTTGGTTGGGTTTTTTGTCTGGTTGTTTCCCCCCCGCCGCCCCCCCCCCCCCCCCCCCCCCCCCCCCGCAGATGCAGCCTTAGTATTACTAGCATAGCATTATAGTAACAGCTTGGTAAAAATGAGTAGAGAGATGTGATAACTGAATTGGACAAAGTCATAGACTGAGATAGCAATCAGAGATCAATAATATGCATTTCATGATTGGTGAATTAATTTCTGGAATAGAAAACTTACATTAATTTTAACCTTAACATCTCTAATAAGATTAAAATTGATTTTAAATCCCACAATCTGAAATTTCAGCATCATGTTATAGGTAAATGTGTATCTGGATTGGTACTATTTTCAGTGGCTAGAACACACTACTATTAAAGTATATGAATAAAATAAAGGAGGAAAAGACTTCTAAAAAATAGTTTTTCTGAGCTGAGAGAAGTACTTAACGAATAGACTTCAGTCAGCAAATGGAAGTGACCATATGACCTTATGGACATTGCTTTTATGCAAATGGCTACGTTCCTCCAGCAACCTTGTGCAAAATGATTGTTTTCTGGGCAGCTATGCAGAGTCTCAGATGACACAGTGTATCATCCAAAGGAAGCACTCATTCCAAAGGATTAATTTATCCATGCTTGAGGCTGCCAGGTCTTCCCTACATACATATATGAATTCAATGTGACCTGACAATATAATAGTTAAATCAGTCTTACAACATGATAAGAATACTGATTTTAGGGGAATTACTGTGTATTCACAATACAAATGAAAAGAGAATTTTAAAAAAAAATCATAATAAAAAAAATACAATCTCTTATTTTTTTCATAAATGCTTCATTCCATATGTTCTATCATGCAAACCAACCTTGGGATACATAAAAACATTTTTGGTTTTGAGTCCAGTTACCTGTGTTTTGTCATCTTAAGTGACGTTTTTAACACTGTTTATGAAGTGAGCAAAACTTTGTTTTTTCTTTTCTTTTTTTTCTTTTTTTTTTTTTCTGTGAGTTCTGGATTATAGGTAGTTATTTTAAATAAGTAGCTTTTTTTTTTTTAAAATATCTGTTATAGCAATAATATTCTGAACAAAGTGTTCTTTGCTTTTACACATAATATAATACTTAATTCACTGATTCACAGTATTTCACTGATCCAATGCTGTTGACTAATACTCTTTAAGTCACAAATAACTATATTACTTTTCTTTTAGACATATCCTCTGATAATTGTGGTTTGATTCTTGAGACTACTTCTTCTTCCTTTTGTTCAACATACCTTGTAGCTTAGCGAAGGCACAAAATGAGTAGTGAGAACCAAATATCCTAAGTATCTTCTATTCTTTGAATGAGACCCATCTGCATTGTCAATAGAATAATGCAGGACCCATGTTGAGAGGAATATTTAACTATAGTAAGGTTTATAGATTAGACTTGGAATACAAAAATTTTTTTTCATAAGAATTTGTCAAAGCTGACTAAATGGTATTAAGCTCTGTAGGACAGCCACTAGACATACCCTAAATGCAAATCTGTATTCCACCCTCAAGGACAAATTTATCCTCTTGTTGTCCTATTAACTGTGATCCGTAGTATCTTACAAAATAATTACATACTTATGTAAACAGTTTTTTCCCTCAGAATCAAGCTGAAAGGCTTTTACCCCTCTCATGTTTTCAGATACAATTGTTACATTACTCATAATCTCATTTGAATTACATTAGCCTTTAATCCTTTGTGGGACTGCAGCTCATGGATTAGAGGGCTACTGCAAGCCATTAATTGCTGTCCTTAAACATCTTTTGAATTATGGATGAGTGACATTTTGAATTCTGCAATATGAAATTTAAAACACTGATAGCTATTTAAGTATTAATGATGTATTTGGTCTTACCAGTCATGTAATGACTGACTAGAAGAGTTAAAAGCTCTTAAATGTTATAGAGCTCACTGATTTAATGACAGTGTCTGATGACTAGAAACCCATGAATGACTCCTTCATGTCATTTCAGCTTGAAGAAAAGTTGCTTTCCTCAAAAACATCTTGGCACTCAATATTGAAACTGAAAAAGCACAGGTAAAAATGAAGATGGAAAATGTTTATCTGGTCTTTTTTTCTTCCAATAAGACATTGCCTCTACTCTACAGCATTTCTTCATGCTGTGCCCACATATTTTTTATTGTCTCAAGAAATAATTCCTAAGCCTTTTTCCTTAAGGAACAATTTCAGAAGCTAGTCATTCTCAGCGTCAGAAAGATTTTCTTGTTATTTAACTTAAACATTCTTTTCCTAATTCCATCTCATTACTCCTTTACCTACCCTAGGCAATATACTAATTGACTCTTCTCTCTCTTTGGTGTTTATATCCTTCAAATATTCGAGGAGGAAACATTAATTAAGCTTCAAAATGTTCTTAAGACCATTCCTCTGCTTTAAACAGTACTGTGTACTTATAACAGTGTATTCAGAGTTTGCAGGATAAATATCTAAGAAAGACCAAATAAAATTTAATTCCCCAGAGCATGCTACAAAAAAATGCTAGCTGCTTTTATGACAGTTATTGTGCAAGTCTTAGTGACAGCTCAGTTATTTGGAATATGTCCTACCAAGAAAGAAAATGTTTGCTTAAAACCTGAGATTATACAATGATCCTTTTTCAAATGTTGCCCTAACTCTTGGAGTCTCTGAGAATGAATAGCAATTCATGACTGATTAGAAGAATTCATTCATGGTGAAGTAAAAATAATGAGAAAACCAAAACAACAGCAAAAATATGCTAGAAATTTTCAAGGTTAATTCAAAGTTAATAGCGGAAAAAAGGTGTGATCTGGTGACAGGTGTTAAAATGTTAAAATTCTAGAAATTGAAGGGATTATTGAAAAATGATCATGCAGAATAGTGAAATCAGGAACAGTAACAGAAAAGATATTATGACTTACAAAATAAAACATACATATGATACATGTGCATCACATATAAAGCACAGCACATGTGTGCATCATGGGGAATTAAACTAGAAAAAGAATACTGCTGAACAGGATGACTAAAAAAGTAAAAAATATATCAAGGGAAAGGCATGTGTGGCATGTACAAGGATACAGAATATAAAGAACTTTTTACAAGTTACTGGATGAAAGAAAGCTAAAAAAGTTGTATAGACCTGATTGGAGATATAGAATTGATGACCCATAAACAACCTTAAAATTAAAAAAACCTAAATTTAAAAAAGAGAAATCTGTAGGGAACAATGTTTTTTAGCTTTATTACTACAGTATTAAGGAAATTAGATACCACTGTTTTTCTGAGTATTCACCAAAAGATAAACACACAAATATAAGAACAATATTTGTTGTGAAAAGCGCATAAAATATAATTATAGCTTTGGGAGTATACAATCAGCAAACTGATTACTTAAAGGTCTGTGTTAGTCCTGATACATTCTCTATAGATGAGTTTCCCAGTGAGTTCCCTAGGACATATCTCCAGCAGAAAATGAAAGACTGGATGAAATATACAGGTGTGGGGGAGTTAGATTTGTGATGGCTAAACTTTAAATATTATCTTTCAAGATGACAAGGATGGGTAAGTGTAAATAATTGAATTTTTATGAATGTGGTTTCTTGCAATTTTCTCTGCTAATAAACACCATAAAAACATGAAAATAAATAATACATTAGAAAAGAAAGCTTGATTAGAAGTCCATCAGAGTAGATAACGGACAAGTAGAGGCATATACGTTGTAAAATTTGCTGCTTCCCATTAACTCAGCTAAAACCTGGAAACTCTTACTCCTCCAAAATTGCTTATGCAATTGATAGATTGTTATTATTTTTTTTTTTTTCCTTAATGCAATCTGTACATACATGCTGAGTAAGTAAAAAGACTAGTCATTTCTCATGAAAGCAGAGCAGGTTATGAAGACGAACTTAATGCTTTGCTGAATAAATATGTGTTTGAGTGTGTTGTGTCTGAGGGTCAGAATTTGGATGGATTTTTTTTTTGTCTGGTGGATGGATATTGTTTTAAATATTGTTTGTTAACAAGCCTGTGACAATATCTGTGAACTGCAGAGCTGTCAAATATGATTAAATTACACAAACAAGCAGAAAATTAAGGATAAATGGAAAAAAATTAAAATTATTTCTTATATGTTAAAGAAGAAAATTTTATATAATTAGTGAGATGTTGTATCAAGTAACTAAGTAGGGGTATCTTCTTTCAGATAGCTTCTGACCATCAGAAACTAAAAAAAAAGTAGATAGATGGAGCATTTCTTTTCATCTTTCTCCATAATATAGAACGAAAAAATAAACAACAGCTGTACCAGGAGCAGGAGGTTAAAACTAAAGTTTGGCCAGATGAATTAGGACAGCTTATTGAGCATAAGCATATGGAACTCTTAATAGTAGATGTGGCTATTACCATAGTCTTCTGTGATTTCAACCATTTTTATTTTATTTGATCCTGGTTTAGTTGGTTTTTTTTTTTTCCAGACTACTAGTCTATGACATTGGGTTAAAGTATTGAGACTCACATTCACTGAGGTATAGAAAGAGAAAATGTGTGACATATTGAAAAGACACAATTGTGTTGGTAGCTTGTCATGTAGTAAAATGAAATCCATTTCCACTTGAGCCTAGACAGTATAGGTCTGAACTTCAAGGTGTTAATATTACAACACACCTTCTGACAACCCTGCAAAATAAGTGCAAAACCAGGTTACTATATTCTAACAGTGCTTAAAGAACATTTGTTGGAAAATATTTAAACTAAAGTTTAGAAGTCCTAAACAGCAACTGATATATTTTAAATACACTGTAGATGATTTTTGTATTGTTAAAGGAAAATAAAAACTACTTACAAAAACTTATACTGCACCAATGTTTCTATCGTAAGATAATATTACACTTGATGCTGTGAATAAACCATGTGACAAATGGGAAAGACAGATTTTTGCTAATATTTGTGAGAACAGAGAATTAATATTTAGTACATTTAGACTATTTGACAATACCAGAGATGCATATCTAACTGTACATCTACAATATGCTGGACTTTTATGAAATAAGTTTCTCAGGACAGATGCTATACATATTTTGTGTCAAAGAGAGTTAAGAAAAGAGTGGTTAGAGCAGGGACGGTGCCCTTAACTTTCTTGTGTCTGCTGTTTGATCAGTACCATTATTTAACTATTTGGAAAAAAATAGTCACCCCAAATATCCTTACTCCCAACAGCTGTTTCATGAGAAAGACTATTCAAGCTGACAGCTTTAACTCAAATTGGAGTTTACTGCAGGATGCCATTCCCTTTGAACAGGATGGACTTAATCCATTTAAAGGAAGAGAGAAGTGTATGCTAAAACATAGCATAAGTCACATACTGCTGAAACACAGCTCATTGTAGTAATTACAAGCATCTGTCTAATCTGTTTATCTGTCTGTCTGCCTATTTCCTTTCGTGTTTTGCTGTAATGATGTCAGACTGTCCTGTAACTAAAAATCTTCGTGCTTTATAAAAATGGAAAAAGAAAAATATTTTTTAATCCTGTTGTCACGTATTTTTGACTGCAGAAAGGAAAAACTACCAACAAAAGCAAAGACTCATATGTAATTCCTTAAGAATGCTGTGTGTATGAGCTGCAGGGGCTGACCACTGGATGGTGTTACCTCGTCATGTTTTATGCTTACTTTAGACAATTCTGTTTTTCCTGTTTATATATTGAACAAATATTATTTTTTCTCTTTTTGTCTCTCCCAGATTTTATAATCACAGCTTAACTAGAAAACATTGCAATTGTTATAGTCTAATTAATTTTTATAATTGCACAATCACTATACAAACAGGTTTGCAAACAGCAGAAGTTACTTCTCAAGTTTAACAACAAGAGTAGGTACTGAATAAACTAATTTTCTGATAAAGACCATTCTTATTCCACTAGATCTTTGAGCAATTCAGATAGATATACAACATTTTAAAACAAACAAACACAAATCCCTGTCATTCATTGCATGAGATAAAACCCAGCATTCTTTTGGGAACCTCATTGTGACTGTTGATGACATGTACTACATAGTGCTGCAATTGTAGGTGAGCTGGATAATTGATGTTCTCCGTACAACACCTTTGGGACTCTAGAGAGATAGACTTAGGTCCATGTTCACCGCACAGAAGATATTGGACACCAAGCCAATTAATGTCGGTTGTACTTCTGATTCCCTGAGTGTGGTGAGTATTTGCCCAAGTGTGGTGGTAATGTCACTAAGCTACAAAGCACTTGACAAGCTACTGATGATAAGTATGGCAGAACTACATAATTTTAATGCTATATTATCTATCTGTCTTTTGGGTTATTTCTGTGAGCCAACAGGAAGCAACACCACACTTTCCCTTTTGCGTGGAACTACTCTTTGTCCGGAACTACTATTTGTCCCTTTTTATTTGCTGGTTTCTTCCATCTGAAAGAAAAGCCACACATACTGAAAGTGTATTATTTGTGCTCTCCATTAGAAAATTTATCAGCATAGTTTAAGTGAAAGGTATGTATGCATATACTTGAGGGAAGATTTTGTGACATCTAGGCATCTCTTAAAGCTTCATTGCCGTTCTGATTCTGATTTTGTTTCATATTTGTCTTTTTTCTTTTATGCACCTTTTAGTGCATTGGTATCTGTTAATGTTATAGAGGTAGATTTTTAGGGACAATACATTTTATGTTACAAAAGTCAAAATAACCTAACATAAAACAATAACTGTTACCCATTAATTGTTTCCATTCATAATCCACAGGAGCTACTTTCTAACAAACGATCTTAATTTAGGCAGAAATCTTCCATTCAGTTAAGTCATGTGTTCTGAGAGGATTATTATTCTACATATAAATCCATTAATTCATGATAAGTGCTAGAGCAGAGCATTAAATGATATATATCGTCTTGCCTTTGTCAAAACAAAGCACAAGTGGTTTCTTTCTTTCCCTGTTGAAATAAAAAAGACAAAATAAAATCTTAAAGAAAGATTTACAACTGTTTTTTAGGGAAATTTAACATGAATTACAAAGAACACAAGATCCATATTACCGAATATTTAATTTTAAAGAGAATACCAGAACTATCCAAGAAAAAATTCAAGAGTACACTTGTGACTTGTTACGTTAACACAGGCCTTGAAGACAGAAATTTAGAGTCTGACCTACCAGAATTAGCAGAAATCTTTTTCACTGCAGCAGATTTAGGCCCTTCACTGTTTTCCTATGTAAATTCTGGACTTGTGGATGTCACACCTGTGTGAAAAGCTTGTTCATTGTCAAAAGGTTAAGATCCTGAAATTTTTTCTTCGTTGCCTTTGCTGAGAGATTGAAGGGTTTTTTCGTGTTTTTTTCAAACAATTTTTAGGTTACTTGAATCATTTCCTTGGACCTTCTCCAGTTCTTTAAAAAAAAATATTTTCCAAAGATATAAACTGCTCAGAGGTTTGAATATTCCTTAATGTGTTTCACATGCCCATTTAGGTTTGCATTCCACACTTTGGGAAAGAAAGGCTGGTGCCTGTTCAAACTTGTGACACTTTTGCAGTCTAAAGTATCCTCCCATAGTTGTGCATACACAGCCATTGTTTCATATTCACTTTGAATACTATTCTTCTTCTTCTTTCAGAGTAGTAACTTTTATACTTGCTAAAAATTCTGGGTTTTAATTCAGACTTCTTTGTTCATTGCTTCTTGCTTTTTTCCTGAATATTGTGGACATCCAATAAGTTAAAGTACCTATGAAAGAATAGAAGTTTACACATTCTCTTGCTGCTTTAGACATCAAAGCCTGCAAAGAAAAAGGACAATGTGTGGCTCCAGGAAAAATCAGGGCAAACTGTGAACAGTGAGACTTCAAGTATACAGATATTGGCTTGCTGCTAAGTAGAACAAATTCTTCTACGGACTTTGTAACATATACGTATCAACATTATACCAAATAAGAAAAATAAACCTCTCCAACTCTGAGCATGTTCTCTAAATGCATACACTTCTCAGTCCTTGTGGCCTAATTCATATTATTCACACTCCTGTCGTATATTTCCAAGGAAGTAATCACTTCAAAGCATATTAAAAATGAGACAGGACATCCTATCCTAAAATAATATCCCATTTGTGATGTGAATGACTTAACTTCAGAGCAGGAGAACTTCAACTGTACAGTAGAAAACTGTACTAAGAGTTACACAGAAAGTGAGCTATGTCTACAACATGTTTTCATAAATTACAGTAATGTACACAGGACTAGCAGAGGCATGGGAAAAGGATTTGTCTGCCGATTGTGATCAGACAGGAACTTTTTTTTCTTAGAAAGTAATGGGGCACAAAAGCCTGTGCAAAAACTTATGTCCTGGTGTAAAATTTTGTGAGAACTATCAACCATATGTATCTGTGCAGTCCTGGGCAGTATGACTTAGAAATATTAGTTAGTCATCCTCCCTTGCAGTTCATAAACCTGGCAACTTTATGTAATACTACAAATTTTCATTTACTGATATATCTTGCTAATTTTTTTCATGCATATAACTGCAAACATGAGATACCTACAGAAGCAGGGGAAAAAAAATAGAATAAGCACTTCTGAAGCATAGATGCCCCACATATCAGCAGAATCACTTCTGTGAGTTTGAAGATGATGTTTTTGCTGTGTTTATTATAAAGTATTATTTTCTTCAACCCCTTAGGGGTTAATTCTCAAATAAATACGTTCATGGGAAAAAAGGCCCACTGGGAAGCCCTGGAAATAAAGGATAGAAGATTAAGGAAAACTTTAGCTCTTAGAAACATGCCTCTCCAAAGCTAAGCAAACAGAAGGACAGTCAGGTTCCCCCTTTTCAAACTTATTTATGAGTTTTGAAAGGGCTCATACAGTGCATCAGAATTAAAACTTCTCTTCAACACAAAAAATAATTTTATGATATGACTGAATCCAAATGAGAGTCATTCAGTTACCTGGAACTAGCTAACCAAGTTACATTGTACTGTATTTTAACTGGGAATACAACACAGGAAACTTTGAAATCAAATGTTTATCATTATGATCCATGTTATGAAGTGATTTGTCACCCTCATCGGCTATGAAGGTGAGTCAAAGCACACAAAGGCTATGCCTGTACCTAGAAATAAGGCAGTGCCTATTTGTGGGCTGCCATCTGATGCGGGAAGAGCAGTTTGTTGATACACATGCAAGACATTGCATGCCTGGTGGCCTAGTTCCCTGGGGATGATCCCAAGCATATCTGATTTACTAGGTGTAAGTCAGTTCAGGGCTAATCAGAGGATCCTGAACTATTCATAGTGAAATAGTTTACTATGGGGTAAGGGCAAATTTTCTCACTACATGTGAAGGTAGAAAATGGCCAGGTAAAGTCAGAGACAAGCTTTGCTTTCCTGCCCCTCCTGTACCATCTGCTATGACATGGATACTGTATCACAGAGAGGGACAGTGATATGTACATTTTGGATGGATTTGTTAAGTAGATTGTGCCTCCTTACTTCATTGTCCAATCACTGAAATAATTTTCTGGCCCATACATAGGATTTATAGAAAAGATGCAACTTAAGCTCAGTAGTACTATTTCTTTTTGTCAGAGATCATGATTCTTAGAAACAATAGAAACGTTGCAAACATTTTATATATGAATATTTTGCTCAAATGTTTTATGTTGCATTTTGAAGCAAGTCTTTCAGAGCTCGGGCCATCATATTTCCATTTGTTGAAGGGTGATCATGCAAGCAATCTCCAGGATGCATATGGTATTTAAACTGCATCCCTCTGCTCTCAAATACAGGTGGTAAGTGTCTACCTTGCATGTTGTTTAATGCCCTTTTAAGTGTTGGGCCTTGTCATGGTTTAACCTGGCAAGCAGCCAAAAACTGCGCAGCTGCTCGCTCACTCCCCCCCCCCCCGCCCCCGCCCAGGGGGACAAGGAGAGAATCGGAAGGGTAAGAGTGAGAAAAACTCATGGGTTGAGATAAAGACAGTTTAATAAAACAGAAAAGGGAAAATAATA
The DNA here is from genome assembly GCF_964195595.1 of Calonectris borealis. Classification (NCBI taxonomy): domain Eukaryota; kingdom Metazoa; phylum Chordata; class Aves; order Procellariiformes; family Procellariidae; genus Calonectris; species Calonectris borealis. The sequence continues at coordinate 26,590,834 of NC_134352.1, read as the reverse complement.
ATAATGATAATGATAGAATATACAAAATGAGTGATGCACAATGCAATTGCTCACCACCCACGCTGACTGATAACCAAGTAGCGATCGCTACTTCCTGGATGATGCCTACCATTCATATACTGAGCATGATGTCACATGGTATGGAATACCCCATTGGCCAGCTGGGCTAGCTGTCCTGGCTGTGCTCCCTCCCAGTCTAGCTTGGTAGCAGAGGATAGTTGTCCTTGACAAGGTACTTAGCAACAACTGAAAACATCAGTGTGTTATCAACGTTCTTCTCATACTAAATCCAAAACACAGCACTAGGAAGAAATTTAACCCTATCCCAGCCAAAACCAGGACAGGCCTTAAAGCCCAACGTGCTTTGCAGTGGACATATTCCATGGTTGCTCGAGAAATATATTGCTAGCAATTGCTTTTCTTAGGGTTCATAAGGAAGCTGCCTCTTAATTTTGCTACACTAGCCTGTACCTTAAGCTGGAAAAAGGCTAGAGCTCATGGAATTCCAGACTAGCAAAGAGTTGGCAGAACAGGTTTTACCAACGCTCAGTTTTCTATGTCTCAGTGGTTATCTTGTTGGCATAGTTTTGGAATGGGATAAAATCACCTGAGAAAGCAGTTTTGTTCTAAGCTCTGCTTTAGCCTTTTCTCAGCTCTTCTGAATATCAAGACTGCTATAGCACTGCTTAAATGACACAGAAATGAGCACACCACATAGCACGACTACTTTCTCCCCAGCAATATTAAGAGACAAATATTACCCAGGAACTTCCTTCCCCATATTTGGCTTTTGAGTGGTTACAGAGCATATACAAAGATCCAAAAGCTTTTGTCTGATGCTTTGATGTCTGGTGTGTTAAAAGGAAACTTGCACACAATTTTGTCCAATGTAGTATAATTATTTTTGCCTTTGCCATAGGTCAATATTTATTTTACAGTATGTCCATTGATATCTGAGCTATTTGTCAATGAATGTATGCCCATCAGTCAAACCCTTGATTGGAAATAAGCAGGAACTCTATGAAAGCTACGTATTTATGGAAGAAAAAAAAAAAAAGAGAAAAAGAGAGAAATCAGCTAGTGATTTAAGAAATCTAATTATCTGCGTTGCACTGAAAGGGATATTCAGAACTTCAAGCACAGCATATTTTAGCTTATAGTTTAAAACGACTAAACTGCTGTCTTTCTTTACTTTTTATGCTGCATTCTATAAACTGCTAAATGTTATGAAGTAAATACGTTTAGAACTATTGCAGCACTTGTGTTTGAAAATGCAATTTTCTCTTAATGTTTAAAGATTACTTTGTGGTTGTTTCTTTTAATTGAAACAATACATTTTAATGTTACAAAGCTGCCACTAGTTTATGAAAAAAGGTAATTTTAGCCTGTAACAGGGAGCAGCTACTTTGTGCGTTATGATTCTTCCTGGAATATACAAAAAGAAATACCCAATAACAAGAGAAAACAGGAGCTGGAAGTGACATTGTTCTTATTATGTTTACAGATTGCATGATTCTGTTTGGAAATGTACCACAATAGCTGTTAGGTTTTTACAGTCCCTGTTTTCATGATTATTAGATCATTACACTTAGCTTAAACCAATTTAAGTTTGTATTAGCAAGAATTGGTGATCATCTCTCACCTCTGACCTTTAGGTTAATGAGAAGTTCCTCTGTGTAATTGCTATATCTTAAGATGGCACTGTTTATCACTGTAAAATGACATTTAAAGTGTGTTTTACATGAGCAAGTAGAATAACATTATTTCTACAGTGAGCAATAATTATCTGCCTCCTGGCTGAAAATACACGCTGTGGATAAATTGTGTTCATCTGGTAGCCTTTGTTTGTAAGATAAGTTAATTAAAAGAGGAATGTTGAAAAATATGTCTGCCCAGTGAGTGCTGATAGAGTAATATTATTACTTTACAAGAAAGCATTCTAAACAACAACAAAAAAATTTTTACTCTGAAGATGAGGATAAAAATGAAGTAAACATAATGCTTTTACACTGTGATCATAATAAAAAATGCAGCCATGAAAAGAAACATGTCTTTGTTCCAATGGAATAAGAAATGCCTAAAGCACTGTATACTCAGTTGGGTTAACACAGGCATGAAGTACTGACCCTGATGAATACATTTTTCACCTTGCAATTTTCTGTATATGATAGTGAATTACACATTAGGTATTATATATGTGTCCTTCCTCTCCTGCTTTAATTAATTCAGCTATAAAAAAGATACTGCAGTCACACCATGAATATTTTACCATTCAGAAAAAAAATTATTTAATACTTATTTACCAGGACAACATTGACTGTGTGACAATTACTTTAAATTTCAAAGACCGTTTGCATATATAGCATAGGACCCTCTGACCTTGAGCTGATTAATTGCCTTTTCAGTTCTACGTAGGGTTGAAAGAAGGATATTGCATGAGCCAGCAATCTTGATTTTGTTTTCCCTCTCTTAGAGAAACTTTACAGAGTGTAAGTTGCCTGTTCTGTCATCAGGAAGAGAAGTTAGATTAAGAATTTTGTTTGGATAAATTGTTTTTTATGTCTTTCTATACAGGAATAGTGCACAATTCCAATACTAACCAGTAATTGTATTCAGTTTCACTTTCTTCTTTAAAAATATCATATAGAATAACTCATTTTTCACTAACATTGCTTTATCAGTCTCAACAGTCAAGAAGTGAATTTACAACAGGGTACAGAGCAAGGCCTCTCATTGAATTGATCTATTGCTTTTTCTGAATTTGCAAACAGACTGACAAGAGCACATTTAAGAAAAAGACTATTTGGCTTACATTTCCCACATACGTTTAATTGTTTAAAAACATTTCTTTTTAGATTGCTTCATTTTTTTTGTTATGAATTTTCCACTAACTAATAAAAATTATATTGTTTGTCATTGGTCTTTTTGGTACAATTTTTCTTTTCAAATACAGAAAATACAGCACAGATACCTGATCTTTATGAGTAGTATTTCTTTTACATGAGGTGGAATTCACAGTAACTATATAATTGATTGATCTGTCGTAACTTTAGATTTATTTCAAAAAAATTAAATCCTAGTCCTGTTATACCTAAAACATAATTTCTTTAAATTTCTGATAAGAAATAACTTTGCAATAAACATATTTGCTCATGTAAGGTATTTTTATAAGCTGTTAACAGCGTTCATTTACTCTATAACAAGTTAACCTTTGTATGCATTTCACCTGCTAGGAGGAAAAAAGTTACAAATAGATTCTTATGGTAAAAATATCTATAACTGCTTAGAGAATAGATGGCAACACTCATATATGCATCTTTTAGGAAGTCAGGTATATTATAAGTGGTGTGTCAGAAAGAAGGATGTGTATAATAGGATTGAATATAGTGTGGATGGGAAGCAAACTAAAAATTACAAATAGTTTACTTATATAGAGAAATACATCTAGATTGTTATTGTCAATGCAGTTCACAGTAGTGGTTTAAGGGTTCAATATAACACTTTTATTTCAACAAAATGCTTTAGATTTTTTCTTCTCTGAAATTCTCAAGATACATACATCAAAGATGGAAATAGTTCCCTAAAGATATTTTCTACTTCAGCAGTTTTTTCAGGTTCTTTAGCTGTCATCGTACTAGCCTGGCTATAATTAAAATAATCATTCCAATTCACTCTGTTTCAGCCCAAAGTGCAAAAAAAAAAAAAAAAAAACAAACAAACAAAAACAAACCTGCCTGCACATTTATTAGACTGGGCAGCTTCTTTCTATTTCACTGAATATTAGATGCACTGCATCACCAAACATTCACCAAACATTATTAAAGTTGCTGAGGCACTAAGGTATGCATTAAATCCTTGATTGCCTAAGAGGTACTGCACAGTGCATTTCCTAACCAAGGGCCTCGAAAAAGGAAATTGTACATCACAGTCTTCCAATTAAAATTATGGAGAAAAGTTATGATACCTTGTATGCTTTGTAACTGCAGGAACCTGTAATTCTCAGAACAGTTTTGAAATGCCATCTCCGTCATGTATGCATGCAAAGTAGCCCATAAAATCCTATTGCTTTTGATTGAAAGATTTGAGTATATTTGGAAACGTACATGGAAAAAACTTGTAAACATTACTTACAAATGTATTAGCAGATAGGATTCTTATCTGGATTAAAATGCAGTTGTACATTTGAAATACCAGCAGGCACACTAATAGTTATCCCTGGAAACACCTGTTCAAATGATAATTGCCTTAATATTACTTGCTATTTAGTGAAGTGCAACAACAGCATTATCCTTGAGTAATGGAATTATTCTTCAGGAAAACCAATTTTCAGATCTCAGTTTATGTCCTTTGTTTTTAAATTGCAGACTTAAGCAGTACATTCAAGATTCACCAGAAGGCAAGAAAGAGGTCTGGATTAGGATTAAGTTTAGGCAAGGATTTAGATTAGAGGCAAAACTTTTAGTTTAAGTTAAATAAAATAATAGGAATACATCCATGTTGTAGGTAATGTCCTATGGTATTCCTTTATAATATTCCAGTGGCTGTGGTGTCAACTACACTGTCAGCCTATAGATTATAATGCTATAAAAGCAACTTCCTCTAACCGATTGAAGTAGCTTGTTCACAAAAAAAAAATCTATTATTTGTACCAGCTGTATCTGTATATATTTATCCATCTATGAATATGAAGGAAAACATAGAATAGCCCTTGAGTTTCCCCCTCAAAAAAGGTGGGAGGTTTGGACATTCATTTCAGTAGGCGGAATTAGTGTCCTGGCTGGGAACAAAATTTTTGATCTTCTTCCCAAGAGCAAATTCGCAACAATCCATTCCAGCTATGCTGTAAAGGAAAACACTTTCCTCCATTTTTGCCACTACTTATCTATTATAAAGTGTGTAAGTTTCCTCAGAAATGATGGGGTTGTAATGCAAAGCTCCGGATTTTGGCAAGGGAGTCAGAAATCCACATTTCTTTTAGCCTGGTCACCTAGTTCTTCCCTCTTTCAGTAAGCATAGAGTCTTATCCGAGAATGATTTGCAGATTCTTTCCTCCTGTACAATATTGGATCTTCAGGTGTGCCCCTCAAATGATTTTACTGTGGCAGGACGACAGCTGTAATGGGATATTCTGCAGAAACACTGCCATCAGAGCACAAACCCTGAGCATGTTGCTAAGCCTGTACTATAGGAATAGACAGAATTCTTAACAATAAAGATATATTTTATTAATTTAACCACAAAAAGGATGAAAAAGTGAATATTTTTACTCGTTACAAAAGCATTTTGAGAACTATAAACCTGGCAAAATCAGCATCCATTAACTCCTTTTATTTTACTGATTTTATGGAGTTGTCTGCATAAAAAACTTTTCTTCCTGTTCAGTGACAATATTTTTGCACAAGAAACAGCAGCAGAAATCCCTGGAAACAAAAGAAAAACAAAGAAAGAAAAGGAACAAAAATCCCACTCAGTCTAAGCTATAAAATGAAAATTCAAAAATTACACATCACTGGTGGTGGGAACAAATATTTGTTTCATATTGTTAGCCCAAATTAGTACACAAAAAGTAACAACAGTTCCAGTTGGCAGTGCTTGGTGTACCAAGCATACTCTTCTCACAGAAGAACAGACAAACTCTAGGAATAATTTTTATGTACAGTAGTAGATGGTCTGAAAATCAAACACATCTTGGCCACACTTTCTAAAGCTTATCTGTATGCAACGAAAACATAAGCTACGATGAGTTTCAGTCACAGCTCAATTACAGTAGATATCAGGAGCAGCCAGGTAAGGGCTTAAAAACAAATACATCAGGTTCAAGTATAGTTTCCAGGAGTCAATTGATGCCTCTGACAAGCAATTACAAGTCCACATAGATATCCAAGATCAAATAAAGCAGACTCAGTGATAGATAATAAAGGCTTAGCTATCTATGGAGCAGCTAATTTGCCAGATATATCCCAAAATAAGATAATCTTCTGCTTGCATCTAAGAAGTAGATAAAACTGTTAAACCATTTGGGTAAGAATAAGAAGATAGCAGAAAATTAAATTTGCCAAAAATGTATTAGAATTTCAGTGACTGATGAGATGTTGAGATACCTAAAGAACTTAGAAGAAAAAAAAAAAGAATGTATGAGATATAAGTAATGATTGTCCTTCAAAACAGCTAGAAATTCTCATGTGAGAGAAATGGGAGACAGGCAGTTCACAGCAAATAGCACTAAGCCATTGTCTCTGCACTACAGTACTTATATATAAGCCATAAATCTAGAGCATGGAGGAAAAAAACCAAACCAAAATAAATCCTGCATGCTTTCCTTTTGTCTTTTTTTCAGATTAATGTTTTGCTGATATAGAATCATAGAATCATTAAGGTTGGAAAAGACCTCTAAGATCATCAAGTCCAACCGTCAATCCAACACCACCATGCCCACTAAACCATGTCCCTAAGCGCCTCTTCTACACGCCTTTTAAATACTTCCAGGGATGGTGACTCAACCACTGCCCTGGGCAGCCTGTTCCAAGGCCTGACCACTCTTTCAGTAAAGAAATTTCTCCTAATGTCCAGTCTAAACCTCCCTTGGCGCGTTTCCTCTTGTCCTATCGCTAGTTACTTGGCAGAAGAGACCAACACCCACCTTGCTACAACCTCCTTTCAGGTAGTTGTAGAGCGCGATGAGGTCTCCCCTCAGCCTCCTCTTCTCCAGACTAAACAGTCCCAGTTCCCTCAGCCGCTCCTCATAAGACTTGTTCTCCAGACCCTTCACCAGCTTTGTTGCCCTTCTCTGGACATGTTCCAGCATGTCAATGTCTTTCTTGTAGTGAGGGGCGCAACACTGAACACAGTTTTTATAAATAAAACATTCGTACCACTAGAACAACAGACTAGCCAGGTATTGTAAAATCCTCAGTCATACTGTGTAAGACAGCTGGATTATTGTTTATCAGGAACTAAATTAATACATTTATTTGTAACAAAGTTGTTCTTTTTGAAAGAAATTTAACTTTTGCCATAGCTGAGCTGGGTAAATGAACTGTTGCTATACAACAGGTAAGCTGATAGCAAAAAAAAAAAAAAAGAAAAAAAAGGCAGTCTTCATTTTCTATGTGTTTCAGTCATAATTCATTGTATTCACTGAATTGATGAATTGATTCTCAGGTTTCATGACTCTGCTGTATTTTCACCACCGTATGTGTATGTAACCAGATTTTGTGGGCTGTGAGCAGTCAAGAGCTGTAAATTTTCTTCGTCTATTTAAAAAATAGCTAATTGGATTACAAGTTGCTTTTCTTATTTTCCCACCAGCATCCTTGGTTCATTCTTTAATCATTATTTATATGTAAACTTTTATTCACCTTTCAAAACAAGAGTTATTAATGGCATGTGTATACAAATAAGACGTGAAGACTATAAAGTTTCAGACCTACTAGACAACTCTCTTTTCTCCCTTCTGATCCTCCCCCCACTTCTTCCCATTCAGTTGACATACTTTTGTCAAATGATCATTTCAATTTTGTTTCACTGTCTCCAGCACCACAGGGCCATTTAATGTCCTCTGCTGCTCTACCGTCCTAACTTGCTGTTTTTGCTGTCTACATTTCCTGTCCACTGAAGGAGAAAACGTTGTTTCTACCCATTTAGTTTAGCAGAAGATAGGAGACTTGGGGGTCTCCGAGTGACTGAGTCAAGGGCAACAACAATGCAGAAAAACAAGAGGGGTGGCATCAGAGAAAATTGATACAGAGAAAAATGTCGCCTCTCTAATACCATAAAAACCGACAATAGCTTTGTTCATTTCAAAAAGGCAACTGAAGCCCCAAGGCAGCTTCTGTTGATACCATTCTACAATGGAAAAGCAACATTGATAGCAATGATACTTCAGCTTTTTTTCCTTTGTTTTTCCCCTCTGTTTAGCTGGCAGCAGTGGGAAGTCAGAATCTGATCTAAATAACTACTGGGCCGTATTCTCCTCGTAGTTACGCAGCTTCAATTACGATGGTGGAAGCCAACTGGAGCTAATTCAGAAGCATTAGTGTAACTAAGTGGGGAATTTGGACTACACTATTGGAATGAACTTTGGATTATGGCAGATACAGGAACAGCGAGGTAGAGTAAAGGGTGGGAAATGCAACTGTAGCTGAAAATATCTTGTCTTCATATCTCCCTGCTAATCACTGCTTCTCAACAGCCACTCATTCTATGGTGCACACTGCTTTCTGTCGCAAGACTAATGGTAGTGCTATTAAAGCTGCATTGCAAACATCCACAAATTATCTATTCCATTAAGTGACTTTGATCACATTTGCTTACTTAAAGGGTGATCAGTTAATCACTCACATCCCCTAGTTGCTGTTGGTGTGATCTCTGAGAAAATTCATTGCTAATGCCAAAGGCACTGACCGGGTAAACTTCAATTCTGAAAGCCGAGGGGTCAAAGCCAAAACAATGGAGCAGCTGTTCCTACAGGAACAACAAAAAGAAAATATGAATCACAATAACTTGAAATGTCTTTCTTCATTAAAATCATGTCTGTGTGGTGTTTTCCTTCTCGAAGACTCTGCATCATTAAAAGATACATTTATTTTATCTTACAGTCCTTTGAGCATTTCAAAAGTTCTTTAACGTCCCATCAGTTGACCTACCCTGTTCAGAGTAATGAAGCTAACAGAAAAAAATGCAACTTTCTGTCCAGATGAATGATAGGTAAACTCTTACTGGGGACACCAATCTACTTCCAATTATAGCCAAAACCGGACTTCTTTAATTTAAATGAGAGCTCAAGCTTACTCCTGGTACATAAATATGATATCAGACTGCACATATTATCATTGTAAATATGTACCACAAAGTCAGTCATGAAGTGAAACAAAATTTCCTGAAAAAAACTCTTCTTACTGTTCACGGACAAAAGAATAGTCAAGCTTTCCTTGAATGAAATGGGGATTTAGAATTTAAATTGCTTTCAATAATATTTGCAAACTGTTTTTTGAATTTTTCAAAAAGAGCAAGAAAAACTATGCTAAACTGTGATTCTTTTTCCATTGTATTACACTCTGTGTTTTCTGTTTGAACATATAATGAAAAGTTACTTTATCCTCTAACACCTGAAAATACTACAAAATATTAGGGCTTGAAGTAAGGGAGGAGAGAAAAGATAGGAAGAAGGAGTCCAAAGTCTTATCTATGCATAATTTTATGAGGTTTATTTCATTCCAGTAGGCTTTGTGAAACAATTCTATTTTTTCAACAGCTAACCCAGACTAATATATCAGTTTTGTTTCATGTTTTTAATCTACAGGTATTAATGTATAATTAGAGAGGGATTCCAACTTTAAATTAGAACTTGATTATTTAGAATTGTGCTTCTTCCTCTCACTTAGTAGTTTTGAATAAAATATGCACATGGTAGGGTTAGACTTCTCTGAAGAGACCTTTTCAGTTTAATAACTGAAGTGACTGCAAAATAACACCTAGACAAATCGTTGCTGCACTCAGCAGCAAAACTCTTGATGACTTCAAAAGTCTTGAGGTTCCTCCCCTGGTGAGATGTCACTGCCTGTTTTTTTTTTTTTGTGATATACTTGTAGGTACTTTGGAAGCCACTATCCAGCATATTTGGTTCCTCTCCAGAGCTGCTCACAGGTTATCTTTCACATCTATCCTGGACTGCAGCATTGACAGTGTGAACACAACCAGTCTGTTTCAGCACGACACAGGTCAGTTTAAATCACATCAGAGATACCAGTCACTTCCAGTGGAGGGGACAGAATCTAACAGCAGTGGAGCAAATCAATCACAACCATTTGACTGATTGTAACCAGCTCACACTGTTGATTACAATACCTCTGCTGAGAGGGCAGCAACTCACAGTTCGGTGACAGTAATTTCTTAAAACACTAAGAATGTAAGTAGTCTGTGTGATCTCCTAAAAGGCCGCAAATGAGTTTAGGCAGATCTGCAGGGAAAGTAAAAAGTTACAGTCAATTCTTATAGTGCAAACAATGCATTTAAATAGAGCAATAAATGAATGTCCTCTGTCTCAGCTGGATCCTCAGCTAATTAATTTTGGCATATTCACTAGTAATACACTGATTTCTTCTCTTGAGGATTTTCTTGCTTATTTCCTAATTAAAAAAAAAAAAGATAATTGTATTTACTTCCTGGTCAGCTTTACATCTCACCATCTCTTCTAAGTTTCTTCAGCAGATACTCCATTGAGCTGGTTCAGCTGAGTATGATCTGAGGCTAAGAACTGGTTCAGGCACAGAGATTCAGCAAAGAAGGGAGACATGCCTGGTAATTTGTTCCAGCTGGTTTGTATTTTCTGAAGCAATAATTCACTGAGTGGTGACTTATACTAATAGAAAGGTGTCATGAAGGCTTGAGAGCATCATTCTTTTTTAATCAATACTAAAATTTTACCAGGGTTATGCTTGTCTTTAAACTCCAATAATTGCTTCTTGTTTCTACCACCTTCTTGCTCCAATCACTCGCTTGTTTCTCAGCCATTTCCTCAGCTTTGATCCACTCATCTTTGAGCAAATCCTGTTCTCTCTTCATATACCAAATTTGAAAATAAAATACAGTCCTTAAAATCTGAGGCATCTCTACTGTGAGTCCAGATCTCAAGGCAGTTTAAATAATGGTCTTACTCATTGAAGATTTCACATCTTTGCTGGCCTGAGACAGCTTTATTCTCACACGATATAATACAATATTCCAACAGTAAATTTCAGTTTCCTAGATTTTATAGTTTATGACAGTTATGATAATTTTGGTTGTAATACCAATTACTAACATGCACAAATGATTGCAAGTATGGAAGAAACGTAATGGTTTTGCCTCAGAAACAGTGGAAACTAGATGCTGATCTGCACTTCAAATATCTCTCTTAAGGAGAACTGTGCCATTGCTTAATTCAGATTCCATAGTATTTTATTACATAAACAGTTGCATTAAGAACACTGATACTGTTCATGCATTGACTTATGCATAAGCAGCATGGTTGAAGGTAGCAGAGTCTGATTCTGATTTATCTTCTTGAACAGTTGCTTGAATACAGTAAAGCAAATTCAGGCCACTAATTTCTTCTGGAATTAAATCAAAATAACCTACCACTTGGACAATGATTCTCGTTAACTTTCCAACAGAATAGGTGCCCAATGTCAATGTTTTTCTCTCTTGCTGAATGTTATGTCCAAAAACTAAATCTAGCATTAATTCGTATGATAATAAATTAATTTTAAAGTCAAACATATGGTCCATTTGCTTTATGTGGGTGAAATAACCCATCACATGATTTGGCACGAAGATTAAATTTCTGGTTGTTGGACACATAAGAATGAATCAATAAATCCTGAATACTGTCAATACTGCACAATGCTAAAATAAATTAAAAAATTAACAGTTCAATCTGTCCTTATCCTTCATGTGTCCTAATTTCTGAGGTGAACTATTTTTCGTGCTTCAAATGGAAAATCAAACTGTACCTGTTTATTAAATGCAGGTTTTATATAAGGTCAGCATTACTAAGAAGGGATATTTTTTCTTCAGTTGTTTAAAAAGATTTCATCAAATAAATAGCATTCAGGTCTTCAGCATTTTTATATTTTAAACTTTCTTATATCTACTTTACTATAGTCAGACATAAATTAGAAATAGTATGAATTCTACTTAAAATTGCTGATAGTTCAGATCATCCACTTCCTAATTATTTCTTGTATATTTCTCTGTGAGGTGAGCTATGCCTACGCAGGACAAAAAGCCACTGGCACAGAATATGGATGTGTGAAGTGTGCAGCTGCAAAACAGCATGTAAAAGCGAAAGTGCTGGATATACAGGAACTTCAGAGTCTGCTTCAGTCTCCTGATTTTCCAGGTGCAAAATTAACTTTGTGATGTATATATCTCTTGCAATTTCTACTAAATAGATAATCTACATTACAACTGTATTACCATCTTTTCAGGCATTATAAATGGAGGGCATTAGTACCTTCTTAAGACATTTGAAAAGTTTGCTTAAATTCTAAATTGACAAAGCAACAAGCCTTTTTTATTAGTCTAACAGGTAGGAGAAAAAAATCCCAATCTTTCTCACCCTGGAAAACACTGAACATTTGAACCTTAAATATCATTCTTCTAAAAGAAATTCATCTTTTGCAAGAAGTCATCTCAACAGGACAAAATATATCTTTCCCTTGTTAGGACTAGCAGAGACAAAGTCTTACAAATGAATTTATTTGTCTATTACTATTATCTCCTGCTCCTGCCTCACTGCAGAACAAGCAGACAAAACAGAGATAAAAGGCAGGCAATTCTTCTTACTTTTTTCACACCAGACTCAGGCTAAAGATATTTAATCACAAGGGCTTCCACTGGCCAACTTTGCAGAAATGAATGCAAAGTCTTGCACTGCTGGACTCTGTCGACGGAGCAGACAATCAGACATAAGTCTTCTCAGCCTTGTCTTCTTCACCTGAGCCCTTTGGGCAACAAAAGTAGATTCAACCACATATGTTTCATTCCTTCCCATATTCATTAATTCTCTGTTCTCTCTTAATTTTGTTATGATATTGTCCTGTTTTTCAGTCTAATAATATCCTCACTTTGTCCTTTGCTTCTTCTATAACTGCACACATTAGATAAAAGAAGTAATGAATGATTTTTTTTGCCCATCTTCATCACAGAGAGATGTTAGAACTGTCAAACCGTTTTCTGTCTTGAGGTCATACCTCTTCCTGAAACACCTTAAGCTATTGTTTCCATATATCTTTTGTAGCTAAGCTAATATACTGACAATGAAGTGGGTCTTTGATCTGAGAGCTTTAGGAGTAAATTGATCTGTAATGGTAATTGAGAAAGGATTATGTAAGCAAAATAACTGGCATTATTTATTGCTATGTTGAATAATAAATAGAGCTTTCCGAGTTTTTATCATGAGAATGATCAAGATCTGTGCCTGACCTTGTACCAAACTAGACTCACACTTTATTTTTTAGCAGCTTTCTTTTTTACCTTTGGCCTTTCAAAGATTCAGCTTTATTTGCTGGTCCCCACTGCTTCTATTGACTTGGGCCTTCTATGTGCCAATACATATCATTCTGAGGCATTCAGATCTCTTGATCTTGAGGTATAACAAAGGTAAACCTAGAAGTTAGACCAGATGAAGGCAATCCGAGGCTTAAGTCATAGAACAGCTGTACACACATTCACTACTGTAACTCCAGTTTATGATCCATCTTGTAATAGTAACAAGTTTTGGTGCTCTTCAGCCACAGGCAGAGAAGATTTTCCAATATGGATTCCATCAAGTCCCTCCTCCCTGTTGAAAAAGTTAAGATTGTCGAAGAGCCTTCTTATCCCTCTGAATACGTATTTCACTAGCAGGAATGTATTCCCCTGGTTAGATGAGTAGGCTTGCTTTTGCTAAGCCACTGTGATATTCACATAGGTTTTTGTGAGTTCCCAGAGTACTGATAGGAACACTTTGTTTCAACGTGTCCTTCTGTGTGTCTGTGTAAACTCTGCCAGATAATTCTCCTGCGTTTCATGTCTGTTTTGTTTACAAGCTTTCTTTTTACATATATACAAAGCAAAAACTTTGATTCTGATATTTCACTTGGTGAGGAACAAAAACCCGGTGTAATATGTCTTCACTGGCTTTCCTTAAGCTAGCATTGACAAAAAGTGCCCATACATACCGCTATCTATTTAGATGAGTTGTGTATTTCAGTTTTTAAGGCTATGTATTTCATGAAGAAGGCAAATAGTAATCTGGTGTGTAAGGGCAGAAATTAAGTCCCTGAAGTGAATAGGTAAACTCTACGTGTATAAAGACTTCTGAATTATAGCTGATATTGTCTAAAGAGTAAAATAATCCTGTCATTCTTATTGCTTGAGCTTCATTAGTGTGATTCTCATTGTTCCTCAGAATAAAATAATTGAAGCAATTTATCCTCAAGACATGTGCTATATAACTCTATCCATTATTGTTGTAGTGAAGTATAGTAAATAAGGCTTTGTGCTACTTTCAACAGCACGGTCCAGTACATAGGGGAATGATAAAAAATATGATACTCTTCTTCTGAGACTAATGATCCCATTCTGTCCAGAAACACTTTTTGGCTTATCTGTTTACCCTGTAAACCAAAGTGTTCAACTATGAGCAGGCTGGCTAGACCTTATAACATAAACCAGACAACTTATGTAAACTATTTTTTCTTTTACTGTATGATTTTCCCTTAGTGGAAGGGATTGAATTAACATTTCAGCTATGTAGGAATGTTTGGGTATTTGGTCCAGAATGTGAATGCATTAACAAGGGAGTTACTTCATAGTTTATCACTTTTAAACCACAGCTGGAAGCTGGAACCGTACATTAGCTTTTACACTCAATAAAATTCAAAAAGGAGAGAAAACCAATTTTGTCATTATTGTTATTATAGTTCTATCTGGCCCTTTTTTAGTTCTATCAGACCTGAATCAATTTGACCAAGACGGTTGTGGGTGAAAAGAACAAAGAAGTTTGTTGACAAAAGGGGGAGAGCTGAATGGATCAGGAGGTGAGATGGGGTGATAAAGCAGCAACTTGAGAAAATGGGAAAAATCATTAGGATGTGGAAACTGTATGTGCTCTCAGGGATATGAGTGGGATTGATTGGGTGAGAGAAGGAAGGTAGGACAGAAGAGGCAGTCGGGGGTAATAGAGGGCAATAAATTGTTTCTATTTTAATGGTGTGTGAGGAGAACGGAGGCTCAAGCGAAATAGCAATCTGGAGAATCACGTGCAGTCGTCAATACGATGAATTTTGTGAATACAAAATACACTGCATGTTATCATGGGTATTGTCTGAAGCCTATGCACTTTGCATAAGTGAATTGTTCATACGAAAATCACTGGCATGCATAAGATATTCTGTGAACTATAAATGCAGATGTCATGCTGAAAAAGTACATACTGACGTTCAGACGAGCACATACGGAGGTATTGTTGAAAGCACATCCGATACTAACATTAGGAATTTATCATATTCACTTGACCATCCAAAACTGGTTGTAGAACTGAGTTTTGACACAGGACATAGAGTCTTAATAGACTGCCTGCTGTTACCTCCACTAATGGCAATGTGGTCGGTTATTGGTGTTAACCTTTGATGTGAACAGCTCAAATAACATCTCTATAAGTATTGATATGAGCATATCCATAGGATCAAAGAGCAGAATCATAGATAAGAATTTCTCTGCAGAATGAAACAAAAGAAAGGTGTTAGACCTGAAAGTTATTGAAATCTCCCAACACATCAAGAAATAAGGAAGGTGAAATGCTCAGTCGTGTCAGTCTTCAGTGAAAAAGACTAGCTGAGAACACACTGTCACCGTTGGCCTGCAGAAAAATGTGATGAGAAAAACTTTTCAGGGACACAAAAGATTGAAGTATGGTAACTATTCTGTTTTGTTGCTATTTTAGAGTCATGTAAATGGAAGCAATGGAAGCAGAGGTATAGTGTATTGTTACATCTGAGTCACACTATGAGAAAGAAGACAATTAATAGAAAAAATATTTCTATTTACAAGTGATTTGAAAGAGGAACAGATATAATTACAAACCTACTCTTTCAGTATTTTTGTGGATTTATTTTACTATTAAAGCTACTTATGGGTTGGGTTTTTTTGCAAGTGGTTATTTCACAAACCAGCTTCTCTTCTGCAAAGTTATGGTCC
This sequence comes from Calonectris borealis, assembly GCF_964195595.1. Lineage (NCBI taxonomy): Eukaryota > Metazoa > Chordata > Aves > Procellariiformes > Procellariidae > Calonectris > Calonectris borealis. The sequence goes on along the minus strand of NC_134352.1, from coordinate 26,575,111 downwards.
TGTATTTTTGAATTTGTAACATATATTCTTGCCAAAAACCCCACAGTATTATAATTTCATTTGCTTTTTTACTGCAAGAACAATTGGCTGGAGAAAGCCATCTTCTCTACTTGAAAAACAAATAGTCTCAGTAGTTAGGAAACATTGGTCTTGGAAGCCAAACCAAACTTCTGAATTTGAATAACTGAATTGCAACTAAAATTTGCATAAACAACTCAGTGAAACAGTGAAAATTTTCCATAAGTAAAACAATTTAACTAGTATGCAAGGAGATTATATTTTTGTTTGTCTGAATTGGAGATTTTCATGCTGTGGAAATGTCCTTAAAATTACAAGACCTTTCTCTCTTTCTCTTCTTTTCTACTTCTTTCTGTCTTTCAGTTTCTCTTTCTGTCTCTCTTTTTTTTGCTTCCTTCCTCTTCTCCCTCCCTTTCCCTTTCATCTTTCTTTATTGCCAAGTGGCTCAGGATGTTGCACTGAAAATGGTGATTTGGGCTGAAGGAGCTGAGGGTGAATGCAGCACAAAGAGGAAGAGAATCGGCCGTGAGAATGTTTCTATTCCTCCTATTGAGAACACATGGGTAAAGCAGATGGAAGAACAAAGCAGGAGCTTGAAGGGCTGCAACTCCTGGGGTAAAGAAGAGATATGCAATTACAGCAGTTTACCTGGCAAGAAAGCAGTGATTCTTGTATATTAAACCCTTATGTGCTGTTGCTCCTCCAGTCTCTATGGTAACAATAACACAGACAGAAGAGAAACACTGAGGAAAGGCTTATGGAAGAAAAGCATGCTTACATTTTCTAAAATGGCTGGGGAATCTGAGTTTTGGGTGACTTGACTAAACCAAAAAAGTTTCATTTTCTAACTCTGCTTAGCATTCACCTTCTGCAAATGGAGCTCTTCTAAGGTGTCTAAAGTTGGTGTAACGTAGCCTGAATCCCATAAAGCCACTAATAAGGCAAAAACTATCACACTGACTGTCACTTGCTGACAACATTTCTCAGCCTTATGTTGGATTCCTGGAAGGAAAAGCCCCGCATTTTACACAACATTGAAAACAAATGAACAAAACCTTTTTCTTTGATGCATGACTAACTCAAGAAACAGGTGATTTGGTTACTATTATGAAAACAGAAGTAAGAGATTTATTTGCTTTTTTGGGTGGGTATGGTTGAAGGCTGGCCTGGATTCCTATACAGATACAGTTAATAATCTATTCATAGATCCATCAGATTGAAATTTGACATCTAGAGTCCCATTTTTATATTTACATGAGTAATTTGATTTTCAGTGTTGCTAAGCAAATCACACCCTGCAACTTCCACTGACAGCAGCAAGTCATTGACATAGTTACAAAAGTTGTATTTATAAAAAAAATTAAGAGTGAAATAAAAGAACATTATTGCAAAACATTTTCCCTTACATCTTTTTTAGATTTTCTGCAAACATTTTTGCATGCCTGAGAGTTGTCATACAACACACTTCTGGCACATAAGAAATGATACAGCAGTTGCTCAAAATGAACCTAGTACAGAGGTGAAAAGTGCAGCAGCTGAACAAGGACAGTAAGCAAAGAAGCACAGGAGTAATCAATACTGTGAAGGACAGAATTATTCATAGAAAATGCCAACTGTTTTCTGTCTCATTGACATATCTTAAATTCCTACTATACCACTGATATGATGGACGAGGACGTCTCTGAGTAATTTTCTACAGTTTATGTAAAGTTCAAATTACTTAACTTGAAGATAGGTGAATTGAAAAACTTTTGCATGAAAAGACCAGAATGGAGGCACTAATGAAGCACTTCTTCACCAATACAGAGTAGCTTGATTAAAAAAAAAAACACAGCTAGTGAAGAACAGTATGTGCTTAATTTTCTATAGCAAATACAAGGCTCTTGTAAAAATAAACAAAAATGTTCTTTCATCTTTCAACTTTGCATGTCTGTGTGTCTGTATTGAATGTTTCTTGTTTTCATTGCTGAGTTACATGGAAGCCTAGCGATTCTGGAAATGCATGAATAACATTTTTATCATAAGTGCTAAGATATCCCCTCAAGTCCTATATATTTCTGGTATTGAAGAATAAAAACAATCCCTTCATTTACAGGGATTGAACCCTCTCAGCTGTGATTGGGGTGTATATGAGAGTTCTAAGAATTTGTCATCACTGCAGATTTGATCTTAGCTGCTGCATTGTATAAAGCAGCCATGCATAACTAGAAAAGTAAACTTTGCACAGGAGATGTGGATTTCATCTTACCCACACGTTGTCAGCATAACAGTAAGAACAAGTGAAATAATCTGTACATTTATTGCTGGCATGATGCTTAAATTGAAACCGTCCCCTCTGCTCTCCCCCCCTTTTTAAAGGAAAATAGATTGTTCTATTACAGCAGAAATCCACAAAATTAGTGGATAGTCCTCAAATTTTACTCACAGGTTTAGCTAGTACATAGCACATCAGTTCTTGAAGAAAGAGAAAAGAGATAATAAAAAAGAGAAAACAAAAAAGAAAAAAGTTACAAGAAAAAAGATATAAACAAATGAAAAATCTCTAAAAAGTAAGTAATAGAAAACAGAATTTAAATATGGTCCAGTTAATTATCAACAGATCATTCAACTGGAAATCTGTATTGTGAAAGCTTCCAATACTTTATCCAGTAGACTTTAGTTGGCTGTTATAAAGTGAAACCCACTGTGTTAACAATGTAATTAAAAAGGGTTAATGTAAACATGCTTAGTATTTCTCCTGACAAACATTTCCACTGATTATTATGTTATTATTATGTTATTATTATCAGTCAATCAGTTTTTGTTTCCAAAATGTTATTTATATTATGTCCTTATTGGACATTTTATTATATTCCAAAATTTTGTGTATTAAGCATTACTTAGCTATTTTTTTGGTAGTAAACCATAATTGAGCTTTATATATTTTTGGATTAAAATAATGGGTGTGCAACATCCACTTGGAACACAGCCACCTTCAGTAATTAAATAGAAAGTAGGTACTGTGCTGTCAGATTAACAGAGGCATGAGAAAATACTCTTTTTTTTGCTTTTGGTAATATGTACAGATATGTCATTCTTCAAAATAGGAAAACAAATTGCTGTCTTTAACTGTTTCTTACGAATTTGGAGAAAAGCATGATTTGAATTCGAATTTTCGTCTAGGTAGAATCTCTCTTGTCCAAATAACTCACCTACTTAATTCTTTCATCTTCTTTTTTTTTCTGTATGTGATGATATAGTCAATTCATTGAGAAAATTCAATAGAGAATTCAAATGTCTGTATATTGCACAAATTTTCATTTTTTTCTCCGGAATTTAGGTGTGTTCTTAATTAGAGTTTCTCCAGCTGTGAGATATATAAACAGAGCAACTTCTCTACAATACAGTAGTACTATTAAGTGATGTGACAATACAGAAAAGAAATTATATATTACATACAACATAAAAGTATCTATGAGGAAAGGTAAACACCAAGTTAGGACTTTCTCATATAAGATAATTTCTATCACACTAACACATCTGCTACAAGTAATGGGATTATCTGATGAATAGAGATTTATCCATAAAGGACCTACAGGTCATAAAGAGACACATGAATCTAAGCCTGAAATTGCCTTAACCCCACAGGTGCTGTACTTTGGCCATGATGTGGTTCATCAGGTGCCTAGAGCTGCATTTCCATTCATCTGTAGATTTGCTACCATCCTGGCTAGAGTAAGCATCAGTATTTCACTCATACATAAGCTAGGCTACAATCTAGAAATGACACTGTCTCTATCAGAATTCTGATAGAGTTGAAGAGCAGCCTTCATGCAGATGCACCACAATGGTTTTGTTCACCATAGCAAATTGTAAGTTAAATGGTCGTGGAGTAAAACACAGAAAAAGTCTGAAAGTACAGAGAAGAACCAATATTCTTTTTTTACAAGTGGTTTATCACTGGGCTAGAGGGAGATCTTCTCTTCTCCTGGTCAATCTGGATTTTCTTCACAGGGACATGCATCCAACAAGAAAAGCTAGGGGATGGACCCTATTTATAGCCTATAGCTGTGTAGTTAGGGAGTTTTATCTTAAAGAAGGATTTGAACTCTCTTCAATAATGGAGAAAATTGCACAATTTTTTTTAATTACAAGGGGTTCTCGGGTAATTAGACTTAAAATTAAGGAAAAGGTGTGGCAGGAAACAGCTTCTCATTTAGCTCCTCTCTTTTAAAAAGAGGACTGAAAACTTAATTTCTTGAGGGAAATAATCTATATGGCTATTTGCATAAGTGCTCAGTGTTCTTTATTGTGGACAGAGGCTACTGCCTGAATCTCAGTTACATTTCCATTCTCTCCTAACTCTCAGATTTCCTAATGGTTCCAGAGAGCTGTATGCTGAATATACATCATTGACATAAACTTTGTTGTTAAGGTCCTTAAAAAATGCTGTTAGCATATCAGTTTGGTCTTCCATACATTCATTTGATCAATCTTACAGCACTGATTTACCATGTGTCTGAGTGTGCCTAGTGAGGGCATTGAACACTGTTCTAACCACAGATATTCTTCTGGGGTGCATCTACACTGCCTAGTAGCTCCCCATTTTGTTTTCAAGTCTCCTGTTTATTCACATGTCCTGTATGTTGGTTTGCCCAGGGCTGTATCTGGGTGAAATTAAGCAATTAACTCTGAGATTAAGCTGAGGAAGGGTTATGGGGATAGTTTGATCTGCCCCCTACACACACTAATAGCATTTTATATTACAGTCACAAGGTCATTGAACTCCTTCTTCCATCCAAACCAGTGTGCTATCATCTACACTGTGTACTGGGAACAGCATCTGACCCATACTGTCCTCGAAAGCAGTCTGCAGCATTGCCTGGCATTGACCAAAACCATAGCAAGGGAGTATTGTGGTTGCAATGCTTCAGTATGTGTGCTGATCCCCCATAGTTTCTTATATGTGAGAGCTAGGGGACAACATATGAATACAGTAGGAAATTTGGAGCAAACAGATGTGGTAGAGATGCAACCACACGGGAGATATTTAGCCTTTATGGGCAAAAATGTGAGTTTGTATCATGCAGCCAGTGGGCTGTGAAAGACTGAATTATAGAACTTTTGTCTCAAAGACTGCTTATCTGGGCGAGGGTTCCTTTGGCTGCTGAATATGATAAGATCAGCTGCAAGGCGTGAAAGATCTGGGCGAAGATTCCTTTGGCTGCTGAATATGATAAGAATGGCTGCAAGGCCACAGAGATCTCCGGCTAGTAAGGTGTGAAAGATCTCCGGCTGGCACGTGCTTGGACAGTCAAGACTCAGGAATGCGGAGACATGTCGTTGCCATGGAAACTGCAGCCCTCGAACGAGAATAAAAGGGACTGCCAAGAGGACCCCAGTGCGATTGCCGACCCCGCCGAAACACCGCGGACCCCGGAGCGACCGCCCACCGCCGGAACACCGAGAGACTTGGACCCCCGGGACGCCACGGATCCATGGTGGGGACTATTCTTGCAAATCTATCCTGAATACCTGCTTGACTTCTGTCTTTTTACTCTATTCTATCCTATCGCTACTAATTTTCTACTTTTGATATTAAAAGTTGCTGTTTTGGGTATACGGCATTTGATCTCGTTTTGTGTCTTAATCTCGCTCTTGGGATCATATCGAAACATTCCCGACATCGGATCGGGACATTCCCGACATCGGATCGGGACATGGGCCACATGTTATACCCCAAAATGAGTGTCTTCAGCCGTGTAGCCTATGTTATTTGTCATGGATAGACTACAGAAATTATGAATAAGAAGGAAGTGATTTACACTTCTCCTTATATTTCAGCATCAGGAAGGGACAACACAGGACTTTCCTACAGAATTTGCTCATTTTTAGTCCTCTTCTGATCAAACTGCTACCCAAACCTCTTACACAGACGCCTAATTTAATCTCAGCCAATAGTATACTGGCAGAAAAGTTCCCCTACCAGATCTATCCTGAAATGTCATAAAAGGACCTAAGAAAAATAAGCCAATCACCCTAATGTATTTCCAGAAACTTGAATATTGTCCCACTAAGATGTTAATCAAAATTCACTCTGAACCGTTTCCTAATGAAAATAACCGCTATATGCTGAGTGAACTGTGGGAACAGAATATTACTCGTTTAGTCTCAGATACTTTTCACTGACACAGTCACAGCATCCAGTTCCTAGAATTTCTCTCGATAAACAATTTCTTATACTCATGTTTTCCAAGAAATATTTATAAAGGATAAAAATAAATGAGTTTTCTTGTTCATTTCATCAAACATGCTTACACACGCAAAGGTTAAATGCAATGACCAGCTGTTCCAGCTATCTTGAAAACTTCTTCAAATTAGTTTTAGGCTTTCTCTTAAAATGCTGGGGTGCAGAGAGAAAGAAACCATTAAAGCATATTCTTTTTCTCTCTCTGGACTTGAGGACTCTACAAAGCGATGACTCAGAACAACAAACAAACTGAAAAGCAGCCAGGCTGTCATGACTGTCATTCTATTGTCGTAAATTTGATCCCCCTTGGAATATTATTTTTAAGGATTGGAAAGACAACAAACTAAATTCTGCTCTCAGTTACTTTGGAACAACTCCAACTTTACTCAGTTTCTTTACAACAGCGAGGACATCTTTTATTCCTGAGGAAAACTTTGTTTACAGAGTTTATAGGCAATACTACAGAAAAAACACAATATACACAGAAGGTCTAATTTGCTGTTCCTGCTTTGCAGCAGTGGGTGTAGGAAGTAGGGTGAATGGCTGAAATCACACAACTAAGAGCATTATTTTTGAACAATGCATGTCAGCAGCTAAAAGAAATTGTGAGAGTTAGTTATTCTTTTTCTTTACATTTGATATGACATTTGTGGAATATGAGAGTTACATAAATACACAATTTATTGCTCCCTTCCTTTATTTTACTGTGCATAAATTCAATTTACCAAAGCACCTGTTCTTTATCCCTGTTACATATGTACTTTGCACAGTGGATCATGCTGCTAAATGGAGGATTAATTACTGCACAGCAAATGTGTGGAGATTATACTCCAGTTTATGAGAATTCCTGTGCTTCCATTTGTTGCAATGCTCAAGAACTAAAGGGAGGTCTATCTAGCTGTCTACTGCCCAGCTGAATGTTCTTTACATAAGAATTTTATATAAGAAACAAAATCTCTTCAGGGTCACACCTGACCCTCCTTTCCCTCTATTGCTAGTTGTATCCTTCGTCATGGTAGGGAATTTGGGGAGGAAACAGAAGAGAAGACATGCATGTCATTACCTATAAAAGACTTTGCTGAACTTTCCTGACTACCTCTTGAAGTTTTTTTTTCCTCCTATGTGTAAATTTCTCATCAGAAAATTTTCCACCCTCATCTGTTATATGCTTCATTCTGGCTCAGTGACGTGCATTGTCCCAGAAAAAAGCAGATCAGGAGTCAATCTTAAGAGTAGCCAGACTCATCTATTAATTACTTTAAAAATTAGGCCTTGTATTGGCAAAGAAAACTGATTTTAACTGAAGGGAATAGAGCCTGATGTATTTATGATCGCTAGAATATGGAGAAGGCAATGGATACCATTTGTACCAGCTGGAATTCGTGCATAAACTTGACACACAGATTTAGAGGCACTGACCTGCCTGGTCCTCTAACCTGGGGGTGGCAGGATCCTCTGCACAGGAGAAAGATTAAAGCTTCCCAGCAAACTGAAAGCAGGGGAATACACTGGAAGTTAAATAAAATGAGTCTCCTCATATACCTGTGCTTAAAGAGGATTCAAATAAGAATCCTATGCTTTGGGCCACTTGGATGTTGTAAGGATTATTTACTTGCCCTGGAAAGTGAAAGAAATGTCATAGGTAGTTCTTCAAAGCAATTTCTTTTCTAATTAAAATTATTTCATTCTTCAAACAGATTTTCTTTATTCATAACTAGAGTCTATTAAAGGTCTTGACACTTTGTCAGTAGCAGTGGATGGGAATTAGGCATATCTTAGTATCAGACCAATTTGCATTGAAGATCTTAAAAGATCATTTTTTGCTAGTGTCTGGCTAAGGAAATCTGAAGTTATTTAGCTACAATTTGATCTTCACTATAGTCTTGAAGATCAAATCTATTTAATTTTTTTCTTCGTATAATTTTTAGTGAACCTCTGGTTATTCTTGTTTCTCTTCACTGGATTGTCTTCACTAATGCATGTCTTTTTTAAAAGGCAGAGCCTTTTAAGCAAAGTACTTTAACTAATGTACATTGAATAGAAAAAGATTATGTTATTCATGCTGCAGACAGGTTTTCTCTTAGTACACAAACTGTTGTGGCTGGTGTGGGGTTTTTTTGTTTGTTTTCTTTCCACTATAACATGGTCTATGTTGATGATTTACTCTATTATAGGTTCCAGGTAGCTTTTTGCAAAACTGTTACAGTCAGTTACTCTCCAGCCTATTTTGATGCTGTTTCCTATGCATTTATCAGTATAAAATAAACACTTATCATCACCCAATGTATTTTCTTAGAGAATTTCTCAAATTTATAAAAACAGTTGTTAATTTTAACCCTCTCTTCCAAAGTACTTAGCCTCTTCCAAATAGATGTAATTACCATATTACATGAAAGTATGTAGGTATTTAAATCTTATGCCTACTTTAGAGCAAATTCACCTAGATGATTCTTCGTCAAAAAGGGTTCCTCCTTCCTCCCATAGGAACAGTTTTGTTTCAGTTTAAAATGCATGAAAAAGCTCTTTTTTCTCTACGTTTTTTTTCCCCTTTTTTCTGTGTGTGTGTGGTTTTTTTTTGTTGTACTTTCGGAGGGCTGGGATGTAGGAAAATAGTAAAATAAATTTAGAGCTATAAAGTTTTAATTTTTGAGGAGTTGAGCTCTATGTTGTCCTCCTTATTTGCTAGCCAACAAAGCCAGACATCTGCAGTGACTTTAACTCCAGGTGAACACAGCATAGCCACTAACTTATTAGAGGAGAATAACTCAGTTTGTTCCCTAAACAATAAAAACAGCTAAGGGTAGACTTGGAGGTGTTCAGGTATAACATACCATATTTATATATATATATGACTTTCTATGTGTAATATATATAATATATCTTATTTATATGCATATGAAAGATACATATATTATACAACTATGATAATGCATTTATACATCAGATACATTCTTACACATCTTTTCTAGGCTATGGAGAGCCTTCAGTTACTAATAAGATATTTTTTATCTTTTTTTATCTTTTATCTTTTTCTTTTCAATTACTAATAAGATATTTTTTCTCTTTTAATTATTTCATAATTTAGCTGTATTTCCTTCCCGACTTTAACAGGAAAGGGTACATACCAATTAAAAATACAGATTATGTATCATCTGTGATGTACATCTAAATTCAGTTCATGCAAACCTAGAAGACAAGTTGTAGACTACACACTGTTTTCAGTAGGTATTTAACAATATTCATGGCTATACTTTTTGAGCAAGTCTTTGACAACAATCATTTTATGTAGTTTACAACATAATAATTGCTGTCTGAAGGACAAAATGCCACTCTACCAAGAATAGAAAGTGGTGAACTCTTATCTTGAATAAAAAAGTAATATTTTTTCATCCAACAGTGTCTCAGTTGAAAACCAATGACAGAGATCATGTCATTGTATTTAAATACACTGCACACAAGTTGCACCTGTGCTGGCCAAAGGACTGTTGTTTTTCAACATGTAGTAACTGGTTAATAACTTATGCTATCTGAATTACGAAAATATTTTTGTTGTAACACTGCTACTAAGTCAAGGGCAGAAAAAACTGTCCTTGAATCACCTTCATGTAATCTGATTAGAAAAATTGTGGAGAAAGATGAAATACAGCATATGGGGTTTTAGGTGCAACAAATAACTTCAAACTGTGTTACTAGGAATTCACCTTTAAAAAAAGAAAAAACAATCCATGGCTTCTACATGTTAGTTTTAGGAATATTCTGGTTTGTTATTATCTTTGGGAGCCAAATATTTTAAAGGTAATGAAGATAATGCATACTTGTAGCTCAGACCGCAGCAGTTCCAGTATTTTGTCTTATACAAGAGAGCCTCATTAAAATTGGCAAAGAGAAAAAAAAGGTTTCTAACTAAAGTTAAGTGAGCGAGTAGAGGTAATTTTACTGTTTTACCTTTTTTTCCACATAAAATACTGTGTGGCAAAGTGCTTTGCAAAAAGGTGCAGTGGATAATGAAATACTGTAAATACTGAAAAGTTGTATTCAAAATTAGTGTTAGAGGAGTACTCACATAAGCATTCTTAATCTTACAATGCTTTCCTGGTGTTTGGGCACACATACTGATAAGAAAACATGGTGAAAAGAGAGGACATCTTGGTCATTATCATAAGAACAATCTAAATATGTATGTAAACAGCAATAATAGACTTAATTTCTGAATTGCCAGTTCTGTATCATCAGTTCAATAGACTTAAATTCTGAATTTCAGTTCTGCCACATGCAGCTTTTAACTCTGCAGTGAGGTAAATTCTTTATAGCAGAAGAAAAGGAAACAGACTGTCAAGGTGGCTAGTAAATGATCTGGACTGCTTATCATGAGTTTTGAACATGCAGCTTTGGACAGTGAGGAAAAAGTGGCTTTATTTTTGAAGAATTTAAAATCCCTCTGTCTGGCAATAAATTTGCACAACAAATTCTATTCTTACGGCGACATTTCTAATGACACAAATTTCTTTAAGGACATTCTATCAAGTAATCATAGAATCATAGAATCATAGAATCATAAAGGTTGGAAAAGACCTCTAAGATCATCGTGTCCAACCGTCAACCCAACACCGCCATACCCACTACACCATGTCCCTAAGGGCCTCATCTACACGTCTTTTAAATACCTCCAGGGATGGTGACCCAACCACTGCCCTGGGCAGCCTGTTCCAAGGCCTGACCACTCTTTCAGTAAAGAAATTTCTCCTAATGTCCAGTCTAAACCTCCCTTGGCGCAACTTGAGGCCATTTCCTCTCGTCCTATCACTAGTTACTTGGCAGAAGAGACCAACACCCACCTCGCTACAACCTCCTTTCAGGTAGTTGTAGAGCACGATGAGGTCTCCCCTCAGCCTCCTCTTCTCCAGACTAAACAGTCCCAGTTCCCTCAGCTGCTCCTCATAAGCCCTGTGCTTCACCAGCTTCATTGCCCTTCTCTGGACACGCTCCAGCACCTCAATGTCCTTCTTGTAGTGAGGGGCCCAAAACTGAACACAGTATTCGAGGTGTGGCCTCATCAGTGCTGAGTAGAGGGGCACGATCACCTCCCTGCTCCTGCTGGCCATACTATTTCTAATACAGGCCAGGATGCCATTGGCCTTCTTGGCCACCTGGGCACACTGCCGGCTCATGTTCAGCTGGTTGTCAATCAGCACCCCCACGTCCTTTTCCTCTGGGCAGCTTTCCAGCCACTCTTCCCCAAGCCTGTAGCGTTGCCTGGGGTTGTTGTGGCCAAAGTGCAGCACCCAACACTTGGCCTTGTTGAATCACATACAGTTGGCCTCAGCCCATCGATCCAGCCTGTCCAGGTCCCTCTGCAGAGCCTTCCTACCCTCACGCAGATCAACACTCCCGCCCAACTTGGTGTCATCTGCAAACTTACTGAGGGAGCACTCGATCCCCTCGTCTAGATCATTGATAAAGATATTGAACAGGACTGGCCCCACTACTGAGTCCTGGGGCACACCGCTTGTGACCGGCCGCCAACTGGATTTCACTCCATTCACTACAACTCTCTGGGCCCGGCTTTCCAGCCAGTTTTTTACCCAGCAAAGAGTGCACCTGTCTAAGCCATGAGCCGCCAGCTTCTCTAGGAGAATGCTGTGGGAGACAGTGTCAAAGGCCTTACTGAAGTCCAGGTAGACCACATCCACAGCCTTTCCCTCATCCACTAGCCAGGTCACCTGGTCATAGAAGGAGATCAGGTTGGTCAAGCAGGACCTGCCTTCCATGAACCCATGCTGGCTGGGCCTCATCCCCTGGTTGTCCCGGACATGGCTCGTGAATGCCCTCAAAACGAACCGCTCCATGATCATCCCTGGCACCGAGGTCAGGCTGACCAGTCTGTAGTTCCCCGGATCCTCCTTCCGGCCCTTCTTGTAGATGGGCTTCGCATTGGCAAGCCTCCAGTCACCCGGAACCTCCGCAGTTAACCAGGACTGCTGGTAAATGATGGAGAGCAGCTCGGCAAGCTCCTCCGCCAGCTCCCTCAGTACCCTCGGGTGGATCCCATCCGGCCCCATAGACTTGTGAGCGTTCAGGTGGCGTAGCAGGTCGTTAACTGCTTCGTATTGGATTATGGGGGGGTTTATCCTGCTCTCCATCCCTTTCTTCCAGCTCAGGGGGCTGAGGACCCTGAGGATAACTGCTCTGACTATTAAAGACTGAGGCAAAGAAGGTGTTAAGTACCTCAGCCTTATCCTCGTCCTTGGTGGCAACATTCCCCCCGGCATCCAATAGAGGATGGAGATTCTCCTTGGCTCTCCTTTTGTCATTAATATACTTGTAAAAGCATTTTTTGTTGTCTCTCACGACAGTGGCCAGGTTGAGTTCTAGCTGGGCTTTTGCCTTTCTAATTTCCTCTTCTTTCTAATACTAGCATTACATATCCTTTGAGATTAGAATTGTATGCTTCTTAATGTGAAAATATTTATATTTTTAGAGCTCTTTATTTGTTGCACTTTACAGGGTTGCACTTTATGCCTCTTGAGGTGTTGTAGAATACAGGATGCAAAAAGGAATTTAAGCTATAAAGCACATTTTTTAGACAAGAAGGGAGATACAATACAAGAGTATTGTAGCCATGACCTCTGCTGAGGGAAACTAGATTGTCTTCTCCCCTACATGGCCATCTGAGGCCTGTAAACTTACTCACAAAGAACTTAGAGACCCTTGGCATTAATGAAGAAAAATATTTTGTGATTAATATAATCAGATGCCTTATGAATCTTGAAAATATTTTCAATACACTAAAACTATTTTGGAAAAGCAGAAGATAACCTTAGTAAGAAAAGGTCATGTGCATTTTACCATGTTCCCAGCAGGGCAAGAAGAAAGGCTTGAACTACTCGGATTGCCACTATGGGGGAGTAGTAGCACAGCCTCCCATCGTGACAGCTATATTTTAAAAAAAAAAAAAAAAAAAAGGGTTACAAGTAGGATAACAATTTTTTCGTGGGGAAGAAAAAAGGTGGTGCAGAACCTAAAGGATTGGAGATGGCTATCTGCTCAGTTTTCCCACTCCCAACCCAAAGAGTACAATTTCAGACATCCTGTCTCCAGCGTTTCCTCTCCTCTTTGCTGTTTAACACAGCATTTGCTCAGCATCTTGTCTGCTTCAGCTGCCATCATGAGGCATCTAAGTTTCCTTTTTTGAGTATTAGGAAACTCAGGATTTCATAAAAATGTCCAACTTTCGAAAGTTATTCATGAGTATGCCTGCCTTATGTAGGACAGCAATTTTCTCTAACTAAATTTGCTAATGACTTACTTCTCCTTCACACAACAAATTTAACTACAAATGACTAAATGCTATACATGGAAGATAAATGTGAAGAATATTCAAGGGCAGTTCCACTTGTTTTGATGAACAGTATCAAAACAGTTGATAAGATGCTAAATAAATATTGTTTCCAGCATAGTTTGCTGCACGCACTTCATAGAAGAAAATCAACTCTTTTAGATCCAATCTATATGCTACAGAATATCCTTCTAGAAGTCAGGATTGTGTAGAATCAAATTAATCAAAGTAGATGAAAGCAGAATGATTGGATTGTGACTGTCCTGGGGCTGCTGGCATCAAAAAATTGAAGTTATTATAACCAAGGTCTGCAAAAAGTCATAAAACTGCAGCAGTTATAAAAATGGAAGGGGCACATGAAACATACCACATTGTTTGTGTACAGAGAAGACATCTGGGAATTATCGCTGGTCTCTAAGCAGTAGAGAAAAAGACTCATCCTTCACTTGTGAATGAGATAGCTGTTATAATTGATGGTACCTTCTGAAATGGCTTCGATCATTAGGGTTCCAGTGGCTGAATTAAAATAAAATGAAGGATGCATATTCTGATACTAAAGCAGTGAAAATGTATTCCTTCTCAGTGACAGATAAAACAGATCATTTTACAAGGAAGTGTTTTACTGAAAGTGTTTCGGCTTTGTAGTTCCCTGGGAAAATGAAGAGTAATGTAAAAATTGGACAAGATGAAACTAGCTGTTTCATTCCAGATATTGACTGCACAAGTCACTTCCAATAAATCTACTGCTTATTGGACTTAAGGCAGCACTTTGTTGACATTATGAAGGCTGTACAAAATGTTCTGTTTAGTAAGATAGCCTTCTGGTACCAGAAACTGAAGCTTATTCTAAAGACATATTTGGGTATGTTTTCCAGTATGCAAGGAAAAGAAACGTGAATTGAGTGTAACAGGTCTGTCACAGAATGGCTGCCAATATAATCTGATCATAAAGCCACTTTTTTCAGACCACTGTAGAAATGAAACCCTTGGTAAAAAGAAGCAATATATAAGCTCTTTTGCCAGCTCTTAAGGCTCATTCTTTTCACCAAAATGTAGTTGCCGAAAACCTCAGAGTCTAGTCTAATCTAATCATTTCAGTACCTAGAGGTGAGGAAAACCAAGAACCGTTTCTGTATCAAGAAGCAGACTTGCTTAACCATCCTAACTTAAGTTTGCATTAAATCCAAGCTGGGGCTTTACCTCAGTGGTGTTTCCAGGCAAGTGTTGTTCATCTACAGAAGCATGGTGGTCAAAGTCTTCTGGATGAGACCTAGGACTGACTCAATTCTTTTCCCTGGAAAGCCTGCTAAGAGACTAGTCAAGCAATTGCTGACTGCTTCCCCAGTCAGCTGCTTCCAGGAACATTTGCCTTGCACACCTGACCGGAGCTGCTGAACTTTGGAAGCCAATGGAGTTCCCTTCTTTCCCTTTCCATGAGATGTCAGAAAAATGGTGTCCAGCAGATATTGACAGCCTGCCATGAAGGAAGTAGGTTTCTATTTTAACTGAATAATCTTGCATTTCTGCTTCTGCCCTTTGTTCCTGCTCCAGTACTACCTGAATAACTGTCAGATACTAATTTGCTGACACTGAATTTTTTTCTTCTATCATAATGTATCTAGGCCTGGCTGCTGACTCACCTATATGAGAGATGTGAGAGGTCAGCAGGTTTTGTTCTAGAATAGCAACTACTTTAGCCCAGGTTAATACTTAAATATTTAAAGTGGAGGCAGTTTAGCTCTCTAGCACCTAAATCTAGCACATTGATACCCACCATCAATGCACCCTGAGATCAAGGGAAGGAATTATCTTACAGAGGAGCTTCTGAGTGTTTGCTTTAGAAACTGTCTAGACAAGTGTTTCAGACTAGAAATATCTAAGAGTGAATAGCTTAACTAAATAGCTTAGAGTAAATTGCTCAGATCACTATCTATTAACATAACAATACCTTAGCAAAAGAGGAGAAAAGCTGAATATTGTTGCTCTGCAAATCTTCTTGGCTCTGCTTTTAGGAGTTTTCCAATAACAATCTAGCACATGCTAAAAGCCTTTATGCTGTTCAGAGCCAGTGCTAAGAACACTCTGCATAGGATAGCAGCTGAATGAGTGGGATGCAATCTCTCGCATGACATGTGAGAATTGGCTTCATTTAGATTCTGGCTCAATATTCCACAAATTGTCCCCCTGGCAATATATTCCAAATCTCCATTAAGTGCTGTGATCACATTATTTGCTGATTTTTCTTTTATACTTTTAAGTGCTGTAATATGTGATTTTTTTTTTTTTTTTTTTGGTAGTAGTTGGTATTATCATCAGATTCTCCATTTAAATGAAAAGAACAAGCTACTAACAACTGCCCAAAATCTTTGAGTCATCATATGGAAATGACAATCTAACTTTTGCTTTACAGGGTATAATGACTGTCAAGTGACTTTTTTGTTTACCAAAATATGGAGTGAGATACTGCTGCTGGTGTTTTAATCTTACCTGATTTATTTCATTAACTTGTTAAAATGACATCACATAATAGTTATTTATCATCTGAAATATTAACTAATCTAGGACTTCTACAATAGATAAAATTCTGATTCAGTAGAGCACATTATGCCAGCAAAGAATTGACACCAATGAGACTCAGTCACCTGATTGAAGTTAAGATACCTTTGAAGAATATTGATGGAATTTGATATCCATTTAGAGGTGGTGGTGTATCTGAGTGATTTGCTTAACACAGGTGTGATGTCTGCCATATGCTCTTAGACCTGTTCTTTAAATACTACTCTGTTTGACCTTGTGCTTGCAGACAGGTCAAACAGCAGTTAGGATACACTTTATAAAGCTTTAGGTTCTGTGTCCTACATAAGTTTATTGTACACTCACTCCATAATGTGTAAAGAGAGCTGGGAATCTCTACTGTACCTCCCAGATATAAATAGGTATGTCATCATAATTCCATGACATATTGGACTCAGTGACGAGCCAATTTCAGCTTTCCAGCTTGTTCGAAATCCAATCCATGGTTTTGCAATCCTTTGACTGCTTGTTCAACAACACTATAAACTAGCTAAGTTACATGAATAAAAGGAACACTTAAAAATGGCAGAGGGAAGTGTAAATCACATCCAATATGTACAATAAAGTACACAATTTTGAATGCACTGCACTG
Organism: Calonectris borealis; assembly: GCF_964195595.1. NCBI lineage: Eukaryota > Metazoa > Chordata > Aves > Procellariiformes > Procellariidae > Calonectris > Calonectris borealis. The sequence goes on along the minus strand of NC_134352.1, from coordinate 26,558,362 downwards.
CTTTGTAAACAATAAACCTTTGATGAAACTGAGTTTGGCCTGTGAAAATAATGTTTCACTGTTATTGATTCATAGTCATAGTTAGGACTAGAAAGCTGTTAACTGGAGATATTAATTTTAATCTGATCTGGGAAAGAAAAATAGAAAGAATTAGAGCTTACTAAGTGGACAAATAAAGTGGAAACTTAGTCTGTCACTACCTTAAATGAAACATTTGAAAGCCAAGTGTCAAGTGTCGTGGTTTAACCCCAGCCAGCAAAAATAAACGCCACGCAGCCGCTCGATCACACCCCCCCCGGTGGAATGGGGGAGAGAATCGGGAGGGCACAAGTAGGAAAGCTCCCGGGTTGAGATAAAAACAGTTTAATAATTGAAATAAAACGAAGTAGAACAGTAAGAATAACAATGAGAACAACAACAATAACAGAATACACAAAGCAGGCAATGCACAACACAACCGCTCACCGACCACGTGTCACGAATGGGGGCGAGCCCCCCCACACACCTGGTTTTTATACTGAGCATGATGTCACATGGTATAGAATACCCCATTGGCCAGCTGGGTCCACCACCCCGGCTGTGCTCCCCCCTCCCGGTGCAAGCATCACCCAGCAACAGCCAAAGCATCAATGGGCCATCAACGCTCCTTTCACACCGAACCCAAAACACAGCACACCCCCAAGCTACTGGGAAGAAAGTTAACCCTGTCCCAGCTGGAACCAGGACAATATCCACCCCTTATTCTATACCATCTACATCATGCCCAGGTCTCACATTTTCCCATACATTCCAATTAGTCACCGCTCCTTTTTCCTGCCTTTTGATATATACACACACAGAGATATCATTCCCTTAGTCCATGGGCCATCCCTCTAAAACGTCCGTTGAGTTCATTTAGTCCATGACTTTGGGTTCCACCTGTCATAACAGTCTTGCAGGGCAGGAAAGATGGTGTGTGGTGTCGGGCTCTTGCATGCAGAGGCCAGTTCTGGGCGCTCGTCCGGTTCTATCGTTGTTGCACCTTGCTCAGTTTCATCCGAGTCCATCCTACATTAATCTGGGTGATTCTTACTGTAATACTGTTAATATGGCATATGGTAACCATAGAAGTGATGACATACAGTACTATGTAATAACTAACATCGTACAATTCAGTTCATTGGCTATTTTCACCCAAAATTAAATCCCCCTGAGGTACACACCGGACTTCCCCATCCTTTCTCATCACCCACCAAGTGCACCCAGGTCCCTGAGCAAAAGCAATCCCACGGATGGGTTTTCCCTTGCCAGAGGCAGGAGTAACCCAGACCGTCTTCCCCAGCATATTTCTCATATGCACGACAGGGACTTTATCCCCCTCTACAGTACGTAAGGATTTGGATTGGGCAGGGCCAGCTCGAGTGACAGATCCCCTAGTGTTGACTAACCAGGTGGCCTTTGCTAAATGTGTGTCCCAATGCTTGAATGTCCCACCACCCATTGCTCTCAGTGTTGTCTTTAACAGCCCGTTGTATCGTTCAATTTTTCCGGAGGCTGGTGCATGGTAGGGGATGTGATAGACCCACTCAATGCCGTGCTCTTTGGCCCAGGTGTCTCTGAGGGTGTTTTGGAAGTGAGTCCCATTGTCTGACTCAATTCTTTCTGGGGTGCCATGTCGCCATAGGACTTGCTTTTCAAGGCCCAGGATGGTGTTCCGGGCGGTGGCATGGGGCACAGGATATGTTTCCAGCCATCCGGTAGTTACTTCTACCATGGTGAGCATGCAGCGCTTGCCGTGGCGGGTTCGCGGAAGCGTGATAAAATCAATCTGCCACGCCTCCCCGTATTTATATTTCAACCATCGTCCTCCATACCAAAGAGGCTTTACTCGCTTGGCTTGTTTGATTGCAGCGCATGTTTCACATTCGTGGATAACTTGTGCAATAGTGTCCATGGTCAAGTCCACCCCTCGAACACGAGCCCATCTATATGTTGCATCTCTCCCTTGGAGGCCTGAAGTGTCATGGGCCCACCGAGCTATAAATAATTCACCTTTATGTTGCCAGTCCAGATCTACCTGAGCTACTTCAATCTTGGCAGCCTGATCCACCTGCTGGTTGTTTTGGTGCTCTTCACTGGCCCGACTCTTGGGTACGTGAGCATCTATGTGACGTACTTTTACAGTCAGGTTCTCTACCCGGGCAGCAATATCTTGCCACAATGCGGCAGCCCAGATGGGTTTACCTCTGCGCTGCCAGTTGTTCTGCTTCCACTGCTGCAACCACCCCCACAGGGCATTTGCCACCATCCATGAGTCAGTATAGAGATAAAGTACTGGCCACTTTTCTTGTTCGGCAATGTCCAAGGCCAGCTGGATGGCTTTCACCTCTGCAAACTGACTCGATTCACCTTCTCCTTCAGCAGTTTCTGCAACTTGGCTTATAGGACTCCATACCGCAGCCTTCCATCTCCGATGTTTTCCCACAAGGCGACAGGACCCATCAGTGAACAGGGCATATTGCTTCTCGTTTTCTGGTAGTTTGTTATACAGTGTGGCCTCTTCAGCACGCGTCACCTCCTCCTCTGGGGATATTCCAAAATCTTTGCCTTCTGGCCAGTTTGTGATAACCTCCAAGATTCCTGGGCGACTGGGGTTTCCTATTCGGACCCATTGTGTGATCAGTGCAACCCACTTACTCCACGTAGCATCAGTTGCATGATGTGTAGAGGGGACGCTCCCTTTGAACACCCAGCCCAGCACCGGCAGTCGGGGTGCCAGGAGGAGCTGTGCTTCAGTACCAACCACTTCTGAAGCAGCTTGAACCCCTTCATATGCTGCCAATATCTCCTTCTCAGTTGGAGTGTAGTGGGCCTCGGATCCTCTGTATCCCCGACCCCAGAAGCCTAAGGGTCGACCTCGAGGCTCCCCTGGTGCTTTCTGCCAGAGGCTCCAGGTAGGACCATTCTCCCCGGCTGCGGTGTAGAGCACATTGTTCACATCTTGTCCTGCCCGGACTGGCCCAAGGGCTACTGCCTGAACCATCTCCTGTTTAATTTGTTCAAAGGCTTGTCGCTGCTCAGGGCCCCATCTGAAGTCGTTCTTCTTTCTGGTCACATGATAGAGAGGGCTTACGATCTGACTAATTTGGAATATGCATTCTCCAAAAACCCACAACGCCTAAGAAAGCTTGCGTTTCCTTTTTGTTAGTTGGTGGAGATATGGCTGTTATTTTATTGATCACATCCGTTGGGATCTGACGACGTCCATCTTGCCATTTTATTCCTAAAAACTGGATCTCCTGTGCAGGTCCTTTGACCTTACTTCGTTTTATTGCAAAGCCGGCCTTCAGAAGGATTTGGACTATTCTCTCCCCTTTCTTGAAAACTTCCTCTGCTGTGTTGCCCCACACGATGATGTCATCGATGTACTGCAGGTGTTCTGGAGCCTCACCCTGTTCCAGTGCGGTGTGGATCAGTCCATGGCAAATGGTCGGGCTGTGTTTCCACCCCTGGGGCAGTCGGTTCCAGGTGTACTGGACGCCCCTCCAAGTGAAAGCAAACTGTGGCCTGCACTCTGCTGCCAAAGGGTTGGAGAAGAACGCATTAGCGATATCAATGCTGGCGTACCACCTGGCTGCCTTTGACTCCAGTTCGTATTGAAGTTCCAGCATGTCCGGCACGGCAGCGCTCAGTGGCGGCGTGACTTCGTTCAGGCCACGGTAGTCTACTGTTAGTCTCCACTCTCCATTGGACTTTCGCACTGGCCATATGGGACTATTGAAGAGTGAGCGAGCCTTGCTGATCACTCCTTGGCTCTCCAGTTGACGAATCAGCTCATGGACTGATCAGGGAGTCTCGGTTGGTGCGGTATTGTCGCCGGTGCACTGTTGTGGTAGCGATCGGCACCTGTTGTTCTTGGACCTTTAACAACCCCACAACAGAGAGACCGGGCAAGGTGGACAGCTGTTTAATTTCCTCCGTCTCCAGGGCAGCTATACCAAAAGCCCACTGGTACCCTTTTGGGTCCTTGAAATACCCTCTCCTGAGGCAGTCTATGCCAAGGATGCACAGAGTCTCTGGGCCAGCCACAATGGGGTGCTTCTGCCACTCATTCCCAGTTAGGCTCACTTCGGCCTCCAACACAGTTAACTCTTGGGATCCCCCTGTCACTCCAGAAATACAAATGGGTTCTGCCCCTTTATAGCCTGATGGCATCAGGGTACACTGCGCACCGGTGTCTACTAGAGCCTTATATTCTTGTGGATCTGATGTGCCAGGCCATCGAATCCACACAGTCCAGTAAACCCGGTTGTCCCTTTCCTCCACCTGGCTGGAGGCAGGGCCCCTCTAGTCCTGGTCATCATATTCGCTATCCACTTCTTGTAAGTATGAGTCAGAAGTCCCTTTGTTAAGGTCAGAAGTGGAATCAGCCCTTCTACTCTGTCTGGGGAACTCACTGGAGACTGGAGCAGCAGTTTTCCTGGAAGAACCCCCTTTTGTGGTTGTTTTTCCTTGCAACTCATGTACCTGTGCCTCTAGGGTCAAGGTAGGTTTTCCATCCCACTTCCTCATGTCCTCTCCGTGGTCACACAGGTAAAACCACAGGGTGCCCCGGGGTGTGTACCCATGATGTCTCCTCTCTTGAGGAGAGGGACGCTTGCTCCTGATGGCTGAGACACTGGCCCGTGCAGGTGGGGAGCAGGACATATGCTCTTTGAGTTGCTGGACCTCCTGAGACAGTTTCTCCACAGCAGAGACACAGGCCCGTAGGGAGGAAGAGAGACTTTCTTCATATTGCCGGAGTTGGCCAGCCAGTTCATCCACTGTTTGTTCCTCTCCATCTCTCCAGGTCATTATTGCCAATGAGTTTGCATGTGATGCTGCTGCGCTCCGTACAAACTTCCGCCACATGGGTCGGGTGCATTTGACTTCATCTGGGTCTTTGGATAACTGCTCGTTGTTCAGGTCATCGTAAATCACCTCCAGCACAGCTAATTCTCTCAGGTATTGGATACCTCTCTCCATGGTGGTCCACTTGCCTGGGTGGCATATAACATCTTCCTTGAAGGGATACCTTTCCTTCATGCCTGACAGGAGTCGCCTCCAGAGGCTGAGGACTTGTGCCCCTTGTCCAATTGGTTTGTCAATGCCCCCTTCCCTAGAAAGGGATCCCAGCTGCTTGGCTTCCCTACCCTCTAATTCCAGGCTACTGGCCCCGTTATCCCAGCATCGGAACAGCCAGGTGACAATGTGCTCGCCTGGATGTCAGCTGAAGTCTTTTCGCATATCTCGCAGCTCAGCCAGAGATGGGGATCAGGTGGTCACCATCTCATTTATGGGTTCTGCCTCCTCCTCTTCCTGTTCTCGTGATGGCCCTGGTTCATCTTCATCCCTTGCTAGACGAGCTGATTTTCTTGTGCATTTTCTTTTTTGTATAGGGGCAACTGGTACCGGCATGGGTTGGTTCTCTGTCGCAGGGGGTGGAGTAGCTGCCATGCCTGCCGTGGGGGGCGTGGGGGGTGAGGGAGCCGCTGTGCTTGCTGTTGGGGGTGGGGTAGCCACAGGGCCTGTTGCTTTGTCATCAGCTGCAGAAACGTTTCCTTCCCCTTGGGGGTTCTGAGTGGTGTTAAACAGGGCTCGGTAGGCGTGGGCCAGGCCCAGCACATTGTAGTGATTTGTGTCTCCCTAGAATGGCCAGGGTGACAGCATACTTCTTCCAAATACTCTACTAATTTTTCAGGGTTCTGCACTTGTTCAGGGGTAAAATTCCAGAACACTGCCGGTGCCCATCACCCTAGGCATTTGCCCATGCTATCCCACTCGCCCTGCCACTCATAACTGTCCAGCCTTGGGGCAGATCTCTGGATGACATTCTTAAATTGCGTACTAACCTTGGATAAAACCGCAACAATATTCCCAAGAAGTACCAATAGATGTATCTTAACTACCCAGGGATGTTCAAGGTACCGGCAAGTTATTTTAACAAAGGAGATGAAGGTAGCGAGGGTGCCATTCTCTATTTCCTCCATAAAAAATCTCTTGGAGGAAAAGGTATAATTGCTAATGGTCTCCATGAGGTGGTACCCGAAATGCAGAAACGGCTTCATTATGAATCCCAAATACCAAATAACCCCCAATGCCAGCGTTTTAGTAACAAATCTCCCAGGTAAAACATCATTAATCACGGCAGAGCACAACAGACAAAACCCAACTCCAATTTTTAACAGGTACAGTAAAAACAGTAGCATGGTGCAGAACAAATTAATATGTTACCAGATATAAATTCCTTAATATGCTCTAAATAATCTGTTGTTATCTCAACCCTTCGAGCCCCACGTTGGGCGCCAAAAAGGACTGTCGTGGTTTAACCCCAGCCAGCAAAAATAAACGCCACGCAGCCACTCGATCACACCCCCTTCCGGTGGGATGGAGGAGAGAATCGGGAGGGCACAAGTAGGAAAGCTCCCGGGTTGAGATAAAAACAGTTTAATAATTGAAATAAAACTAAGTAGAACAGTAATAATAACAATGAGAACAACAACAATAACAGAGTACACAAAACACGCAATGCACAACGCAACCGCTCACCGACCGCGTGTCATGAATGGGGGTGAGCCCCCCCACACACCTGATTTTCATACTGAGCATGATGTTACATGGTATAGAATACCCCATTGGCCAGCTGGGTCCACCACCTCGGCTGTGCTCCCCCCTCCCGGTGCAAGCATCACCCAGCAACAGCCAAAGCATCAATGGGCCATCAACGCTCCTTTCACACCGAACCCAAAACACAGCACACCCCCCAAGCTACTGGGAAGAAAGTTAACCCTGTCCCAGCTGGAACCAGGACACCAAGTTACTCTACTTTCAAATACTCCAGTTTCTAATTAGCTGATCACAGGGAAAGACAAATATTACGAATGTATAAATCTCAGTAACTATTTCTGACTAAAGTGTTTGTAAGAAAAAGGTCAAAGTAAATGGCACTATTTATTATGTAAAGTGCACAAGAGTTTAAGGATTTTTACTTATTTATTATGTATTTACTGCCACAGCCCATCATTAAAGACATAAATTATGATTTCCTGGTCTTTTTTCTCTCCTCCTTTTGACATACAAAGCGAAAGAGAAAGAACAGACAGAAAGAAAGAGAATGACATTATTAAAGAAACTAATTCCAAAATGCACCCTGTCTTGAATAAGTCTTGAGACAGTAAGTGAGTAAGTGAATTTTTGAAGAGGTACATGTGTGAGTGAAAAAATGAACTAAATTATTTTGTGGAAAATGTATTTAAAGTGTTATATTAATTATAGAATTAATCAGAATAGTTTGGGTTGAAAGGGACCTTAAAGATCATTTATTTCCAACCTCCCTGCCATGGGCAGGGATACCTTCCGCTAGATCAGGTTGCTCAAAGCCTCATCAAACTGGAACTTGAACACTTCCAGGGAGGGGGTATCCACAGCTTCTCTGGGGAACCTGTTCCAGTGTCTCACCACCCTCACCGTAAAGAATTTCTTCCTAATATCCAATCTAAATCTACCCTCTTTCAATTTAAAACCATTACCCTTTGTCCTATCACTACGCTCCCTGATAAAAAGTCCACCCCCATCTTTCCTGTAGGCCTCCTTTAACTACTGGAAGGCTGCTATAAGGTGTCCCTGGAACCTTCTCTTTTCCAGGCTAAACAACACCAACTCTCTCAGCCTATCCTCAGGAGAGGTGCTCCAGCCCCCCTGATCATTTTTGTGGCTCTCCTCTGGACCCGCTCCAACAGGTCTATGTCTTATCCTGGGGCCCCACAGCTGAACACAGTACTCCAGGTGGGGTCTCACGAGAGCAGTGTAGAGGGGGAGAATCATCTCCCTTGATCATTTGGCCATGCTTCTTTTGATGCAGCTCAGGATAAGGTTGGTTTTCTGGGCTGCAAGCACACATTGCCAGCTCATATTCAGTTTTTCATCTACCAGTACTTCCAAGTTCTTCTTGGCAGGGCTGCTCTCAATCCATCAGCCAGCCTGTATCCATGTTTGGGACAGGACCTTGCACTTGGCCTTGTTGAACTTCATGAGGTTAGCACAGGCCCACCTCTCTAGCCTGTCAAGGTCCCTCTGATTAGCATCTCTTCCCTCCAGAGTATCAACCAGACTATTAAGCTTGGTGTTGTCTGCAAACTTGGTGAGGGTGCACTCAATCCCACTGTCCATGTCCCCGACAAAGATGTTAAATAATACTGGTCCCAATAAAGACCCCTGAGGGACACCACTTGTCACTAGTGTCCACCTGGACATCGAGCCATTGACAGCAACTCTTTGAGTGCGACCATCCAGCCCATTCCTTATTCACTGAATGGTCCACCCATCAAGTCCATGTGTCTCCATTTTAGAGACAAGGATGTTGTGTGGGACAGTATCAAACGCCTTGCACAGGTCCAGGTAGATGATGTCAGTTGCTCTTCCCTTATCCACCAAATAAGACACGATTTAACCGTAGTGAAGCCATGTTGGCTGTCACCAATCACCTCTCTGTTTTCCATGTGCCTTAGCATAGGTTCCAGGAGTATCTGCTCTGTGATCTTGCTGGGCAAAAAGGTAAGACTGACCGGCCTGTAGTTCCCCAGTCTTCCTTTTTTCCCTCTTTAAAAATAGGGCATCATGTTTCCCGTTTTCCAGTCACTGGGATCTTCACCAGTCTGCCATGACTTTTCAAATGTGATGCCTTTCTTTATCATTATTACTATGACAAAGACTAATTTATTGTTATGACACGATACATACACCCATGGTTGTATGGGTTCTGTAAGTGGCTCAGTCATCTGTGCTAGTTTCTGGACTGGCAATTGTAGATTTATAATTTTATGGTTGGCATCATTAGTGCTCTGCAAAGAAAAAAAACTGCAAGGGAAAAAAAAAAGTGGTAGCAGAACTGTTACTTGTTAAGCTAGTGACAGACAAATTTATATAGACAGTGCATGTAGTAGTTCAAGTTTCTAGCATTTGACAGCATTCAAATAATTATTTTTGTGTTAGGATATTCTAAAGAAGAAACACAGATTTTTGACAAAATTTCCCATAAGAGTGTAAGTGGTCATGCAACTTTTAAGAGTTCCTTCCCTAGCTCATGTGCTCTGTCTCAGTGCAAAAAGATCACTGGATGGATAAGAAAGGATGAGTACGTGAAGGATCACATCAAATGTCTACCCAATCCAGCACACTGTCTCCAACAGTAGCCATAAGTAGATGCCAAGAGCAAAATAAAAGTAGGGAAGAATACATGGTATTTCTTCCTTTAGTAGGAAGTGTGGCTAGTCATATACCTCTCAATGAATAACTACCTCTCTCTGTCTGTTTTAAACTTGTCTCTTTTTAGTTCTGTTTGATGGTAACTAGTTCTCACAGAGGGAAAGATCATGAATCTTCACTGAACCTAAATGTGCTACCTATATTTTTGTAAATTCGTATTGTTAGACCTCCTCAAGTTGTTTCTTTTTTTTTTCCCCAGAAGGAAGACTCTTAGCTTACTTTCAAGTTTTGCTTACTGAAACACCAGTTCCTGAAAGCAGATGAACTTGTATAGAACCCTCCATAGTAAGGGAGAGGTTTAGCTGAGAAGACCAGTAAGAAATTAAACTGATGTTTGAATTTTTGTATGCTCCACTAAAAGTGTCAAATGATTAGATTCCCAATGTAAATAACGATACATTTTCACTGAAAAAGGTATAGCTCCTTAAAGAACTTTGAGCTGATAAAATATCAGAAAAAGATGAAAATCCTCTAAACTATTCAAGTTTTGTATTACAGTTGGATCGTAACAGTTAAGAATGAAAGACTGCAGGATTCTTGTGAGTTAAACATCTCTTAGAATATTTTCGTTTCAGGATAAGACCACACAAATCTAGCACTCCATTAACATTATTAGTATTAGTCTTAATATGAATTAGTTTTATTTAATTTAGTATTCAGATTACACAAGAGCTCAAACTGTGCTAAGCACTGCAGAATCACCTAAGAAACTATATTCTAATCTTACATCTTTGTTGCTGAATGATATAAGAAAATATAAAAAGCAATTTTAAAATTGAAAACAAACAAACAAACAAAAAATCAAAGGACTGATCAAATACTTCTTGCTCAGATTGTACAAAAAAGTACTCAGAAGCACATTGGTTCTCTTTAGTGCTTCAGGAGTTATGCTTAGAAGATATCCAACTGGGCACCTGTCTGGCCAGATTTTTCATCCTCAAACAATTTTTATTTAACCAACAATCACCACACATATAAAGAAAACAACTGACATAAGAAAAAGCTTACAAGTCTCATTTCTAAGAATTATCCTTAAGGTTTATGGTTGAATATACTTGCATTTAACCTCCTAAATAATTTGGCTATTTCATCTGAATCTACTACTTAAATGTATTTAGATGCTGGAAAGCCTAAGTGACTTTGGAATCTAGGGATTGTTTTTCAGAATGAAATTAATAAGAGATAGATGTCAGACTTTGGTTTTGCAATGTTCAGCAGGAACTGCTCTTAAAACCCTCTGCATGTCTCTCCATATCCCCTGAACCTTTAGTTGTAAGTGCTACTGTCTACTGTCTACTTTAAGGAGAAAAATCCTTGATAGTGCCATGACAAAGAAACAAACAAATCTCTGAAATCTCCATCCTGAAATTTTTATTCAGCCAAGGAATCCTTACTAAGCACCACTGAAAATTGAAATCTATTTGAATAAGGATGTAGGAACTTACATGTTAGTGATGAGTTGTTTAGCACTTCAAAACATTAAAGGTGAAAAAAGAATTCTAAAATTCCTATCTTTATGGTATATAGCACTTAGGAAAATGTGATTCTTAGGTTAATAATTATCCTTGTGCATGCACAAAAATAGATTATGGAAGAGTGAACCTATTCTGAGATGCCTAATTTTCCTAATGATCACATGATCCAGGTTTACCGATTCTCTCAGAGAATCAGAAATTATTTTCCAATGCCAAGACTCTAAAAGTAGGCATTGTTGCATTTAACAGACCAGTTTCTACTTTCTTCTTGATCTAGCTTTATTCCAATTTTAACCATATGTGTGAGTCTTGTTGAAATGAGTGTGATTAAAACACATACTTAAATGGCGTGTTAAACAGAGTATGTCCTAATTGATGCATATGCTTAAATATTCTTTAGAAACTCTTGAAATAAGTAACCCTAAAGTACTGCCATGAAAGGAAGATGAATTACACAGAGATTTTTCTTTTAACATATAGAATAAAAAAATAACAATTCACAAGGAGCTAGGAAAAATAGTAAAACTAAACATCTTTACCTCAGAGAACCTCTGATTAGTTTTTTTCTGAAAAACAGCCTTTTTTCTGCAGCATTTAATAATGTGTTTTATTAAATATCATATTAGTTCCCCAAAATAAACTCCAAAATTTATCAATTTTTACCTATGTATTAGCAAAATATAAAAACTATCAAATTACCAAGATATATTTATATATATGTAGCTCTATCTATGTTTACTTATATATTAACAAAATACAAAAGCACTGGCACAACTGGTATACTATGATAGAAAAATACTTTGTATTATATGTGTTTATTGACTTCTGTAACCAAATAGATAGTAGGGGGTCTTCATTTGTTAGTGATAGTAGAAACAGTGCTGTGACAGCAATATTGTCAGTAATTTCATATATCCAGAACATTAGTGGAGGAAATAGGTATTTACTTCTTGGTTGCAGGAAAATATATGCTTCAAAGCTTAATCATAGAATCATAGAATGGTTTGGGTTGGAAGGGACCTTCAAAGATCATGTAGTCCAACCCCCCTGCCTTGGGCAGGGACATATCTCACTAGATCAAGTTGCTCAAAGACTCATCCAACCTGACCCTGAGCACTGTCAATGATGGGTATCCACAGCTTCTCTGGGCAACCTGTTCTAGTGTCTCACCACCCTCATAGTAAAGAACTTCTTCCTTATATTCAATCTAAATTGACCCTCTTTTAGTTTAAAACCATTCCCCCTTGTCCTGTCATTACAGGCCTTGGTAAAAAGTCTTTCTCTATCTTTCTTATAGCCCTCTTTATATTTTGAGGGTCTGTAATAAGGTCTCCCCAAAGCCTTCTCTTCTCCAGGCTGAATAACCCCAACTCTCTCAGCCTTTCTTCATAGGAGAGGTGTTCTAGTCCTCTGATCATTTTTGTGGCCCTCCTCTGGACTCAGTCTAACCAGTCCATATATTTCTTGTACTGGGGACTCCACACAATACAGTACTCCAGGTGGGGTCTCAGAGTAGAGAGGCAGAATCACCTCCCTCGACCTGCTGGCCACACTTCTGTTGATGCAGCCCAGGATACGGTTGGCTTTCTGGGCTACGAGCACACATTGTCAGCTCATGTCCAGCTTTTCATCCACCAGTACCCCCAAGTCCTTGTTGGCAGGGTTGCTCTCAGTCCCTTCATCTTCCAGCCTGTATTGATACTGGGGGTTGCCCCGACCCAGGTGCAGGACCTTGCACTTGGCTTTGAATCTCATAAGGTTCACATGGGCCCACTCCTCAAGCCTTTCCAGGTCCTTCTGAATGGGACTTAATCCCTCCAGCATATTCTTTTTTGAAATTTTGTCTCTAAAACCTTTGACAGTGGCCATTTTAGTAGAGAGAATAGAAATGCAGGTGAACTGGTGAATATTTGTTATACATTGCTGAGAATGATTTTCTCTTTACATAAACAAGCAACACACAAAATATCTGAGCCAGCCAAAAAATACATGGAAATAAAAATAACTCAATTTTCTCTTTTCTTTTTTTACCCCATTGCATGACAGATACCTCGACCATTGAATTATAAGTGTGATAGAGATGTGCACATATGCATGCATAAGTTCACTGAAACATGGGAACATTTATAGGAAAATATATAGGGAGGAAAAAAGTAGTGTTTTCCCATGACAGATGTAAAGTATTTGTCTTTCTATAGGATTTTAAATTGGCACAAATATTCAGTGGTGTTTTTTACAAAATTAAGAGATTTTACCAACCTTAATTATTGTAGAGTATTTTATCCAAACTTCATACCAGGAAATTGCAACCATTAGTATTATTCCTAGGGAGATCACATCCTTTACTGTTACATGATCAATGAATAATAGGAAACCTCTTCCTAATTATGTCTTCTTCTCTTTAATTTAAATAGCAGAGGTTTAGATTATTGACCAACAACAATTGTGTTGGCTCTTTGTTAAAGGAAAATATTCTGTGTATTCATTTTGATAGTTACATTCATGGAAAGGGCAGATTTTTATTAATTCATATTTCTATGGAGGTTAAAGAAAAAATGCTCTGTCTGTGAGTTACGTAGCTAGTAGTTTTTTCTGGGAAGAGACTGTGTTGCCAAACTCTAGTTTAACTTCTCAGCTCATGCTATTCAATTCCAGAAGCTTTCCAGTAGATTGATATCACAATGGTTTTTAACAGGAGCCATCATGTTTTGGTCTGCTTTTGTTAATAGTATATAAAGACATCCACACAGCTGGAGCTGCAACGGTCCTAAATATCCTCATTCATGAAATAAGAGCACTAGGCCTCACACAAAAATATTGTTTTCATAGTAGTAATGTAAAAACAGCTGTAAAGGATGATCGTTTCCATATAATGCTGCAGTAATTGTAAATATAATTGCTGTAGAAAAAAAAATTTAACATTAAATATTCCTAAAATTAACATTCAAAAATTTGATAAGTAAATTGTTACTATGTCTGAATTATGGATTTTGGGTAGGATTTGCAAGGAAATAAGGAGACCAGAGCTGGAATCAATGTGGTATATACAGAACTAGACAAACTAATGACAGACAGAGAAGCCAAAAAGGAGCAGATGAGAGGGTGGGAGTAAAGCTGGAATGTGAAAACACAATTCTAAATACATGTTGTATAAGGCAGTCGCATTGGTGGATCAAGGGAGACTACAATTGATTGGAGAACAAATAAATTCTAATTAAAGTAGAATAGCAGAAATAATTAAAACAGACTTAAGAAAACTCTCTGTGAATAAAATTACTGACAGTAATTTTACTGTGAATTACTGTGAATAAAATTACTGACAGTCTATTAGATAAAACTGTTAATGAAGAGTCTGTCTTATGTTGGGAAATTTCATACATGTTAGCTTGAATTTCATTTCCTGAAAATACTACATATTTTGTTTGTCATTTGTTATTATTATCAGTTGTTATTAATCAACTTGACTTGTGTCAGAAAAATTAAAATGCTAAAACATAACAATTAAATTAAAAAAACCCAACACTTTCATAAGTGACCTGAAGGATTTTAAGTATGTCTTTAGGACCCACTTGCAAATTAAAGCAACCTTTGAAGAATATTTTCCAATATATTTGAAATTAAATTTGAAGAAAATTGGATCAGAAAGTCTAGTAATCTATAGTTTGGAATGAATAGTCTGAGTTCTCCTACTTGCTTTTTCAAGCACAATTAAAGGCAGCATGAAAGAGTTACACTTATTTCAATTTTCAGGAAGGCTGGACGTTCTTCAAGAAGGAAGTCTTAAAGGCGCAGGAGCGGGCTGTCCCCATGAGCCTTAAGAAGAACTGGCGGGGAAGACGACCGGCCTGGCTGAACGGGGAGCCCTGGCTGGGACTCAGAAAAAAAAGGAGAGTTTATCACCTTTGGAAGAAGGGGCAGGCAACTCAAGAAGAGTACAGGGATCTTGTTAGGTCATGCAGAGAGGAAATTAGAAAGGCAAAAGCCCAGCTAGAACTCAACCTGGCCACTGTCGTGAGAGACAACAAAAAATGTTTTTACAAGTATATTAATGACCCCTGTCGTGGTTTAACCTGGCAGGCAGCCAAATACCACACAGCCGCTCACTCACTCCCCCCACCCCCAGTGGGACGGGGAGAGAATCAGAAGGGTAAGAGTGAAAAAAATTCATGGGTTGAGATAAAGACAGTTTAATAGAACAGAAAAGGGAAAATAATAATGATAATGATAAAATATAAAAAATGAGTGATGCATAATGCAATTGCTCACCACCCGCGCTGACCGATAACCAAGTAGCGATCGGTACTTCCTGGATCACGCCCACCATTCATATACTGAGCATGATGTTACATGATATGGAATACCCCATTAGCCAGCTGGGCTGGCTGTCCTGATTATGTTCCCTCCCATCTTGTGTACCTAGCTCAGTCAGTAGGCACGGGAGCTGTCCTTGGACTAGGAGGGCACTTAGTAACCACTGAAAACATGAGTGTGTTATCAACATTCTCCTCATACTAAATCCAAAACACAGCACTAGGAAGAAATTTAATCCTATCCCAGCTGAAACCAGGACAGTATCCACCCCTTATTCTATACCATTTATGTCGTGCTTAGGTCTCACATATTTTTTTTAATACATTTCAATTAACCACCACTATCTTTCTTTTTTTATATATACACATATATATATATGCACGCACAGGTATCATTCCCTTAGTCTATGGACTATCCCTCTAAAATGTCCATTGATTTCATTTAGTCCACGACTTAGGGCTCCATCTGTCATAACAGTCTTTCAGGGCTGGAGAGATGGTGTGTGGTGTCGGTCTGTTGCATCCTGAAGCCAGTTCTCATTTCAGTATTGCTGAGCTCGTTCAGTTGTATCATCGTTGCACTTTGCTCGGTTTCATCGGAGTTAGTTCATTCTTCATTAATCTGGGTAATTTTCACTGCTATACCATTGATAGCAACCATAGAAATAATGATGATATGCAATATCATGTAACAGTTGACATCAAAATTCAGTTCATTGGCTATTTTCACCCAAAATCAAATCCCCTTGAGGTACACACCGGACCTCCCCATCCTTTCTCATTACCCACCAAGAGTACCTAGGTCCTTGAGCAAAAGCAATCCCATGGATGGGTTTTCCCTTGCCAGAGGCAATGTGTGTCCCAATGCTTGAATGTCCCACCACCCATTGCTCTCAGTGTTGTCTTTAACAGCCCGTTATATCGTTCAATTTTTCCGGAGGCTGGTGCATGGTAGGGGATGTGATAGACCCACTCAATGCCGTGCTCTTTGGCCCAGGTGTCTCTGAGGGTGTTTTGGAAGTGAGTCCCGTTGTCTGACTCAATTCTTTCTGGGGTGCCATGTCGCCATAGGACTTGCTTTTCAAGGCCCAAGATGGTGTTCCGGGCAGTGGCATGGGGCACAGGGTATGTTTCTAGCCATCCGGTGGTTGCTTCCACCATGGTGAGCACATAGCGCTTGCCCTGTCGGGTTTGTGGGAGTGTGATATAATCAATCTGCCACGCCTCCCCATATTTATACTTCAACCATTGTCCTCCATACCAAAGAGACTTTACTCGCTTGGCTTGCTTGATTGCAGCACACGTTTCACATTGTGGTGAAATGCCACTCTGTGATCAAGATGGATTGACTTTAGTCACGGGGTGGATTGTGGTGGTGCATTCATACCCCCCCTTTCTTCCCTGGGCCACTTGTTGATCTGGGCAACCTGTTGATCTCAGAAATTTCCATGAAACTTCGGCCTTGGTGTATTGAGTCTGGCAGTTGAGCGCTCCTTGACTGTATCAGAAACTCTGCATAGCTGAGGCTGGGAACATCCTCCTACTGTCTGGCCCGGGTGTCCAGCAGAACAACACCGAAACCTTGAGAATTCTTTAGTAATTACCACTGGGGACTGTGGCCAGGATGGAAATTTACGGATGACTAAAGCCAACCATCTTGTGAACCTATAAACGGTGGTCCTGAGTGAGGCCCTTTGAGCTCTCCTGGACCGCAGCAGCTGCACCCAGCATCTCCCTCTGAGTGGGACGCCTCTCAGAGCTTGCGATCTTTCAGGCCTGCGATATTCGGAGGACCACTGGGTCCTGGGTGAGTCCCTTTCGAAGCTCAACCCTTCGCCCGTTGAGAGGGAATGCCTAGACATTCGACGTGAATATTTCTTCACTGAAATCGAGGGGAATTTTTAACAGGTATACCTTCTGTATATTTTTTTATATATATATGTTTCTCTGTGTGTGTGAACTAATAGTAAGCATAATCTGTAATTAAGTTGTGATTGTAGTAGACTTACTAACCTATTTTGCAAATATTGAATAGTTAATGATTAGGCGTTACTAAAGTTTGTTAATGATTAATTGATAACTAAGTGTTGCTAAATTGTGAATAAAACCTAGACTGTCCCTGAAATATAAACCCTTAGATGATTTTGCCTTGTATGTTTCACCCATGTAATAAGTAATAGAGTGAACCTTGCCATCGAATTCTATTAGGTTGCACCTTTATAAATCTCTATTAAAATCACTTTCTGCTAATTTCTTTGACGGTGATTCTTTAAGCGGCCTCTAAACCACTCTCTCGCGACACACATTAATGGATAACCTGTGCAATAGTGTCCATGGTTAAGTCCACCCCTCGAACACGAGCCCATCTATATGTTGCATCTCTCCCTTGGAGGCCTGAGGCATCATGGGCCCATTGAGCTATAAATAATTCACCCTTATGTTGCCAGTCCAAATCCACCTGACCCACTTCAATCTTAGCAGCCTGGTCCACCTGCTGGTTATTTTGATGTTCCTCAGTGGCCCGACTCTTGGGTATGTGAGCATCTACGTGACGTACTTTTACAGTCAGGTTCTCTACCCGGGCAGCAATATCTTGCCACAACGCGGCGGCCCAGATGGGTTTACCTCTGCGCTGCCAGTTGTTCTGCTTCCACTGCTGCAACCACCCCCACAGGGCATTTGCCACCATCCATGAGTCAGTATAGAGATAAAGTACTGGCCACTTTTCTTGTTCGGCAATGTCCAAGGCCAGCTGGATGGCTTTCACCTCTGCAAACTGACTCGATTCACCTTCTCCTTCAGCAGTTTCTGCAACTTGGCTTATAGGACTCCATACCGCAGCCTTCCATCTCCGATGTTTTCCCACAAGGCGACAGGACCCATCAGTGAACAGGGCATATTGCTTCTCGTTTTCTGGTAGTTTGTTATACAGTGTGGCCTCTTCAGCACGCGTCACCTCCTCCTCTGGGGATATTCCAAAATCTTTGCCTTCTGGCCAGTTTGTGATCACTTCCGAGATTCCTGGGCGACTGGGGTTTCCTATTCGGGCCTGTTGTGTGATCAGTGCAACCCACTTACTCCACGTAGCATCAGTTGCATGATGTGTAGAGGGGACGCTCCCTTTGAACATCCAGCCCAGCACCGGCAGTCGGGGTGCCAGGAGGAGCTGTGCTTCAGTACCAACCACTTCTGAAGCAGCTCGAATCCCTTCATATGCTGCCAATATCTCCTTCTCAGTTGGAGTGTAGTGGGCCTCGGATCCTCTGTATCCCCGACCCCAGAAGCCTAAGGGTCGACCTCGAGTCTCCCCCCGGTGCTTTCTGCCAGAGGCTCCAGGTAGGACTATTCTCCCCAGCTGCGGTGTAGAGCACATTGTTCACATCTTGTCCTGCCCGGACTGGCCCAAGGGCTACTGCCTGAACCATCTCCTGTTTAATTTGTTCAAAGGCTTGTCGCTGCTCAGGGCCCCATCTGAAGTCGTTCTTTTTCCTGGTCACATGATAGAGAGGGCTTACGATTTGACTGTAATTTGGAATATGCATTCTCCAAAAACCCACAACGCCTAAGAAAGCTTGCGTTTCCTTTTTGTTAGTTGGTGGAGATATGGCTGTTATTTTATTGATCACATCCATTGGGATCTGATGACGTCCATCTTGCCATTTTATTCATGAAAACTGGATCTCCTGTGCAGGTCCCTTGACCTTACTTTGTTTTATTGCAAAGCCAGCCTTCAGAAGGATTTGGACTATTCTCTCCCCTTTCTTGAAAACTTCCTCTGCTGTGTCGCCCCACACGATGATGTCATCAATGTACTGCAGGTGTTCTGGAGCCTCAGCCTGTTCCAGTGCGGTGTGGATCAGTCCATGGCAAATGGTCGGGCTGTGTTTCCACCCCTGGGGCAGTCGGTTCCAGGTGTACTGGACGCCCCTCCAAGTGAAAGCAAACTGTGGCCTGCACTCTGCCACCAAAGGGATGGAGAAGAATGCATTGGTGATATCAATTGTGGCGTATCGCTTGGCTGCCTTTGACTCCAGTTCGTTTTGAAGTTCTAACATGTCTGGCACGGCAGCACTCAGTGGCGGCGTGACTTTGTTCAGACCACAGTAGTCTACTGTTAGTCTCCACTCTCCGTTGGACTTTCGCACTGGCCATATGGGACTGTTAAAGGGTGAGCGATTCTTACTGATCACTCCTTGGCTCTCCAGTCAACGAATCAGCTTATGGATGGGGATCAGAGAGTCTCGGTTGGTGCAATATTGCCACCGGTGCACTGTTGTAGTAGCGATGGGTACCTGCTGTTCTTCAACCTCAGCAACCCCACAACACAAGGGTCCTCCGAGAGACTGGGCAAGGTGGACAGCTGTTTAATTTCCTCCGTCTCCAGGGCAGCTATACCAAAAGCCCACCGATACCCTTTTGGGTCCTTGAAATACCCTCTCCTGAGGTAGTCTATGCCAAGGATGCATGGAGCCTCTGGGCCAGTCACAATGGGGTGCTTCTGCCACTCATTCCCGGTCAGGCTCACTTCGGCCTCCAATACAGTTTACTCTTGGGATCCCCCTGTCACTCCAGAAATACAAATGGGTTCTGCCCCTTTATAGCTTGATGGCATCAGGGTACACTGTGCACCGGTGTCTACTAGAGCCTTATACTCCTGTGGGTCTGATGTACCAGGCCATCAAATCCACACAGTCCAGTAAACCTGATTGTCCCTTTCCTCCACCTGGCTGGAGGCAGGGCCCCTCTAGTTCTTATCATAGTATCCATCTCTCACTTCTTGCAAACGTGAGTCAAGAATTTCTTCATCACAATTACAATCCAAAGTAAGATCAGCCCTTCTACTCTGTCTGTTCACTGGAAACTGGACCGTCGTGAGACAGGTTTTTCCTGAAAACTGGAGCAGTATTTTTCCTTGGAGAACCCCCTTGTGTCATTGTTTTTCCTTGCAACTCACGTACCCGTGCCTCTAGGGTCAAGGTAGGTTTTCCATCCCACTGCCTCATGTCCTCTCCGTGGTCTCACAGGTAAAACCACAGGGTGCCCTGTGGTGTGTACTTTCTATATCCTCTCTCTTGAGCACAAAAACGCTGACTCCTAATGGCTGAGATACTGGTCCAGGTGGAGAATAGGACATACCCTCTTTGAGTTGCTGGACCTTCTGGGACAGTTTCTCCACAGCTGAGAAAAGGGAGGAGGAGATAGTTTCTTCAAAATCCCAAAGTCTGCTAGCCACGACATCCACTGTTGGTGCTTCTTCCTCTGTCCAGGACAGTACTGCCAACGAACTGGCATATGACGCTGGTGCGCTCCCTACCAACTTCCACCACATGGGTCGCGTGCACTGAACGTCATCTGGATCTTTGGGTGTTTGGTCATTGTCCAGGTCACTATAAACCACTTCCAGCACACCTAGTTCTCTCAGGTACCGGATATCTCTCTCCATAGTGGTCCATTTGCCTGGGCGATATATAACATCTTCCTTGAAGGGATACCTTTCGTTCACTCCTGACAGCAGTCACCTCCAGAGGCTGAGGACCTGTGTCCCTTTTCCAAATGTTTTGTCAATGCCCCCTTCCCTAGCAAGGGATCCCAGCTGTTTGGCTTCCTTCCCCTCTAATTCCAGGCTACTGACCCCATTATCCCAGCATTGGAGCAGCCAGGCAACAATGTGCTCACCTGAACAACGGCTTAAGTCTTTCCGCATATCTCGTAACTCACTCAGGGATAGCGATCGGGTGGTTTCTGTCTCATTTATGAGTTCTTCCTCTTCCTCCTCCTCTCCTCGTGATGGCGCTGCTTTTCCATCATCTCTTTCTAAATGACCTGACTTCCGCTTCAAAGATTTCTTCTTCTGTATGGGGGCGACGGATACCAGTGATGGTTGGTCCTCTGGTTCAGCTGTAGTACCCATTGCAAGGGTTTGGGTAGCTGCAGTGCCTGTCGGAGGGGTTAGAGTAATTGTAGTGACTGTTGCCGGGGTTTGAGTGGCTGCAGTGCTTGTCGCACTGGTTGGAGTAACTGCAGTGACTGTTGGCGGAGTTTGAGTAGCTGCAGTGCCTGTTGTGGGGGTTGGAGTAACTGTAGTGACTGTTTCCGGGGTCTGAGTAGCCATAGTGGTTGTCGTGGGGGTTGAAGTAGCCACAGTGGTTGTCGTGCGGGTTGAAGTAGCTGCAGTGCCTGTCATGGGGGTTTGAGTAGACACCATGTCTGTTGCCGGGGTTGATCTCTGGACAGTATTCCTGAATAATTGTTTAACTCTAAACAAGGCCTGAACCATATTCAGGAGACATAGCAATATGAACATGCTTGTTTGAACATCCCAAGGATATTCAAAATTCTCAGAGAATATTGTGGACGTTTTCATGAAGAGGATAGAAGAAAAAGGAGTTTCTGAAGATATGGAAGGGAAGGTGAACAAGTGGGAGAAAGTGTCCCATCCTGTCTCCCCCCTAAATTCATTCTCTGAGGTGAAGAGATAAAAAGTGTAATTATTAATAGTTTCCAAAAGATAGCTCCTGAAGAACAGGAATGATGGCAGTGCTGAGTACAGGCTCGTGACCAATAATTTTATCATAACATAAAGCCAGGTCACACAGTATAGCAAAGCAATGACCTTAATCCATTTTCCAGAGATGACCAACCCCACACAAAAACTGATAATCAGCAGTATAGACAGCCAGTAAGGTGCTATATACCACAACTCCAAGAACAGATCCAACAACTCTGAGAGCAAATAAACCAACATTGTGAACAGCGAGTACTAAACTGATGTAATGAATCCTTATAACAAATTTGTTTTAACCCGTTCGGGTCAGATGTGTTGTTATCTCAACCCTCCGAGCCCCACGTTGGGCACCAAAAATGACTGTCGTGGTTTAACGTAGCAGGCAGCGAATACCATGCAGCCGCTCACTCACTCCCCCCATCCCCAGCGGGACAGGGAGAGAATCGGAAGGGTAAGAGTGAAAAAAATTTGTGGGTTGAGATAAAGACAGTTTAATAGAACAGAAAAGGGAAAATAATAATGATAATGATAAAATATACAAATGAGCGATGCACAGTGCAATTGCTCACCACTCGCGCTGACGATAACCAAGTAGTGGTCAGTACTTCCTGGATCACGCCCACCATTCATATACTGAGCATGACGTCACATGGTATGGAATACCCCATTAGCCAGCTGGGCTGGCTGTCCTGATTATGTTCCCTCCCATCTTGTGTACCTAGCTCAGTCAGTAGGCACGGGAGCTGTCCTTGGACTAGGAGGGCACTTAGTAACAACTGAAAACATCAGTGTGTTATCAACCTTCTCCTCATACTAAATCCAAAACACAGCACTAGGAAGAAATTTAATCCTATCCCAGCGGAAACCAGGACAACCCCCCATGATCCACGAGGAAGCAGTTAAGGACCTGCTACGCTACCTGGACGATCACAAGCGTATGGGGCTGGATGGGATCCAAGGGTACTGAGAGAGGTGGCGGAGGAGCTTGCCAAGCCACTCTTCATCATTTATCAGCAGTCCTGGTTAACTGGGGACGTCCCGGATGACTGGAGGCTTGCCAATGTGACGCCCATCTACAAGAAGGGCCGGAAGGAGGATCCGGGGAACTACAGACTGGTCAGCCTGACCTCGGTGCCAGGGATGATCATGGAGCGGTTCGTTTTGAGGGCGTTCACGAGCCATGTCCGGGACAACCAGGGGATAAGGCCCAGCCAACATGGGTTCATGGAAGGCAGGTCCTGCTTGACCAACCTGATCTCCTTCTATGACCAGGTGACCTGGCTAGTGGATGAGGGAAAGGCTGTGGATGTGGTCTACCTGGACTTCAGTAAAGCCTTTGACACTGTCTCCCACGGCATTCTCCTAGAGAAGCTGGCGGCTCACGGCTTGGACAGGTGCACTCTTTGCTGGGTAAAAAACTGGCTGGATGGCCGGGCCCAGAGGGTTGTAGTGAACGGAGTTAAATCCAGTTGGTGGCCGGTCACGAGCGGTGTTCCGCAGGTCTGAGTTTTGGGGCTGGTCCTGTTCAATATCTTTATCAATGATCTGAATGAGGGGATCGAGTACTCCCTCAGTAAGTTTGCAGATGACACCAAGTTGGGCGGGAGTGTTGATCTGCTTGAGGGTAGGAAGGCTCTGCAGAGGGACCTGACAGGCTGGATGAATGGGCTGAGGCCAATTGTATGAGGTTCAACAAGGCCAAGTGCCGGGTCCTGCACTTTGGCCACAACAACCCCAGGCAACGCTACAGGCTTGGGGAAGAGTGGCTGGAAAGCTGCCCAGAGGAAAAGGACCTGGGGGTGCTGGTTGACAGCCGGCTAAACATGAGCTGGCAGTGTGCCAAGGTGGCCAAGAAGGCCAATGACATCCTGGTCTGTATCAGAAATAGTGTGACCAGCAGGAGCAGGGAGGTGATCGTGCCCCTGTACTCGGCACTGGTGAGGCTGCACGTCGAATCCTGTGTTCAGTTTTGGGCCCCTCACTACAAGAAGGACATTGAGGTGCTGGAGCGTGTCCAGAGAAGGGCAATGAAGCTGATGAAGGGCCTGAAGCACAAGTCTTATGAGGGGCTGAGGGAACTGGGGTTGTTTAGTCTGGAGAAGAGGAGGCTGAGGGGAAACCTCATCGTGCTCTACAACTACCTGAAAGGAGGTTGTAGCGAGGTGGGTGTTGGTCTCTTCTGCCAAGTAACTAGCGATAGGACGAGAGGAAATGGCCTCAAGTTGTGCCAAGTGAGGTTTAGATTGGACATTAGGAGAAATTTCTTTACTGAAAGAGTGGTCAGGCCTTGGAACAGGCTGCCCAGGGATGAGTCATCATCCCTGGAGGTATTTAAAAGACATGTAAATCAGGCGCTTAGGGACATGGTTTAGTGGGCATGGTGGTGTTAAGTTGATGGTTGGACTTGATGATCTTAGAGGTCTTTTCCAACCTTAATGATTCTATGATTCTATGATAAGAACAGTCAGAGTTAGTAAAAATTTAACGAACCCTTCCTCATCTGAATGTGGTATTGTGTTCAGTCCACAGTAAGGAGCTGGTTCTCTTTCTTACACCTCACCATGGCTCAGAGACATGGGTGGACGGCACAGCTGCTTACCTTTCAGGTGGCAGCAGAAGGCAATAGTCACACTGGCTCCTCCTGATTTAGCGATTCCCACTGAGTTACAGCCTAGCTCTGAAACTGAAAATTGAAGCCTTTCTTCAGGGTTAATTGCCTGGGTTAAATGCCCAAAGCTAGCTGGAATCAGATGGCCCTTTCTTAGAGCCTGAGCAGCTCTTTCCATATGGCCCCTGTCTGCCCCCTCAGCCCCCTAAGCCTGCAGGGGGCTACAGTGGCTTTCTCACTGGCCTACCCCATGGCCATGCCACTGAAGGGGCTCGGGTCCACATCTTGGGTCAGCTTATAGAAACTTGTTCTTTTCTGGACACGCTCCAAATTATGGAGAACTAGAAACAAAGAATAAATCAGAAGGACCAAGTAGTAATGACCCCTGGTGAAAACTTGTGGTACTAGTCTTCTGGCAAGGTTTAGCTCCCACAGAAAACTGTGGGACTCTCTTATGAAAGTCTTTCAGAAAGATGGGTCAGTCCAAAAGAGCTGGGTATCTGGTGACAGAACTGCGTGTATGCTCTATTTCTAAAAAAACTCTTACCTGGCTAACCTATTTTTTCCAAAATAAACCAGAAAATGTACATTTTGTTCACACATAAATTGCTAATGAATAATTGTGATTTTCTCTCCAGATTTATGATGATTACTGAAGGACTTTTACTAAACTGATACAATTGCTACCTTGCCATGTGTTAAAAAAATTCAGTGGTGGAAGATAATCACAGGGGGATATAAATAGGAGTACAGAAATTTCTGAAAATTAGTAAGTTATCAAATCTCCAAAACTATTAAATTTTCCATTTCACTGGATTATAATTATAATTTATAATTATAGTTCAATGTTATTAAATAGAGTAATCTAGGGAATCTTTTTTTTAATGGTACTTAGTAATGGAACTCTTGAATTCAATGTATTTTACTGAGAAAAGAAAGGACTACATATTTGTCCAACATATAAAGCATAATCTATGCTTCAAAGGACATGAAAGGCAGCAGTAACTGTAATAAAAATAAATTATTTTCTGGAATTCTTATTTTTGCTAAGACTTCATTTCTCTCTTTGTTTAGGCAAAATAGCTGTACTACTCCCTCTCTACACAAAACAAGGACAACATGTTGTTCAGGTTATGGAGCTGTCATATATTGAGTACTTGTGTTTATGAAGCACCATGCTATATTTATAGATATTTATGACCATTTTGTGCTATTTCGCTTTGCCACTCTCAAATCCTTCCTGGAAATAAAGCTTAGGGATGAGATTAAAGGAATTACTTTATCTCGTAGATTATGATGCTAATTATAAAAGTCCCCTTATTTATGGGAACTTATAATTGCCTTTTTAAGTAACTATGTAAAGAGAAACTAGTTGTTACATTTTGTGGTTTGGCTTGCTTTAGTTTATTTCTTCACAGGAATGACTTACTATGGCTGATATGAGTATTTGTTGTTTTACCTTGGTCTCATCGGTACCATGCAGACCTTTGCATTTCATGCTCTATATACACAGCTAAACTTGGAATCCGGCGAGGACACCTGTAACCATTCACTCTAGAGCAACTCCGTGGTGAACCCTCAGTTTAACTCCTCAAGAGACATCTATTTTTTGAAGAAAAGAAATAGTAATTAATACATGATCACTCTTCTGATGTTACTCTTCCGAAGAATAATTAGGTACTCTTTGCTTTTCCTAACAAATTCTTCTGATTTTCCTAGTTGTTTTTATATTAGATGTGCTGAACAGTGGTAATATCTTGCCCTTAGAGGTATTTGCTGTGTCACCTAAGTTCAATTACTGCAAATACACACAAGTTCCTTGATTACATCTCAGCGAAACCTATTAACTCCTATAAAATATCGAAGTACTCAATATTCTAAGATGAAAAATGGAAAGGAGATAAAATTCCATGGTGATCTGAATCACATTATATATTAAAGAAGCAGCATTTTGTATTATGAAACACAAGTGTGATTACACATTCTACTCCTGTTCACCTAAGAGAGTTCTTTGGGAAACACGGTTTTCTTGATAATACTTTATTATTACTAACTGTAGTGCACCAACCATATTTCCTTTCATTGATCAAGAAGAACCCCAATAATTTAATTTTGTTTTCTGGATCACAGGTATGCTGACATCTATGTATTATCTATATTTGTTATTTTCTACACTTTGCCTATATGCCTTCTTCTTTTACCGGTTCTTCTAATTCCCTACGTTAGCTATCACAATCTTGTTAAGATCCTTTGTTATAAGAAGTCTCCACTATTCTCATTTTCCCCTTTGAGACATTTCTATTTCTGTTATGCTTTATTATTTTTTTACCAGGAGGTGACCAGAACTGAACGCTGTATTTAAAAAAAAAACATTTAGAATAATAGTTGATTAAATTTTCATGAGCCATGCTGTTTTTCTAGGTAAATTTATAGATGTTCATAACCCCTCATTATGACATATGAATTTGTATGAACACAGGGTAAAATGTTTCTGAAGATTTACCTATCATCAGTTAATGAACTATTCATGACTATTATAAGATGGCCCTTCAGTACTGTTTTCGTGGTTTTAGCAGTATAACACACATTAACATTAATGTTATGAATATTGTGCTGCAAACATCTCTCTATTTGGACTTTTTTTATGTTTGTAAAAATACATGGCATCATAGAATCATAGAATATCTCAAGTTGGAATGGACCCATAAGGATCATCAAGTCCAACTCCCTACTCCTCACAGGACTACCTAAAACTAAACCATATGACTAAGAGCGTCGTCCAGACGCTCCTTGAACTCTGACAGGCTTGGTGCCGTGACCACTTCCCTGTGGAGCCTGTTCCAGTGACCGAGCACCCTCTCAGTGAAGTACCTTTTCCTAATGTCCAGTCTGAACTTTCCCTGATGCAGCTTCATTCCATTTCCTCGTGTCCTGTCACTGGTCACTAGAGAGAAGAGATCAGTACCTCCACTGCCCCCCTTGAGGAAGCTGTAGACTGTGATGAGGTCACCCTCAGCCTTCTCTCCTCCAAGCTGAACAAACCAAGTGACCTCAGCTGCTCCTCGTAAGTCTTGCCCTCAAGGTCCTTCAGCATCTTGGTCTCCCTCCTCTGGACATGCTAACGGTTTGATGTCCTTATATTGAGGCACTCAAAACTGCACACAGTACTTGAGGTGGGGCTGCACCAGTGCAGTGTAGAGAGGGACAATCACCTCCCTCAGCCAGCTAGCTATATTGTGCTTGATGCACCCCAGGACATAGTTAGCCCTTTTGGCTGCCAGGGCACACTGTTGACTCATATTCAACTTGCCATCAAACCAAATTCCCAGATCTCTTTCCACGGGGCTGCTTTCCAGACTCCCATCCCCCTGTATATATGTATAACCAGGATTACCCCGTTCCAGGTGGAGAATTCGACACTTGCTCTTGTTAAATTTCTTATGGTTGGTGATTGCCCAGCTGTCTAGTCTATCCAGACCTCTTTGTAAGGCCTCTCTACCCTTGAGGGAGTGCACAGCTCCTCCCAGTTTAGTTTTGTCGGCAAGCTCACTTAATGTACATTCATTTTCTGTGTCCAGATCATTTATAAAAACATTAAAGAGCACTGGCCTTAAAACTGAGCCCTGGGGAACCCCACTGGTGACTGGCCGACAGCCTGATGTAAGCCCATTTCATAGAATCATAGAATCATAAAATAGGTTTGGTGGGAAGGGACCTTTAAAGGTCATCTAGTCCAACCCCCCTGCAAGGAGCAGGGATATGTTCCACTAGATCATGTTGCTCAGAGCCCCATCCAACCTGACGTTGTATGTTTCCAGGGATGGGGTATCTACCACCTCTCCGGGCAACCTCTTCCAGTGTTTCAGCACCCTCATTGTAAAAAATTTCTTCCTTAGATCTAGTCTAAATCTACCCTCTTTTAGATTAAAAACATTCCCCCTTGTCCTTTCGCAACAGGTCTTATTAAAGAGTGTGTCCCTATCTTTCTCAATTGCCCCCTGTAAGTATAGAAAGGCCACAATAAGGTGTCCTTAGAGCCTTCTCTTCTCCAGGCTGAATAACCCCAATTCCCTCAGCCTTTCTTCACAGGAGAGGTGTTCCATCCCCCTGATTGTTTTTGTGGCCCTCCTCTGGACCTGCTCCAACAGGTCCATGTCTTTCCTGTACTGAGGGCTCCAGAGCTGGACGCAGTATTCCAGGTGGGGTCTTACCAGAGCAGAGTAGAGAGGTAGAATCACTTCCCTCAACCTGCTGGCCATGCTTCTTTTGATGCAGCCCAGGATACGGTTGGCCGCCTGGGTTGCAAACACACATTGCTGGCTCGTGTCCAACTTTTCATCCACCAGTACTCCCAAGTCCTTCTCGGCACGGCTGCTCTCAATCTCTTCATCCCCCAGCCTGTGTTGATACTGGGGGTTGCCCCAACCCAGGTGCAGGACCTTGCCCTTGGCCTTGTTGAACTTCATAAGGTTCACATGGGACCACTTTCTCAAGCTTGTCCAGGTCCTTCTGGATGGCATCCCGTACCTCAGGTGTGTCAACCACACCACTCAGCTTGGTATCATCTGCAAACTTGCTGAGAATGCACTTGATCCCACTGTCTATGTCACTGATGAAGATATTAAACAGTACCGGTTCCAATATGGACCCCTGCGGGACACCACTCACCACCGATCTCCATCTGGACACTGAGCCGTTGACCACTACTCTCTGGAGGCGACTATCCAGCCAATTCCTTACCCACTGAATAGTCCACCCATCAAATCCATATCTCTCCAATTTAGAGAGAAGGGTGTTGTGGGGGACTGTATCAAAGGCATTACAGAATTCCAGGTAGACAACATCTGTAGCCCTTTCCATGTCTACTGATGTAGTCACTTCATCATAGAAGGCCACTTTGTTGGTCAGGCAGGACTTGTCCTTGGTGAAGCCGTGCTGACTGTCTCGAATCACCTCCCTGTCCTTAGCATAGCTTCTAGGAGGATCTGTTCCATGATCTTCCCAGGCACAGAGGTGAGGCTGACAGGTTGGTAGTTCCCAGGGCCCTTTTTCTATCCTTTTTATCATAACCTTTTGAGCCCAACCCATCAGCCAATTGCACACCCAATGTATTATGGACTTGTCTACCTCTGTGCTAGACAGTTTATCCAGAAGGATACGGTGAGAGACAGTATCAAAAGCTTTGCTAAAGTCCAAAAGCACCACATCTGCTGGCTTCCCTTGGTCAACTAGATGGGTGGGTTTGTCGTAAAAGGAAATTAAGTTAGTTAAGTAGGACTTTCGCTTCGTGAACCCGTGCTGGCTACAACCAATGACTGTATTATCTCTCAAGTGTTTTTCAATAACATGCAGAATAACCTTCTCCATAATTTTACCAGACACTGAAGTGAGACTGACAGGCCTGTAATTACTAGGGTTTTCCTTCTTACCCTTCCTGAAAGCTGGAACAACATTTGCCAGCTTCCAGTCAACTGTGACCTCTCCATACTCCCAAGACTGTTGAAAAATAATGGAGAGAAGTCCTGCGATGACATCGGCCAGCTCTTTCAGTACCCTGGGATGAATCCCATTGGGCCCCATAGATTTATGTGCATCCATTTGGAGCAGCAAGTTTCAAACAAATTCAGGGTAGGCTGGGAGTTTATAGTCCCCCCAGTCAAAGTCTTCCAACTCAGGGCTCCAGGGTTCCCAGGGCCCATCATCACTGTTGAAGACAGAGGTGAAGAAGGCATTAAATGTCTCCACTTTGTCTATGTCCCTATTTGTGAGGCGACCAACTTCGTCAAAAAATGCACCAATGTTATCTCTGATTCTCCTTTTGCTATTAACATGTTTTAAGAAGCCCTTTTGTTGTCCTTCACAGTGCTGGCCAGCTTGAACTCTAATCAAGCTTTGGCCACACTAATTTTGTTCCTACAGTGGTGAACAGCTTCTCTGTAGTGCTCCTGTGCTGCCTGAACTTGCTTCCAATGTCCTTACACTTTCCTTTTCCATCTAAGTTCTAGAAGACCCCTGCTCAGCCAAACCAGCCTTCTGCCCTGCTTTCTTGACTTCCAACATATTGGAATTGCCTGCTCCTGCACTCTTAAGATATGGCTCTTAAAAAGTGACCAGCATTCATGGATCCCAATACCTTCAAAAGCAGATTCCCAGGGGACCTTACTAACTGGCTCCTTCAGCAGCCTGAACTCTGCTCTCCCCATATCCAGGGTCGAAGTTTTGTTGTTGGTTTTCCTCCTGTTGCCAATGATTTGAAACTCAAATACCTCATGGTCACCGTGACCACATCAGCCACCAAACACCACTTTGCCCACGAATGCCGCTCTGTTTACAAACAACAAATCTAGAAGGGCACATTTCATAGCTGGTTCCCGTAATACCTGCACTAAGAAATTATCTTCAACATTCTTCAGAAAATTCCTGGACCTGTTTGTGTCAGCTCTATGATATTCCCAGTTGACGTCTGGGAAATTAAAATCACCAATAAGGACAAGGGCAGTTGATCTAGAAATATCCCTTAATTCCTTGTAGAATAAATCATCGATGTCATCATCCTGGCTGGGTGGTCAATAGCAGACTCCCACAATATCTGCTTTATTTGCTTTCCTCTTACCCAGACGCTCTCAATCATGTCGTCGTCAACTGCAAGTGCCATACAATCCAACTCCTCCCTTACATACATTGCCACCTACCGCCTCCCCTGCCCTGCCTATCCCTCCTTAAGAGCCTATAACCATCCACCACGGCACACCAGTCACAGGACTCATCTCACCAGGTTTTGCATATGCCAATGGCATTGTAGCTGTGGGACTGGGGCAAAGCTTCTAGCTCCTCTTGGTTATTCCTCATGTTGCACACATTAGTATAAAGACATTTCAAACACGCTCCAGTGTACTCAGCACACCATGGAGCAGACCGACAGACCTCTGTCCCTAGCACACTGTCCCTCAAACATTGGTGTGCCACCCCCAAACTTATCTCTAGCAAGCCTGGTTTTATCGCTTTCCCCCTTCAAATCTGGTTTAAAGCTCTTTCAATGAGCCCTGCTAACTCCTGTGCAAAGATCCTTTTCCCCCTTTGAGACAGGTGTACCCTGTCTGTCGCCAGCAGGCCTGGTGTCCTGTAGACCAACCCATGATCAAAAAAACAAAAATTCTGCCAGTGATACCAGTCTTGGAGCTAGTGATTGATCTGCTGGGTCTTCCTGCTTCTTCCCTCATCATTCCCTGAAACTGGAAGGATAGAGGAGAACACTACTTATGTTCCTGACCTTTTAGTGAACCTTTGTAAGTGGCCACAAATTTTTATCAGTTTTGGTGCTAAATTAATAATTTCATGGTTTGCTTTTAATTACTGAATTGAATGCCTCATGTTAAATTCAACATAAGTATGTCAATGCATTTCAATTAACAAGGTTAAGAATTTAAAGAGAATGCAGCTTCTTTATGTAGGTGGCTTTCCATTGGGATTACATAGAGTTGTGAATGAGAGTTTTTTCTATACAATAACACTGCTTATCAAGACTACCTGGCATATCAAGGAAGGTTTGCCAAAATATATTTTCTTTCAAGCACATAGTTCAAATCTTCTCCCCAGACAGTATCTGTGTGGATATTATCAAACTATTAAAATTTGACAAATAACTGCACATGCCTGTGTGCTTGTAGTAGATTAAAAAGTAATAGTGGTAAAATACGTCAGTAGTATCTAGAAAGTCAGTGTGAGTTTAAAAGGCAAAACATAAGAAAATTAGGGCCAATTGTAACTGTTGTTATTACTGATAATTTAAATACTACTGTAAATGTGAATAGCACTACACAGTAAGAAAGAAGTTTTTATCCAATATGAAATATCTACTCTGTGAATAAAGTTAGGATCGAGTCCAATTCTTTCCAATAAATGAAACAGATTATGTCATTTGATACTGTTGAATAGCTTTTTGGCGTCTATTGAAAAGACCACAGCTGGAGCTTTTAGCTTTTTGGATTGATGTATTAAGCATTATCTTGCATTACTAATTGTAAATATGACTTTATAAAACCAGCTTATTCCTTATAGATAGCTAGATGATACCTAGGAAAGACTTCTCCACCATAAGCAATTATTTTGTAGTGATCATTAAAAAGATTGGTTTCCAGCTCTTGCAAACATCAGTTGTTTATGGGGTTTTACACAAATTTTTTATTACCATTCATTTCCAAAATCAGTTTCCTACAGAAGTCGTCCTTGGAAAAGCTGTTGCTGTAGTTGAGATCTGACATGGTTTGAAAAGTGAAATACTAGGGATTAGGCATCTCTCAATATAAAAATTCATTTATGAAAACCTCCGTTGATTGTTCTTTCTAGCAAGAAGATATATCTTCTTCTGGTTTTAGTAACAGTGATTATTCAGTAACAAAGTACTGGATCTGCTTGGTGGCATGCCATGGGACAAAGCCCTGGAGGGAAGAGGGGCCCAAAAAAGCTGGTTAGTATTCAAGGATCACCTCCTCCAAGCTCCGGAGTGATGCATCTTAACAAAGAGGAAGTCAGGCAAAACCACCAGGAACTTCTGGACACACTCAAACACAAAAAGGAAGCCTAAAGAGGGTGGAAGCATGACAGGTAGCCTGGGAGGAATACAGAGAAATTGCCTGAACAGCCAGAGATCAGGTTAGGAAAGTAAAGCCCTGATAGTATTAAATCTGGCCAGGGATGTCAAGGGCAACAAGAAAAGCTTCTATAGGTATGTTGGGAATAAAAGGAAGATTAGGGAAAATGTGGGCCCTTTCTGGAATGAAATGGGAGACCTGGTTACCTGAGATATGGAGAAGACAGAGGTACTCAATGACTTTTTTGCCTCAGCCTTCATCGGCAAGTGCTCAAGGCTCACAGCCAAAGCCGCAGAAGGCAAAGGCAGGGACTGAGAGAATGAAGAGCTGCCCACTGTAGGAGAAGATCAGGTTCAAGACTGTCTAAGGAACCTGAAGGTGCACAAGTCCATGGGACCCAATGAGATCTATCTGCGGGTCCTGAAGGAACTGGCGGATGAAGTTGACTAGCTATGAGGAAGAAATTTTTTACAATGAGGGTGCTGAAACACTGGAAGAGGTTGCCCAGAGAGGTGGTAGATGCCCCATCCCTGGAAACATTCAAGGTCAGGTTGGATGGGGCTCTGAGCAACCTGATCTAGTTGAAGATGTCCCTGCCCATGGTAGGGGGGTTGGACTAGACGACCTTTAAAGGTCCCTTCCAACCCAAAGTATTCTATGATTCTATGATTCTACTGAAGAATAATTTGGTTCAAAGCTTTCTGTATAGAACTGATTTAGATATAGAACAGATCATTCAAATCCCCAAAATTGAGAAGGATTTGTCTGGAAAAGCTGACACAAGAATCCAGAAATGAAATGATGTAGCTTTATATGACTTTAGCCGATTGAGATGACACTGGGCATTTTGGTAGAATCCATTGGAGTTCAGAAGGATTTCTCAGTGGATTTTTGTTTTTTCAATGAATTGTTAATATATTGATTATAATTTTGTCTGGAATTCCTCTTCGTGCACACATTCATTAATAACTCCATTAGTGGGGGGCTTTTTTTGTCTTTTAGTTTTGATAAATTTCATATAAAAGCCTGGTTTACTCTTATTGATGCTGGTACAAGTTGGAAGTAACTTAGCTGGTATTATCAGAATTACCCTAATGCGCAGGACAGGGTACTAATACTATGCTTGTCCATTGAGTAAAACCTCTTAGGGACTATTTTGTCAACTAACATAATGAAAAAAAATAAAAATTTAACAGAATTAGTTACTATTAGTAACCAGTGCTTTTTCAGGTGCTAGAACTTTTACATAGAATTACTTATACGTTGAAAAAGTGTTTTTCTAATAACTCATCTTTGAGAGACTGATCCTTTTTAATCACTTTCAGATTGGTTCTTCTGAAGTGAGTATAGTCAGTGAACTATGGGACTCTTTGTTCCTTAAATAGATATTAAAAAGTACATAATAATTTTAATAATTTAACTTTAATAATGGTACAAAGCATATTAAAAAGCAATGTGTGGGCATGTCAATATGAAAAGGAGGACATGTTTTATTATTCTGTGTATGAACAATGATATACTATTTTGCATTGTGTAAAGCAATGTATGAAAGAATTAGTATATATCCAAAATAAAATAAATAAGAAACCCACAACACATTGAACAAGAAAATGTTCGGAGGCAGTTAAAAAAGGAGTGATAAGGAGAGATGTTCCAAATCATGTCCACCCTCTCTGGAGTCTAGTTAATTTGGTGAAGGCTGAAAGGAAAGCCTTTGTGCATTTGGAACATTTTTTCCTCAGATTTCAAACACACCTGAAGAATTCACTCCTCCTGAACAGGAACTTCAACAGCAGAACAATTAAATTTTATTCATTTTGGTTAGACAGACTGAAGGCAAAAAGCTGTATTTTCCCTGGTTAAGAGTCCTCAAATCACCTGCTCCCATCTATGAGACAAGTGCTGTGGCCACTGAATGACAGAATAGAGAAGCTACTTTGTCAAGGCTGTAATATGAGAAATACTGCATTCATTTGACCAGGGAGAAAGGAAACACAGTGGAACAAGACTCAATAACGTAGTGTTTGTTGAGATCAGTAATAATGTCATCTGCTAAAGGCCAGGATGCCAACCAGGACTCTGGCTTGGCTTGGTTCTAGTTATCACTTTCAAGACTATCAGTGCATTTCTACCAAACTAGATGCTAATGTAAAATGCATCCACATTTTTGCAAAGTTTGGTTAGAACCCACTGCTCCCTGTCCACCCATCAAAGAAAGTAGGAAACCTACACTATGTAGATATAATATTTTTTGGTCCCCCTCTCTGGGGTAGTGACTCATATTTTTGACCAAATGGCTACTGTGTATCCTAATTGATCAGCTAGTGTGCAGATGTGAATTCCCGCTAGGCATCTTTACTTTCTCAGTGTGGTCTAACCATTGGGTATATAAAAATGGACATTGATATTTATATTTACATCTGTGTTTGACCTTAATTGATTTACCTGTACTCTGCAGACGTCCTTGTCCTTAGGATTAGTGTCAGTTTTGATCAAAGAACACCTGGTCAAATACAAATCTCAAGAGAAGGAGATTGTAGAATATGACTTGGATTAAATCTCTTCTGCATTTAGGTAAAAGAAAGAAGATGCACTATAAGTGGATCAAGGCAGTAGAATGAATACTCTGCAGCAAATTCTGGTCTCCTAGGGCAAATTTTTAGTGAAACAACTATGAATTCAACACCTGAGGAGTTGTATAGCAAATAAGTGGAGTTGAGATTTGGGATTTTGGAGAGTGATTAATATTTTGAGCTAAAATAATCCAGTTTAGAGTCATCTTGTTCACATCCTGCTTTAAATTGCATATCAAAGTTTCTAGAACCTTCTCCCATCTCACTCTGTATGACACAGACAAAAGTGAGTAACAGTTGTACTCTACATGAACATTACAAACTCAGTGTTAGGCTTAAGCTACCTAGTCCTGATTCAAGAACTGCAGAAGAGTGGCTCAGTATGTTATCTGTTTCTATATGGCTCCTGAGAAGTTCACAGTGATGGCAAAATATGTTCATGTCTTTCTGAAATGTGACTTTATGCTTTCAGGTGAATCTTGTCTGCTTTGTCAGACGGGGTCAATCCTGTACGATTCTGTGAATGCAAAAGAACAAGAAAACCAGCAAGAGTCATTAAATTTCCCGGTACAATGGACAATCAAGGACTATCATGCTCTCTGAAATAGATTAGAATAACCTCAGTGTGGCTTTCAATTGCTCATCGACTGCTAGGGTCATTTCCCAATCAGTGCTTGAGTTAGCAGTGCCCTTTTAACATGACCATTATCCTACTAGGGTCAGTTTTACTCCATCTGAGGACTCTCCTATATTCCCTCAGTTGCAGTTTAAGCCAATAAGAAAGTATCTTTGGGCTGTCAGAGTAGTAAAAAATGGTTACAGAAGAATGAAAATCAAGATTCAGATTCATTTCAGGTAGTGATGAGGCGAGCACACAAGACAAAAGGCAATAACAACAATAGGAGAGACAGAAAAGGAATCTTAAAAAGCCTATGAGCACTGGGTTTGCCAGCTTTATGAAGTTAAAGCATTTAGAAGGGAATGATACTGCATAGTGTGCTGCTAGCATAGCTTAGACCAGCACGACAAGGGAGATGTTCGGGAAGATATCTGTTTCTGAACAGTGCTTTTTTAAATGGTGTG
This sequence comes from Calonectris borealis, assembly GCF_964195595.1. Lineage (NCBI taxonomy): Eukaryota > Metazoa > Chordata > Aves > Procellariiformes > Procellariidae > Calonectris > Calonectris borealis. Next base: position 26,521,935 of record NC_134352.1, on the reverse strand, counting down.
CTATAGAAAAAGCAGCAATACTGTTAGTAAGATAGTACTATTAATAATATCAACCAAATCATTGTCCTCTGCCCAGCCTCCCATAACAGAAATTGCAAATCTCTGCAATACAACCCTAACACATCTAATGTTGTGTATATGGCTATATATATTTGGAGCCTGTTCCATAATACCAGCACCTCAGGCTGGATATATCAGATAGCTGTGTTCACAGAGAAGGAAGGTATGCCACAATATGACTCCAAAGAAGGGGAATGCTATGTGTCCCCTTTCTCTTCTTTCTCCTGCTTAGATTCTTTGCAAAAGACTGCTTTTCTTTTTTTTTTTTTTTTCCCTAAAGCCATATGCTTCTTGAATCTAAAAAATAACTCTTCTGCATTTGTCAAACCAGACCAAAGAAAGCAGCTTTAGCTGATGTTGCATGCCATAGAAGCTTACCTGTACATAGCCAAGAAATCAAATGCAAGAATTTTTGAAGTGTCATGGTCAAATTGATATCTACTCAGTTATTTAAATGCAGTTTACAAGCAGTTGGCTTCAGCTACTGTGCTTGCATCTCTATTTTGGTGTCAGTTTTCCTGTGTTTTCCTATTTTTGATCATGCTTTCCTTCCACACCGTCATGAAGAAGATCTACACTAATGATCAGGAAGCTGACTAATTTACTCCTCTGTGAAGGCAGTGACATGGCTTATAAGTTCATAGCATGACCCATGGATTTCAAAATGATCTGTACAAGCTGTAGGGGTCCACTTGTGTACATCTCACAATGTGACTCTACCTCAGTAAATTCAAATTAATCTTAATGACAGAGGGAAGAGATGAGAGTTAAGTCTCCTGTACATGGAATGTATTTGGGCTTTGACCTTTGGGGAAGTAGTAATGTGAATAGCTTTATGCAGTACCCCAAAGATGAGAGAGAATGATCAGATATGTTCAGGCTCATGTTCTACAAGCTCAACACATTTCGTGGCTGGTTTGCTTTAAAACTCAAACTTCTGGAAATGCAAGGAACAAGAGCCAAATGGGCATCAAATCCATTCAAAATGTCCATCTGCTGCTGCAAAACCTGCATGAATTGTTACATAGCAACCTGTATTTCCTCTTGTATTTGGAATCCCTGGGTTACTGTTGTTTGCTCTGTGAGTGTGTTGTCCTTGATAGAGACACAGTAAATCCTGTTGTGATGCCAAAGCTTTGCTCAGTAAATGTTAGAGCTCATTGTACAATGTGCTTAGATAAATGCTATTTTGCAGATGGTTATGACATAGAAAATGTGGTCGTACCTGAATATAACATCTCTTTCCTCCTCCCTATTCTCCACTCAATATGAACCACTGATTAGCATCTACCTTTTCATTTACAATATTTAACCATTTGGTATGAAATGATAGCTCAGGAAACTACAGCTTTGATTAAAAAAGATCTGGAATGCTAAGTTGGGTATGTGATAAGTGTAAATATTTCAGTTTATGGTACACTATGTTTAAGTGGCAGTATATGTTGTTGGAACTGATTTTGCAATAATTGTAATGTAGTGCAGACTAATGGCTGATTACAGGCTTTTACATAGGTATTTTTCTAAACAGCAATTACAATAGTATGGAACCCAATATTAATACATTGTTTCAATAGAAAAACTATAGAACTTTCTTTGTAATAACCATACTCATCTTGCATTTTTTTCCCTTTTTATTTTGCTATTTTTGATAACTGGTAAATATTATACATTTAAAGTTGTATTCATTTTTCTCATTTATGAATTGCAATAATGAATAGAGAAAGATTATTAAAGACACTTGTTAACACAGAGAAGGCAAATGGTGATTTCTTGGCATCATCGTGTACTAAAGTTTTTCTGACTTACAATTCCATCTGGAAATGGGGAAGTCCTGTTCTTGCTCTCACTCTTTCTTACTCTTTCTCTTTTGATGAGTTTTCAATATTGTTTAGTGCAATTTGCCTTTCTTTGTAAATTCTTCTGTTCTGACAAACAAGTTGATTCTAAAGCAAAGGGATTGCATATCAACTCTGGCTCATTCTTACTGAGAAATATTCATCCGTCAGTGATACCCAGTGTCCTAATTTACAAATTTTAGGGAAGCAGTTAGAATTAAGTTGTTCTGCCTCTCACGAAGTTACTTCTTCTACGGGTTCCAACCTTCTTTCTCAAAAATGCCAATGGATTTCCAGTTTAGACTTAGAAATTATTAACTTAGATAACACTGAATTCTTTCAATGTAATGTTTTTCTTTGACTATTTTATTCATGTTTTGATATTATCTCTAAATATGATTTATATGTATAATGGTAATGTTACTAATTTATTTATTGATATTATACAAAAAGAATTCTGCTAATATAAATGAATTTGACATACTCCTATGAAACATTTTGATTTAAAGGAAACTATTTTTAGCAGAAAGGTGTTTAGTTAAAATGTTTTTTCCAGCATCTACTTTATATCAACAGCTTTTAAATATTTCTATTTTTTTACTACTAGCAGGACCTCTGACCTTCCTTATTTCTAAAATATTTTTAAATTATACTGCACTTGAGCAGTAGTCATTTTAGATAAACTTCACAACATGGAAAGATCAACAAATTGCAATCTTGTCTGATAAAACAGCAGCATATTAACATTCATGTATCATTAATTTTCATTTGAAATGTGATTTGATTTGTTTGCTTAGATAGTTAAAAACTACATCTAAAATATTCTTTAATGTATCTTGTTTTTCAGAACTAATATATTTGGTGAACAATGGTGGCATAAATATTTTCCCTTTGTATTATCAAAACATTATATCTTTGTATGTGTCCAAAGACCACTTTAGGATAAGAGACAAAGCTCTGACAAGACGTAAGAGAGAAGAGAGATATCTACGGGTCTATTAAATTAGTAATTTTTTAGAGAAGACGAATAGGAAATATTCTTTTCCTGTTTCAAAAAATATAAAAAATATGTCATTGGGGTACATAAGTGATACTTTTTTATGGAAGGAGTAATTGAATATAGAAAACATTGCTACTTTGTTACACTAGTACAAATGAGAAGGCCAAAGAAATGAGAGGGGTAAAACAGAGACTAGATCAATTTGTGAAATACGGGCTCACTGGTACCTGTCAAACACAGTGACTCCTCTATATCAAGGCTTCCTTAATCCGATGATTGACAGAAGGATGCATTAGAGGAAATTCACATTATGCATGTTATCTTAATTTTTTTTTCCTAAATATCCACTACCAATAATTTATCAGAATCATGATCTGAATGGGTATCTCTAGTGAAAAGTATGACAAACCTTAGGATTTACGAACTGAAAAGAGGTTACAATAAAAGAAATAGCTGGTTGAATAACAGTTGAATCAGATAGGAATTTGAACTGATTTATATATATTTGTTGGGTTTTGGTTTGTGGTGTTTTTTTTTTTTTTTTAATTAAGTGCTAGTTAAACTTGAACATCTTTCCCAAAGAGACAAGCCATCAAGAAAGTCTTTTTAGGGAGGTAATTACAGATTACAGTTACCTGTGCATGGAGGGGAAAAAATCATCTTTATGAGAAAGATTTTCTTTTAAGTGAAAACAAAATAAAACTAACAAGCACCAAAGTCTGAGGGTGTTCTGATTTGATCTGAGAAAGGAAATTCCATCATCCTGGGAAACTGAAATGTCAATGAAATTATGGTATGAAAAACTAAGGGGAAAAAAATGTAGAATTGAGAGCAGAAAGAATATTTTTTAAGGTCCAATTTCATTAGATTCTTTTTTCCTGTAATACCCAGTGAACAATGGTAACACAGAGATTTATTAATCTTTCCTTTAAATTACAGTATGAGAAATAAGTCCTCTCCAGAGCATTCCCCAAAAAAACCCAACCAACCAACCAACCAACAAACCAACCAACCAACCAAAAAACCTGTAAGACCACACTTCCCTGGGGCTGAAATTTCCAGGTCTGTTGAAATTGGGGAAAGAATTGAAAGAGTATGGCTCAAGATGCAACTCTCTTGACATCTTTAGAGAAGCAGAAGAGAACATAATTCAATCTATATAGAACGCTTCAATGTAAAAACAGTATCCAGAGTTATCATTCATTAGTATAGCTCAAAACCACACCCCCATATGTGTGGGCTTAGTAGTTAAACAAGCAATCCATTCTATGTTTTTTTACTATTATTCTGAATAACTGTTATTTTTAACTTTGTAAGTAGATAATATGAGAAGGATGTAATGAAAGGGTTTAGTTAAAATTATGTCAATCAGTCTTTATCCAAAATGTGAATCAAAGGACAGAAAGGTTGAAGCCATACCTTAAATGAAAGCCAAACACCTCTGATGTTTAGATGTCTTTATTTAGGAAGACTAGTTTTGAGAACTTTTTAAAAACTGTCTTCCTATTAATAACTATTAATAATTAATTACTATTCTTTGATCTGAATATGAAAATTGCTATGTAAGTTATCTTTATGAATATGAATAGTATCAGAATCCCATCACTGAGGAGCTATATTCTATTTGTAAATAGTGCCAAAAAGTTTATGTGCATCAAGGCATAAATGAATGCTTTCCTGACCAACTATCCTTAATTCCACCATCAAAAAAAAAAAACAAACCCAAAAAAACCCCACACCAAAAAAATAAAATCAGAAAGACAAAAATTGTAGCTGCTTACAACACATTTAAAAGCAATAGGAGAATGTCAAAGTAACTCTTCTGAGTATATGTCACCAAAGAAGTTGTAGCTGGAAGTCTTCCTTTGCAACTCTGATTCACAGTTTGGGAATTTCAGTATCTAACTCAGGGCTGTTTGATTCTCCTTTTAAATAGCAGAGCAAGCCATAGTATTTCTCCCAGGCAACCAGTTCACTTAATGCCAATCTGAGAGCTATTTTTCTTTTTCTTTAGCCAAGTATAGCATTATTAGACTAATTAGCTTTACCAATATGATTTGCCAACACCCTAGGCAGTTCTTTTGGGTAGCAATTTCCCCTCCCTGAAGGTTTCATGGAATTCAAGAAATCGACATAATATAGTACATTTTTGCATCTCAAATTTCAGTGCTTTATCAGCCTGGCAACCACTATGAACTGGCATAAGAGATCCATATTAGTGTCAAGCAACAATTTTTTTGCTTTGGGGGATGGAAAAGGATTTTGTTGTGCTTATTTTGCATTATATTTAAATGGATGACTAGAAATAAGAAAGGATTGAATAAAAAGAATGCTTTCTGGATAAAGCAAGCATGGAATAATTTTCTTGGCACCTCATTTTGAGATGTTTGTGCTTATTTATTGCCTTTTCACCATTCCTTTTACAATGAGCATTAAGGCAAATGAACTAAATCCAATACACTGTCTAAAGGTCACTACTCTTGCATCTCCACTGGTTTACACCTCATGTTGTCAAGCTACATAATATCAACTGGCAAGGCTGCTGACTGACCTCAGGTACAGATTTATGAAAAGGCAAGTGTCCAGCACCGTTTGCTTGTCTTTGGTTCAGCGATCTACTCCTGTGGTGATTTCCACATAGTGTGTAAAAAGGAAGGTCACATTATTTTTTACGAACTCATCTACTAGTCTAAATGTGTGGGGTTGAAAACTATATTGCAAGTTAATGGGGTCATTCCCAAGAGTGAGGTGGACTAAAAATCCCTCCCTTGGGGAAGGTTGCTGTCTTGAGGTAAAATTAGAAAACAATGCTTTGATGATAGCATTAAGTTTTGTAACAAATAGCCAAATATCCCAGTCATTGGCATACAATTCAACATCAAATACATGGATGAGTAATGATACTCTATCTCTGGAGCACAAACAAGCTGAAATGCCCATACAGGACTCAAATTTTTTTTTTCTTTCATTCCACTTTCAAAGGAGCTGGGATGTCCAACACCTTACAGCTTCTATAGTCTTAGAAAACATCCACTTCTATGTTACCCTTAAACAGTTAAGAAAAAACACATAACCTCAAAAAATGAAAACAGAGCAAATGAAATTAATACATCATAACGTAGAACCTATCTCAACTGAAATAAAATACAGCAGAAAGTTAGTTTTAATTATGACAGTTCATCAGAAAAAGTACAGAAAAGTCAATTACAGAAAAATCCCTCTAACTATCATCCTTATTTCATAAAAGTACATGGTAATGTGTTTACAAACAGATGTACAGATTTCATAGTTAATGGGAATTTTAAGGCACAGCCCATCAGCAGCCGCCTTACCATCTGACAGACATGTTAGTCCTAAGCTGCCAGTTGTCGAAGGAACCTGCCAAGAAGCCAGATGCTACCATGGGTTAACACACACCAGAAATTGCTGCCCTAAGTAAAAAACAGCTTAGCATAATGTTCTACTGGTTAAAAAAAAAGTCCTTCTTGAAAACTAAGGATTTTATTAAGAAGCTCAATAACTACTAGGAGTTGAAGATGAAGTTCTAAATTTTAGGTGAAATCATGAGTCTCTTTGAGACTTTCAGAGAGGTCTGGACTATCTGGTAATCTTTCTTGCAAAACACACAGCCCGTCTGGATTTTATGGCTAGATTTCAATTTAATTTATTGATTTATGGATTTTAATGGTGGGGTTTTTTTTAATTAAGTCATCAAGAGTTTGGAAAATTAGAAATAAATCATAAAGTTGGAAAGTATTCAGAAGCATTCAGAGGAAGGTAGATGAGAGCTGGCTTTATTAAATATCTAGTTCTGTAAATTAACACAGAACCTATGTATATATGTAGGGATATACACACTCAAAACACTATAAAGGCAATTCAGAACAGCTCTTTTAATGAGTAATAGATTATGAATACTCATTATTTACTTTACTGAAGTACATTTTACCTATGGGGAAAGTGTGGCATAGATTATGTATGCCCAGGATTAGGTCTGCTAAGAGCCATTACTTCCTTACATTTTCCAAGAAAATTCTATAATCTTCCTCCTGCATTCTGGTCTTTAACTGCTGTCAACCAAAGGCACTGAAAAGCACTAAGTGGGGTTGGGAATACAATTATTCTCTATATTTTCAGACCCGATGGTTCCTTCTCCCAGTTTAGCAAGGAAACCAGGAGACCAATTCCAATTCACAAACAGCTGTTTTCTCTTTAAAGAGCTATGGTACCTAAAATTAGTCCAGCTGCAAAGTCTGTCTCCTGTTTTTATCTCCTTCCAGGTCCACAGTGACACCTTGTGGGGTTGTGATGAAGAGAAAGAGGGGACATGTAGAGCACTGGAATTTGGTGGATCAGGCATAGATAGGATCATTACCCAGCAACTCTGTTTTTTCAGGATCTTCTCAGGTTCATGGTTCTCTGATGTACTGAAAATGCTCTGGTCTCCCATAAAAGCTTCATTTTGTAATTAGAAGAGATGATAGAAATTGTTTTCTAAAAGAAAACACGGATTCTGACCAGACCTGAACTGCAAGGGGGAACCCAGGCACAGGCAGAAAGTGCTTATCAAGCCAACTATGCTTGATGCTAGCTAGATTAGGAGCATTCACTTCCTATTTCTAAAGACCAGTGATAAAGCAGTCTCTGTCAGCCACTGACAGTGGCAGAATCTGATCAAAGATGAGTTGTTGAGTGATGTCTTGCCAAATACAATAAAAAGAAATTCTGTTTGGCAGATTTGTTAATTGGGTGGCCCATTTCTACATGTAAGCAGAAGGCACACATTTTTTCAGCTGTATCTCGGCAAAAAAATGATACTGATGTAAAGACGTGGATATAATATACTACGTAGAGCAAATCTCCATTTTTTCTAATATAACATGGCAGGTTAATGTAATTATAGATTAAGAGGTAGGAAGAGGATATGTGAATGCAGTGGCATGGAAAGCAATTTGTATTTTTGGTGTTGTGGGATCAGTCATCAGTACATATAAGAGGTATATCCAAAACCACCTCTTTTCTTGTTTGTGGACCACAGAAAACAGTGGGAGTGGCTGGAACTGTAGTTCCACCAGTGAAGGAACAGAGAGCTTACTGTTCCTGGAATGGGAAACAGGCCATCCATTTTTTTAATATGGTCAGCAGTATATTATTTTTGCATTGTTCTTGGATAATAATAATTGCTATCATGCTAAGATTATTCTTATGTAACTGTCCGGAGGATGACAAGAACATGTGGCTGACGATATTTAAAAGTTAATTCAGACAATTTTTCCTATTTCTGACACTGTAGATGATAACAATGCCTGACTCCATCACCAGAGAGAAAGAATTTCCACAGAATCCAAAGCTCCTGAAGAAAGGTTAAAATTTTGTGATGTTGATGTGTTTCTTCACATCAGGCAAAAATGTGCAAACTTCTGCACACTACAGAGCACTCACATGCCTGATATAAATGGGGAGGAAAGAGGCAAAGGGTTTGAGCCTTCCCACTGTATTGGATCATGCTGGAGGTTCTGCAAGGTGCTGCACCTTGCCTCGCTCTTCTAGGGTGCCAGGAGTCCAGCTAGGAATCTGGAGAGTGCAGGAGATTACAGCCAATTTCTTTTAAATCCTCTTGGTCATGTCTGATCACAGCAAGGTATATCATAAAGCATAAAGTAGGCAAAGTAGCTCAGGAAAAAAAACTTGAGCAAGTGTTTTTATTTCTAGCCAAAGCAAATGATTTTGCAGTCATAGATTAACGTCCTTTGATAAGAAGTCCTTCCATTCAGATTCAGACGAGAGAGAACCTTCTGACCTAGAAAGTATTACTTTCATCTAATAAAGGCAACAGTGCCCCTTTCCAGTCTCTCAAGCCTGAATAAATTTTTCAGTGCATTTTGAATAGTAGATTTTCACCCTGGATGAGCTAGATCTTGTTTAACACAGGTGTTTCTCTAGTTATGTTCAATCGAAATTTTTCAGCACGGCCCATGAAAGCTGCTTGTTTTTGGCATCACACTGTGTGTGTGCTGCTGACTGTGGCCAATTGTTACAGCAGTTCATACGAGTATCCGCTTGACTGGACAGCCACATGCTGAATGTGGCTCTCCAGAAAGTAAATGCTGGGCCAGATTCTCTCCCGTGCTGAAATATGCTTTAGGCACTCTCTTCTGTGTCACTGGCAAATGATTCTTCTTTGATATTCCAGGTCCACTATGGATGTCAAATCATAAGACAGAGGAGCTGAAGGGATCTTTTTTTGCTGAAGAGTGATGTATTCAATTCTGCTTTTTTCTCCCTCTTGCAGAATACCTAATGTTGAGGTTTTAATGCACACTGTGTGGCAGCTGAGGTCTCCTGGTGTGATGGATTTCACAGCTGGTCAAGAAGACAGATTCTAGCCTGTGCATGCAATCTCCAAGATCCCTTCTGTAATAAGCCATAGAATAATCACAAAGATAACAACATTGTGGGTTGTTGTTTTTTTTTTTTTTTAAAGAAGTGAGTTATTTCACATATAACTGCTCACCTAATTCCTTATCCAGAACTGACCCTGAACTATACCGAAGTATGAGAGGACTGATCTTTTTTTAATCACCTGTCATTCTGCCTTCCTGCTTTATCATACGTGATTGATTTTATCCTACAAGTAACCTATTCTGCTGGTCCATTAGGGTTCAGAGAATTATTCCTCTTCCTCTTTCCTTATTTTTAAAGGAAAAGCATCCTAATGCATCTTTCCCAGCCCCTAATTCAGCCTGTTCAGAGGATTGGAAATATTAGGAGAAAATCTTTCAGATTTGTGGATGAAAGAAGCCCTGGGTACAGGCCTGGGGCTAAATATTGCCTTCACAGACTTCACCAGGAATGAAAAACATGCATCTAATCTGATTTTAAATTACTTATTAGCAGCAAGTACATCTGAGATTTTGTGAATATCCAATGTGATGATTTTTCATATCTGAGTTTATCCAAAGGAATCAGACATTGATGAAGATTTCCTCCCATCTAGAAGTTTACTCATAGACTTTTCTATGAGTAAAGGTACTTTGTTTAAGGTTCTCACCTGACAGCTGACATCTGCAATCAGCAGTTCCATGGAGTATTAACTCACTCCTTGGTAATCAGACTTAGAGCTATCTCACTTGCCATATCCCATCAATGAAGAACTTCAAGGACAAGTTGGCTTGGGAACATTCTTTTATTTGTTTTCTTCACTTTTGTTCAGCTATAAAAATCTGTAAATTTTTTTCAGAACAAGTAACTCCTACCCTGAGTACATAGAGCCTTTCCAGGGCAAAATACTGCAAAAAGCAAAATTCCCAGTCTTTTTTAGGTAAGCCAAGGTAGAGTTGTTGATTATGTTTGTGGTACGCAGACCCCACTGCACTAGCAGAAATATTTCCCATGGTGGTAGATCATGTCCTGCAAATAGAATTTCTTTCTACTTAGGAATTTCAAGGCCTTGCAGTAAAAGAAATAAGAACTGTGTTTCTACCTATATGGTAAGATGGGGAACCCTACTGTCATCAAGTATCACAATAAACGCTGGACAATGACATGCAAGGGGGATACCTTTTTTATGACTACAACTCTAGTAGACAGGTTCAGACTCCCCTGGCTAATGATGGGCCAGTGTCAGCTGTGGTTTGTGAAAGTCCAAATAGTTATTGCTTCTTTATTTCTTCATGATTCTGGTCTGTAGCTGAGAGACTAGTTCCACAGGGGCATTCCTCCTGAAATTCCACCTCTACAGATTGTCTCACATTTGTCATAATGAGATTAGGTTGTCTCACTACTCAGTTACAGTGTGTTCCTGCATTCAGTGACCATTAACTGCATATGACGCCAGAGAAAGTCAGCCTTTCATCCCTGGGCTACGGCCATCATGTATACGAAAGTCACACAAGTTAAAAAGGTAGAATTAAATGAAAATATAATAATAAATAAATACATACATAATAATAACAATAAAATAAAAAGACTACTCCAGTTTATTTATGACAGCTACATGAACAGCACATCCAAGAACCTTCAGAGATAGGTGCATACTTAGTAGCAAAAAAATGACAGACCTGCAATCTGTGGGTGACTGCAGAGAGAACAGGGTGGTACCTATCTCCTTACCGTTTGAGAACATTTGTTTTTCTCCCACAAATGACTTAAAAGTGCTCAATTTGTGCATGCAAGCTTGCAAAACTGACTGTCTTCACTTAGATGTTCGGATTCATAGTAGTTGCTTTTTTGTGTGCGGCTGTTAGGATGTGAATCAACCCTGGTCTGTATTTCCAACTCAGCTGATCATGAGTAGTCATGCCACAGACTCACTTGGGGATGAAGGCTTGTGGAAGACTCCTGGCCTTTCAAAATACTTTTCTAGTTTTGTCAACAGCACTCGATTTCTCAGCGGGATCTACTGCCCATAGAAGAGAAATGGCGGTCAATAAGATATGAGAGACACAATATAAAGGAGGGAATCTGATTTGTTCTCAGCATTGTCCTTCACATAACTGGATTCTATGACCATTTCTTTATCATACCGCAAAAGTATGTTTCATCCCTTCCTGTGATCCTTCAGTGATTTTTCATTCTTTGTACAATAACTTAGAAAACACCCATTTTTTTAAACACATGTGCAATTTTATTTTCCTTTTAATGATCATTTCTATTAGGTCTATGTTGATTCTATTGGCATGACTTTCATCTGTCTGAGTAGCATTTTAGCATTTATGATGTTCAAGAATATTTTCAAGCTCAATTTTACAAGAGTATTTTTAAAAATTTGATTAAGTTTCTTTTGAGTCAGTAGGTGCCTGTTCTGGGACCCTGAAGGGGGAGCTTCTGTATTTTGCCAGTTTGGTGGATCCCATATGCTTTCAGAGTGTTTCCTTGTCTAGTGTTTTCTCTTTGCTGATTCTGATGTGAAACAGACTAATGCTTCTCTGTTAATATTGATTCTTATGTCCTTTTAAGCTTCTCCATAGGTAATGTGATGAGCATTTCATCTGCCTCCATTTCTGTGGTTTGTACAGAAATCCAAAACAATTCAGTGGTCTGCTCAGTGTCAGTTTCTGTGTTTGTCTACATGCACACTTTGAAGGTTTGTGATTGTTTAGCTGGCATATGCAAAAGAAGCGCTCAGCATTTTCACACATGGTAAACATTTTCCCCTCTGCTGGATTGCTTTCATTCTGTGCCATTCTCATATCTGCATAGCTCTTATCTTTTGCCATGTTTATTACTTTTGCTTCTTTGCCTTCCCACTTCATCTCAGATCTCATGTCTCTCTCACTTTGTGCAGAATAACCTAGTTTGGGAGGTCGGGTGGTTCCCTTGTGTGGCTACTTGTTTGCCAACAGTGTGCTGCAAACTGCAGGCGGGTTTTACTATGTGTTTTCATTAGTTGTCTGGAACTCTCTGCATCCCTCCTATTGTCATTGACTTTACTTGTGCTTTACGTGTGCTTTACTGCACTCAGCTAATAGTTGGCACTTTTTCTCTCTTTTTGAAGCTTGTTGTACTGATACTTTGTGTACTTATTTTAGTTTTAGCTGATCCATATCCATTATTTAATGTGTCTGTGTACTGGTTATTATTTTTTTCATTTTGTCTGCCAAAAAATAGAATTAGCAACAACAATAATTATAAAGTTTTTAATTTGTTCATTTAGTGATTTACACTTTCATTACAACTTATACCTATATCAACTTTGCAACTATTGACTCAAAGCAGCAAGGTTTTCTCCAAATACATGTGTTTCTGTTGAAAGAAAAGAATTGTGTTGTTTCACAATCTGCCTTAAATGCTTCCAATTTGTCTCATTCAGACATTTGCTCCATTAGAGCTTACTGAAGTCAGGTAAAAGAGCAATAAAGATGTTTTGTTACACATTCCAAAGTTGTGTGCCTCAGCTTTGCAATGGGCATCCACAGGAAACTGCTTCCAGAAATCTCAGCTGGAAATGGTCACTGTCCTTTCAGATGTAGTGTTAAAGGGCTGACAGTGCTCTTGGACTGCATGGTGTCTTTGACTGAGCTTGTAATACCCAGATGTCAAAGTAACTACATTGCATTAGCATGTCCTGTTAGTTACAGAAATTGGTGGGCCTTATCCTTTTCAGCCCAATGAAGCACCTCTGTTTCTGTTCAACCTTTGGCTTAAACAATATCAGGGATAGCAGATAATTTCTTTGTCCCCCCATACCTGGAACATATCTGATATATACATTAGTATAGCCGTTAGAGTTGCTGACCATCTGTCTTCCTGAGATCTTATAAACATACTCACCACCAACCAGCTTTGTCCATCCAACATAATTTTTAGAAACATTTTCAGCTTAGGAGTCCATTGGTGGTATAGTCTTCCACTTTAAGTAGCTGCCAAGTCAGTATCCTAATATTAAGCTTTGGCTCCATAAAGTATAATAAAAAGAGCTGGAGTTTCTCAAACACAGCTCCAGATGAGGTTCCTCTAACAACTGCTTTATTGAAATGCTATCTTCCAACACAATCTCATACCCTGCTATCAGTGGTCTTACTGTGATGTAATCACTGAGGAGGATTTAAAGGTAAGCTGTTAGAAATAATTTTCTAGCATACTTTAAGATGTCCTTAAAGTTTAGTGTAGACAAAACAGGGTAGTTTAAGATATGCTAGCTGGTTGAGTTGTATCAAAAGGAGAAGCAGTGAGCAACGTAGCTACAGATAAGTCTTGCATAAGCATTTAATTTATTAGTGTCAAAGCATTAAATGATCTTTCAGATCATTATCAATCTTGTCTATCATTAGCAGTGCCACATATAGAATAATACGACAGCATTGTGGGTAGGAAGGTGTCTGAACGGTGCCTGGAAAATAACAGAGTAAAAGAGGTTAGCTGGGTTTATGCCACTGTTTGAGTTAAGAAGGTGACAAGGTTTGGACATCTAATAGTATAGATTTTGTTGAAAGAAGTTGGGTAATAGGAGGATAAGGGACTGTGCATATGCAAAGATGTCATTGTGGGTTTTATTCATTTATAGCCTACTGAGGTAAAGCTGGGTTTATCTTGAAAAGAGGCCAAACATTATGGGAGTATCTGATGGAAGCAAATTAAGTGGAGATTTGGCCAATTAGAAACCGTCAGAATTGAGGGAAGACATCACGAATGTTTTGGGCATAGTGAGAAAAGCTACTAGTTGCTCCACAGTGAGGGATAGTTAGAGTCAATAATGTCTTTTCCATTAATTCTATTCCCAACATCAGTATATGTCATTAATGTCAGAGGTGTCTGCTGGGAGTGAGCTACAGAATAGGCTATAACTGCATCTTTGCTGTGTTCAGTGTTGATTGCAGGAACATGTAAAGAGGGAGCTGCAGTCTTGTAATGTAAGAAGCTTCCAGAGAAAAATATGCAAACATGAGTATACTAGATGAGAGCCCAGGAAGTTATGGTGTTTAGCAAGAATGAAAATAAGTGATAAACAGTCTCAAATCCTTAGGATCACTGATGTTGAAAAAATGATTTTCAAAAAATTCAAATTGCAAAATAAAATGTATTTAATTTTTAAATCTAATGAAATATTTTGTTACATTCAAACACTTTGTGCGACTTCAGGACTTAATTTGTGCATGCTGAACAAGTTTGAAGGTAACTGATGCTGAACATTATTCTGTATTTCAGTTTCAAGAAGGCTGTTTCAGTGCTCCAACAATTCTCTCTTCTCTTGCAAGGCAGTTTAATTTTCTCCTTCCACGATCTCTGTTATACTCCCACTATCTTCCTAATTCGTATGTGCTCCAGCTTTTTCTCTCAGTGAAGTGCCTTTGTCACGGTACTAGGCAACCCCTTTCTCCACCTCTCCTCTCTCCACCTTACTCTTTCTCTCAGGACTGCTTACTCTTCTGTATCTCTTTGTAGTTGAAAGACTGAAACCACAGCACAGACACTATTCTTTTTTCATTCTGGAATTAAAAATGAGGGATGACTACAGAAACCACAAACATGTCATTTGTCTTTTGGTGTGTCTAATGACAGAATTATTGTGGAGAATTGGTCTTCCAAATGTTAAAAATTCTGTAATGAGCAAGTATGCACTGTGAGTAGAGTACTTGAATAGCTGACAGCTTGACAAAATATGACTCATTTCCCGTTTTTGTTCTTTCTCACTTTACAGGTACCGAAAGAGAAGTCCAAGTTGGATAAAACTGATCCCAAAACAGAGGAAAATATTAATTTGTTTGACCTTGTCTAACAAAGTTAACAGTGACAGATGCTCAAGAGTCCCTTGAACTGATTTGAAGAGAGTGCCTCTTTTAGTAGGTGTTATTTGCAAGGAGGCATTTTCTCTCCCTTTGCTGTTGTTTGTCCTCTCCTAATGGTTGTTCTGGAATGTTAAAAATTGTTAAAAAATATAAGTAATATTTGGAAATATGCAAACATACAACATCTGACTGGAATGTTCTGGGCTTTAGACCCCAGCATCCTCAAGTAAGTGGTTTATATTCTTGTCTCTTTCTGATGACAGACAGCTTCTGTATCTCTCTCCTGTTCTACATTGTTTCCTTAATTTGTGGAAGCACTGTGTGGGTTAAAAATAGAATAAACTGAACATGAAACATGTTTTCAGCTACAGCAGATACAGGGAAAAAGCCCTACAATAATTTTTTTCTATTGCATTTTCATTAAGTCCACAGCTTTGAGCCAACATGAGTAATTATGAAGCAAATCACCCAGCTCAGGTTGCATGGAAATTTAAAGTCATTCCAGACTATTCTCCACTGTTTCCTTTCACTTACAGTTATATTTTGACACCCCATACATGATTATAAGGAGAAGATGGCATTTTCTGGATCAGACTCACTGGCACAACCCTGTCATGCAGAGCATAGCATCATCAAACTGAGCACAGCATATCTTCCCTGTTAGACCACAATCCTTTTTCTTATTTTTAGGCTAAGCCTTAAGGTAATTTTTCCAATATAAGTACAGCCTTGAAAAGCTCACAGTTATTAGTCACTCTATCACATTCTTTCTCTCCACACTCATTTCTCATCTAATGGTCCTTTGGTGTTGGGAATCACTCATATTCCCCTTTGGAGGAGATAATATTTTCCTTCTTCCATATATGCCTCTTGTGGAATTATCAGTCTGATCCTTCATGCACCTCAGAAAAACAAAGGTGCACGAATAATAATACCTACCCATGCATAGCCCATTTGCAGCTTTCTTGAGCTCAACAATTTTCTCTGCTGTCCCAGTATTCTCAGGTGGTAAGGAGTGTCTGTGCAATTTGGAAATACTATATGAAATATCTGATTCTGAAGTTTTAAGTGAGCTGAAAATATCAGTTTTGGGAAATGGGATTTTAAAAACAAAGGAAGAGCTACATATTTACTTGAATAGTATAAAGATGACACTTTGAACGTAATTCACTTGTTCTTTTCTCCAAATGCACCCTTCCCTTTGCATTTCAAATTGACATCTGTCACACTAAAGGGTAAAAGATTTAAATGAGTATTTATGATGCAACAAATGGAATCAAGATGACTTACCAATCTATATTCACACTCGAAAAAAGACACAAAGACCAAATATAAATAAACTATTTCACCAAAACCCCCAAACAAACAAACAAAAATCACCTTCAGGACCTTTCAGAAACAGTAGCAAATGAAAAATGACACAGCAAAAATTCTCTGCTTTAAATTTAGTAACACCAAGAAACACAGGTTAACTCATCTAGTTTTAACACCTTTAACTGAGGTAACAAAATTAAGAATTTTCTTAGCATAGGCCTGTTATATTGGTTAAAAAAAAAAAAAAAGAAATCAGAATTTCTTTAAACAATAGGGTCACTTACAGGAGAGTTAAATCCAGGCCTTTTATCTTAAAAAGAATGTCTAAATCTGTGCTGTAAAGATTTCAAAATTCTGCTAACTGTACTATATGTTAATTTTTTTTAATTCCAGAAACTGTCCTTTGTCTCCACATTGTGCAGCTAGGGAAACAGTTTTTAGCTCCTATTTTGCAAGACTCTTCTTTTGCCTTGCTATGGGCTTCTAATTTCATGTTTCCTCCCCGCCCCCAACACTCATAATAGAAATATGTGATCACAGATCACCTTCACTTTCATTCTGCAACTGCTCTACATATAGTCAGAGATTTTCTCCTGTTCAATGCCCAGAAAAAGACTGCATAAGCTTGATAAGAAAGCATCGACTTGTTTCTCAAAATGGCTATAGTTATCTATAAGGCTAAAGCTCCACATTGCAGCAGAGGTCAGAGAGTCAAAAGATTCAGTAATCCTGACATTTTCTGGCCCATTTCACATTAATATTAGTAGAAACTTCTGCAACAGAACATTACTATGGAAGATTTATTTTGATCCAAAATCCCATAGTTCTCGTAAGTTCTGACAAGAACCAAAAATGAGTAGTGAGAACAAACCAAACAAAACTCCAGACATGCATAGAGCCTCCTGGCAGGGCACTGCATCACAGGAAGGCTCCCCAGCATGCTAATCAATGTAACACCAAGCATCTTGATGCTCTTGGACTGTGCTGGCCACCACTGGGAGTAATTTACTAGAGGTAACTGAAGGGAAAAATATTTCCTACGCTCTCTTAAGGAGAAGTCGTCTATCTAACTTTGGAGTACTGCTGAAAAGGCTGGTCTTAGCTTCCTTTTCTATCTCTTGCTCTCTTTTGATTTGGTTCTGATGGTTGTGGTAGAACTAGGACTATATTCTGAGGATTGCTGGGGGAGTGGGAGATAGGCACTAAGAGTACATAGATAGGATTAAAAGAAGGACTTAGACTACATTTTTGGCAGCAGTGTCACCTTAAGTATTCTTAAACACTGTATGCAAAATACAGATAAAGTAAACTAGCAGAAACCTTTCCTTCACTTACTGGATGTGCATATACACAATTTTCAACAATTTTAATTATTTTTATGTTAATGTATTCTTATAGAACCCACTTGTGTTTCCAGATTTTTTTCACTGTATTTGAGTTTCTCAGTCAGAAATAACTGATGCTGAGAGTCATTGAAATACAATATAGAAGCAAGTCATTGAATTGGATCTCAACACAGCATTGCTCTAGCTCTTAGACCATTCTCAAACATCTGTGAATAGACTTCTTCTGTTACCATAATACTGTCTTGTACCCTAATTCGCCATTTCAGAAAGGAAATACAAATAAAATTATTTATGGGTTTCAATCCCACAACTGCTATGGTTATGAAATCCATGCATTTCCATGAACTACTTTCATCCTCTAGTGGTGGAGTTTATAAGGCTATTTAGAAAGCCTAGAAAATTTTTATCCTATAAGGTATCTGCAAAGCTGGAAAGAATAGCTATTGAGATACAATTTGAGGGCCCGAGCAACAGTTTCAAGGATGCCCACCCTCAGCCTCAAGCTTAATCCAGGAGTGACTAGGCTGACTAACTGTTGCACCCTGTTGGAGGGATGGTCTTACTGTGTTGAACATAACATGGACTGCTCCCTTCACATGGATTTGCAGGTCAAGGAGACTGAGCTTTTCCAAGTTGTCCCTGTCACACACTTAGTTTAACTCTACAGGGCTACAAGGATGTAGATTTGACTGCAGTTACCTGCAAACGGAGTTCAAGAGTTCAGAGAGAATGAACTAGGTTGGAGATGCTGATATACAACAGAAGAAACAAAAAGTGATTTGAATGTGGGCTGGGATTCTGGCCTCCCTGAAAAAAAGTGGACTGGCCTTAAGAAATTATAGTTGATCCTTTCATTTTCCATCTTCCTTATTTCACAGAGGATCAAAATAACAAGGTACTGGTAAGAATTATCTTGGTCTGATTTCTTTTTCTGAAATAAAAAGAAGTTATTCAGGGCATCCAATAAAGAAGTTGGCTTTTGTTAGGTATGGTGAATTTGTGTAGAAGAGTAACATTTAAAATCCATTTTTATTTTAAAGAATATTCCTAATAGTTTGCTAAGTTTATATTAGAAATTGTAGCTTACAGACCACAGTTGCTCAAATGCCAATGGCAGAAAGGGCAAAAAATCAAAGTTAATTTGTAATTGAAAATTACTATTACTAAAAGTAATCTTTTAAGGATCTTGGCATGTTTGAAGATTAATTCCTTTGAGCAGTTTTGTTATTTTAAATTATTTTACAGCATTAAAAAGAAGGGAGGGTTATTGTTATTAGGGCTGATCTTGTACATGAAATACTCTGCAAGCTCTTAATGTTAAAGAAATGAATCAGTCAGAAATGTAAATTAAATGATGATTAAAATAAATTTAACATTATCATAATAAACTCGGGCATGTCTTTAATAGAAATCTTTAGGTATTATGGCTTTAAGGGTACTATAGTGATATTTGATACTGTGAGGCATTATCTGCTGTGTCTATAAAACACTCAGTGGTTTAATCTGCCTTTATAATTTATAATGCAAAAATCTTAAATTTCACAGTTATGATTCTATTTTGGTTTAGGTAGTTTTTAAAAAGTGCAAAAAAAAAAGTTGAAAATACTTATTTGCATTGTTTTCAGACTATAGTAATTTCACTAATTTCTTTGTCACAGTAAAGGAAAGTTACAGTGGACTACAACAAACAAAAGGTCAGGGCTGTATCTCCCGTATTGTATGAAAAACCATTTAGATGTGTAGCAGAAAGAAGCACATGACTACTTATGACCACTACAGCTTATTTGCAATGGAAGTGGATCATATGCCATGCAAAAGTGTCCTTGTTGTGACTAGCACAATAAAATGAGATTTTGGTGAGGAGGAATTGGTGAGGTTTGTTTTGCCTGGGGTATTGAGAGTAATAAATAAATAAAAATCATTCTTCTGTTACAAATTAAATTGTATTAATTGCCTTTCTTATCATTGGCACTTGACTGCAATGAGTAACAGTGGCTTATAAATTATAATCTCTGTCCTGTTCTGAGGGACTTGTGCCTGGGTGAAGTCTGGTGATTGATCAGTACTTATAGATACACAGCCTATCATTCATCTGCAGTAGCATTTAGTGCACTTGGTAAACCTGGTTAGCTATTTAACTGATTAAGGAAATATCAGCTATCATACACTAATGATTAAGAGAAATTCACCAAGGGGATAAACTCCTGAGTTCCTTTGTGTTATTACCATGGTGACTCACTCAGGATTGAGTGGTAGAGTCCCAGAAGGAACAAGCCTATTAGCATCCTTTACATAAGTTTTGAACATAACAGCAACAAATTCCTGTTGATTAACTGTAGAAAAATTACATTCAGAAAAACTTAAAGAAGGTATAAAACTAAGAGATTAATTTATCCTGAAAGATTAGTCAGATCTGGGTAGGTGGAGTCTCCAACTGAGTTCAAAGTAGGCCTACTATTCTGTTTTGATTATTACTTTTACCATCCCCCTTCTGGCAGAGAAACCAGCTTGCTTATAGTACTTGATAACAGCTTTCAAATATGTGAAGGATAAAAAAGAAAAACAGGGAAAAGAAATATTCAGCAAAGTTATTAAAGAAAAAAAATAGGAAGGAAGATACATGACAATGTAGGGGTATTATAAGAATTTAGGGTTTTGTGTTATTTCTATCCAAGGAAAGAGTAGAAATTTCAGAAAATCCTTGTGTAATTGGATAGTGAAAGTAAAAAGAGAGTGAAAGTGGGACAGGTGAACTCTGCTTCTGCACAAGCATCTGCCCTGTGCAAATCTAAACTGTTTGAACAAATTTAATTTACATGCTTAATTTATCAGTTTTACTCAAAAAGGCCTGTTTTTTAAATGCATTTAAAAAGTTGCAAATGCAGACATGGAATTACATGCACACCTAAGGCTGACTTTTAATTAAAATGTGACCTTTAAAATTACACAGGATGAAACATCAGTAAAATAGGAAAATATCCTGTCCTGACAGAGAAATAGACCAGATACTCTAACAGTCATTCCTCTTGCCTAACAACTATGCTTTCGTGTTCTCTTTTTTACATGGTGTCTCAAACCTGCTCAAAAAAAAAAAAAAGAAAAGGGGAGAAGGTTCTCAGACATAACTACTGTATTTGACTAAAGAGATAAAGTTCACCTACAGCTTTGAACTTAAAAGTCCTTGTGACTTTAATAACTGCTATGCTAGCACAGTCAGTGTAAAACTCAGTGTAACTGTATACAGTCAGATTGTTATATCTGCACAGCTACACAAACAACCTTTTTAGAGAGGCTAAACATTCTTAATTAAACCCTTCCCAATATTATTCTTACTATTCCTAAAATGAAAAAATGAATAGAGTTGAACTTGAACTATTGAACTTGTTTTCATTTCTAGACAGGTAGTAAAACAAACTTTCTTAATGGCTGTCCTTCTCTTCACAAGTGTTCTTGTGTTGCTCTCAAATTTTCTCTCAGATGTATTGCAATACCATTCTTTTGTGCGTATGTACAAACCTGAAAGGCGTTGGTTATTGAGGAGCCATATGTCTCTAGAGTAGTCTTGAGAATAATGTTACCTGCTGAGAGCAGATGTCCTGAAAAGGGGACAGAGCCTAACAACTCACAGCTGTGCCTGGTAAGAAGATGGGATAAAACAGGGGTAAACTGAAGTAGAGGAGGTTCCAAATGGATATGGAGGGGGTGGTGGAAATCATTATAAGGATGATTAAGCAGTGGCATAATTTGGGCAGAGAGCGTCTGCAGCTTCTCTTCATACTTGAAGGATTTCAAGCCCAAGCTGGACGAAGCCCTGAGCAACCTGATCCAAGCTCAGAACTGACCACGTTGTGAGTAGAGGTTGCAACAGAGACCTCCTGAGGTCTCTCCCAGTCTGAATAGTCTGGGACTTACTCTGTGTGCCTATGATATGTCAGAGCATCGACTTTACCACTTCTATGAGAGTTACACTGAGGTATTAGTCAGTAACCATGGGAAACAGAAAGGGGATGGGGAATGAGGAAGAGAAAAGCTTGTGTAGATACAGCCTAAGGTAAACACAAATAGGAGGAACTTCTAAAGTGCAAATGAAGGCTCTCAACTTCAACACAAAAGAAGTTTGCTACTAATATTTCCACTGATCTCTGGTTGCTCCGGTCTCTGTTCCAGTAAGCTAATTTATACTGTTTGAGATCACCCTACATTCCCTCAGGCTAAAAGATCAAACATACAGGCTAAGGACAGGTTACACTGTGAGAGAGATCTGCATGCACAATGTTTGGGTGAGAGGGTATAAACTTAATAATTGGTCACAAATTTTTAGGGAGTGATAGAAATTAGGGGATAGAGTTGCTAGACGAGGGTGATGTTCTCCCCCCTCCCCCTCTCCCCCAATTTATTCACTTGCCTTGGATAGAGAAGGCTCTGCTGCAACAGATAAATGACACATTTGGGAAAACAGACAAGTAGAAAAGTGCATATTCTATTCAATAAAACATTTGAAGTCTTTAAAGTCTCCAGCACCTTTCAGGCTACCAACATGTTTTCTATCTGATAATAACTTGTTCGAAGTCGAATTGCCATGGTTGGCTGCACCCTATCACACCTTTGGATTAGGAAAGTGGAGCTTAGAAGTATTTGTGAAGTATTTCTTGATTATTCACAAGTTAACTCCTGATTGAAGTAGGCTGCAGCAAAACACCAAGTTCACCCCGTGTGTAGCAAAAGCTCTGAACCATGCTTCAGGAAATTGACCTTAAGAGATTATTATGACCTTCAAACTGTCACTACATCACTGAACTGAGATTTTTGTGGAATTTGATGATAAGCCTGTGGATTACTGGGTGATACTATGTCAACACCTTTGATAAGCACTCACGAAAGAGACATATCTGAAAAAATTATTTCAAAAACTAGTACTTCAGAGCAATAACAAGAACAAAAAATTTCTTTAGTGCTCATCAGTTTTCACTGTCAGCATACACCCTCTTATTTATAGGAAAATTTACGGAACAATAAAAAGGAGTAATGCTTGGTATTTATGAACAGTTACAGGAAAGTGCTTGCAACAGTAAACTTGCTGTATTACTACTATTTGCATATTATTATTGTTACTGTTGTTATTAATAGCAGTATTAATGCAGTAGTCCTTAAAGACAACAGTTAGAAACGAAGCATTAATTGTACTGGGAACTGTACAAATACAGAACAGGAATAAAAATTAGTCCCTGCCATAAGTACCATTATGCTTAAAGATATTTCAATAACTTTGGCATAACTTGTTGAAGAACTATAACCAGTGTTAAAAATGGGGTTTCAGGAGAGTTTATAGAAACTATTAGAATCATCACAATGGAGAGAGGGAAAAAAAGGGCTTGGTGTCACAGGAGAAGAGTCAGAGATCATTCAGACAGATCTGAACTACTAGTTAGTTTATTGAGTTCTGAACAATAAATTTAGGTATGTAAAATATTTAATAAGTACAGATGGATTGACAGTCAATACTGTACTATTTGCTACACTTAAAGTTAGTATGGGATACAAGAGTACCATTTAAGCTTACTATATGTATCTTAAATGTTACATGAAAAAATGTCACTTACCAACATTGATGTATGATGTCGGGTAAGGGAACTTTCAGCCTCGAGGGGTAACTTTGAGAGGCGTCCCTACTCAAGGGGAGATCACCGCCGCCCAGTCAGCTGCTATGGAGGGAGAGCTCAACCTGCCCTGATGGCTTCTGATATTTATAGCGTAAAGTGGTTGATTTGTAGTCAGATTTTCTGCTGTGTTCATGCAGTTTTGGCCACTTCTCAGCCCAGCCTCCAGCCAAACCGGTTTTTTGGGGGGGTTTGGTGCTGAGTTCTCACACAATAGGATTAACTTATCTCAGGCCTACTTGCTGAGCATCTGTCTGGACCAAAGTTCAGTTAGTTCAAACAGGAGGAGTGCATGCGCCACAGCAGGCTTTTGCCCATTTTGATCATTCACTGTACTGCGAAAGGGTAAAAGGGTGTTCTTTCTTTAAAATACGCAGAACTGTTTTAACATGAAAATTCTAAATATCTGAATTATACAAGTATCTTGAAGGACAAAACAAAACATTACAGTTGGAGCTGTTACATTAGAAATCACTAAGATACACAGACATCTTCATTAAAAAGTCTCTGTACATTCTCAAATTTAAAAGTCCCTCACCTCTTCAGCTAAAAATGTAAAAAAGTCCAAGAAGCTGGAATTATTTGGTGTTTATTTGTATTGTTTAGCATAAATGAACTAAAATCCTCATTTATTTTAACAGTATTGAAAATGGAAAATGAAAATGTTTCAAACTTTATTTCTTAGAACTCTCCTAGCACTTAAATCACTGGTAGAGGAAGAATTGGCCTTTAAAAAGAATTGGTTTTATATATTCTGAAGGAAAGCTCTGAACAAACTATGAATATTTGAAAAAAAAATCAGTCAAATTTATTATTTTCCAAATTCTGGACTAAATGTACTGATAATAATTGAAAGATAAATTGGTATTATGTCATAACCTATACACATGCCTTAGGGTTTACAAAGAAACTGGCAGATTTTCTCATCACATTCTTGATAATAATTGGGGTGAAAACAAGGACTGCGGTGACTCATAGGTCATCCCTAACAAGTCTGTTAGGACTGAATGTGGAGAGAGATGGCTGAAGCCATTGACAATATAAGAAATATCTTCAGCTGCACAGTGAGCAAGGCCAGAGCTCCTCACTTGACTGTGAAATAACTCTGGCTGCTAAAATATAACAATATGTGATCTACAGGGATATTAAGGAAATAAAATCCTATTTTTAGGAATATGGCTTAGGATATGAAGCAGTTGTATCATCTCATACTGAACTTTTATTCCAGTTCACTATCCATGAGAACTATTTATGTATGGGATTGGCAACAGTGATTATATATAAACAATCAGATATGAAATCTGTGATCTTTCCCTTCATTTTGCTTTTTAGAAATGTTTAGGTTTATTCACCCACTGTTCTTGTTCCACCACCAAAACATCCAAATTTGAATAAAATATTATATTAAACAATCCAGAATTAACATCCTATGTTTTCAGAGTAACAGTTGCACCGTGTGATTTTTCTAAAGTGACCAGACCCTTTGGTACCAAGACTTTGTAAATCAAATTCTTGAACATTGCACATTTCAGTAACTGAAGGTATGCTAAACACTCCTGAAATTACTCCGGTTTTGCTACTGATTTGGCACTGCGCATTAGAAAGTTTAATTTAATGAAGAGTATTTGGCTTCCAGTAATCAGAATGTTAATGTTGCATTGATTGAAGACTTGAGACATGATGCTTGGTGTCGTTCTCACAGTTTTAATTTCTTGCTTGGATTTACTTTCTACATATTACAGGTGATTTGCCAGTATTTACACTGGGTGATTTCAATGTATTTTTTTTTAGTATGATCATTATATTCTGAAATAATTTCTCTCATGGCTTTTTCAGATTTGTACTATATTATTCTCTTTTTCAGCCTCCCTTACTTTATTCCTTTCCATGGCTTGCTTAGCATATTTTTATTCCACTAAGCACTGTCAAATTTACTGCTTTTAATCCCATCTTTTTTGATTTTCTTCAGAGGCTATTCCTTCCCTACATTGTGACATGTAACAGAAAGCTATTTCCATGTATTTTCTTAATGCAAGCAATCTATATTTTACAAAATACCTACTATATGATGATCATTTTCAGTTTACCTGTAATATTTTTTTATCTACTGTGGTCTACTAGTAGCTAATAGTAGATGGTGTCCTAAATAATATTTTCTCTTTCAAACTTCTTCTATTTCCTTAACTTGTCCTGTTGAATAATTTATTGATACCTAATCAGCTGTTTGACTGAAAAGTGTTAAGTACCTCTACATTGTTAAATTGGGTGTCCAACTGACTTTTTTCTGGAATTTAAAGTAATTTTTCATGTAATATGTAGTACAGAATATTGCAACTTCCTAGTTTTGTGAATTTTAAAATAAAATAGGTAAAGTCTTATTTCTCTTTTATTTGGTTTTTAGATGAGAAAAAGCATGACATACTACCTAAAGATAGAACTACAGCACTTAAAGTTAAATAACTCTTTTATTTTACTTAGTCATATTTTTCATGTGGATTTAAAGATTTCATCAGAAGGCAAAAAAAAGTGCAATAGACTTTCAAATCTTATTTGTGGTGATGATAAATCATGAAATGGCTATACCTCCTCTGTTCTATCCTTACAGCAACTTCTTTTCAATAGCTACTGAGATGGCATATTAATTTTGTTGTTTGAAATTTGCTGAAATATGATATTCAACAAAAGTGCATTTTAATAGGAATTATTTGGACTGGGGCCAAACGTATGTATGTATGTTGGGAAACAATTAAGAACAAGACTGTGTTTAATGTAAAGTAAATGAATACATTTTATTAGAAAAGTATGTATGTATGTACACATATAGTTTTTAAATTACACAACGTAGAAAAAGAGAATTCAGAGTTCAGATTACCTTAAGTTATTTTAATGGCTTTAAATGCCTATTTTTAAAACCCATATCAAACACAGTCTTTTTTATTTAAATATCTGTTCCACTTTCTCTAAATGTATTTCCCCTGTACTCTAAGTATATAACTATATAGCTATATGTACTAATTTTTGTTCCTACTGCTGTTTCGTAGATAGATTTTTAAAATATTTGTATTTATACCCATCTCAAAATCTTTTTTTAAGTAGTACTGTTGCTTCTCCTGCCAAAATATAGGAAACACCAGTTTGCTCATTGACATTGGTGCTAAATCCATAGTCTCATCATTTATTACCCACAGGCTAGATTTATCCAAAAAGACTCAAAATTATTGCTGGAACTGTGCTGTCTCTTGCTGTTTACATCCACCTTTCATGTAGGAAAGTTCTGCGTTTCTCAATGGTATCAAACAAAACAATAACAAAAAGAAACAGTCTCTCCTTGGTCCTTAAATTTTCATGGCATATCAGATTGTTCCCTGGTAGATCAAAAATTGAAGAAGACAAAACAAGTAATTCAAGGAGGTGAGAAACACCAAAATGTTCTAATAGCTTGTGCAGGCTACCCACTTTTCTGGGTATATGCTTCATTATTCATTATTGAACACCATCAATTTATCTATCTTGAGGCTTTTTACAGGCTCTTCCTCCCCATCCTCTCTCAAATGTAACTGCAGGTATACCAAGGAGGTTCTGTTCTGTGCCTTTTACTTATGGTGTGAAGTTCAAATTGAACAAGTATTACCTACTTCATGTAAGTGGACTAAGTATAGGTATATTAACTGTGGTGTCAAGAATCAATCACAAACTTAATATATTCAATGCTTCCTGATTCATATAAAGAGAACCATTTAAACCTTCACTAAAGAGCAATTTTTCAGTTCAGAACCATAAATTATTATATAATCTTGATAATTTAAGACCCTAAAGAATCACAGTATTGAGTGTATTCTATTACTTCTGAAAAGCAATCATAGTCTGGAATACACGATTTTACTATTTCTTTAGCCTAATGTTTAGTCAAATTATTAGTGGTTCAGTGACACAGCAATCAAACTGATGTCCATTGATTTGTTTCCAGCATGTGCAGATAATTCATGTTAATCTTAACCAACAATCTTCAATTTATGCTATACTGTCTTAGCTATGTTCTTCCTAATTCTTTACAAAGAACTTTCATCCTTGTACTTATGTCCTAAGATTTTCTGTTATCTCAAGGGATAGTATCCTCAAACTTATTGTAATCCTTTCTGCATAGTGTATAAGTGTCACAGTCTTAGCACATGTCATCCTAACAGCTCAGACTCAAAGGAGGCACATTATATTGTTTGCTTCTCAAGAGAATCATACATAAGAAAACTTGCCTGTATTAAATAAGTAATTGAATACTACCACATTTTGAGCAATTTTTCCTTACTATATGAATGCCAAGACTGACAATAAATTATACTCCAAATCATCCTTCTGTCAAAATATTCCAGTATTATTATTCTTGTTCCTCACATATCTGCTGTCACAGCAGCCTTTGGCATGCAAGAAGACAGGATCTCTGGGAGGGCAGAAACTCGAGAAGAGAAAAGGGTGTTCACAGCTCCAGAGGCAGTGCCATGACGGCAGCACCATGCCCTAACACAATGCACCCTCTTTGAATTGGAAGCCAGCCCCTAGGCAAGCGGAAAGTGTTTTATACAACCGATACATGGGAAATATCAGGAGGGAAAAGAGCTAAGTCCATCCATTGGCAGCAGGAGTGGCACAAGTTCCCTGAGGCTCTAGATTTCCTTTGGAGTAGGAGGCATTGAAGGAGACAGCAAATGAGGGAAAAGTTGGGACTGGTACAGACTAGACATGAAAAGTAATCTGTGATGCAAATATGGCATTGGCTTTGAGAATTAGCTCAAGGCAGCTCAATTGTTCTAACAGTGCAGCTACTTGAGATGCAGGGATAGCTTCTGGTCTGAAGAATTATATAAGTCTTAATACTATGGATTAAGGAAGTTGTCATCCCACATTCCCCTTTCTGTTTCAGCATAACTGGCTTTTCTCTGGTTCTGTAATGTAAGAATATCTCTGCATGTGATGAGACAGGTTTAGTATTATTAGAAATCAATAAGCGCACAGATCATTTTCAAAGGAAATGTAAGCCTTACAGTCACATACTTACAGATGTATTTCTAGCATCTGCAGACACAAGTGGTTGTGAAATTGCGACAATTAGGTAGCAGGAAAAAAAGGCATTTACTTTTTTGTGTCTTACAGTTTGACTAGTGAGAGTGGCTGCCCATCACTGAGAATAGTGTGTGCCGGGCTCATTTGTTAGTACTTTGAATAAAATAATTTTTCTGTGGTTAAGATCGAAGCCTGTAGTCACTCTTTTTCTTGTAATTATTCAGAATGGTGACATAGATCCTGAATGCAAGTCATATTCTTATTAGTGATAGGAGATGCATGGCATTTTGGAGCTCTGACTTTAGGATGTCCTCAACACCTCCCCAACACTGATGTACACAGTACTTGACACCCCCTGTACTTAAAACAAGATTCAATGGGCAGTGATATAAAGAAGCCTTTGATATAATCTAAGATTCTCCTCTAGTTTCGGGATGCATATAATCCCCTTTTTTCTTTAGGAAAGTAAGACTATCTGGAGTTATCTGTTGTTGCAAGCTCCTTCTCTCAAAAATTCTGTGCCGTACTGGTATTTGAAAACATAACTACTATGTTGAACATTATTTCTAACTGCTTTTTTTCCTTTTTTTTCCCCACATAAATTCTTGTGTGCTTACTGATATATTTATAATCCTCCTTGCAAAGAGTAAGTGAGATTTCAGATCTCACGTCTTTTACTATATAAACAGGTCATTTAAATGCGTTGTATGGCCTCATGTTACTGAAGGCTCAGGTCCTGTTTCCTATGGCTTTATTTTGTTTTGGCAGTCTGGACAGCATGACAACAGTGCAACCAGGTGTGTAATATGAACATTATGCATATTGAAGAAATGGAAATTTTTGCTTAAGAATGTGACCTGCCTGTAGTCATGTGCAGGTCTTTATTCCTTTAAGATTTTGTTCATTTTGCAAAAAAATCAGAAAGGCTTTTCTCGCGATTAGAAATCAAACTGTTCATGTTTTTCAAGGGTCATGTCTATGTTACTGACCTGCAGTTAACTATGAGACCTTTTCTCTGGGCTACTGAGGCAATCGCAGACTCTCCAACTGACTGACTTGATTGCCTTGGAATTAGGATCCTGCCATGGTCCGAGGCTCAAATAAATTTAGTACCACGTTAAGCAAAACCACTGCCAGACTTGGACAGGGCTGATCATTAGAGAGCTTTAGAGGTAAAACTGTCAAATTAATTTTTAAAATATTTAGATATTCTTATCCCACTATTCTTATCTAAGCTACATTTTCAACATGGTGCCATACTTCACAAGAACTTTTCTTCTTGTTCTCCTTTGGAATATGCATTGGGTACCTGTCCTGGTTTCGGTTGGGATAGAGTTAAATTTCTTCCTAGTGCTGTGTTTTGGATTTAGTGTGAGAAGAATGTTGATAACACACTGATGTTTTCAGTTGTTGCTAAGTGCCCTGTCAAGAACAGCTCCATGCTCTACCAAACGCAGAGGCTGGGAGGAGGGACCATAGCCGGGACAGCTAGCCCAGCTGGCCAACAGGGTATTCCATACCATGTGATGTCATGCTCAGTATATGAATGGTAGGCGTGTTCCAGGAAGTAGCGATCGCTACTTGGTTATTGGTCAGTGTGGGTGGTGAGCAATTGCATTGTGCATCACTCATTTTGTATATTCTATCATTATTATTATTATTTTCCCTTTTCTGTTTTATTAAACTGTCTTTATCTCAACCCACGAGTTTTACTCACTTTTACCTTTCCAATTCTCTCCCCATCCACCAGGGGCAGGGGGAGTGAGCGAGCGGCTGCGTGGTATTTGGCTGCTTGCCAGGTCAAACCATGATAGTCCCTCTGAGTGCCAGGCTGTGTGCAGCACAACAGCCTGCCACTAGTCAGGTCATTGTACTTATGATGAGCTGCTTAGGGTATCATCTGATACCTCCTAATCTTTGTGTGCAAAATGCTGTGAACAGATATACTTCTGAGTCTGAAACCTGTAGAATACAGTATCCAGCCTGCAGTTACACCAGAGCAGCAAGTATATGACATCCAGAAGTGCAGTGCAACAGGCAACTGCCCAGCATGCTTGATTCCAAGGTCTGTCTTAGGTATGACAGGCTTGGGTCTGCACCACTTCTGGGGAAATACTTAAGGATTTCTTCCTTAAGGAACCAGTGAGGGACCTCCCCCAGCCTTTCATCTTAATTTGATAATTGACATATTTTCTAGCCTGTGAATAATACTCATCACCTAAGCTGGCACCTCTTGGTTTTGTTGTTGTTGTTTGGGGGATTTAATTTTCCATTATGCTTCCCTCTTTGGCTGGCTAGACAAGGCAGCCACTTTTTGTAATGAGAGGGAGAGATCAGATTCTTGATGCTTATGAAAGATGCTGAGCTACTCAGAATGCTAAACTGCAGTAGAAACTCTCAGTGATTAACTTCATCTCACTTGGAAACTTTTGCTGATTAAAAAATTGTCAGCATAATTCAAGAGTTTTCATTTAAATGGTGATTTCATTTTGGTAAACAAACATTTAATAAACATATTTCAAATGTATGTCCCACATAGGTTAACTAAAGATAACTTACTTCATGATATCTGTTAGTCCACCTAGAATTTATTTTGAGTTTATCTAAAGAGTTAAAAATTTAGAAAATTTGTCTCTATCTTTATCATATTAACTACAAGGGTATATGTTTGCTTTTACTAAACATTTTCTTAGTAATGACTATCTCACAAACACCAGAATAAGAGTGTTCTGTGATCAGAGGTCACTTTTCTTGATAAAGAGGTCCTTCCTTCAGGGTATATAAACTTCCTAAAAGGAAAGCATGTATTTGTCTGGCAAAACAGATTCTTATTAAAAAGTGGTTTGTAATTAAATGGGTTAATATTCAAAATAACATCTCTAAAGTTTTCTATCACAGTCATAAAAGCAATCAATGAAAACTACTTTTTAAAAAAAGTCTTTGAGTTGCTCCTTTAAGTAAGTTGAGAGGTGGGCTTTTAAAATTAACAAAATTTATCTAAGTCGCCTTGCTGTTCATATCAATTCTTTCCCACCCAAGATGAAAAATATAGTTCATAATGAAAGCATTCCCAGTTGCATCCAGAGTTAAGCATTTTTTACAGGTCACTGTGGACTTTAAGGATCCCATAAGTCTAACTGAGGTTGTTGAGATATAATAATTGTAGAAAACAGTTTGGAAGAATGAATCTACTCAGAAGAGTCATTGTTTTAATACCACTAGTGAATTCTACTCTGAGAAAATTATTTTGGAAAAATTGTTACTCGGTAAAAAGGATGCATGAAATAAATTAACAAGTTTTATTATCTACACTAGATAAAACTTGAAAACTGAAATTCATACATTTAGCTCTACTAGTGTCTTCTAGCCCTTCTGCTTTATTTTAACTGCTTGGACCTGAAAAAAATTTACCTACACATTTAAATTTTAACCACATATTTAAATTCAGCATAAACTCAATTCTGTCTTGGTTAAATAAGCATTAAAAAAAAAAAAAACATTGTGAAAAATTCTTATGTTGAATTTCAATGTTTAAAACTTCTGTAGATTTAAACTGTTTAGGAATTTGGTATATGAGTCCACAGTGAGTGAAATCCTCAGGATTGTATGATTACAGAGACGGCCTAAAAATGTGAAATCTTCTGATTAGTGCTGAGTCACTACAAAGAAAAAAATCCCACAAAAACCAACCAAACCAAAACCAAACCAAAACCAATAAAACTATGGACATTATGAATAAAAGCAACAATCTCAGTTATTTTCAAATATTGTTTTTGTGGTGTTAACTTTTCCATTCTTTTCCAATTTTTGTACTAAATAAGAAATCAAACTGCGTTTGAATAACAGGGAGATTGCAACTTCATTTGCCAGGTAAGGGAGCATGAAGAAACATATTTCTGTATGAAGATTAAGTATTGTAAATTGCTGTAATGCTTGGAACAAAATCTGTATAATGTATTGAAGTAGAAATTTTTCTCTTGGTGCTTAATAATTCATTCTGAATTGTAAAAAGAATTATTTTTTCTGTTGAAATATATGGGGCCATCCTATGGTAGTACTCTTGATTTATTATCCTTGCCCTACAAATTTACCGGGAAAATATTTTACCTTGATATAGGTATAAATTGCATTAAACAGTGGGAAGGCTCAGAAAAGAAAATGGAACAGCACTGAGTCTTCTTCCTAAGGGAAATTTACAACGACACTACCAACACTCTTATCTGTGTCCTCTAAGCAATACCCAGATCCTTGCACGTTAATGTGAAGAAAATTCCTGCGGGGTTCATAACATTCAGAAAATATGCATATAAGTTCCTATATCGTATTATCTTTGTTTCTACTATGCAGGACATTTCTGAAATGTGGGTGAGGAAGTGAGTTTTAGCTAGATAAAAGTACTGTTTCTGCAGTAATCATACAGATATTTCAGGGATCTGTGGAATGCACATTCATTGAAAAACAAAAAAAGAGGTATTCATAAAAAGATGCTGTAAGTGTGTTTTAGCCACTGTCTCGGACAGCGTAGGCAAATTTGAGATATCAGGACCACATTCAAATACGTGCCTTACCTCATTTGCTGATCTCCTAGGAGTGGAATGTAGCTCACTGACCATTACACCCCTACAACAGAAGAAGGTTCAGAAGAGATGAGCAAGCGTGACGTGCCCATGAAGCTCAGGGAATAATGCAGGGTGTGACTGACCACAGCCGTTGCAAAGAAACTGATTTTATCTCAAAACAAAAGGGACCAAAGAGTGACCTTTCTTTCAGGTAAACAGTTACATTTTACTTACATCTGTATTGTGTTATGCAATATATTTTTTGTATCACTCTACTAAATCAGAAATCCCGTGTAACATCAACTATCTTTAAATAAGGATATTATACATTACATCCTCTGTGGCTGGAATATCTACAAGAACCTGGTCAGAGAGTATTGGATTCTGACATCCTTTTATAACATATCTACTAAAACATGCTACATCTGAATTCCTATCCCACCCCTCGCATTAATAAATAAAAATTTATTTATTTTTTGTTCTTTTGTTGTTTTCTTTCCCAGTTTCCTTCTCAGTTTTGTGGGAAAGACCAAGTTAATACCAGCCAGCTATAGAATGATGGCAAAATTCAACCTGAATGGCTTTTTTGACTTTTACCAATTTTCCTCTGTCAGATCTAAGCAGTCCAACAAACATGGAGTTTTTGGCTGCAGAAACTTGTTTTGAAAGCAAAACAGAACAATCAAATAGTCACCTCCTTCCTTTCCCCCTATTTTGAAAGAGTCTCTTGAAAGACTGTTTAAATATGTTAATAGCAAGAGGGGGTCTAAGGAAAATATTGGACCAATACTTGATGAAGATGGTCACCTGACTAATAGTGATGAAGGAAAAGAGAAGGCATTCAATGCATTTTTTTTGCCTCAGTCTTTAACAATACTGATAGACCTTGTTTCTCTGAGTTGGAGGACCACAACTGCGGGAACAATGACTTTCCATTTCTGGACACTGAATTTGTAAGGGACCAGTTGCATCAGTTGAATGTTCATGAGTCCATGGGGCCTGGTGGATTTCATCCCAGAGTACTGAAGGAGCTAGTGGATGGTACAGCAAGACCCCTGTCAACCAAGGCATTGGGGAGTATGGGGAGGTCCCCGCTGACTGGAAGCTAGCCAACTTTATTACAATTTACAAGAAGGGCTTGAGGGAAGACCCAAGAAACTACAGACCTGTTAGTCTAACCTCAGTACCTGGAAAAATTATGAAGGTCATACTGGGTACTATTGAAAGGCATTTAAAGGACAATGCAATCAGGCAGAGTCAACATGGGTTCACAAAGGGAAAGTCCCATCTAATTAATATGATATCTTTCTACAATAAGGTCACCCACCTAGTGGGTGAAGGGAAGGTGGTGGATGTTGGTTTTCTGGATTTTAGTAAGGCTTTTGATACAGTCCCTTACAGTATCCTTCTGGACATGTTGTCCAACTGTGAAATGAGCAGGTACATGGGGTGCTGGGTGATGAACTGGCTGAAAGGCGGGCCTCAAAGGGTTGTAGTGAATGGGGCTACATCTGACTGGCAACCGGTCACCAGCGGTGTTCCTCAGGGCTCAGTTCTAGGGCCAGTTCTGTTCAATATTTTTATCAGTGATCTAGAGGCAGGGGTTGAGTGTACCATTAGCAAGTTTGCTGATGATACTAAACTGAGAGGTGCTGTTGACTCTCTTGAGGGACAAGAGGCCTTGCAGAGGGATCTAGATAGATTGGAGCATTGGGCAATGATTAATGGGATGAAACTTGACAAGTCCAAATGCCGGACTCTGCACCTGGAATGGAGGAACACTGGACACAAGTATAAAGTGGGAGAGGAGTGACTGGAGAACAGCCCAACAGAAAGGGATCTGGGGCTTCTGGCTGACAGCAGGCTCAACATGAGTCAGCAGTGCCCTGGCAGCCCAGAGGGCAAACTGCATCTTGGGGTTCATCGAACACAGCATAGCCAGCTGGTCAAAAGGGGTAATTGTCCCGCTGCATTTAACATTGGTGTGGCCTCACCTTGAGTGCTGTGCGCAGTTCTGGGCCCAATAATTTAAGAAGGATGTGAAGGTCCTTGAATGCATCCAGAGGAGATCAACAAAGCTGGTGGAAGGGCTGGAAGGCATGTCCTGTAAGGAGCGGCTGAGGACTTTTGGTTGTCTAGTTTGGAGAAAAGGAGGTTGAAGGGTGACCTCATTGCTCTCTGCAGCTTCCTGAGGAGGGGAAGTGGAGAGGGAGGTGCTCATCTCTTCTCCCTGGGATCCTGTGACAGGACACCTGGGAATGATTCAAAGCTGCATCAGGGGAGGTTCAGACTTGACATTAGGAAGCATTTCTTTATCGAGAGGGTGGTCAAACACTGGAACAGGCTTCCTAGAGAGGTGGTCAATGCCCCATGCCTGTCAGTGTTTAAGAGGTATTTGGACAATGCCCTTAATAACATGCTTTAACTTTTGGTCAGCCATGAGTTGGTCAGGCTGCTGGACTAGATGATTGTTGTAGGTCTCTTCCAACAGAGAACATTCTATTCTATTCTGTTCTGTTCTGTTCTATTCTATTTACTATGGTAGCTTTTTAATCTAGTCTTTTTACAAAAGATCAAGTTTTTCATCAGTATTGAATGTGCCCTTAAAAATAATTAATTATATCTAATAACTTTGTTTTCATAAACAACAGATTTTATTACTTGTATGTCTGATGGTATAATGTAACATCATATCTGTAAGTAAGATCATATTTTTATCATGCCCTAAAATACTTTAACTGATTGGATACATACGATAATTCATAGCTGAAAATGCAGGAAAATAGTGGGTTTGTGCTTAAAATCCAAATTGTTATCTGCTTCACTTCTTTCTCAGGTGTGTTTATCTTAAAAATTTTACATAATAATGTTCACCAAATAACAGATGACTATTCCCCAGGTTGGATAGACATAGGAAGGTAGTGTTATTTAGCTAGGGGAAGTAAGAAGGTGGATATAGATACTACAAATACTAATTTTTTGATACTACAAATCCCAGCTTTCTGAAAGCTACTCATATCCATTTGTCATCACAAACAGTTGTCAAGTCAAGGACATTGCACTGTATTTTTATCATACTTCTACTGCAGGAACCTCTCCCCATATTATGCATGCATTCTCATGTTTTTGGTTTGGTTTTTTTTTTTTTAAATTACATCACTTTCCTGAACAACAGTCATGATTTCCTATCTTTTCCTGAGTTCTGGTATTTTTAATAATATCTTTACTATTCCTGCTGATAAAAACTCAAATGCAACAGCTTGTCTAGCTTAGTGGAGAAAGCATTAAAGAAGGAAAAAATATTTATTTCTGCTGTGACTGACCAATAAACCCCTAGAGAAAACGGGCAGGCATGATGTGCCCATGAAGCTCAGGGAATAATGTAGGGTATGACTGACCACAGACCTTGCAAAGAAGCCGACTTTATCTCAACACAAAAGGGACCGGAGAGTGACCTTTGTTTTAGGTAAACAGTTATCAACAGTTGAGTGGATCAGTGGTGGTGTAAATGGTTCTCCCTGACTTCATCAAATGAGTGTGAATGTCTCCCTGAGTTAGCCAGACCAGCATGGCGGGATTGAATATGTGGTTCAGCCCAACACAGAGGATAAACCCCAGAAAACTAGCAAAAGGATTTCAAAGAGAGCAAGGGGCTTGAGCTGGTTTCAACCCACGTATGCCTTCCTGGCAACTGAGGACGCCCAGAGTTGTGATGGTGAGCATGTTATAGAGACCAGTAATGGGAGTCACATTGGTATTGTGGCTGAATCGTGTATTGTTATTGCTATATTTTGCTAAGTGTAGGTCACATTTTTATTGTGTTTTCTGTATATTTTGTACCACTCTGCTGAATCTGAAATCCCACGTAACATCAACTATCTTCAGAGAAGTAAGTTTGATATTAATGATTACACTCTCCACATGTGGAATATCTAAAAGAACCTGGTCAGAAAGTATTGGACTCTGACATTTGCTTAGCTAAATGCTCATTCAGTGAGATCTGCCTCATCTTCAAATCAACCCTATTACCAATATTTGTATGTATTTTTTTAAAAAAATTAAACACCTTCAGGAGTACCATTTATCTGTGGTTTTTTTTTAACCTCAGGCAGTCTGAATAACACAATGGAAGATGAACTTCAGTGCTGCTAAATGTAACATATTCTGAGTTCACATGGATAATTTGAACCACTCATATATACTGTTTGTCTTTTACTATAAATAATTTAACGGAAGTGCTCAAAGCAGTGTTTTGGTGGACACTGCAATGAGCATGTTATTCAGTATAGTGAAAGTGATGTTTAAAAAAACACAAAACAAAACAAAAAAACAAGATATGGAGTATTTGTAGGGCAGAAAACAGTCATGCCAAGTATTATAATTTTATTATTCAGCGCTATAATATAGCCTTATCTGGAATGTTTGTCTGCTTGTGTCACTGTCTCAGAGGCATTCAGCAGCAGTAGGTACATCTAAGTATTACATTAAAATGTGTCTCCTGTATTGTACACTGTTGTTCCTGTCCCCATTTTATACAACTGAAGTGCAGTGTTATCCTTGTTCAAGTACTCATACACACACACACATATATATACACAAATAGGTATATATATACAATATATGTTTTTTTAAACTAGAAAAGCAAAGAAACAACATTTTCCTCTTGTATTCTCCATAAAAAGTGGTTAGTCATGGAGAGGAAACAAAAAACCCCCAAGACCAAAAATCCTTTTTACAAAGAGACACTGAGATTTGTGCAGTTTGCCTGGATCATTATTGTCTGAGAACTTACTCACTGTCCTTCCCCTATCACTCTTTCCTGCTGCTCCCTGTGTGCTTCTTACTTCTTCCCTGTGCACCTGGCAGGACACATATAATGATGAAGTATGTGTATTCCCCAGGTGAGTGAGATTCATGCCTTGCTTGATGAGATTCCTCTACCTGTGGGGAACTTTACTAATTAGTGGGACATCTGGGAAAAGGAGGCTGAGGTGTGTGTTAGAGAGGTGAATGGAGCTGCCTGCCTTGTGCGGTGGTGAACTATATGCAAGATTGCCGGCAGGTGGACCTGTACATCGAGGCATTGGGGTCTCACTGGCAATGACAATAGAAAGGTTTCCTCACACTTAATTTTTTTTTTAAACTGGATCAGTTTCCTGATCATGGTTCACGGCCACGTAAAAGGTTATGGCAGAACAGTCAGACATTATGGAAAATTGCTTGACCTGGTTGGATCTTGACTTTAATTTCACACTGATATTCAGTCCAGTATATCAGATTTTAAATGATCATAGAATCATGGAATTATAGAATGGTTTGAGTTGGAAGGGGCCTTTAAAGGTTATCTAGTCCACCCCCCCTGCAATAAGCAGGAACATCTTCAACCAAATCAGGTTGCTCAAAGCCTCATCCAGCCTGACCTTGAATGTTTCCAGGGATGAGGCATCATCTCTTGGTAACCTGTTCCAGTGTTTCACCACTCTCATCTTAAAATTTTCTTCCTTATGTCTAGTCTGAATCTATGCTCTTTTAGTTTAAAACCATTACCTCATGTCCTGTCATTGTCCCTTGTTCTATCATATGATGTCTAATCTCCTTCAGTGTGGCCTACAATAGTCACATTTATTTCATGGAGACTAGATTGTCAGCTTTCAAAATCACGGTTTCAGGTATATTGTTCTTTGAAATGTAGAAATACATGAACACAAACAGATTTTTTAAACAAAGAATTATCTTGAAACAAATTAAGATGGGGATCTCAATGTCGGTTTTATTTGTTTAAGAATCTATATAAATGCTAATTTATGTTAAGCACCTTCTGGCAGAATTTAACATTAAGATGTTATATGCACTTCACATGCTTTCATCACAGGGTTTGAAATTCTTTTAAATTAAATCTTCCCCAGAAAGAATCTTTTTCAGTTTCACTAGGTAGTTGCTAAAGACTTATATTGTGCTGAATGTAAGGGGAAAATGCTTCCTATATTTCTAGTGTCTCCATATAGCTTTAAAGAAAGTTTAATGAAGACATTGTGAGTTATTTTAGGTTGTTCTTTTTCTGATTAATCTCAGATTGCAGCAAATTGTATAAATTATTTTTTTCTTTTCATATAGTTTGATATAAAAAAATAGAACATCTTCTTCCTTGGCATTAGACCACAAGGAGTAAACACACTCACGGTTTTTAAGTGCTATTCAGTGCAAGTGTGTTGAATTCAAAATGTGATGTGTGATGGATTTTCCTTTATTACCACTACAAAATCTTAATGTTGCCATGTGAATCACTGGGATGTATGTCATTATATTTTTTTGTTGTTGTGTATGCAGATAGTTTTTAGAGTACAAAACAGGTAACTTGTGATAGAGGGTGGTAAGAAACAAGATTGTTCTCTGAGCTCTCTTGGGTATAGAAAAGTTAGTTCAATACTGTATTCCTTAAAGTGCACCTCAGGCCTAGGACAGTTCCTTTTACCCTCTGCTGATGTAAAGACAAGAGTCTTTACACACTTTGATGTTGCTAAAAAATGTAAGCCTATGAAATAGTCAGTATTCTCTTACAGTCTACCATTGTTTATGGACTCACGTAGGCTATATATACCTTTTCTTTTATTTGCCTATAGTTACCTATTGAGAGCTAAGCCAGAACCTTACCCTGTGTAACCATATGATAAATTCATCCAATTATTGTAACTGAAAATTGAGGTACATAACCAAAGGGATTAACTGCTGTATTTCAAATAAATTAAAAATATAAAATACAACTTGACAGGACAAACACCTTTGTGACACTCTCATCTTTTATTTTTAATTTTTTAAAGGCTATTTGCTGACTCATTTGTGTTAAATTACTGTGTTCAGACCATATGGTGCTCATTTCTTCCCCAACTTTTCTTTTTAACTCTATTCCATTTATCTGATTATATACTCTTCCCTGAATTTTAAGTTGTTTCCTCTTTCTGACATTGTTTTTTATTATTTTTTTTCCTAGATATATCATCTTCTCCACTTCACACACTTGAGAAAGCTATAAATACATAGATTTCTTAAATTTTTATTGACACTCTCAAGCATCCTTTTGTACATCTATGAACTTGCTCAGAATGTGTGGCACATTTTTTTTTTTTAACAAGCTTCCAGGAAGTGACACAAAATTTCAATACAGCTGTACCAGACATGGCAACTTATTACTTTTTCTCAATGGTATTTTGGACTACATGACCTTTAATAGTTCCTTCCAACCCAAACCATTCTATGCTACGATCTGTACTTTTGTTATGTACAGAACTCCATATCATTTCTATCTTTTAAAATAATATTTTAATAAAGGAAAGTTAAGGGTAATGGACCTTCTCTTTTTGTGTTTCAGTCTGGTTTTTTACAGAAAAAAAAGAATGGGAGATATAAAATAAAAATAGGCTCTAAAGGGAAAGAGGATTTCATATTGACCACACAATGAAGTCTTTAGTTGCTCTTTCTGCAGAATTATCAAAAGTACGATTTACTCTTGGGTGCAAGACTTTTTTGGTTTGGTGGAGTAAAATGGGTAGCTTAATACCTCTGGAACACTGCACCGAAGCTGTGTGCATCAGTCAGTGCATCCAAATCACAGCTGGCTGCTCACAAATGCATTGAGATTTAGTTGCTATTAGTGAATAAAATGTTCAGGCTTTCATTAAACATGAAAAATGTGTTTACATTTTTCACATGTATATGTATGGACTCTTAATATGAGCACATACACACTATGTGCAGAGAAAGGTAATAACAGAAATGTCGACGTTTTTTATTTATCATATGTCTAATTTACGTAAAACTTTGAGGGAAACATGCAACCTTTGACACAACTAAGTTTTGTTTGACTCTTTTTTCTGCCAGCTCTTAATTTATTCCTTTTGAAAATTACTTTCATTGTTCTCTATTGATATTGTTGTAGCTGTAAACTTTAAGTG
The DNA here is from genome assembly GCF_964195595.1 of Calonectris borealis. NCBI lineage: Eukaryota > Metazoa > Chordata > Aves > Procellariiformes > Procellariidae > Calonectris > Calonectris borealis. The sequence goes on along the minus strand of NC_134352.1, from coordinate 26,480,933 downwards.
TCATCCAGGTTTTCTTGTTCAATCAGAAATCATATTTTATATGTTAATTTTACCCTTCATTGTTTGCTCTGTGGTTTGTTTTTAATCATCATCTTTTACAGAGGCTTGTGGAGGATTCTAGAAACCATTATCCCTTTGTGATTCTACAATGTAATGAACAGTATTTGTAACACAATATTTTCCTTAAATCCATGGACATTATTGTTGTGTGTATTTTCAAAGACTACTAGAGTGCCTTCATGTAACTAAATTAAATATAGTTTAATTAACTTAAAGTAAATTAAATTACTCATTAGCACTAATAACTTTAAGCTTTAGAATGCATGTGAATTGGGAAAAAGATTCGAATACCTGGCTTAACAGTTCTAGTGTGGTCTGAAATTAATTAGCACTATATGTATCTTAGTTCCTTTCAAGACATGCACAGATGGGATAACAAAACTAGAAAGATAAGGAGCTCTGAAAATCTCTTTTTTAATTTACTAATTAAAGAAGGTATTTGCTATTGTGAACAACTGAACTCAAACAAGATTAGCTATTGAAGAAAAAAAAAGCACCAACCTTACTGAAGTATTATGGACTGAATCATAAGTTATCTGACAATGTTATTTTACTTGACATCAAATTATTTTAATTGTAGTGAAAGTAGAAGAAGAAAGGGCAGCGTTCTTAATCTTAGTGAAAGTCTTTTTTTCAAAGTGATTAAATTATGTGATTAAAATGAAAAAGAAGAAAGAAATGTAGGAAAAGTAGATTTCTTTCTAACTTGACCTATTTCCTTAAGATACGGTTGCACCTTTCATTTTGTTAAAGTCATTATCAGGCTTATCTTTAAGTTCTGTTTTGAAAATAATGATTTCTAAATTTATAGACTCTTGACCACTGTGTTAGTTTATGCTTTCTTTTCACTTTATTTTTTAACAGCATGATGAAGAAATTGCTGATAATTCTAAAGTGCGGTTATATCAGATGTCACAAATAGAGAGGAGTTGAACTATCCTGTGAGATTATTCAGCAAGTCATGACAAAATACAATACAAAAAGAAACCTATAGTGACTCAATAAAATCTATTTCCTTTCAGAGGAATTTTTTCATTTTATTTTTAATAATGAAGCAGGTTACTAAAACCAACCAAAGATAGTTCAGATTGCCCAAGAGAGATTCAAGCAAAAACTGCTCTTATTGCTGAAAGTATAAAACTGTAGGGCTAGCAAAAACAATAAGTAACATATCGTGCTGGGCCAGTGTTGTCCGAGGGTACCATTCATGACAGCTTGAGCAAGACAGTAAAGCACACCTGTTTTTCTGATAACATAAGTGTCAGGCCTGCAGAAGAGTGGGGATCAGCACCTGCTCATCACTGCATAACATCATTGTTTGCCAGATGATTTTCTACCTAATAGCATAAGAATACTTCCACTCAAAGCAATGAAATTCTCCTATGATAGCTGATCTACATCCAGACCTACTGTATATAAGTATATTTTGACATATAGAGAAATATTGAGACAATGGAAGTACAAATAAACGTGTTGGTTTGGGTAATACGTGTACTGGCAAACCTGAAATGGAATCTTTATTGGCTTCTGAAGAAGCAAGCCAGTGATGGTTTTTGGAGAGCACTCAGGGGATGGATCACTTTGGATATGGATCACTTTGTCAAACAAAGTACAGATTTGGAAGAAAAGAATCTTAGGCATACCAAAGGTGAATAGGGGAGGAAGTGGAATTGAGTAGGAGCACATTACCCCATCACAAGCAGGATAAAAATGGTCATCAGTGATCAGAGAAACACTGTGCACTGATTTTCAACCCCGTCAATATGAGGAAGACTTGTCTCTGTTTTCATATGGAGCAAGATGGTAGATAGGTTAAATTAAACACTGAAGTTACCAGATTAAAGGCAAGAAGATATTAAACAGTCACAGGAAGCACACTAGAGAAGGGAAGGAGACTGCTAAGAAAGGAGTGGGGAAACTCTTTCAAATTTCTTGCCCTCTAGACAACCAGGAAGAATTTGCAGGAAGGCAGTAAATGATGTAATAAAATGATACAGCAAGAATGTCAAATCAGCGTATACCAAGAAACAAGTCAGAGCTGTGTGACTGGAAGGCAAGAAGGGTATCAAGTTACAGAGCTCATTTACTTCAAAGAGATATTCACAATCCTTGAACAATTGCAGTAATTTCTCAATTTGTGATTTAATATTGTATTTCTGGTCTTCAATTAATTTATTCATATTAGGCAGACCATGGGGTGTTCACTTGTACAGTCAATAAGCCTATGTATAGCAGAATGATGTATTCATTTATTTATTTTTACTTAGGAGGATAAAACTCAAGAACAATAAAAATTTACTAAGAGTCAAGCCTTATCAATTTTGTTCATATAGGAAACTTTATTCCATGTGAGTAAAGGCTGTAGTATTGAGCTCTAAAATTTAGACTTCAGACTTTGGCCCTTCACTAACAGTAAATGGCTACCAAGAAAACTCAAAGTCTTCTAGACTTACATTACACATCACACCCCTCTCAGATAAAAGAGTGGGTCAATTAAACTTATTGATTTTGAAAAGAAAATTAAGATTAGACTTCCTCAGCTCAGCCTTCTGTCAATGTTATTTTTGCTACTGAGAATGATGCTGTTTACCTCTGTTTGGTAGAAAACATCAGGTTTGAATTTGCAGGATTGGAAGTGAAAGTTCACCTTCTTTCTTCCAGCACGTCATCTCTAAGTGAATAAAGCAACAAATCTGTACCAAAGAACAGTGATTCTCAGTTTAGTGCACAGCAATCTGTATGTCAGAACTGGGGTATTCACTCTATATTACTGTAACAAATACAGTGAACTGCTATTCATTAGTGCATAACATATTTTGTTTATTCCTTCTCTATGAACTAAGCTACAAACTCAAAGTTAACTAATGTCATCATGATGATAATTTGAAAAACAAATTCTTTAAAAAGCTTTGACACCTGAGTTAAATAAAAAATCAGTTTCTGCAACAAAAATAAATGAATAGAATAGAATAAGATAATAAATGGCACTCATTTGGATTCTGATGGAGATGTAGTACAAATAATGAGATTAATCAGTTCTCTATTAAATTGGGTTTTGTTCATACTCCTTTTTCTTATATACCACAATGAGCAGTGGATTCGATGACAATTATAAATCAATATTGCATTTTATATGTTATTTCCTAGAAAAGTTTTTTAATAAAAGGTTAATAAATAAAAGCACTGAAAATGACATTTATTACTTAGGAAAAACAGAAAGATAATACAGGAATACAAAACCTGCAACTTCCTATAGATCAAAATGACCAACTTAAAAATAGAGAAAGCTAAATAAATAATTCTTCTTAAATAGAGAATTAAATACAATACCCTGAATATATGATGAACATGTGCACACTTGCATAGTTCATGAATGGGGCAAATACATTCATGTTTCTTCTTTTGTTTTTCCTGATTTTTATTACGTCAATGTACGGCATGGGGATAGCATATCAGACTTGAATTTTGGAGTGAAGAAGAGTATATTGGGGGAGCTCAGGATATAAAAATTTAAAGAGCTCTTAAGGATTTCATGATGGTTGTAAAATATGATTACCAACTGTGTAACAGTGCCAGAATGCTTATGTTATATTCTGATAAAAAAAAGACAGCATGGAACAGAATACTTCATAAAGTTAAGTCTGAATGACACTACACAAAGATAATGAATATCACGTGTGGTGATATTCAGAGAGATAACCAAGAGAAAACTTGGAGGAAAAGAAAAAAACAAGTGTAAAGTCTATAGAATACTAAGCTAAAAAAAGACACATCCCACTGAAAGATGAAGAGATTATGATAACTTTGTGAATACCAGAGCTGTCTGAATTGTTTCATTATAAATGTGATCCATATAAAGACATAGAAAGAAAGCCAAGGAAGGGAAATCTCAATATTGATTGGTTTTACTACTAATTTAAGTTAAGGATGTAAGGGCAGAAATAAAAGGTTACAGGAAGACCAATAATACAAAAAGCCATGAATGCTAGAGTCCGAGTCTTGGTCTCAATCACAGAGCTAGGGATACAAAACCATGAAAAACTTTTTCTCCTTTTTGATATACCTAAGCTGGTAAAACCTCTTCTATGTATGCAGATACGCTGCCAGTAAAATGTGATTCTGTCAGTTTGGCTTATGTCATCAGATGGTGAAACTAAGGACAAAAAAATCATTCTGTTGGGTGTGCTCTTAGAGCCACTCTGTCAGCATAGTTAAACCATCAGAGCTAACCCAATAAAGGAACTATACTGTGCCCCGTGTAAGGACATGAAAGAGCAAGAGGTGATCTAAAACAAAACACTTTGTAATGCAAGAGAAGAGGGGAATAAGAGGTGGAGTGGAAGGAAGAGAAAAACGTAATTACAATATCTAGGGAATACAACTACAGATGGGCAGATTCTGTTGTCATTGTCTCATCATTTCTGACTAACCCCTTTGCAAGTCCCACTGAACTGTGTGAGTCAAGGTGAAGCACCAAGCTGTGCAATTCAGCACAGGACAACCCTGACTACAGTGTCAAAAAGAAAAAAGACATGAACCCCTTGTTGAAAGCCAGAGATTACCTGAACTTAAGACAAAGAAAAAATAAAAACTGAGGTGTTAATGTCTACCATTAGGAATTTGGGAAGCAAAGGTAGACAGTACTAAATTGAATGGGTGCCCATCTTTACTACAGACAGCAGTGGACAGAAAGGATGCTGAGGTTGCTCAGAGCAGATGGCAAAATCACACAGCTCAGGGGGGACTGTGGGGACAAAGGGGTCAAACTTGAGAGCTGAGATAAAAATGTGGTGTGAATAGTCAACAGAAAATCTGTAGTTTGCCTGTGATCCTGCACAGTTCCCAGGAGAGGAGCAGGACAAGAAAGCTGTTTCTTGTGAGAGGGTAAAGGAACTTGGCCTGAGGCTTTCTGAGAAAGAGCATGGCCCACATACGGCTGTGTTTCTGTTGCCTCTCAGGAGAACTGGCACACGTATATTTTATAAATAAATGAATAATGCTACAAAAATATCCTTATTCTGCATGACAAATTTCTTTCTAAATGGAAATAATGTTAGAAGACTTCAAATCTCAGTTTTTTCTGGCTTAAAAATATCAATGTATTGTGCATACTAGCTATTTCTATGTTGTTTTTCTTCCTTAGGACACAAATATTATCATTAACACTAGATTCCACTCAAAGCATTCTTCACATTGTTTCACAAAATATTATTCTTTGTTCACAAAGCTTTAACAATTACAAATGAACTGGAACCTCCAAATTATTTCATTTTTTTTAAGCCTTACTGGTGGCTGTCACTCATGACATGCGGCGACCACTACCCAGAACAGAGGCAAGAGTCTCTTCAGCTCAGGGAACACTCCTAGAAATATTTTACTCCAGAGGACTTTCTCCTTACAGTCTTTCTGGTTGTCAGACTGAAACATGCCTGCTGATTATTCCTGTTTTGAAATGTAGCCTATTCTTTTCCTCTTGGCTCACCTTTCTCTCTCCACTTCCTGTAACTGTGTCCCCCTGTGGGCAGTAACAGGCCTCTGGCCAGGCCCAGCATGTCAGCCTGTAACACATCCATAACAGCATCCCATGGTTGAGTGTAAAGCATGCAGCCAAACACCTTATTACAGTTGGACTTGATGTTGAAACAGAGAGCAGCTTGGTTATGCCACTTTTCTACAAACTTTGGCTTCTCTCGTGCCAGACACAGTTAGTTCCAGCCGGTTCCAATGGACACACTTCAGGACACAGCTGAGCCCCTCAGCCAAGCTGATGGAACTTAGTGAAAATATATCTAAGAAAGAGCAAAAAATGGTGTCTGGCAGTGAAGAGTGAGGAAAGAAGTGTGAGAAACAGCCCTGTTAACACCAAGGTCAGAGAATAAAGAGAGGGAGGATGTGCTCCATGGCGAAGCAGAGATTCCTGACAGGAATGGCAGCTCATGGAGGACCCATGGCAGAGGAAAGAGTGAGAGGGAGCAGTGGGGAGAAACCACGAAGTTGTGACTGTGAGGCCACCTGGTGCCTTCCGTTGCCTCACTGAAGGGACTTAGTGTAACGGATGGCCATTTCACACAGGGTAAGAGAGGAGTCTGGAGTGAAGGAGTGGAGCTGAGCCTGGCAAAGGAGGCGAGGGAAGGTGTTTTCTATAGATGTGCAAATATTTCACTCTTTTTGGTTTTGTTTCCCAATACCTGAATCAATACTCAAATATTCATATTTAATTATAATAATTTAAGTTAGATTCCCTGAGTTGAGTCAGTTTTGTCTGTGACAGTAATTGGTAAGCAAACTCCCTGTCTATCTAAACCCACAGGCTTTCTCTCTCCTGTTCTTCCTATTTTCTCCCCTCCTCCTGCTGGAGGGAGAAGGGAAGTGAGTGAGTATCACTGTGAGTGCTTTACTGTCAGCTGAGGCCAACCCACCACATTGCTGTATTTTAATTTGCTACCTTGAAGCTGATGGTACCACAAGTGAAGTGAAGAAAACCCAAAAGAATATAAATGATGAAACAAGCAGACAAAACCTCTCCTTCCTTGAATATGTTAAAAGAAAAAGCCAGAATGTATACCGGTAGAGAGAGTCCAGCAGAAGAGAGTCCAGAAAGTCTAAAAGAGAAAAGAAAAAAGAAAAACCAAATCCTGAGGCAAAGTTTAAATTAATATTCATAGGTTTTACAGTAGTAATTTATTATTGTAATAACTTTTCAGATATCTAGGAGTAAAAGGCTACGCTCAGAACTGTGCAAGTTACCATAACTGTTATTTTTCTGTCCCCAGTCTCATCACTCTGCACTTTTAAGAAGAGAAAGTGTATTGGCTTTATGTGGTAAGGTTTTGGTAGCAGTGGGGGCTACACGGTGGCTTCTGTGAGAAGCTTCCCCCATGTCCCATAAACCCAGTGCCAGCCGGCTCAAGGTGGATCTGCCACAGGCCAAGCTAAGCCCACAATTGACAATGGTAGCACCTCTGTGATAACATATTCAAGAACATAAAAAATGCTGCACAACAGCAGCCGGAACAGAGGAGTGAGAATATGAGAGAAACAACTCTGCAGACACCAAGGTCAGTGAAGAAGGAGGAGGTGCTCCAGATGCTGGAGCAGACATTTCCCTGCAGCTTGTGGTGAAAACCGTCCTGAGGCAGGTTGTCCTCCTGCAGCCCACGGAGGTCCACAGTGGAGCAGATATCCATCCTGCAGCCTGTAGAGGACCCCATGCCAGAGCAGGCAGATGTGGCCTGAAGGAGACTGTGACGCCATGGAGAGCCCACACTGGAGTGGACTTCTGGCAGGACTTGTGGCCCCCTGGAGAGAGGAGCCCATGCTGGAGCAAGTTTGCTGGCAGGACCTGTGACACCGTGGGGGACCCACACTGGAGCAGTCCATCCTGAAGGACCGCACCCCGTGGCAATGACCCACGTTGGAGCAGTTCGTGTAGAACTGTCTCCCATGGGAGGGATCCCACGCTGGAGCACGGGATGAGCGTGAGGAGGAAGGAACAGCAGAGACAACATGTAATGAACTGACCACAACCCCCATTCCCCATCCCGCTGCGCTGCTCGGTGGGGAGGAGGTAGAGAAAATCAGGAGTGAATTTGAGCCCAGGAAGAAGAGAGGAGTGGGAGGAAAGTGTTTTGAATTTTGTTTTTACTTCTCATTTTCCTACTCTGACTTTTGATTGGCAATAAAATAAATTTCCCCAGGTCAAGTCTGTTTCACCCGTGATGATATTTGCTGAATGATCTCCCTGTCCGTATCTTGACCTGTGAGCCTTTTGTTGTATTTTCTCTCCCATGTCCAGTTGAGGAGGGGGAGTGATAAAGCGGCTTGGTGGGCACCTGGTGGTTAGCCAACGTCAACGCACCACAGCAGGCTACTGGAATTGGTATCTGCCAGATGAATCTGTAAAGAAAACTATAGTGTAAAAAGAACAAGCAGTCACTTAAAAACATGACAGTCCCTTAATGCTTGAAGTGATCTAGGTATTCCTCACTGGTGAATGTTATCTCCCTTCCAAAACTTTGAGCAGAGCTGACCCCCCATGGATTTTTTATTTATGCTAGGGTGAAATTCCATTTGTTTGAAGCTCTCTTTCAGCTCACTTTATTTCCGATATCCTGGATTTTTTTGTTTCTGTGCCTTTCCTTGTTTAGGCCAAAAAGTTGTCTTTTCCTCTATCATCTTGCATTGTATGAGTATTTTTATGTGAAAGTACTATGTAATTCATGTGATCTGAATGTGTTTTCTTGTGTAACTCTGCTCTTTTGCTTCATCAGTTCATTACAAATCCCAGCTGGAGAGATGTCTGTTCTTCCTCACCTATTAATTTATTTTCTCCCTCTGTTACTACTTATCTCCAGTTCTGTTATTAATGTTGCAAAGTGCTTGCAAATAGTTTCCATGGAAAGATAATGTAAGGTTGTATTGCATTTTGAATGTTGTATTACTGAGACAACAGAACAATCTCATTTAGGAAAGAAATAATTGCCATTTAGGAAAGAAATAATTGCCATTTGAAAATCTCTGATTTTGCCTTATGTGAAAGGGTAAATGGGGGTGCTGAGCTTACTGTCTCTACACTGTTTATTACTTTGTATAGCCTTCTCATATCTCCTTTAATTTCTTGTGTATCTAAATTAAACAGCCACAATCCTTTCAATCTTTCCATGCATAGAAGTAACTTCAAACCTCTAAAAATTTTTACCTGTTTTGAAGCACCTTGTTTTTCACTATGACATCCTTGAACACAGATGGTCAAAAGAGACTAAATTTTCTAGTGAAAGAATAACAGCTAGCCAATAACATTAAACCTTCCAATGTTATTTTTCATCATACTTTCCATTTGATAGTTAATAACCAGTATGTTTTAAGATCCTTGGAAAGTAAAGGTAAAATGCTGAAGTGCATTACTGCTTTTTTTTTTTTAGTTTTATTTAATAAAACATACAGATTATTTTATAAATAAAATAGCATAAATAAACATTGTGGGGAAAAAGAAAAACAATAATGAAAACTTTTTCCTGCATGAAAATTATTAGTTAGCAGGGAGAAAACATACAAAAATTTATGTCAGGCCTGTTGTACTGCTACAGCAAAAAACAGTTGAAAGAAAAATCAAATACCAAAATGAGAACACTTTCAAACTGAAACCTGACCCTGTGTTTCAAAATGAAATGTTATTTTTAATTGCTAGCCAGAATGTAATTACTAATTCATGATATAATTCCTAGGTAATTAACATCTGGATACGTCAATTGAAATATTTCCTTTAACGAAGAGGAAAAAACTTTTATTCGAGACAGTAATCATTAATGCACATCTTTTTTTTCAGTACCACAAAAAAATTGAAAAAGAAATGGATGTAATTTTTTAAAGTTCTGTTACAAAATAGGAAAAAATGTTCATCAAAGAGAAATATGACAGTGGCCATTTGCACTTAGCAAAGTTCTTCTATTGTATTTACATGCAAAGTTTTGGTAGCAAGGGGAGTGTGTATGCAGGGATGACTTCTCTGAGAAGATACCAGGAACTGCCCCCATGTCAGACACAGCCAGTTTAAGCCAGCTCCGAGACAGACCTGCTGCTGCCCAAAGCTGAGCCCATCAGCAATGCTGGTAGCGTCTCTGTGATTGATAACATTTTAAGAAAGGGTAAAAAACGCAGTGCAACAGCTGGCAGAAAGAAGAGTGGGAACAATGTGAGATAAACACCATTGCAGACATCGAGGTCAGTGAAGAAGGAGGACGAGGAGGTGCTCCAGATGCTGGAATAGAGATTCCCCTGCAACCTAAGGCGAAGACCATGGTGAAGCAGGTTGTTTCCCTGCAGCCTATGGAGGACCCCATGACACTGCAGGTGGTGATTCCCTGAAGGAAGATGCAGCACATCGAGAGCCCATGCAGGCGCAGGCTCCTGGCAAGAACTGTGGCCCATGGAGAGGATGTCATGAAGGAGCAGGCTTTCTGTCAGGACCTGTGGCCCATGGGGGACCCAGGTTGGAGCAGGCTGTTCCTGATGGACTGTATCTCATGGAAAGGACCCATGCTGGAGCAGTTCTTGAAAAACTTCAGCCTGTGGGAAGGACTTATAGTGGAGCAGTTTGTGAAGGACTATTTCCCATGGGAGGGACCCCACACTGGAGTAGGGAAACAGTGTGAGGAAGAAGGAGTAGCAGAGATGAAGTGTTATGAACTGACGATAACCGCTGTTCCCCATTCCCCTGAATCCACTCGGGGGGAAGAGGTTGAAGAGTCATGAGTGAAGTTGAGCCTGGGAAGAAGGGTGGTGGGAAGGTGTTTTTAGTTTCGGTTTTGTTTCTCACTATCCTACTCTATTTTTAATTGGCAATAAATTAAATTAATCTTTCCCAAGTCTAGTCTGTTTTGCCTGTGATGGTAGTTGGTGAGCAATCTCCCTGTTCTTATCTCGACCTGTAAACTTTTCCATCATATTTCTCCCCCTGTCCTGCTGAGAAGGAGGAGTGATAGTGAGGCTTGGTGGGTACATGCAGCCAGCCAAGATCAACCCACCACAGTCCTTTGACTTTCCTTGCTTTGTGGCAGATGACAGTGGTAATCCACTAGGACACTTTTACCAACACTGTGTAATTGAAATGGTGACTGCTCTTTTCATGATTGTAGTGACTTGTTACAATCTCTTCAGGATACAAATTTGTTAAATGTCTAGTCAGTGCTGAGCTTATTGTAAGAAATAATGTTAGAGTAATTCATCAAGTGCGTTCAGGTAACTGTTGTTTCAAATGATCATGCCTTTCTCTAGGACTTGGCCTTTTTAAAAGGAAAACATCTAGCAAATGAAGACATCACTGATTTTAATTCAGACCCCAGGGACTGGTTTGGAGGCTTATAGTTCTGTCCTTGTTCACAGTTATTAGTTCTGACCCATAAATTTTATTTTTTTTACAGTCTCTGACTGAGTTTGGGCACCCACTTATGCATGGTTAATGTGCATTTCAGGGCTGAAGTTCAAAGGCTTGGCATGCCATTTAGATGTGACCAGAAACTGTGGCAGTTTCTGTGTCATCTGTCAGCACAAAGAGTCAGACTGAGTGAAGAATGGAGGTGCCCAGGGCACCCAGATGCTAAGGCAACTTAGGCATCACCGTCCAGAAATGGAATTACCAGAACTCCCTCCCTACCTCTATGGAATTACCAGAACTCCCTCCCTACCTCTATGAGTATAAAGACAATTACTTATTTTTTCTCAGGTGGAAGTCCCTTAAGGTTGCACTTGTCCATAAGCTGCTTTTGAGTATGTAAATACATACCTACATGTCTTTTATTAGTGTTGCCAGGACATCGAGCGAGGTGATCTTTCACCAATATTCAGTACTGGTGATGCCACACCTGGAATATTGTGTCCAGTGCTGGACTCCCCAGTACAAGAGAGACATAGACATACTGGAGAGAGTACAAAACAGGGCTACAAAGATGATGAAGGGACTGGAGCATTTCTCCTAAGAGTAAAGGCTGAGAGAGTGGGGACTCTTTAGCCTAGAAGAGAGAAGGCTCGGGAGGAACTTATCCATGTATATAAATATCTGAAGGGAGGGTGCAAAGAAGATGGAGCCAGGTTCTTTCCAGTGGTGCCCGGTGACAAGACTAGATGCAATGGGCACAAAATGGAACACAGGAGGCTCCATCTGAACATCAGAAAACACTTTTTCTCTGTGAGAGTGACTGAGCACTAGCACAGGTTGCCCAAAGGGATTGTGGAGTATCCATCCTTGGAGATATTCAAAAGCCATTTGGACGTGGTCCTGGGCAACAGGCTCGAGGTGGCCCTGCTTGAGCAGGGGGGTTGGACCAGATGAACTCCAGAGGTCCCTTCCAGCCTCAACCATTCTGTGATTCTGTGACTATGTTATGTTCAAGAAAAGAAAGTTTTATGCTGCAACATCTCATTAAAAGATGGACAATTAAGATAACAAGCTTTTATAGCAATCCTTGGCCAGGGTCAACCTACCACATCATTAAGAAACAAAATGATGTCCCAAAGAGTTTATAAGCTGCAGTCAGAGATCACAAATGAAAGAATGCTCTGCATTTTTTTCCACTTTGAAAGCCTAAAACCTGCTTTAAATATCTGTAAAGGCAAATGTCTTACTCTGAAGAACTTACTTTGCAGGGTGTTGGGTGGTCCAGACAGATACTGCTTTTAAGTTTTAGCTGGGTATCAGAAAATAGTATCAAACTTAAATCTGTGGTAATATTGTAAAAAAAAAAAAATACTCAGGCATTCTTGTCTTCTAGGCATTATTCATTCCTGTTCCATAGATATTAAATGCCAATATTCAGAGTCATCAACAGATAACAGAGATTCAAAAGAAAATTTCTCATATGTGCATACTAGGAAGACATAATACTCAGAACTTCCGTAGTTCCCTTCAAAATAGGATGGTTTCTTGCACCTCCGTTTTTTAAAAAGTGAAAAGAGTCTGTGAGCACTATGTCACTGCTGATTTTATAAAATCATGTATGTTAAGAGAGGAATTCTGAAAAAGTAATTTTGAAAGGCATAAATGACAGGGAGTTTCTATGAACTTAAATAAGATAAAAACTAGGCTGCATCACAAGTAATACTGCATGCATTATACAGTATTTAAAAGGTTTTCTTCTCCTTCATTTGATGTACATGAGTCTCTAAAAACATATTTTTATTAATGTAAGGAAGGTGATCTGTGGGAGCATTACTGTACTCAGCAAAAGAACATTCCATTCTGTCTGCTTGCTGATGTCTGTGACCCATGTGAGGGACTCATTTTTATCATCATACATTGCCTGTCAGGAATGAACTGATTTGTTCTATTTCCAGTTATATCAGATTGTTAATGAGTAGATGCAAAATGTTTGTGGAAGCACTCATCTCGCTAAGTACAACATTTCCCCTTTTCTCTTTCTAATCCACTTGATGGAATTTTACTATTTACAGTCTGTGGGAATATTTAAGAATATTAACAAAGTTCAAGCATGTGCAGTGAGTGTTATTTTAGACATTTTACGTCTTTTTCTGAATTCCCATTATGTTTTTAATTGATTCTGAGTGAAACTTTCTTCTGAAAGGTAGAAATCGGTAGGCAGTGAAGCAGATGTAAATCTTTGCTATTTATTTATTTATTTATTTATTTATTCATTCATTCATTCATTCATTCATTCATTTATTATGGAGAGGACAAGTATAGCATGTCCAGTACTAATAAAACTTCTCTGTATTATTCTGCCAGTGTTCCCTGTTCTGACCTAGATAAAGTACCTCCTTCCTTTTAGATTGAACTGTAACTCACTATCATTGTGTGCTCATTCTTTTGATTGTTCTGGACACATACCGTCAAGTCAGAATTGTGCATGTCTAATACAGTTTATTAGCTAATATATCTATGATTAACTTATGCTGTTTATGAAATATCTATTGGTAAATATAATTAGGAATTTATTGCCTCATATTAGTCAGACTATTTTACAAAAAAACAAATATCAGTTAGAAAGAGAACATCATTAAATGAGGTATATTGATATGTATCTCTACAGAGTTACACACATATGTTGTAGGATAAAAAAGGCAATAATACGTCACATTTTTTATACAATGCCAAAACATATAATGAGTGAGTCAGATGTCTTCCTTTACACATATGCTTAAATATCACTAAAGTCAATAGAACTCAAACACACAACCAACATAGTGAAGAAAATTCTTTTTTTTTTAATTTTCCTTGACAGTTCTCTGAATTAGGATATACTACTATAGTAGGAGCAAAAATTGCTTGTGGGTTATATAATCTATAAAATCTGTTCATATAACATATATGAATATAATCCCATAGTAAATCTGAATTTTCTTCCAGTAAAGATAATTCCAGTAAAGGAATTATTAAGTATTAAACTTCTATTATTAATGAATTAAAGAGGGATGTGATAGATACCTATACATGCAATTTTATGAGACTCCATCTTCCAGAGAGAACATCTTTTAATAATTCTCTCTGGCTTTCCCCTTATCTGCCCCTTATCCTATAGTTTCCTGGTTATTCCTTTGTGCTGCAAAAAGCGCAAGCTACACAGCAGACCACTGACAAATTTAAATTAAAAACAAAACCAAAGACAACCCCTGTTTTTTAGAAGTAGAGAAAAGAAGAGGAGTTGTTATAAAAGAATATTAAAATATATTTTAAGAAAACAGATTTGTTGTAGTTTGGATGCATGCTTCCCACCAATACCAAAGCAAATACAGAAGTGGTAACGTACTGCCTTCTCTCTTTTTGCCAAAGAAGTAGAAAGGGAAAAAATGTGTTCTAAAAGACCTATAAGTTAAGGGAGTTCAAATGAGCTGATCAGATAAATAGGGCAATAAGTGTTCTAATTTGGCAGGAAAAAATTAATAACTTAGAAAACAAATTGGATTAAAGAGAAAGTCTTTCAGCAGAACACTGGGAGAATGCTCAAAGCCTGAGGGTATCCTCCAAAATCTCCTCAAGAATACTGGTAATGCCTTGTACTGCTGTATATTTGCGAAGAGGAAATATTTTCTTACACATATATTAAAAAAAATAGTGTGCATTATGAATAACTTGAAACTTGAATAAAATGAATTCTTGCTAACCCCGTAATTTTTTTTGATGGGCAGGAAAATTCTTGTGATAATAGATAATTTTGGTAGATAATTTCTCTATATCACAAACTACCATTCCTAAGAGCATTGGATCCTCACAATGAGTGCAAGTCCCACAGGATAGGTGTGTCATCCACCTAAAATCGGGGCATACACATTGTAAAATGTAGAACACTGGAATAAAAATGATTGCCAAGATTAGATATTGTAACTAAAGAAGAATGAGGCTGGACTGTACCTAAGCAGACATAAGGGTGGAAAAATACAGTATTAACTATATAAACACACGGACCGTGGAAACTGGATAATCTTAAAGAGTTTGATTGCTCAAAAAATGTAAGAAACTGTCTTTGAGAAATAATAACTAAATAGCAAAGCAAAAATAGAACCTGTGCTTGTCTATACATAGAATTATTCTGATATTGAAGAACAGGCTGGGTACATTAAAAGAGGAGGGTAGAATGGAGAAGAGCAAGTATGAAAATGAAATACCAGAAGTGAATAGTTAGAAGAGTAAACGTGAGATTAGTGAGACATTGGTATAAACCTGAAGAGAATTATTGATGAAAAGGCCAATGTTTAAAGAAAGGTGGTTGGTTTGAAAGTGGGTAACAAGTGGCTGAAGGAAACTCAATAGAACTTCAACATGTTTCAAAAACTCATATTGAAATATGTAGTCTAGACAGAGCTAGTTATTGCAGCCTTTAGACACCAGCAGCATGAAGACGTAATACAGACGTTTAGAGGAGCAGCTCAGAGCTAAGGATGGCTTGGTTTATGCTGTATTGCAAACAGGTGAAGGAAATTGTTGCTCCCATATTATAATTCTGAAAGGAATGCTATCACAAATACTGAGTTAGTAGAGCCCTTTGCTTCCAGTAACTTCTCAGGAAGTCATAAATCAAATTCACATCTATAGTATGTTCAGTACAGAACTACGTACCGTGGGAACCAAACCAGCCTGACTTTACTGAGAACAAGTTGGGAGTAGGAAATTTAGGTCCAAATTATGGAGGTGATAAGAATTGAATGCAGCTGTTAACCACTATAAATCAAAGGGAAATTTAGACTAAAATGTATATCTTGGGAGAATGTATCAGGCCGCAGGCTTAAGCATAACATGATATACAGACCAAGATGTCAGAAGAAACTATGTATTTTTTTGTAGGTTGCAGGCAGGGCAACTAAGTAGTGAATGAGATAAAACAATAAAAAGGGCACTATCAAATTAATATGACTGTATGGCTACAGTCTTTGTATCAGAACTATATCATAGACACAAGCAAGGAAAGGCATCCTTCTGGAAAATGGTCAACTTTTAGAAGCTGGCCTCTCAGTACAAGATGTCAACAGAAACTGTTCTACAGGAAAAAATACCTTGATCTATCAAGTGAAATACATGGTTGCAAAAGGAAGACAACAGCATGGAGAAAGTACAGGGTGACATTCCAAAATGAAAGGAGGAACAATAAAGCACTAGGAGGTTGAGGAGTTCAGGAAAAGGATTTATCTCTACAAAAAGCCTGTTTTAAGATTTGAAACAATCTTGGAATTTCTTAGGACAACAGAATTTTCAGGAAAAAAAAGAAAACTCAGCAATGAAAGTGAATGCTCTCAGGTGCTCATCCTTACGTATACATGTAAATATCCAGAGGTGAAGCAGATATTTTGCAACTGATCAAGCTAATTCCATAGCTGCTATGGAGTTGTCTTATATGTCTGTTTTAGGGGTAGTATTGGAGATGGGAAAATTCTGGACAATTTTTCTAGTCTTTTGCCCTTTAGATTTAATAATAAACTAAGCAAATTACTCAGTTTATCATTTGGGAACCTGGATGAAACTAACAGTTTTAACAGATTAACTAGGTGCGTGTAAGTAAAATCCTGGGATATCAATCGGAGGGTGGAGGGCATTAGAAGTGTTTTAAAAATAGCTTGCTGACCCTACTGTTGGGCAGACGATGACAGGAAATGATGTTTTAATGACACACAGTGTAGTGATAGATTTAGTTCATTTTCAGGCCTGGCTGGAAATGCCTCACGCTATTACAGTTCTAGTCAATCATGCAATTTGTTATTATCAAAAAGATTGGAATGGTGATTCTGTCAAAAGATGTCCAAGAGAACACCATAGCTGTATGCAGCAAATAGCAAGAGATTTGACAACACGGAGGCAGTATTATGTATTTACACAGCCTGTGTAAAGCTAGAGGGCTAATTTGAAAAGCAATCCAGATTCCCCTCAGAGACAATCTCAGCAATTGCAGAAGTGTTAATTGACTTGGAGGAACAGGAAGTAATTCATGAATGCAATTCAATAACTCACTAACATAGTAGGTTATAAAAGGCAGATGTCTTATAGAGATTAACAATGACCGTTATGTTTAAACAAAGTAACTCCTGTCTACTCCACTGGTGGCATCCTACTTAGAGACAGAAGCAGCTATTGGAAACAGGATGAAGCTGTTTTCTATAATAAACATATCCAGTGGATTTTCAGCTACCTCCTGGCATGAGGAGAATCAGTGTAAGTTTTCCCTAAACATTAGGTAATTAATGTATGTAGTTTCTTATAGCAGTAGAGAAAGTTTTTGTATAACACTTCTCGTGATTACTAATACCTCAGACATTTTTCAGATGTGTCGGCATATTAGCCTTAATTGTAGTCAATTTTGAACTCTGATTAATTGCAGTTTGTTTATCTAAATTTGCCAGGAAGTTTCAAATTGATGCAGTACTATCCTTCCCTTCAATGCCTATTACTGTTTTGTAATATCACACATTCCTGCAAAACTTCTGTTTTCTTGACTGAGATGGCTGTATTATAGCAAAGGTAAAAGGAATACCAGAGATCCTTTAAATTCCTCATGGAGGTTTTATGAGCTGCAGTTAATATTTGAGATCTTTATGTGCCTGGGCACCAGAAGATATTGGCTATGTTTCTAATTACAATGAAGGTTATTATGTGATCCCAAACCCATAAGAGTTTGGGGATGTTACAGTGGAATACAAAGATAGTTCCCCATGCAGTAACTCTTTATGGGAAGTTTTAGAAAAAAAAAGTTGTTTCTCTGGTGCACTTTGTAACACTGAGATTCGTTTAGCTACAATTTTCTTTTTTTTTTACAACCTGATAGTGCATGAGTTGATTAAACCGATCTACAGCTATATAAAGAGAGGTGTTGAGAAAGAAGCATAGAACCAAAGTGCCTGTTAACATGTTATATAGCCAATGGCACTTATCTGCATCAGTACAGTATTCGGTCATAAAGGCACACTTTTACTTTACTAGAGACTTTCAGAATCTTTTCCTTTCTTTTATCTCCATTATTGAAAAGTATTGTACTTGGTGGTATGGCAATGATAAAAGATGATAAACAAGTTTCAGTGCTCATTTAAACATTTTACCTCTCCTGTCAAATTTGCCTTTATAATTTTTAATTGATTTTGAGAATTTTTTATTATATTTTTGTGAGGGACAGAAATTGGAAATCAATGTTGCAAATTAAAAACCCTGTTTTAATAAATAGAGTAAGAAAACAGTCATGACTCCCAGATTATACTAGCCACATTTTAATAAACCTTTCTTTATAATGTCTCCTACAGTTTTTGGAAGGGAGTTCAACGGCATTCCCCATAGACTCCTGTGTTGTAAAAACATGTTTCAGCCCCATTAAAAATGCATCTAGAAAGCACAAACTTTTTGAAAAATAACTCCTCTTAATTTTAATTAGTGTATTTTACATTGCGTGTTCAGTATATAGGATGTAATGGATTTACAAAAATTGCAGACTTGCAACCGAATGCCACTAAATATTTAAATCTTTAATTTTATTTTTCCAGATATGGGAAAATTGTGGTGAAGGGATGAGGGGTGGAGTGTGTGTAAATTGTCCATATTTCTTGGTGTTGTAATGATGCTATTTTGACTTTGTTGTGTGGAACTCTTTTTGTGATGTAAGTGAAGTTTGTGAAGATTGTAGATTGTGTGATGAATGTATATTTTAATAATAATTCCAGGTATTGAAACATAAAATAGAGTACTGGAAGTTCACCTCAGTGGCTTTAAATACACATAGAGATTCTCACAACCTTAATGCAGCTCATCTGAAAATAATTGATATAGCCTCAGATGGTTATTGAGTAACACCTTCCTCCCATCTAGCAGTAAGCTGGAGACACTAAGCACTTATTTCAATGATCAGTTGAGAACTCCTATTCCAAAGATTTGTTACTCACAAAATATAAACAGCTTTGGTAGAAAAGAGTCTGTATTGGATTTATGTAATAAGATTTTTGTAGTGGGGAGGGGGGCTGCAGGGGTCACTTCTCAGAGGAGACACCAGGAACTGCCTCCATGTCAGATACAGCCAGTTTCAGTCAGCTCCAAGACAGATCTGCTGCTGCCCGTGGAGAAGAGCTCATGCAGGAACAGGTTTTCTGTCAGGAACTGTGGCCCATGGGGGACCCAGGTTGGAGCAGACTGTTCCTGATGGACTGTATCTCATGGAAAGGACCCATGCTGGAGCAGTTCTTGAAGAACTGTAGCCTGTGGGAAGGACTTATAGTGGAGCAGTTTGTGAAGGACTATTTCCCATGGGAGGGACCCCACACTGGAGTAGGGAAACAGTGTGAGGAAGAAGGAGTAGCAGAGATGAAGTGTTATGAACTGACGATAACCGCTGTTCCCCATTCCCCTGAATCCACTCGGGGGGAAAAGGTTGAAGAGTCATGAGTGAAGTTGAGCCTGGGAAGAAAGGTGGTGGGAAGGTGCTTTTAGTTTTGGTTTTGTTTCTCACTATCCTATTCTATTTTTAATTGGCAATAAATTAAATTAATCTTTCCCAAGTCTAGTCTGTTTTGCCTGTGACGGTAGTTGGTGAGCAATCTCCCTGTTCTTATCTCGACCTGTAAGCTTTTCCATCATCAACAGTTTCATGGCTGCTGCCTGCTGCATTATTTTGGCAAATTCTCAGAAAGTTTGTGATAAGGAAGCACTTCCCTTCCCTTTGATTGCCATCTTTCCACCTGTTTTTAGACACAGTAGTACTTTGCCTTTCTTGCCAACTAGAGTTGGCATATGTTTTCCCACCACATCCAGATTTCTCCCCCTGTCTCTCAGCCATAAGGTTAAGGCATCTTATGGATTATTCTGCCACATTTATTTGCTGTGAGAGATTGAGTTCTCATGGTAAGTACTGTATATCTGTCATTTAAAAATTGAATACCGTGAAGAATTCTGGTGAAAAATATACAGATGCTTCCATATTTGAGCCAATACCATTTAGGAAATGGCATTAAGCTTCTCACTCACAGAGCACAGCTGGCCGTGTTAGTGCAGCCCACCACTATCACCAATGGAAGCAGGTCACCTCGTTTCTCACAGAGCTTGAAAGCAGTGGTTTTGGGCTGATACAGATCTTTGGTAGAAAGAAGAGAGGACATGACGGGGACAGTGTCAACATATTTCTTCTCTCTAGTTGCTTGCAAAGTGAACACAAGCTTCAACCTGCAGACGGAGTGTGTGATGGTACTACTTTATAATTGGTATGAAGCTGGGAGCGTCTTCCTTAAATTAATCCTCCTATCTAACTGAACATTTCTAGCCTCTTGGGATACTGCTGTCTCCCAGAAGAGCAAAGAAGGACATAAAAGAGTTTAAAGGGCCTGAAATAGAATTTGGTAGTTCAGTGTTTAAGCAAGAAAGGATTTTCCTCTTACCCATCAGGTGCTGCAAAAGAGGTACAGGATTCATATGAAACTACTTAATACATCTTCCTTATGAAGTTCCACATTTGTGAAATAAAACATGCTGGACAAAAGCCTTTTTCATTTCTCTTCCATGTAAGAGAAAGCTTAATTTTACAGAATAAATAATTTTTTTTTTTTTAAATAAATGTAACCATAGAATTGCATAGAAGAAAAATAGCATGGTTTATAATAAAAAAAACCAGGTCCATTAAAAGGATCAAAAATATATCACAAACTATATTTTCAAAATGATGGTCATACAGCTCGAAATAACATTTAAAAACATATTCATAAAGAAAAATAAGTCAGCAAAAGCCTACTATTTTTATATGCATCTTATGGATTATTCTGCCACATTTATTTGCTGTGAGAGATTGATTTCTCATGGTAAGTACTGCATATCTGTCATTTAAAAATTGAATACCGTGAACAATTCTGGTGAAAAATATACAGATGCCTCCATATTTGAGCCAATACCATTTAGGAAATGGCATTAAGTCTTTAAGTAAAATCCAGAGAGGCAAAATGATTATTTACAATGTATTTACAGTGAAACATTCATCATTCCCTAGCTATTTTCTATTTGAATCTCTTTGTGTTGTAAGAAAGGGAAAGAAACTTTCACTTTAAACTCTATTAGATAGTGTAATGTAGTTATTCAAAAAGATTTAAGAGAAGATGCTTTGTACTGATTAGAATGGGAAAATAAGATCAATATTTTCATCTCTGCTTCTGTTTAATAAGCAACTCAGACTTTGCAGGAATTATAGCAGACAAGAAATCATAGGTATACTTTTAGCATTCTCAAAGGCACGTGTTAAGAAGGAAACATAAAAATTTGTAATTGCTTTTATTTTATGATTAGCACAAGATAAAATGCACAATAATGTGTCCAAAAAAAAAAAAAAATCATACTAATAGTAGCTATTAAGTTTTGTTTTTTTCTTTACTGAATATCTAAGGAGGCAGTTGCCGTTTCTGGTTTTGTCACATGACTACTTTTCCTTTTTAATCTATTATATGGGGAAAATCCTCTCTTTCATAGACATGGACCCCTCTCAAAGTTTTCAGTTATTAAAATACGTTTGATGGTGTGTGATTGACACATATCTGATTTATTTGCAATTACAATTTTTTCTTAGATTAAGAGAAAAAACCCTTTTGAAATCATTTTCATGATCAACAGAGGTATGGATATCAGCTTCAGAGTTTACTGGGAAAGAATGAGAGAGAGATGAAAAATAAAGAAGAGTTTATAAAGAATACAATATTTTGAAATTTTGAAATCCATTTTAAGGTATCATCTTTAACATAAATCCACTTCCAAGTGATACTTACTAAGTGGTATCACAAATACTTTTGTACCAGAAAGATAACTTTGCTCCTTACGAAGGATTTATCAATTATATCTTTCAAAAATGTCAGACAGACGAGAATTTAGTCTCATAATGCAGCTTTAAGACCTTGCAGGTCTATGTAGAAATTGGTTTTATACTTTGGTGATATAACATTTACTGAAATGTTGAGTTACTTGCATCTGATAAGAAGTTCTCAAAAAAATCATTTTGAAACAGTAAACTTGATTTGGATAGGGTAAAGACTACTTAGTTTAATCCTTGTTTCTATACTTTTTGCAGGACCCTATCATGTTTTAAGTCTAGACTTCAATAATTTAAGTAAACGGTAAGTAACAAAATTCAGTTGCCAAAATGAGGCTTTCTTCTATAGTCTCTAACAGGCGATTACTGCATATTTCAATAGTGCATGATTTTTCACAAATTTCATTAGTACACCATTGATTGCTCATTTTTCAGCTCTCAAAACAATTTAACATAGTCTCTTTCATGCGGAGAATCACATATTCATATTATTTGATTTTTGATGAAACCAAATGACCCTTTAAATTTGCAATAGGGTTCTTTAATTTTGCATGAGTTTCTTTACTTCTGTTCATTTAATTCTCTGTTTCCATTAACCATCTGCAAGCATTTGACTCTATGACAATTATTCAGCTGTGCCACATCATGACTGACATATTTTATAAATGTTTAAAAGAAAAAGAGAGCAAGAAAGGGAGGAAAATGCCCCACATTCAAACAAAAAAGTCACAGTTCAGAATCCTGTATTTTCCATACAGCTGAGACATCTGAATAGTAATTATTGGCCCAATTGTAAATCCAACTTAATTACATTTTGTCTTCCTTTCTGATGAGGACTTCATGATGATGATGATTGCTCTCACTGAAAGATGTTCACTCCATTGATATTTCCCCACACTGATAGCCAGGGGGCCCTGCAGATAAAAGACTATGCAGACAAAAATGCTTTTTTCTGTTACGATTAATTCAGCTATGATTTTTCAAGTGAGAAAGAATCCCCGTGTATTTAAGCGAGAAAGAATCCTGGTTTAGATGTCTATCATCTCCCAACCTGCCCTCCACATGGGGGAAATTGAGCTAGTGTTCATTAGAAAGCGCTTTAATTAACAAACATAACTGAGAGGCCAAGCCGGGGTAATCAGTGCTGATTAACTAGGCCACCCTTCTGCACAAATAAAGAAAGCTGCCTTTTCCCCTATTTTTGAAAAGCGTTCCATTCAAAAGAATCTCAACGATTATTTGAATGGCTTGAATTACCAGCATGTTTAGCCATAATAATTTATTCTCAATTTTTTCATGTTTTTTGATGAGTTAGGTAGAAATGTTAGGAAAGCCCTGTGGCACAAGGAAGAGAGTTAACATGGTTTCATCCACCTCTGTATTTCACAGGAGCCCATTAAGTTAAATTTCCACTGCAAGCTTAAATACACAAATGGAACCAAATGACTGCAGAATTAGAAGGGTCTTACGCCTTTGGCATTTTTGTCTGCGTTTTAAAAAGTGTGATGAAAGCTCTGACAGAAGCATGGAACTCACATTATCTGGAAGGACACATACCATTGAATATTATAAGAAATAAATAATATTTAAGAGAAAGAATAAAGGAAAAAATAACGAAAAATACTTTTGCATGTTTCTTTTGATGAGTATTTTTAGTTTGGCATAAATCGATATACAAAAATAAAAATATCTTCAGAGGTCTCATTGTCATACTTCCTTGCAGCAACTTGGATGAATTTCTTCAAAGTTCAAAGAAAAATCAGGCACAGAACAGTTCTTTTCATTATCCAGAGTTTCCAGTTGAAACCAGAGGCCATGCCAAAGATAATAGATCAAAACTCTTTGCTCCCTTTACCAGGGGAGAAAAGAGAAAATTTCGGGGACTTTTGTACTGGTGGGCAGAGTATATTAAAGAAAATTAAATGGAGTTTGGATGTTGTCCAAACTGAAGATATCTGAAGATGAAGAAAGTCCTGCATAGTCAATTCTTGCCTTTTTCTATTGCATAACTATTCATTAATTTTTCTCTCAGATTAAATTTGAAAAGTACAGATAATTCACATTAGAGTTTCCCTTTGATGAAAAACAAAGGCTGTACAAAGAGGGTAAAAATTTTCTTCAGGACTGTAGTATTACCTGAAAATTCATATCTCATGATTCTTGGATATGTCACCCTTTTTACAGGGAATATGGAGTTATGCTGGTCCCAGTGAATCCCTGCAGTCAAAGTATGTGCCCAACTCCTTCACATGCTGCAAGTTCTTTAGAGACAGAGTACTGGTAAATATCTGCTCTTAATATCAAGATTTCCAAGAAGGCTGGGGAATCTAAGAAAAGTTTTCAGTTATTTTATTTAAATATTTTTATTTAAAAAACATAAAAAGTATGGCATTTTTTTCATGATCTATTTTAATCAACAGCTTTGCTCTTCCCTCCCCCTTCTTAATGCAGTGAGTTTTTTCTAACTTAAAATTTCTCTTTTAGCTTTTTTTTATTCTGATTTCTTTGCTTTAGAATGAAAATTCTAATAAAATCTCATCATACAATGGAACTAGGAAGGAGTGTAATTCTGAATTATATCTTCAAATCATTTCAGTTTTATTGGTTTTATCCTCCCTAGTGGGAGAAATACTACATTTTCACTCTCTGACAGTTTACATCCTCCATATATTATGAATTTCCTATGTGCTCTTGGAGCTCATGTTGAAAGACGACTAAGTACTATATTTGATGTGGCGTTGTGGTAGTACATCCCCCCCTCCTTTTTCCCTGGGCCGCTCGTTGATCTCAGAAATTCCCATGAAATCTTGGCCTTGGTGTACTGAGTCTGACGGTTGAGCACTCCTTGACCATATCAGAAACTGCATGGCTGAGATTGGGAACGTACTCCCACTGCCTGGCCCAGGCGCCATCTTATCTGAGTTGTAGCTCAGTTGTAACAGCACTGAAACCTTCAGAATTTCAGTCACTACCATCTTGGACTGTGGCCAGGGTGGAAATTTACGGGTGACTGAAGTCAATCATCTTGCGCACCTATAAATGGTGGTCCCAAGTGAGACCTTTTGAGCTCTCCTGGACAGCAGCAGGCTGCGCCCAGAATCTCCCTCTGAGATGAATGCTTCTCAGAGTTTGCAAACTCTCGAGTTTGCGATATTCGGAGGACCACTGCCGGATGGCATGGCACCTGGGCTGCAATACTCCTTGAGGCTGTCCCCATCCAATGTCGGGGGAGGTTTCGGTACAATCCCAGGAGTGAGATTAAGACACAAACGAGGTAAAATGCTGCATATCCTAAACAACTTTTATTATCAAATTAAAACTTAGTAGCGATAGGATAGATTATAACAAAGATAGAAGTCAAGTAAGCATTCGGGATAGAGTTGCCAGAATAGTCACCACCATGGATCTGCGGTGTCCTGAGGGTCCAAGTCTTTCGGCGTTTCAGAAGTGGGCGGTCACGCCGGGGTCCAAATCTCTCGGTGTTTCTGCTTCGGTGGCAGGCGCTTGCGTCAGGCGGTTGCCCCAGGGCTTGTCTGGGCAGCCCCCTTTATCCTCACTCAAGGGCTGCAGTTTCCATGGCAACGGCACGTACTTGTACTTTGGTACATTCCTGTGCATGCGCATATGCTTCATGCGGCTCCAGCCTCGCTCTTCACACGGCTAGCACGCGACTAGCACGTGGCTGCACATGCGCACATGTTCCTCACAACTGCACGGGATCTCTCGTGACCTTCCGTTGACCCCAGCCGAATCCTGCACACGGCGCAGCCCCTGCAAGCCAGGGGTCTCCATGGCCTTGCAGTCGCTCCCATCGCTTAGACGAGCAATCTTTGAGACAAATGTTTTACAGTTCGGTCCCTCACAGAGGCTCAACCCTTCGCCTGTTGAGCAATGCCAAGACATTTTACGTGAGTATTTCACTGAACTCGAGGGGGATTTTTAACAGGTATTTCTGTGTATATTTATCCATCTTTGCATCCATGTGTGTGCGTGTGTGAATTGATGGAAGTACCAGCTAGCAGATATAGTCTGCTAAAATCTTATGATCTATCTTAAGATTGTAAATGAACCTTAGACGGCTGCTAAATTCATATAATCCCTTAGACATGTACCGTTGACCAAGTCTGGGATTAGGGGTAGATCTAGTCTACTCTGAACCTGGTGAGTCAACAGGAGGGTCTTCCTTAACCTCTTCATTCTTGGCCTCTGTATAAATCATGCCAACTTAATTCTAACACGATGCCCTGGTTTCGGCTGGGATAGAGTTAATTTTCTTACTAATAGCTGGTATAGTGCTGTGTTTTGTATTTAGCATGAGAATAATGTTGATAACACACTGATGTTTTAGTTGTTGCTAAGTAGTGTTTACACTAGCCAAGGACTCCTCAGTTTCCCATGCTCTTTTCCTTTGTATGCTTCGTCCGTGTAGTAAGTGATAGAGTGAACCTTGCCTTCAAACACTGCTATGGTGCGCTTTTATAAATTTCTGTTAAAATCCTTTTCTGCTAATACCGTCAACAGTGATTCTTTAAGCGGCCTCTAAACCACTCATTTGCGACAGGCATGAATTAATATATACTTCACACGGATAAAAATTTATGTCTCTAGTTGTGTTCTACTCATTACCTTTGTTTAGCTGATGCTCATTTACTTATATAAAAAGCCTTTTCCCAGGGATCAATACAATATTACTCCAGGATTGTGCATAGGGAATAGTTTTTATTTTTCTGTAATTACCTGATTATGTCCTAGTCTTTACCTGAAAGATTACAATTTGGGGTATTTCACTATGCTCTCTGCCATTCTTCTTTAGAACATGATAGGCTATAAAAATAGCAGTAAGACCTACAGTCTTCATTTGTAAATTACTTATCTGCACTTTTTTTTTCCTTTTTGAATGAAATATTCTAAAGAGCTGTCAACCTGAATGTCTTATAAGAATTATACTGTGACAGCCAATTGCTAGTTCAAAGGTTGTAAATTTTGATACGTAACTCAGTGGCAAACTCTAAGCCCACTAAATATATATACAACAGCATCTGACTTCATTTTTTTTCCATGGAAATTACAATATTTTTAAAGAATTTTAACTGTGAAAATGAATAGAACTTGTTGTGGGATGCCTACTTATAGTTAAATATAAGAGACATTAACTTCTGAGGTTAATCGTCAGAAAAAAGAGTTCCAACTCCAACCTTACTTCTCTTCTCTCATATTCATTCTCTTCAATGTAATTATTCTTATTCTTAAATATTTGTCTTTTCCCTTAAGATTCTTACTTTTAAAAATTTTTCATAACTAGAAGAAGAACTTTTTGATCCTTCTTTTTAAATTTCCCAAGTTTGCAATGTTTGCAATTAAGGCTGCAAAATAAAACCTGTTAGTCAACAGCAGTTCTACAAAGCAAAGTTTTTAATGTATCTGTGTAAATTTAAAGAAAGGTAAAGTATTCTATAATCAATATATTTTATGTTATTTAGAAAGAGGATTATCTGTTAAGGCTACCTGTATAAATGATTCACTAAGCTGCAAAAAAGCTTGGAAATTGCTCACACTGCATCTCAGCACATCTAAAACTGTACTTACAAAGATTTTTTAAAAAAATTAAACAGATATAATTGCTCTGCATTAATATTTTCTAGAAGGTAGCAAAACTTTATATTTGCCATCTCACTGTTGCTGACTCATGTTAAATTATTGTCTTTATTGATGCTCATTTCAGGGCATGTCTGAAAAGAGGATCACCCTCATGTTCCAAAAATTGAAGGCATGAAGGTCCGATGTCAGAGTCCTAGATCAAAACATTAAATGTTTTGTATATACTATGTTTATTTTAGTGTGAAGTTTTAAAACATGGTTTCAGCTCTTCTGTTTCAGTGTACTGCACAGCAGAAGATGTAAAAGAAATTATCTTATAGTAGATTTTTTTTTTTAACAGGAATTGATCACCTTAAGGACTCTTTGCCTTGTGGTTTATGAGGTAACATTACAGAAAATGAAGAGAAATCCTTTCAAATATTTAAAGAATAAAAATATGTAAGATGTGGAAAACTCAAATGTCATTCCCCCAAATGTTTAAATGCTGACCCAAATCTCTTGAAAATTAAACAAAAATCTTGAAAGATCTAGAGGAAAATTTTCTAAGACTTATGATTCTGTCTGAGATATGAATGCCTCTTTTATTCTACCTTGACACCATGCACATCTATACACTCCTTTATACATATTCCTCATAAATGTCAGGTAAAGTAATATGAAACAAAACAAGATAATAATTACCAAACATCTGAACTCTCCTAAAAGCCTTTATTCACAGATTTTTTTTTTTTTTCATGAGATTTCACATCAAGACTTGATTTGAAGAAGTTCTTTTTCTATAGCAAATTGGGCAAGAACTGTGCAGATTTCAGAAATCAAGATAATGACTAATACTCTGTATTCACTATTGTAAGATGATTTATGTTTATATTAAATCTAGCACTAACAAGACATTTGCCACAGGGACAGAGAAACTGCCAATTATATCAATATTAACTCAATTAATATATTGAGTTAATCAAATCATGTGGGGAAAGCCACCTGCTATCCTGCTATTTGCTGCAACAACTGGAAAGGGACATTGCAAATTCCAATCCTCAGTTCTGTTCAGATCACAATAAAGAGCTTATCATAGGTTCATATAATTCTCCTCTAGACCCTTCAAGGTCTATGTTTAATTTTCAATAAATTTGGGTTTAGGTTGGAAAGGACATTCAAAGACCATCTAGTCCAAACCCCCTGCCATGGGCAGGGACATATTTCACTAGATCAGATTGCTCAAAACTTGTTCAACCTGACCTTGACACCTGCCAATAATGAGGCATCAACATCTTTTCCAGGCAACTTATTCCAGTGTCTCACCACCTTCATCACAAAAAAATTTCTTCCTTATATCCAGTCTAAATCTACCTTCTTTTAGTTTAAAACCATTGCCCTTTATCCTGTCACTACAGGCCTTGGTGAAAGTCTATCTTCAGCTTTCTTATAATCATAGAATCATAGAATAGTTTGGGTTGGAAGAGACATTTAAAGGTCACCTAATCCACCACAAGAAGCAGAGATATCTTCAGCTAGATCAGGTTGCTCAGAGCCTTGTCCAACCTGACCTCGAATGTTTCCAGAGATGGGGCATCTACCACCACTGTTCCGGTGTTTCACCACCCTTGTAAAATATTTCTTCCTTAGATCTAGTCTGAATCTACCCTCTTTTAGTTTAAAACCATTACCCCTTGTCCTGTCGCAACAGGCCCTGCTAAAAAGTTTGTCCACATCTTTCTTATAAGTCCCCTTTAAGTACTGAAAGGCTGCAATAAGGTCTCCTTGAAGCCTTCTTTTCTCCAGACTGAAGGCCCCTTTATATATGGAACGCCTGTAATAAGGTCTCCCTGGAGCTTTCTCTTCTGCAGGCTGAACAACCCCAAGTCTCTCAGCCTCTCTCCATAGGAGAGGTATCCCAGCCCTCTGATCATTTTCATGGCCCTCCTCTGGACCCACTCTAACCTGCTCCACATCTTGCTTGTGTTGGGGATGCCAGAGCTGGACACAGTACTCCAGGTGGGATCTCACCAGAGCAGAGAAGAGGGGGAGAATCACCTCCCTTGCCCTGCTGGCCATGCATTTTTTGTACAGACCAGGATATGATTCCTTCTCCATTTCGGTTGTCATTTGTTCTCCTGTCTTATTTATTGGGGGGTACATTTTCTTTAATCTTCATTTGCTGATCAGTGTACCTGTAGAATTCCTTTTTATTTTTCTTCACATTTGTTACCAAATTCAAGTCCGACTGTACTTTAGCTTTCCTGATCTCATCCCTACACATCTAAGAAGCATCCTTATATTCTTCCCAGGATACAAGTCCCTGGTTCCTGCCTATTACTTTCCTTCTTACACTTCAGTTTGACCAGGAAGGCAGGCCTGCTGCCTTCCTTGCCTGATTTCTTACGTGTGGGAATTGAGAAGTCTTGCACTCTAAGAATAATATCCTTAAAGAGCTGCTAGCTCTGATCAGCTCCTTAATACCTGAGGACAGTTTGCTGGGTGTCCCATCCACTAATTCCATAAATGACTGAAAGTTCACTCTCCTAAAATTATCTCTCTCTGCAGGATCTTATTCAACAATTATTGTGGATGACGTGATGACAACTTATGTGTAGAATTTCTGAGTTCATCAGAAATACACAGAGAAAGAGACATAGTCATCAAACAATTACTAAAGCCTGAGTTTTGAATGGAAATTGTGGTATAGATGAGTATACTTGTATATTTGGTCTTGGTCTTTGCAATTTTGAGCTTCATGAAGTTGGTAAAACAAGTAAGAACATCATCTGCCTTGACTGTTCTGGGAGTTACTTTTTGGGCTAGGAAAGAAAGCATTAAGGATGAACAAATCATGACAACATTGGTTAAGTACATAATTTTTCTTGCTTTATGGGTTTGGGATAAGTTTTCACTTGTATTGAATAGGCTTCTCCATTTCTGCAAATGTTCCTTCTTAAGTAAAGAAAATTAGCTTTATCTAATTGTGTCTGACAATTTCTTCAGAAAAGCTCTTTTTAAAGGTGTAATTCATTTCTTAATAAAGTCAACACAATTTTTACATGATTTTTTTTTTTAAAGTGTCACTCAATTTAGCCTCTATCAACTGAATTAAAGTGTTACCAATTTGTGCCAAAAGCAACTTGGCTCTAGGTGTTTAGTGCATTACATTTGGATAATATCATATATGAAAAGAAACAGTTTTGGAAAGTATGAAATAAGAAATAATTGAGTGTCATGTTAAAATAATTTTATTCGTCTTACTCATTACTTTTCCTAACATTCCTGTAACTTGTTTCATATTAGGCTTATGTAATCCATCATTTACCTGTAGATGTTTTTGTGCTTCAACAAGTAAGGTGTGCAGTACAAGTAAATGCAAATAATCTCTTATAAATAGGCTGCATACAGCTGCTATCAAGAAGACAAGCTGCTTTGCTTCTGTTTCTCAAGCTAAGCATAAGAAAAAGACTGATTGTTTGGAAAAACAGTCATTAACTTTGCTCATAAAGGACTAAAAAATGAAAAATTGTCAAAATAATTAAAATGAAAACCTAAATGTGTTGGAATACAAGAAGCTTCACTAAATCTCTGTGGAGGTCAAAGCACCAGGAAAAAACAAACCAGAAAAGAACAAAGCAGATAATGTTAAACTTCGAAACTTAGTTGCAAAGCTTAGGATAGAATTAAGTGTGATGCTGGGAATAAGGAAATTCAAAAATGACTTGAAGAAATAAAAAGGTAAAAATTTGAGAACCCAGAGGAGACTTTAAGGCTTAATGAGCCTCATGTTAGAGCTTATGACAACCAATGTACTCATACATGAATGGAATGAATAGCAATTAGCTGTGTGAGTGTCATATTAATTGTTTAAATGGAAAAGAGGAGTGATTTACTTTGACATACATATTTCCTGCTTGTCCTGCAGGTCATGAACACTTTGGGAGTGGAAAGGTTAAGGCTACTTCCATCATACCATTATGATAGTTTTGGATTCTCCCTTTTTTACTGAACAGAAAACAGTTCATCTGGGAGTGAGTACTTTGGTGCTGTGGAAGGCTGTGCTGCTGAGCCTCCTGCTGAACCACAGTAACTTCTCCTGCATTCACAGAGGCTGAGGCTGCTCCATCTCTTTTGTAACTGACCCACATGTAGTGTTATGCCCAATTACTAACAGAGCATTACAGTCTTCCTTGTAGCTCAGCTTAAAGCCACATGCAACTCTGTGAAGAAGTTTTACAGTCTTTGGTCTGAAAAAATCTGAGGTGCAAGAGTCCACTTGCTGCCTTCGCTACACAACTACTTGTCTTGGAAAAATCTTTCTTATGGAGAAGTTAGCAAGCAGGAGTTGGAAATATGTCGTTTATCATGCAGGAGTGTTGTGGTTTAACCCCAGCCAGCAAATAAACCCCATGCAGCCGCTCGTTCACCCCCTCACTCCAGTGGGATGGGGGAGAGAATCGGGAGGGCACAAGTAGGAAATCTCCTGGGTTGAGATAAAAACAGTTTAATAATTGAAATAAAACGAAGTAGAACAGTAATAGTAACCATGAGAACAACAACAATAACAGAATACACAAAGCAGGCAATGCGCAATGCAACTGTTCACCGACTGCCGACCGCATGTCATGAATGGGGGGGACAAGCCCCCCCCATCCCTGGTGTTTATACTGAGCATGATGTCACATGGTATAGAATACCCCATTGGCCAGCTGGGTCAACCACCCCGGTTGTGCTCCCCCCCAGCCCCAGCTTGCCCTGCACATAGCAGGGCATGGGAGGCCCGAAAAGAGAAACCAAAAGTCTCTCTGGTGCAAGCACCACCCAGCAACAACCAAAGCATCAATGGGTCATCAACGTTCCTCTCATACCAAACCCAAAACACAGCACATCCCCCCAAGCTACTGGGAAGAAAGTTAACTCTCTCTCAGCTGGAACCAGGATAAGGAGCCTTGAGGCAAGATTCCAAAAAAAAGCAGAAGATGCTGAAAGGAATAAAAATAGACAGAGGTAAGGAAAGCTGCTGAATTCTGCAGCTTCATTCTTTTCAGTGACGATTGATATAATATCACCACTATTTTGGTATTATATTTCCTTATTAACTGACGTCTAGATTTGTTAAACCCTGGGACATGCTGCTACAAGTATTGTCCTTTGTGAGACTGAATAGAGAGGGTGGAGAGCAAAGTGTAAAGGCCCACATACAGGTACACTTTTGTTGTCCGAAAAGCGGATTCGTGCCTGGTGTGCAAGTCACCAATTCCACACGCTCAGGAGAGACATTGTTTTATTCAGGCCTGGGTGCTCGGTGGACTTGCCACAAATCAAGCACACCTGGTCTACTCACCTGTTTATATCCATGATTCTCATACATATTTTAAGTTTCTCTTTTACATATTCATTACATTTCCGAGAACTAATTATAATATTACATCATCCTAGACGCACGTGCACTAAAGCCTTTAGGGTGTCCTTGAGGGTCTCGGGTGGTCTCTGGTGGTCGGCAGGGTAGTGAACTCTTCATGAACCTGTTCCTTTCTTTCCTTATAAGGTTGAGGTTTGTCTCTGAGCCATGTCTGGACCATGTTTGTTTATGGTTCTCTTTTCCAAGGTTACTCTTCACTAGAGTCTGACGATGCTTCCAGGATACACGATGTATACTAACTACAATTCTACACACCTGCCAACACAACACCTATTAGTTACCTAACTTCTAAGCAACAAGTCTTCATTGTTTAGAATTACAGAAACGAGCAATATGGAATAGTAGATACTGTACCTACTGCATCAATTCCCACCTTTGAGACTTATGATGTCAAGCATCATGAGTCTCACATCATTTACTTATAAGTATTTGGTCTACAAAAAGACATACATTGAATCATGCAACAAGTAATTATAACTAAGATGACGATTAGTATTACAAATAGGAACAACTGACTGAGCCAATTTAAATTTGGAAGCCACAAAAATAACCGAGAAAGATCTTATCCTTCTGGTTCCTTAAATCCACATGGTAAGTCCTTTAATTGTTGAATTTTCTTCTCAACTAACTGTGAATTATCACCTAGGTTCTGCAATACAAAAAGAAGACATATTGATTACTTCTAAAAGTTCTCAGATATTTTGATTTCTATCCCATCTTGGCAATAGAAATTGGGATTCAGCTTTACTGATTGTCATAATTAAAATCAACAGGCTCCACATTTTCTACTCCTAAACCCACAATTTCCTAATTAATTTGGTTTCTCTTCTAACAATAAATATTTTAAATATCACAAATAATTCAGCAACATCTCTGGTAATTCATCAAGTACACCTTAAAGTTAATTTCAATGGTCTCTTAGGTATAGATGTCCACAGTCTAGGAGGTGTTTTCTTTATTCTGGTGTAATGAATCCAAGAGTCTACTCCTTCTAATTTTACAGCAGTGTTTGTTGTCAATAACACTTGGAAGGGTCCTTTCCACTTTTCTCCAAGGGAGTCATCCTTCCACGTTCACAGGTAGACTTTGTCTCTTGGACTGAATGAATGTACCAGAAATTTAAGGGGTAAATGTGTCCTCAAAAGAACATATTTGTGTAAAGAACTTGCCCTTTTACTCAAAGACAAGAGATATTCAGTCTCCTATTATGTGCATTTATTCAAACCTTCCTGTTAGATTGACATTGTAAGTTTTACCATACAGAATGTCAAATGGATTTATTTTTTCTCTAGCTCTTGGGGTTATCCTAATTCTTAACAAGGCAAGTGGTAAAGCTTCAATCCATTTCAACTGAGTGTTTTGTTACTTCTTTTGCCTTGTTGGTTTGACACGGGAAGGCTTCTAGTCATTCAGAGAAGGTATCTACCAATACCAATAAATATCAGTATTGGTTGCACCTTGGTAATGCTGAAAAATCTATTTGCCAATACTCACCAGGAGTTATGCCTTTCCTTACCTCTCCAGGAGGGTGTCAGATTTGTATTTTTGGGTTGTTCCTAAGACAAATCTTGCATTTATTACTCGCACTTTTAGCAATCAATAACATTGTAGTTCCTATTGCATATCATTTTACCGACTCGACCGTTGCTTCTGCTCCCATATGTGTCTCAGCATGGGTTGTGACCATCAATTTCTGCATGATTTCGGGAGTTACTATACATTGTCCATGTGAAGTAACCCATCATCCTTGATCATTCTTTTTGCAGTGGAATAGCTCAGCCAACTTATTTTCTTTTTTGTTATAATTTGGGGATTCTATTTGAATTTCTTTTGATGGAATTAAAACATAGACTGTGGTATTTAGCGCCACATGCTTGACAGTTTCATCTGTCTTTAAATTTCCTTGTATCACTTTTGAGTTTCCTCTTTGATGTGCTTTACAATGAATCACAGCAACTTCTTTGGATTTTTTTGTACTGCTTCAAATAAATTTAAAATCTCTGCTCCATACTTTATAGGTGTACCACTGGCAGACGAAAGTCCTTGCTTTTTCCATATCGCTCCGTAGGCATGAACAACTCCAAAAGCATATTTTCAGTCTGTATAAATATTAACTCTTTTACCTTCAGTCAAATTTAAAGCTCTTGTCAGGGCTACGATTTCTGCCTTCTGTGCAGATGTGTTTGGAGGTAATGCTTTTACTTCTCGATCTTCGGTTAAAGTTACCACGGCATAGCTAGCCCTCCTTTTTCCTTTCACAACAAAGTTGCTTCCATCAGTAAATAATTCTTCATCCGGAGTCTGGAGAGGGACATCTTTCAGGTCTGGCCTGCGGGCATATACCTGTTTGATAACTTGTAAACAATCATGGTTACGATCACTCTCTTTTTCACTTGGCATTAAAGAAGCAGAATTTAAAATTGCACTTACTTCAAAATGATGTCATCGTATTCCACTAACAGAGTTTGATACTGTAGATTGAGGGGGTGCCATCTTGCAAATGGCCTTTTTTTTCTATCATTTTCCAATCTTCGTTGTCCTTGGGAAATCTCAAATCCCAAATAAATTACAGTTTGTTTTGCCATTTGTGCTTTCTTTTCTGACATCCTGTACCCAGCCATTCCCAAAAAATTTAGGAGACTAACAGTCTTTTCTTTGCAGATCTCAATAGTATCTGCTCCCAATAGGATGTCATCAACATACTGAAGGAGGGTAATTTGATCTTCCTTACCGGACCACTGTTCCAGTTCCTTGGTCAAGGCTGCTCCAAAGATGGTTGGGCTATTTTTAAACCCTCATGGTAGCACAGTCCAGCGGAGCTGAGTTCTCCTCCCAGTTGACAGATCTTTCCATTCAAAGGCAAAAATCTTTTGACTGTTTTCTTCCAGACCTATACAAAAGAAAGCATCTTTCAAATCTAAACCCCAACCTATATCCTTGGTTATGTGGCCTTTTCACTGGAAGGATAGGAGTAATCAGATTGACATTCTCTTAAAAGTCCATATTTGAGAAAATTATTTATTATTGGTTACAAACTTTGTCTGGTTTCTATACTAATAGGATATTGTTTCTTTCTTACTGGTCAAACTCCTGTTTTCAATTCAACTTTTACCAGTTCCATATTTTTTGCTCTTCCTGGTTTCTCTGTCGCCCAAACAGAAGGGTAAACTGATTTCTTCAGATTCTTCTGTGTTTGTAATAAATAAACTTGGGCTTGATAGGCATTAGCTTCAAGAAAATGAACTTGGATTTTTTCCTTTTTTAAAGTTAATTTGTGCTCCCTATTTGTTCAATAAATCCCATCCTAAGAGAGGCATGGTGCATTCCATTACATATAAAAATTCATGCATCAATATTTTTTCTCCAATTTTACATTTTAAAGGTTTCAAAAAAGGCCTTACCTCTTTCTTTCCCATGACCCCAACTATAGATACATTAAATTTACTCATTGGTCCTTTACATGTGTTTATAACAGAATATTTTGCTCCAGTGTCCACTAAAAAATCAACTACTTTATTTCCTAGCTTTACTGGAAAGGGGCTCAGCTGGGAGAATATAATTTTCTGCCCCTGGTCCCCATCATTCAGAATCCCCTCCCATCATAGGTAGATCAGCTTCAGGTGGGATTTTTTTTGTGGCTGGCTAACTTTCCTATTTTTTTGGACACTCATTTTCGAGTGTCCTTGTTTCTTACATGTAGCACATTGATTGATCCCTACTGGAGCAGATTCTCTAAATATATTTCCACGTCTTCTACCTCTGCCTCTCAAGTATCCTCTGCCTCTACCTCCAGCAGGTCCTTGGGCATCCACAAGAATAGCAGCTTTCTGTTTCCTATTTTTTTTTCTTTCATTTTCCATATTAGTTTTTTCCAATACCACCCTCTTTTCTTTAGGAGTTAAGAAATTATTTAAAAGAATTTGAACATCTTGCCAATCTGGATTATGATTTTTAATAATTGTCTTAAAAGATCTATATACCTTTTCAGGATTTTCCCTATATGATCCTGCCAATTCTTTCCAATTCATCAAATCAGAAGTAGTAAAAGGTATTTTCACAAACTCTGGTTCCTTGGGCCCACAGCCTGACGAAGGGGTGGTAATAAGACAGAACCCCTGTTGGATCCTAGTTTTGCCAGCTATTGGACTAAATGTATTACTTCCCCTTGCTTCAGTTTCAAAACTTTAATTTTTACTCGCTGCCACCAACATCTGTATATCTTCTTCCTCGTCTCCTAGTTTTTCTATACTATTTTAAACACCATTTTCCTATACTACAAGCAGAACAACAATGTATTTTTGGTTCCTTGTCCTCCATCATCATCATCATTACATTAGAATCTGAGTCTAAAAGTTTACATTTCTTCTGAATTTCATGATCATTTCTCAAGGTAAAGAACAAGTCCACATAAGGCACCTCCTCCCATTTACCCTGTTGTCAACAAAATAACATAAGTTGCAAGATAGTATTATATTGCAAAGTTCCCAATTCTGGTCATTTTACCTCATCTTCTAATTTATACATTGGCCACCATTTAGTACAAGACTCAATTAATTTCTCCTTTCTCAAAGGTTCTCCCCCAAATTTTCCCTAATATTTTATGATACATCCAACGGGAGAGCAAGGTGTTACTTTAGACTATTGAGTTCCCATATTTTTGCCCCAAAAGAACGTTCTTAACCATGATTTCATATACTCCAGTCATCACTGTCAAACGCATATGAATATACCTTTTTACCTTTGGCCACAATTCCTTACCAAATGCATGCATAATTTTATACCCCAGAACAATATCTCTTTTACCTTAGCGTTGCACCATTGAGTCACCTGCTCTGGTTGGGAAGAATGCTCACGGAGTCCCCGATCAAAAGGTCGGTGTGTGCTGGAGTCCAGAGAGCAGTGTCTCCCCACCGAGAGCTGGCAAGTCGATCCGGGCAAGGCTTCACAGCAGTCCCATCTGGGTCACCAAAAACTGTTGTCCGAAAAGCAGATTCGTGCCTGGTATGCAAGAGACCAATTCCACACGCTCAGGAGAGACATTGTTTTATTCAGGCCTGGGTGCTCGGTGGACTTGCCACAAATCAAGCACACCTGGTCTACTCACCTGTTTATATCCATGATGCTCATACATATTTTAAGTTTCTCTTTTACATATTCATTACATTTCTGAGAACTAATTATAATATTACATCATCCTAGACGCACGTGCACTAAAGCCTTTAGGGTGTCCTTGAGGGTCTTGGGTGGTCTCTGGTGGTCGGCAGGGTAGTGAACTCTTCATGAACCTGTTCCTTTCTTTCCTTATAAGGTTGAGGTTTGTCTCTGAGCCATGTCTGGACCATGTTTGTTTATGGTTCTCTTTTCCAAG
Source organism: Calonectris borealis (assembly GCF_964195595.1). Classification (NCBI taxonomy): domain Eukaryota; kingdom Metazoa; phylum Chordata; class Aves; order Procellariiformes; family Procellariidae; genus Calonectris; species Calonectris borealis. The sequence goes on along the minus strand of NC_134352.1, from coordinate 26,442,754 downwards.
GTTACTCTTCACTAGAGTCTGACGATGCTTCCAGGATACACGATGTATACTAACTACAATTCTACACACCTGCCAACACAACACCTGCTAGTTACCTAACTTCTAAACAACAAGTTTTCATTGTTTAGAATTACAGAAACGAGCAATATGGAATAGTAGATACTGTACCTACTGCATCATTTTTGCAGGATTTATTTATAGCGCATTCCATATAATTTGCTGTGGGGATAGTTGACTTCAGGGATTATGAAAGGAAGAATGAAAGAAAAAAAATGAAAAAAAATTACAATAAAAAGTGGAGAGGAAAGAGCATGAGAAAAAACCAGAAGAATCCAAGAGCTTCTGGGTGGTGTTCCTGCTTAGGATTACTTTTAATAGAAAACCAGAAAATTACGTTAGCCTGGCTTAGCCAAAATCAAGTGTTTACTTTTTTTTTTCCCCCCAGAGCATAATACACTTAGGTAATAAACAGCATGCAGTATTAATGATCTAATAAAGCCCACTATCATGATATGAAACTCTCTGATACTTTTTCTCATCTTTCTTGCCAAACAGACTTAGTTTTACCTAAGTAGTCATCAAGGTCACTATCATTAGAACTGTATTATATTTTTCAGCAGCCAAATTCATCCTTTAACTTAACCATAAAATTATTCTAATGGGCATTTTGTTCACTCTAAATATTCTTTTAAACATCATGTATCTTATTCAGAGAAGAACAGGAGATATTTGGAAAAAATCACTTATTCTCTAATAAAACAGGTGCCAGATAAGACTGAGACAGAACCAGGGAATTCAGCAGTATGTTTGCTACAGCTGTCCATCCCTTACCACATTTTGTATGGACCTTGGTGTCAGCAGTAGGTGACTGCGTTCATATGTGATTACATACGAATATAATGTCTTTTTCAGTTTTCACTTTGGGGGTGGTTTTCCTGCTAAACTTAAGGAATAACTTAACACTGTTTCTGGTGAGAATTTTGGATTGTGGCTTGGAAATATAATGTATTAAGATTAAGGGACTTAAATTCATTTTTATCACGTACAATCACATTTCAAGATTAAGTGCATTACACTGGAGTAACATTAAGTTCTTTTCTCATCACACACAATCACATTATGCAATGTTATTCATGAAGGAATCAAGCTCTATCTTAAAACTGAATACTAGTTTTATTTCCTTATTCCAGTGGGAAGTCTGTTCCTCAAGTATGCTTCTCTGATGACTGCAAACTTTCATCTAATACCCAGACTAATTTTATTAATACTCATGTTATATCCATTTGTTCCTGTGCCAACATTATCTTTTAGTTTATATAGTCTGGCAAGATCTAGTAAGAGAGAGTAATGAGCCTGCAGTATCTGAATCTTTCTTTCCTCTTCTTGAATCAATAAATAGTGTAGCCTGTTATATATTTGCCAGTCATATAATTCCTCCACCCTTACCTTCCACATGAGCAATGTATTACAATTTTTTACTGTTGAACCTGTGAATTAATCTGCTGATTTCTAAAGAATTATTATATGGAGTCACTTCTAGTCCTTTGTTTTTGAATGCACTAGTGTCTTGCAGTTTGACTCGCCTTGTGGAGATACTTATTATTTCTCATTAAAAGCATTGCCTTTGTCTTAGTGTTCAAGATCACTGTCATTTTGAATATGAAACAAAATATTCATTTAGTTTACTTAGGTAACTTTGAATATCCTTATTTAAGAAACATTTTTTTTTTCTCTTTTTTTTTTTTTTTTTCCTCCTTCATTCTTCTTATAGTTGAAGATCAGTTAAAAGATTACCTCTGCTAAGGTTTTAGTTTTACTTCTGGCAAATCTCCCTTTAACCCAAAACTTGAATTTTAGCTTGCTTTCTTTCATGACTAGTCCTTTCACTTCTCTTACATGAGAAGCTTCTCTTACATTGTTTATTCTAAACATCTTCTGTGAGGTGTTAATTTCAATAGCTGAATCACTCCATACAAATTTTTTTGTTTGTTTTACATTTTCCAGTCAGAGTTTTGAACTCCTCTGTATTGCAGTCCAGCTAATTTAATTCATTAGTTTGACTAGTTAGCTCCTTAATTTGTTAAAAAAAATCCTTTTGAAATAAAAAACATAAATCACAGTTGGTTTTGTTTGTTTGTTTGCAATTGATCTAGCTGTTCAATTTAAATTAAATCAGTTCAAGGTCTTTTGGACTAAAGCTGTTTTCTACCGCCAGCCATTCATGACTATCCGAAGAAGAAAAAAAATGCTATTATCTATGTAAGTAATTGGTAGTACCCCATTAATTTTGAATTCCAGGTAAAAAAGAGAATTATGCCTTTTTACTTTAGAGGATGTTCAACAAATAAATCCGTCAGCTTTTGTAACCAATCTTTGGTTGGTTACCTAATCTTTACTGTAATAACTAACATTTGCTTTGTAAGCAATATGCTCCCTGCCATAATAAAAGAATTCTAATTGTTCTCAATTATGTTACATAGCTTTCTTCTTAATTCCTTAATTCTTCTTAATTTCTTCTTAATATCTGATGCATAGGTGTGTAGCTAACTCCCAACTCTACTCAGCAGACTGTTTATCACATTGTTTCCTGAGATCTTTTCACCTAAATAAATTGCACTAATTTTAAACTTATCTAAGTTATACTTTCCTGTTTCTTTAAAGTTTAATACACATTATCATATACCAACACAGTATTAATATTAATGATGTGATAATATGGTGTTGTGTTACCTAAACACTTGCTCTGAACATTGTCCATAATTTTATTTCTGCTCTGAATTTAACGTGTGCTATTGTTTAAATATATTTTTAGATTAGTAATAGTGTTGTAATGTTTCCAGTTTCATAAGACTCAGTATAAACAGTGATTCTGATCTGGTTTATATTTCAATACCTATGGATTTCAAGGGAAATACACCTTCTGTCAAAGTAAGATTATTTCTGCCTCTTTTCCCAGTATAAAAATGAGTTAATTCCCAAGGAGAAAACATCCTGCAATTGGCATGGATATTTCCTGCCTCTAAATTGTACTTTTTTACTCCTTCCTTTTGATCACTTTCTAAATTGACCATTGTTTTTACTCCCATAAATAAGATGACACTGGCATGAGAAGACAGAAAAATACAGATGTTATTACAATTGATTACTTTTTTATTGAATTTTGTATGTGTACACACATAAGTTGCAAAATACATTGTTCTCAAATCGTAAGCAACTATTGCGAAGTTCTTAGATGACACCTATGAATTTTAGAATTTAGGGCTCCTTTCTCTGGTTGCCTCTTCTTTGGGTCAGATTCTAAATTTTTTTTGTATTCATGTATACATTCATGTATAGGCTTGAAACGTATGAGTGAAACTACTAAAATCAGCATGAACGCACAGAGGCTTAAAATTAAGAACAAATTAATGTGTCTTGCAGAACTGGGCTATGCAGTCTGTAGAAATATTATATGATTTTTAACTTGATTTAAGAAAATACACTGTTGTCTTTTTCAGTGCCTATTTTCAGAGGCACTGAAAATAGAAACTGAACATGCATACATGTACAAGTGAATAGTATTCAGGGTTCAAAATATTTATTTTTCGAAACTGGGGGGTTTCAAAGAGTCTCTGTAATCCAGTATGTGCTAGAAAACCCTATCTAACACTTATGTTTTATATTTCTGAAAGAAAATCACTTGGAACAAAAAATTCCACTGTGTCTCACTAATTCTCTTGTCAGAGTGTGAGATGAAATATATTGGTCTTCAGAATTCTGTTTTGGTCTACATGTTTTGTGTATAAAGTGATAGAAGGAAATGGCGTAGATTTCAATAACTTTGAAAACCAATCTTCCACTGTCTCAACAAACTGTCAGGCTGATAGGCATTGAATAAGCTTGTGTACTTGTGATTTTACACAGGAAAAGGTATCATTTTAAATGAAAATGAGGATGCATGAGTGATGAAAGGGATTATTACTGTTCAAACACTGTCATAGGAATGGTTCATCAAGCTGGCAAGTTATTTTCTGCCTTCCAGATTGAAGAAAGGATGTGATTTTCTATTATGAACAGCAAAGACTACATCATACTTAGAGAAGTGTCATGGCCAAGAAATCCATCAAGACATTTAGACTAATCTTACTATTTTGAAGTAAGTATCTATACAGGTTGTCTTCTTGCATGACAAAAAGGCATTGCCTACTTCACAACACAGCATCCAAAGGTAGAATTAACGATTTCAAAATTACTGTGCTGTACTCTTTCCATTGTCATATAGATGGCACTTGCTTGCTATACAAGCTAGTAAAGTGCACGAACCACACTGTCACTGTGTACTAGTATAATAAAATTAGTACATGCAGCCAAGGGTTACCATGGTTGAGGTTTTTTTGTTCTCCAGGCTGATTACATATTACCCATTTTAAGATCCTAAAGAAAAAAAATTCAAAAATTTATAAAAGATATTTGAGATCTTAATTGTAGTGGCAACAGCTGGATTATAATTAAGTTGTGATATGTTCCTATGCCTCCTGAGATTTAGTTTAAAAGTAAAAATATAACCAAACTTTCTGTAGAAACTCATGCAGAAGGGCTTCTTCCCTATGTTTGGAAGATCTAGAGACAAAAGTAATAAAATAATTTTTTACATTTTTCTTTACATTTAATTATCAGTCTCTGGAAGAATCTGAGGACTGCTTGAAAAAAAAAAATCTAGTTTCCATAGTTCAGGTACGCTATTGCCAAAATTGAATCTAAGCCCTGGGTTAAGACACTAGATTTTTACAGAAGATAGGTCTTTGGAAGACATCTTAAAGAAGTGTGCAAAAGTGGTAGGTGTGTAAGACCCAGCAATAAAAAACATCACATATTGTATCATTGTATAAATTCTTCCCCCTTAAATATTTCACTTAACATTTTAGAAAAGTCTTGCGTACCTCTCTTAATCCTTAAGGTATTTTGGTCAAAGAACAAGCATAGTTTAATCTTTTCTCTTAAAATATAGTTGGATGAGGTACGTGGTCATCTTTGGGGTTGTTTTGTTTTGTTTTGTTTTTAAAAGTAAGACCCAAATGGTTAGAATACTTTTTCTTTTCCTCTTTTGCTGTATTTTTTTTTTCCTCCTGCTGGGCAAATCAAAGCCTAAAACCATAAAACCTTAGTGTTTAAACACAACTTGATTATTTGTAAATAGAAAAAAATTAGCAAAAAAGTTCCCTTTTCATTTCTTACTTAAACCGATTTTTTTTCTATGAGTAATGTCATTAACTTTATCTCACAGAGAGATTGCAATCAATTAGGTAATTTTGTTATAAGTCAGATTGTGGATTCATAAAGTTATACCTTTACAAGCTTGATAACATGAATTAAATAAGATACTATAACACCAGATCTACTAGACTCATTTTCAGGTATTTTATTGGAGGCATAGGAAACATCGGGACATATTTTCCCCAAAGGATGTAGGGTGGAAGTATATTTTTCCAGGTGCGCACAGATGGCTGGTAGCTCTCTGAAACAAAATGTCTCCCAGTGCTGCATCCTATGTGTTTTCATTTTGTACTGTGCCCGCCGTGGGGTACAGTTAAGAGGTACATGTCAGTCTTTGGAACACTGTCCTGTGTGCCAGAGTGTGGCACGTGTGTATATGCACGCGCATAGACACACACACAAATTTGACATCTAAAAGAATTATATCCGTAGCCTCAGCCATGTTAGCTGTAGTATCTAACATTTCTGTCTGGAAATGAAGGGTAAGACAGTATTCTTATGGGTCACTAACTCATCCACTTGTATTCTTAGGCTACTTCTGTGTGTAAGTTTACCATTATTATAAACTAAAGTGGACAGTAAAGAAAACAGTTTGCTGCACAGGGAGGATGAAATTAAATCCCTAAGTTCAAAATTAATCCACAAGTTCAAACACTGGTGGTAGTTCTCACCTAAGCATTTTAAAGGAAACAGACAGCATAGTTTTTAGAAATATTTTTTGATTATAAATGAAAGCACAAAAGAAGAAAAAAAAAACCACTAATGTTTCTGGAGGATTTACTGAAACATCATAATTAAAGTATTGGGTTTTTTTAAATTAAAATTAGTCACAACCATGCACTTTGCTCTATCATTCTATAAAATAAATGTGTAAACCTAAAGAAAACAGCCAGTTTATTGATAGTAACAAACACTGGGCATAGACAACTTTAAAAAAGCATTTTTACACAAATCCGTATTACAATATATAAGTATGCTATTTAGTTTTACTCAGTTAAGCATTATGCTAAGAATTATAAGGCTTTTTACAAATTTCAGTGAACTTCTTTTGTTTCTACCAATTTGTCTTGTTGAAAGGAAGAATCTGCATACAAAAGATGAATGTAAATTATCAAAAGTTAAATTTCTGCAACACAAAGTACTGAATATTCTTCTATATGTTTCTGTATCCACCCCAAATTACGTTATGTTTTGTGGATGATATAATAAAGAAAACTAACCTGAACTTTTTGGTCTTGCATTTTTTCTTGCAATTTTGATCTAAAATATTTGAAATAAATGGTGATTTTTGAAATAAATGGAGCTAAGAGCTTTTCCTAAATACAACTTAGATGGATTACTAGGTAATCTAAATTTTACTTCCAACTATGATTAGGTTGAAGAAAATGTTATAAACTTGGGAAAGGACTCTTTGGGGTTTATTCTACAGTCCCAGTATTCTGGGACTTTACTGTACAAGACTTACAGAAACCTATAGGCTTTATCTGTCTGCAGAAACACTGCTATGCAGTAGCAACATCCAAGCAGTTCTAAAAATCAAATTTGCGAAAGTCCATTCACTGGTTTCATTCCGAGATTTCCTTCAAGCTCATTCTGAAACAGATCCAACTATTATGTTCTTTGTGGATAGCTTTGAGGATACCATGAATTTCAGACCATCTCCCTAGGGCATGTGCTTCATGAATGGGACTGGAGATCCTGTTGCTGGCTCCGTGGCTTAGTATGATGTTATAGGTGGCCAGTCCTGGGCAAGCAGTACAGATGAGAGTCGTTCCTAGAAAACCGGTGACATTCACTTTTACAGTGATAGAGGGAATTTGCAGACGTACTGAGGGGAGCAAATGTTAAGAAATCATGTTTTAGACCTCTAATTCATTGCTTCTTTCTCCCATTCCTGCCTGCTTTCTCTACTTTTTAAATCCTTCTCTAAGTTATCTCTTGGTATATAACTTTAGATTTGGCTATATCAGACTGCATTTTGTCTGAATGAACCCAAGTCACAAGCATGACTAGATATGGCATAATCTGTTTTCATGAAAGAGATTTATTAAAATTGTGGACATAATTTGTGAGGCCCAGGTACACTTCCTGAAGCTCTGGTACTCTACATGTGTGGTAAAAACATTAGTTTCTGCTAACTATTCATGATCATTTCAGTAAATACACTAGTTTCAATTCAGTGTATACACATCCACATAAACATCACCATACATACATATGCATATACAAATATATATACATATCAGTATTTTATGTATAATTATTCATCAAAGTATTCTTTTTATTCTTATGATTAAAAACTCTATGCTTTTTCCCAAGCAAGACATTAAGTGGTAGTAATAAGTCCGTGGAATCATTCATTCATTCATTTATTCTTTCAATATTCATTAATAGATGTTAAGATGCTTATCCCAGATCACAGAACTGAGATACTGAGATGAAATGATGTTGATTTCTTCAAGATCATCCATCAGACCTCCATGTGGCTGAAAAAGTAGATGCATCTCCTTCATTAGCCAAAATATTTGTGAAATTTATGAGTTACTCAGAGTTTTACAATACTGTAGATCTCTGCCCTTGATTGCAATAAGTTCTTTGCCTTTTTGTACAATTACCTTTCTGACAATTTTTTTATCTAGTAAAAAATCCCATTAATCCATGGCTATATAAGGATTATTTTCCTGTTACATCCTTTCAGTCTTGTTAAAAAAACCACAACACAACAAGAACAAAATAATAAAAAAAAAAATATGGAAAATGTGCCATAAATCTACCTGGCTATACATTTACCAGGCCTGTTCTCTTCCTCAAAGCTTCTGAAGAATTTGCCATCTTGCCACATCTAGCATGATTTTACTTGCAATTTAACTAAAGCAATTGTACAGGTCAGGTTCAATTCTTCCCCTCCCTCCCTCCTCCCCCCCCCCCCGCCCGACTTTCTGATGATTATGTTGTTCTGGAATTTGGGCTACATATTCATGTGACCCCACACTACTCCACTCTTGGCTTCTAAAAGATTTTAAAAATGTACCATAGAGGTATTATTTCCAATATATTTTGGTACTTCATGAGATCATCCAATCTTAACTCTTTACTCCATTGCAGACCTACTTGGAGCTCTTTGAATCTGTTCCTTCCTAAACAGCATATTTTCCAGCATTATCGTTCTACATTTTGCCTTTCAAATCTTCCTCTCTGTTGTGAACTAATGAGTACACTCTGGCTCAGAGATTAACATAATAAGCACAGAAGTTTTGAGAAGCTTTAATTGTTCATCTGACTTTGTTAACTCTTACAAACTCTTTGTTGCAGGTCTATAAAATTGTTCAGTGTAATGAAGGACAAACCAGTGGCCAAGAGGAATCACATTCCTGTGAGGCATGGAATGCACCACTGTGTTTAACTGCTAATTGTTAACAAAAAAAAGGTATTGATTGAAAAAGTTGCTGATATAGTGCTGACCTATGTGATTGTCAACCTTTAACCCAATTTATGTTTCTGATCATTCCTATTTAATTCTAAAGTACCAGATATGACAAATCAAAATTTATTTTGTTTAATAAAATGTTGCCAGATAGTAAGTGTCAGTTAGGTAATTAGTTTTAATTTCCCTTTGTGGCTTATTAACTGTTAGCATCTCAGCTCTATTTATGTACATAATTAATGTTTCTAATAAAATATTTTTTTCATTGGCTCTGCAGTTGATACTATGGCTGTGAAGATATTTTCACCTTAGACATCAAATATTATTTTTGCCTTTCACAGACAGCTTTAAAAAAATCTATTACTTGCCGCATTATACTCATGAGAATTCAATATGCAAATTGTTTGAAAGAAAAAAAGACTATCAAAATATTTCAGTTGTTCAGATTTTTAGGTTTTTTTCTGATTGAAGAAAACTAGCTAACTTAAATTATATGCATTCAACACAGTTAGCAAGCTTAGTAAACATAACCAAGGGTAAAAATCAAAGATATGAAAGGATTTGTCTTTCTCATTTCTTCAGACTGGAGTCAGAAACCTTCTGTCTTGGTTAAGCAAATAAACAAATGTTTGCTTCATAGTGATTTAAGCTTAATACATAATAGTGGTATATATGTGTCTTTGGTTAGAAGTCCTAGAAACAAGAATGTCATTAATAAAGAAAATAAGAATTCAGTACTGGTTTATTTGATTATTTTGCATTGCATTGTATGCTTTTCCTAAAATGAGTTTTGTTAAAGCAGATTCTTTTTCGTAACCAACTCTAAAGAGCATTTCAAAACAGCTGTGTTGCCATTATATTAGGACAGAAAAAATCCATAGAAATAGGAACCATTTTCAGATTCGGGGTTAAGACATTTATCTTACATATATATAAAGTCTCTCATCTCCATGGATACCAAAATCTCCTGCTAAGACCATAATTTATCTGTGGAGAGCAACAGCATGGTCTAATTGCTGATACCTTTATCTTCACTGAATAGTCCCTTCCACCAAAGTAATTGCCTTGCCAATAATGAAGCTGCTTGTGTAATAAATTGTTTCTCCATATGAAAAAAGGGCATTAGAATATTGCTGAATCTAACTAAACACTTTATCCATCAGAAATTGCAGAGGAACTTAGACAAGTATGATGTTAACATTGAAACAGGAATTTGGCAAGAATATTAAAATCTAGCACTGATTTTATAGTAAATTCCAGAAAATCCTGATGGTTAAATGTGTCCTCAAAGACTGTATGTTTTGCATAGGCACTTATATACACATGAATGTGTTTTTTTTCAAAGAGTGCAATTGTATACAAACTATGTAAGGTGTACCAGTTATGTAAAAAAAGTGATTTATACAGGTACTTGCAACTTTGCCGTATTAAAAATGCGTACAATTAAATACATGGTTAAGAAGGCTGTGGGTTTTTTTCTGATTTTGCTTTAACCCTGACTCTATCAAGTTCCTTTTGATAGACAGACCTCTAGAATCACAAAATTTATGAATTTTTAACCTACAACAGATAATATAGCACAAAACAGGTAGAATTCACTTTCTTAATGAAGTTCGTCAATATTTTCCTTGACTGAGAATCTTTCAAGACCATTCATCAGCTTTACTGTATAGGCTTTTAATGAAAAGACTGAGTTTATGGTGGAAATTTCATGGAAATTAATGGAAAATCATGCTTATTCTTCATGAAATAAGCTGCAGACCCATTCCTTCAAATTCTGCCCCTACCTTGTGTAGTAAGCACTTCTAATCGTTTTCCTCAAGCAGGAGGGATTCTAAGACAACAAATTAATAAGCAGATGTAGTATTTCAACATACTTAGACATATTTAGTATTCCTTTTAGTTCTTTTTCATTTTTAAGCAGATGTCAACAAAGAGAAAGAAAAAAATAAAAGCTTTGGGAAAAAGAAAGGTGGTTTACTTTATGTTACTCTATCAAGATGGTAAATTATGCACGTTTAGAAACATGATATCAAATACTTTAATACATGCAAACTCTCTACGCTGGTCAAGAATTAAAGACATGCATATTGACGAGTGTCACTGGATAATGTCAAGCTTAGCTCTTGCATGGAATTTGTCACACATTTCTTTATTTTATATGGTTTTGAATAATCTTATATAAAAAAGCATGTAACCTGCCAGCTTCCTTTTGGTAAGACTTCTACATCAGCTGAAGTATGACGTTTACTCCACGAAGTATTGTGCATAAGCGCTACCAATTCAACTGGGTCAAAAGCCACTTGATTCAGATTGCAGTGCAGAAAAAAACCCAATGTGTTTTTCTAATTCTATCTACTTGAATTAATCCATCTTCCTTTGGGAAGCCTATTGACACAAAAAATGAAGCAATGCAAGTCTGGATATGTATTATTTCTGGATATCTCTAGAATACCAGGAGATTGAGCGTTTAGGAAGCACTTTGCTTTCAGCTTCTTTGGTGGGTGGATGATTATACATTTTAGGTTTTGTTGCTACAAAGATCATACAAATGTGACATGAAGATACAGTTTGAAAGATGAAGGCTGAAGTTAGAAATGTAGTTTCTTTATTGATTCTGTATTTATATTCTGTAATTAAGGGATGCTGGAAATTCAGGTCAGGCTTCTGGCCACTGTGATGTCATTATCCCATACAAGCACTTTGTTCTTCATAGGCTTCCCTGCAAATAACTGAAAGTAAATAACAGGATTCCAAAGCAAAAATCTAGCAGAAAAAGCAAACAAACAAGCAAAACCCCAAAATAATCACCTTTGTAAAGCATAAAGGAGCAGTAAAAAGCACAAGTACATGTGTTTTTCCTTTGCAGTTAACCTTTAAAACAGTTTTAAATGAATAGTACCAAATTCCTACTGATTTTGCTTAGCTGCTACAAGAGACGATTTCTTACGCAAATAAATGCAATAATTTTCATATTCGTTTTCTATAATAAAAATAAAACTTCCATCCATTTAAAATAAACTAGTAATAAGTGAGAAGTCCTGCACGCTACAGTATATTTTGCAGGGTATAGTGTAGACATTACTATTACATAGGTCCCTTATGTTATGTTTCTCAAAGTCATTTACTGACAAAGTACATATACTTTTCAATCCAAGTCTAGGAATGAATCATTGCTTAGCTGGAAGCTGTGATCTGCTTTTATAAATCTTGCCAGAGTATATTCCCACATCCACTGTAAAATGGCTGGAGATTCAGAAAAAAAGGACTAGGTCATTATTGCATTGCTTACCCATTTGTTGATCATGTATTCTAATCATATTTGTGCCTATTTCTTGGCCCTTCTTATAATCTTAACCTGTATTTGACTTTTACTCCCAGGATTGTAGGGAAAAGTTGCCCATAAATAGAGCTGAGAACCATTAAATTGAAAAAAAGTAATAAAAATATAGGATAGGTAGCACATAGTGACAAAGCTTTTGTAGACACTAGAGTGTTCAGAAAATGTCAATACTATTTAAAACATAGATATATTTTACTGTAAATTTTAAAAATTAGTAAGGCACTTACCTTACACTTAAAGAAATCAATACAGTCTTGTAATCTGACAAAAAATAATTTAAATCTGAAAAGCAATTATAAAATGCCAATGTAAACATCAATGTAAAAAGAGAGGGCCAACAGACTATTCATACATGATGTCTCTGTGTGGTACATTGCTTCAGAAGCATGTCCCTTTGCGAAGACTAAATTTGTAAAACAGTTTCCCATTGTTGAATATACGTATAAGACTATAAACTCATCTTTTAAACTAAAATATTTTGAAATTCCAGTTTGTATCTTTATCCATGAAATATTCCATAAACACATAGCCAAAAATTATCCCGGACTAAATTAGTTTTTCATAGAAAACAAAGTTTGCTCCCTTTCTCTCTTCTCTTTTTTCTTTCCTTTCAAAGTTAGGGACAAATTCTATGCCCATAGTCTAGAACAGTTTTTAAAGCCCCCTTGATACTGCTTACCTACAGAAATAGTGATCAGCAATTAACTTCATAATTGAATTCCGATTTTCCATCATTCATCACTGGGAATACTGAGAGTTGATAAGAGAAGCAGACAGGACTGTTCAGCAGGTCCGTTATTTTTCTTTGGGAGAACATATAGAGAAGGCTGACACAGTACCTATGTACTGGTTTTGGCTGGGATAGAGTTAAATTTCTTCATAGTAGCTAGTATGGGGCTATGATTTGGATTTGTGCTGAAAACAGTGTTGATAACACAGGGATGTTTTCATTATTGCTGAGCAGTGCTTACATAAAGTCAAGGCCTTTTCTGCTTCTCACTCCACCCCTCCAGCAAGGAGACGGGGGGTGCACAAGAATTTGGGAGGGAACACCGCTGGGACAACTGACCCCAACTGACCAAAGGGATATTCCATACCATATGATGTCATGCTTAGCATATAAAGCTGGGGGAAGAAGAAGGAAACGGGAGGCATTCGGAGTGATGACATTTGTCTTCCCAAGTAACCGTTACGTGTGATGGTGCCCTGCTTTCCTGGAGATGGCTGAACACCTGCCTTCTGATGGGAGGAAGTGGATTAATTCCTTGTTTTGCTTTGCTTGCATGTGCAGATTTTACTTTACTTATTAAACTGTCTTTATTTCAACCCATGAGTTTTCTCACTTTTATTGTTCCGATTCTCTCCCCCATTCCACAGGGGGTGAGTGAGTGAACGGGTGTGTGGCGCTTAGTTGCCAGCTGGCAACCACGACAGTCCTTTTACATCATAGAATCATTAAGGTTGGAAAAGACCTCTAAGATCATCGAGTCCAACCATCAACTCAACACCACCATGCCCACTAAACCATGTCCCTAAGGGCTTCATCTACATGTCTTTTAAATACTTCCGAAGATGGTGACTCAACCAGTTCCCTGGGCAACCTGTTCCAAGGCCTGACCACTCTTTCAGTAAAGAAATTTTTCCTAATGTCCAATCTAAACCTCCCTTGGCGCAACTTGAGGCCATTTCCTCTCGTCCTATCGCTGGTTCCTTGGGAGAAGAGACTGACACCCGCCTCGCTACAACCTCCTTTCAGGAAGTTGTAGAGCGCGATGAGGTCTCCCATCAGCCTCCTCTTCTCCAGGCTAAACAACCCCAGTTCCCTCAGCCACTCCTCATAAGACTTGTGCTCCAGGCCCTTCACCAGCTTCGTTGCCCTTCTATGGACACGCTTCAGCACCTCAAGTCCTTCTTGCAGTGAGGGGCCCAAAACTGAACACAGTATTTGAAGTGCAGCCTCACCAGTGCCGAGTACGGGGGTACGATCACCTCCTTACTCCTGCTGGCCACACTACTTCTGATACATGCCAGGAAGCCGTTGGCCTTCTTGGCCACCTGAGCACACTGCCGGCTCATGTTCAGCTGACTGTCAACCAGCACCCCCACGTCCTTTTCCTCAGGGCAGCTTTCCAGCCACTCTTCCCCAAGCCTGTAGCGTTGCCTGGGGTTGTTGTGGCCGAAGTGCAGGACCCGGCACTTGGCCTTGTTGAACCTCATACAGTTGCCCTCAGCCCATTCATCCAGCCTGTCCAGGTCCCTCTGCAGAGCCTTCCTACCCTCAAGCAGATCAACACTCCCGCCCAACTTGGTGTCATTTGCAAACTTACTGAAGGAGCGCTTGATCCCCTCATCCAGATCGTTGATAGAGATATTGAACAAAACTGGCCCCAGTACTGAGCCCTGGGGAACACCGCTTGTGACCAGCCGCCAGTTGGATTTAACTCCATTCACCACAACTCTCTGGGCTCGGCCGTCCAGCCAGTTTTTTACCCAGTGAAGAGTGCACCTGTCTAAGCCGTGAGCCACCATGCTCAGGTTCCACACTATCCAATACATCCTCATTAACCACCACCCCCTTTCCCATCCTTTGGTATAATACACAGATATTATTCCCTTAGTCTATGGACCATCCCTTTGAAATGCCTTTAAACTATTCACAAATGTCCACAAAATTTCCACTGCGTTCATTTAGTCCATGATTTTGGGCTCCATCTGTTATGGTGGTCACTCAGGACAGGAGAGGTGGAGTGTTGCGTGGAGTTATGGGGCACCAAAGCCAGCTCAGGTTGTGTCACTGCTGCACTTGCACTGCTTCTTGTAAGGCTTGTCCTCTACTGGTTCAGGTGGTTCCTGCTACAGTAATTCCTATAACATGCAACTGAAATTATGGGTTGCAACAATTTAAAGGTATTTCCATTACAATCCATTACATACTCCACACCTGGTCCCTTTGGGCCAGGTTATAGGGTTCAACATTGCAATGAATTCCTCTCCTTGCCCCTCCTCCAGCTTGGATTTATACACAGACTACAGTCCCTTAGGACTGTACCTCCTCCAAGTGGATCCTTATCTATGGGCCACAATCCCTTCAAAGGTATACGTGCTGTGGCACAGACATAACCATGGCCAGAAACACTTCGCGATGTACCTGCTATGGCATGGGCTTATCCACAGCCACAGACACTTCGGGGTGTCCTGCTCCCACGTGAACTCATCCACAGGTCCTGTTCCCTTCAACTCGAGCTCACACTGGAGTTCCAGCCTGTCCAGCACAGAAACAGCAGCGATACCCTGGCCATCTGCCAGCCCAAGCGCATCCCCATTGCTGTTATCAGAATGTTCCCAGGCACACACTGAGCACCACACAGCCGCTCGCTCACTCCCTCTGCCCTGTTCCTCCAGGACCTGCAGATGGATCTCATCATGTCCCATGGACTTCTTCACCTTCAGGTTCCTTAGATGGTCTTGAACCTGATCTTATCCTACAGTGGGTGGTCCTTCATTCTCCCAGTCCCTGCCTTTGCCTTCTGAGGCGTGGGCAGTGTGGCTTGAGCATTTGCCGGTGAAAACTGAGGCAAAAAAAGTCATTAAGTACCTCAGCCTTCTTCATCCCGGGTAACCAGGGCTCCCGTTTTGTTCTGGAGAGGGCCCACATTTTCCCTAGTCTTCCTTTTATCACCAATAAAAGGTGATGATTTTATCACTGATAAATGGTGATTATTATTAGAATCAGAAAAGTAAAAGTGAGAAAACTCATGGGTTGAAATAAAGACAGTTTAACAGGTAAAGCAAAAGCTGCACACACAAGCAAAGCAAAACAAGGAATTTATTCACTACCTCCCATCAGAAGGCAGGTGTTCAGCCATCTCCAGGAAAGCAGGGCACCATCACATGTAACGGTTACTTGGGAAGACAAATGCCATCACTCTGAATGTCTCCCATTTCCTTCTTCTTCCCCCAGCTTTATATGCTAAGCATGACATCATATGGTATGGAATATCCCTTTGGTCAGTTGGGGTCAGTTGTCCCAGCGGTGTCCCCTCCCAACTTCTTGTGCACCCCAGTCTCCTTGCTGGTGGGATGGTGCGAGAAGCAGAAAAGGCCTTGACTTTATGTAAGCACTGCTCAGCAATAATGAAAACATCCCTGTGTTATCAACACTGTTTTCAGCACAAATCCAAATCATAGCTCCATACTAGCTACTATGAAGAAATTTAACTCTATCCCAGCCAAAACCAGCACAAACTTGAATCAACATAATCTATTCTGTATTTGTTAAGAAATACTGTTTGTTCTGATATAGGTGAAAAAACATTCTAATAATTCCAGATAACACTGAGAAATTTTTATATATTGCAGAATACATTTCAGAACTGCTGTCAGGTTAATTTTAAAAAGAAATTATGCACAAATATGCAGCATAAATTTATGTCATTAACTTACATTGTTACTGTAAACAGTAAATTAAAGACATGCTTTGACTCTTGTAAATTTTGTTCACAGTTCAATACTGACATGTACAATGTGCCAGGTTTCCTGCTTCTAAAAAATATTTTATGAGAGATGTAGTTCTTCTACAGTGTCTCTTTATATAATCTTCTGTAAAATTAAACTTCTGGCTTTAGTAGGAAAAGCTGATGTAGGAAAAATGTCTGCACAGGTTGAAAAGACGAGGGAAGTTATCACTATCTCAAACCACAATCCATAACAAGTGATATAAATATGAAGGATTTGGGATAATATTTTAAAGTTAATATTTTCATGCCAGTTTAAATCCATTTCAACCAGTATTTTATCAGAAGGCTGAACTGGAGAAGAATCCCTTAGGTCATCATGTCGCCTTGCCTTCACAGCAATTGAAGAATACAACCTTTTCAGAAACAAATCGAGCCTTTCTTAAAACGTGGATCAGATATCCAGATAAGTTCCCCAATACTTTTGGAGATCAGATCAGATCAGATCAGATCAGAACAGAACAGATTGCTGATATTTTTCAGACTATAATCCCAGATCCTCACTGTATTGATGGTTTCCAGGTTAAACATATTAATGTTTAGATCATATTGTGTTTTTCCTTTGCTAGCATTGTCGTTAATTAAGTATCTGACATTAATAGTACTGTATATAATTAGATTGTTCCTTTGGCAAATCAGTGTTGTATTTTATTATTTTTCCCCCATTCATCTCATGTTTCATTTTACTTCCATGTCTTTGATTATTTATTTCTTCAAAATATTGTTTAGTGCTTTTCCTAAATGTCTGAGGTTACCTATATGCTCCAGTTCTTAAATGTACTAATAAAGTTCCTTAAACGTATTGAATTATTCAACTAGAAAGTCCAGTACAATGTTGGGATCTTTGCTGAAGGCTCTGTTCAAATTCTGTGACTCTGAATCTGAGGGTAGTATATGAAAAAGCGATATGTTTATGCAGTCTTTCACTGACATGCATCCCAGCTCTCTAAATCCTTAACTCAGGAAATCAAAGGAAGTCTCATCAGTGTTGTCATTCAAACCAAGTGTTGTCAAATGATTGATTGTGTACATTTTGGCAAAATGCCAGAAAGATCTGACGATCTGATTTCCTTCCATGTATTAAGTGTTTCTTACACTAGCTATCTTTGCTTCTTTTGAACACAATGTATTAGCAGAGATTTTTCTGAAAGTTGAGTGGGAATTTTGACTGAATAAACATGAGAACGAATGGCAGGACTGTATTTTCTCAGGGTGTAATAAATAGCATAAAGCATACCTGAGAATAACTCCTCACCTCCAGGTTGCAAGCAATGATTGCTCAAAATAGTTGTGTGCTCTGACCAAGATGAGTTTACTTTGATAGAATAGCAATGATTCATTTGCTTTCTGTCATATGAATATTCCCTTAAGAGGTCTCAAGCTGTAAATCTTGGGAAATTTTGGAGGAGTTTGTTCTAAAAATCCATGGAATAATACTTGTGTGTAACAGAAATAAATACTGAAATGCAAGATGATGTCCCCACTTCCTCACCCTCACTCCAGTTTAGAGACACAGAGGAGAGAGGAAGGTGAAATGCAAGGGAAGATTTTACTGGATGATTCCCACATGATGTAAGATTTCTTGGGAAGCATGTAGATGGAGCACATTGGAGCAGTTCCTTGGCTACCACAGGAAATTAGAGTAGTAAGGTTCAGAGATCAGGCTGCACACCAATGACTTATTGGTCCCTTTTCTGCTAGGTATCTCTACCACACCATATAAATCTTCTTATAAAAAGTTTTGGCTAAAGCTCAGTTAAAATGTTCTCTTTGGCAACCTTTTGATTTATTATTTCTTACATATGTAGTCATTAATTAAAAAAAAAAATAGCACTTTGAAAAAGCTTCTTGATCTATTTTTACAACTTCCAGGCTGTGAAGTTAATACAGCAGCAACACTGGATCCCTCTTGTGGAAAGGCCACCAGGGTATGGAACAGCTGTGCCCTTCAGCTGGGAGTGGGTTCGTGTCTATGTGCAGGGAGATGAAAGAAGGAGAAGGATTTGCATTTTGCTTTTTTTGTATTTTTCTTTTTTTTTCCCCCTGATTTCAGTTTGCAAAATGCAGACAACCTGCAAATGATTGTATTTGCCTTTTGCAAAGAAATACATTCAAAAAGTAACATTTCATCTTCCAAAAATCCCTCTGGTCAGGCAGGTTTATGCCCTTAATTTCTGAATATAGTGAAAATAAAAAATGGAAGTTCCATTGCCCAAAAAGACACAAGGAAAACAACTTGTAATCCATCTTAAAGGATTTATCTCTTGTTCATACAAAGATGACATGAACCACAGCTGGGACTTCAGAATCCCTCAAGCACACTTTCAAGTCCTCAATCAAATGAGCAAGAACTTGAAGGCCATTGCTGGCTCCCTTCTGTTTCTCAAGTGTGCATTCAGACTTGCATGGGGGTTTCTTATATTCTTCACCATACACATCTAGATGCATAATGGGTTTTTTGCAACCTTGGACTGTTCTCATTGCCCTGGCCACCTACACTGAGCAATAAGGGTACAAAATTGAAGAAGCTTTTTAGCTTTTATAGCTTATTGATTTTTATATTTTCAAATGTATTAGAGCAATTCTTCAAATGTATCTGTCTTATCTTGATATCTTGAGTGTGGAGAGAGGATTTCACATTTATTAGCTTTGCTGTGCTGAAAAAAAATAGAGCAGTAGAAGTATTTCTGTGTTATCTCAGGGATATAAATCGTTTTGGATAAAAAAAAAAAAATCAATTCTCAGAATAAAATTCAAAGCTCATGTGCAAGTGTTACATAAAAAACAGACAACAAAGAATGCACTTTCCCAAGTAGGTAACAAAGATGGTTTTAAAAAGTACAGTCTTGAATTGCAGTTGAACTCAGTGATGCTCAATACTTTCGAAACAGGAAAGTGCTATCTTAATGGAGAGCATGTAATACGGTAAATACTTTTTTTATTATCTCTGATCAGCCATGACAGCATTAGAAAAGGAATGCAGCAGAAAAGTATTCTTCAATGGGAGTACTATTTTCTCAGATCAGAGGCAATAAAGTAATGTATCAGCTGTTTCACTGTAAGAATTTTGATTTCATTAAGTGATTCAAATTTTTAAACACTATAAACAAGAAATTCTATCCTGCAACAAAAGTATACAGCAACTGGCCCAAGAAGTGAAGGGAATTCAGCTATCCTGTTGTTTACCATATCAAGAGTATGGTATTTGTTTCTCCCATAGTATTCATATCAAGTGATAGTTTTGACTACATCCATTCAACTGAAATTAACTATTTTACCTCATTTTGAGATCAATTATCAGACCTTGATCACCTCTAAACTGCTTCATAATGCAAATGTTTCTGACTCTGTACTTCTTTGTAGTTTTTTTCCCCTCAAACTAGGAATGTACACTTCAGATTATTTAAACAGTTCACACATATAAACTCTTTTTGCGTAAGTGCTCCTTGAGTGTTTCGAAATGCTAACATTGTTAGAATTACTTGTTGTCCACTGTTGGATAATATATTACTCTGGGAACATCACAAGTCAAGACAATATTTAGTCCCCCTCCAAAGTTTCCAATTTAATCAAATGTTTATTCTGCATAAAAAAAAAAAATCTATTATGTGAGGGGTTTATCTCATATCAATCTATGTTTAGGGAGGAGCAGGAAAAGCAAATCTGTAATTTCCATATGAAAACACTTAGTTGTGCAGTACGTAATTTATCCCTGAAAGAGAATAAGATGCAAATATACTTCTGGGGCTGTTGTGGCACTCTGACAATACTTTTCTGTCTAGGCAAATAAAAATGATACAGAATACTTTTAAAAATTCTAGAGAAAATGAAGCAAACTATTTTAAAATGAAATTATTACAGAGAAGAAAGTAGGTTTTTTCTATTACCCTATTCCTATGTCTTTTCCTGATTAGTCTGCAACTGAGGCATGTAGAAGGTTCCATTTATGCATGCTCGTGTAGTAAATCCGTATTAGAGAGCCTCATTTCAAAAAGCACCTTAATCTTCCCCATGATCTGATGTTTTTGCTATCTGATTGGAAGTATTTATGATTGAACCTCTAAGTAACACTTTCTGAGAAATTACATGAATAGGCAAATACTGCCTATATGCAAAATTTCACCAAACACAATTCTCCAGTGGGACTGTGATCTATGATATCCAAATGTAGAGTGTAAATATAGATTAGAATTTAAAAGATTTTCACACTTTCTGCTGGAGATTATAAAACATTTTGCAAGTGAATCATGACAAGGTCATATTATACCCTCTGAAGAAATAGTTTTAAAGCAGGTAAGCTTTTTCAACTTTTCTGATTCTCAGTGAAAGCATGTCACACCTCAATTGCTTTCATTAGCCATAAAAAGTCTCTAGCTAGCAACTGCAAGACTATGCACCGTCCTTTCTCTAGAAGGAAAGCTGGCTTGTTGCATACTATGAAGGGCTTCCTTTTATTAAAAGTTAGAGTCACTAATGGAAATAACACAGTGGGTAACTAACTGCTGCCATCATCTTTAGGTATTTGCCAGTCCAGTGGAACCATAAGCTCTAAGTTAGGTTTCTTGCTTTTTATAAAAATCTACAGGATTCCTGAGTATGGAATATACAAATTATTTGTATATTGAGCAGGACCAACCTGAAATAAACAATATAAAATGTTGCAAAAGAGTGTTTCTTAGAACCAATGCATCTCTACAATTAAGATATTTCTGTGCATTCTTAGTTCTGAACAATTACTTGCTACATGCCTAAGCCTTTCTTGGGGGGGGGGGGGAGGGAAACAACAGCAACAGGTTTCTTTAGCTGATCCTTTTTTCCAAAGCAGAGACAAGAAATAGCTAAAATTACTTTTTATACTTAACAGCACAATGTTGAGATCAGTTCTTTGGGTTCTAGGGCAGATAAGATCAATTTAAATCTTTTGCTTTCCAAGCGAAAGCCGAAGTGTTTGTGTCTTTCTAGGAAGTTTGAACTCTTTTTTTTTTTCGTTTTTTTTTTTTTAAATTCCCTGGACATATTTAAAAAGTTTGTGGTTTAGAATGACACTGAAGAAGAGAGAAGGAATATTGGCACTTTTACATGAAGCAGTGAGTGAGCAAGGCCATAAGGAGGTACTATCTAGTAACGAAGACTTTTCTCTGCAGCATCCCTGGAACAATACTACAAAAAGAAAAAGGAAAAAAAAAAAAAAATCAGTGCTTCTTTAACCCTATAGTTCCAAACATGGGCAGAATTTTGTTTTTATTTTGTCCTGGTTTCAGCTGGGATAGGGTTAAATTTCTTCCTAGTGCTGTGTTTTGGATTTAGTATGAGGAGAATGTTGATAACACACTGATGTTTTCAGTTGTTGCTATGTGCCCTCCTAGTCCAAGGACAGCTCCCATGCTTACTGACTGAGCTAGGTACACAAGATGGGAGGGAACATAATCAGGACAGCCAGCCCAGCTGGCTAATGGAGTATTCCATATCATGTGACGTCATGCTCGGTATATGAATGGTAGGTGTGATCCAGGAAGTACTGATCGCTACTTGGTTATCGGTCAGCGCGGGTGGTGAGCAATTGCGTTGTGCATCACTCATTTTGTATATTTTATCATTATCATTATTATTTTTGCTTTTTCTGTTCTATTAAACTGTCTTTATCTCAACCCATGAGTTTTTCTCACTCTTACCCTTCCGATTCTCTCCCCGTCCCACTGGGGGGTGGGGGGAGTGAGTGAGCGGCTACGTGGTATTGGCTGCCTGCCAGATTAAACCACAACAGTCCTTTTTGGCGCCCAACGTGGGGTACGAAGGGTTGAGATAACAACACATCCAACCCGAATGGGTTAAAACAAATTTGTTACAAACATTCATTATATCGGTTTAGTAGTCGTTGGTCACAATGTTGATTTATTTGCTCTCAGAGTTGTTGGATCTGTTCTTGGAGTTTTGGTATGTAGCACCCTACTGGCTGTATATATTGCTGTTTGTCGGTATTTATGTGGGGTTTGTCATCTCTGGGAAATGGATTAAGGTCATCGCTTTGCTATACTGTGTCATGCACGGGTTCATGGAAGGCAGGTCCTGCTTGACCAACCTGATCTCCTTCTATGACCAGGTGACCCGCCTAGTGGATAAGGGAAAGGCAGTGGATGTGGTCTACTTGGACTTCAGTAAGGCCTTTGACACTGTCTCCCACAGCATTCTCCTAGAGAAGCTGGCGGCTCACGGCCTAGACAGGTACACTCTTTGCTGGGTAGAAAACTGACTGGACGGCTGAGCCCAGAGAGTTGTGGTCAACGGAGTTAAATTCAGTTGGTGGCCGGTCACGAGCGGTGTTCCCCAGGTCTGAGTTTTGGGGCTGGTCCTGTTCAATATCTTTATCAATGATCTGAATGAGGGGATCGAGTGCTCCCTCAGTAAGTTTGCAGATGACACCAAGTTGGGCAGGAGTGTTGATCTGCTTGAGGGTAGGAAGGCTCTGCAGAGGGACCTAGACAGGCTGGATCGATGGGCCGAGGCCAACTGTATGAGGTTCAACAAG
This sequence comes from Calonectris borealis, assembly GCF_964195595.1. Lineage (NCBI taxonomy): Eukaryota > Metazoa > Chordata > Aves > Procellariiformes > Procellariidae > Calonectris > Calonectris borealis. The sequence goes on along the minus strand of NC_134352.1, from coordinate 26,419,694 downwards.
GCCAAGTGCCGGGTCCTGCACTTCGGCCACAACAACCCCAGGCAACGCTACAGGCTTGGGGAAGAGTGGCTGGAAAGCTGCCCTGAGGAAAAGGACCTGGGGGTACTGGTTGACAGCCGGCTGAACATGAGCCGGCAGTATGCCCAGGTGGCCAAGAAGGCCAACGGCATCCTGGCCTGTATCAGAAATAGTGTGGCCAACAGGAGCAGGGAGGTGATCGTGCCCGTATACTCGGCACTGGTGAGGCCGCACCTCGAATACTGTGTTCAGTTTTGGGCCCCTCACTACAAGAAGGACATGGAGGTGCTGGAGCGTGTCCAGAGGAGGGCAACAAAGCTGGTGAAGGGTCTGGAGCAGAAGCCTTATGAGGAGCGGCTGAGGGAACTGGGGTTGTTTAGCCTGGAGAAGAGGAGGCTGAGGGGAGACCTCATCGCGCTCTATAACTACCTGAAAGGAGGTTGTAGCGAGGTGGGTGTTGGTCTCTTCTGTCAAGTAACTAGCGATAGGACAAGAGGAAATGGCCTCAAGTTGCACCAAGGGAGGTTTAGATTGAACATTAGGAGAAATTTCTTTACTGAAAGAGTGGTCAGGCCTTGGAACAGGCTGCCCAGGGAAGTGGTGGAGTCACCATCCCTGGAGGTATTTAAAAGACGTGTAGATGAGACCCTTAGGGACATGGTGTAGTGGGCATAGTGTGTTGGGTTGACGGTTGGACACGATGATCTTAGAGGTCTTTTCCAACCTTAATGATTCTATGATTCTATGCTGGTTTATGTTATGATAAAATTATTGATCAGGAGACTGTACTCAGCACTGCCATCATTCCTGTTTTTTGGAAGCTATCTTTTGGAAACTATTAATAATTACACTTTTTACCCCTTCTCCTCAGAGAGCCAATTTACGGGGGAGACAGCTTCCTTTACCTTCCCCTTCTCCTCCAGGCTGATTACAACAGCTCTTGAGGATTTTGAATATCCTTGGGATGTTCAAACCAGCATGTTTCTATTGCTATGTCTCCTGAATGTGTTTCAGGCCTTGTTTAAGGTTAAACAACTATTTAAGAATACCCAGAGATCTTCCCTGAGGCTGGATAGTTATGAGTGGCAGGGTGTGTGGGATAGTACAGGCAAGTGACTAGGACAATGGTCAGCTCTCCAGTGTTTTGGAGCTTCACCCCTGAAGAAGTGCAGAATCCTGAAAAACAAAAATATTTGGAGAAAGCATGCTGTCACCCTGGCAATTCCAGAGAAACACAAATCACTGCAATGTGCTGGGGCCTGGCCCATGCCTACCGAGCTCTGTTCAACACTATTCAGAACCCTCAAGGGGGAGAGAAGGTCTCTGGATCTGATGACAAAACGACGGGCACTGCGGCTACTCCAACCCCCACGATGGGCACTGCGGCTACTCCAACCTCTGCGACAAGTACTGTGGCTGAACCAGAGGACCAACCCTTGCTGGTATGTGTCACCCCTGTACAGAAGAAGAAATCTTGTAAGTGGAAGTCAAGTCGTTTAGAAAAGGATGATGGAAAAGCAAGGCCATCACAAGGAGGGCAAGAGGAAGAGGAAGAACTCATAAACGAGATGGAAACCACCCGATCCCTATCCCTGGGTGAGTTGCGAGATATGCGGAGAGATTTCAGCCGTCGTCCAGGCGAGTATATTGTTACCTGGCTGCTCCGATGCTGGGATAATGGGGCCAGTAGCCTGGAATTAGAGGGGAAGGAAGCCAAACAGCTGGGATCCCTTGCTAGGGAAGGGGGCATTGACAAAACATTTGGAAAAAGCACACAAGCCCTCAGCCTCTGGAGGCGACTGCTGTCAGGATTGAAGGAAAGATATCCATTCAAGGAAAATGTTATATATCGCCTAGGCAAATGGACCACTATGGAGAGACGTATCCAGTACCTGAGAGAACTAGACATGCTGGAGGTGGTTTATAGTGACCTGGACAACGACCAAACGCCCAAAGATCCAGATGACGTCCAGTGCACGCAACCCATGTGGCGGAAGTTGGTACAGAGAGCACCAGCGTCGCATGCCAGTTCGTTGGCAGTACTGTCCTGGACAGAGGAAGAAGCACCAACGGTGGATGTCGTGGTTAGCAGACTCTGGGATTTCAAAGAAACTGTCTCCTCCTCCCTTGTCTCGGCTGTGGAGAAGCTGTCCCGGAAGGTCCAGCAACTCGAAGAGGGTATGTCCTATTCCCCACCTGTATGGACCAGTATCTCAGCCATTAGGAGTCAACGTTCTTCTGCTCAAGAGAGAGGATATAGAAAGTACACACCACAGGGCACCCTGTTGTTTTACCTGTGAGACCACGGGGAGGACATGAGGCAATGGGATGGAAAACCTACCTTCATCCTAGAGGCACGGGTACAAGAGTTGCAAGGAAAAACAAACATGCAAAGGGGTTCTCCAAGGAAAAATACTGCTCCAGTTTTCAGGAAAAACCTGTCTCACGACGGTCCAGTTTCCAGTGAACAGTTCCCCAGACAAAGTAGAAGGGCTGATCTTACTGTGGATTGTAACAGAGAAATTCTTGACTCACATTTGCAAGAAGTGAGAAACGAATACCATGACCAGAACTAGAGGGGCCTTGCTTCCAGCCAGGTGGAGGAAAGGGACAACCGGGTTTACTGGAGTGTGTGGATTTGACAGCCTGGCACATCAGATCCACAGGAATAAAAGGCTCTAGTAGACACCGGTGCACAGTGTACCCTGATGCCATCAAGCTATAAAGGGGCAGAACCCATTTGTATTTCTGGAGTGACAGGGGGATCTCAAGAGTTAACTGTATTGGAGGCCGAAGTGAGACTAACCGGGAATGAGTGGCAGAAGCACCCCATTGTGACTGGCCCAGAGGCTCCGTGCATCCTTGGTATAGACTACCTCAGGAGAGGGTATTTTAAGGACCCAGAAGGGTACTGGTGGGCTTTTGGTATCGCTGCCCTGAAGACTGAGGAAATTAAACAGCTGTCCACCTTGCCCGGTCTCTCGGAAGACCCTTCGGTTGTGGGGTTGCTGAGAGTTGAAGCACAGCAGGTACTAATCGCTACTACAACAGTGCACCGGCGGCAATATCGAACCAACTGAGACTCCCTGCTTCCCATCCATGAGCTGATTTGTCAACTGGAGAGCCAAGGAGTGATCAGCAAGACTCGCTCACCTTTTAAAGTCCCATATGGCCAGTGCAAAAGTCTAATGGAGAGTGGAGATTAATAGTAGACTATTGTGGCCTGAACGAAGTCACGCCGCCACTGAGTGCTGCCGTGCCGGACATGCTAGAACTCCAATACAAGCTGGAATCAAAGGCAGCCAAGTGGTACGCCACCATTGATATCGCTAATGCGTTCTTCTCCATCCCTTTGGCGGTGGAGTGCAGGCTACGATTTGCTTTCACTTGGAGGGGTGTCCAGTACACCTGGAACTGAGTGCCCCAGGGATGGAAACACAGCCCTACCATTTGCCATGGACTGATCCACACCGCACTGGAACAGGGTGAGGCTCCAGAACACTGCAATACATTGATGACATCATTGTATGGGGCAACACAGCAGAAGAAGTTTTTGAGAAAGGGAAGAAAATAATTCAAATCCTTCTGAAGGCCGGTTTTGCCATAAAACAAAGTAAGGTCAAGGGACCTGCACAGGAGATCTGGTTTTTAGGAATAAAATGGCAAGATGGACGTCGTCAGATGCCAATGGAAGTGATCAACAAAATAACAGCCATGTCCACACCAACTAGCAAAAAGGAAACAGAAGCCTTCTTAGGCGTTGTGGGTTTTTGGAGAATGTATATTCCAAATTACAATCAGATCGTAAGCCCTCTCTATCACATGACCAGGAAGAAGAACGACTTCAAATGGGGCTCTGAGCAACGACAAGCCTTTGAACAAATTAAACAGGAGATAGTTCAGGCAGTAGCCCTTGGGCCAGTCCGGGCAGGACAAGATGTGAAGAATGTGCTCTACACCGCAGCCGGGGAGAATGGTCCTACCTGGAGCCTCTGGCAGAAAGCACCAGGGGAGACTTGAGGGCGACCCTTAGGGTTCTGGAGTCGGGGATACAGAGGATTCGAGGCCCGCTACACTCCAACTGAGAAGGAGATATTGGCAGCATATGAAGGGATTCGAGCTGCTTCAGAAGTGGTTGGCACTGAAGCACAGCTCCTCCTGGCACCCCGACTGCCAGTGCTGGGCTGGATGTTCAAAGGGAGGGTCCCCTCTACACATCATGCAACCGATGCTACGTGGAGTAAGTGGGTCGCACTGATCACACAACGGGCCCGAATAGGAAACCCCAGTCGCCCAGGAATCTTGGAAGTGATCACGAACTAGCCAGAAGGCAAAGATTTTGGAATATTCCCAGAGGAGGAGGTGACGCGTGCTGAAGAGGTCCCACTGTATAACAAACTACCAGAAAATGAGAAGCAGTATGCGCTGTTCACTGATGGGTCCTGTCGCCTTGTGGGAAAGCATCGGAGGTGGAATATTGCTGTATGGAGTCCTATACTCCAGGTCGCAGAAACTGCTGAAGGAGAAGGTGAATCGAGTCAGTTTGCAGAGGTGAAAGCCACCCAGCTGGCCTTGGACATTGCCGAACGAGAAAAATGGCCAGTACTTTATCTCTATACTGACTCATGGATGGTGGCAAATGCCCTGTGGGGGTGGTTGCAGCAGTGGAAGCAGAACAACTGGCAGCGCAGAGGTAAACCCATCTGGGCCGCCGCATTGTGGCAAGATATTGCTACCCGTATAGAGAACCTGGTTGTAAAAGTACGTCACGTAGATGCTCACATACCCAAGAGTCGGGCCACTGAAGAACATCAAAACAACCAGCAGGTGGATCAGGCTGCCAAGATTGAAGTAGCTCAGGTAGATCTGGACTGGCAACATAAGGGTGAATTATTTATAGCTCAGTGGGCCCATGACGCCTCAGGTCATCAAGGAAGAGATGCAACATATAGATGGGCTCGTGATTGAGGGATGGACTTAACCATGGACGCTATTGCACAGGTTATCCATGAATGTGAAACGTGCGCTGCAATCAAACAAGCCAAGCGAAGAAAGCCTCTTTGGTATGGAGGACGATGGTTGAAATATAAATATGGGGAGGCCTGGCAGATTATAATCGCACTCCCACAAACCCAACAATGCAAGCGCTATGTGCTCACCATGGTGGAAGCAATCACTGGATGGCTGGAAACATACCCTGGGCCCCATGCCACCGCCCAGAACACCATCCTGGGCTTTGAAAAGCAAGTCCTATGGCGACATGGCACCCCAGAAAGAATTGAGTCAGGCAACAGGACCCATTTCCAAAACACCCTCATAGACACCTGGGCCAAAGAGCATGGCATTGAGTGGGTGTATCACATCCCCTACCATGCACCAGCCTCCGGGAAAATCGAATGATACAACGGGCTGCTAAAGACTACACTGAGAGCAATGGGTGGTGGGACATTCAAGCATTGGGACACACATTTAGCAAAAGCCACCTGGTTAGTCTATACCAGGGGATCTGCCAATCGAGCTGGCCTTGTCCAGTCAAAACTCTTGCGTACTGTAGATGGAGATAAAGTCCCTATCGTGCACAGAAGAAATATGCTGGGGAAGACAGTCTGGGTTATTCCTGCCTCTGGCAAGGGAAAACCCATCCGTGGGATTGCTTTTGCTCAAGGACCTGGATGCACTTGGTGGGTAATGCGAAAGGATGGGGAGGTCCGGTGTGTACCTCAAGGGGATTTGATTTTGGGTGAAAATAGCCAATGAACTGAATTTTATTATGTCAATTATTATATGATATTGTATATCATCATTATTTCTATGGTTGCTATCAATGGTATAGCAGTGAAAATCACCCAGATTAATAAAGAATGAACTAACTCCAATGAAACCGAGCGAAGTGCAACGATGATATAACTGGACGAGCACAGCAATACTGAAATTAGAACTGGCTTCAGGATGCAACAGACCAACACCACACACCATCTCTCCTACCCTGAAAGTCTTATAACAGATGGAGCTCAAAGTCATGGACTAAATGAACTCAGTGGACATTTTAGAGGGGTAGTCCATAGACTAAGGAAATGATATCTGTGCGTGCATATATATATATGTGTATATATAAAAAGAAAGATAGGGTGGTTAATTGAAATGTATTAAAAAAAATGTGAGACCTAAGCACGACGTAAATGGTATAGAATAAGGGGTGGATTCTGTCCTGGTTTCAGCTGGGATAGGATTAAATTTCTTCCTAGTGCTGTGTTTTGGATTTAGTATGAGGAGAATGTTGATAACACACTGATGTTTCAGTTGTTGCTAAGTGCCCTCCTAGTCCAAGGACAGCTCCCGTGCCTACTGACTGAGCTAGGTACACAAGATGGGAGGGAACATAATCAGGACAGCCAGCCCAGCTGGCTAATGGAGTATTCCATACCATGTGACGTCATGCTCGGTATATGAATGGTAGGCGTGATCCAGGATCGCTACTTGGTTATCGGTCAGCGCGGGTGGTGAGCAATTGCATTGTGCATCACTCATTTTTGTATATTCTATCATTATCATCATCATTATTATTATTATTATTATTATTTTCCCTTTTCTGTTCTATTAAACTGTCTTTATCTCAACCCATGAGTTTTTCTCACTTTTACCCTTCCAATTCTCTCCCCATCCCACTGGGGAGTGAGCGGCTTGTGTGGTACTGGCTGCCTGCCAGGTTAAACCACGACACTGTATAGAGGCTTTACTGTATTCTTATTTAAGGGTCAAATGATACGTTTCAGAGGGAGTAATCAGCCAGCTGTGATATTGTTTTTATCCTAAATCTCTCTCCCTCTTCCTTATTTTTTTCTTGTATAAAAAAATAGGCAAGCAAAGGAAGAAGCTTTGAGCATACCATTTTCATTACTCTGCAACAGACATGCACAGCATACTTCCTGAAGAGAGGATCTTCTTTATGCTAGGTGAAGGTGTAAACCATATATAAAGCAGTTTGCGTCATATATAAAGTAAATTATGTCAGAAAGAAAAAGAAGTTAATTTAACTTCTGGGAGCCATGTGGTCTACCAGCCAGAACTGGACTGGAAGTCAGTATAGCTGCTTTTACTCTTTCTGAATCCAATTTATTATCTCACCTCAGGGAAGTCATGCTACTTCTCTGTATCTGATTCACTTCCCACTTTTTGTTTACTTACATTGCCACTTCTGTTGAGCAGAGATGCATTCTACCTAATGCACCAGAGCACATATTTGCTCTCTTTCTAAGTTTATCTTAATAATGAGCTGTATTTTTAAAGAAAACATCTTTAAGAAAAAAATGGTTTTGATAAACATTTTTCTTGTTTTTATATCAAGCCACAGTATAAAATTAACTCTCTTAGCATCTTAGGTTACTTATAGCCCACCTTTGTCTAATATTATTTTAACTTAAATAATATGATTCCGTAACAACCACGTAACATCTCAGGTTTATAGACGTGTATATATATATACACCCCTCGGGTTTGTGTACATATGTATATAAACATGAATGTTTCTGACCGAAAAGTTTTCCTGATTTGCTGATTTTCACCAAGATAACAGAGAAAACAAACTTTAAGGATGAATGAGTTCTTGAGAGTATATCAGCCATCAATCACTGAAGCACATTCAGTCTGGCAGGCAACACAACTGAGTAAATTGATGATCTAACTTGATGGTTGAGCTAGAATCCTTTTTTTATGCATGAAAGCATGAAATCAGGTAAAGTTATCAATTTATATTTACTTATTGCTTATATGGAATAAAGAAGTTGTCATTCTGAAAAAAAAGATTGAGAAGCTAGTCAATTTATCAGCCTGGAATAAGAATAATTAAAGATTCTCAAACCTGAGGAAATGAAAATGTTCATTTCAGGTTGGGATTTAAAAAGATAAATTTAAAGTTCACAGACATAACTGGAGAAATGTCAAACAATTTTCATCAAGTGTTTTTGGCTACTCCTGAAATTAAAACTTTAAGGTACAGAATTTGGTCCAAACATTCCTATGTATCATCTCTGTGTCTAGTCAATATATAGGAATTACTCTATTAAAACATTTGGAACATTTCACTTCTCATCCTAACTGAAAACATGACAGCAGAAGAGAAAAAAAGGTGGAGAGAGTTAACATCATCAAGAAAAATAATTTCTGATTTAAAATAATTCTGATTTTGTGATCAATTTAACTTTTCAGGTAACAAGTATTCTAACCTGTTCATTAGTTCATCTAGTGGTTCAGTTACCATTAGCATTTTCAATTGTCGTAAACTATCAGAATTCATGTATAAAGAGGTAGAATGCATATAAAAGCACTGTACTTGAAAGCTAAGAAAATGAGAAGAAATAATAAAATCCTTGGATATAATAAGCTCATGGCATAATTGCAGTGATATTAATTTTGAGTGTTAATGAAACATTAAGACAAAAAATCCCAGATACCTAGAAAGCCATAGGACAAAGAAGTCAAATTAATCAAAAAATGAAAAGACAGAAATGAGAAAGTGTGGATTTATTTATTGTCTTTACTGAAACTTCTGACAGAAAGTCAATTCTATTAGGAAGTCAGTTCTAGGAAATTGCTTCCAAAAGGTTGATTTTTTTTCCTCTGAAGTATTCCATTTTCTGTACGGAATCCTTCATCTTATAATCAAATCCACCAGTTTTTATAGTTACTCGGAAGGTTTATTTTCCCTGGGACAGTAAAACTAGCAGATGGTAACCAGTAGGGATATCAGAAAAATCATTAATTTCCTCTGCTTTGATGCTGAACCAGAATTGCTATTATTGAATCATGTTAAGTCCAGAAGAAATAACAAATTACCAAAGTATATTTGCAAGTCAAGTTTCTCTTTTAAGAGAAAGGAACCAAGACTGACCTTTAAGTTTCTGAGATTAATCACCAGCTGAGACATAATTCTGTAAAATATTTGTGTGGACCAATACATCCTAAAGATGATTTTCTTTTTGTTACCAAGAAGTGAGGTGCAATTGAAGGTTCAATTCGCTTCATTAATTCCTCACATTGTTCTTTTCCTATGTGGGTGTAAAATAAATTTTTCTAGCTCTTTGTTCCACTTCCGCTTCATTTACATCTGCATTAATTGTTTGCTGGATCATTAGAAGTTCATAGTGTAGCTGATGGCCTGCAAAAATACTGCAAAATATAAGGACTTCTGGCACATTGGACAGAGCCAGTACTTCTGGCTTTCATTCTAAGTATTGTAGAAGTAAATTTGAGCAACTCTATCTTCAGTTACTACCTACAACACATATTTTTAATCTCACAGTGAATTACTTCTAACTTCTCACAAGTTTTGATGGCATTACTTCCAGACCAGGGATTCTGCAGAAGATGGAGAAGTGGAATTTTTTTCAGGTTGGCACATTCCCTTCGATATTTCTGAAAAAATGTGCTCGTGATACAGCAAATGGGAATAGATAGTACTTACTGGTTTGAGCAGAGGAATGAATTTTTTAAATCCTGAAACTATTCAGAAATATTCATTTGCCTGACTGACTTATCTGAGCATAGTAGGAATATCTTTGTCTTTCCCTCGCTTCTTTTTAAACTAATTGTTGTTACACAAATGTGCTTGAAAAGAAAAACCAGAGACAACTGTCCTTGACACACTATTCGATGAAGGTCTGAATAATAAGTTACATTAAGATGTGCATCTCAGGTCTCTCAATATAAGCCTCCCTTAAATAGGCATTGATTGACTCCATAAATACAAAAGCTCTATTAGGTAATACAAAATACGCTCACTGGGTGACATATTTATGGAAAAGGAGGGGAACAGACTTTGAAATTTAAATCTGTGTATCATTCTCATGATCACTTAATTATTTTAGGTTCTCGGATATGATGCATTTTCTTTATTATTTCTCAGGAAACATTTAATACCAAAACCCCTAATTTCTGCATATAATATAAAGCAAATTAATTTCTACCTAATACTGCTGTTACATTTTCATAAGTAATAATAACAATTGTTGGAAACAAACAATTGTTGGAAACAAGGGCTAGATAAATCTATTAGGGTTTTTTTGTTTGTTTGGTATGTATGTAAAGAACAGATACAGTCCTGGGTCAGGATCTTTATGTGTAGGCTCTGGCAATGTTAAGCTTCTGCATCAAGACAGTGAAACAAGATCAGAAAAAGTCCATTCCCATATCAGTTTTTGAAGCTTGCATTGGATAAGGACAGGATTGTCCTAGCCACTTATTTTCTTCTTCTTAAAACACAGGAGCTTACCCTTCACTACTGCCTCCTTATTCTGCTTAATTTTACATCTCATGTTGACCTTGTAGAGGAAACAACATACAACTTTACCATTAACATTACACATCTGATGGTTTCCATAAGCAGACCTCTGCTTCATTAACCCCCAGAAGTTAAATTTCTGTTGATTCTCTTGCTGTCACACTGTATATTTAATATTATTACCTCCAACCAAAGACTGCTGGTGAGAGGAAAGAGGGAAGCCAGATTTCTGTTTAGAGATCTAATCTAAATCTAAATCTAAAAGAATCTAATAAATCTAAATCTAATAAATAACATAATTAGTGTCCCGAAGTAATTGTTCACTCTCAGCTCAACTTCGTGTATTTCATAGCTAATCTATGAAATAGATTGCATATAGAGCTAATGCTCTGTGTCAGTATGTAATTTAACATTTTGTGGGACTATTCTTAAGTAGACCTCAAACCCTTCGACTTAGTGCATGAGGTTTTTTCCTACGAAAGACCAGACCTGGATTTTATGCAAGTAATATATTAACACTAGTTCTCACTTGTTCTTCTGTGCCTGTGCAATGGCAAAGTTAATGTTCTTTTAATTTTTATGAAGCAGTAAGACTTGCTGATGAATCACTGATACACCTTGCAATTCCAAGTCTTTCTTCCCTTACTAGTGGGAAATGTTTGGAGTACTATGTGACAATTCAAACACATTTTAAATCTATTTCTTCTCAATGGCTTAAAATAGGTGTAATTAACTTTTTCTAAGATACTTTGTGGCTACTTATCAGATCTCTGCCCATTGAACAGTGGAAAGTAGGGCTCCTGCATGTGTAGGGAGAAGTGGTTTCTGGCTCTACAAGCCAGGAACTGCAATCAGTTCCTTCATAATCTACGCAACATGAAATCCTAGTTTCTATGATGCTTTGTTTTCCCATGGCTCCCACCTTTCTCAGTGTCAACCCTTGCCTGCTTGCAGGCCAGTCTCAGTGCTCATTTCTACCTGCCCTTTTAATACACAGACTTAGCAAGGATGACCCGAGGGTAAGACCTGGAGAAAGTTTAATGTCCATATGGACTCTTGGTTGCACTAGCTTCATTTTCTCTGTGTCTTCTGCAGTGTTCCTTGCTGCTAATGCAGCTCCACGGTTTTCTTGGATGCCTTGATCCCACAGGTGAAAGCTCTGATGTAGTACTGTGAAAGTGAATGCCAAGGCAGAGCAAGTGGGTAAAGGGACTAACAACAGACCTAATGCTCTCCTCCCTGTGAAACTGAAAGCATTCCTAAACTACATGAGCCAAATGTAGGGGACGGGGATGGGGGAGGAAGGGCTGGAAAGGACAGGTGTTGCTAACCACTTGTCACATTAGGATGGTTTGTCAATCCTTTTCTACCCTACATTTGTTGTCGGTGCCAGCCACATCTAGTTTTAGTGAACTTACATGCCCAACTTTATTTAATCTCCTTACTTATAGAAAACACTCTAATAATGTAACTTGTGTTAAGACTCTTGTCTTAGCCTTTTTTCTTTGTTCTTGTATAAAGTACTATCCCAAACCAACTGTTCTCAACTAGTTCAAATTTAATAATAAAGTAACATTGATTCCAATATTAGCAAAATCTTCAAACAAATAAATGACTATGTTGGGGGTTTATTGTTTTTCTGAGCAGTGGCCTTAGCAATATGACATTTAAAGTTAGGGGTTTTTTTTAAGGACTATTATTGCTCAGTGATATACAATGAACCATACCAGTGTGAATGCCTGGGACACCTGGGTATTGTGAATGGTGTCTAGAAAAAAAGAATACTCAGTGCAGATGAACTGCAATAAAACAAGACTACTGAAAATGCTGTTAAAGAAGAATATGTATTGAATTCTCTCTAATATTTTGTCAACTAATTAAAGAATCCCATATCCCACTTTATAGAATTCCTCATGAGAGATAAAAAAAATTATTGACACTTCTGTCCAAACTCAAGAAGTTCTTCCTTCAAATATTATTAAAACTGTGGTATGAGAAAAATAGCGCACCCTTCCATGTTGCATTGTGGTAACCAGAACAATTTATTTCATAATAAACTAAAAGGTGAAAATAGTAACTCTTTCCTTCCTAAAACATTATCTCTGAACAAGACAAGTGTCTTCTGTTCTACTACATAGTTTTATCTTTTCCTTTATATAACAAAGCTGCATATGAATTCCACTTTATTCAGTAAGGCCAGATAGAAACACATGAAGTAGTTTTACTTGAGGAACCATTTGAAACTCAGTTCTCTTGATTACCTTAATAAACAGACATCTCTGAATAACAAAAAATAATGAAAACAGAAGTTTTGATTGTTTCGATTATTCTATTTATGTAAATTTGTTTTAGTAATGAAACGTAGAAGCTCACAGAAAACAGACCTTCATTTAGAAATAATACTCCTGAACAAGAGAGAAGGTCAGTGTTTTGTTTGGACTGGTAAATGCCAGGAAAAAAAAAAATACTGAAAATTTATTGAGCAAACATGTTCTTATGCACTTTATACCCAGGCAGGAGATCCTATGTGAGATTTGACTTCCTGCCAAGCTTTACACAGAACTATGATTTTAAAGATCTGTAAGGCTGTCCAACCAACCTACTCAGAATGTAATATTTCTCCTACTTTTTACCTGAAAAGGCAGTTAAAGTGACTCTAACCTATCAGTCACCATTAAATATTTCCCTCTTGAGCTAGGATACAAGACAGTAGAAAGAGAGTAAGATCTGATACGTATCAGCTGGAGACAGTTAGAAATTTCTATTGAAATCTCATGAAGTATATAAATATATCAATTGAGTGGAAAAAATAAAATAAATTTACATATTGCATTTGAAGTTGTTTTGAAATTTTCTCAAATTAAAATGTCTTTTGAAATCCCATATATTAGACCATTACCAAAGCTTTAGCTTTTAGTTCAATTTTTAATTAGGATACTGTTAAAATATCAGACTTTCCAACATAGGGGAAATTTCAGGTTTCAGTATTTTGTGGTCAAATTTATTCATTGTTCTTTAATAAGATGCTGCACTATCTTGAAATATAACTTTCATATCACTAAACATGTAAGTAGAAATACTACCATATACATTTTACACCACAAAAAAAAAAAAAAAATCTTATATTTAAGGAAATGAAGAAAAACAGTGATACTCTTCAACAATTCTTTGAAGAGTTATAATCACTGAATGTTGACAATGGAAAAGTTGGTGTTTATGGCATAGTGAAATTGAATTTAAATGTTGGCACCCAGCCTGTCCAATTAATGTGCATCTTATGTAGCTGCAAAATAGGACTTTTACTTGCACTTTAGTAGATTTCCTTCTTTAGTAGGAGTGGTTAATCTAGCAGGAGAAATGGCCAGGATGTGATAAAATTAGCTGTGTTTATATTTGGATAGCATTACCTGCCAAGACCAGGAGCTGGGAATTTTGAATTTTCCTGTCAATTATGATTTAGCCTAACATATAATTACAAGAATAACATTTCCCTCCATTACTGAGCTGAACCATTTCTACTGTGTGATTTAAATGAATCACTCTTACTACTTGAGTGCCTATAAATATTGTATATATTCAAATATGTACAAAAGGGCTGCAATTATTATTGAAAAGTAGTATGTTATATAGGGATGGATAAGAAGTTTGTACAGGCAATAGTGTCTACAGTGGAGATTCTGTCAACACAGATTACCCTAATGTTTGGGGATTATGGGTAATCATCTGCAACATATAAACCAATATAACCCACATCATCTATCAAGCTTTTAAACTTCGCAGACAGCAACAGTCCTAGTCAAAAAGAGGCATACAGGTTGTTAACCATCATTGCAATATGCCAGGAATAATGCAGAATAACTTGTTTGGTATTCTGTACAGATAGCAATGAAACCGTTTGATTCACTTTTTTCTAGAAATTGTAGTTGTTTTAGAAGAGACAATATCTTGATTAATTTTACTATATAAATAATAATGTAAATTAATTATACTATATATTAATTATACTATAAAATGTCATATATAATAGACATTACTGCCCACAAACTAACATCAGCTTGAAACTGCTTGTTGCAGAAACAGGAACCTTTAAAATGTGAACTTCATTTCTGTGAAAAAAATTATATTCCAGCAAAATTATATATCATCATAATTCAATATAAAAGGAGTTTAAATGCTGATTCATAAACTAGCATTCTCCTAAAATAAGTCAGAATGTAGGGGAAATAAGAATGGTTCACAGATATCTGTATCAAAATATACAAGGTATTTGACTGATGAGTATATAGTAAGGACAGTTACTAGTTATTCAGAAACAGCAGGTGTTCCCTGCAGTCTCCTCTGAAGCATAAAGTTAGAAAAAATTATATCTCTATAAAACTTTATAAAATAGGCACTGTATCTAAAATGGACAGTGATTGTGTGAAAATAATGAAAGGATAGGTGAGTAATTATATAATGATATCTAAATCTTTTCATTAAAACTTTTCCTTAAAAATTTTCATTTCATAAGGACCCTCTAGATTTCTTATTGTTAAAAAGACCAAAACAAGCTTTGAGGTGATGACTGAAAAATGTACATTGCTGTTAAGATAAGTATGACCCTTACTAAGACAGAAGCCTAAATAAGCTTACCATATTTTAAGGTAATCATAAAACTACTCAATTTAGGGGGTTACGCACAGACTGCAGGCATGCCAGGTGTCTCACCACCCATTGCAATCTTAATTCAGTTAACTGAGCACTGTTGTCTGGTGTTACTTGAGATACAACAACGTACCTGGTTACTTCAAAAGAGCACAGGTTTACTGTAGGTCTCTCACACTTCCAGCCCCAACACTGTTGATATTTCACATATATCCCATCTTTGAAAATACTCAAATGAATTAGGAAAAGGGATTAAGTGAACACTGGTGTGACAAAGTTGCACTGGGATAAAGGTATTTGTATAGTTTACTTGGACTCAAATAATCTAGAGCTTTAAGGCTAAAAATAAGAATGTTGTACTACTCCCAAAAGGAAACAACAAGTTTCCAGAGCTGTTACGTTACTAGCACATGAAAAAAATAACACATCCTGAATCAGTAGAAAAACTCGTAAGTTTTCCTGTGAATAACTGTTACAATGGTCCCATTATAGGCTTGTATTCAAAAGGCATTAAAAAATATTTGTAGATTAACATTTCCCAAAGCCTAAGAAAGCTCTTCCTGCCAATTTAGAATTTTAAAACCAATGAGGTTTTAAAAAAGGTTAACTACAGAATAGTGTCAAGACGGTGGGGCAGGTGCATCTCTCGGATACCTAGCCAGAGCACCTCACAGCTTGTGTTTGACCTACACATTCTGGGTTTTTTTGCTCTTATAAACCAAGACTTAAGGGATAGGGGCTCTTCTGGTCTCATGCTGTCACAAGGTCTCATGCTGTCAAGCTGAGAGATTGCTGTGGTATATGTATAGGAGATAGGAAGCACTTAAAGGTCCTATGGGTAAGACATAATCAGGGAATTTCCTTTAAAAGAGCTGCTTTATAAGGCCGTTAAGGTTAAGTACAAGTGAGTTGCAACAAAACAAATAAACAAACAAAAAATCTCAAGTGCAAAAGAGAACAGTTAAAAGCTATGCAAAAGTTAGAATGAATAGGCTAAAGAGGTATATACAACATTTAATCCTGAATTTCAAGCAATAAGTGGTAGTAAAACGGAAGTCGGAAAGTCTGCTTTTATCTGACAATATTCAGTAATGAACTGTAGGATATTTTAAGCTTTGGTTAACTCAGAAAAAGAAAGCCAAGTAACTCAGAAGAAGAAAACCAAGTAAGTAACTGTGTTACAGACATAAAGAAAGAACTGAAGTTAGATGGAGAATTTTTAATATTTTACGTTGGTATACAAGCCAGTAAGGTGCCAAAAAGTTACACAGATACTAAAAGGACGGCTGTAGGGAGGGGAAGATAAATAGGTAAAATGCAATTTTACAATGGCAATTCACATTAAGGATAGATGTAAACTAAATATATGGGAGAATAAAAACTGTAGAAAGATCAAATTTTGACACCATTAGGGAATAGGAGGGTAGGACCTTTTTGAACCACTGCCTTAGAGCAAGAGAGGTTTTCAGAGATGAACAAATCATAGGCTGATAAAGCTCTTTCGTTTCCATTCAGAATGCTTTTGTGAACTTTCCTTTACCATAGATAATATCCTTAAACATTTCCTTAAATTTTTGGTTCCCTGATCCTTTTTAATGGATCCGCTTCCAGGAAATATTTCATCTTAGTAATAGCTCCTGAAGAGAGTGAGAGCACACAGGTGTGTCTCAAAACTGTCATTCCATTAATACATATCACTTGCAAATATTTTTATGCACCTCATATTTTCATAGAGTCCAAGACACTAAAGTTTAAATAAATTCCTCTCCGTCGATCTAGAAGGAAGAAAAACTATGCTGAAAAACAATTTGTGAGAATTCAAAGGTTAGGGAAAAGTAAAGTGGGAGAAAAGATAATGCAAAAGAATTATAGGACTAAGGTTAGGACTATCATCACTGTTGCTGTCTCAGAAGACAAGGAAGGAGTGCAAAGAATCTATGCTATTGCTTGTGGAACATATATGCCTATTCTAGCTACCTGAGCCCTAATTCAACATCCATTAAAAACCAACCAACCAACCAAACAAACAAAAAAACAAACAAATGTTGTCGTTTAAACCCAGCCGGCAACTAAGCACCACACAGCCATTCACTCACTCACCCCTCATGGGATGGGGGAGAGAATCGGAACAATAAAAGTGAGAAAACTCATGGGTTGAGATAAAGACAATTTAATAAGTAAAGCAAAAGCTGCACATGCAAGCAAAGCAAAACAAGGAATTAATTCACTACCTCCCATCAGAAGGCAGGTGTTCAGCCATCTCCAGGAAAGCAGGGCACCATCACACGTAATGGTTACTTGGGAAGACAAATGCCATCACTCCGAATGTCCCCTTTTTCCTTCTTCTTCACGCAGCTTTACATGCTAAGCATGACATCATATGGTATGGAATATCCCTTTGGTCAGTTGGGGTCAGTTGTCCCAGCGGTGTCCCCTCCCAAATTCTTGTGCACCCCCAGCCTCCTTGCTGGAGGGGTGGAGTGAGAAGCAGAAAAGGCCTTGACTCTGTGTAAGCACTGCTCAGCAATAATGAAAACATCCCTGTATTATCAACACTTTTTTCAGCACAAATCCAAAACATAGCCCCATACTAGCTACTATGAAGAAATTTAACTCTATCCCAGCCAAAACCAACACAAAAAAAAAAAAACCCACAAACCCAAAACACCTACAGGAACAAATTTTTTTTCTTGCTTGGACAGGAAGGGAAAGAGCAAGAAAGCATGAACACTCTTGAAGAATTATTTTTGAAGCACAGCCTCCCAAGATTCTTTAGCTCTTTTTAAACTACACTCTCCACTAGGTCAAATGGGGCTACATCTGGCTTGCGACGGGTCACCAGTGGGTTCCTCAGAGTTCAATTCTAGGGCTGGTCCTGGTCAATATATTTATCAACAATCTGGATGCTGGGATTGAATGCACCATTAGTAAGTTTGCTGATAATACCAAACTATGAGGTGCTGTTGACTCTCCTGAGAGACAAGAGGCCTTGTAGAGGGATCTAGATAGATTGGAGTATTGGGCAATGATTAATGCGATGAAACTTAACAAGTCCAAATGCTGGACTCTGCACCTGGGATGGAGGAACACTGGACACAAGTATAAAGTGGGAGAGGAGTGGCTGGAGAACAGCCCAACAGAAAGGGATCTGGGGGTGCTGGCTGACAGCAGGCTCAACATGAGTCAGCAGTGTGCCCTGGCAGCCCAGAGGGCAAACCGCATCCTGGGGCGTATCGAACACAGCATAGCCAGCCGGTCAAAAGAGGTGATTGTCCCGCTGCATTTAGTAATGGTGTGGCCTCACCTCGAGCACTGTGTGCAGTTCTGGGCCCCATAATTTAGGAAGGATGTGAAGGTCCTTGAATGCATCCAGTGGAGGGCAACAAAGCTGGTGGAAGGGCTGGAAGGCATGTCCTATGAGAAGCAGTAAGGACACGGGATTTGACTAGTTTGGAGTAAAGCAGGCTCAGAGGCGACCTCATTGCTCTCTACAGCTTCCTACAACTGGGTGAAAACTGAGAATTTTAGTCCAAGTCATTGCTTGTATTTCCTCATAATATATCTTTAGCCCTAATCCTAAACCTTGTCTATGTCTATCCTTAAACCTAATCTCATGCGAAGGTAAGGGAAAACTGTATATGAACTAGAGCTTTTTTTGCATTCTGTGGAGTAGTGTTCTGCAGGAAAGTGAAGATATTTAATGTTCATCATCCAGATGATGGCAATGAAAGTTGTGAACACTCATTGAATACATGTCTTACAAAATAAACTAAACATATTCTAGAATCACCTCACCCCCAATAAATCTGTATTTTTGTTTCATTTTCAAAGGGTACTTTGCTACGTTCTCAAAGCACCTAACAAATTCTAAAGTTTTTATCTTTCAGAGATCTGTGAACTAAAGGAATGCTATTAGCCTAATTTTAGAGATAGGAATTCAAGTATAATGAGTCTATGATTGAGATCACCTTGCATGTCCGTCCTATAAGAGCACACTAAACTGAGTTGCCAAGTTTTGTGCTGTTACAATAGCCATTGAATAATTTTTGTCCTATACCAAGAGCAAGACATCCAGAACACGATTGCTATTTCTTCATTTGAAAACTATTATAAAGCCTTACTTTTTACTGTTAATCAATACAATTTGATTTTAAGAAATGAATGGCAGGTAAGAACATAATTTTCTGTAGGGAAAATAACAGGTAAGAGGGAAAGCGTACAATATTTTTTTTGTATAATTTTTTTTTTTTCAGTGTGTTTTTGGTTTTGTGTTTCTGTTCACGTACCTTGTGGAAGGGATATTGCCTGACCTGGATGAGCTGAGCTGATGAAAAAGAAGATAGGGGCTGTTTTGTACACAACCAATGGTAAGAAGTGAAGCACACTCAGTGGTATTTATTATAACAGAAAGCACAAATCTGCATTTCCATTCTAATACGGCACTCTTCTAAGCCCAGTGGGCTGAAACACGTACGAGACATGTTTACATCATGATGTGGCATATCATAAAGAATGAATTCTTGTTTGTGCTGTCAAGGAGTGAAGGGACTGAATCAGAAATATCAGGCTCTGCTTACTGGAGAATAAAAGAAAGTACACTTTACTGAACTCATGGGCTGAGATAAACACAGTTTAGTAGGACAGAAAAGAAAGGGAAAATAATAACAATGATAAAAGAAAATACAAAACAAGTGATGCACAATGCAATTGCTCACCACCCGCTGACTGATACCCAGTCATCCTCTCCCGAGCAGTGGACCCTGGCCAGCTTTTCCCCTAGTTTATATACTAAGCATGATGTCATATGGTAGGGACTATCCCTTTGGTCAGTTTGGGTCAGCTGTCCCAGCAGTGTCCTCTCCCAATTTCTTGTGCACTCCTAGCCTACTTGCTGGCATGGCAGTATGAGAAGCTGAAAAGTCCTTAACTTAGTGTAAGCACTGCTCAGCAACAACTAAAACATCAGTGTGTTACCAATATTATTCTTATCCTAAATCCAAAACACAGCAGTATACTGGCTACTAGAAAGAAAATTAACTCTATCCCAGCCAAAACCAGGACAGTATCACCCTTTATTCTATACCATTCATGTCATGCCCAGGTGTCACACTTCCCAATACATTTCAATTAATCACCACCACCTTTCCTGCCTTTTGATAATATACACACAGAGATATCATTCCCTTACTCCATGGGCCATCCCTCTAAAATGTCCATTGAGTTAATTTAGTCCATGACTTTGGGCTCATCTGTCATAACAGTCCTTCAGGGCTGGAGAGATGATGTGTGGTGTTGGATTTTTGCATGCTGAAGCCAGTTCTGGTTCTATTATTGCTGCGCTTCCACAGTTCTAACACTGTTGCACTTTGCTTGGTTTTATCAAAATTCATTCCTCATTAAGCTGATGATTCTTACTGGAATACTCTTGACATGGCATATAGCGACCATAGAAGTGATGACATACAGTATTATATAATAATTAACATCAAACAATTCAAATCATTGCCTATTCTCACCCAAAATCAAATCCCCTTGAGGTACACATCGGACTTCCCCATCCTTCTGCATTACCCACCACATGCACCCAGGTCCTTGAGCAAAAGCAATCCCACGGATGGGTTTTCCCTTGCAGAGGCAGGAGTAACCCAGACTGTCTTCCCCAGCATATTTCTTATGTGCACGAGACTTTATCCCCTTCTACAGTACGTAAAAGTTTTGATTGGGCAAGGCCAGCTCAATTAACAGATCCCTTAGTGTTGACTAACCAGGTGGCTTTTGCTAAATGTGTATCCCAATGCTTGAATGTCCCACCATCCATTGCTCTCAGCATAGTCTTTAGCAGTCCATTGTATCGTTCGATTTTCCCGGAGGCTGGTGCATGGTAGGGGATGTGATAGACCCACTCAATGCCATGTTCCATGGGCCAGGTGTCTATAAGGTTGTTTTGGAAATGAATTGCATTGTCTGCCTGAATTTTTTCTGGGGTGCCGTATCACCCTAAGACTTGCTTTTCAAAGCCCAGGATGGTGTTCTGGGTGGCATGGGGCACTGGATATATTTCCAGCCATCCGGTGGTTGCTTCCACCATGGTGAGCACATAGCGCTTGCATTGTTGGGTTTGTGGGAGTGCGATTATAATCTGCCAGGCCTCCCCATATTTATATTTCAGCCATCGTCCTCCATACCAAAGAGGCTTTACTCGTTTGGCTTGTTTGATTGCAGCGCATGTTTCACATTCGTGGATAACCTGTGCAATAGCGTCCATGGCCAAGTCCACTCCTCAATCACGAGCCCATCTATATGTTGCATCTCTTCCTTGATGGCCTGAGGTGTCATAAGCCCATCAAGCTATAAATAATTCACCTTTAGGTTGCCAGTCCAGATCCACATAAGCCACTTCAATCTTAGCAGCCTGGTCCACCTGCTGGTTGTTTTGATGTTCTTCAGTGGCCCGACTCTTGGGTACGTGAGCATCTACGTGACGTACTTTTACAGTCAGGTTCTCTATACGGGTAGCAATATCTTGCCACAATGCAGTTGCCCAGATAGGTTTACCTCTGCCCTGCCAGTTGTTCTGCTTCCACTGCTGCAACCACCCCCATAGGGCATTTGCCACCATCCATGAGTCAGTATAGAGATAAAGTACTGGCCATTTTTCACAGTCTGCAATGTCCAAGGCCAGCTGGATGGCTTTCACCTCTGCAAACTGACTTAATTCATATTCTCCTTCAGCAGTTTCTGTATTATATAGGACTCCATACAGCAATATTCCACCTCCGATGCTTTCCCACAAGACAACAGGACCCATCAGTGAACAAGGCATATTGCTTCTTGTTTTCTGGCAATTTAAAATGTATGGGGCCTCTTCAGCATGCGTCACCTCCTCTTCTGGGGATATTCCAAAATCTTTGCCTTCTGGCCAGTTCGTGATCACCTCCAAGATTCCTGGGTAATTGGGGTTTCCTATTCAAGCCCACTGTGTGATCAGCGCGACCCACTTACTCCACGCAGTATCGGTTGCATGATGTGTAGAGGGGACCCTTCCTTTGAACATCCAGCCCAGCACCGGCAGTCGGGGTGCCAGGAGGAGCTGTGCTTCAGTACCAACCACTTCCAAAGCAGGTTGAACCCCTTCATGTGCTGCCAATATCTCTTTCTCAGTTGGAGTGTAGCAGGCCTCGGATCCTCTGTATCCCCAACTCTAAAACCCTAAGGGCCGACCTCGAGTCTCCCCTGGTGCTTTCTGCCAGAGGCTCCAGGTAGGACCATTCTCCCCGGCTGCGGTGTAGAGCACATTCTTCACATCTTGTCCTGCCCGGACTGGCCCAAGGGTTACTGCATGAACTATCTCCTGTTTAATTTGTTCAAAGGCTTGTCGTTGCTCAGGGCCCCATTTGAAGTCGTTCTTCTTCCTGGTCACATGATAGAGAGGGCTTACAATCAGGCTGTAATTTGGGATATGCATTCTCACATAATGCATAAGAAAGCTTGTGTTTCCCTTTTGCTAGTTAGTGGAGACATGGCTGTTATTTTATTGATCACATTCATTGGGATCTGACGACGTCCATCTTGCCATTTTATTCCTAAAAACTGGATCTCCTGTGCAGGTCCCTTGACCTTACTTTGTTTTATGGCAAAACCGGCCTTCAGAAGGATTTGAATTATTTTCTTCCCTTTCTCAAAAACTTCTTCTGCTGTGTTGCCCCATACAATGATGTCATCAATGTATTGCAGTGTTCTGGAGCCTCACCCTGTTCCAGTGCGGTGTGGATCAGTCCATGGCAAATGGTAGGGCTGTGTTTCCACCCCTGAGGCAGTCAATTCCAGGTGTACTGGACGCCCCTCCAAGTGAAAGCAAATTGTGGCCTGCACTCTGCCGCCAAAGGGATTGAGAAAACCGCATTAATTGTGGCATACCTCTTGGCTGCCTTTGACTCCAGTTCGTACTGAAGTTCTAGCATGTCCTGCACAGCAGCACTCAGTGGCGGCGTGACTTCGTTCAGGCCACGATAGTCCACTGTTAGTCTCCACTCTCCATTGGACTTTCGCATTGGCCATATGGGACTCTTAAAGGGTGAGCGAGTCTTGCTGATCACTCCTTGGCTCTCCAGTCAACGAATCAGCTCATGGATGGGGATCAGGGAATCTCGGTTGGCGTGATATTGCCACTGGTGCACCGTTGTGGTAGCGATCGGCACCTGTTGTTCTTTGACCCTCAGCAACCCCACGACAGAAGCATCCTTTGAGAGACCAGGCAAGGTAGACAGATGTTTAATTTCCTCCGTCTCCAATGCAGCTATACCAAAAGCCCACCGGTACTCTTTTGGTCCTTATAATAACCTCTCCTGAGGTAGTCTATGCCAAGGATGCACGGAGCCTCTGGGCCAGTCACGATGGGGTGCTTCTGCCACTCATTCCCGGTTAGACTCACTTCGGCCTCCAATACAGCTAATTCTTGGGATCCCCCTGTCACTCCAGAAATACAGATGAGTTCTGTCCCTTTATAACTTGATGGCATCAGGGTACACTGTGCACCGGTGTCTACGAGAGCCTTATACTCCTGATGTGCCAGTCTGTTCTGGTTTCAGATGGGATAGGGTTAAATTTCTTCCTAGTGCTGTGTTTTGGATTTAGTATGAGGAGAATGTTGATAACACACTGATGTTTTCAGTTTTTGCTAAGTACCCTCCTAGTTCAAGGACAGCTCCCGTGCCTACTGACTGAACTAGGTACACAAGATTGGAGGGAACATAATCAGGACAGCCAGCCCAGCTGGCCAATGGGGTATTCCATACCATGTGACGTCATGCTCAGTATATGAATGGTAGGCATGATCCAGGAAGTACCAATCACTACTTGGTTATCGGTCAGCGTGGGTGGTGAGCAATTGCATTGTGCATCACTCATTTTGTATATTCTATCATCATTTATCATTATTATTTTCCCTTTTTCTATGAAACTGTCTTTATCTCAACTCACGAGTTTTTCTCACTCTTACCCTTCTGATTCTCTCCCTGTCCCACTGGAGGGGCGAGGGGAGTGAGTGAGCGGCTGCGTGGTATTTGGCTGCCTGCCAGATTAAACCACGACACAGGCCATCGAATCCACACAGTCCAGTCAATGTGTTTGTCCCTTTCCTCCACTTGGCAGGAGACAAAGCCCCTCTAGACCTGGTCGTAGTATTCATTACTCACTTCTTGTAAATGCAAATCAGAAGTCTCTTTATTACGATCAGGAGTAAAATCAGCCCTTTGACTCTCTCTGCGGAATTGCCGATTGGAAACTCCAACAGCAGTTTTCCTGGCAGAACACCCTTTTGTGATAGTTTTTCCTTGCAAGTCACATACCTGTGCCTCTAGGGTCAAGGTAGAGTTTCCATCCCGCTTCCTCATGACCTTTCTGTGGTCATGCAGGTAAAACCACAGGGTGGCCCATGGTGTGTATCCACTGTATCTTATAGATACTGGTCCATATAGGTGGGGAGTAGGGCATATCCTCTTTGAGTTGCTGGACCTCCCAAGACAGTTTCTCCACAGACAAGACACAGGTCCATAGGGAGGAAGAGAGAATTTCTTCGTATTGCCAGAGTCGGACAGCCAATTCATCTACCATTTGTCCTTCTCCCTCTTTCCAGGACATTACTGCCAATGAGTTGGCACATGATGAGTTGGCGCTCCGTGCAAACTTCCGCCACATGGGCCGGGTGCAGTTGACTTCACCTGGGTCTTTGGATAACTGCTCATTGCCCAGGTCATCATAAATCACCTCCAACATGGCTAATTCCCTCAGGTACTTTATATCTCTCTCCATGGTGGTCCACTTGCATGAGCGACATGTAACATCTTCGTTGAAGGGATACCTTTCCTTCATGTCTGACAAGAGTCACCTCCAGAGGCGGAGGCCTTGTGCCCCTTGTCCAATTACTTTATCAATGCCACCTTCCCTAGAAAGGGATCCCAGCTGCTTCGCTTCCCTACCCTCTAACTCCAAGCTGCTGGCCCTGTTTATCCCTGCATTGGAGCAGCCAGGTAACAATGTGCTCGCTTGGACGATGGCTGAAATGTTTTTGCGTATATCACAGCTCACTCAGGGACAGGGATTGGGTGGTTACTGCCTCATTTATGAGTTCTGTCTCTTCCTCCTCCTGTTATTGTGATGGCTTTGCTTCGGAGTAGTCTGCCTCGTTCAATTCTTCCCTTAGTAGGGGAAGCGTTTCTCCCCTTACTAAAGGAGCCGACTTTTGCTTCCAACATTTCTTCTTGTGCATAGGTGTAAGGAACTGAAACATTTGTCAGTGAGTCCTAGCATTTGTCTCAAGGATTGCTTATCTAAGAAGAGCCACTGCAAAGTGGGAGAAACTGAACTATAAAACATTTGTCTGCTTACCTAAGAACTATAAAACATCTGCCTCAGAGATAAGAGCAGCTGCAAGGCCACTGAGGCCTCTCGTTTGCAGGAGATGCGCTCTGAGCAAGACTCCGTGTTGTCTAGGAAGGTGGCAACATACTGTTGCCATGGAAACTGCAGCCCCCGAACAGGAATAAAGGGGACTGACAAGATGACCCCTGTGTTGATCGACCGCCGCCGACCCCAGAGAGATTGCCCACCATGGACCCTGGAGCGATCGCTCACTACCGAAGCACTCAAAGACTTGGACTCTGAGACGTTGCGGATCCATGGTGGTGACTATTCTTGCAACTCTACCCCAAATGCTTGCTTGATTTCTATCTTTATTCTAATCTATCCTATCACTACTAACTTTTACTTTTGATAATAGAATTTGTTTAGGACATACAGTATCACTACTAAATTTTACTTTTGATAATAAAAGTTGTTTAAGATATACGGCATTTGACCTCTTTTGTGTCTTAATCTTGCTCTTGGGATCACATCAAAACCTCCTCCGATATTGGATCGGGACAATAGGGGCAACACGTACTACCACAGGTTGGTTCTCTGGTTCAGCTGCAGTGCCTGTCACATGGATTGGAGTAGCTGGAGTGCCTGTTGCGGGGCTGGAGTAACCACAATGCCCATTGCGGAGGTTGGAGTAATCGCAGTGCTTTCTTGTCAGATCTTCTCTTCCCCTTGAGGGTACTGAATAGTGCTGAACAGGGCTCGGTAGGCATGGGCCAGGCCCCAGCACATTGCAGTGATTTGTGTCTCTCTGGAATTGCCAGGGTGACAGCATACTTTTTCCAAATATTTTACTAGTTTTTCAGGATTCTGCACTTGTTCAGGGGTGAAGTTCCAAAACACTGGAGGTGACCATTGTCCTAGTCACTTGCCCATACTATCCCACCCTGCCACTCATTATCCAACCTTGGGGCAGATCTCTGGGTGGTATTCTTAAATAGTTGTTTAACCTTAAACAAAACCTGAAATGCATTCAGGAGACATAGCAGTAGGATCATGCTAGTTTGAATATCCCAAGGATATTCAAAATTCTCGAGTTATTGTAATCAGCCTGGAGGACAAGGGGAAGGTGAAGGAGCGGAAGAAAGTGTCCCACTTTTGTTTTCCCATAAATTAGCTCTCCGAGGAGAAAACGTAAAGAGTGTAGTTACTGATAGTTTCCAAGAGATGGTTCCCAAAGTACAGCAATGACGGCTGAGTACAAATACCAGATTAGTCTCATGACCAGTAATTTTATCATATCATAAACCAGTGTTACACAGTACAACAAAATGATAACCTTAATCCAGTCCCCAAAGGTGATAAACAGCACAACAGGGAACATATACAGGTGTTACATAACAGAACTCTGAGAACAAGCACAACATCTCTGAGAGCAAATAAATCAACATTGTGATCAGCAACTATCAATCTAATAATTAATGCTTATAACAAATTTATTTTAACAGATCTGTCATTGTCTCAACCCTTTGAGCTGCACGTTGGGTGCCAAAAAGACTTGTGGTTTAACCTGGCAGGCAGCTAAACACCATACAGCCATTTGCTCACTCCCCCCCACAATGGGATGGGGGAGCGAACTGAAAAAAAAAAAGGTAAAACTCATGGGTTGAGATAAACACAGTTTAATAGGACAGACAAGAAAAGGAAAATAATAATAATGATAAAAGAACATACAAAAAAAGTGATGCACAATGCAATTGCTCACCACCCACTGACCGATGCCCAGCCAGTTCCCAAGCAGCAGACCCCTGGCCGGTTTTTGCCTTAGTTTACATACTAAACATGATGTCATATGGTAGGGACTATCCCTTTGGTCAGTTTGGGTTAGCTGTCCCAGCAGTGTCCTCTCCCAATTTCCTGTTCACGCCCTGCCTACTCGCTGGCAGGGTGGTGTGAGAAGCAGGAAAAGGCCCTGAATCTGTGTAAGCACTACTCAGCAGTAACTAAAACATCAGTGTGTTATCAACATTATTCTCATCCTAAATCCAAAACACAGCAGTATACTGGCTACTAGAAAGAAAATTAACTCTATCCCAGCCGTAACCAGGACACCTCTTTTAATTGAAATCCTTCCTCTGTTTATCCTCCCATCCCACAGTCTCAAGAGAATGCATCCAGGTACTACAGGGCAGGCTCAGAGAAAATCATGACTGTCATTGCTATAATATCCTTATGGACGTTGAATGGCCTTATTTTCTTCAAAGCGTGTGAAACCTGCAGAACCATACATCCTAAAACCATGCTGAATATAGTCTGTGCAAATTCATGGCAAGCCCCGAGCTTCTCAATAATTATAGCCATACATAACTTTGTTTGTCTTAACCAAATCTATTGAGTTTATATGCATTCCTAATACACCAAATGTTAAAGTATGTTCAGAATTTTTTTTTTTGCATGCATGAAACATTAGATGATTAAGATGATTTAAGCAATTAAAGCTGAGGTTTGATTCCAGTCTTAGGTCACATTCTCACTTAGATTGAGACAATTCAGTTTCAAGAGATGAGCTGTGGAGTTACTATTTAAATTTGATTGATCAAATTTTTTAAAAATACATGTATGGTAAATGAAGGCGATTTTTCAATGGAAGGTTCTTTTGCTAATAAGAAGATATGATTTTTATGAAACAGAAACCATATTCAGTGCACCTTTTCAAGGGAAGCCTATAATTGTAGCTACAGTAAGCAGACATTTGTAATATAAATGTACTTTGCACATACCTGATCAGCAGACGATATTACTGGTTTAGCATTTGGAATACAAATTGTTTCAGCAATATTAAAATGTTCAGGAAAAGCAAAAAAACTTTTAGTCTGAAATTGAATCAATTCAGGCAGAGAATATTATTCCTCAATTGTCATCACTGACTACTGATTATAAGTACAAGTTTTTGATTTTGATACTGTTATTCTAATGTCCCAGCAACTTGGAATAAATGGGAATCTAAACTGATTTTAATGTAATAGTTGATCCAAATATTTTTTCTTGCATCAAAATATTTCAGGTCAATTTTTATATATTTTGCTCTCTCTTGTACTGAAGATAAGGAAGAGTAATTTTACTAAGAAATATACTTCAGCCAGTGTTTATCCATTTCCTTTCCATGTTCTCCATCTATGTGAGAAACAGACAATGCTTTACAAAGTTAAAATTACCCTTCTTTCTCATTTATTTTCAGTTGCATTATTATTTTCTGTGTGGGGATTAAGGTGTAAAAACATACACAAAAACTTGCATTATCACAGAGGCTAACTACATTCATGCATTTTGTAAATGGTTTTCTGGTTTCTTTGTTATTTGGCAACTGCATTCTGCACATGAGTTCTCCTTTCAAGCTTGTTCAGGTATGCAATATAATGCATATATATATTTCATAAGGAATATTTTCCACTCTTGGCAATAGTATTAAGTAAACTACTGAAAGCTGTGTAGAGTAAACAGCTTCCATTTTGCAAAGGGTTTTGAGTTTTCCACATCTGGCTTCGTGTCAGGTAAGATCAAAACAGAAAGTTTTAAACGCTCTCCGAAGGAAAATTCTGGACAAATGCTTACATTGTTAGAAGTTATTATTTTATTTTATTTTCTCACAGGAAAATAAAATAGTTCCATTGTAGCTGTTTTCTTTTGTTTATCTTTATATATACTGAAACATGACTTTTTAGGAGAAAAAAAAAGTCAAACTCATTAACTTAAATCGTTCATTCTGAAAACAGTGAAACAAGATGTCAAGGCCATTATCAGAATTTTTCAGTCCAGTCTGTTTTACACTGAATAAAAATATATGCCTTATTTCTAACCTAACTCATCTTCCCCTTGATTTGTTATGATTTTTTTCTGGCAAACTAAGAGGCCATCTGCTATCAGATTTTTGTACTTCAATAACTGTGAATCTTCAATTGAATAAATTAAAACTTTTTCATTTCATACTAAAACTATTTTAAAAACAAAGGAACCTCATGTTTTTCTTTGTTGTTCTATGTTTACTTAAAAAAAAAACGTACAAAAAATAAAAACCCCACCCACAGCATTAATAAATCAGAGATCTCCTTTTCTAGTTTCATAGTCTTGAGTTTAAGGTATCTCACCCTGCTAATATAGGGAAAAAATATGAAATATAAATTTTATCTTTTTTGTGTACATTGAAAGATCAAAGTGCATTTTCTTACAGTTCTATCACAGTTAAGACACTTTCTCACTCCCTTTTTCTTTTATGTGGTACTGTCTTGAACATTTACTAGTTACCTATTTTGCTTTTGTCACATATTCCTCCCATCTTAACAAAGAATGTTAAATAAGTATTTATACTAATTCTTTTTTCAGAATTCTATCTTTTAAGTATGTAATAAACCATTCTGAAAACACTTTTATTATCAACTAAAGTTTCACTCTATTAGCATTTGTATGTTTGCTTTAAACTCTGGAAAATCAGGCCAAAATTGTCGGTGCATTCAAATCAATATTGTTTTTTTGTTTGCACATGACTAATTGAATACTCTCCTCAGCAAGGTGAGCCTTCACTTTCAGTTAATCGATCTGTTATCTTTCATTTTCTGCCAAAGCTGATGTATAGTTATGCTATGTATTTTCTGTTAGAAAGAAAATGTTTATAATTTCTAGAAACTTCAAGCGCGTTGTATTGTTTTGTACAGAAATTTTATATTGACTGCTTTTTCACAAATGTAAAT
This sequence comes from Calonectris borealis, assembly GCF_964195595.1. Lineage (NCBI taxonomy): Eukaryota > Metazoa > Chordata > Aves > Procellariiformes > Procellariidae > Calonectris > Calonectris borealis. Next base: position 26,389,655 of record NC_134352.1, on the reverse strand, counting down.
AAGCAGGTTTTTAAGGAATTGATCACTTTATTCCATATTTGATCTGTCATGTGTAACAGGTTCTTAGCCGTGTCTTATCTACCAATTTATTAGCTGCAAGACTGACAGAGAGGTGTTCCATGGTTCATATTGCTAAATTGTTATTCTACAGTGAGAGACGCCTACTGTCCCTTTCAGCCTTCTATCTTGCATTTATAAGCAGTACAATATGGAATGATATTGTAAAGGTACTTAAACTTTAAATAAGGTGCTATCTGCTTCACTTTCTTTGCACCTACCTTTATTGTTTCTCAGATATTAAAGACGATACAACATTTGTTTGCAGGCAACATTGCGGGAGGAAAGTGTACAACATTTGCAATGTAATCAATATTTTTGCAGCTATCTTGAAGTGCCATCCATAGGGAGCAGAAGAATTCATGAAATGGAAGAGACATAAAAACATAGCATTATGAGCAACAAATATGATAAGTGTTAGGTAATTCTTGACTTATTTGCAAGGGAAGTAGATCTGTCTGTATGTTTTTAAATATTTTGAGGAATTCAGAATCTATTTGCAGATAATGACAAAAACCATAGGACCACATTTATTAAAGGAAATGTCACTGAAAATCTCTCTCCTGCCCTAATGGTAAGTGCTGTGTTTATTTTACTGAGTATCATCAGAAAACACTACAGAAAAGAGGATGGAACACTAAAGACAAGCAAGATCATCTGCTTAGTGGTATGAGATAGAAGTTAAGCTGAAAGGCTTGTCGTTTTGGGAAAGAAATAGAGTAGTTGTAAAGACAAGATTTATGTCTGCAGCTGTCGAATATAACTCTTGATAGCAGGCTCTTCTGTTACTAATAGTCAAATTGATGTTTTTGTTTTATAGGTGATCAGGGTGAAAATTCATTCTTAAAAAGAACTTTCAGGTATAATCTTATCCTGTACAAGCAGAATTCCATCCAAAAATTTGACAAAAAAAAAAAAACAACTGCTTTTAAAGAGGCATGAAATCTAACCCCCCACCCAATCTCATATGAAGCATTTGGGAATATTTCTGAAATATGCTGCTTGTTAGTTCAATATTTCCTTTGTTCATTGTCTGCTTTCTGGGCTTGTTAAAGTAAGTGGTCTTGCAAGACAATTATTGTTAATAAATGAGTAACTACTTCCTTATTTTTTTCAGCCTATTCTTTCCCAAAATCAAAGTATTTTTATCTGAAAGTTTTGTGATATTACCAATATTGTTTTGCTCTTTGAATATCATGAAAAGTAATTCAATAGTTAGCTACATTTTTTTCTTTTATGTTCATTTTCCTCAGTGCTGGGGCAATTTGCACACTGTCTGAATTTAAAATGGCCAATGAATCTTAGAAAGTTATGGTATACAATACCCACACAAAATGTAGTTTCAATCAATGAAGTGCATTTTATCCTGGCTTTATGATGAAATCATTTAGAGCAGAGGGTATGATCGAAGGCAGAAGAAAGTATAGATTTCAGTCATCTTTGTTTCTGTTAGACTAGTATTTAAAATAGTGATCTTTCTGCTGCCACTATATCACTAACAAAAAAACCTTAAATCTTAAAAAGCAAAACAAAACAAAACAAAGCAAAACTTTTACCTATCTAAATTTTAAATATCTTCACATATAGGATGTTTTATTGTTACATTTTGTGATGTCACACTTTTTCCTCTATCAAATTAACATGGATTATAGTATCTAATCTTCATAAAATTTGTGCGTAGACAAATGCCATATTTATGTCTAGATTCTTAAATGAATTTTTATTAACGACTCAGTTCATTGATCAAAGAGTAAGCCAGTTTGTAAATATTTTGTTTGAACTACACAAAAAAATATATTATAACATACAGAAGTAGATTTTGGATTTTGTGATCATGAGTGCCTTTGGATGAACTGATTTTTTCAAGCCAGTAGATTTCTGGTGTGAGAGATATATCTTTAGATACCGGGGATAGTCATATTTTTTACTTTTTTTTTTTTTTAAATGAAGTGTTATTATTTGGGGACATAGTATGGAGGTCAAAGTGAAATAATAATTAAAACTTCAATATCACAATTATGGCATTTATCTAGAAGAGACAATTACCATCATATAGGTCTTCTGACCAAAGGGGTGGAATCATTAACAATTCCTTACTCATTCCTGAAGAATACATATTCATGTGACTCCTGAGAAACCAAAATCAGGTTGATAATCATAAGACCACACGTTTTGTTCAGTCTATTGGTTATCTGTGCAAGAGAGAAAATAAAAGTTATGAAGCTGAAAACAAAATAATTGTTTTCCATCCTTTTCAGTAGATAAACTATAGCCCATTGTATTCATTTATTCTACACTGTAATCTGTACTATGAGAAATCTCAGAGCACAGCTTAGCAGGTAACTTTTTCAGAGAGTATTATGTCTACGTTTAATTATGGTACGTCATTATTATTAAGAAAGTACTGAATACTGAATGAAGTTCAAAGCTGTATGTACAAAGTTCGTATTTTCAACTTTTAAAAAATGAAATCACTTAAAGCAAGACTGATTAGGAAGAAGAAAACTATATTCAACAAGTGAATAAATTCATTTGCTTTTGATAACCAAACTGACTTTACTGTCATATGAAACTGGAATGCAACAACAGCTATTTAAAATTTCCAGCCTTTCTGAAGTAATTCAATAATTAATGTTGGTTTACTTTTTGTACTTAGAACACAAAGGCATTATTTTATACATCTTAACTTGGTTTTCAGTAGCCATGTTTTGAGAATATTATACATTACTCATGCCATACTTTGTTTCTTCATTTACAAAAATTTATTTGCAGTTTATCTTTGACTAAGGATGTGATCTGGATTCTCTAACTTGTAAAGGTATCAGATAAACTTGGAAATCACTAGGCTTCTGTTTTCACTGTGGAGAAGCTGATATATTTTGAGGAACTACTGAATTTTCTCATAACATATCATATTTTCGGTACATATCAAAGAAATTGGAAGGCAGAAAATTCTTAACACTAGTAAAACTACTCACCAGGATAATGGCAATATGGAGCAACCCAGAAAAATTGAAAAACTCAGTCATTATTCTACAGTCTCTGTAAGGAAGTTGTCAGCTTCAGCAACACCTGTTCAATTACAATCTAATTAGATTTGAACAGAGCATAAAACCTGATGCCACTGGACTGTTCCTTTTCCTCATGAATTATTGGAAAATAGTAACTCCTCCTAAACACCAGAGATCCAGTGGGTCACTAGGAATGTACCCAACTGGACTGAGCTACTGAGCTGACTTCATACCTCAAGGATGTCTGTGCACCACTCACCTCTGTCCCACAAATATGATGCTGAGGCATTTTGTCTGACTGCTGAGATGCCAGATGCTTTTCTACTAATACTGGTTCTGGAAAGAGTATAGTCATGTTTTCAGGCTTTTACACCCTTCTGTCTCATCTCTGCAGAGGTTAACCACTAGGCTAGATAATCTTTTATAGCTAACTTAGAATTAAATGTCTGTATTACCACAGCAGATGAGAATTTGGGCTATGAATGTGCTATATGGGAAAACAACAATAATAAGAAAAAAACCCTAAATTAGTTGATTTCTTTCAAATTTATTTACTTTGTTTGAGAGCAAAACATGATCTAAGGACTCTCTTTCAGCCATTCTGGGATAAAATAAATTCACAAGTTCAATTATTCATAATTAGGTAATGGAAGACAAGAGTTCATAATCACAGGAATATTTCTGAGAAAACTTTCGGAAATTGTTTTACAATTGTGATGGATGAAATAGATTTTCCAAGAAAGGGTTCTAGCTCCTTGAGTGAAATTCAGGATTAATGAGATTATTGTTACTTCCTTGTAATTCTAGAAATTAAACCATGAAGATATTTGCTCTATCAGGTTCAATGAGAGCTGTGTTTTTAATGATCAAGTTGATTGATAGAAATGATAATGGTTTTAGAAGCAGCAGATACTGTAATGGGGAAAGTTTCAGAGTTGATGGGTGTATTATAATACACAGTAATCCACGTGATCTAGTCATGATACAAATGGTACATAACTGTATACATGCAAAACTGACAATTTTATAGAAGTTGCCAGAAATTCACTTCCAAAACCTATTTTGAGATATATTTTTAAGCTGTTCTAAAAGTCTAAAGTGATGCAATGCATTTATTTGTACTGTTACTAAAAGTGTCTGTTCTTAATAAACAAGCATCTGTTTATAGAATCTTATGTCAAGCATTTGAACAGGCTGCCCAGAGAAATGGTTGATTCACCATCCCTGCAGGTATTTCAAAGATATATAGACATGACACTTACGGACATAGTTTAGTTGTGGACTTGGCAGTGTTAGGTTGGACTCAATGATCTTAAGGGTCTTTTCCAATGTAAATGATTCTATGAATCTATCTATTTGAAACATATCAAATAACCTCTTGTGACAGCCAAAGAAGCTGATTCTGTTAATTGACTACATAGGAACTTTGCACTGTTCGCAAGCTTATCAGCCTTCAAGTAAAATAACTAGAGCTCATGAATAAAATGACAGTGGGGAGGGGATAATACCTCTGCCTTTATCAGCCATCATTCTTTTCTCTAGTTTAAGTCTGAGAATATTTGAGAAGATCCAAAAATGTTATGGGAAACATGCATTCCTTATCAGCTGCTCATCAGAACTTAAGTATATGTGCAGCTGTCTGCAGATCAAAACATCAGTGACAGAAATGAATTCCTCTGTAATAACAACACCTCATCTCTCCCAATATTCTTCCAATAGAATTTAACATATTTGTAAGCATTTAGACTGTTGTAAAAGAGATATCATTATTGGGTACGTAAAGAAGGTTGTAAATGGAATCATGGGGAGAAAGGATGAATAAGCCCTTTCCTGAAAGGTGGGAGAGGAATACAAATAGAGACTTTGGCCTCATATAAGTGGTAAAGCTGACTATAGAGAACCGTTAAAATACTGGGCAATGGAAAGCTAGCACAAAATGTAAAATCCTCTGTACTCTCAAGTTCCTGAGTTCAATATTAAAACACCTAAATAACACCTGTATTTTGACCATGTTAAAGGACAGAAAAAAAGATTAAAAGTTGTTAATAAAAAGTTTTGGAGTTTGGGGTTTTTTTTGTTTTGTTTTTGGTTTTTTTTGTATCTCTAGATAGCTACATAGGTCTCAATTTAAAATCCACAGGATACAATTCTAGTGCTAACTTGAAAAAGGTATAAGTGAACCTGAAATTTTATAGATCAGAGTAACTGTTGTAGAAGGTGATTAACATTCTGAAATTGCTAAATATTTGAAAGAATGAGAGCTATCCGATTTTTTAAATCTACTATTTGAGAATATCACAATTAGGAAACTTCAGTAAAGATACAAAACTGCATTCACTAACAATTTTGAAATCTGTCAATAGCGTAATAATGAATGATCCATAAATACTAGAAGAGTGTCTTATGGGCAGTCCTCAGAGAGATGAGAACCCCTGAACTGCACTGAGAATTTTAATGCTCAGAGTAGGATTACAAAGGTGAAAGACTCACTCATGTTTATTCAGCAAACTCTAAAACTTTTTGATTTTGGTTATTTTTCATATGTGCTGCAATATCTGAAATTTGTCAAAATAATCCCAAGTTACAACAGACAGAAAATGAAGATTTCCTGCATCAGAGCTCTGAGGATCTATAAAGCAGCCCCGGATTTTTCCTAAACTTATCTGGAGATAAACTTCCAAATATTGGATGCTGGCTATGAGTTCAAATTAAAGAATTGTAATATTGGGCAACCTACTTATAGACTATAATCATATCTAGTTTTTTTACACTATAATCATATCAAATTCTTTTACTCAATAACAGTAAGAGAGACAGAGATTTAAAATCTATAGCAATCAATATCATTATTAATAATGCATGTTATGGTGCATATTGCAATGTGATTGACTTTTTTCCAGATAAAGCAGACTGAGCAAGATGAGTTTACAACTGAATACAAGTAATCTGTCCTTATACCCTTGAAAGAAGTGTAAGTCAGAAACCAAAGGAAGTATGTCATCTGTGTTGAGAAAAGTTTCTTAATAACAAAAAGGGAATTATTAAGGACAGTTTAAAATTTGATGGAGTGTTCTCCTGTTTTCAGTGGTTCTTCAATCACAGAAGCATCAGCAATCTTAATTCTTATTATTCAATAAGAGAGGATCCAAGCGATCCAAGTAAGAGACTTACAGCACATGCTGTTGGCCTCAAACTTTGAGCTCTTTAAAACTGAGTGGCACCGATGTCTTAGAAGCACTTGATAGCTCTGAAGGAGATGTTAAGGAAGTTCTGGTCAGAGAAGGATATCAGTACATCGGGTTCATTTCCAACCAGCACAGAAAAAAACAGAAAGCTTGTTAATAAAATAGTGGTAGAAATTATTGTAAGCATCTGCTATAAGGATTAAGAGTCTACTAACCAATCTCACTGCATTAAAAGACATAATGGTAGAAAGTACTATCAGAAAGTCTTCAAGAATAACACTAAAGGATAGCACAACAAAACCTTTTCATGTTCAAACATAGGTTGAAGGCCTTATAGATTATACAAAAATGAAAAACATCTCCTGATCCCTTATGTGTTGTTTATTTTGGTACTTTCTGGAAAGGAAAAAAACCCTAAATTATCTTCTTAAATAACATATATATATACACAATATAGTTTTACAATAAGATTTAAAAATAAAACAAAATAAACAAACAAAACCCCACAACTTCCCCAAACCCCCAAAACCCAATAGTTTTACAATCAGAAGAAAACTTTTTATTTTTTATTGTTCCTAAATGTCAGGAATCCATAAATTATTATCTTTATGTCAATTCTGCTAACAGGTTTTTGATATATTTTGTAATAAAAGTAGTATAAAAATATTTATTATATTCAACAGAAAGATTTTTTTTTCTACAGAAAAGTTTTGTTTGCAGAGAGCACCAGGTATAGTGGTTTCACAATTTGAGCTAAATACTATGAGTTTTGGAACGAAGCATGGTGCAAAAAAAATTCTTAATGACAGCTTTGAGAGCTGTTTGGAGTCCTGCAGGAGTAAATGATTTCTCGTTTCTGAAACTGCCTTAGATTTTGAAGTTACTTTCCAGTTTCCTGTTTTGCACCTCACATTTACATTACCTATATTTTTCACCAGGATAAGGGGATCTGCCTCACTTACAGAGAATCCTGATATACAATTTGCAGTCACATATGATTGTCTTCTAATAAATTTATTTAAACTCAGATTTTCTCTTACTCAGTGCTAGAGCTACTTTGCTCCTCTCAGTCACGTGAAATACAAAGAAGCAGCAAGTTATCTCCTTTAATCCCTTTGTCATGTCTGCACCTGCGGTAAGAAGAAAAACCTGATTCTCCACAACTGAAGTGAGCAAAAGAGAATAAATAACTTCTTAATGATTCAGCAAGAGGAGCTGGATGGATCATGGGGTCCAAGAATGACCATTCATTTTCTGTGAGCTCCTGAGGACATCCAGGCTTGTGCTACTCTGTAAGCATGACATATTGATAAAGCAGAATGTAACCTTACAAGGTTTATCAATATGTCATGCTTTATCTATAGATAAATCCACTGAAGTTCAGAGCTACCTTGCCCAGACTATGAAGGAAACTATCAAGGGCACAGTCCTGAAGGTACTTTATTTGTAGAATTTTTTCTGATTTCTGCAGAATGTTGGAAATCAAGATACATCATTCATATTATAAATTATCCTATTGAATACTTTACAGCTCTCTTAGCAAGAAGTTGGAAGAATTGTGCAAACTGCATCCTTAAAACTACAGTTATAATGTAAACAAATCTACATGAGAAGAAAGAGCTTGTGTAAAGGAATAAATCCAAACTTTTCAAAGATATAAAATGCTTTGAAAATAAATTATCTTGCTTTACTTCAACCTACAATACAAAAAGCAAAAGTTTCCAACCGGAAATATATTGAAGGAGGGAGGTTCATGTGAATAGATGTGCCTATACAATGCATTTATGCAGTGGCCTATGATTTCAGAGAGCTCATGGCTGCACTTTCTTAGACCTAATTACATAACTGAAAGCACAGACGTCGCTGAAGAACCTAGATTGCCTAAAACAACACCAGTGGGAAAACAAAACAAAACAAAACAAAGCAGAGAGAGAAGTATAACTGAGAGAGAACTCCATGGTCCTAACTACCCTTAGCATTGAACAGTTACGTGGAAGAAGATAGCCATGAAAAAGTGCCATGGTTACCAATTTTCTGCTGTGTAATGGACGGTGAAAATTCACAATTCACAGTTAATACATACATAGTGAATTTAGCACTGAAATACTGAGGTTCACTTTTTCTGCGTCATGCTATTGCACCAAGAATGACACCGTATTTGTTATTTTCACTTCAAACTAAATGGTCTTTTCTTTTTAGGAAAAAGAGCTTACTTCAAAATAAGACTAATCAAAATCAAATTGAGAACGCTTGGCTCTGGACTATGGGAATAAAAGGCAGGAGGATTTTTGTTTAGGAAAACCTGTAACAATTAAAAAGACTTAACCACATTGCCGATGTACAACAAAACCGCTGTACTAAATTTTTTGCAAATATCAGTATATCTAATGTAACGTTGATCCTGAATTGTTTCATGATATGTCTCAGAGACTTCATAAAATTTTCATAAAGTTTTCATAAACTTCATAAAGGTTTGTTAAGTTATGCCATCACAGTAGATATTATGATTTAATTTCCAGAGAGTTTGTGCTTCAGTTCACTTCTCTTCCTTTTTCTTACTTTTATTTGCTTTTCCTCCTCCCAGTCCCATCTGTTGATCACACTGCAGCATCACCCTAAGAAAGATATTTCTTCACAGAGTTTTACCACAGTGCCAGCTGGGATTTCATTTACACTGAAACATTTATATCTGTGAGAACAATTCATGGAGATTTTTGCAATGTTAATTTAAACTTCAAAAAAGAGCAACACTGACCACAGACACAGCTCTTAATCTTTCATCTTTGTTTTTGGGGTATCATACTGAAAATTACTTTTGCAAATGTAAACCTAATGTAATTCTTCTTCTACTATGAAAGAAAGAGACAAATGGATAAATATACAAATTCATCTGTATGCAAGCATGCTTTCATACCAAATCACTACTATTACACTGTCAATCTAAATTAGGGCACCTGAGATTAAAGTTAGGTGATTTTGCTTGCACTTTTTCACAGCATTAGAAATGGCAGATGTGGGATTATTAGCATACAGAACTAATTCTGTTCTCTCAAAATATCCATAAAGAAGATAGAAAAGCCATATTTAAATAACACAAAAGAGCAGAAAAAAAAGAGACTGTGCCTTTTGCTAAAGATGTGAAAAAAATACTTGTAATTTTTGTGATGATGGTGACAGCATAACAATTCAGATTTTTAGACTACTTTTCTTTTTTTTGAATGCAGGACAACATGAATGAGTAGTCTTTCCTATAAAGCTAAACATATTTATACTCTCAAGAAATATTTTAAAATAAGATTTGAGCCTTTAGTGTCATGAACATGTAAATCAAACCACATAAATGGTGAACTGGCAAACAGAAAGATAAACTGGTAAAAAAAGGTTAAAGGGTCATTGATTTTCCATTAATTCATAAATTTGCCATTTTAATCACCTGCCCAATTAGTCATTCATAGGCAACTTAGTCTATTCGCTTACTGGCAAATTGAGAGGGGAATTCTTAGTCCTATCACTCAGTTACCTATTGGCATGGGATGCTTTTCAACCCAAAAATATTTAGTGCACTTTTGTGCAATTTCCCATCCATTTTAATGGAAGCAGATTTAAGAAATAGCTACCTTCCCTGTGTAACATGCCACAAAAACCAGGAGCAATGGTAGTAATAATATGACAGGATAAAATGTAAATGTATGATATTGTTACTGTTATGAGATCTCCCACAACTTCCAGTGTAACATATATTAAGCCTTTAAGAGATTCAGTCCAGAAATTTCAGTTTGGAAAAACAGCTGAATTATGATGAGAAGAAACTTCTGCACCTTTCAAAGGCCACTTCAGCTCCTGGAATAGCATTTGTCAACTTAGATGAGTTTGGAACCTTTCTGATTAAAGATTTCCTGGACTGTGTGCTGTCCATCTCTTCAATTTTTGTGTGCTGATACATCCTTATTTCTACAGTCTCATTCTCCCATCTTACCTTTTAAAGCTTGCAAGCTCACTCTACATCAAGATTTTACTGTATGGTCACTGAAAGAATTGAAATTTCAGCTTTTCTTTACTGGCTTAAGATCTGACTTCCGATAATTAATTGAATAACTGAATGATTATATAAGAATTAATTAAATGAATGCTTATATAACTACATTCATCTGAGGATTGTCCTGGAAAGTATTTGTTTATTACTGTGAGACAATTAAGTAAGATTGAGGAGATTGTCATTAAAGTTAGGGAAGTTACTAGCCAGAATACGACAGCAGAGCACACCCTCTGGAGAGTAGGGATCAGCTGCAAACACTACATCATATCACTGCATGAAAATAAAGAAAGTTTGTTTTTAATTAATATTTTCTGAACATTAATAGTTAATACCTCCAGTCAGGATCAAAAACCCCTCCAGGCAGCTTTTCTTGGAGGAAAAAGGCCTTGATACTAAGTTGCTTAACATGTAATGTACATAAGTAGTGAATGTAGCAAAAGAGTAGCAAGGAATGGGAATATGTAGATACACAGATGACCTGCTTACTAGAAGGTACAGCCAAATAAGTTGGGAAGTGAAGAGAATGCCTAGTAGGAAAATTTGATTTATGAAGAGAAGGACTTTATTACCATATAATAAATAATGTGTTTAAGGGGAACTGGGACTGTTGTTTAGTCTGGAGGAGGCTGAGGGGAGACCACATTGAGCTCTACAACTACCTGAAGGAAGGTTGTAGCGAGATGGGTGTTGGTCTCTTCTCCCAAGTAAGTAGCGATAGGATGAGTGGAAATGGCCTCAAGTTGCGCCAAGGAAGATTTAGATTGGACATTAGGAAAAATTTCTTTACTGAAAGAGTGGTCAGGCCTTGGAACAGGCTGCCCAGGGAAGTGATTGAGTCAGCATCCCTGGAAGTATTTAAAAGATGTGTAGATGAGGCGCTTAGGGACATGATGTAGTGGGTATGGTAGTGTTGAGTTGACAGTTGGACTCAATGATCTTAGAGGTCTTTTCCAACCTTAATGATTCTATGACTCTATAATTCTATAATGAAAGGTCACCTGATCTCACAATGTCACAGAGGAACTCTTTTTCTTTTTTTTTTTTTTGTCAGGACGAGTATGCATGGGAATTAAGGTTATTGCTTTTACTTTGTGAGTGAAAAGGACGCTACTGAAGCTTTTGAAGAACTCTTCTAGGAAAGAAAAAGGCATATAGGGAGGAGAGTTTTGAGGACTAGGAATCTAGCAACAGCTGTGCTAACTCTGCTGAAAGTGAGGTTGTGGACTTACTGGGAATAAGAAATTTTCTAAAACCACTGACAATTGTAAGGTCACAGTGTCTGTATTAGAATGGTAACCATTTATGTATAATCAATAATTACCAATAATGCTATAAGAGAAAATACAGCTTTTCAGAATAAAATTACCTTTATTGTATGATACTCATATATTTGACAAACTTAGTGCTCATCTCTTGCTTTGCAGATGTTGAATAAGCCACCACAGTCATGATTTTATAAATGCTGTATAATAATTTAAGAACTACATTCAGGAAAATTCAGACTTGGTGAATAAGGTGATGTTAAAAATGTCAGAGAAACAGCTACGATGGTCCAGATTGCTCTACCAAAATTTTTAGAGAAAAAATTAGCCTTGTAAGCAATCCACTTCTGAGCTACAAAATGTAAAAAATAGCTAGATTAGCTTAGCAGAATATTGTTTTCTATCTATCTGCTGCTTAACTGAACCATGTTCAATCTTGACATATGGTTGTTTTAGGCACCTATGCACTTTAATCTCTTACTTTGCTCTACTCTGGCAAAATTCAGCCTGTCCAGAATAGATGCAACAGCCTCTCATGCTGAAAAGAAGGAATACATCAGACTTTAATGTGAAACATCTCAGAAGATGTATCATCCCACTACCATCCCCCATGCTGCTCCTCATTCATTATTGTGAAGTTCAGAATCTACAGCTCTAAAGTACTTACTAAGTAAAAGTGGCTGTGGCTCTCTGCTTGTCCCTGTATTGACTGTTGTCGATACAGGGAGCTGAATGTTATATAGGCAAAACATATAGCAATATAGGCCACTGTATGTTGTGCTAGATTCGTGACCTCATCTTCATAAAGTGACTGATATATTTCTGCTTCAACAGATCTCATTCAAAAAAATACAAAGGGAAAAAAGATAACATGGATTTCATTTATAGTCTCATATAATGATAATTAACCAAACTAATCTAGCAAATGTAGCAGTATCCAATGTGAGTGAATAATTATTTGAAAGCTAATTAGAGTTAATGATGTTATTAAGTTATAATTATAATTTACTTCTTGTGATTATAGCATCTTACTCAAGAATAAAAAGTTAAAATTTGTTTAGATTATTTGCAATAAAATATTATGAATATTTCCACATTAATATTACTTGGTATAGATGAAAAAGGTAACTTTCTACTTGAGCTCTTGATCTGGCAAATATTTATTCTGTGGGTAATTTGAAATCAATGGGGATTCTTATATGAATAAAACTGCTTAAATGCACAGGCATTTCTAGGATCAGAATCATACTACTAAGGCATAGTCTGTGAATTCTTTACTCATATGTATTGGAACACAGATAAAGTTTCATAGTTGGAACACATGCATTAATTGTTTTTTTCTTAATTTGTTGCACATATTTTTATATCATTATAAACATCTATTTATAGGAAAGACTGTAATTACTTTGAATGAAATATTCATGTTCTTGCCTGGAAATAATGTAACTGTGGAGAATATGAAACATTGATTTGTTTCTTGTTCAAAAGTCAAAATGGTATCTCAAGAAGACTTTTATAATATGTAAATAATGTCTTAGATTGCAATCCTCTGAAAATGAACATTAAAAAATTCTCGAACCGCTATTTCTTGTTATATTCATATTTTTCTGCATAAAAAAACCTCTTTATTAATTGATTATTTCAGAAAAAAAACCCAAACAAAGCAAAACCTAAACCTCAGATTAGACCTACACCCCAGAAGATCAGCAGATCTTAATACCCCAAAGATAATATGAATGAGTCATATCAGAAAATATATACCAATTTCAAAAAAGTGAAAATCGTTAAAGCTAATACTTTGGTGAGGCATGACCTCATATATAAACAGTGGCAGAATTAACAATGTGGCAGAATCCTTCATAAAAATGCTTTATCTCAAATGCATGGAGAATTCTTTCCACTGAGTGTTTGCTAGTCCATGAATTCTTGCCTTTTGCATCTTTAACGGGAAGGGGACAATCTCTTCTAGACACACTGACATTCATTTTTCTCTCTTGTGCCAGTCTAGTCTCTTTCTTTCAAATGAGGAACTTATATAACTCAGGAGCAATCATAGCTCACTTTATAAAACAGGCTTTACACAAAAACGCTTTGCAATTGTTGTTTGATCTGAATGGTAATGGAGAGCGCACTCTAAAGAGAGAAGGGAATAAATCTTTGAGAACACAGTAGAACAAAAAAGAGGAAACTCTAAGATCGTGGAAATTTGCATTTTCACCTGGCTAGCCAAGACCCAGAGAAGGCAAAGCCATTAGAAAAATTTAAACTGCTACTGCTGTAATTGCTTTAATAGCAAGCTTTCTGATGTCCAACAGTTCCAAGAACAGAGATAAGTGGAGTACGAGCAGATAAGAGGAGTACAAGCAGATAATGATAGGAAAAAAAGGAACAACGATGAAAACCAAACGACATGCAATGAAGTAGGAAAATTTGGGAGGAAAGAAGAAAAAATTAATCAAGTGAATATGGAATCCAAATTAAAAAAAAATGTCTCTGAAAGTATGCCACTGAATGGATTTTAAGTTTGTAAGTAATTAACTTCATTTTGAAAATTGGATGTAGACTCTGAAGTCAGTTAACCATAAACCTATATCACAAATGTATGCCATGTATTTATAAAATCTAAAAGAACTCACAAATAAATTGACATCCCTAACAAACAAAAATAATAAAGCTACCTTTATTTAGAAGTCTTTAGCACAAGAGTTCCTCTGTATTGACTGAAACTGTGGTATTTAGGCTATAAATCAAACTACTACATTAACATATCACATGTAAGCTAATCTATATCTTAATAGGCATTTACCCATTTAAAAATCCAATTTACCTGTGTGCTTTACAGCTGCTACAGCTAACTGCATGTCTCCCAAGTAACAGTTGTGTGAATTTCTGTTACATCTGCTGAATAGTACAGCAGCCAACTCTGAACTCAAGATTCAGCTCTGGTGATGGGGCCACCTTTCCTGCTCCTAATCTGTGCATTGTGAATGATTTTTAACAGTAATTTGGATACCTGGAGGACAACACACGGTAGTATTGCTTGAATCTCCACACTTCTTTTCTGTTCTTGGCACATGCTTTATGCTAGAAACTGTGAGTCTGTCTTCAAAAAGCAGAATAACAGCTGTTGGGGTTTTTTGTTGTCCATATCATTGATCTTCCTTAATATGATATTTTTTACTCCATTTTATACTGTTCTGTGATTTACTCAATTGTTGAAAAGCTAAAAGAACAGTGCCATTTTTAATCAGCTGGGAATCTAGTTTATCACTAGAAGGATAATCATATCTCAATGCTTGGTTCACCTGAGTAACTCGTATTGTGTACTTTTATTTCATTATATAGTCAGAAAGTCATGCCATAGATATATCTTTACTGTATATCACTGGTATAATCTTTTTACTTGTCTAATTGCATTCTTCTAAAAGACTTTCTGCCAACCAAAATCACTCTGAGATAAAGGCAGTATTCTTATATTCTATATATTGACTAAGCTACATTAGACAGTATAGATATGTGTGCTTCTTTAGCTCTAGTAAAACGGTTTATTCTATTACAGTTTGCATGCTTTCCATGTAAAAACCATAGTGTCAGAGTAATAAAAAGTGAAACATGACAGCGGCAAAAGAAAGCACTCACTTTTATATTAGCTGATGTTCCGTTGGTAATAAAACAGCTGGGCACATCAGTAATATTCTAATAACAGCACATTTGTGTAGCTAACATATATTCTCAACTCCTTAACTAAGTTAAATGTTGTTCTTCTTACAGTTATGATTTTTAATGTGTGTGTGACATTTTTTGAGTTTTTTTAAAACCTAATGGTTAAACAGATGAGTAGTACAGAGAGCCAGATCCTTAAAAGAAGGTAACGTAATTTCTTTAATAGATTCTTGATTTTTTGTACTCCTTTATGAGAGAGATGAGGGAAACAGCTGCAAAGTAACAGATAAATTCATACATAATGCGATTGAATAAATATTGCTGATGCATATAAAGATAGGAAAGGATTGCTAGGAAATAGATCACTGTCTGAAGGATCAAGAAGCCTATATTCAAGTGATTCAAGACTGTTGCTCGCCTGCTTTGCAGTTTGAAAGTCACTTGCCTTTTCTTCCCTTCAATATTTCTTGTCACCTGGGTAAGCTTCAGCTGCCTAAGCAAAAGTCATTTGAGACCCCCTAGAGTACTCCTCTCGGCTTCCAAAAGGACCTGGTTGTTATGACAAGATCTAGGTGAAATCTGCCAGTTCCATGCTGATAACTTAGATACAACAACATGTCTTAATGGTATCTGTGTTAAAGTAATGGCACTGAGCTTTAGTTTTCTTTAAGAATCCTGTGTACTGCTACAGCAATATCTGTAATACATGACAAATGCCAGAACATATTCAACAGTCATTTTGGCAAAAGATAGTAAAAAACATAAGGACACAGAAAGGCTTTTAATAACTTAAAAGTGGTTTGTTCTGCTAAACATTTGTGCAAAGTAGCTTCCTCTTTCCTGCTAACAACATCCTACAGTCTGAGAAACATACCCAAAAGAAGGGGCATTAAATCTCTTCTTCGTACGCAGAAAATAAATAACTTCCAGAAATCAAAGTTTTCTGCTCTAGTGGTTTGGCAGAAAAGAAGAAACTGGGATTTTGTTTATCTGAAGGATATTTTTGTCTTTTTTCCTGTGATCTATTTGTTCCATGAAATAAAATCAGAAATAATCTTTATCTAGACAATTTTTGAAGTCAGACTTACTCAATATTTAGCAAGTAGTTTAACTTGAAAACTGTGTTTCTTTTTAAACAGATATCTTGCCATGTGTGTCCTCACCAGGACCTTATTATTCTAGTATTGCTCATTTTTCCTTAAGGCAGGGTTTCACTCACAAACTGTTGGTCCTTTTATCAGACATAAACTGCCATCATTCTCTCACTGTGTGTTTGGAACAACCTTTTTTTTTTTTCCCCCTCTATATTGATTCTCCTGTATCCAAAGCCATTGATGTCTTCATCCAAAAAATTTATCACAGAGGGAAACTATTATATATCAATATATACATGCTTCTTTTTTCTTGCCAGATCATGTATGTGGCCTTTAAGGCTGACAGAATCACAAAGCAAAGCTGCCAGCCTGAAAACTTACAAGGTGATGGCCCTGCTCTGGGAAAAGACACAGAAACATGTCTATTAATATTTTATACATCATTAGGATATTCTTAATTGGGGACATTTTAAAATGATTTTGAATGTACATATTACCTTTTTGTCCAGCATTTTATGTGCATCAGACAACCTTGGGAGGAAAAAAAAAAGGGGGGGGAGGCACTTCTTTCTGACAGTACACAAAGACAGATCCAATGATCCTTCCAAAAGCATTTATAAGTGCATTCTTTGAAAAAGAAGCTGTGCCAGACAATCAGATCAGAGTTGCATTATCCTTTTCTATATCTCTGGGTTATGATCTTAAATAAATACAGAATAAAAATAAAATCTTTCAGTATAGAAGCAATTGAAGATTATCTGTTTCAGGGACAACCATGGTGCAGTGCTGTATGGTACATCTCAAACTATTGTAAATGTAGTTCAGCAGCTGACTTACTTGATTTTACAAAATGTAGCCATTGGCTTTTTTCCACAGCTCTGTCACTTAAGATTTGTCTACATAATCTACCTATATAGATTTCATTCCTTTTTATGCAAAGTAGTGTCTACTTGCTTATTCACAGTGCTGTACTACCCTATATATTACATACTGTCTTGCTTGTTGGTATACAGTGTTGTATCTTGCCAGAACATCTGTCTAAAAGTCCAATAGCTATCGTAATGTGAAACTTTAATCCTCCTCTGTACCTAAGATAGGTGAATTTGTTTCTGTAGAGTATCTTAGAAAGAGTAAAATTATCGGGCCAAATTATTAATGTGGAAACTGGTAGGAGCTGCAATACTAGGCACTTTTAAACTAACATCTAGGAATAACCATCTGTTTCAACTCCCTTTCTGCATTTAGTTATGAAATAAATTTTACTTCAGGTCCACAAGATGTTGTACCAACATAAGATTTCTGAGGAGTAGGTTAAATAAAAAAGGCAGAATCTCTAAAAGAACCCTCAGCTCATATTTTTTATAATGAGCTGCTTTCCTTTCCATGTTGTAGTGACTTACACAGTGACTGGGCTGGCACAGCAGGCAGTATTAATCTCTAATTTATTTTAGTCTTGTATGTAAAAGAAAATCAAAGTATAACAGAAACTTACTTAAGTAAACATTGATATGGGCTACATTAATTCCTAGAATCCTTTCAGCACACGGACTGGAGTTATGTTAGGAACACTTTATTCCTTTTATGTTTTTGAGCTGTGTAAGACCTGAGATAGCATGATGCTGAATGTCATTTGTCAAGAGCTAAGCATACTTGATTTCAGTAAACTTTGGTAGTTAAGTAGTTAAGCTAATCAACACCTCACAAACTCAGGACCAAAGACCACACAACTGCATGTCATGTCTCTATAGTTGCACTTTTACTGTATACTTTTCCAGTGCCAGTTTGTCAAACACTGGTAACAGACAATAATGGGGTTTACGGATATATTTTTAGTTTTCTTATTTAGGTTCTGAACTTACAAATTTTGAAAACCAAACATTAATTTTAAACACAAATAGATGATCAATCTGCACATTTTTTTGTGTTGTTGTTAAAGTTACTGTCTCTGAGAACTGGTAAATACCCTTTAAATATAATCATAGGTGCATTAAATCATTAAGTGATTAGTGCCATGAATTGTTGATGAGGCGACGAGGAAAATAAACTGCTAAGTTGAATAACAGAGAATACAGAGATGCAAATTGGGGGCGGAGGGGAAAAGATCCTTTTAACTGATTATCATGATCATTAATATTTTATTAGATGCATCAGAAGCAAACAAGAGCAGCTTCATTTATACACAGATTTCTTCTAATATAAGCAGATTTCTTACTAGTGTAGAATTCTCAGTGGTAATTCTATTAGTGGGAGAAAATTGGCAGAGCTAATTGTCCTTTATAGAGAAAGAATCAGGATCCAAACTGCTTGTAAGTCACAGAACGACAAGAAAAAAAAACAGTCAGCATTAGAAGAGTCTCTTTAAGAGCGCATCCTGTCGAATCACTGTTTTACAAAAGAGGTGGGAGTACATAGTCTAAGTGAAACCACAGTTAGAGAAATATGAAATTGGTTGCACAAAGTTGGAAGAACAACCTTCTCATTAAAAAATTTTCAATAGTCCACTGTCAAAATAGAAATACGTACTGAGCAGGATTCACAGAATCACAGAATGACAGAATGGTTGAGGTTGGAAGGGACTTCTGGAGGGCATCAGGTCCAACCCCCTGTTAATGCACAGCCACCTACAGCTGCTTGGCCAGTATGGGCTTTATTATCCAGATGGCTTTTCAATATCTCCAAAGAGAGAGACTCCGCCACTTCTCTGGGCAACTTGTGCCAGTGCTTGGTCACCCTCACAGTGAAAAAGTGTTTCCTGATGTTCAGAAGGAACCTCCTGTGTTTCAGTCTGTGCCCATTGCCTCTGGTCCTGTCACTGTGCACCACTGAAAAGTGCCTGGCTCCATTCTCTTTGCACCCACTCTTCAGGTGTTTATATACATTGATAAGATCCACACAAGCCGCCTTCTCCAGGCTGAACAGTCCCAGCTCCCTCAGCTTTTCCTAATAGGCAAGGTGCTCCATCCCTTAATCATGTTCGTGGCCCTTCGTTGGACTTTCTCCAGTATGTCCATATCTCCGTATTTCTTGAGGGTCTGTCCTGAATCTTCTAAATTCCGGCAATTGCTAAGTCCTTGAACAGCTTTTGGGGTTTTCCAGCCACAAGATCATTTAGAAATGCCACAGATTCATCTCAAAGTCATGCTGCAGCTGAAATTAGCCTTTGTCAGTCTTCAGAAACAGAAGTGCAAATAAGCTTTTTATCTATCCCCCTAGTTCAGACTGAATAGCTGACTGTGTGTGAAGAATCAACTTTTGTTGGAAGATTACAAGTTGTTGGCAGTTATCATAATGAAAAAAAGGGATTGCTGCCATTGTCCTCCTTTTTGAAGAAAAAGTAGACCATGCAGGCCAGATTAGAGAGTTACATATTTAGTAGAAAGAGAAGCTTCTTTGTGGCATAGTGAGTATCAGTTTCTGCTTCTTTTGGCTTATGGTTAGGGTGTCTGTCAGTCAGAGAGGCTTATACATGTTGCTGGTGAGAGAAGTGTCACAGGTTGCAAGTGATCATACTGTCAGAATCTCTATATCTGGTGAATCATACACCAGTGTTTTATGCATATAAAACAACTAACAGCAGGTCCAGGGGGGAAAGCAGGTACAGGAGAGTAAAGGAAAATAACTCCATTTTTGTGGAGGATGTGAATGAATTGCATTTATTTAATTCTCAATACCCTAACTATAAAACAATGTGTATGTATGTAGTTTATTTACTTATTTAGTGAAAGCAATATTTCTTTATATATATGACATATATGCAGTATATATATACTGCACTGTGTATATGCAGTCATTTTGGCAAGAAAATCACTGGTGGCTGCTAGCAAAGACAAGATTATTTTGATTTGGTGGATCCTTAGACTGAATCCAATAATGTTCATTTTATTGTTCAGTTCAAATTAATGATATCCCTAAAGGGTTACTGGGCTGATAATCTTTGTTAGAAATTAGTATAAAAACAATTTTATTAAACCAGAATTTTTTTTTTTGTTTGGTTTATTTTCCTTTTATGAGTCAGGATTACTTATAGTTCTTTGAAAAATCTTCATTGTAAAAAGGAAATAAATAATATTAAAAAAACAAGCAAATAAAAACATATTAGCTTAGTGAAGAGAATGTGAACTTAGGATGTGGAAACCCTAAATGACACTCAGATGAAAATATATGTGTTGATATAAACTGGAACTACCAACAGAAGACAACGAGTCCTGCTCCTGGAGTAGTATGGAGTTGACACAAAGTAAAAAGTCAAAGTTCTTTACCTAAAAAATGCAGTCTAATTGCTAATAAATGCTCCAAATATATTAGAGAATACAAAATTGTGTGTGGGCCTCTCGCAGAATTGCCAGCACTGTTGATATTTGTATGTTCCTCTGGAAAGTTTTAGTTTTGACATCTTCTAACAATACTAATAATCACCTAAAGTAATTATTTGACATCAGTGGCAAATTATCCTTATTTCACGAAGACTATGACTTCATCTGCATGAGCATTGATATGGAAATGTTGTATTTAAATAGTACAAATGAATTTTGTATTTTCCCCATAGTTGACATTATATTAGCCTAACTAATGCAATTTGGTGCCATAGTTTGTAAATGGTGATGCAATGTGTAAAGACAGTAGATTAAGAGATTATAGGGATTTGCTTAATGATTGTCTTGTCTGATTCTTCTGGAATAGTATGCTGACCTAAAGTGATCATTCTTTTGTTTAACTTTGGAGACGAAATTAAGAACTTTAAAAACTAATTAATTTTAGAAAATTGAAAATAAATATCATGCTAAGGTTAGATTAAGTATTTTTTTTCATTCTGTAAAATAAAGAAGTTTAGTGTAAGACCTTTTTAATGAAACATGAAAACTATTTGATCTTTGGAATTATTAAAGATCTTTTTTGCCAAACTCTTTGAAATTGACTTGCTAAGAAATTCAGAAAAGGGTTTGTAAAACATGTATTTTGTTTCTTAAACATCAGAACAAGGCTGGAATTTGGGCAGATCAAGAGAAATAATACAATGTGGTCTTGTTACTTCTGTAAAAAGAAGGTCCTTCAGCCCCAGTAAAGGATGAAATAGCTCAGCACAAAATGCCCAAGGTCACAGCTCTTAGCGAGGGACATAATATATTCTAGGCTATGCCCAAATTTTGAAGGAGTAAATTAGCTATAGAATTGAAGACAGCTGAGCATGCAATAAGAACTAGAAATCTGGCAAGAAACAGGATTCTTCAACATGACAATACAGATATTTACCTTCTTCATATGTCTAGCTTGTCTAACTACGTAGACAGACAGTATTCCACAAGACTCCACACATAAGTGTATCTGAAGTCTGACAGAACATTATTTAAATAGGATACAATGAAGTATAAAAAAAAAAAAAGGAATGAGTTAATTTAGTGTCAGTTTTCCTCCCTCCCTAAATAAAAATACTTTATTAATAAAAATTTTAGAGCACTAGTAACAAAATTTTCAATCAAAGACATTGCAACATTCTTCAAATTTTACTTAAAAAATAACAATTAAAAAGTTCAATGAACTGATTAAAAAGAAGTAAACATGAAAACTTGTTTAAGGGACAGATTGTTTAACTTTCATCTCTTCTAGTATCAGTGATTACTAATGCAAGAATAATAGCCACTTATACTTTCTTCTGATGTACAACTATATGCAAATCTTTTCTAACTAATATCTATAGGATACGGAAAAGATGTTCTACTTTAATGAGTTGTCAATCTTTGATGAGGTGTCTACAACAGACAGATGGCTAAAGGGTAAAGGATGTAATAAGGCATTAGGTATTTGTTTGAAGTTGCCAAGCTGTTAATCTTTTTTCACCATTTAGGTATAGTATATGTTGTGTATTTGGTGAGTTGTCAGCTTTTAAGGGGACCATTTCAATTTGCTTAGTAAAGTTTCCATTACTAATAGTTAAATCTTACTCAAATGCAACAATCTGTTAAAATACTGCTAAGTCATTGGGCTACATTTTGAACTCCCATCTATCTACTAATCTAGCAAAAACTAACAATGAAACAGTTCATTATTAGCATATTTCATACATCATCTGAAGTATATTTCTCCATCTACTGCTATTTGTGATAGAAATGTCGGTTAGTACCAATATGAACTAGATGAGGTGCAAGATAATTTGAACAAGAAAATTTACACAAACATTCTTCAGGTTTGACTTGACCACTCAAATTCTAATCTACATGTTAATAAGAGGAGGCTAAATGAGAGCAAGTACTTCAGCTAAGGGAAATCTCAGTTAAGAGAAACAACACATTCTAGGTGGCACTTATCAAAGCTGTGGATAGAAAAGGAGAAAAGCTGTAATTCTGGGCAACACAATAGTAAAATTGTTGTAGTTCTGTCATTTTAATGATTGAAGAGATAATAATGTAAAAACTTTCAAGGATTCAGTTTCCTAACTTCCCAAATTCGAAGTTTGTTTTTAATAATAAATTGCAAAAAGAACCCTGAAATAAATGTTTTAGGTTGAAGTAATTTTTTTTTTTTTTGCTTATTGATCAAGAAGGAAACTTTACTTTGGATTGATTTTTGTATATATATTTTTTTTTAAAATGTGTACTTAATTTAATTAAATTTGGGCTGAAATAACAACTTTCTAGAAATACCAAAGAAAACTACCAGCACAAGTCATGACTTTAACTATTTTCAGCCAAACCATTTGTTAAAATTAAGTCTTATTTATGCAGTTAAATTTATGCACATTTCACAATGGTATACCCAAAACAATAGTTTTTGCACAGCAGTATGAAAATTATTATGTTGAAAAAAATCACCTATATTGTACCACTAAATTTCAAGTGCATGGTCCAACTTGTGTCACATGAAGATGTAGCTGTATTTGTTCTTCCCCATTCCTGTGATATGAGGCAAAAGAAGCCTGATCTATCATGTTGCCAATACTATGATGTGCTCTTTTAATGAATTATTCTACATGAACTGTTCACAAATACACACACACTGACTTAGGAACAAAATGAAGGATGTTTTGTTCTAATGAATTCATCATGTGAATTGACATGTGGTCAATTAATATGTAGCAATATCTTCTTCAGACAAAAACTTTCACTTATGTTTTAAAAATCAACAGTTTAAGAGTATTTCTTGGCTTTTTATTCTATGAAAATAAATTTTAGTTTGACTACTTCAATTAAATATGCCAAATTCCACACAACTACAAAAAGCTAGCCAAATAATTCAGATTGTTTAATGAGTATCTTGTCATAGAATCATAGAATGATTTTGGTTGGAAGGGACCTTTAAAGGTCATCTAGTCCAACCCCCCTGCATGGAGCAGGGACATATTGCACTACATCAGGTTGCTCAGAGACCCATCCAACCTGACCTTAAATATTTCCAGGGATGGGGCATCTACCATCTCTCTGGGCAACCTTTTCCAGTGTTTCACCACCCTCATTGTAAAATATTTCTTCCTTAGGTTTAGTCTAAATCTACCCTCTTTTAGTTTAAAGCCACTACCCCTTGTCCTATCTTAACAGGCCCTACTAAAAAGTCTGTCCTCATCTTTCTTATAAGCCCCTTTTAAGTATAGGAAGCTTGCAATAAGGTCTCCTCAGAGCCTTCTCCGCTCCAGGCTAAACACCTCAGCTGTCTTAGCCTTTCTTCATAGCAGAGACGTTCCATTCCTCTGATCATTTTTGTAGCCCTCCTCTGAATCTGCTCCAACAGGTCCATGTCTTTCTTGTACTGAGGGTTCTAGAGCTGGACGCAGTACTCCAGGTGGGGTCTTACCAGAGCAGAGTAGCGGGGCAGAATCACCTCCCTCAACCTGCTGGTAACACTTCTTTTGATGCAGCCCAGGATACGGTTGGCTTTCTGGGCTGCAAGCACACATTGTAAGCTCATGTCCAGCTTTTCATCCACCAGTACTCCCAAGTCCTTCTCGGCACAGCTGCTCTCAATCCCTTCATCCCCCAGCATGTATTGATGCTGGGGGTTGCCCCGACCCAGGTGCAGGACCTTGCCCTTGGCCTTGTTGAACCTCATGAGGTTCACACGGGCCCACTTCTTGAGCTTGTCCAGGTCCTTCTGGATGGTATCCCGTCCCTCAGGCGTGTCAACTGCACCACTCAGTTTGGTGTTGTCTGCAAACTTGCTGAGGGTGCAATCAATGCCACTGTCTATGTCATTGATGAAGATATTAAACAGTACTAGTCCCAGTATGGACCCCTGCGGGACACCACTCGTCACTGATCTCCATCTGGACACTGAGCCATTGATCACTACCCTCTGGATGTGACCATCCAACCAGCTCCTCATCCACTGAACAGTCTATCCATCAAATCCATACCTCTCCAGATTAGAGAGAAGGATATTGTGGGCGACAGTGTCAAAGGCCTTACAGAAGTCCAGATAGACAACATCTGTAACCCTTCTCATGTCCACTGATGTAGTCAGTCCATCACAGAAGGCCACTAGTTGGTCAGGCAGGACTTGCCCTTGGTGAAGCCATGGTGGCTGTCTTGAATCACTTCCTTGTCCTCCATGTGCCTTAGCATAGTTTCTAAGAAGATCTGTTCCATGATCTTCCCAGGCACAGAGGTGAGGCTGGTAATTCCCAGGATTGTCCTTTCTACCCTTTATAAAAATGAGTGCAGGTTTGCATCCATTTTTAGACAAAGAGGTGTGGTACCTTTTCCACTATAATATATACCTATTTTCCAAGTACCTGTAGCATCTGTTTTGATGTTTATTGTTTCTGATTTAAGGCTATTAGCATTGTACAGAATCAGAGAAAACATGCAAAAAAAATTCTTTGGTTTTAGCACACTTTACATGGCTAATCTATTTTTTAAATAAAAGATGCAAAAGAATTTTAAAAAACCCTGTCTGTAACAGTGTGTGAGAGAAAATTCTATAGTATTTAGGTTCTATTAATGTACATCCAAAATATGCAAAAGCAAGTAATGACAAACATCATTTCCTGGTTTTCAACATTTTATTTCTTCTAGCTCTGAAATATTTTCAGGTTTTATTTATGGTTTGTATTAATAGAGAACATTCAAGCATAATACAGAGTCCTCAGGCAAAATTATTACAAAGCATATGCCAAAACTCAGGGGTGGACGTTATAGTTCTTTACTAATAACTCAAGTTTAAACAGGTTCCTTCTAACAAGGCATTATTATAAAAGCATGAAATTATAAAATCATATAAAGTACTGGAGATTTCTTTGTATGTGCAACTGATTTGTATTCGATGAACCAGTTAATGTACTGATCTAAATCTGAAATCATCTCAGTATTGTTCTCTTGTCGTCTGCTATGTATATATTATATGCAAATCTATACTATTTGCAATAGCATTACCTTACACTTCAAGCTGTGTACTTCCAGCTGTAGTAGCTGCAATTATACCTTTTACACAGAAATTCACTGGTTCATGTCAGAGTGAAGTGATTCTACAAGCATTATGGTCACACTTTTACGTGACATGAACTGGGTAGGAAATGAGACTTCATTTAAAACTTGCTCTCCACAGCATTGTATATTTCAATTCCATTTATCACAACTGGAAAAAAAGACAAAATAAATAACAGTCCCCTTTGTGAATCAAAAGATAGATCTGTGGGCCTAAGAGAGTCAGAAGATTATATTAAAAACAAAAGCAGTAGTGATGGCAATTTAAAATTTTTTGATAATGTTGTCATAGATGTCTCCGTATTTCTACTGGAAAATACAAGAATTGCCTGGAACCACCAGAAGAAGTTGACACAATGCATTTTGTTTCCTGCATCCATATGCCCTAACCAGATTAGAGTTATTCACTGTATACTTTATCTTTCTTGTTTAGAAGAAAGAGAATAGAAAAATGGAAATAGTTATAATGTATTTCCAATACTGATTACTGCTCCTAGTTTGAATGCTTTAAGACTGTCACAGATTATGTTGTTACTACTGTTACAGCCATTTTACAGATTGATAAAGTTTCTGAGGTCATCACAACAACAACAACAATGACAAAAAGTAGATTTTATGGAAAACCTGTGCAGAGGTTGCTGATATATGTGGAAAGATAAGACAAATAAAAAATGGAAGCAGAAAAAGGGCATAGCCAGTTTTGTGTGTAATAGTTTTCCATGTTTAAGTTAGCCCTCATAATTGTGAAAGGTAGCACATACATGTTATTTTTGTAACACCATTAGTGATAAAAAAATCTATTTATTACCAACATATCTATTCTCTGTCTCAGCTCTTTTGCACTCTTCAAAGCAGTTAGAGGGAACAGAGATATCCCCATCTGCGGTGCTTTATGCAATGACTTGACAGCTTGAAGAAAGTGCTGAAGAGAATTGAACATGGTCCCTTGTTTCTTGAGTGAGGTCATGTAAAAGCAGATACATGTCTGAACATCCACATTTTGAAAGAAAATTATCAAAATATGTTTATGATTAGACCAGTGCTGTTAAAGTTTATTGGGAAGAGGCTGTGATAACTACTAAAAAATACATGAAGTATTAAGCAGTATTCTAGTCCCCACTCCTTGTCTGTAGATATTTAATTTTTTTAATGGATCGAGACAGTCTGAACCATGAAAGCATGTGAAGTCAATTGCCATATACAGTTAGAATAACATTTCTCTTAAACTTTTAGACCTCTAGTTTGAGTTGAGATTGCATAATACCAGATGTACAGACCCATTACTTTCACATTGTAACAGCATTTTAAGGATATATTAGCCTGGTACAGTTTTTCCCATATGAAATCCTAGGTATATCTATGTAATTGAGATTATTTTTAGACCTCTATTTTTATGACAACATCAGTAATGCATAACTTACCAGATTTATCTGGATATTCTTGAGTAATTTCTGAACTCAGGCCAGGCCTATGGATACTGAACTTGGCTATTATTAGATGTATGTGAAGGCATATATGAAGGGAGTCAGTGAGAATCAAACATTGATTTCCATGACATCAGGTAAAGTCCTAACCAAAAATAACGTCCCCGCTTCCCCTCACTTACATTTTCTATTCATAGAGTAAATGCAACGGTGGAAAATAAAAACTGTCAAAGAAATACAGGCCGAATGTAAATAAATATCTGTCTGCAAAATTTAACATTCCATAATCCATATGGGAATTGAATATTGATATTAGGATGAATTCTTTCTAATAGATTAGTCTTTAAAGAGCATATTTCAGAATATTTAATTTGCATTTATCACTGAGCACAATATGAGTCACATCATGAAAAGGCACATTTTCACCACATGTTTTAAAAGCTGGCTGAAGTATGAGAGCCAAATGTAATGCCCATAATCCAAATGTTTGTTGAAAAAATAAGTGCCATCTGTGTCTTCAGAACAAAGGAAAAAGGTGTTTCTTGTGTGTTTCTTTTGGAATAGTCAGAGTATATATGGCTTTATCTTCCTATAAATTGAGAAAAAGGGTCTCTTGTGAGACTAACCTTTTTTGTAAAATTACTAAGTGCTATAGTGTGGTTCATAAACATAATGAAGAATTAGATGCATACACAGTAGATTTGGGCTTGCTTTTACAAGATACAAGCTGAATCTTTATACCCTGGATTTATTTCATCCACATTATACATTATTGCATTTAAGAGTTATTTTCATAAAATATTTGAAATGTGTGAGCTAAAAAATTTGTCTACAGTAATGAAGAACGTGGTCTAGTAGGAGCACATCTGAAAGTGTTATGTGTTCACACTGTGCATGGTTTAGAGGTGTGGGTTTTTTTGCTTGTGGTGGGTATTTTTGTAGCATCTTTACTTTGACCATCGGGACCAAATGCTTATTAGCCATGAGGGAGAACCAGCTCTTGCAGTGCACATTTTTAGTTGCTTACAGGATCAGACCAGGTCCTGCCTTCCCAGCCTCACCTGTGATGTGAACCAAAAGTATGACAGGGGAAGTGACCAGGAGAATCATGGCAAATGCACACTCTGGGGCCAAACTAAAATGTTTATGTAGAAGCACTGTTAGCGTATTATCCCATACATGTTGTGACGTTGAAGTGGGATTTCGTGAATGCCCGTAGAATGGACAATAGATCCACATTTTGCATAACACATTGGCTGCTCCAGTCAATATCAGGACAGTGATTTGAAGCATTTCAGAGAAGCATAAATTCTTACCTGAATGTCAGCTGATTAGTATGGTTTGGTCTCAGAATGCATTTGCCAGTCTGTTTCTTTAACTCCCCCTGTCACATTTGCCAAAAACTATAGACATTTGAAGGCAAATATCTGCAGCACAACATTAGTCACAATCCTGAAGACAATAATGTGTCACAGAATTCGTGCTCCTTTCCTTTTCTGCATCTCTTTTCAACACTTTGATTTCCCAAACGAAAATGCAGATCTGGCCCCATCATATGTATAGTTACTTTAAATGTTTTCATTGATATGATTTTTAACCACTACAGTTGTTTTTAGCTGTAATAGTTTAGCAGGAACAGAATACTTATCCAATTTTCATTCCCTGTGTCTGTAATATCACAGCTCTTTTCTTCCTAGATGTGTGAACAGTTTGAGTTGAGGGTCATGATATTATTTTCCTATTACTCTGACAGAAATATTTGTCACTATCTTCATAATGTGCAGCATGGCTGCCTGGAGCTACCTTATTTTGCCCCATGTCTCTTGCATGCTAGTGGAGTTTCCTTAAAAAAACATGTAAAATTCTGGATTGTGTTTCATTTTTATGAGAGAAAGAATTACATCATGAGAGCTCTGTTTCTTTGCTGAACACTCTCACATTGTATGAAATGTTATTGCTTTGTACCTGCAGAGATGAACCTAAGTGGCCATTAATGGAGAGCACCGAAGGAACTTCAAACAAGAAGGGGGACATCACATATAAGGCACTAATAAATTCCTGGGATGATCCATTCATGCTTTATGTAGAATAGAAATTGACCTATTCTGTTCTGCTCTTTCCTCTGGTGTGCCAAATCCCAAATGACACAGAGGCAGAAGGACAAAGATCATTTATTTTCCTCAGGATTTGTCTTTTTATTACTAGGACTGGGGAAAAAATCTCAGGGGGTGCAGATAATTCCTTTGTTTTAGTTATGCAAGTCTGTTTTTTAAATTGTGCTTTTGGAATTGTTTACAAATAAAACTCTCTTATTTTTCAGAAGACATATTTGTTCTCAGGAGCTCAGCTTGCCTGTTGCATTAAACCTATCAAAATATTGTTTGCATACCGTTACACATGTAAGTACTGGCTCTTGAAAAAGACTAAAGAACTTTCCTGGATGCATGCACATCAAACAGCCTTGTGCTGACAGCATAATGATACCAGAGAAAGCTTTTTAAATAATATTAAATTTCCATAATATATCCAGCATGGTTTGAAATAATCAGGCATGCTGCAACGTTATTTTGAAGTGTTGCTGTTTCTTTTCTTCATCTTTTCTTTTTTTAAGCTGTAGTGTCCGCAATTCATATCCAAGACATTTCGTCTTCATTCCTCCTTAAAAAAAAAAAAAAAAAAAAAGATGTGACCTTTTTTTCTATTGGCTGAAGCTTTCATACCTTCTATGTAGGTTTCCATTAGTTGAAAGTGGTTTTAGTTAGCTGGACCCATGCATTTCAGTCAATTACTGGCTTTTATCTTGTTCTTATCATACAGGGCCATTTCTTTCTTAAATGGTCAATTAAGTTCATGGAAATAAATGGAGAGGAGTGTACAATTTGTTAGCAGCACTGTAAGGATTACCCTGGCACTGAAGAAGAAAGTATCGTAGACTTTCTTAATGAATAGAAATAGCTTTCATCAAAGTAGGTGCTGTTTTTTCGTATTACTTTTTTTTTTTTGCCTTTTGGTCACAATTCAGACTTAACTACGCAGCAATTGAGTGTTTGAAAGCTCTTAAAATATCTACACTGTACTTAAAGTAGAGGTCTGTGTTTTTACTTAACTATTCCATTTGTTTCAGTTTGTATAAAGCACATTATAAAATCAATTCAGGCAGTCATTTTCAGTTGAAAAGCAGCAGACTACAGGTTCATTTTTTACCGGGAAATAATGTGATAGAAGAAACAAGCAGATGGAGTAAATGAATGAAATGGAAATTATTCCAAAGCACAGAGAAAAGTTAAAGCAATGAACATGAGAAGTAAAGAGATATAAAAGTGGCAGAAAGTACTATAAAGAGTGGAGAAACCCCATTCCATTCACTTAGGAAGTCTGGAAACTACAACAAGGTCCTCTGAAATAAGGTACTGGATCCACTTCTTAGGGAAATCTGCTGCCTCCCTAGGGCCCTGGTTAAAGACGTGACAAGAAAACTTCCTGCTCTGGTAAGGCCCTCTGATTATTATCCATTATTGATTTTTCATGTAGGCAGCGATGAAGTTGCAATAAGAAGTCCTAGGGCATTCAAGAGAGATTTCAGGGCCTTGGGATGACTGGTTAAGGGATCAGGAGCACAATAGTATTCTCCTCTACCCTTTCAGTTGCAGGGAATGACGTTGGAAGAAACAGGAAAACCCAGCAGATCAATACCTGTCTCCAAGACTGGTACCACTGGCAAAATTTTGGGTTTTTTGATCATGCGTTGGTCTGCACGACACCAGGCCTGCTGGCAACAGATGGTGTACACCTGTCTCAAAGGGGGAAAAGGATCTTTGCACAGGAGTTAGCAGGTGTCCTGGTTCCAGCTGGGACAGGGTTAACTTTCTTCCCAGTAGCTTGAGGGGTGTGCTATGTTTTGGGTTCGGTGTGAAAGGAGCGTTGATGACCCATTGATGCTTTGGCTGTTGCTGAGTGATGCTTGCACCCGGAGGGGGGAGCACAGCTCGGTGGACCGAGCTGGCCAATGGGGTATTCTATACCATGTGACATCATGCTCAGTATAAAAACCAGGTGTGTAGGGGGGCTCGCCCCCATTCGTGACACGCGGTCAGCGGTCAGTTGTGTTGTGCATTGCCTGCTTTGTGTATTCTGTTATTGTTGTTGTTCTCATTGTTATTATTACTGTTCTACTTAGTTTTATTTCAATTATTAAACTGTTTTTATCTCAACCCGGGAGCTTTCCTACTTGTGCCCTCCCGATTCTCTCCCCATCCCACCGGGGGCGGGGGGGGGGTGATCGAGCGACTGTGTGGAGTTTATTTTTGCTGGCTGGGGCTAAACCAAGACAGTCCTTTTTGGCGCCCAACGTGGGGCTCGAAGGGTTGAGATAACAACAGATTATTTAGAGCATATTAAGGAATTTATATCTGGTAACATATTAATTTGTTCTGCACCATGCTCTTGTTTTTACTGTACCTGTTAAAAATTGGAGTTGGGTTTTGTAGTCTGTTGTGCTCTGCAGTGATTAATGATGTTTTGCCTGGGAGATTTGTTACTAAAACGCTGGCATTGGGGGTTATTTGGTATTTGGGATTCGTAATGAAGCTGTTTCTGCATTTCGGGTACCACCTCATGGAGACCATTAGCAATTATACCTTTTCCTCTGAGAGATTTTTTATGGAGGAAATAGAGAATGGCACCCTCGCTACCTTTCTCTATGATGTCATCTCCTTTGTTAAAATAACTTGTCAGTACCTTGAACATCCCTGGGTAGTTAAGATACATCTCTTGGTACTCCTTGGGAATATTGTTGTGGTTTTATCCAAGGTTAGTAAGCAATTTAAGAATGTCATCCGGAGATCTGCCCCAAGGCTGGATAGTTATGAGTGGCAGGGCGAGTGGGGTAGCATGGGCAAATGCCTAGGGCGATGGGCACCCCCAGTGTTCTGGAACTTTACCCCTGAACAAGTGAAGAACCCTGAAAAATTAGTAGAATATTTGGAAGAAGTATGCTGTCACCCTGGCCATTCTAGGGAGACACAAATCACTACAATGTGCTGGGGCCTGGCCCACGCCTACCGAGCCCTGTTTAACACCACTCAGAACCCCCAAGGGGAAGGAAACGTTTCTGCAGCTGATGACAAAGCAACAGGCCCTGTGGCTAGTCCACCCGCCACGGCAAGCACAGTGGCTACCCCACCCTCCACGGCAGGCGGGGCAGCTACTCTGCCCCCTGCGACAGAGAACCAACCCATGCCGGTATCAGTCGCCCCTATACAAAAAAGAAAATGCACAAGAAAATCAGCTCATTTAGTAAGGGATGAAGATGAACCAGGGCCATCACGAGAACAGGAAGAGGAGGAGGCAGAACCCATAAATGAGGTGGTAACCACTCAATCCCTATCTCTGGGTGAGCTGCGAGATATGCGAAAAGACTTCAGCCATTGTCCAGGTGAGCACACTGTCACCTGGCTGCTCCGATGCTGGGATAACGGGGCCAGTAGCCTGGAATTAGAGGGTAGGGAAGCCAAGCAGCTGGGATCCCTATCTAGGGAAGGGGGCATCGACAAAGTGATTGGACAAGGGGCACAAGGCCTCAGCCTCTGGAGGCGACTTCTGTCAGGTGTGAAGGAAAGGTATCCCTTCAAGGAAGATGTTATATGCCACTCAGGCAAGTGGACCACCATGGAGAGAGGTATAAAGTACCTGAGAGAATTAGCTGTGCTGGAGGTGATTTATGATGACCTGAACAACGAGCAGTTATCCAAAGACCCAGATGAAGTCAAATGCACCCGACCCATGTGGCGGAAGTTTGCACGGAGCGCACCAGCGTCACATGCAAACTCATTGGCAATAATGACCTGGAGAGATGGAGAGGAACAAACAGTGGATGAACTGGCTGGCCAACTCCGGCAATATGAAGAAAACCTCTCTTCCTCCCTACGGGCCTGTGTCTCTGCTGTGGAGAAACTGTCCTGGGAGGTCTCGCAACTCAAAGAGGATATGTCTTGCTCCCCACCTGCACGGGCCAGTGTCTCAGCCATTAGGACAAGCGTCCCTCTGCTCGAGAGAGGAGACATCGTGGGTACACACCTCGGGGCACCCTGTGGTTTTACCTGCGTGACCACGGAGAGGGCATGAGGAAGTGGGATGGAAAGCCTACCTCAGTCTTACAGGCACGGGTACATGAGTTGCAAGGGAAAACAACCACAAAAGGGGGTTCTTCCAGGAAAACTGCTCTCTAGTCTGCAGTGAGTTCCCCAGACAGAGTAGAAGGGTGATTCCACTTCCGACCTTAACAAAGAGACTTCTGACTCATACTTAGAAGAAGTGGATAGCGAATATGATGACCAGGACTAGAGGGGCCCTGCCTCCAGCCAGGTGGAGGAAAGGGACAACCAGGTTTACTGGACTGTGTGGATTTGATGGCCTGGCACATCAGATCCACAAGAATATAAGGCTCTCGTAGACACCGGTGTGCAGTGTACCTTGATGCCATCAAGCCTTGGCATAGACTACCTCAAGAGAGGGTATTTCAAGGACCCAAAAGGGTGTCAGTGGGCTTTTGGTATAGCTGCCCTGGAGACGGAGGAAATTAAACAGCTGTCCACCTTGCCTGGTCTCTCGGAGGACCCTTCTGTTGTGGGGTTGTTGAAGGCCAAGAACAACAGGTACCAATTGCTACCACAACAGTGCACCGGCGGCAAAATCGCACCAGCCGAGACTCCCTGATCCCCATCCATGAGCTGATTTGTCGACTGGAGAGCCAAGGCGTGATCAGCAAGACTCGCTCACCCTTCAACAGTCCCATATGGCCAGTGCGAAAGTCCAATGGAGAGTGGAGACTAACAGTAGACTACCGTGGCCTGAACAAAGTCACGCCACCACTGAGTGCTGCCATGCCGGACATGCTAGAACTTCAATATGAACTGGAGTCAAAAGCAGCCAAGTGGTACGCCACCATTGATATCGCTAATGCATTCTTCTCCATCCCTTTGGCGGCAGAGTGCAGGCCACAGTTTGCTTTCACTTGGAGGGGTGTCCAGTACACCTGGAACAGACTGCCCCAGGGATGGAAACACAGCCCTACCATTTGCCATGGACTGATCCACACCGCACTGGAACAGGGTGAGGCTCCAGAACACCTGCAATACATTGATGACATCATCGTGTGGGGCGACACAGCAGAGGAAGTTTTTGAGAAAGGGGAGAGAATAGTCCAAATCCTTCTAAAGGTCGGTTTTGCCATAAAACAAAGTAAGGTCAAGGGACCTGCACAGGAGATCCAGTTTTTAGGAATAAAATGGCAAGATGGACGTCGTCAGATCCCAACAGATGTGATCAATAAAATAACAGCCATGTCTCCACCAACTAACAAAAAGGAAACGCAAGGTTTCTTAGGCGTTGTGGGTTTTTGGAGAATGCATATTCCAAATTACAGTCAGATCGTAAGCCCTCTCT
The DNA here is from genome assembly GCF_964195595.1 of Calonectris borealis. Taxonomy (NCBI): domain Eukaryota; kingdom Metazoa; phylum Chordata; class Aves; order Procellariiformes; family Procellariidae; genus Calonectris; species Calonectris borealis. The sequence goes on along the minus strand of NC_134352.1, from coordinate 26,355,070 downwards.
ATCACGTGACCAGGAAGAAGAACAACTTCAAATGGGGCCCTGAGCAGCAACAAGCCTTTGAACAAATTAAACAGGAGATAGTTCATGCAGTAGCCCTCAGGCCAGTCCGGGCAGGACAAGATGTGAAGAATGTGCTCTACACCGCAGCCGGGGAGAATGGTCCTACCTGGAGCCTCTGGCAGAAAGCACCAGGGGAGACTTGAGGGCGACCCTTAGGGTTCTGGAGTCGGGGATACAGAGGATCCGAGGCCCACTACACTCCAACTGAGAAAGAGATATTGGCAGCATATGAAGGGGTTCAAGCTGCTTTGGAAGTGGTTGGTACTGAAGCACAGCTCCTCCTGGCACCCCGACTGCCGGTGCTGGGCTGGATGTTCAAAGGAAGGGTCCCCTCTACACATCATGCAACTGATGCTACGTGGAGTAAGTGGGTCGCGCTGATCACACAACGGGCCCGAATAGGAAACCCCAATTACCCAGGAATCTCGGAAGTGATCACGAACTGGCCAGAAGGCAAAGATTTTGGAATATCGCCAGAGGAGGAGGTGACACGTGCTGAAGAGGCCCCACTGTATAACAAACTACCAGAAAACGAGAAGCAATATGCCCTGTTCACTGATGGGTCCTGTCGCCTTGTGGGAAAACATCAGAGATGGAAGGCTATGATATAGAGTCCTATATGCCAAGTTGCAGAAACTGCTGAAGGAGAAGGTGAATCGAGTCAGTTTGCAGAGGTGAAAGCCACCCAGCTGGCCTTGGACATTGCAGAATGAGAAAAATGGCCAGTACTTTATCTCTATACTGACTCATGGATGGTGGCAAATGCCCTATGGGGGTGGCTGCAGCAGTGGAAGCAGAACAACTGGCAGCGCAGAGGTAAACCCATCTGGGCTGCCGCATTGTGGCAAGATATTGCTGCCCGGGTAGAGAACCTGACTGTAAAAGTACATCACGTAGATGTTCACGTACCCAAGAGTCAGGCCAGTGAAGAGCACCAAAACAACCAGCATGTGGATCAGGCTGCTAAGATTGAAGTAGCTCAGGTAGATCTGGACTGGCAACATAAAGGTGAATTATTTATAGCTCGGTGGGCCCATGACACTTCAGGCCACCAAGGGAGAGATGCAACATATAGATGGGCTCGTGATCGAGGGGTGGATTTAACCATGGACGCTATTGCACAAGTTATCCACGAATGTTAAACATGCGCTGCAATCAAGCAAGCCAAGCGAGTAAAGCCTCTTTGGTATGGAGGACGATGGTTGAAGTATAAATATGGGGAGGCCTGGCAGATTGATTATATCACGCTCCCACAAACCCGCCACGGCAAGCGCTATGTGCTCACCATGGTAGAAGTAACCACAGGATGGCTGGAAACATATCCTGTGCCCCATGCCACTGCCCGGAACACCATTCTGGGCCTTGAAAAACAAGTCCTATGGCGACATGGCACCCCAGAAAGAATTGAGTCAGACAATGGGACTCACTTCCGAAACACCCTCATAGACACCTGGGCCAAAGAGCATGGCATTGAGTGGGTCTATCACATCCCCTACCATGCACCAGCCTCCGGAAAAATTGAACGATACAACGGGCTGTTAAAGACAACACTGAGAGCAATGGGTGGTGGGACATTCAAGCATTGGGACACACATTTAGCAAAGGCCACCTGTTTAGTCAACACTAGGGGATCTTTCAATCGAGCTGGCCCTGCCCAATCCAAACCCTTACGTGCTGAAGAGGGGGATAAAGTTCCTGTCATGTATATGAGAAATATGCTGGGGAAGACGGTCTGGGTTGCTCCTGCCTCTGGCAAGGGAAAACCCATCCATGGGATTGCTTTTGCTCAAGGACCTGGGTGCACTTGGTGGGAGATGAGAAAGGACGGGCAAGTCTGGTGTGTACCTCAAGGGGATTTAATTTTGGGTGAAAATAGCCAATGAACTGAATTGTACGATGTTAGTTATTACATAGTACTGTATGTCATCACTTCTATGGTTACCATATGCCATATTAACAGTATTACAGTAAGAATCACCCAGATTAATGTAGGATGAACTCCGATGAAACTGAGCAAGGTGCAACAATGATAGAACCGGACGAGCGCCCAGAACCGGCCTCCGCATGCAACAGTCCAACACCACACACCACCTCTCCTGCCCTGCAAGACTGTTATGACAGATGGAACCCGAAGTCATGGACTACATGAACTCAACGGACGTTTTAGAGGGATGGCCCATGGACTAAGGGAATGATATCCCTGTGTGTGTATATATTAAAAGGTAGGGAAAAGTAGCGGTGACTAACTGGAGTGTATGGGAAAAAGTGACACCTGGGCATGATGTAGATGGTATAGAATAAGGGGTGGATATTGTCCTGGTTCCAGCTGGGACAGGGTTAACTTTCTTCCCAGTAGCTTGAGGGGTGTGCTGTGTTTTGGGTTCGGTGTGAAAGGAGCGTTGATGGCCCATTGATGCTTTGGTTGTTGCTGGGTGTTGGTTGCACCGGGAGGGGGGAGCACAGCTGGGGTGGTTGACCGAGCTGGCCAATGGGGTATTCTATACCATGTGACATCATGCTCAGTATAAAAACCAGGTGTGTGGGGGGGGGCTCACCCCCCGTTCGTGACACGCGGTCAGGGGTCGGCGGTCGGTTGTGTTGTGCATTGCCTGCTTTGTGTATTCTGTTATTGTTGTTGTTCTCACTGTTATTATTACTGTTCTACTTAGTTTTATTTCAATTATTAAACTGTTTTTATCTCAACCCGGGAGCTTTCCTACTTGTGCCCTCCCGATTCTCTCCCAATCCCACCGGGGGCGCGGGGGGATGATTGAGCGGCTGTGTGGAGTTTATTTTTGCTGGCTGGGGTTAAACCATGACAGCAGGGCTCATTGAAAGAGCTTTAAACCAGATTTGAAGGGGGAAAGAAATAAAACTAGGCTTGCTAGAGATAAGTTTTGGGGCAGAACACCAATGTTTGGGGGACGGTGTGCTGGTGAGGTCCCTCGACTTGCTCCACGATATGCTGAGTACACTGGAGCACATTTAAAATGCCCCTATACTAATGCGCGCAGCATCTTAGCCATCTCAGTGGAGGCAGGGGATAGAGATTCATGTGGCAGCAAAAGGTGCAAGGGTTGTTGATATGTTAGAAATCATGGAGGCGCCTGAGAACAGTCACATAAGAATTAGGGCTTCTCCCCTAAAAAAGGTGGTGGGATCAATTGCCGAACTGAAGTGCATTTACACCAATGCACACAGCATGGGCAACAAACAAGAGGAGTTGGCAGCCATTGTGCAGCTGGAAAACTCTGATGTAATTGTAATCATGGAAATATGGTGGGATGACTCACACAACTGAAGTGCTGCAATGGATGGCTATCAACTCTTCAGAAGGGGTAGTCAAGGAAGGACAGGTGGTGGGGTATCCCTGTATGTTAGGAAGTGTTTTGGTTGTCTAGATCTTGACAATGATGATGAAAAGGTAGAGTGTTTATGGGTAAGAGTCAGGGGAAAGGCCAACAAGACAGATATCACGGTGGGAGTCATGTTATAGCCCACCCAACCAGGATGAAGAGACAGATGAAATACTGTATAAGTAGCTGGGAGAAGTCTCAAGGTCATTAGCCCTTGTTCTCATGGGGGATTTCAATTTACCAGATGTCAGCTGGAAATAAAATACAGCGGAGAGGAAACAGTCTAGAAGATTCCTGGAGTGTGTGGAAGATACTTCCTGACATAGTTGGTGAGGGAGCCAACAAGGGAAAGCACCCCACTGGACCTGTTGTTTGCGAACAGAGAAGGACTTGTGGGTGATGTGATTGTTGGAAGCCGTCTTGGGCACAGACATCATAAAATTATAGTTTTCCGTTTTCAGAGAATAAGGAGGGTGGTTAGCAGAAGGACTGCCTTGGAATTCTGGGCAGACTTTGGCCTATTTAGGGGCCTGGCTGACAATCCCTTGGGACTTGAGGTCTTGAAGGGCAAAGGAGTCTAATGAAATCTTGAAGGTGCAGGAGCAGGCCGTCCCCATGTGCTGAAGTACGAGTCAGTGGGGAAGAAGACAGACCTGGCTGAACAGGCCTTAGCTGGAACTCAGGAATAAAAAAAGAGGGTTTATGACCTTTGGAAGAAGGGGCAGGCAACTCAGGAGGATTACTAAGATGTTGTGAGGTTATGCAGCGAGAAAATTAGAAGGGCCAAAGCCCAACTAGAACTTAATTTGGCTACTGCAGTAAAAGACAATAAAAAATGTTTCTATAAATACATTAACAACAAAAGGAGGGCTAAGGAGAGTCTCCATCCTTTATTGGATGCAGGGTGGAAACACAGTGACGATGAGGAGAAGGTTGAGGTACTTAATGCCTTCTTTGACTCAGTCTTTAATAGTCAGACCAGTTATCCTCAGGCTACCCAGCCCCCCTGAGCTGGAAGACAGAGACAGGGAGCAGAATGATGCCCCCATAATCCAAGGGGAAATGGTTAGCAACCTGTTACACCACTTAAACATACAGAAGTATATGGGGCTGGATGCGATCCAACCAAGGGTACTGAGGGAGCTGGTGAAAGTGCTCACCAAGCCACTTTCAATCATTTATCAGCAATCCTGGCAAACCTGGGAGATCCCAGTTGTCTGGAGGATAGCAAATGTGATGCCCATCTACAAGAAGGGCTGGAAGGAGGATCCAGGGAATTACAGGCCTGTTAGTCTGACCTTGGTGCCAGGGAAGGTTATGGAGAAGATCATCTTGAGTGCCATCACATGGCACATACAGGACAACCAAGTGATGAGGCCCAGTCAGCCTGGGTTTATGAAACGCAGGTCCTGCTTGATTAACCTGATCTCCTTCTATGACAAGATGACCCACTTAGTGGATTAGGGAAAGGCTGTGAATGTTATTTACCTGGACTTTAGCAAAGCCTTTGACACAGTTTCCCACAGCTGGAGTTTCTCCTGGAGAAACTGGCTGCTCATGTCTTGAACAGGTGCACTCTTCCCTGGGTAAAACACTGGCTGGGTAGCCGAGCCCAGAGAGTTGTGGTGAATGGAGTAAAATCCAGTTGGCGGCCAGGGACAAGTGGTGTTCCCCAGGGTTCAGTACTGTGGCCAGTTCTGTTCAATATCTTTATCAATGATCTGGGTGAGGGGATTGAGTGCACCCTCAGTAAGTTTGCAGATGACACCAAGTTGGGCGGGAGTGTTGATCTGCTCGAGGGTAGGAGGGCTCTGCAGAGGGACCTGGACAGGCTGGATCAATGGGCTGAGGCCCAACAAGGTAAGTGCTGGGTCCTGCACTTGGGTTGTAACAAACTCATGCAACGCTACAGGCTTGGGGAAGAGTGGCTGGAAAGCTGCCCAGAGGAAAAGGACCTGGGGGTGCTGGTTGACAGCCGGCTGAACATGAGCCGGCAGTGCGCCCAGGTGGTCAAGAAGGCCAATAGCATCCTGGCCTGCATCAGAAATAGTGTGGCCAGCAGGAGCAGGGAGGTGATCGTGCCCCTGTACTCGGCACTGGTGAGGCTGCACCTCGAATACTGTGTTCAGTTTTGGGCCCCTCACTACAAGAAGGACATTGAGGTGCTGGAGCATATCCAAAGAAGGGCAACGAAGCTGGTGAAGGGTCTAGAGAACAAGTCCTGTGAGGAGCAGCTGAGAGAAGTGGGATTCTTTAGTCTGGAGAAAAGGAAGCTGAGGGGAGACTCATCGCGCTTTACAACTACCTGAAAGGAGGTTGTAGCGAGGGTGTTGGTCTCTTCTCCCAAGTAACTAGTGGTAGGGCAAGAGGAAATGGCCTCAAGTTGTGCCAGAGGAGGTTTAGATTGTATATTAGGAAAAATTTCTTCACCGAAAGGGTTGTCAAGCCTTGGAACAGGCTGCTTGGGGAAGTGGTTGAGTCACCATCCCTGGAGGTATTTAAAAGTTGTGTAGACGTAGCACTTGGGGACATGGTTTAATGGTGGACTTAGCAGTGTTATGTTTACGGTTGGACTCAATGATTTTAATGTTCTTTTCCTAAATGATTCTATGATTCTATAACCCTATAGACATGTCCTCAGAGCATTTTCATTATTTCCTTGATGACCTTCCTAAGCAACCTAGTTGATATATGTTCATAATATTGCTTTCTGTCATGTATAGCATAGAGGTGGATCTTTGGTACATCTTCGAGGATCTAGGAACACAGGTCTATATCTTCTATGATAAGAAGTTCATTTTCAAAGTCTAAAACATGAATGCAAAATGAAAAGACAGAAATCTTTTCTGAAGTCTATAAAATCCAAACCCCAAATCTATAAATGTACTAGATTTGTTTCTCTACAATCTAAGACCTATTCATAATGTAATTCTAAAATAAAGCCAAAATTTACTTCAGTCTCCTTTAGCTGCTGAAGTAATGTAATAGGAAAACAGTCAATTTTAATTTGTATCAAAATTATATATAATGGGAGAGAATTAGAGAATGTTATTAAAGCTCATCAAAAATAAGTCATGTTAGCTCTGCAAGATTTAAAAAAATAATGTTACTTTAAAAAATATTTCCAATATTTTTTGTATGAAAAAGAGCTTTGGCTTTGCAAATACAGGGTTTTTTAAAAATTCTTTTCCTTCTGATATATTCTTTTTGTGCAATAGCTTTTCAGCTTTCCGGTATCTCTGAGAGTTATCAATATATTTCATTAAATGTTTGTGTTATTTTCTAACTATAGATAACTCTGATGGGACAATTTCTAACATTCTTTAATGTGTTTGGTGGTTTTTTTTTCCTTTTTTTCTTTTTTTTTTTTTTTTAACACAAATATTTGCCTTAAAATAAGAATGATAAAAATACTGGTATTTTAACAGAAGTACTTCAGGCTTTGAATAACTCAAAAAAAGTATATATCATACTAAAGTTTATGCATTTCATATTAAATACCACACATAGGGAAGGCAGGCTATGTCCAACTCATAGGAGTACAGAACTCTGTGCTTCCACCGTGGTCCCTGACTGATAACTGAACATAAGCTGGGCAGAGTGGCACAATCGCAGGACAAAGCAACAAAATAATTCAAAGGTGGCTTAAATACACCTAGGCAAGCTCTTGCTCTTGTGGCCAGGGAACTATGCTGTTGATTTAAGAATAACTAAAATGAAAAATAAAGGCAGACCCACAGAATTTGTTAACCCACATTTTAAAATCCTCTAAAATATAAGAGGAAAGTTATGGATCATGTAGTACCTGTGATTGAGCAAACCCATTTAAAAAAGGAGTGTTTCTTTAAATACACATGTATACCAGAAAACAGCAAATGCTCAAGCTGTCAATTTTATAGATGATAATCAGAAAATTACATTATTTGGAGGTGCTGGAAAGAGGTAGACAAAGGATGTTAGCTAATATTTGACACTGAAAGAAAAGTTATCGTGTGGTCCTTGATCATAGTTTAACTTTAAATGTACTTAGTACACATTTTGTAAGTTGTGTTGTTTAGATGCTCTTTGAAAAAGCAGACTAAATTTTCAGTACCCTTGGTGATAGTAAATAATGGGGACTTCAGCCTTTCTGGAATGACATAACAGAATTTTTTCCTACATTTTTTAACACTTCATAAAGGTCAACCATTCCTTTTAGGGACAGTTAAAATTTTATTTTAATTGAAAATGTGAGTATTATTTTCATATTCACATGCCATAAATTTACTTTACTCTTTTTGGCCCTTTATTCAATTCCATAACAAAAGTATGTTGTAGGAAACATTGCATCAGTTTTATACATCGTTTATCATAGTTCAGACCTTCCCTGCTGTAAGTTCATGGAGAAAGCAGGCATTAGGGTCTGGGATAACAGGTTTATGTCCATGTGCATGGAGAACCCAGAGGCATGAGGCAGTGATGGGGTGAGTGCCAGCCACCAAAGACAAACACCACAGAGGCATGTGTATCTGTGGTGGCAGCAGCTGGAGAGACTTGAGTGTGTGTGTATGGGTATGCATGCCAGTGTGATATTGCTAGTGAACAGGAGGCTGAAGGAGATGGCAAGTAGGATGATAGGCTGAGGAATTAGAGTCAAAGTGGCCATAAGTCTGGGCTGGGTACTGGAAACACCAGGGGTTCTGAGAGATGGCTACTGGAGAGATCAGGAGTCCAAGCCAGCACCTGGAGCAGTCACAGGGACTCATGGTAGACTACTGGCGAGGCCATTGGGCTGGACCAGCCAGCAGAGAGATCTGTCTTGCATGTGTATCTTTGTGCATGAGGCCACTGGGAGATCAGGGAATCCAAGGGCCAGCTACTGGTTAGACTGCGTGTACAAAGTCAGTCACTAGTGGGATCTGTGTGTGTGTGTGAGTGTGTGTGTGAGTGCATGTCAGTATGTGAGTGCCTCTCGTGCGCAGGGACCAGCTGCTGGGCAGAGTGGGGATCCAATGGGTGGTTGCTGGGTAGACTGTCTGGGTCAGTTACTGAAGAGATCCGTACTGAATATAGGTACACTATTGTATATTTTTTCTACTTACAGGCTTTGGTCCTGAGCAGCCAGAAAGGAGAACAGGATGAGGCTGTTGACATTATCTGTACTTGCGTGAGAGCAGTGTTTTTGTTTTCTGTGTGTTTCTCTGTGTGACTGGCCATGTACATACGCATATATGTATTATACATATGTGCACATGTGTGCCTACCGGGAATACATGCTCAGAAATGCTAATAGCTGGACTTAGGGACATAAAGCTGCAACTGCCTGACCTCTTTTGCGCTACTGGGTTTGGCAACTCCCAGAATCAAGAACTTTGTGAATGCTTGGATAACACTGTAAATGCAACCACCATCACTTGTTTATTAGCCTATGTGGAATTTCAATGGCATTACACCTACAGGTTTGTTACATCTGCAAACATTCACTTTTTTTTGTCATAAAAAGATTCATATACCAATTGAAAAGTATACTTTGGAGTCTGAAAATTAAGCATGTTGCTACTGTTCATAGTTCTAAGTGAGGCATTGTAGTGATCAACACATAACCTCTCGTGTAAATTTTAGAAATACACTGTACAGTTAAAGGAATTGTTACAGCTTTACAGATGAGGGGATCAGGGTAATTGCAGTGTGGTCAGAAGAGAGAGAAGCTAGAAAGCTATTTCTACCTCTCCTACTGCCCCATTCATCAAATTATGAGTCGTTATCCTAAAATGTTTGCACATTGCCTTAAACTGAGGCTGACAGCCACCAAGTCCTTGATCTCAGCTGGTGCCTCCAAATGTCTGTCTATAATAACAGGTAATAATTAAACTAAAGGAAAAGGCCTCAAGAAATACAGGTAAATGGTTACTAACTAGTACACAGAATACTGATATATGCTTTCTAAGTATAAATATATGCTTACTACTGACCATAGAGCCTATTTTTCTTGCAGCTGCACAAGTCCCTCTAGAATTGGTAGACTTGTCACAACTTAGAATACTCTCTTCATAAGGCCAGAAAATAAATTACACTTTCCTCAATTATATTCTACAATGCCACAGAAATATACCTCATCTATTAAGGAGGTATAATGTCAGGATGTAGGGAAAGGTACAGTTTTGATAGAGGGTCAGAAAGCATGAAAGAAAGTAATGACACTTCATAAGCTTGACTAGTCATCCAAAACCGAGCAATATCAGACCACTAAACTCAAGAAGTTAACAGTAAGATATTTTCCTCTCCCTCTGTAAGCAAACTTGCCAGTTTAACATTGGCTACAAATTCTGAAGGAAATTTTTGTTCTAAACCAGTAATACAACAAAGAAGATAGATAAGTGAGAAATAAAAATGAAAAACCAAAACAAACAAAACAAAACCCTAAATAAACAGAAATAGGAGCATTTTTCCTTATGAATTTTAAATAGGAAATTTCTTGTTCCAACTCACCCTATAGATTCTATGGAGAATCTGGGTCTCAATTCCTATAAACATGAAACAACTCTTGAAAGATGCTGTGCAGTCTCCTGATGATTGCACTGCCACTTCAGTGCTTGTGATTATTTTTATTAGCAGAATGGGCTTTACTCAGTAAGAAAAAAGATATTTGGTTCCTTACTGAACAAAGGATGTTTCTGTTTCAGCAGTATTGTCTTATGAATAGGTACAGGCAGGGGAATGTCTTGAGTATCTTCTCTGTGTGCATTAGTAGTTTTAACATTTCTTCCTTTCCAAGTAATCCAGTTTACAACTGTAGAAATACACAGATAAGAAACTGTATATTCCTGACATAGTCCTTAATTTTTTCTGTTCTTGTGTTGTTATATCTTGACATGCAAAATAAAATTAAAAATCTAAACATTACAAAATAATCATGCAATACAAATCAGAATATCTAACTGTTATAACAGTCATGTAATTAATGCTTATCAAATGCCTGAATATCTAAAGAGTTATTTCGTAACATAAACTACACTGCTTTAAATATTAGATCTATTATGCCCAGATAGCTGGAATATTTCAACTCTCAGTTAATAATTTTCCTGGAGCCAATTTGGGAGCCATTTACTATTGCCCAGTAACATACAGTTTTAGTGAGGAACAAGTATCAAAGTGTCTGACAGGTGCTTCTAGTTAGAAATCTGGACCCTTACATGAAGTTTATTCCTGTCAGTACTACCTAGCTCTGTTATAAAAGGTGTCTTCCATAGGTACACCAGATGACAAACATGGGATCTCCTCTGCACATGACCTGTAGGTTATGTAAACCTTTTATTGATCCAACTAAGGAGTATTAGCCTAAGTTGCAACAGCTAGTTTTGCCCTAGAGCTTCCTTGCCAGTCAAGTTTCATGAGTGGTGGTTGAAACAGTGAAATAGCAATGGAAGACACCACTGCCAGGTATAAGGCCTGGGTCTGAAGAGAGCTGTGAGCACAAGGTGTAAAGACTTGCACTGATGAGCTAGAAGTCATATGGGATTGTGACAGACCAAGATCTGTACAAGTTCTTCAGCAGCTCCTGTGGAGGGGAACACTGCAACAAATAAATTGCGTTAAATGCACATTTATGCTGTGGACAGAGAAGTTAATAAGTTTTAACATTTGCCCACACTATAAACAATGTTAGATAGCCAGAGTTTTCCTCTAGCTATTTTTGTTGCCCTAATTTTTCTAATATCAGTATGAGATAGCTGATAAGCATGCTAATAAATGACCTGTGCCTAGAATGTCCTTAAAATATTTTTTATATAATGCATTTTAATATAAAACCTATGTCAAGATACAGACATTAAGAGATTTTCATTCAACCTTTAAAAAATAAATAGTGTAGTGTAATGAAAGTCTAATTAGTACACTGATGCTATAAAATGTAATGATCTCTGGAGGAGATGAGGATCCTAATCCAACATATGACAGTATGGCATATTAAATGAAGTAATTGAAAGTCACTCACAGCTTCCTCAATGCTAGCAATTCTTTATAAAGATAATTTACATATTCTACTCCTGGACAAACACTATTGCCTGCAAAAAATAAAGGGTTTTGGGGGTTTTATTGTTTGTTTTCTAATGATTGACAGAAGTGTGTTTTTATATAAGTTTTAATCACTAGAATCCCATTGCCATGTATTACATCCTTTACTTCTTAGACAATACTTCCAAATAAACAGATGTAAGGGTATTAAGTCTCCCTGAATTAAGGGCTATTACAGATAAAGCCTACCATAGTTCTGAATATTTTAGTTTACTCTTTTTTTTTTTAATCATTTGTGTTAGAAAAAAGAGAAATACTTAAAGAATTCATCATTTCCTATAGCTTATTCCCAAATCCAAATTCTTTATTAGCCTCAATTTTCTAGAAATGAAAATAATTTCCATAGCAACCAGCTATGGAACATCACTAAATACAAGCTCATAGGGAACTGGTAAATGAAACTAAAATCCTCTTTCCAGACACTTGTACTTCATAAAGCAGAGTAAAAGAGAAGAAAAGTAAGAAGAAAAAAAAGCCTTGTATCACCATCATTCAGACTTATTTTTTCATTCATTCCTTTTTTCAGCACATACCATAAATAGCCACCAATCATTGTGATATCTTAATGCTATGTTCTCTTATCTTTGGTTGCTAAAAACAGGATAATGATCAGAATATACATATTTTTATGCATTTAGAAATTGAAAACAGAACAGTAATTGATATATAGATGATTTACGTCTTTTGCATCCTTCTTTGCTGCACCGTGCTACCAAAATCACTAACAATATTGTTACCATAGCAACTACACATCAAATGAAATTTATGCTTTATTCCTACCAAATAGAAAGTGCACTTTATACATCAATATGTCATGTGAATTTTTATATTTATCACAGAATGAATATATGGATTGCAAGGAGCAGAAAAACAGACACATTTTCTCTCCAAATGGCAAATGATGGTTTTGAATAAACTAAATTGAACTTTATTAACAATTTTTACTATTTTTCCATTTGAAAATTTCAACATTATTGACTGAAAGGAAATGAAAGAGATGAAAGATAATTTGTTTGATGAGCAAAGCAAAAGAGAATCCTGAACTCTATGAGAAATTATAGCTGCCTGCTGATTTACCACTGTGTTATGGTGAGAACCAAAAGGCAATGATGACATACACTTTGCTGAAAACTTTTGGTCGTTCAATAGTTTAAATACTAGGTCTCAGGTAGCATTTGCCTACTCATTTTCACCCTTAGTACCAAGTGATTTTTACTTGCTGCTGATTTCACAGGTATGGTAGCTTATTTAATAGTGAATATGTGGACAAATTTGCACTTTGTTCTACAGAATTAGACAGAATCTACATTTGAGTATGGCTCTCCCCCAGAAGTCATGCCATATCAAACACAAAAAGTCTTGACACTTAACATTTACGGGTACTATGTTTCCCTACGTAAATATCTTGCCATTTGTATTTAAGTTGTCCAGCCAGCTCCTAGCCACAGTCAGCCAGCCTCCGCCAAAAAGTTATTTACAAGAGAAGGCAGAGTGGTTTGTTATTTTGCAGTGCAAAGAGAGCAAGAAAAAGCTGCAAAACCAAAATAGCTTCACATTTTTGGACTTTATGTGTAACTGTGTTTACATTTTTCTATCAGCTCCCCTAATAGAGTATGAACATTTAATGTGCAACGGTGCACAAGACTTTTCTTTTTGAATGTAGGCACCTAAAAATGAACCAGGCTCTTTCTTATATAGACTCATGTTATAACTTATATACAGACTTATTATAACTTATATACACTTATATATACTCCTTATATAGGGAGTATGCATCTTAGTAAATATGACAGTTACTAAGCAGTAAGCTTCTACTATCGTGTTAGAGCAGTATCAAAGAGACTGTACGAAGTTATGCTGGAGCATATTTTCTTTTGAAAAATGCTGATGGACTACCGGTGAAAGATTTCACGGAACTGTCTTCTTTCCACACACTTTCTGAGACATTCAAGCTGATTTTGCTTCTGAACCCAGATTAATACTAACAGTCTGCCTAAGCATGGCAAACAGCCCACCAAAGGAGGGTGAATCCACCAGATGCACCAGGGTGGCCTTAAACTCTGTAGTTCCCCTTTGCAAAGCTCAGCACCCACAAGCTCAGTTTGGTGACTGCTCCTACTCAGAAATTTGTAGGAATGAAACACACAGAAATCACTCACTTTGGAACATAAGCTTGTAGAGTTTGAGTAAGTGTATTTTGATTTGGGAAAACCCACATGTTAGTGTTCCTGAGAGAATAACATCAAAATTTCTTTTTTTTAGGTAATTTTGCAGAACTGTGGCTTTAGCAGAAAGGTAGATAATATTTTTTTTTTTAAATTTTACTTTCTTATTGGGTAGAAAATTTAACTTTTAATGATACAATCACTTCAAGCAAGAAAGAATAGTTCATTTCCCAGGCTTTTAAAATATGTGACTCTGACACTTCTGAAAAGAGTGCAAATGGTATAATTATGTGTTTATGGGTTTTTGAGGCTTTTCGAGGCTTTTCACTGTCTGCTAGGAAACAGAGAAATCAACTTCTGTCCTTTTATTCAGGTTCTGACCTTCCATTTTAAAAATGTGTCTAACATTTATGATCATAAAGGAAACATCAGCATATCACTGATGAGGCATCTGCTTAAACTTGTAGGGAGGCATAAAAAGTACTTATGAAAAGCAGCTACGAAATGTATGAAATTTTCTGTTTGTTTCAGTTAAATGATTTCATGCATATTTCCAGTGATGGTAATTGAAATGTCAACACTGTTAATCTCATTTGAAAAAAGTCAGGGGAGGTCTCTTTCACACAGCTGTGAGGTTTTGTCTTGTTTCTGTGCTACAAATGGATTTCTGTTTGGACATACTTGCATATATTTCCTTCTCTCAAAAAATAAATCCAGATAACAGTTGCAGACAATGAGCATATTGAAGTTCATCAGTCAACCATTTTGACAGGGAAATGTGACAGAGGAATTTTACACAACTGCTTTTTTTTTACAGCACAACTGTAATGGTTGAAAAGATCAATGTACCTGGGTAATGTCTTTCTTGACTTTTTTATGTTTGAATGAAGATTTCCTGGTTTAAGGATGCTGATTCATAAGTTTCAAATATTCCATTTCCTGAATTGTTGTCACTGTACCAGTGGACATCCAAGGAAGTTCAGTGTTTCCTATGACCTTTCATTACCAGGCTTTTTACGTTTCAATTCATGTGTAGATATGCAAGCTTCAACAGTGTTACAGAGGACTTTTTTTTGCCTTGGTTCAAGAGCTTTTCTTCTTTCTCATGAATTGGTTGAGAAAACGGTGATTTCACTTAACTTTAAATGCTCATGCCTTAACTTGATAATATAGTAAGTTTTGTAAATTATAAGTCTACAAAATATTTTGCCAAATTACAACAGTGAAATGGATTACTGATTTGCCAAGAAATTTGGCTATCCATGAATTTTTGTGGTTTGCTTCATGTTCTTTATAATGGTTCTGAGGCTTCTCTTTCCCTGGTATTCATTTTATTGACCATTCCCCTTCAAATTACTGTAAAGCAATTACTTTATTTTATTTTCTATTTGCCTAAAATACCTCTAAATACCAATTTAAATACCATTGTTTCTAGTTTTCCCAAAACTATTAGCCAGAAAAGATTTTCAATTTGTTTTAAACTATGCTAAGCAAAGTAGGCTAGCACTTTAATAATTTCTTCTTAAGAGAAGCAGGAGACGGAGGGAAGCACAGACAAGATTTTCTGGATGTATCTTTCCTGACCCTGGCATTCTCAAACAAGTGAAGTTTCCTGGGCTACTAGTTGTTATCCAGTCACAAATTTATCTCCTCCCTTGCTAATGATTTTCACACATCTTCTATTAATAAAGGCTCAAAGGTTCACTTGCAAAATGCTGATTTTTTATATTTCTCCAAGTAGTTCTTGGATAAAAAAAATATGTATAATATACAGTTATTGAATACTTTTAGCAACTGTAAATTGAATTGGAAAGTGTAAACAATCAGGATTGAATCTGTTAATACATGATATGAGCTGTTAAAATTTCAGTTTAGATTTTGCATTTTCCTAGTTTCTTCAGTGGATTGCAATACATCAAGCACAGAAACAAGAATGAACATAAATTTGAGTGAATTCAAAATTTTCACTGCATTTTCAAACTGTCACACACTTTTCATTTATCTTATCTCATTTCCTTGCCCTTGCCCCTGTACAACTGTCCTTCCAAACATTGTATATTTATGCTAGAATAAAGTACTTCTATTCTGAAGGCAAAAATAAATATAATAATTTTTTGAAAATACAATGAGGGAAGATGATGACATTTACATGTGGTTTTTATTAGCTTTCTTCTTTCCCCACTTTCATTTTTAACAAAAGAATGACAATAATTTAAAATAAATGAGTCATACTAGGTCAAAGTTATCTGTATTGCAACTGCACTAGTATCAAAGATGAAACATATAGGTATATAAAAACAGATCCATTGGTACTGTTATTACTTTCCATAGGGGAAGTCTGTTGTTCTGAATATATATACTGAATAACTACTTTCTGTAATTAACCTCAATCATCAATAGTATCATTTAGCATACACTTCACTTTAAACATTTGAAATAAGACTAGTCATATAGCAAAACTCATGCCAAGAAATTTTATGGAGCAGGACCATAAAGAACCCCTAGAGAAGTAGTAAAACAATTAGCTCAAGGAATCACTTGTGTGTGAAAGATAGACAGCTAAATAGTCAGATAGAGAGATAAATCATTTCCTCCTATCTATTTAGCATAGATGCACATATGGAAGATTGCCTTACTCTTCTCCCCACTCCCTCTACTCCTCTGCTGCTACTCCTCCTTTGCTTTATGCTGATCTTTCCTATTGAGCTTTGATCATTTGTCAGAGCTTCCAAAGCTTGTGAAAACTCTCCCTGAAGTGCTTAAGACATCCCACTGCTGACACCACATGTCACTGGCTTAAGCAGTAATTCTGACTTTAAATGCGGAAAAAAGAAGCTAAGAGAAGATAAGAGAAGTGAAGCTAAACTAAGCTGAGCTAAGCTAAGCTCTGTCTATTACTCCCTATTCCTTCAAAAGTTTTTTTGCTGTTTTTCAATGTCTTATATAATTTTTCTGATTAGCCACTTGCTTTTAACACCCCAGAGCTGTGCTTCCAGTTGGCCAACCAGTCTTTGGGTCTCATCGTCTTTGGAGTGATGAAGACAGTGAGTATATGTAAAGGTGCTGACAAACAGATACACGTAACAGGGAAAAACTCCTGGAAAATGTTGCATTGCAAGTAGAGGTTACTGATACCCTTGATGGAAAACAAGGCATAAACTCTAAGGTGTTTGAAATAATACATTTTTCTAAACACCTCTGTGAACAGTAACAGAAAGCACACTAAAATGCTACCGGAATGGATATAATATATATACGTTTATTGAGAAAGGAATGTATCTGAAAGCATGTAATTTACTTCATCTATTAAAGAAAGGGACAAAGAAAGCTTTGAACTATACATGCATGACAGACATGCATTTATGTGATTAACAGCTTCATAGGATAGTGTAAGTTCTAGGAGAGAGTAATTTACCAACAGGTGAAAATTCTGAATGTGATTGACCTTTGGAAAACAAAGAATGTCCTCTTTGGAGGTCACTATAGCTGTAATATGCCTGTAGAGGATGGGAAGAAAGAAGCTGGCTATCATAGGCTGTCTAAGTCATAACAAAACACATTAAAATGTCATTTTGGAAGCCCTTCCTCCTTCTAATGAGTCAATTCCAGAGTACAAAGTATAGTCATTTAGAAGAGAAATGCAAAAATGTTGTAAGGTGCTTATTAAGTTTCAAATAAAAAAAAAAAATGTCTTTAAATGTGAGTCAGGAAAGTCAGGAAAGGTTTATGACATGTATGGTTAAGTGACAAGACTGGTAAAAATCTGCAATTTTGTGTCCCTTATTTCCACAATATAATAAATCACATTTTTATAATTATCTGAAAACCAATCTTGTTTCCTTAAAGTAAGCCAAATGAAACATTAAATCTGTTCAGATCCTTATGCCTAAGTAAACAACATCCATAAAACTGCAACTGAATATCAAGAATTCTTTTATTCATAATAACCACTAATTAGAGTAATGGATTTGATTGTATCTGTCAATAAGCTAGGTAGTAAAGCACACGACTTCCATATCTATTAGTCTCCAATATGTATTAACTAGCCTCAACAGAGCAGTGTAAAAATGGTAGCTTACAAGATATAAAATGCACTTCAGAAAAAACCTGAATAAACAAATGCAATGTAATATTACTCTCATCCCTCTAAATCTAAATTCTAGTGTGCTTTCAGACTTTCAATGCCACAGGCACTTTTTTGAAAGCAAGTGGCATTATACTTATTATACCTTTAAACAATATATTTACAGGAAACACTTTTATCAAAACTCTTCAGAGTTTCAAATCCTTTAAGCACACTAGGTGTAACTCAAGGGAGAAGGTCCATTTGCAGCTCAAATCCCTTTCAGCACAAATACAGTACCTCCTTCTAAACTCTTTTTTAGTTTATTGAACTATGCTTGGCCTGTTAACTTCAAGGTTAACAGCACAGATTATTTAAGAAGTGGCCTACACCTCATGCCTTGCAAAGATAGAAGAAATGTTATTTAAAAGTAGTCATGACATTTTATAAGACTTTCACACTTCAAAGTTTTGATAATACTCAAATAGGAAACAAGAACATTATGTTCTCTCTTTCTTTAAATTCTGTTGTGCAATGGTTGAGATTTTGAAGATCTATATCAAACAATGGATGCAATATGTCAGCTTTGTTAAATACTAGGTAAAATCTAGATCTGCTTAATAATACCTTGTTCTTGTTTATAATTGCCACCATTAGAGATGGTATCTACTTTTCTTTAATTTAAATTTTTGTATTAGGCTACTGCTGTTTTTTAATTGCCAATTTTCAACAAGAGCTAAGTTCAAACCTACGGTTTTACAGATGCAATTTGTTAAGAACTGGCACTTTAAGGTACAGTATTGAAAGATTAGCAGTGAATTATGGCACAGCCTGCACATTAAACCACCAGCTTGCGCAGCAAATGTTACAGACAATCTGCAACCTGAAATATTAATATCTTAGTGCTTCGGAGATTACATTAATTACAGTCACTCTAAGAATGCAATAATTAGACTGTTTTACAGTAGCCACTAAGGTCAGTTTATGCAAGGAATTTTTCACTTGTTACAAAGATCCATGAATATATTAACTGATCACTAACCTGTATTTTCTGCTCAAAGTTGTGTTGTTTTGAAAGGAGTGGTGGGCCTGTGACAGAATGAAGTTCCACTGCTACAAAGTCAGGGATGTTCTCGCACCAGATTTCATCAGAAGTCAATATACAGCCATGAATGCTAATGGGCCTTCCTCATGGCTGGAAAGTCATGTTAACACAAAAAGCTGTGAGAACATGGATGTTACTGGAATGCTGCCAAAGCTGGACATTTTGTATATTGCAAGATGCTTCCAAATGTGGAAGAAAATTTGGGAGTACAAACTGGTCTGCAATTCTGCCCTGCAGTGGGAGCTCAAGTCAACCACCAGCTGTGTTGGTATGTTCATCTGTGGGGAAAGGCAGAAAAAGAACAAAGGAACAATAGCAAACTTGGCTTTTTGATTCTTAATAGTAAAGGAAAGTATTAGTCAGTGCCTGACAAATAGGAAGACAATACCAACCAAGGCAATAAAAGAGTTTAAGTTTTTTAAAGGTTATAACTTGAGTTGAGTGCTTACTGTAAAACATATCCCATGTATATTTATTCAAAAGTGTTTAATGAATTTGTTTTCAGATTCACAGAAGTCAAACATGCCTGTAGAAATTTATCAAGAAAGAATATTTTACAGCAGTTATTGCAAAAGATTTGAACAAATTAGCACTAAAATTTGTATTTTAGTGAATATTTGAATTGGATACTTAAATCTGAAGATAAATACTTACCAATCAACAAAAATAAATGGTTTCCTTATCTGTCCAACTAAAACATTCTACATTATAGAAGCTGGACACTGACAACCAGTTTTTTTCTGAGGACACTAAAGGATTTTTTATTCTTTTTTTTTTTTTTTTAAATTGGAATAGTTACATCTTCCAATCAAGACCCGAACCATCTGATTCAAGGCACTGTATATTATACCTTGGAGTTAACCTGTGTTCTGTAGAAGATTAAGGCTAATAGAATTGATTGTATTGAAAATGCAACTTCAGAATTCTGTATTAGTTTAAAATTAATAGTGCATTCTGTATAACATCACCTCTTCTGTTTCTTTCCTACTGTAGCAGTGTTTATGAACTCCAGGCATTACGAGAATATTTGCACGTGTAATTAGCTATACATAGGAATTAGGAATTTATTACTTTCCTTAAATGTTCAACAAATGTTCTTCTAAAGAATGCACTACAATCATACTTTTCAATTTACATTTTTGCTATATCAAACTCCTGCTGTCCCATCAAGTAGGAAGTCTTGGTCTTATGGTGTGCTGACCCCTCTTTACTGGTGAGAACAGCCTCACTGACATATATTTTAGTAGTAGGATAACCAACTAGAATATAAGTTAAATTAATTATTCAAGGAGATACTAAGCTAACAGCCAAAGATGAACAAAGTAGAGTTCACTTAGCATGAAATCAAGGTGTCAAGAATAAAATTAATCAAGGCACCAAGAAGCTTGAAGAAAATCTTAATTTTCTATATGCCTGTGCCAAGAGTGTAAGTGATAAACAAGAAAAATTAGAACTGCATGTTTATGAGCATACATTTACCTTAATTGGTAGTACTGAAACTTGTAGGATTCATGTTATTGGACTGTTAAAATCGATAAGTTATAAATAGTTATAAATTATATTTTATTATATTATATTATTAATATATAAATTATATTATAAATATATAAAGTTATAAATCACTTATAGATTAAGTGATCAAAAGAGAAGAAGGAGTGGTGTTCTATCTTAAATTTACTAATTAATTCTGAGGCATTGAAAAGTCTGAAGTAAACAATGTTGGATAACTATGCTTTCATGTTATAACACACATGACAAGCACTGGATAAGGTATCTATAGAATGATGCTGCTACTTCTAAAAGTATTCTTCAGTTTTCTAATAGACCGTTGTTTCAGACATATGGGAATTTGACATTAGATATTGTGACAGTTAAAGACAGTATGATCACAGGAAGAAAAATCACTTGGTTAGATGTGCTACACTTGAAATCCAAACTATTAATAAACATGGCTGATACCAAAAAAGAGTTCAGATGTCCAGTCTTAGAAACTATTCTGTGCAGAAACAGGTAGGACGATAAATACTTAAATGAATGAGTGACAACTAAATTGCATGAGTAAAAAGTAATAAAAAAATCTTTTATAAAAATCTTTAAACTGAAATGTAAACATCTATCAAAAAGCAAAAGTAAAACCCTCCAATACAGCAAGGAATGGAAAGGAAAGGGAAAATTTATAGTGATAAGAAATTTTGTAGAAATTCATAAGTAAAACAAATAGCAATGAAGCTGGTGAAGGGCCTGGAGAACAAGTCTTATGAGTAGCGACTGAGGGAACTGGGACTGTTTAGTCTGGAGAAGAGGAGGCTCAGGGGAGACCTTATAGTGCTCTACAACTACCTGGAAGGAGGTTGTAGCAAGGTGGGTATCCATCTCTTTTCCCAAATAACTAGTGATAGGAAGTTGGAAATGGCCTCAAGTTGTGCCAAGGGAGGTTTAGATTGGACATTAGGAAAAATTTCTTTACTGAAAGTGTGGTCAAGCCTTGGAACAGGCTGTCCAGGGAAGTGGTTGATTCACCATCCTTGGAAGTATTTAAAAGACGTGTAGATGTGGCACTTAGGGACATAGTTTAGTGGGCATGGTGGTGTTAGGTTGACGGTTGGACTTGATGATCTTAGAGGTCTTTTCCACCCTTAATGATTCTATGATTCTATGATTCCATTTTGATGCAGTGAGTTGAAGAATATAAAATCCTTTTGGTGTATATTGTATGGAATAAAATCTGGTTAGCAGTGTATACTGAAGGACTCAGTAGGATTTGCTTCTTGGTCCACCACTAATAAAAAAGCATTAATACAAATTTTTTTCTGGTAAATTTTGTTCGTAACAAATACTGATTCATTAAATCATAAATAGTGAAGATCACTGACATAAACAGAGTCACTTGTAAACTGGCTGAATTACAATATGACAGAGGCAAAATAAATTAGTCAAGCAGAAAAATGTAGCACATTCTAACAAGATGGAGAATCATTCAGGGAAGCACAGATTCTGAAAAAAAAAATCATAGTTGTTGAACTGAAATATATGCTAAATAGGTGTGTCATTGACAGTGAATGAATGAATGAAACCTTTTCTATGGGGAAATAACCTAATTAGAGTAGAATTTTTATTACTTCTGTGTCATGTATATATATGTGGTTTTGATATGAATATGACTGCAATACTGAGTCCAGTTAAGGTGCCTGTACTGCACTTTTTTTTCAAAAAATAATATTGAATAACTCAGAAGTTCAAAGAAAAGTCAAAGGCATTATTCATAGTTGAAATAAGCACATTGTAGCAGTCTTCCAAAACTTTTGTTTGTAGCATTCCTTTCATATTTTTATAGTTAATTGTCTATATAGATAGCAGTGTAGATCTGTACATTTCCTGTATTTTTTTCTCTCCCAACCACAGTTTCTACCCTCCAATTTATAGTCATGACCAGCAGCTTGTCCTTTTTCCCTTTTCTCATACAGGTAATGACAGACTTGAAAGGAGCTCACTCTATTTAGCTTATCAAGGAAAAGATTAAGAGTGCCACAATCACAGCCTATAGGTGCCTACTGAGGAACAGAAACTGATTAATGGAGTGTTCTTCAATCTAAGAGAGAAGCATCAATGGGTGGAAGCTCAAGCGACATGAATTCAGACCAGAAATAGAACACAGATTTTTGTCTTAGATAGTAATGAAGTATTGGGACAATTTACCCAGACTTTAACCAAAATTTTCCATTATTGGAAAATTATAAATCAATAGTCAACTTTTTTTTTCTTTTTTTTTTCCCTGAAACATGTAGTAGTTCAAGCACATCTATTAGATATGAAGTAAGTATTAATATCAGTATATCTTATCTTCTGACTCACGCGAGAGGTCAGGCGAGGTAATCACAGTAATTCCTTCTAACTGTAAAATATATGAAAAAATGAATACAGATTAGTTTCTGTCAAAGTGGCAAAACACATGTCAGTCTGGCCCATTTTAAAATTTTCTGCTGTGCACATATCTTTAGAGTTGAGTTCCTTTGAATGCTTGTTATTTTTTGGATTGCTGACCAGAAAATGAGGACTTTTCCTTGTTAGTAAAAACTTTGATGTTAATCCAACACCAATAAATGGAAAAAAAGAACTCCAAAGTTCTTCTCCAAACCCTGTTAGTTACTTTTGACTCTGAAGTTAGTGAAGAACATATGTGTGATGAAAGGGGAGTGACTTATATTCCCCACTCTCATAGGAGTAAGGCCATGCTCTGATTGTTCCAAATGTCATAGTCACAAACTTAAATATTTTTGGCTAATACATTTTGTGTTTCAAGAAATCCATAGTTGGAATATAATCACAGTTGGACTAATCTATTCAGAAATGTTATTGTAAATTTCTTACTGGAAGAAGAAGTCATGGCTTAGGGAAGAGTGGCTGGAAAGCTGCCTGGCAAAAAAGGATCTGGGGTTGTTAGTCAACAGCTGACTGAACACGAGCCAGCAGTGTGCCCAGGTGGCCAAGAAGGCCAATAACATCCTGGTCTGTATCAGAGATAGTGTAGTCTGCAGGACTAGGCAAGTGATCATCCCCCTGTACTGGGCACTTCTGAGGCCGCACCTTGAATACTGTGTTCAATTTTGGGCCCCTCACTACAAGAAGGACATTGAGGCACTGGAGCATATCCAAAGAAGGGCAACGAAGCTGGTGAAGGGTCTAGAGAACAAGTCCTGTGAGGAGCAGCTGAGAGGACTGGGGCTGTTTAACCTGGAGAAAAGGAAGCTGAGGGGAGACCTTATTGCTCTCTACAACTACCTGAAAGGAGGTTGTAGCGAGGTGGGTGTCAGTCTCTTTTCCCAAGTAAAAAGTGACAGGGTAAGAGGAAATGGCCTCAAGTTGTGCCAGAGGAGGTTTAGATTGTATATTAGGAAAAATTTCTTCACCGAAAGGGTTATCAATCCTTGGAACAGGCTGCTTAGCGAAGTGGTTGAGTCACCATCCCTGGAGGTATTTGAAAGTTGTGTAGCAACGCGGCACTTAGGGACATGCTTTAATGGTGGACTTAGCAGTGTTAGGTTTATGGTTGGACTCAATGATCTTAAGGGTCTTTTCCAACCTAAACGATTCTATGACTTTAACCGGTAAGCTGAATTCATCTGGTTCATGCTTGAGTAACAGTTAATTCACAAACAGCATCATCATCATGCTCAGGTATTTAATCTTTCTGTATATGTGTTAGAGAAAATTGCTAATGTGACCTATAATTAATTGACCAATTCAGGAAGAAAGTATCATAGTGCACAGATGGATGCAGGATAGGAGACTAGATTGTTTCTTTCCATGGAATGTTTGGCCTGGTAAGACTTACAAAGCATATCGCGGTGATAAAAAGAAAGAAATGTTTTCTTTGTACATATTTGGTACAGTTAGAAATGCAGCATCGAAATTCTACTCCATTCTAATCATTAATAGGAACCCTTTCAAAATCTTGGAGATGTGTTTGAGTAGGGCTTATGAAATGTTCATAGCTCTGGATTTGTAGGGCAATACATTGAATCTTTACACATAAAGTACGGTAGAAACAAGAAGATAATGTCAGATAAGTTGTCTTCTATAAGACAAGGAAACAAGACTATGTGGTCTGATACAAACCGTGGCATGCATATATCCAACACAGTTGAGCGCAAAGCCGCAAGAACAAGTAGCAATGCAAGTTCCAAATGCACAAATTTTACAATGCAAAGCCTAGAAAAAAGTTATTGGCTTGATCCTCAGAATAGAACTGCCCTCAGCAGCAGTCTTTATCTTTCAGCAAGGCTTTTAAGTGTAGTGCAGCATTCCACTTAGTACCTGTTCCACTTCCAGTTCTCTTACAGGCATTTTTGCATTAGGTTCATTGTGGCTGTGCTGTACTTCTTTGCATTATTTGGTATCTCCTCAGTGGGAAAATTCTTCGGATAGCTGGGTTTGTTTGTTTTATGTATCAAAAAAATTTTTCTATTTTACTCATTAATTTCAAGATGAAAATAAGTGTTTAATTATGGAACACATGATTGTGATGAACACAGAAAATGATTATTTATTTCTCTTTATCCTAAAGTTACACAAATAATTGTAGTGCAAATTTTCTGGTTATCAAACATGTAATTAAATCTTTACAGATAATTGTATGCACATATCTATAATATATTCATAACAAATATCAAAACAAAACTACAGTTAATGAATGTTCACATCATAATAATAATATTTGCTTTATTTAATATACACTTAAAATGAATGCATTTGTAATTGCTTATTCTTCAAACAGATTAACTCCTGCCTCTATAATCCTACTCTGCAACCTTCAGAATGAAGCTTCACAGACGCACTGAGAAATCTGTCAGTTTATTATTATTTACTTCCACAGGGGTAAAAAGACCATATTAAACCTTACTGCATCTTGCTACCAGCTATAGCTACCATGCTATATTTGACATTAGTTATGTTGGTCTTGTAAAAGTAAGATTTTTCAGACTGACTCAGAGATTCTGAAGGGGAATTCAGATATCTGAAAAAAAAAAGGTTCCGAGTCCATTCTGCCTTGCAGAATAGTCAGATATGGATTCAACATGTACACTAAGTTTGAGAAATATACTTTTAGAAATTACTTTTGCTACTGGGAATCCTATTTATGTGTCCCTGTATTGACATCACAGACTTCAGCCTGATACTGAGCCACATTCTCAGATGACATAAAAGAAACTTGCTTTTGCTGAAGATGTAAGAATGCTAGTAAGCATGCTGACCTGGTGAATCTATATGTAAATATGCCATTATCTATTTCTTCTCTCAAACATGCTAAGCTGTGCACAGGATTTTCTTGCTTAGCAAAGGAAAAGCTGAAGTTTCAAATCACCTGCATAGTGCTGTCTGCTCATAAGATCAGAGTCTACACGTGCACATCGATGTGCAGCTGTGGGATTCTGAATATATTGATGTACATATACATGCACATGTATACATATACATGTAATTGTGTTTATAACTCCTGGAAAATCAGCGTTCCCTTAGGTTAAAGGGAGTTGTAATTCAGTTAAAATGTAGTTTTAAGGTATTATTGAATAATAATAAGATATAACAGAGAATTCCAATAAAATCTTAAAAATTCTGTTTCCAAGAAACTCTAGAATACATTATAAAAATACTGTAATAAAGAGTAAGAAAGATAATACAGCTTTGTCCACATGTTACATTTCAGATATTTATTATACAGTCATTTAAGGCAGGGGCAGATGGGTTTGAAACTGTCAATAAGAATCTTAGTGTCATATATTCTGGTCTGCAAATGTGAGCAACTGAATGTTTGATCTAACTTACTTCTGGCACTGTTCAAGGCAAATCTCATAAGGATTGCCAAGTTTTATTTCTCTTTCTTTGAAAAGTAATTTTAGGAGCCAAAATACAAGTAATGTTAAGTATCAGAGAAATGCCAAGAAAGTCATAACCATGTCACAATTGCATACTTTCTCTTTTTCTTTATCCTCCTGTTATTTTTATACTGAATTATAAAACCAAAACCAAAACCAAGATGGGCTTTATTGATTTACACTCTGATATCTGTTAAAAATAACTGAAGAATTGCATATTAGCACAAAAGTCAACACGGCATTTTAAAAATGAGTAGTAAACCTGTTAGAATTATTTGGATTCAAGTCATACCCATAGCAACAGAATATAGCAGACGTGTAAGTGTGAGGGTAAAGTTGAATATTTTTTTGTCTCCAAAATTTAAAAAAATCATATTTTAGACAAAGTGTCTTCTATCTCAGCATACTCCTAAAGTTTATAGTCAGTGCAACAGGGCATGGTACGGTGGTGAAAATTAAACACAACTGTTCCTCCTGATATAACTTTACTTTCCTTCACCTGGCTGATAACATAGCTCCAGACTGCCAACATTTTCCCCCTCACCTGTCATTCAGACCTTGCTACTGCTCTCCTTTAATCCCTCTCCCCTCAGATGCAATGAATCAGAAGGTGCACTGGTTTGACCTGACAGGGATCAGTTTAATCACATTAAGTTGCTTCCAGTCACTGATTCCATATAGACATGACCAAGGGTTGTGATACACAGATATTTCTCCTCTTGAGAAGACCTAATCCTTAAGACTTACTACTATTTCCTCTTCTATGCTACATTTAAGTCAGAGGACTGGAGAAAATATTGAGGTGAGATGGCCTCACTATGGTCTGCAGCTGTAGCCTTAGTAATGCTCAGCATAGCAAAGAATTTTAACTCGCTCATTAATATCAATGGTTCTACTGAGCAAGAGATTTTCAACATTTGTTCACTTGCATAACATTAATTTCAAAATGTACCTCTATAGCATGTAGTTAATGTGCTAGGTAAACTACATACATATATTCTAATTCGTTAGGTTTTTGTACCGTTGCTACTCATTTTTGCTCTCCATCCTGTTGTAATTAACATAGGAAAGCCTACAGCTCACAAGAGTAAAACAGTACACAGCTATGAAATTTTCAGAGTAATCTGTACGATTTTTTCATGTCCAAGTAGAATGCCACTAAATGTGACTGACTGAATCCAAACAGTTAACCTTACAAAGCAACCATCTGGTTTTCAATGCCCCCCTTGACCCTTCTTTAAGGTAGTTTTGTTGTGATTGCCACAATTAAATAGACAAATGTAGTTCCAATACGTAAGATAAAATGCTGATGTTATCCAGTCCTTTCTCTGTAAAAATGCATTAGTTTTTCAAAGACAAGGGTCTTGATCTTTGTTTTATGCCAAGATCCCTTTTAAACAGGCCTTTCAGTGAAAAAGGCCTTCAAGTGGCCTTTGAGACACTTTCACTGTGTAACAGCTAAGTAAAGTGCTGTAATAATGAAGGAGAACTAAGGCCAGGTTTCTTTTCCTTGTAACATTTTGTCTAGTGCAGATCTCCAAAGTGATCTGGGAATGTCACCTGTGGGTTAGTGAAAACTAATTTTAAGCAGAAAGAATTAAATAAGTGACTGGAGAATCCCCAGGTTGTATAAATTCCAGAGTTTCATTGACTTTTGATCCTGCATGTACGAAGTCGTCTCTTTGTTCATGCTGTTCAATTCCAATTAAAAGGAAAACCTGACATTTTCAGAAGAAAACAACTATGCTTAATTAGTCCAGATTATTGTTCCAGGAATAACAGGAAAAGAACCCAAACACTCATCAGTATGCTAAACTTTTCTTAAAGAAAGAGTGGCGCTTTTCATTTTAACAATTGCCAACTTTACATGTGTCATTGTTTCCCAAATATTTTTGCTTCTAGCTCCTTTCAGAGTATGACTTTGCTAGCATACACATCACAACATAAATAGGTTTGTAGATGTAAACTGATTACCATTGTAAAGACTGAGATGACCTTTGTTCCACATCTGTGACGAATGTATTCTACTGTATATACGCCTGGGTTTTTTTACTTCTCTTGTTGGCTTCCTATGAAAATTTTCTTCCTCATATTCTTCAACATGAATGATTCAGAGATAGCAATACTCCTGCAGAGTAATGAGGACATTCTTGAAGTGCATCTGTCTCATTTCTGCATTCCTTTGGTTTCAACTTTGATGATGAACTCATCTCCTGGTTATACATATCCTTTAGTTCCTGCTTTAACTGTGACAGTATCTTCACATAACTGCCCTCCTAAAACAGTTTACAATGAAAGCCACAGTCCCATCTTCTAACGTTGTATTACTACTTTGCTCTCCTTACAATATTCAACCATGTTCAGGAGGTCAAGCCTCAACATGCATAACAGATGAAAACCATATCACATCCAATCTCAAGCAAATCTACCAAATCTCTGCTTTGCTTCGTAGGTATCAATACACCATAGTTCTTATTTCCCTCTCTAATTTGTTTATTCTCATCCTCTGATTCTTTCAGTGTCCATTCATTTAAACAAACAAACAAACAAATTGGTTGCTCTTGATACAAAGGCCTTTAGTCCTACTGCTGTTGCCATTTGAAACAGTCTTTTTATCTGAGGTGTTTCAGCATAAAATGCCATAAGGTAATCAGATATTTGATACTTTTATGTGTGTTATCAATTCAGTGAATTTTATAGATGAAAAGTTATAGAAAGAGTTGACCCAGCCAGAAGCTCTTGGGAATCTGCAGGCACTTTGTTATTTGAGGTCTGAGATAATTTATGTCAGTCAGCGAAATAGTAACTTAGCTGTTCACCACCACTCAATCTATAAATCAGAACACGATAGGCAAATAGTAGGAAGATAATTAAAGAGAAACATCAAACACACTCCAGGGTACAGAGAGAGTGGTACAAAGTTTAAAAAATTAACACTGTATCAGCTGTCATTCAGATGTAGATTTGTGTGGGGTTTACACAGTCCCTGCTATTGTATTGCAGAAGAATTATAACAAAATTGAAATAAAGATATGCAGATGCAAAAAAAGAAAAGGAAACTTGAAGAATAAAAGGTATGAGACAACAGAGGATGTGACTGAAACAGGTGGCATGGGAGCAACGCAGGGAGAGGGAGAGAGAGATGATTCAAACAAAGCCTGACTCTTAACAATGAGCAGAACAAATACACGTGACAGGCAAGGGCAGAAGAGGGAGATCAAGATTAAGAAAAATCAGATAGCTGCAGAAATGAACAAAATAAGTGGAGTGTGTGTGATCAGGACCAAACTTTGAATTTGTCAGGAAAGCTTGTAACAAATAATAGAAAGCATGGATCCAAATAAATGGATATGTTCATGCTCAATCTCACAGTTCAGACTTGAATAAGGAATTGAGTGACTGATTTATTCTGTTTTTCTAAATTACAACCTCCTCTTTTATCTAGTAGAAGTAATAGGTATCTGTGAATAGCTTTAAAGGTGGAAATGTGTTTGACTTTTCAGTTATGTTAAATATAATCAAAACATTTCTCTAAGTATTTACTAATCTTCTCATTCCCCAAACATATCTTTCTTCCATTGCTACATTTTACTGTGTTCACTTTCAGCCTTTATTTCCATTTAACACTTTGTAGACAAATAAGTTACTGATTGAGAAGAGAAATCCTACCTAAGAGATGGTAAAACATCTTGCATATTTTTCTAGAATGCTTTTAAATAGAGTTTTGAACTGATGGCTGCTAGTTAATAGCTAAAAATGGGAATAAAATAATGTGAATAGGAATTCTAAACTCTTTTACTTATCTTAGATTTGTAAAATATATATTTTAGCTTAGCTGTTGACAGAAGGAATCTAAAAATTCTAAAATACCAGAGCTAGTTCTTAGTAGCACATACTTCAGCCTAGGCACATGCTCAGCTTAGTTAAATTTGTTTTCAGTAAAACTCTCCCAGCAAACAAAACAAATTCAACTCAAACTGAAAATGAAAAAAGAGGACTGTCTTTGTTCATACAACTATTTCCTTATGCAATTAAAAATAAGATATACAAATTTACCATTATAGAATAGCCACCCTTCCATGTCTCAGGTTCGTCTCAGGGATTCTAGTGAGATATAGTAAGTAATTTCACACACAGCACATATTCAATTGATGCTGCAACTTTCTTTGAAGATGTTTTATACGTTTTAGGTTTACAAAAATTTGCACAAAGACCTGTCCTTTGGAAGACAACAATATTATGCAGGAAACTTGAAAACTATTCTTTTTAGAGAAAGAATATATTTTAAAACTTGTGTAGCATAACATATCTCAGGTTCGTAATCAGCTGTAAAATGATAGAGCAAACATTTTTAAATCTGATGCACAGAAAAATTATGCAGACATTCCTCCAATCACATGCCTCTAGCATCTATTGTCCTCACTTTATAAGCATCAGTTGGACCAGAAAACAGCCCAAACGCCAAATTTTACTTAGTTTTAAAATCAGAGGGTACCACAGAAAACTTTTTTTTTAATTTAAACTTACAAAAAAAATGCCTATACTTTCTCATCTTTCAAAGGCAGAAGGCTGTCTTTGGCTCAAATCCTGAGCAATGAGTTGTGCTTGGACAAAGGAAACCTAAAATAAATTCAGATGTCAAGTGAGTAGTGACCTCATGCTCCTGCCTAGGTCCAAGACATTCAAGAGGAAAACTACTAAAATTTTGTACTTGTTATTTTGTTAACGAAGCGAAACACAAGTCCAGTTTCATCTCTATTCATCTATCTTTTGCATTAAGACAGAATCATAGCCCTATATATTCAGATAAATCCCTCCCTACGTGTCTATAAAGAAAATATTTTTTCCCCAACTCACATAGTTGTAATTCAGAAACAGTTCTTTTAAGGAAAATGGAATCCCCACTAGAATAAAATTAGCATAAGTAACTAGAAAATGGGACATATGACTGAAAATTTTAAGTCTTTAAGATCAAGAAATAATTTGTCCCAATTCACCAGCTCACCTACCAAATTAATCACCCCTCTTAGGCACATATAGAAAAACATGTATTTTCATCTTGGTAGTGCATATCTACCTCACCTGTTGGATGACTTCCTACTTCCAGAATTTCCCATAAAACTTTTTATCTCTGTCCAAAATTATAGTGTCATTGAAATCTTGATTTTGAAAACTACACATGTACAAAAATAGTTGTATGACTGGATGCCTGAGCTGTGATTGGACAAGAACTGTGCACACAAAATGTACAAGAGCCCAGATGTTAATTTAGTAGAAAACTAGGGATGTAACAGAAATGTTAAATTGCTGAATTGAACTGGAAGGGATTGTCTTCAGATAATAGTAGCTGTGTGCTGCCTTGAAATCCCAGTCAAGTTCCAAGGAGAATTTAATGCATTTATTATTAATTTTACACTAATGTACTAAAAGCAGAACTTGACAAACTGTCATTGCATCATTCACAATACCATAAACTGTTGTGGTTTATCTTTTAAGCAATTTAGGAATTGTATTAATTTCATTGCAGAAGTGCCTATGCCAAATATTAAACTACCCAAGCTCTTCTTTAAATGTGTATACACAGTACAACTGTATTTATATATGAAGAGGTAGTAGACTAAACAGGTCTCAGCAGCAATGCCCTAGGATAATAAAAGCAAACTTGAATTATTTGTTGTATAATAGGGAAAACAGTTTGCATGGTGAACATGATTTCAGGAAGCATCCGAAATGCACACTTATCTCTTGAAAGTAAAAACACTTTGTTCTCCTAGGTTCATTTGAAAACAGTGAAATTTGTTGTTGAACTACAAACAAAAATGAGTTTCTTTCTTTATCTTCACTTTTATTTTCTTTTTATCAATATCAATTTCTTGAGCTGTTTCCATCCTCTGGGCTTATAGGTTTTATCAACATTTTGAATGAATAGTGAACTGGAATAATACACTTCATTGGCATGGAATCATTTTTATTTCATGTGGAGTGAGCATGATTCCTATTCATTTCTGAATGTTAAAACATCCAGCATAAATCGGTCACAATCTTCAGATGCACACACTATTCTTGCAAGATATTCCTTATGCCCTAGAGACAACTGATTTTGTAAATCAACATTTCCTTTATCTCAAACATTCCCACTAAAACAATTTCAGATCCTGTTTTCAGTTTATTTTGCTATTTTGCTACTTCTTCTTTGGCATAACCGTTAAGTTAGAATAAGCATGGGTCTTGGACTACACAAATAACTACTCATAGTTTGACATAATGAATATATACAAGAATCAATTACTGCAATCCTTATTTACCCAGGGTCACAAAAGAGGCGTTTTGTCCTCAGAGTTAGAAAGAAAAGTCAGTACGAAATAAATCTGACATTTCTAAATTCATTGTCATTTACATGGCACCTAAGAGAAATTTAGAGTAGCATGTGTAATGGACTTGAGGCAGTCTCATTTTAGTACATTAAGTAGCTTCTTACAACATTCTAGTCCAGTCATCTGTTTTGTCTTGTAATCTCATATAAGTTATTGCATTTATGTCAGTCATTGAAAGGTAGCAAAATATTGTCTGTGTTGTCAGTTACTACAAAGATTTGTGATAATTTTAAATATTCTAACCTGTATCATGAAAGCTATAAAAAGACTAATAGGAAAGCAATAGTGTAAATACATCATGAAAGGGACATATTGCTTATAAAATATAATTTACATTATAAAAAACCATTACAGGGAAGAGAAAACACTGTGAAACTATTACAATAAGTAATACAGCTTGAAATCTAAACCTATTGCTAATGAGACCTGTAAATAGCATTTGACCAAAGGAATCCTGGAGTATTACAGTGCCTTTAGAAACAGAAAGATTTGGTATTTCCCACTCATTACAGCTCTTTAAAATGAAGGCTCCCAGATTTTTTTTAGATTTTATTTCTTGAAGTACTATGTCTAAAAGCGTATATGACAAACATATATGTGGGTAATGTTGTTGTGGTCTTAATATGGTTCAGTGTGATTTTAGAGAGATCAGCAATAGAAACAGTAGAAAAATGAGGTGATTTTTGCTCACTTAAGAATGAAAACAAGGTTTTGGGACAGAAAAACTATGATCAGGATAGACATGGAATCTAAAGACATCCAACACTGCTATTTTCAAAAATGTTATTAAGACGTGCTAAATATTACAGTTAAAAATAAAATATTATAATATATTATAATGTTAGTGCATGTGAGAACTTTATATGGCTAAATTATCTGATCACTGAATCGCAGGGACTCACAGAAACATTTTCAGCCCTTTCGGACAAAGTTTAGACACAATAAAATACAACCTTTTTTCAAGTTAAAAAAAACCCAAAAAACCTTTACAACTATATTTCTCATATGGATCCTGGGCAGTCC
This sequence comes from Calonectris borealis, assembly GCF_964195595.1. Classification (NCBI taxonomy): domain Eukaryota; kingdom Metazoa; phylum Chordata; class Aves; order Procellariiformes; family Procellariidae; genus Calonectris; species Calonectris borealis. The sequence goes on along the minus strand of NC_134352.1, from coordinate 26,321,499 downwards.
ACCTGGATTATTCTGAAAGTCCACTTTGATACTAACACAGAAATGGTTCTCTTCATCCACTTTTTCTCTTACTGTTATTAATTTTCTGCTGGCATTTCTTATGTGTCATATTCTGTCTTTGCATGGTAGAAGCATACTTTGCAGTCTCTCCATACAACAGCCAGGGAATTTCCTGCAGTCAGACTTTCTAGTCATTTCATTTGTCAAGTTACAGAAAAACTGTGTTCTCAGCTATACGACATCAAGGGAAAAAATAACTTCTGTATCTCAGGAAATTATGAGATATCTTGCTTCTCGCATAAAACTTATTCAATGGTGTCAAGGCTTTAAATTTTAACAAGGAATTCAGAATCCCTGTGGAAAACATTATTAATTTTAGTAATCTTACATATTTCCATAAGACTGTAAGAGAGTGTAAGATCCTCAAATGAAAAAGGTTTGGTGGAATTGGAAGATCAATGAAAGTGGGTTTGGTTTTTTTTTTTAATCAGATCATTAGGCAGTATCAGTGTTTCTGAAAGCTGGGAAGAACAGAAAAATAAATTGAAAGGAAAACATATTGAAAAGAAACAAAGTCATTGTTTAGATACCTGATTTTCTGAAGCAATTTTTCTGTCTTGAGGAAACTGGTGCTCACTGTATTCCTTTTTGGGAAAAATGCACATCAAAACACCCACCAAACTTGAGTTAATATTTGTCTGTAATATAAAATTACAAATTAATGACATAAAAATTGGAGCAAAAATAAGGAAAGCATGGATTTGCTGTGTGGTCTGCATCATTAAACACAGCATGCGTCTGATGGTTAGCTCTGATCTGATTCCTATGAGTTTGACGATAATATCAAGGTATTGAATGGAAAACCTTTGAAAACACTTTTGAGTTGTATTTTATAACAAATCTCTTATTCCAGTGTTTCAACCTGGATCCCACTATGTCCCTTTAAGAAAATCTTTACACAGCTGTTTTGTAACACTGAAGCTCTGCATCAGCCACAAGTCTTATTAACCAATGAAGGAAGAATTACTGAAATGTTTTTTATCATTTTATGCTTTTGTTTCTAGTTTTTTCCCCCATCTTTTCCCCATTATATATAGAATAATATTCTTTCCCTTTCTTTAAGAACAAATCCAAAAATATTAAGGTTTTGTTTCTTAGCTTTATTTCTTAGTTGTGGGTTTGGTTTTTTTTTTTTTGTTTGTTTTCTCCAAGGGCACATAGTGTCTCTGACACCCTGATATTATGCATGACCATTGTTATTACATTGAGGATGTTTTATATTGTAGTTATACCTGCTAGTACTGAAAAACTTAAGGCTATGTCACTAATTCCATTACAACCCCGCTATTTTCATGGCTTTAAAATTTTACTCTGTGTTTAAACTTGGAAGGCGAGATTTCATCCTTGAAGGTTGTTTTTTGGTTTGGTTTTGTTTTTTTTTTTTTAATCAAGTTTAAAACCAGACCACTTGATAATTTTTAAAATGGACTAATATCTGCCAAAATACAAAAGAAGCAATTCATTGTGTATCAATACATTGCGTTCTTATAATTAACCTTCCCAAACCTGTTTATCTCTTATAAATAAAGAGATAAACAAAGTTCTGATTTTTGTTTGTGGTTATACCATGATGTAACTTAGCTCTGAAAAAACACAAAGTGTTACTTAAAACATTCATTTGCTAAATGCAGTACACAATCCATTTATCAACCTTGTAAAATACATAGCTTATTCATCTACTACGTGGTGAAAGCCACATGCTTGTATATCTTCTAAGTACAGATTGTGGTGGTGCATTCCCCCCCGCCCCCTTTTCCTCTGGGCTATGATACGATCTCAGAACCTTCTGTTAAGCTTTAGCCATTTTGCATGAGTTGGACGATTAAGCGTCCCTTGGCCGTACCAAGCACTCCTTCATGGCTAAGGTGGGGATCAACACTGATCGTACCAGGGACACTAGCTACATGATCAAGGTAGGGAACAGAATTAAAAGATAATTCGTCATCTCTGACAGCTCTGAAGCTTTCGCTACCTGGATCATAGCTCAAGTGGAACAATACCATTGTTACCATGAAGCAATACCATAATTACTACCCTGGACCACCTCGGATAGTAGCCAAAATGGAAATTTACTGATGACTAAAGCCAATCATCTTGCAAACCTATAAACAGTGGTACCAAGTGAGACCCTTTGAGCTCTCCTGGACTGCAGTGGGCTGAGTGGGACGCCTCTCAGAGTCCGCAAACTCGAATTTGCGATACTCGGAGGATCCCCGAGATTCTGGGCTGAGACACTCCTCGGGTCTCAATTCTTTGTCCATTGGAAATGCCAAAGCATTTGACGTGAGTATTTCACGGGACTCGAGGGGAATTTTTAACAGGTATACCTTTATAAATTAACTAACTCTAGGCCTTTCATTTAGCTTTGGTACCATATTCATATGCATATATATATATATATATGTGTATTGATAGATCTAGATCTTTTGCCCGCTTACAGTTATAATCTGTAGTTATATATGTATAAATTGATCTAGATCTTTTTACATGCTGTCGTGGTTTAACCCCAGCCAGCAAAAATAAACGCCACGCAGCCGCTCGATCACCACCCCCCCCCGGTGGGATGGGGAGAGAATTGGGAGGGCACAAGTAGGAAAGCTCCCGGGTTGAGATAAAAACAGTTTAATAATTGAAATAAAACTAAGTAGAACAGTAATAATAACAGTGAGAACAACAACAATAACAGAATACACAAAGCAGGCAATGCACAACAGAACCGACCGCCGACCGCGTGTCACGAACGGGGGGCGAGCCCCCCCCACACACCTGGTTTTTATACTGAGCATGATGTCACATGGTATAGAATACCCCATTGGCCAGCTGGGTCCACCACCCCGGCTGTGCTCCCCCCTCCCGGTGCAAGCATCACCCAGCAACAGCCAAAGCATCAATGGGCCATCAACGCTCCTTTCACACCGAACCCAAAACACAGCACACCCCCCAGGCTACTGGGAAGAAAGTTAACCCTGTCCCAGCTGCAACCAGGACAATATCCACCCCTTATTCTTTACCATCTACATCATGCCCAGGTCTCACATTTTCCCATACATTCCAATTAGTCACCGCTACTTTTCCCTGCCTTTTGATATATACGCACACAGAGATATCATTCCCTTAGTCCATGGGCCATCCCTCTAAAACGTCCGTTGAGTTCATGTAGTCCATGACTTCGGGTTCCACCTGTCGTAACAGTCTTGCAGGGCAGGAGAGATGGTGTGTGGTGTTGGGCTTTTGCATACGGAGGCCAGTTCTGGGCGCTCGTCTGGTTCTATCATTGTTGCACCTTGCTCAGTTTCATCGGAGTTCATCCTAAATTAATCTGGGTGATTCTTACTGTAATACTGTTAATATGGCATATGGTAACCATAGAAGTGATGACATACAGTACTATGTAATAACTAACATCGTACAATTCAGTTCATTGGCTATTTTCACCCAAAATTAAATCCCCCTGAGGTACACACCGGACTTCCCCATCCTTTCTCATCACCCACCAAGTGCACCCAGGTCCCTGAGCAAAAGCAATCCCACAGATGGGTTTTCCCTTGCCAGAGGCAGGAGCAACCGAGACCGTCTTCCCCAGCATATTTCTCATATGCACGACAGGGACTTTATCCCCCTCTACAGCACGTAAGGGTTTGGATTGGGCAGGGCCAGCTCGAGTGACAGATCCCCTAGTGTTCACTAACCAGGTGGCCTTTGCTAAATGTGTGTCCCAATGCTTGAATGTCCCACCGCCCATTGCCCTCAGTGTTGTCTTTAACAGCCCGTTGTATCGTTCAATTTTTCCGGAGGCTGGTGCATGGTAGGGGATGTGATAGACCCACTCAATGCCGTGCTCTTTGGCCCAGGTGTCTATGAGGGCGTTTCGGAAGTGAGTCCCGTTGTCTGACTCAATTCTTTCTGGGGTGCCATGTCGCCACAGGATTTGCTTTTCAAGGCCCAGGATGGTGTTCCGGGCAGTGGCATGGGGCACAGGATATGTTTCCAGCCATCCTGTGGTTACTTCCACCATGGTGAGCACATAGCGCTTGCCCTGTCAGGTTTGTGGAAGCGTGATATAATCAATCTGCCAGGCCTCCCCATATTTATACTTCAACCATCGTCCTCCATACCAAAGAGGCTTTACTCGTTCGGCTTGCTTGATTGCAGCGCATGTTTCACATTCATGGATAACTTGTGCAATAGTGTCCATGGTCAAGTCCACCCCTCGATCACGAGCCCATCTATATGTTGCATCTCTCCCTTGGTGGCCTGAAGTGTCATGGACCCACCGAGTTATAAATAATTCACCTTTATGTTGCCAGTCCAGATCTACCTGAGCTACTTCGATCTTGGCAGCCTGATCCACCTGCTGGTTGTTTTGGTGCTCTTCACTGGCCTGACTCTTGGGTACGTGAGCATCTACGTGACGTACTTTTACAGTCAGGTTCTCTACCTGGGCAGCAATATCTTGCCACAATGTGGCAGCCCAGATGGGTTTACCTCTGCGCTGCCAGTTGTTCTGCTTCCACTGCTGCAAGCACCCCCACAGGGCATTTGCCACCATCCATGAGTCAGTATAGAGATAAAGTACTGGCCATTTTTCTCGTTCGGCAATGCACAAGGCCAGCTGGATGGCTTTCACCTCTGCAAACTGACTCGATTCACCTTCTCCTTCAGCAGTTTCTGCAGCTTGGCGTATGGGACTCCATACCGCAGCCTTCCATCTCCGATGTTTTCCCACAAGGCGACAGGACCCATCCGTGAACAGGACATATTGCTTCTCGTTTTCTGGTAGTTTGTTATATGGTGGGGCCTCTTCAGCACGCATCACCTCCTCCTCTGGGGATATTCCAAAATCTTTGCCTTCTGGCCAGTTCGTGATCACCTCCAAGATTCCTGGGCGACTGGGGTTTCCTATTCGGGCCCGTTGTGTGATCAGCGCGACCCACTTACTCCACGTAGCATCAGTGGCATGATGTGTAGAGGGGACGCTCCCTTTGAACATCCAGTCCAGCACCGGCAGTCGGGGTGCCAGGAGGAGCTGCGCTTCAGTGCCAACCACTTCCGAAGCAGCTCGAACCCCTTCATATGCTGCCAATATCTCCTTCTCAGTTGGAGTGTAGCGGGCCTCGGATCCTCTGTATCGCCGACTCCAGAACCCTAAGGGTCGACCTCGAGTCTCCCCTGGTGCTTTCTGCCAGAGGCTCCAGGTAGGACCATTCTCCCCGGCTGCGGTGTAGAGCACATTCTTCACATCTTGTCCTGCCCGGACTGGCCCAAGGGCTACTGCCTGAACTATCTCCTGTTTAATTTGCTCAAATGCTTGTCGTTGCTCAGGGCCCCATCTGAAGTCGTTCTTCTTCCTGGTCACATGATAGAGAGGGCTTACGATCTGACTGTAATTTGGAATATGCATTCTCCAAAAGCCCACAACGCCTAAGAAAGCTTGCGTTTCCTTTTTGTTAGTTGGTGGAGACATGGCTGTTGTTTTATTGATCACATCTGTTGGGATCTGACGACGTCCATCTTGCCATTTTATTCCTAAAAACTGGATCTCCTGTGCAGGTCCCTTGACCTTACTTCGTTTTATTGCAAAGCCGGCCTTCAGAAGGATTTGGACTATTCTCTCCCCTTTCTTGAAAACTTCCTCTGCTGTGTTGCCCCACACGATGATGTCATCAATGTATTGCAGGTGTTCTGGAGCCTCACCCTGTTCCAGTGCGGTGTGGATCAGTCCATGGCAAATGGTAGGGCTGTGTTTCCATCACTGGGGCAGTCGGTTCCAGGTGTACTGGACACCCCTCCAAGTGAAAGCAAACTGTGGCCTGCACTCTGCCGCCAAAGGGATGGAGAAGAATACATTAGCGATATCAATGGTGGCGTACCACTTGGCTGCCTTTGACTCCAGTTCGTATTGAAGTTCTAGCATGTCCGGCACAGCAGCACTCAGTGGTGGCGTCACTTCGTTCAGGCCATGGTAGTCTACTGTTAGCCTCCACTCTCCATTGGACTTTCGCACTGGCCATATGGGACTGTTAAAGGGTGAGCGAGTCTTACTGATCACTCCTTGGCTCTCCAGTCGACGAATCAGCTCATGGATGGGGATCAAGGAGTCTCGGTTGGTGCGGTATTGCTGCCGGTGCACTGTTGTGGTAGCGATCGGCACCTGTTGTTCTTGGACCTTTAACAACCCCACAACAGAAGGATCCTCTGAGAGACCGGGCAAGGTGGACAGCTGTTTAATTTCCTCCGTCTCCAGGGCAGCTATACCAAAAGCCCACCGATACCCTTTTGGGTCCTTGAAATACCCTCTCCTGAGGTAGTCTATGCCAAGGATGCACGGAGCCTCTGGGCCAGTCACAATGGGGTGCTTCTGCCACTCATTCCCGGTTAGACTTACTTCCGCCTCCAACACAGTTAACTCTTGGGATCCCCCTGTCACTCCAGAAATACAAATGGGTTCTGCCCCTTTATAGCCTGATGGCATCAGGGTACACTGTGCACCGGTGTCTACGAGAGCCTTATATTCTTGTGGATCTGATGTGCCAGGCCATCGAATACACACAGTCCAGTAAACCCGGTTGTCCCTTTCCTCCACCTGGCTGGAGGCAGGGCCCCTCTAGTCCTGGTCATCATATTCGCTGTCTACTTCTTGTAAGTATGAGTCAGAAGTCCCTTTGTTAAGGTCGGAAGTGGAATCAGCCCTTCTACTCTGTCTGGGGAACTCACTGGAGACTGGAGCAGCGGTTTTCCTGGAAGAACCCCCTTTTGTGATTGTTTTTCCTTGCAACTCATGTACCCGTGCCTGTAGGACTGAGGTAGGTTTTCCATCCCACTTCCTCATGTCCTCTCCGTGGTCACGCAGGTAAAACCACAGGGTGCCCCGGAGTGTGTACCCACGATGTCTCCTCTCTTGAGCAGAGGGACGTTTGCTCCTAATGGCTGAGACGCTGGCCCGTGCAGGTGGGGAGCAAGACATATCCTCTTTGAGTTGCTGGACCTCCTGAGACAGTTTCTCCACAGCAGAGACACAGGCCTGTAGGGAGGAAGAGAGACTTTCTTCATATTGCCGGAGTTGGCCAGCCAGTTCATCCACTGTTTGTTCCTCTCCATCTCTCCAGGTCATTACTGCCAATGAGTTTGCATGTGATGCTGGTGCGCTCCGTACAAACTTCCGCCACATGGGTCGGGTGCATTTGACCTCATCTGGGTCTTTGGATAACTGCTCGTTGTTCAGGTCATCATAAATCACTTCCAGCACGGCTAATTCTCTCAGGTACTGGATACCTCTCTCCATGGTGGTCCACTTGCCTGGGTGGCATATAACATCTTCCTTGAAGGGATACCTTTCCTTCACACCTGACAGAAGTCGCCTCCAGAGGCTGAGGACTTGTGCCCCTTGTCCAATTGCTTTGTCAATGCCCCCTTCCCTAGAAAGGGATCCCAGCTGCTTGGCTTCCCTACCCTCTAATTCCAGGCTACTGGCCCCGTTATCCCAGCATCGGAGCAGCCAGGTGACAATGTGCTCGCCTGGACGACGGCTGAAGTCTTTTCGCATATCTCACAGCTCACCCAGAGATAGGGATCGGGTGGTCACCATCTCATTTACGGGTTCTGCCTCCTCCTCCTCCTGTTCTCATGATGGCCCTGGTTCATCTTCATCCCTTACTAGACGAGCTGATTTTCTTGTGCATTTTCTTTTTTGTATAGGGGCGATTGATACCGGCATGGGTTGGTTCTCTGTCGCAGGAGGCAGAGTAGCTGCCGTGCCTGCCCTGGGGGGTGAGGGAGCTGCTGTGCTTGCCGTGGGGGGTGGGGTAGCCGCAAGGCCTGTTGCTTTGTCATCAGCTGCAGAGACGTTTCCTTCCCCTCGGGGGTTCTGAGTGGTGTTAAATAGGGCTCGGTAGGCGTGGGCCAGGCCCCAGCACATTGTAGTAATTTGCGTCTCCCTGGAATGGCCAGGGTGACAGCATATTTCCAAATATTCTACTAATTTTTCAGGGTTCTTCACTTGTTCAGGGGTAAAGTTCCAGAACACTGGGGCTGCCCATCGCCCTAGGCATTTGCCCATGCTATCCCACTCGCCCTGCCACTCATAACTATCCGCCTTGGGGCAGATCTCTGGATGACATTCTTAAATTGCTTACTAACCTTGGATAAAACCGCAACAATATTCCCAAGGAGTACCAAGAGATGTATCTTAACTACCCAGGGATGTTCAAGGTACTGGCAAGTTATTTTAACAAAGGAGATGAAGGTAGTGAGGGTGCCATTCTCTATTTCCTCCATAAAAAATCTCTCGGAGGAAAAGGTATAATTGCTAACGGTCTCCATGAGGTGGTACCCGAAATGCAGAAACGGCTTCATTACGAATCCCAAATACCAAATAACCCCCAATGCCAGCGTTTTAGTAACAAATCTCCCAGGCAAAACATCATTAATCACGGCAGAGCACAACAGACTACAAAACCCAACTCCAATTTTTAACAGGTACAGTAAAAACAAGAGCATGGTGCAGAACAAACGAATATGTTACCAGATATAAATTCCTTAATATGCTCTAAATAATCTGTCGTTATCTCAACCCTTCGTGCCCCACGTTGGGCGCCAAAAAGGACTGTCGTGGTTTAACCCCAGCCAGCAAAAATAAACGCCACGCAGCCGCTCGATCACCCCCCCCGCGGTGGGATGGGGGAGAGAATTGGGAGGGCACAAGTAGGAAAGCTCCCGGGTTGAGATAAAAACAGTTTAATAATTGAAATAAAACTAAGTAGAACAGTAATAATAACAGTGAGAACAACAACAATAACAGAATACACAAAGCAGGCAATGCACAACAGAACCGACCACCGACCGCGTGTCACGAACAGGGGGCGAGCCCCCCCCCCCACCTGGTTTTTATACTGAGCATGATGTCACATGGTATAGAATACCCCATTGGCCAGCTGGGTCCACCACCCCGGCTGTGCTCCCCCCTCCCGGTGCAAGCATCACCCAGCAACAGCCAAAGCATCAATGGGCCATCAACGCTCCTTTCACACCGAACCCAAAACACAGTACACCCCCCAGGCTACTGGGAAGAAAGTTAACCCTGTCCCAGCTGCAACCAGGACACATGCTTATCTGTATAGTTACTAACAAGTATAACCTGTAGTTAAGTTGTTTTAATCTTTGTAGTATCTTAACTAATTCTTTGTGCAAGCTGTCAAATTGATCAATGTTTAAGCATTGTAAGACTAAGTTGCTGCTAAAAAACCCTTAACCCTTTAGTCATAAACCGTTGTCCAAGTCTGAGACTAAGATTGGGTCCAGTTGGATCTCTTCTGAACCTCGTGACTCAACAGGAGGGTCCCCCTTTTACCTTTTACCTTGTTTACCTTTTTACCCTTTTTACCTTTTAACACTTTTTACCCTTTTACCTTTTAACCCTTTTACTCTTAATCTCTGTACAAATCATTACAACACAATTCTAATACCATTTTCCCCTGTGTGACTTAATCCATATAATAAGTGAAGAGTGAACCTTGCCATCAAATTCTGTTAAGTCAGGTTTCTATAAATTTCTATTAAAATCACCCTTTGCCAATACCTTGCCAGTGATTCTTTACGCGGCCTTAAAACCACCCATTCGTGACACAGATATATGCTGAGACACTATGTTCCATTTGAAACACTGCCTACATCTTAACATCACTTCTGATACTTAATTACTGTGGGATATAAATGATACAAATTGCAATTTTTTATTCACTTTAGATCATTTTAAATGGTGTTCTCGTATGACTTCAAATATTTTAAAAAACTGAGTAGCTCAAACCACTGCTTTGGGCTTTTCGTCACTTAAGCCCCCGCTATTAACTGATTTTTTTATCAGCCTCGCAGAAGTATAGTTTGCATGCATATTCACTCTTCAAACCTTGAATAGATAGGTTTTACTACTCACCTCATTAGGAGATTATAAAGTTTCAGATCTCCATGTTTACAGGGGCATAGGCTACAAAAAAAAAAAAAGTGAAAAAGAACCACATCCCAGATTTTCAGTGAAGTATACAACAACGGTTTCAATCTTACTCCTGGGAATTCCTTCAATATCAAACCTTAATTTAAAGTGATTAAGAATGGTACACATGTTTCAGGAGACCATTAAAAGTTTGTGAGAATGTGTGAGTCAAAACATTCTTCCTCTGAAGTAATTCTTTCTCTGTTCACTAATGTAAGTGAATATAAGTGAAGTTTAGTAGTGGAGACTATTTCTATTATTAGTACAAAGAAAGTTTCACAAACAGAGTAAATGTTATTTACGGTAATATAAAACCAAACATATCACACTGCTTTGCTGAAGAAAATGATATCTTCTTAGGAAAAAAAAATAACTAGGAATAGATTGGCTCAAGAGCTTTACTTTGATTTTTGACTACTGTTCACTTCCAGGGCTTAAAAACCGCTCTAAACAAAACAATTCATGTTGAGTATAAAATTTTAACTGTTAAATACTTCTCTTAGTACAAACTTAACTCAAACTGATTCTTTTATTCTAGTTAAATCATTATGCATGCATGCATGCATGTCTATATATGTGTCAAAATTCTCTGGCCCTACAGGTTAATGGGCTTTAGAAAGCTGTTCAGTTCCCAGTGAAAGAAAGGGAAATAATTTTATTAACTTGAATAAGATCCTTACATTCTCAAAATCTACAGAAAATATAATGTCTTATCACACGTTTGCCTATTATCATATTGTTAACTAATACAGAAGGCAAAACTTTCCTGTTGTGGCTGAGGAGCTGTTTTCAAAGCAAGGCTGCTACAAGCAAATTGTAATTACCACACAGGTAAAACAAACTGCCCAGCAGTTGCTTTCTCTTAACCACATGCAGCCGGTGCTGAGGGTCCCACTCATTGAGTTCTTCTTAGGTTTGAGAAATTTACTTTCTGGGAATGTGCAACACAGCACAAGTGCAAGGCGGAAAGTTACTCTGTTCTGTGTAAGTTTGGTCATGGTTATTGTCTCCCCATGTAAAACTGGAGAAAAGCCATGCTCTACCTCCTCTCAGAAGGAGGCAGGAGTTCCATGTGTAGGAACTGACAGATACCTCCCTTTCAACAGCCCCCTCTTGATTGCATTATTCTGTGCTGTACAGAAGACCTAGGGTTTTATCGCAGCGTAGTTAATTGAAGTGGATGTCTACCATCTTTACATTAAAACTCTCAGAAATGCTAAGCCCTTTGTGGATTAGACCTGTAGGCCAAAGACCAGCATGAAGTTACGGTGAAAGAATACAAATTTCTCTTGAAACATACAAGGTTTTATTGTATTCCTCATTTAATTTTGCAGATCTTCAGCTTTCAATAGTACTGAAATAATAGTGTATGATATGATGAAGAAAGGGATGCACTTACCTTCAAAACCATTGATGTACCATATTCTGCCATAATGAGTTGTGGATGTCAGGTAAACTAGTATTAAAAAAAAAAATTAAAATATTTTGGCTTTAAAAAATTTATTTTAAGAGGTTTAACAACATTTTTTCATTGGAAAGATGCATTTTTCTGTGTGTTGACTTCATCATCTGTATTACACCTTCCATTGAATTTTATAAACACATACATAATTCATTGTGTTCATGCAGCTAATTGTAATCCATCACTTTGATGAAGATAATGTTTAATACTTGAAATTAGTTTCATCACTCTTTTCTAAAATGTTAAATAGTCTTTTTGTTTCTTGGAAACGTGATGTAACTGTTAAGTTTTCTACAGTCTGGACTCTCCTTTTAATTATTCAGTAATTGATTGTCAAGCCATAAAGTATACAAAATTTGCAATAATATTTCAGATCCATGAACTATTTAAAATTGAATCCTGATAGTCTCAGCAAATGCTAAATTGTTCCCTACTACATAAATAGTGCTTTGTGAAAACTAAAAGAGCTACGGATTGAATACAGCACTACTTTTCAACACAATTAAAGGCATATTTTGTCTTTTGCAGCTTTTACTTCTTATGAACAAACATACCCTTGAGGGGTTCTAGAGATTAAAAAAAGAAAAGACTTCAAAGACCTGTGGCATATTGGAAGACCTTTCTCAAAATCCTAACACGTAATCTTGGCTAACTCCATAAAGAGACACCATGCCATCTTTTGCAGTTATTACAAATACATTATTCAACTGTCACATTGTTGTCTATTTAGATATTACCCTTCCTTCTGGAAACCTACTTTATAGCTTCTTTGTAAAACAAATCACAAAATTTCTCATCTATATTTTAATCCGCACTAAAAGCTGTACCTTCCCTTAAAATTTATAACTCTTTTCCCACAAGAAAAAGAAAAAAACAGAGGATGGTTTCTCTGACGTCCACTCACCAGAAGCAGCCTACTGGGATACACAAAATAAACTGCTCTGGTGGCTACTATTTCTCTTCCAAGCAACTGATAAGACCAGCCACATGATACTATTGTGCTTTCAATTCCTAGCCGTGGCAGTGGAGTCCCTAATGACAGATGTTCACTCTGGTAACAGATTTTGGAGTAATGCCTCAAAGGTTTCTTTTCATGTGTTACTCCCTTTTTGTTCCATTTAGTATGGGGAAATGGGTATGGGGAAAGAGCCTTCCCTTGTGATAGTTCAACCACTGTTGCCTACCATTTGCACAGTTTTCTGCTGTCATGTATATTGTTCTTCACTGATCTTAATGATCGGGCAAAGGGCAAAATAACTAATTCCTGCAGTGCTTAACTGTGTGCTTAAAGTTTGGCCTTTGCATTCATCTGTCATTAGTAAAGGCCACAAGAATAATGTCAATGAATTTTATTGAGAAGTCACATTTATTCATGATTACAGGGACTAAATACACATATGTGTCCATAAAGTCATTACCAAGGGGAGAGATGGAGAAGAAATTGAGAGACAGTGGGAATTTCTTGAAGTTTCAAGAGGATTGCAGAAAAATACAAGCTGATCTCAGGGGTGCATCTTTCCAGTGCTGTGAACTGATGTGTACAAAACGCACATCATAATTCTGCCAACATTTTTACTAACCCCTGTGGGAGACACTGCCTTCAGCTCTGCATGCAAGGAGAGTGAGCGTTCTCAGCGGAGGAAATATGACTTGTTAGATGGCACTGCTAACACAGAGCAAACACTTTCTGAAGTGTTCTGTACGTGTGTGGAGCCTGAGAAAAAAAGAAGAAAATTGTCTGTTACCTGTTTGGAACGGATTAAACATTGTTTGTTCTGGGATATTAATTTTTATATATTTCCTCTTGCTGTAATCCAGTAAATATTTAGCTGTCCTAATTAGCAGGAAGATAAAATATCACTATTAAATATCAGTGTAATACAGTATCATTGGCTAAGAATTAAAATGGCTACCTCAAGGGACATTTGTTTTATTGGGAAAAGGCTGGGAGAGGTGTGGAAGGGCATAACAATACAGGTATTCCATGAATTCCATCCAGAAATAAAAAATCATGTCCAACTACACCCACTTTATTGAGATTTTAGTGTTCTTTTCAACTGGATGTTAAGTGAAACAAAGCAGGGATTTGTGCCCTGGACTCAGTCAGTTTTCTTGATTTTAAAACTTGTATGCTTTTTGCTTGTTAGTTTGATATGTCTTCCTAACAAACGTTCCAGGTTTCAGAATACTTAGTGCTGTTCCTTTACCTTAATCAGTTGAATGGCTATCTAGAATGTGTTCTGAGACTCTTATTCTGAATTAATATGCAAAAAACATACCTGGTAAGATGCTTTATTTCCTTCTAAAAAGCAGTCCAAACTCTACTTAAAGAATTTGTAAAATGTGAAAGAAATATTTCAGACTTGGCTATACCTATATCAAAGTTGTAGTCAAGCAAAATTATTTACAGAATAGTATTTGAACTTGATAATACATGGTAACCCTCTGAATCTTAAGCGGGTAGAGTCAGAAGGAGTTTGGGCACTCCTCATTTCACCAGTGAAGTGATAGCCTGGAGGTAATCTAAATGCTGTTCTCCAAACTCTACTGGAAGCTAGTATCATTTAACTTTTTTTTTTTTTTTAAATACTGGAGATTGTAAGAAATAATTTCATTTATTCACACTACATCCATAGTGATTGCTGGGTGATTCTATAGATCCCTTCAGCAAATCTTCAGATTTCTTCTTTCTTTCTTGGTATAATAAATAAGAAACAAAACTACGCAATCAGAAAACAGAAACAAATTAAGATTTTTTTTCTCTAAATATTATTATTTTTGTATGCTTGGCTATGTGCTTTACTGTGAGCCAGCAACTCTTGTGTTCATTACATATTGTTGCACAGACACTCATACACAGACTGTCAAAAAAAAAGAAAAAAAAATCAGCTAATTTATTTGGGTCCTTGTATGGAGTTGATTGATTGCCTTAAATTATGTACAAGATACGTCTGAAGTATCAGAAGTATATACCAAAGGCTGTCTATGCAACCATTCCCACATTCACAGGAGTCTTTTCTACTGATTATTCACAAGGACTTATCTGGATGCAGCCTGGCCAGTTCTGCAACAGGACGCCCCAGGGCAGCCACTGGGCTTCCCAGACTCTCTACCCAGGGTGATAGTCAACACAAACACACAAATACATAGCGTTGGGGTCCAACAAAGGCTTCTGGAGTTACTCTGGGACTGCTCCTACCTGGACAGATCCTGCAATAATCGGTCCATGCTTTGCAGTGAAGGTTGCTACAAGCTCAGCCAACCCTCTTGTCTCAACTTTGTCTGTTGTCTCCAGTCAGTCCATTGTCTCCCCTGTTGAAGGCCCTACTGGGAAGGGAACACCTGAACAACTCAGAGAATTGGTTAAGTGTACCAGATGTGCCCATGCCCTTATACACAGCTACACTAGAACTATAATCATAGGACAAATTTGAATTTCTTCCTTATATCTTACTTGTAACTTACATTCCATAACACTTACCACAACATGTGCATAAGTATTTGTTTTTACACATGCTTAAGATGCATTTTTTTTTAATCTGTGGGCTCATGTCTAGAGGAGCACACACATGGTAAAGACATGAACCTACTGCAGCCTCAGGTTAGTCTTGGTTTAGGATTTCTTGAACAGTTAACCCATTGCTTCTTTGGCATACACACAATACTCCAGTTTTTGCTTTGATACTCCTGTCTATCAATATCAAAGCAGCACTGTGTGTTTTTAAGCATGCTCTATGACCTTCTTCACTTACTTGGAAATGCTTAGTAAAAATGAGAATGATCTGAGTTAATGACATAACGCAGTATGTATCGAGGTGATGAGAAAGACAGGGTGATGTTTTGTTTTAACAAGTTCTCTAAAAAGATAAAAGGTTCATTGTAAGTCAGAATTAAGCAGCAGAAAGGACATTTTGGAAATAATTAGGTTTTGGAATGAAGAAATTTTGATTTTGTCAGATCTTTCCAGTGAGGATTTCTATCCATTCACTATCCAAACATACAGATAAATTTAAACTCATTGTCGTTGCTTTTGTGTCTCCATTGATACACAGTTTTTATCTTTGAGTGACTGACATGTTTTCCTGTTCCTGTTTTAATCTGATTTTATTTTTTTCTTTTAGAAAATTTCTTGTAATCTAGTTGAGTGTGGGAAATGAATTTTTCAAAATTCATCAATATCTAAGTATCTCATTAGAGCTATCTAGCATACAGTGAATGACAGTACAACTATATCAGTAGGATACTGTCACTGAGATTGAATTGACCTGTCCCTCAGGATATGCAGGCCATGCCTGTAAATCTACAAAAAATGCTGCAAAAATTTTTTGGAACTGTCAAAGAAATTGCAACAATATATGCTTCCATGCTCAAACAATTAAAGCAGTCTTCCTACTACAGTTTAATAAAAAATGTCAAAACAGGTTTTATACTTTTGTGAACATATCTTACAGAAAAACAGAAGGATATAATCTCTATATGTACAGGGACATATCTGGATACAGGAAAACATGGAAAGGTACCAGGAAAAGAATTGTGATAAAGTTTTCAACACTATTCCTAGTTACAGGTCCAGGAATCAGGAAACTTTGTGCAGATCAGATATAAGAATGCCATGATTTAATGCATTGTAACTTCTTTAAAATACACTGTTTGTTTAAATACTAACTAAGAAGATCTATTGTTCAAATGCTATAAAGAAACTGACAGACTCATTTTTTGTACAAGGAGAAAGGAACTTATTTTTCAACTTGTATGAATGTGATTTTTGCTTGTACAAGTTTTCTTATACAAATGGTCTTCGGTTCTGACATATGTTGTCAGAACTTTAAATAAGTTGGAGTATGAAGTCTGAAGTTACTGTATGCAGATACTGTGTGGTAGTGTTCAGGGCTTTTGCTCTGTGTTTATGAAAACTCTCTGACTTATTCTGTGGAAGAAATCCCCTGTAAGCAAGGACTTTCAGGAAGCCACTTTTAAGGAGTCTCCTTGTTGTACAGAACTATAATTAGAAGGGGAGACCGAGTACTTTTTCAGAGGATTTGTGGATTGTGTTGTGGGTTCATGAAAACAAAAAAGAAAAAAAGAGAAGGATATGTAGGAAGGACAGTTGCTTTGACAGTCACAAAAGTCTTTGAAAGCTTATCTTCCAATTGACTTTAAGAAGAAAATAAAAGAGCATAAGCTGATTAAAACTAAGGCAATTTAAAATGTGTAACTGGCCAACAGAGTGCTTAAAAGGTTGTTAAAATGTATTTTTCCAATCAACAAATGATAAAATCCTCTCTGCTAAGTCACAGAGCATCTGTCCGTCATTAAAATGGGTGGTAAATTCTGAGTCCTGATTGTGGGTTGAGTAGTTCTGAGACTCGTATTTTAAGAGAAATCTTAAAAGCATATTGATATTTGGACTCAAGAAGTGAGCAGCTTTTAGAAAATGTTTGAGAACCTCTGCTGGGGTTGATTTACAGTTGACATTTGTTTTCAACCCATTTGACTCTTCATGAAGCATTGACATCTTTTGGTAGACTTCTTAACCTCTCCTGTTCTGTGAGAAATACTTTATTCCTCCATTGTGGGTACTCATCGTCAATAAAACATTTAGAATAAGATATTTCATAATAATATTTCATAACTCAGAAGTTACATGTACAAGCATTTGTTACCCTAATTCCTTGCACCAAGAACAAAGTATGTGCAAGAAATCATTAAAAATTAATTAAAAAAACCTTAAAATACATACAAATATAATATATGAAATATATGACACAATTAATTTTTAGGTAAAGGAAACTGAAAAACAGGTGCAAATAAAAATATATACTTCTGGGTTTTCACTTCCCTTTTTTTTTAATCACCATTTTATTCTTTGCAAGTAAATTTTCTAAAACTAGGGTAGTTGTGATTACTGCTGGCTCTCCATCATATAATTACTTATGTAATTATATGGATTAGAAAATAGGTTGTTCATGCTCTTAGACTCTAAAAATACATTATCCCACCACTATTATATTGCATTATATTTATATTAATCAATTAATATTAATATTAATTATATTATATTAATTACTATAATATCATATCACATTACAATAGATTTTAACAGAAGAAAAACTAAATCTCATTAAATGTGATTCCAACTCATCTATATTTCCATATAATAACATTAACACTTAGATGACACTTAGATGAGTTCTTTTGGTCCAAAACAAAGTCATATGGTTTTTAAAATCTACAATTTTACTTATGCATCTTGCACCTATTCCTCAAAACAGGTCATCCTCTGGGTGAGAAATGAAAAAAAAAAAGTTTGTTTACACCCTTCTATACATCCTTCCTATGTAATACTTACCCCCTTTCAATCAATCTGCAAAAACGATCATCTGACTGAGGAAGGTGTTGAAGGGCAACCAACTTCCAACACTTCAGTGAGCAGTCTGAGCCA
Organism: Calonectris borealis; assembly: GCF_964195595.1. Lineage (NCBI taxonomy): Eukaryota > Metazoa > Chordata > Aves > Procellariiformes > Procellariidae > Calonectris > Calonectris borealis. The sequence continues at coordinate 26,303,550 of NC_134352.1, read as the reverse complement.
CCTTTCATACACATCACTTGTGCTTTAGGCCTGGGCTTGTTTCACTGCAGTCAAAGTAGATTTTACTGTTGCAACAAATGGTGAAGGACTGGAGTGGCCATAAAACCAAACATTAAATTCTGAATAATGACCAAATTTGTGAAGAATGACATCTGTTTGCAATTAGAAAAGGGCAGAATTTATCAAATAAATGAATCCTTAGGTAGAATTCCTCAATTTCTGGTTAGAAGCAAGAGATGCTTAGGCTGATTTTGAACTCCTTTTGGAAAGTATTCAAAAAACTAGCTCATAATATGAGCATGTTAGTTTGCTTGGCCAAGAAACAAACTGGCTATGTACTGAAACGAAATAAAGACATTAAAATCTATTTTCATTAGATGCATTAATAGGTGGATTTGTAATAAACTTTGTCAAGAATGCTTGCCTAATTAGATATGTTGCAATAGCTATAAACAAGAACTTATGCCCATACTACCTTTCAGCTGAAAGATATATTCAGCTTTTAGATATACAGGTTCCTTATTAGTGGTTTTATGTTTTGGTGTTTTTTCACTCACTTCTTCTAATACATGCTTTGAAATCCTTACACATGGAATCAGGAACAGAAGAAAAAAATCAGAACGTGGGTGTTCTAGTAAGGGATTTTTGAAGAGAGAATCAGCAAAGAATCTGCAGATACTTCAGAAGAAGTGCTGGGTAGGAAATAAAGAAGAGACAAGAAAAGCCAAGAATAATATATAACTATTGATTAAAATTCAGTAAGGAAGATTCAAAACAGAACCATTGAAGATAATTTCAATTTGAAAAGACACAAACATTTTTAATTGAAAAACAGAACAAAAACTATAACTAGTGGTAGGAAGAAAGGAAGGAAAAGAGTAAGAAAGACTCAACAATGAGGAAAAGATAATCTTGTTGAGGAACTTTATTGAGAAGGAAAATGAAAACGGTTTGTTTTGTAAGAAATTATCCAAATGCATAAAGTTTGTGGAATGAAGAGATTACAGAAAGAAGGTGTTTACGTCTGAATTTAGATGGCAATATTAATGAATTAGTTAACTCCTCCTATCCACATACAAGAGTCCCAGGTAGACAGTTTCTTGAGGGACGTGTACTTGGCATATGACAGCACAGTGTGAAAGTTCTGCATGTAACTAACAGGAGGGCGAATTAAGAGAGTGCAGAGTCGAGTGCTAATACAGGCACATGGCTTCTATGATCTAAGCATGCTCATTACTGCATTCTGCCTTCAGGACCTGAAAAGGGCCATGGAGACTTAACTGAGCAACAGTTAAATATATTCTGAATGCATTTAGGAAGCGATATTAACATATTGTTCCTGAAACTGAGATGCTTTACATGTTTTTCTTTGGGCAATTGAAGGCAATGCTTATAGCTTATGGAGCGTCTCCTGATCTATGCAGAAGCATGGACATGGGAATTGAAGTTCCTGGGGCCTCAGAATTTGTAAAACATCTTGTCCATGATTTCAGAAGATAGGGGTGAACCACATGTCTGTCATAAGTATGTCTTTAGCTTTGAAGATTTATGTAATAAAAGCAAAGATAACTGAAAGGAAAAACATTTCTCCCTTCTTGGACAGTGGCTGTAGTATGACAGAGTAAGAATAAGGTTATCATCTTTCCACACTGCCAGCTGCAGTACGAGGTAAAACATGCTTGGAGAATATCTCTTCTCCCATGATGTTTCTGTTTCAATGGCAGAATTAAAACATCACGAAAAAGTAATACCAGCCCAGATTATTAACAAAATCATGTTCAATTTTAGTGGTGAAACATACAAAGAGATGCATACAAAGGTTGTGAAAAGGAGATTCTTAAGGAAAATATTCTTTCAGTTTACTCAGTGAAGTAATAATTGCTGCAAATTCAGGTAGATTACAGCTAGACAATCCTGACATGTACTATATTCATATTAGACTCTCCTATGCCTTTGCAGAACAGTTATATTATCGCAATGAATCTTATATCCTGAAGGTTATATTTGTAAAACAATATATGAAGATTTAATGTAAAAGCAGCTTGACAACAAATGTTCCTAAATGTAAACTGCTTAAAAATGATTGATTATTTAAGATTTACATATAGACATAGAAAAGCAATGAATCGTCATTTCTTGAGGGCAAATTATATTTGCAAATAAATTTAACCTTTGAGACAAACCAGAATATTATCTGTAATCTTTTCCAGCTGTCTGTCAGGTTTTTGTCTGTTAATTCTCAAATAACTCTGAATTATAACAGATTTTTTTTTATACAATGGAAATCATCTACATAAATAACTATTGAAGAAATAAAACAGTGGTAGGAAAATCTTAAATGACGGTATCAAATTCTGTGGGTGTTATAGTGATATCATTTACAGGAGTATTCATAAATGAAAAATATCTTCCCTCTTCCTACTTCTCTTTCAGGCTGGAGTAGTCATAAACTGGTAAAGCCATTTTCTGTAAGAGTGCAAATATGACAAGAGCCCATTTTTGAAGAAAATAATGCTAGTTTGCTCTTTCCCAAATAAGAATTTTACAAGCTCAGCTGGGTAGGCAATGTTGCATATATTATTTCTCATCTTCTGGAATGGTTATCGGAAAAGTATTGTTTGCAGTATAGTGATTTTTACTGCAACCACAGCAAAAAAAGTATATATTTTAAATGAAGCTCAATAAAAGTTCAGTTGTAGAAAAGAAGCAAGTTTGAGAAATGTAATTGCAATAGAAGTTCAGTACCTAGGAACTTTTGAGTACAGGACTGGTTTCCTAAAGTGCCTATCTGCATTCTAAAATACCTGAATACATCCATAAATCATAGAATCATAGAATCATACAGGTTGGAAAAGACCTCTAAGAACATCGTGTCCAACCGTCAACCCAACACACCATGCCCACTACACCATGTCCCTAAGGGTCTCATCTACACGTCTTTTAAATACCTCCAGGGATGGTGACTCCACCACTTCCCCGGGCAGCCTGTTCCAAGGCCTGACCACTCTCTCAGTAAAGAAATATCTCCTAATGTTCAATCTAAACCTCCCTTGGTGCAACTTGAGGCCATTTCCTCTCGTCCTATCGCTGGTTCCTTGGGAGAAGAGACCAACACCCACCTCGCTACAACCTCCTTTCAGGTAGTTGTAGAGCGCGATGAGGTCTCCCCTCAGCCTCCTCTTCTCCAGGCTAAACAACCCCAGTTCCCTCAGCCGCTCCTCATAAGGCTTGTGCTCCAGGCCCTTCACCAGCTTCGTTGCCCTCCTCTGGACACGCTCCAGCACCTCCATGTCCTTCTTGTAGTGAGGGGCCCAAAACTGGACACAGTATTCGAGGTGCGGCCTCACCAGTGCCGAGTACAGGGGCACGATCACCTCCCTACTCCTGCTGGCCACACTATTTCTGATACAGGCCAGGATGCCGTTGGCCTTCTTGGCCACCTGGGCACACTGCCGGCTCATGTTCAGCCGGCTGTCAATCAGCACCCCCAGGTCCTTTTCCTCCGGGCAGCTTTCCAGCCACTCTTCCCCAAGCCTGTAGCGTTGCCTGGCGTTGTTGTGGCTGAAGTGCAGGACCTGGCACTTGGCCTTGTTGAACCTCATACAGTTGGCCTCGGCCCATTGATCCAGCCTGTCCAGGTCCCTCTGCAGAGCCTTCCTACCCTCGAGCAGATCAACACTCCCGTCCAGCTTGGTGTCATCTGCAAAATGTGCATATGTCCTTACTAGTCAGTCTCTCTCAGTGCAAGGAAGAAATTAAGATTTATAGGGGAAGATTTATTAGGAAATGGATATCTTTGTTTCACCCAAATTAGTTATCTATATAGGTATCAATAACCAAAATTTAGATGCAAAGTATGCAAGAGCCTATATTTTTGATGCTAAAATTCCCCATGATGTAAAGGACTGTTTCTGGGCTGCTCAAAATTACTCAGCCTTTGACAGGATTTCCCTGTTTTGATACACTTGGAAACTGTCCATCCTTTTGGTGCATAGCACTCCAAAGAGGGCTCACTGTCTCTTTACAATAAATGCTTACTGGATTACAGAACAGGTGAAAGGTAAAACTTCTCTTGAATACTGATCTGGAATATGCTGGCTTTTTTTCTTATTTCAGTTAAAATTTTTGTGAAACATTTACTTGAGTAAAGAGTGGAATAAGAGTGCTACGCCTGTGGAAATGTGGTCATTGCTGAAAACACAGTTACATTTTCTCTGTATCTCCAGGCTATTGGTATGGACCATTCCCTGAAACATAGAGATCAATAACAGAGTCCTTTATTAAGCCAATATTTAAAAACAAAACAAAACAAACAGAAAAAATTTTGGCAATTTAGAAGCACTAATTTCAGCCAATGTGCTGACCTTGGTGTCACCCTATGAGGTATCAGACCTCTGAAGTCTCTCCTACAAGAAAAGATGAGACTTCCTCCATAACTCCTCTTTCCACAACACTGTGTATTCTCTAAGTCACTAGTATATTCTGCATTTAGAGTGCTGTGTTAAAATAACTATGGCATATGAGACATTCAAAAACAAGAGACAAAGAATTGTACCACATACCCTTCAGCAACTGCCTAGTGCCATAAACCTTTCTAGTCTCTAAGTCTTTCATCTTTTCAGGAAGCCTAACTCAGAGCCAGAGGTTTCAAAAGGCAGAAAACTGACTTCTCCCTGACTCCTTTTTATCTCCTCCTCCTCACTCCTTAGTCTGAGTTTAGCACAAATATCAGTGAGTTGCCAAGCCAATCAAAACGATTATTGCTTCTGGAAAGTATGAACTAGGTTGGGTGCCTGTGATCGAGATAAATTATTAACCTTTTTCAGGAAGGCACTCTATTCCAAAAAGCCATGAGAGCTTGCAGCAGCCAGCGCTGCTCCAAGGCACAGACACTTTAGTGAAGAACTACCTCTGAGAGAAATCATCCAGCAGGAATTGGAGGCAGGTGCTAGTTCTGTGTGTTTCCTGAGGGATGATGAGGAGAGCATTTAAATTCAGAGATGGGCCTAGAGTTAGAAGATGTTACTGTGGGAAAAAAGACGAAGGGAAGGGAAAGGGAGGAAAGGGAGGGAAGGCAAGGAGAGGCGAGGCGAGGCGAGGTGAGGCCAGGGAATGGAAGGAGGGCAAGGCAGGGCAAGGCAAAGCAAGAGTCTTAGGGTGCAACTTGTTCCAGTGTTTCACCACCCTTGTAAAAAATTTCTTCCTTAGATCTAGTCTGAATCTACCCTCTTTTAGTTTAAAACCATTACCCCTTGTCCTATCGCAACAGGCCCTACTAAAAAATCTGTCGCCATCTTTCTTATAAGCCTCCTTTAAGTACTGAAAGGCTGCAATAAGGACTCCCGAAAGCCTTCTCTTCTCCAGGCTGAATAACCTCAACTCTCTCAGCCTTTCTTTACAGAAGAGGCGTTCCATCCCCCTGATCATTTTTGTGGCCCTCCTCTGGACCTGCTCCAACAGGTCCATGTCTTTCTTGTGCTGAGGGTTCTAGAGCTGGACGCAGTACTCCAGGTGGAGTCTCACCAGAGCAGAGTAGAGGGGCAGAATCACCTCCCTCGACCTGCTGGCAGGTCTTTTGATGCAGCCCAGGATACGGTTGGCTTTCTGGGCTGCAAGCACACATTGTAAGCTCATGACCAGCTTTTCATCCACCAATACTCCCAAGTCCTTCTCGGCACAGCTGCTCTCAATCCCTTCATCCCCCAGCATGTATTGATACTGGGGATTGCCCCGACCCAGGTGCAGGACACTGCACTTGGCCTTGTTGAACCTCATGAGGTTCACATGGGCCCACTTCTTGAGTTTGTCCAGGTCCTTCTGGATGGTATCCCGTCCCTCAGGCGTGTCAACTGCACCACTCAGTTTGGTGTTGTCTGCAAACTTGCTGAGGGTGCAATCGATGCCACTGTCTATGTCATTGATGAAGATATTAAACAGTACTGGTCCCAATACGGACCCCTGTGGGACACCACTTGTCACCGATCTCCATCTGGACATTGAGCTGTTGATCTCTACCCTCTGGATGTGATCACCCAGCAAATTCCTCATCCGTTGGACAGTCCACCCATCAAAACCATACCTCTCCAGTTTAGAGGGAAGGATGTTGTGGGGGACAGTGTCAAAGACCTTACAGAGGTCCAGATAGATGACATCTGTAACCCTTCCCATGTCCACTGATGTAGTCACTCCATCGTAGAAGACCACTAGGTTGGTCAGGCAGGACTTGCCCTTGGTAAAGCCATGCTGGCTGTCTCGAATCCCTTCCCTGCCCTCCATGTCCCTTAGCATGGCTTCTAAGAGGATCTGTTCCATGATCTTCCCACAGAGGTGAGACTGATTGGCCTGTGGTTCCCCGGGTCTTTCTTTTTTCCCTTTTTAAAAATGGGGGTTATGTTTCCCCTTTTCCAGTCAGTGGGAACTTCATCAGACTGCCACGACTTCTCAAATATGATGGATAGCAAATTCATCCGCCAGTTCCTTCAGGACCCACGGATGGATCTCATTGGGTCCCATGGACTTGTGCACCTTCAGGTTCCTTAGATGGTCTCGAACCTGATCATCTCCTTCAGTGGGTGGTCCTTCATTCTCCCAGTCCCTGCCTTTGCCTTCTGCGGCTTGGGCTGTGAGGCTTGAGCACTTGCTGGTGAAGACTCGGCCTTCTCCATATCCCGGGTAGCCAGGTCTCCTGTTTTGTTCTGGAAAGGGCCCACATTTTCCCTGCTCTTCTCAAAAAGAAGTGAGAATCTGAGGGACTTCAGAACTTTAAACTCTTAAATAGTATGAAAAAGATAGAAAAGACTGAACTGGAATGAGCAAACTAGTGCTGAGTACTTAAAAGATGGCAGGATGCAGATGTAAAACTTAATTAGAAAATTAGGACAGAGCACTTAAGAAATTGTTGTAGTGCAACAGAAGATATTGGGATGACACTCTACTTATTTCCAGGCCTATTAGCAGTGTGAAGACACAGCATTACTCTACTTATTGAAGTAGAAGTGAGTAGTCTAAATATCCTGAATATAGGCTCCTAGGGGAGGAAGGAACTAGGTAAGCATAGGGCTATAAATTTATGTAAGTCAATCTGCATGAGCTGCACTGAGTCACATTAGTAGGGGTCCATCAATAAGACTTGTCCTCCAGTCCTTCTCTGGACACGTTCCAACACCTCAATGTCTTGTGGTGAGGGGCCCAAAACTGAACATAGTATTTGAAGTGCGGCCTCACCAGTGCTGAGTATACGGGCACGATTACCTCCCTACTCCTGCTGGCCACACTATTTCTGATACAGAAATAATACCTGATCCCTTCAGAATACTTGTTCTTTATATATTTGCTACATTCTGGCAGCTATAGCAGGAACAGTTACTGTCCTGTTTCTACTGAAGTCAACTCTAATTTGACTCCAAAGAGAACAAGATCTGGACCTGTTTGTAGCTTAGGTGAGCTACAGAACAGGGAAAATTCAGTATCCTGGTAACACAGACATTTATTTTGTCTCTTCGTACTGCAACATCTGAAATCTTTTCCAGAAGCAGTGCCAGGCTGCCAAAATGTCATCAAAATGTATGCCAGATGGTCATATTCTCAAGAGGATTTCCCCAAACATGCCTACCTCAGGGAGCCAGGACCCTTGTGTCCTGCACTTCACAGTCAAGGAGGATTTGGTTAGGGGGATCTAAATATCAACATCTGTCCCTAAAGTGAGTGCTACTCTAGAATAATGTACAAAATGTCTTATCCATACCCTATAGAGGTGAGTAAAAAAATGAATCACATAGAAATAACTGAAGAGGATGAAGCTTTAATAACGACGTTTCTGGATAGAAAATCTTAGAACCTAAATCTAGACATAACTGAAAGTTGGTAATAGGAATGTATTTATGTTTCTGGTCTAGAACCCAGCTGTATTTTTTTTTTTTCCCAGGAATTTTATATGGAATCATTGCATTCTGAGAGTATGAATTCTGTAATTTGGGAAATAGAGAAACTGGTTATACTGAGCTTGGTGTAATATGAGATTCTAAATTAATAGAATTATTCAGCAACTGGCTCAGGCACCTATGTAAACAAATGTCCGGAGCACACCCCACAGTCTTCCCACAGAATTATGCAGTTTCCCATGTCACATATGCAATATATTATTCAAACTTTTTTCCAAGGTCATATTTCACAGTATCAGTGGCTAACCATGTGAGATCAGTATATCTGCAAACTGTGTGGCAAAAAGCAATGGAATATTTAATTAACATAAAACTGCATGTATACTAGTTAATAATGCCAAGGATTGAGCATCAATTCTTCAGTGTAGGGAAAACAACAATTTGTAGTCCTCTCCTGCTCCTGAGGGAAACTATGAATTGAATTATAGCACATGTCTCCTCTTGAGATGTTTCTATATTTACAGTTTTAGTCTTGATGTGGACATTGTGTTCCTTACCAAAGGCAAAGCACTGCCAGCTATTTTCCTGTTGATGCATTGTGGAGTAAGAAAATACAGCTGCAGAGATTTCCTCCCCCTCATCCCTGTGGAAATAAGAGGGAGCAGGGAGCACCTGAACCAACATATTTCAGAAGCTTTCTCTTCTTTCCCTCTACTTTTTCATCTTTTAAGAAATGGGTGGGTAACACCTTGCCTTGCCCTGGCCAGGAAGGTTCAGGGGAGTTTCAAGCGCATACCACAGTTTGTAGTGGTTCCCAGAAGGTGAAATAATCCTAGAGAATGTTTCTCAGTTCAAAAGAAAATTTCTATATAGATAAGTGGAGGTTATTCTTTTAGATCTGGATCATTGTTGCATTAAAAAAAAGACCAGAAAAGTTTAGAGGATATCATTATACAGTTAATTCTTGTCTGTACTCTGAAGACAGATAAGTGGTAGAAAAGTCTCAAGCTATTTTTATTGGAAGAGGCTCTGTATTAATTTCACTAATGGTTTGTACATGATTTCAGTTAATTTATCACGCAGCTGCTCATCTTAGAGCTACTAAAATGTCTGTGAACAAGTGAAAGATCACTAGGACTGGAGTTTTCAATTGTGCTCTGTTCATCCTTCAACTCTACTTTAAGTCCAAGCATTGTATGAAAAAATCACAGAAGCTAGAAATTATACTAGAATTGGTGCATTTGCAAATGGGACTAGGGCAAACAGTAGCACCTTAAATCAGGTTACCAGGACTCAAATATCTTTAACACAAATGAATCCAAATGTTTCACACATTTCAAGAGTTTGAGACTAAAGGATAACAGAAATAAGAGCAATAAACAACATAAGCTTAGAAAAAACAAATCAAAGGATATTTTATTTCAAAAGATTTCCAAAATTAAAGAACACAAAGAATACAGTGTCATATGCATAGACTTTAGTGAAATTTAACAACGCCTCTCTCATTTCTTTCATAGATAAATAAATTTAAATGGGTTAGTATAGCTACCTTATCATATGGTTTTAAAATCAGCTGGGTGGCTGTGAAGAGAGGAGTGATAGCTAGTACAATATCAAGGTCATTGGAAGGGGTCATGGATCAATGTCAAGCAAACATCTTCACCTAGAAAAATAAACTGACTATATTTAATTGATTAAAAATAATTCTGTTGCAGAGAGTGTTATTTAGATATTACCTCTTGCTGTTAGTTTTACTGAAGAACTGATAGAGAAAGAGATTTAAGAGCAAGCTGAAATCCCACGATTAAACCTACAAGGATTGTGCCTCACTATGGAAAACCAAATGATGCTTAGTGTAATAAAGCAATTTTATATATAATAGGAAACATGAAGTTTTTAAATTGGGGGTAGGGGAAAAGCTATCACAAAGAGCAGTTTTGCAGTGAATGGCAATAATATGTTTTAATTAAAACCCAAATCCAACCAATAAAATAGTCTCCATGGGACAATTTTTTATTTAACAGAGCCACATGACAGAAGTTCTGATGAAAAAGCAACACTTGGCAGTTAATATTGATTAGCTTTAGCATGTGATCTTGATTATCCAGATAATAAGATAGTGTACACTAAGTGAAAAAGAGCAACTCTCCCTTCTTCTTCAGTTAAATATTTCATTGACTTTCATACAAGACTCTACTGACGCCAAAGCTAACTTAATGACATAAAAGCAAGAAACGTATACAGTATAGTCATGTAGCTATAGCAAATTAACTTTGGTTTAGAGTTGTCTGATTCTTTTTTTTAATTGCTAATAAAATCTAACTTAGACTTCATTTTCTTGAGGTTGGGATGGGAAATATGATGGAAAATTCGTTACTGAAGGTCACTGTCATTCAGAATTCACTCAATTTTTCCTTCATAGATATGTCAGTCCAACTCCTAAAAAAGTATCTTGGAAAAGGTGACTTCCAGATGCACCAATTCTATATCCACACAGGGAGTTAGCAGACAGACTAACCACAAAAAAATTTTGCTCAGAACAGATCAGTGCCTGTCAATGTACAAAGCTGGTTTAAAAAGCATAGTAATATTTCAGCACTGTGCTGAACTGTGACTTGTTTAGCCCATGTGAGGCTCAGCATGGGCTCCCATAGGGACTCTCAAGTTCTGTACCAGGTTTTTTACCTTCATAGCTAATTCATTGGTTTTGAGCATGCCTTAAGGAAACTTTTCGTATAAGAATATTAATGCATTTACCTTTTTTTTTCCCTCAGAATTACAATCTATATTTGCAAAATTATCTTAACATGAAAGATATGTATGTATCATCCTGATTTTTTTTTTTTTTAAACATGTTCCTAAATTTTAGGAGGGACCTAGAATCCTATTATCTGTATACACAGACACAAAAAATTAGCTCTGTCCTGAGTACAGGTCAAGTGATTGGACAAAAGTTCATCTCCATTCAGAATAACACACCTAGTTGTGTGCTTCAGACCCACATATTCCATAAGCACTCAGATTGCCTACCTTCAAATGAAATAATTAATGAATGAATTATTGTCTACATTTTTCAAGAAACACCACCTTTTCCAGGTGGCCTCGTCTACTTGCCTTTCTTTATAAAATTTATTTTGTTATTTTTATTTTTAATACATGGAGGAGGTAAGAAAATATTCTGGCAACCTTGGATTTCTTACTTGAATGTGCCTATTAAAACTATTGGTTTTGGTAAAGTTTTTTTCAGGTAAACAATTAGATAAATTATTTAGATTAGTGGAATATATTTAATCTTACATGACACTATTTCTTACTGACTTTTGGTGAATATATGTTTTGCTCTATGTATAGAATAAGACTGGAAATGAAGTAGTGTCTTTCTTAGGTTTTCTTGGGGGGGATTGTTTTGAGATGTGGGAGTTTTTTGTGAACGTTATATGGAAGCATGCATTTAACTTACTGACATGTGTCATGCAAAAATACTCTTTATGTGCTAAAGTACAAAGATGCACCCTAAATAAAGCAGCCTTTTTTCAAACTTCTCTTAACCGTTTTAGTCATAAACACAACTTTTTCTGTGGTGTATTGTGACCACCTCGTTATACAGCTATCTTACACACTTTTAATTATGCTAATTTAATACTTATTATCTAAATAAATATTATTTAAACATAAATATATTCTGAGGGATGGGAAGTAAACTTTCTCTTCCAGTTTTAGGGGAAAATCAAATTCATTGTATACCTATCTCATAAACGTTTTGCTAACCCGCAAAATTTTTGCTAACCTGCAAAATTCATAAAAAATGCCTTTTTTTTATAGATGGGTAATTCATCAACACAAAATTTTAAATGAAGGCAATTTTTTTAAGTTACTTCCTCTTGGAATGTTTTGCTGGTATGCTTAATCAGTCAATAGGCCCTTCTAATGTGTTTTTGACTACTTTATAAATTGACTTGAGAATAAGAATGAGTGTTTAGATATTCTGGTGGGTATTGGCATTTTGTGTTCTTTCACAGGCTTTATTTTGGTATACAGTGAATCATTGGTTGTTTTAGTGTACTGATCTTGTACAATATATTTTAAAATGTTATTTGCATCTTTCCATATTACATTAATAAGAAAATGTAAATTTCTCCAAGAATAGGATTACCGATGAGTTCCAGTGGGATGCATTCTAATCTTGCTGCAGTGATGCAAAACTTACAACTTATACTCAAGAGAAGGAAAATCCACAGAAAATAGGTTTATTCTAAACAATTTGCATGATGGTTCAATTTGCAATTGACTTTAGAATGTTATGCCCAATAGGAATTAAATTCTACAAGCTATCTGAAATATAAAGACATTTTTTAAAAGATTGTATTGTTAATGGTTGATTAATAACTTGCTTTTACAAAAAACTGTTCAAGGAGGTATCTCTAGTAATCTATTTTTAATTGGGAATTTATTTCTTCTGATTTCTCAAATTATTTGGTTTAGTAAGTGTTTTGTAGGATTAATAGCTTGCTTCGCAGATAAAAACTGAAATAACATCACAATACATTTGAAACTTTTGGGCTCCAGAACTCTAAGTGCTCATTTGAAAGAAAAGAATATTCAGTTAGGTGACCTTCTTGAATTCTGTTTCTAAAAATATTGGGCCCAACATAGCAACTTATCTTGTTTTTTCTTAATATTGTACATAAGACAAGACAATCTCTCTATCAAGATGAGTGTTTTTTTTCTATGATGTACAATCATAAGTTTTTATTTCTGGGGACCATGAACAATATTAAATATAGATATATTGGTATCTGAGTAAAAACATCTTTGCATGCAGTACTTCATGTTCGTCTCTTAACAGTTCTCATACTAAGAAAAAACAGCAACGAAAAGATGTAATTGGATTTATGCATGTGTTTTCTGAAAAAGTCACTGTATGCAAACTCTTTTTATCACAGCCTTTTCTATTTTGCTGTTCTCTTTCTTCTTTTCCTGCATAAGAACTCGATTTTCCTGTAATTTGAGTATTTGCAAAGCCCATGTACAAAAAGAAATATTTAAAGGTTGAAGTGACTTTGGATGGTTCCTTTGTTTTTCTTTTTTCTTTTGACATTTGTATGATTTTTTTTGTTGTTGTTTTCCGGTCTCTGCCAATACCAGAAAAAGAATATTGAACTACCAGAGGAAAATCAATTAGCGTTGGCCAAACACCATACATTTCCACTGTGAATACTCATGTAAATAAGAAATAGAATCTGTTTAGGATGTGATTGTGTCTCTTTTGTCTTCAGTTTCTGTGGCTGTTCTAACAAGTGAGTTGCTAGCAAAAATAGATACAGAAAGTATACATTTTAATGTTTCTGGCCAAATATTTTCTGAGAGAAAATTCAAGAATTTTAAATTGGTAACAGACATTCACATTGAAAACATGACTCTAGAGTAATTTATATTGAGGATAGTTGATCTCAGCTTAGGTTCATCATTTTAGATACAATCTTTTAATGGCTCTTCCACCTTTCTTTTCAAAAAGAGAAGTAAATTGGAACAAATTAAATTCAGGAATTATAAACTGAAATATTCATTGAGTAAGGTTGAAATCAAGTATTAAATCAATCCAGATTGAAACAGGTCAAGGTTACTTATCTAGTCAACCGGTTTTTGCTTTATTGTAATTATAATTCTTTAGACGCTGACTGAGATGACAGTGTCTTGGGAAAATATGTGCTAAGCTTTGAGATAAGACTTCACAAAAATGCAGGCCCCCCAAAAAGCCTGAGATGTTTTGAGGTATGTCCTAATGGTTAAGTAAGAGGAAGCAGAGGCCTGTTATTGTGGAGTTCATCAGGCTGACCACAAGCAGGCTATGCTGGACACTGCGCTACGTCAGGAAATATTCTATGTTCCCAATGATGTCCTTCTTGAAATACTGAAAGGGTAACCTCAGGCTACAAAACTACAGGATAAGTGCTGCAACTAATTCTGGATCCAAAGGAAATGTCGGAGTGTCAAATGCAAGCTCATTCCTGTGACATGTGGCATTCATCTTCTGGTAAACTTTGGGTTTAGATACAAAAGAATATCAGAAATTATTAAACTTTCTAATAGTTTTGAAAATCTCTGGTCACAAAAATGCTTGGTATAAACCTTAGGTTTATATAGAATCCTTCACAAGAATGGTAAGTATTTTTTCACTACATGCTGTCTTTTTAGAAACATGGATATTTTAATTTATATTGTAAATTGTTCCTGTCATGTAAATTTATGAGGACTTCATAAATTTAATTTTTTTTTCAGACAGCTTTTGACCTGTTTTAGTAGGTTTTTCCTTAAGGATAACACATCCATTTCATATTCGATAGTCTGACACTTTCCTCATCAAACTGTCATTTTTTTCAGCGAAGACAAAAAGCACACCATCTTCCTGAAAGCAGAATGCCAACTAACCAGTAAAACAATAATGCTGGTTTGAAAAATGAGGCAAAGTGGGCTTGTCATTCAACTTGTTGCAATACAATTTTGAACTTTCACAAAGAGAAAAAACATTTAACTGGAAGGAATATATATCTGCCTAACCAAAATTATTTTGCCACAAGAAAGTTTCTGCCACTTGGAGTTCAAATCTCCCTCTCTAAAGAAGAATTATATGTTTTTAATTAATATGTTTTTACTATGTAATTGCTGAAATGCACACTCTAGTTATATTACATTAGAAAATCACCATTCCCCACGTTTCCTTCAATCTTCAGTTTCACATGATTTTAGAACTGATTTACTTGGCATTGTTTTTTTGAAAGAGTGAAGAGAAGATAGGTGAAAAGTTCAGTTCTGTTTCTCAAAATCAATGAAGTTGAAATAGCAGGACTAACATGTTCTTTATAGGACACTTCCACCAAGTTTTTTAGTTTAAAGTGATGTATTTATTATTTTATACTGCCACACATGCCAGAACAAACAGGAGACAAAACAATGAGGGCAATTGGGAAAGGCAGCAGAACCACAAGACAGAAAGATGTTTGTTACTGGATCAGGGTGAATAGTCAGATGAAGATAATTAAATCCATTTGAACTTCGTACGAATTCAAACCCAAATATAACTGAAATTTCATCAACATTTCTATGCTTTTCAATAATGAGAAACATATGTGATAGTTAATCTTTCATTTTATCAGTAAAAGGAGCTGAACAATTCAGACATTGTTCCACTCTGGGTGAAAGAAGAGGTTTGGATATCAAGACTCGATCTCAAGTTTAACAATCAAGTTTACTATCAATTAAGATAGCAAATATGTTCCATATTTAAACTGATTTTAAAGATTTTACCCCATAAGAGCCTGCCTCTCAAGGGCCAGACTGCAATCAGTTTACTTATGTAAGCAGATAAGAAAGGATATAAAAATTAACCTGAAGTTTTCTCCCATTTACATTAACACAACTTTGGGTCTCTTTGTATTCACAGATAATTTTGAACACAAAATGGAGAAAATAAACTCGCGAGCATGGAACGAGCAATATTTCAGTGATTAATCCCTTCTAAATGGTGTTTTAATAAAAACTGATGTTTTAATAAATATCAATTATAATTAATGTTCTGAGTATGTAAAATCTTACTGTGTAATGCAAAACGAAACCAAAAAAAAAAAAAAAAAACTTTGGGAGCAGAATAGAGGTCTTTACAGCCAGACATATATGACAGCCAATTGTTCCTCATTTCTTAAAAGCCAATAAAGTAACTAATTATTCTGAATGAAAAGTATCTCTTGCTATTGGCTCTTAAAGATGATATATATGTCCAAAGGATCATTACAGAAGAAACGCTGTACCTGTAGGAGCATGGCTTTCTGCTTTTCAAATAACTCCTAAAGTGAAATGGAAGAGAAGAAATTTGTGTAGGTACAGTGAATGGTTGGATTCTGTCACAAGCCCCTATTTACATGTGCACTTATGTGAACAGGGAAGGTCTGTGTAAAGGAGGGCTTACAAGACTGGCTTCTGTAATTGGCTTCTCAATATGTCTGAATGCTTGAATGACTGAGCAGTCATGAGGGTGCCTGTAACTCCTGTTCACATTAAAGAGATTTATG
This sequence comes from Calonectris borealis, assembly GCF_964195595.1. Classification (NCBI taxonomy): domain Eukaryota; kingdom Metazoa; phylum Chordata; class Aves; order Procellariiformes; family Procellariidae; genus Calonectris; species Calonectris borealis. The sequence continues at coordinate 26,287,604 of NC_134352.1, read as the reverse complement.
TTGTGCATTCGACAACCAATAGCTCCCTTATGGTTCTGGCCTGACCTCAGATTTTAGAAAACAGTGACCACGTTTTGTAAAGAGGTTGTACTCCAGATTTTCAATAGCATTAATTTTACACCGTTGCAGCAGCACCCTGAACAGGGTCCATCATCTTTCGGATGTTGCTGTGTTCTAGTGTCCTGCTCTTATAATATGCATGGTGAATTATTTTCTTTTTCTGATACACAAGTTTGCAACTTGATTTCAGTATTTTCTTTTGTAACTCAAATTTTTGAACAGAAACAGCAGTGAGCTTATGACATCTTGTTCCAAGTTCAGCATTGTCTGTGTGTGGTTGAGATACTTATTCACTGCAATAGACGTGGTAGGTTTATTGCCACTGCCTCTCTGTGGACATGGCATTATTATGTATCTTTCAGGCCTTGTGGGAAAGTGCTGAAGTACTGACAGGTAGGCCTTATTAACCAACCAATCTTTTTCATTTAATTTACCTTTATTTTTTGCTTCCCATGTAAAATATGGCATTTTTATTTTTAACTAGCTGAGGATCAAATAATAAGATAGCTGTTTCTCAGCCACCTAAATAAATTACCCTGTCCTGCACAGAAACACCTCTATCCTATTCAAATCAGTTTCTGTAGCAGGCCTTGGAATAAAAAATAAAAACTTGACATCCAAGTGCAAGCAGGTCAAGTTTGTTTTTTCCAGAGGGAATTAACTGGAGTGTGGATGACAGAGGGACAAGGAACCAGAAGAATAACAGAATTATAAGTTGATGTTTTGGATCTACTTAGATCAACAAATCTGCCTTTTGAGAGTTTGCAGATAATTTGAAAAATACTCCTCCATTCTCAATCTACATTCATGCAGCCCCTTGCAGAAAGATCCATAACACTATGCCATGTTAAAAAGTCCTCTTAGACTGGAACTGGACTGGTTTCCACTCAAGCTGGGCAAAAGAGCAGAAGTAGCATGGTACTTATTAGTGCAGATGTGAACCTTTGTAGCAGTTAACTGTGTGCTCCAAAATAGGGAGGAATCAAAAATTCTCAAAAAATAGAGAATTTTTTTTAGAGGTGAGATTTTTTTTGAAATCAAATTGTTAATGGTTGGTAACACTTTCCTCTCAAAACTACAGCCTAACAGAAAGAAAATCAAACTAGCAAAAATAGTGAAGTATACTGCAACAAGACTAGGCACTGTTTTCAGTTTATGAATGGGAAGGCCAGCCCAATCAAGTATCTTTCTTTCACTCACTCACTTCTTTCAAAAGTTCTAGTCTGGAAGTAATATTTATGCAAATGACTTTTGCAATTAAAACACCACCTAGTTTGAATCTCCCTTTTTATCAGTGATTTGCTATGATAGAAAGCAGTTTGATATTAATATTTCTTTACGTCCTCCAAAGTTCTATATGTAGAAGGGTACAGGTACAAATTTGTCAGCAGATTTCTCAAATAGGCACTTCATCACTCAATGAGGTCTTTCATACTTTGACTATTAATCCACAGGGAATCCTTGGAAAAGAAGACTGATTAATAGGATGGATTGTCTTCACTTGGTTGCTTGTTTCATTTTGCTGACATTTCTAAATGATAAAAGGCAAATTATTTCAGTTCAAACGAAAGAGATTATTTGCTTGACCAAAAACGGAACAACAACAAAAAAATTCTGAATTTAGACAATTGTAATTTAAAAAAAAAATAATTATAAGTGAAATATAAACCAAATGTATTCTAACGTACTTTCAAATGATTGATGACTGTTAAATAGATTGCAGTTGAGTGGTTCAACTGCTTGTAAATTTCTTTGAAGTGTTCTCTGGAAAGAGTTTGGAAATAGTCAGTCAAATTTAAAAAATACCTTCTTGTGTCTACAATTTGCATCCCTCAAACTGCTACTTAATATTAAAGAAGATTTACAGCCTATTCTGGACGGATGTTGTAAGAGATGGTACGTTCTCAATCTGAAATTGTTTTCCTTTCTTTTCTCCTGCTTGCCTAATTGTACCAGAATACAGCTGGTTCATGATGCACCTTTTCTAAAATGCAATATCCTTGACTCCAGACTTGGGGAACTTTGGAGAATGTCAGTGGAGAGTTAAATCTTGGAACTTCTCCTTTGAAATGCTTAACCAAAGGAACCATCTCACAGATAATTACTTTGTTTCTGAAAGAAACCTTCAGTACAAAGCCAGATTTTTAACTTCCTCTTTATTTTTATACTCTGTATGTTAGGGTCCACCTCATCCTATTCAGGTGTCTCCATTACAAGTCTGAGATTGCTGTCCTAGTTAACAGGTGCAGTATATTCCATTGCTGTTCTAATGAAAATAAAATTAAGCGAAAAGTATTCTGGACTTAGGTTTGCAGGGGGGGTGTCTGTTTTTTTCTTAGAACTGTATAATAAATTGTATGCAATGGTGCCATGGTTGTGTGGTCTTATGATGTTAGTATTCATGCCAGTTCACTTAAAATGAAAAAACACTTATTGTCTGGATTATACTAAATTTAGTTTGGAGTATACATATCTCTACAGCTATCTATATCTATATCTAAAGTCTATATATAACATCCATAGAAAATTTCTTGTATAAATATATTGGGTTTGTCGGTCTGCTTTTAGAATTAAAACAAACTGTAGCACAGAAAGCAAGAAAAAAGACTAGCCAAATCAGAAATTAACATTGTGGGGTGAGGGTTGTAAAGAAAATCTGCACCACCTTCCCTCTCCAGGGGAACTATACATCTCTAGAGGGTAACTGTAGTGATTCCCCGTTGACCAAAAGAATGAGAAGAATTCAGACAAATACCCTGAGGTTCACCATTAGGATTTGTTCATACTTTATATGCAGCTGATACAGCACTGTGCATGTAAGACGCCAAATTCATTGATTTCACCACCCTCCTTAGTTAGACAACATATCAGATATAACCTAGTATATAGTAATGTCTTCACTTACTGAGTGTGTTTTATGGCCTTTAAATAGAAAGAGATTATATGGCTTTCTGAGGCCAGTAATTGTCACAAAAAATTGTGGGAGACAACTTGCATTACTAAAAATATAAAGACATTAGATGAACACGTTAATTTTGAGACAGCCTTGTTTTACTCAAAGAATACTCATTAGTGCCAATGAGCATATCTCAATAGCCTTTTTCAACGACCCTACCTGCATTTTATGAAGGAGGTACTAACATTGTCAAAGCACATACTGCAAATATATGTATATATACACAGAAGGAGGAAAAGTGGAATTTTACATTCAAATGATCCATCCTCCTCACCCCCAATATTCTCTTTTAAGAAAATCTTCATGAAGGCAAATTACGGATAAATTCTAGAATATTTTTGCTGAATTGTTCAATTCTCTCATCTGGGATGTGGTTGAAAGCATATAAATTACATCATGTTTTGATTTTTGAGGTGAAACAACTCTGTTTTTACATGGCAAGCAATGCAGAGATCAAGCTTTTATGAAGGACTTATTATCCAGTCTCTCAGGTTACCAGATCAATAAACAGTAAAAAATTTAATAGTTTTTCCCTTGAACAAGTATGTTAACAATTTCATTAACAACCTTACACTTTCATTTATGCTGCCATATTTACTTCGTTTATATTTTACATTGTATTTCACTATATCTGGGGATTTTTATTATTTTCTCAACATGCAAAAGAAAAATTACCAAACTTAATTTCAATTAATCCAATCTATTTGAAGGTAATAATTTTTTTTGCATTTTTTTAGCACTTATGAAGAAAAAATGAAAGTTAAAACAAGTAGAGGAAAATGTTAAGAATTTTAGGTTTCTTAAACAGCAAAGATGTCTTCATTAACTCAGAGCTTTTAAGAAGTGAAATTTAGCCGCTGAGCTGAAAAATCTATTGTTTATACTGTTTTATCTGTGACTCATCTTTTTTCTTTGTAGTTTCTGAGCATGCAACAGTAGATCCATTCCAAGATATACTACTGTTAGCATGTTTTAAGTATTTTTCATTCAGAGCTTCAAGATTTTTATAGAAGGACCTCCTCTGAAATTCAATAATACACTCCAGAAAGAAACAAAATTTTTGTTTATTGTGGCACTCATTTGGTAGCATCATTGCTCACAGAGTCATGGTTAACATACTGACAAAAATGAATCACTGTGAACAAACACACAATTCAAGAACAACAATACTGACAGAAGAGGTAATTGCTGTAATATAACAACTGTAACTAATGTTGAATTCAGAGAACCAGAATGAAGTGTTCTTTAGACTACAGTTGAAGCCAAGGATATTTTTTCCAATAATTGTAATTGAATAACCATTATGATACATAAAAAAGGAGGGTTATTAAGTTTACTTCATTCACTTTGTTTAAATTTTTTTGCTAACTCCCCAAATGCTAGATCATTATGCATTTCCTCAAAGAGTATGTAGGAAAAGAAAAGGTTTTATTGTAAGTATCTGGAGAAGAAAGCACTGTTTGGTAGAATTTCACATTTCTCAGTTAGAGTCCCTCTTTTATAAAATCACATTCTCATATTATGTTTGAAATTTTTATGAATGATGCACACATGAGAAAAAAAGATACTGGATTTATGATACGGTGAGAAATCGGACCTATAGCAAAAGCAATCATGAGCAGGAATATAATGTAGTTGGAATATACTGAAGTGTTACATTGTACTTGTGAACTAAACTGCATTATCTTCGGTTCTTTACGGGAATGAATACTCAGCTCATTGTGTTGTTCTGGAGAGATGGTGAAATCTATATGTACATGTATGTCATGAGTGGCAAGTGATATTGTTTTAATTATGTATAAACTTACTAAATAAGGACCCTTCTAGGATGGTACATCAGTGATAGGTAGCTGACCCTCAGTGATTTTTCCTGGTCTAAAGTTCCCTGTATAAACAGTGTAGGACAATGAAACAGCTGCCTTGAATGCATCTGCCATCTGGAAAAGCTTTTAAGTTTTATTAGTGTCTGTGACTGGTCCAGGGTTAAAACACAGCATTAATTTATTCTGATATTCAGTTTCTCATTTTTCTTTGCACCAGTTGGCAGAATCATAGTTAAAGCTTTCAGACCACAATGGCAATGTTATCCACTTGTTGGGGCTCAACCTGTGTTTCCTTCACTTCAACAACTTTAACTGAAAGACATCCTTTACTTATTCCATGAGGCCCACCTAGAGTATTTGCTGAGAGTAGTAATCATTAAGTCAGCAGTGGATTTAATGGTCGTTTTAATCAAATTTGGGTTTAATACTCTTTATATGTTAATTGGCTTTAGAAATTATAATGTTGGCATTAGGAGGAATCGTTATGCCATACTTTTAATGCAAGAAATACTCTTCAATCACAGCAAGTCAGACTTTAGTAGTGGTGATTTTTTATTAGCCATGTGCCTTCACCTGTTAAATCTTTGATTTCAGCTTGTTTGACTCTATTCTCAGACTTTTCAGGCTTTTAAATTTTGGAATATTCAATAAAATACAACAGAATTCTACCTGAATATTCTGTATTGAATAAATAAATAATTAAGAGAAATTCTGACATGTCTGCAAGACTTCAAGACAAGTAAAACCTACTTTTTCCCTTGGACAGCTTTAAGACATACACTTTTTAAAAGAAATATGAGCTATTTCCTCGAGTCTCTGATTTTTTTCTTTTATGACTGTTCCCGTAATAAACCAAACATCTTTGGTTACTTATAAAGTCTCACAACTCCAATAATGTTGGAGAAATATAACTCAGGAGGAGGTTAAACAAAACCAGTAGTTACCTCAGCATTTGATTTTTTGGCTACTTCAGAAGCTACGTGGACAACAGTAGCAAGAAATTTAGTTAGGTTATCTATTTTCAAACAACAAAAAATCCACTCTTTCTTTCTTTTCTTCTGTTTAAAGAACCATTTGCCTTTGTCAACTCTCTAAAACAAAACACTCAGGAACACTAGAAGAAAGTACTGTACCTTTAACATATACCACATGTATCATATGCTAATAAAGGTTTGCATAAAAAAATATTTGGAGATCTGAGGAATATTTTTATTTTAAGACACTGGTCTTAAATTACTTTGTATTGAGCAAAAAAACTCTGGCAAGGCTTTTCATTATAATTCCACAAAGATTACTTAATTATACTGTGGGAGCACTGGAAGGCAAAGCCTAACCTAAGGTATATCACATGGGCTTTGTTATTTACCGAGTGGCTATTTGTTTATTCCCAATATGTTCCTCTAAGTCCCTCATTAATTATCCTTAAGCTTCCAAATTGAAGCTGAGATGCAAAAGCGCTATATCATCTCATGCTCCTCTTTGCCTAAGGGGCACTGAAGTTTTAATACTCGATACAGTGCCCCAAGGCTATATTCTAGCATTATTATGCACATTATACAATATTGCTAAAGCACATAATAAACCATGTTAAACAGTAACTAAATATATAAATAAATGCATTTCAATGGGTAATGGCATTGCTGCAATGTTTGCTTAGTTGGCAAATCTATTGATTAAATAAACTTATTAATTTAATTAAGCTATGTGATGGATATTTTCATTCCAATACAGTTTTCTTTAAAAATTGTAGGGATTGGACAATTAAAAAAAGTTATAGTTTCAGGAAAATTTCCATGCAAATCAATATAAATATCTCTTAGTAAAATTTTCAGCAGCTTTTAAATGAAAACAAAAATAATCAGGAATGTATTCTTATATTTATTATATTTCATTAAAAACCACAAAATAATATGATTCAAGAACAGTTGCTATAGATGGAGAGGAGATGGTGATATTTGCTTATGCAGATATACTTACATTGAAAATATGTTCACGGTGTCATAGGCTGCAACTTAAAATATCTAAATTAATATATAATTCAAACACAGGAGGAAAAATTGCTGTAACCTCCTGACAGCATGATGGACAAACCAGAATATTATGATTCCCTTCCTCTCTTTTCTTCTCCAGATCATTCTGCCATTTTACCCTGAAAGATTTTGAGTGCCTGGAAACTCTCTCTTTTAAAAGTTCTATTGCCACAAGATGAGATGAGACCTTATCTAGTACATGAGAAGGTGTTTCTAATCAAGCACCATCTGCAAAAATCTCATGGTTTGAATTTATTTTCTACCAGTGATGCTAGATAACTTGAACCTGATGTCCTTCAAACCTGCTACATTTGCTATTTCATTAAAATAGTTTCCTTCTGAAAAAAAGTTTAGAATTTCACAATGTCTTTTGTGTGTTCACTTTTACAGTAATATTGTCCAAACTGGTTCCAGTGCCTCACATATAAATTAAACATTTAAAGGTGTATTCTAGGGTATTGTCCAATGATTGCATTGAGCTCACTTGGACAGATTTAAAGCATTAGGAACACCCAGGTAGAGACTACTGTTTCCTCAGCTGAGTTTCAATAACTATGTTATTATTGAAGTAATGCAGTCCAATAAGACCAAAACAGTGAGTGTGGGGCAACACTATGTGCACACTATTGTTTTTTTCTGCTAGCTTACTTGTGTCCAGTACTGAGGACTGGAGCATAGTAGGTGTATCCCTGAGTATGTCTTGCTGGTTTTTTCACCCTAAATGAGCCTACTTCATGTTTTTCAAGAACACTTTGCAACATGAATGAACCAAAACATACTAAAGGGAGGCCATAAGGAGGTTCTTCCCTCCTCCACCTGCTTCCCCACTCCCTCCTTCTCCCTCTTACCAGCTGCTGTAAGAAGCAGGATAAAAATACTTCTATGCTGGGAGCAGGTATCATTTCCAGATCTATTAATCTACTGTATTTATTGCCACTGCATCCTTTCTGCTGTACACTGCCTAGCATGAAAACCAGCTCTGCTTCACTTTCACTTAATGTTCTTGCTGACATAGTGCTGTACCAGAAACACAGATATGGCTGCCAGTAAACTAGTATCTGATGAGATAAATAGTTTTGTGGCATGTAAAGCCAGAGTGGCAGTAAAACCTAGGCAATGTCTCTACTTTTTTATCAGCTAGAGGAATATATATAACTCAGAGTTGTAGGGATTCTGTCCCAAGCTGTTTCCAAAAGTAAACTGTGTTAGCAGTTGAAGACTCTGTGATTGAAATGCAGAATATTTTCTGTTATTTAATATGATGGAATAGACTGCAATTTTTATCCTTTCCTAGGTGATAAATGCAAACACAGCAATTCAAATATGAGGCAGGAGGTCAATAACTTCCTAAATGGCTACTGAGTTTTGACTATATATGGTAGCTCACCCGCCTTGCCCTGAAAAGAAATTGAGTTGGGGTAACGCAGTTTGTGAATTTCAGTAATAATCAGCATCAGTGGAAATTATAATTACTCAAAACCATTCACACAAAATGTCTTTCATTTACTCCTTGGGTGCTGTATAGTGTAATCAGACCTTTAAAGAGAACATTTCCTCTCACTCTGAAACTCTTTTTTTATAGTGTAATAAGGTTTGTAGGGGTCCATTCAGGAAAACATAGTTGTCTTGGGAGATGATTCACAATTTATTTCACCTTGCCTGGAGGCTTTCCTCCTAATAAGTTTTCAGCCATCAGGTTTTAAAAGTAAGTAAAAATATAGAAAAACTTTCTCTTTTTTTGAAAACTGCAGTTTATGGCCACCTGGCAGTCTAGCATAGAATAAGGGATTGGTGGAGACAAAAGGCAAGGATAGGCACAGTTCTATCCATGGTTCCAAAATTTACTGCCATCTGCCTTTCTTATTGGTAGGAAAAGTTCAGAAAATTGTAATGCTTCTTCATGGTCATAGCCTTCTGAAATTGCTAATAGTCAAGTTTAAGCATTGATTGTTGAGATCTTCTTAAATGGTCATTTAGGAGCTGTAGTTTGACATATAGGAAATTCTTTGAGAAACAAAATGAGGGGACAGATTTTAGTTTTTGGATAACTTGTTAATTATCAACCAGTGCAAAGTTTTTAAGAACACTATAAGTAACTCATGAGTTGAATTCTTAGATTAGAAGTTTTTAATCCCTGTATCTTCTTGGATTTGCACTTTTTTTTTTTTAGTTTTGCTTGGCCAGCTCTCAGATTCATAACTGTTAACTACAAACATTTACAGGTAATACGACACTATCCCATTTTTTTGCTTCTGGCAGATTTTAATTTTTCAGTGGTTCTTGCTCCGAAAGTTCTGCTATAAGGTTTTTCAAGTGGTCTCATGACTTTTAGCCTAAATATACAGCCATTACTGCATGGACCAAGAATTCACGCACTCAGATGCTGGGTGGTTATTTTCCAGTCTTGAGATTCCTGGGTGATGACTAAGCCTTATAATAATTAGGACTATTTTAGAAATAATGGTGATGTGAACTCTTTGGCTGTGTCCTCTTGTTGTAGGACAAATGCAGATACCCTATAAAGAGAGACTTTATAGTGACAGTAACAGTAGAGGCTAAACGTACTGTGAGCTTCAAAGCAATCATATGGACTATGTTTTTTCTTAAGAAATAGCAGCTATGAAATTCTCAAAGATTGTTCCCCAGGAGACATGGATCCACCATTAACTGTCTCAAGCATAAAGATGAAAGATCTGATGGAATGTCATGAACTGTTATGCAGATTCTATTGATTCAAGTCTGTGAAAAATGGTGAGGGACAAAAATGAAGGGGACATGACACAATTCATAACAGAAAAAACAAAGAAAAAAAATGTGTCTGCTCAGAGTCCATATCTATCTTGCAAATTTCAGAGAGACTGCTTTCTAGAATGCACAAACAACAGGCACACACACAAACAAAAAGAGAAGCAATAGAGATTGTTTCCATTTTGTTGGAATAATTTTTAATATTAATTCAAGGTAAAAAACTTCTGCAGCTCCTTCTGCTCTTGAGAGCTATGGGAATATCTATCCATATTTCTTCTCTATTGCTTCACCCTCCTCTTCTGCTAGTTCTTGCACATATTGGTAAATTCTAGAGGGTACACCTAATCCTTATTTTTAATCTCTTCCAGACGCATCTGTTCAATGTTGATGAATTCAGCAAACTCTGCATGGAGCATATCCAGTGCTAAAGGTGTAATTCCCTGAAAGTATTGTTTGTCCCAAAGACTTCTAAAAAAGCTTCAAGAAGAACATGTCTGGATGTCAGAGAACTCTACCGAGAATTATTTCAAGGATAATCCATGTCTCTCTGGAAGTTGTAGGTTAGTGAAGCAAATATCTACTGGCTGGAGGCCTCATTCCTTGAAATCCATGTGTCAACATTAGAGCAGTCCTACATGTGTGCTTAGAAACAATTAACCTGAGACCTGAACAATACCCTGTCAGGCAAAACGGATGAGAATAGATTAAAGTCATGCTTTTTATGATCTTGTAAACTGTCCAGTAACATATTGTACTTTGTTGGGGCATAGTTAAGCAAAAGTGAAAGTAAGCCAATTGCAAGGATCGTTAAGAGAAGAAGGGAACAGGAAAAAGGGAGGAGTATCACCGTGCAACAGGCTGTGCAGCATATTGGCCTCCGCTATTTCTTTATGAACTGTCTTTCGCTGGCTATCCAGTATCAAAATTTACCTTTCCAATGTCAGATTCGAAAAAGTGAAGACCGGGTCAATACAGACGCATTTTACATTTCAGAGTCACAGACAACCCTTGAGGCAGTAAGATGAAGGTGAGGTAGATGCTTGAGCACTCCCATAAACATAACACTTTGGATATTAAAGATACACAGAAGAAGCTGGAATACTGCATCCAACTCTGGAGTCCTCAGCGCAAGAATGACATGGATCTGTTGGAGCAAGTCCGGAAAAGGGCCACAAAAATGATCAGGGGGATGGAACACCTCTCCTATGAGGACAGACTGAAAGACTTGGGGTTGTTTAACCTGGAGAAGAGAAGGCTTCGGGGAGACCTTATTGCGGATTTTCAATACTTAAAGGGGGCTTATAAGAAAAACAGCAGCAATCTTTTTAGTAGGGCCTGTAGCGACAGAAGAAATAATGGTTTACAACTAAAGTAGGGTAGACTCAGACTAGATCTAAGGAAGAAATTTTTTACAATGTGGATGGTAAAGCACTGGAACAGGTTGCCCAGAGAGGTGGTAGGTGCCCAATCCTTGGAAACATTCAAGGTCAAGCTGGACGGGGCTCTGAGCAACCTGATCTGGTGGCAGATGTCCCTACTCCTTGCAGGGGGGTTGGACTAGATGACTGTCGTGGTTTAACCTGACAGGCAGCCAAATACCATGCAGATGCTCGCTCACTCCCCTCAACCCCCTAAATATCCAACACAATATATCAATTTTTATATTAGTGTAATTGCACTTTTCAGTGGCTTTAAACTGGGATGATAAGGCCATAGATGATTGTGGAATCAATGTAGAAGTACGAAACACAATTGTAAAGTCTATAAGTTAACTATGACTTCTTTGTAAAACTACATTATATTTTACAATCATGAATTATTTCCTACTTGGATAAGGCCTCTCTCATTCTCTGTCTACAGGAATACCTTCAGTTCACACACCAGACAATGAGTTACAGTAGTCTGTAAGATTGTGTTGGATATTTAGGAATATTTACTAAGAATACAGTATAGAGAATACGTGATGTGAAAAGAGGTGGGATTTATATTATCTAGAATCCATACCACCACAATCAGGAAAAAATGCAGACAATTTAACTCTTTGACCTTCATGAATTAGATCTTCACTGGAAATTAACACCATAATATATAGTAAATTCAAGTCAAAGAATATTAGAATTTAAGAATACATCATTAACGAATTTTAGAATCTCAAGAGGGTAAGCACTTAAAGAAAAATACATAACGGATTTAAGGGTTTATTTCATTATTTTTCACTCTAGAAAAGCTGAAATGAAAGAATGTAAAATGCCTTGGGTTATTTTGATAGAAATTCTATAATGCATGGCAAATGTACTGAGGAGAAGTGGTAAATATTTAAGAAATACTTGAACAGACTGCAATTGAAATCCATTCCTGTTTAAATTTAAAAAGCAAAAAGGTCACAAAAGGTCAATGTGATTAAGGAAGGTGATATAAAAAGAAGTTTAAGCAAGAAGTGAAGAGTGTTAAAAATATACACATGACATAGTAAAGAACAAGATCTACAAAAAATATGCAGAAGTAAGTTAAACCAATAACTGCAGGAATAAAATGAAATACTGAAAGCTGAATTACACATAATGCTGAAATGAACAAAGGGTCCTTCAAATACAGTGGCAAAAGAGAGGTGAGAAAAAAAGAAAATTGGCCTACTAAGAAAATTACAAGATAATTTTAAGATAGGAAATGTAAGATTAATCAGTAATCTTACTTTTAGCTTGGTTTCCTGAGGAATATGTTTCACATGACCATCTCGTCTGTCAGTACTTTTCAGTAACTTTTGAAGAATTAACTGTTTCAGTCATATTTGACAGTGGAAGGGAGGTCTTTTAAAAGGCCTGCATTTTTAGTGTTAGTTAACAACTGTTGCTGCTGAAAAGGAAAGGTTCTGATGTGCAGTAACAGACAGGTGCCTGGTTTAACTGGCTACTTGGTGAGCCTACATGTACTACCTGGTTACTCTGCAGTCATACCCAGCCTTTCATGAGCCATTTCTTGCCAGCCAGGAGACAGAGGAAAGAGTTAACAGCATTTTGGAAAACAGCTGGGGTGCAGGCAGGGGTTGGGAGTACTGCAGCAGAAGAGGAAGCAGGTCATGGTGAGGGTATGGAACATATGTATGGGATGCAGGAGCAGATGGTGGGAGGTGGTGGCATCAGAGAGTTCAGCCTGGTTCCTCGTCAGAGGTTGGTGTTAGGAGCTAGAGAGACTATCCTGTGTGGAGGGAAGGGAATAATTAACTCCCTTAAGCCCTCCGTCCTTTTCTGCCTACATATTCTGAAAACTGAGTAGAAGATCTAAGACACTGGATCATATTGTGTTTGATTTGTGATCACTGTGCATGGATGAGAGCAAAATTTCACTCTGTGCTGCCTACTCAGACAAAAGGCAAAGTTAATCATATACCTATGGAGAGGTTTTCTGGACTCTTTTTTAATTGTCTTTGGTGTCACATATTCTTCAGAAGAAATACAAAGCAAATAACACCCATCACAAGGTGTAATTGTAACTCCAGACCACCTGCTTCTGACCCTGACAGATCAACACCAAGCTGTGTAGATTTATCTAAGCTGCAGGGATTTGTACCTAGATGCACTGCTGTATTTCTCCAATTCATTTTTATTTTTCCACACTGCTTAAAATCTACTTAATTCCTGACACTTTTATTTCTAGCTGAATAACTCAAAGAAAACTGACAACAGGACTTGAAAGGCCTTAATAGAGAAAAAAACTCACAACAAAACTGTGTTCTAGAACTATTTTAATGCATTGTTTGTGTTTCTTTTCTGATATGAAAGCTTGATTGATTGAAACCTTTGCATTTTATTTCCATGCTTCACACAGGGTAACAGAGGACCAAATCTTGCAGAAATTTGCATTAATTTCATCAATGGGATATAAATAAGAACAGATTAAAGCTTCATCTAGCATCTAGTATTTCTCTGCTACCATTTTGTCATACTAATTCCTTGCACTTTAGTGGAAACTGGTTATTCCAGGTGATCAAATCTACCTTCTTTTATTCGAGGTAACAAGATCCTATAATAAATTCCAAAAACTAATCAAGCTAACACCTTACTGTATAAGGTTTTAGCTCATTGGACTTGTTAGATTTATTAGAAGTCTATGCCAGGAACCATGTTTCTGATGACTGGACACCTTTTAATATCCAGCCTAAACTTACTGAGGGATAGCTTATGTCTACTTGGTCTTGCACCAACGTTGTCCTTTATGTAAGTATTTCTTCTTCCTTTCATGCACCTTCACCCACTAGGTCCAACAAATCAATCCCTTGTCTTTTTTTTTTGTTGTTATGTAAGTGCCTTTGCAGTGCATTAATGTCGTGGTTTAACCTGGCAGGCAGCCAAATACCACGCAGCCGCTCACTCACTCCCCCCGCCCCCCCAGTGGGACGGGGACAGAATCGGAAGGGTAAGAATGAGAAAAACTCGTGGGTTGAGATAAAGACAGTTTAATAGAACAGAAAAGGGAGAATAATGATAATAAATAATGATAGAATATACAAAATGAGTGATGCACAATGCAATTGCTCACCACCCGCGCTGACCGATAACCAAGTAGCGATCGGCACTTCCTGGATCACGCCTACCCTTCATATACTGAGCATGACGTCACATGGTATGGAATACCTCATTGGCCAGCTGGGCTGGCTGTCCTGATTATGTTCCCTCCCATCTTGTGTACCTAGCTCAGTCAGTAGGCACGGGAGCTGTCCTTGGACTAGGAGGGCACTTAGCAACAACTGAAAACATCAGTGTGTTATCAACATTCTCCTCATGCTAAATCCAAAACACAGCACTAGGAAGAAATTTAACCCTATCCCAGCCGAAACTAGGACAGTATCCACCCCTTATTCCATACCATTTACGTTATGCTTAGGTCTCACATTTTTCGATACCTTTCAATTAATCACCACTATCTTTTATATATATATATACATATATAATACATATACATACATATATACATATAATACATATACATATATATATATACATAAATATATATAAATGTCCATTGAGTTCTTTTAGTCCACAACTTTGGGCTCCATCTGTCATAACAGTCTTTCAGGGCCAGAAAGATGGTGTGTGGTGTTGGGCTGTTGCATCCTGAAGCCAGTTCTCATTTCGGTACTGCTGCGCTCGTCCAGTTCTATCATCGTTGCACTTTGCTCGGTTTCATCGGAGTTAGTTCATTCTTCATTAATCTGGGTGATTTTCACTGCTATACCATTGATAGCAACCATAGAAATAATGATATACAATATCATATAACAATTGACATCATAAAATTCAGTTCATTAGCTATTTTCACCCAAAATCAAATCCCCTTGAGGTACACACCGGACTTGCCCATCCTTTCGCATCACCCACCAAGTGCACCCAGGTCCTTGAGCAAAAGCAATCCCATGGATGGGTTTTCCCTTGCAGAGGCAGGAGTAACCCAGACTGTCTTCCCCAGCATATTTCTTATGTGCACGACAGGAACTTTATCTCCATCTACAGTACGTAAAAGTCTTGATTGGGCAGGGCCAGCTCGATTAACAGACCCCCTAGTGTTGACTAACCAGGTGGCTTTTGCTAAATGTGTGTCCCAATGCTTGAATGTCCCACCACCCATTGCCCTCAGTGTTGTCTTCAGCAGTCCGTTGTATCGTTCGAATTTCCCAGAGGCTGGTGCGTGGTAGGGGATGTGATAGACCCACTCAATGCCATGCTCTTTGGCCCAGGTGTCTATGAGGGTGTTTCGGAAATGAGTCCCGTTGTCTGACTCAATTCTTTCTGGGGTGCCATGTCGCTATAAGGCTTGCTTTTCAAGGCCCAGGATGGTGTTCCGGGCAGTGGCATGGGGCACAGGGTATGTTTCTAGCCAGCCGGTGGTTGCTTCCACCATGGTGAGCACATAGCGCTTGCCGTGGCGGGTTTGTGGGAGAGTGATATAATCAATCTGCCACGCCTCCCCATATTTATACTTCAACCATCGTCCTCCATACCAAAGAGGATTTACTCGCTTGGCTTGTTTGATTGCAGCGCACGTTTCACATTCATGGATAACCTGTGCAATAGCGTCCATGGTTAAGTCCACCCCTCGATCACGAGCCCATCTATATGTTGGATCTCTTCCTTGATGGCCTGAGGCATCATGGGCCCACCGAGCTATAAATAATTCACCCTTATGTTGCCAGTCCAGATCCACCTGAGCCACTTCAATCTTAGCAGCCTGGTCCACCTGCTGGTTGTTTTGATGTTCTTCAGTGGCCCGACTCTTGGGTACGTGAGCATCTACGTGACATACTTTTACAGTCAGGTTCTCTACCCGGGCAGCAATATCTTGCCACAATGCGGCAGCCCAGATGGGTTTACCTCTGCGCTGCCAGTTGTTCTGCTTCCACTGCTGCAACCACCCCACAGGGCATTTGCCACCATCCATGAGTCAGTATAGAGATAAAGTACTGGCCATTTTTCTCATTCAGCAATGTCCAAGGCCAGCTGGATGGCTTTCACCTCTGCAAACTGGCTCGATTCACCTTCTCCTTCAGCAGTTTCTGCAACTTGGCATATAGGACTCCATACAGCAGCTTTCCACCTCCGATGCTTTCCCACAAGGCGAAAGGACCCATCCGTGAACAGGGCATATTGCTTCTCATTTTCTGGTAGTTTATTATACAGTGGGGTTTCTTCAGCATGTGTCACCTCCTCCTCTGGGGATATTCCAAAATCTTTGCCTTCTGGCCAGTTCGTGATCACCTCCAAGATTCCTGGGCGACTGGGGTTTCCTATTCGGGCCCGTTGTGTGATCAGTGCGACCCACTTACTCCACGTAGCATCGGTTGCATGATGTGTAGAGGGGACCCTCCCTTTGAACATCCAGTCCAGCACCGGCAGTCGGGGTGCCAGGAGGAGCTGCGCTTCAGTGCCAACCACTTCCGAAGCAGCTCGAACCCCTTCATATGCTGCCAATATCTCCTTCTCAGTTGGAGTGTAGCGGGCCTCGGATCCTCTGTATCCCCGACTCCAGAACCCTAAGGGTCACCCTCAAGTCTCCCCTGGTGCTTTCTGCCAGAGGCTCCAGGTAGGGCCATTCTCCCCGGCTGTGGTGTAGAGCACATTCTTCACATCTTGTCCTGCCCGGACTGGCCCAAGGGCTACTGCATGGACTATCTCCTGTTTAATTTGTTCAAAGGCTTGTTGTTGCTCAGGGCCCCATCTGAAGTCGTTCTTCTTCCTGGTCACGTGATAGAGAGGGCTTACAATCAGGCTGTAATCTGAAATATGCATTCTCCAAAAGCCCACAACGCCTAAGAAAGCTTGTGTTTCCCTTTTGCTAGTCGGTGGGGACATGGCTGTTATTTTATTGATCACATCCATTGGGATCTGACGACGTCCATCTTGCCATTTTATTCCTAAAAACTGGATCTCCTGTGCAGGTCCCTTGACATTACTTTGTTTTATGGCAAAACCGGCCTTCAGAAGGATTTGGACTATTCTCTCCCCTTTCTCAAAAACTTCTTCTGCTGTGTTGCCCCACACGATGATGTCGTCAATGTATTGCAGGTGTTCTGGAGCCTCACCCTGTTCCAGTGCGGTGTGGATCAGTCCATGGCAAATGGTAGGGCTGTGTTTCTACCCCTGGGGCAGTCGGTTCCAGGTGTACTGGACGCCCCTCCAAGTGAAAGCAAACTGTGGCCTGCACTCTGCAGCCAAAGGGATGGAGAAGAAGGCATTAGCAATGTCAATGGTGGCGTACCACTTGGCTGCCTTTGACTCCAGTTCGTATTGAAGTTCTAGCATGTCCGGCACGGCAGCACTCAGTGGCGGCGTGACTTCGTTCAGGCCACGGTAGTCTACTGTTAGTCTCCACTCTCCATTAGACTTTCGCACTGGCCATATGGGACTGTTGAAGGGTGAGCGAGTCTTGCTGATCACTCCTTGGCCCTCCAATCGAAGCATCAGCTCATGGATAGGGATCAGGGACTCTTGGTTGGTGCGGTATTGTCGCCGTTGCACTGTTGTGGTAGCGATTGGTACTTGTTGTTCTTCAACCCTCAACAACCCCACAACAGAAGGGTCCTCTGAGAGACCGGGCAAGGTGGACAGCTGTTTAATTTCCTCCGTCTCCAGGGCAGCTATACCAAAAGCCCACCGATACCCTTTTGGGTCCTTGAAATACCCTCTCCTGAGGTAGTCTATGCCAAGGATGCACGGAGCCTCTGGGCCAGTCACAATGGGGTGCTTCTGCCACTCGTTCCCGGTTAGGCTCACTTCGGCCTCCAATACAGTTAACTCTTGGGATCCCCCTGTCACTCCAGAAATACAAATGGGTTCTACCCCTTTATGGTTTGATGGCATTAGGGTGCACTGTGCACCGGTGTCTACGAGAGCCTTATACTCCTGTGGCTCTGATGTGCCAGGCCATCAAATCCACAGTCCAGTAAACCCGATTGTCCCTTTCCTCCACCTGGCCGGAGGCAGGGCCCCTCTAGTTCTGGTCATAGTAACCGCTTCTCACTTCTTGCAAACGTGAGTCAAGAATTCCTTCATTACAGTCCAAAGTAAGATCAGCCCTTCTACTCTGTCTGGGGAACTGTTCACTGGAAACTGGACCGTCGTGAGACAGGGTTTTCCTGAAAACTGGAGCAGCATTTTTCCTGAGAGAACCCCCTTGTGTGATTGTTTTTCCTTGCAACTCACGTACCCGTGCCTCTAGGGTCAAGGTAGGTTTTCCATCCCACTGCCTCATGTCCTCTCCGTGGTCACGCAGGTAAAACCACAGGGTGCCCCGTGGTGTGTACTTTCGATATCCTCTCTCTTGAGGAGAAAAACGCTGACTCCTAATGGCTGAGATACTGGTCCGTACAGGTGGAGAATAGGACCTATCGTCTTTGAGTTGCTGGACCTCTCGGGATAGTTTCTCTACAGCCGAGACAAGGGAGGAGGAGATAGTTTCTTTGAAATCCCGAAGTCTGTTAACCTCCTCATCCACCGTTAGTGCTTCTTCCTCTTTCCAGCACAGTACTGCCAACGAACTGGCATACGATGCTGGTGCGCTCCGTACCAACTTCCGCCACATGGGTCGGGTGCACTGGACGTCATGTGGATCTTTGGGTGTTCGGCCGTCGTCCAGGTCACTATAAACCACCTCCAGCACGCCTAGTTCTCTCAGGTACTGGATACGTCTCTCCATAGTGGTCCATTTGCCTAGGCGATATATAACATCTTCCTTGAAGGGATACCTTTCCTTTACGCCTGACAGCAGTCGCCTCCAGAGGCTGAGGACCTGTGTCCCTTTTCCGATTGCTTTGTCAATACCCGCTTCCCTAGCAAGGGATCCCAGCTGTTTGGCCTCCTTCCCCTCTAATTCCAGGCTACTGGCCCCATTATCCCAGCATCGGAGCAGCCAGGTAACAATATGCTCGCCTGGACGACGGCTGAAATCTTTCCGCATATCTCGCAGCTCACTCAGGGATAGGGATCGGGTGGTTTCCGTCTCGTTTATGAGCTCTTCTTCTTCCTCCTCCTCTCCTCATGATGTCCCTGCTCTTTCATCATCCCTTTCTAAACGACCTGATCTCCACTTCCAAGATTTCCTCTTCTGTACAAGGGCAACGGATACCAGCAAGGGTTGGTCCTCTGGTTCAGCTGTAGTGCCTGTTGCTGGGGTTTGGGTAGCTCCAGTGCTTGTCATGGAGGTTGGAGTAACTGTAGTGCCTGTTGCCGGAGCTTGAGTGGCTGCAGTGCTTGTCGCAGGGGTTGGAGAAGCTACGGTGACTGTTGCCGGGGTTTGAGTAGCCACAGGGGTTGTCATAGGGGTTGGAGTAGCCGCAGTGCCTGTCGTGGGGTTTTGAGTAGCCACCGTGTCTGTAGCCACCCCCGAGACTCGCCGCGCCGCCCGCCCCGATGAGGCATCGCTGCTTGCCCTCCCTCTTTTCTTGTTCCTGAGGGTTGATCTCTGGACAGTATTCCTGAATAGTTGTTTAACCCTAAACAAGGCCTGAACCACATTCAGGAGACATAGCAATATGAACATGCTTGTTTGAACATCCCAAGGATATTCAAAATTCTCAGGGAATATTGTGGACATCTTTGTGAAGAGGATAGAAGAAAAAGGAGTTTCTGAAGATATGGAAGGGAAGATGAACAAGTGGGAGAGAGTGTCCCATCCCGTCTCCCCCTTAAATTCATTCTCCGAGGAGAAGCAAGTGCAATTACCAATAATTTCTAAGAGGTGGTTCCCGAGGTACAGAAATGACGGCAGTGCCGAGTACAGATACCAGATTAGACTTATGACCAATGATTTTATCACCTCATAAAACAGCAACAAAATTATAATCTTGGCCCAGTTCCGAATAATGATAAACAGCACAAACGGGAACATATACTGCAAGCAAGGTATTACATGACCCAACATTGAGAGCCAGCCCCACAACTTTGACAGCCAATACATCAACATTGTGACCAATCAATATAATGGATGCTTATAACAATTTTGCCTTAACACACTTTGGTCAGATCTATCGTTATCTCAACCCTTTGAGCCCCACGTTGGGTGCCAAAAAGGACTGTCGTGGTTTAACCTGGCAGGCAGCCAAATACCACGCAGCCGCTCACTCACTCCCCCCGCCCCCCCAGTGGGACGGGGACAGAATCGGAAGGGTAAGAATGAGAAAAACTCGTGGGTTGAGATAAAGACAGCTTAATAGAACAGAAAAGGGAGAATAATGATAATAAATAATGATAGAATATACAAAATGAGTGATGCACAATGCAATTGCTCACCACCCGCGCTGACCGATAACCAAGTAGCGATCGGCACTTCCTGGATCACGCCTACCCTTCATATACTGAGCATGACGTCACATGGTATGGAATACCTCATTGGCCAGCTGGGCTGGCTGTCCTGATTATGTTCCCTCCCATCTTGTGTACCTAGCTCAGTCAGTAGGCACGGGAGCTGTCCTTGGACTAGGAAGGCACTTAGCAACAACTGAAAACATCAGTGTGTTATCAACATTCTCCTCATGCTAAATCCAAAACACAGCACTAGGAAGAAATTTAACCCTATCCCAGCCGAAACTAGGACAATTAAACGTATCAGCAGGCTTCATCTTCATCTGCTCCTGTTTCAATTCATAGTTTAACATGAAGATACCCTGTATTTCAGATGATTTTGTAGAATCATAGAATCGTAGAATAGCCCAGTTTGGAAAGGACCTCGGAAGATCATCTGATCCAACTTGTTGTGGGAAAGGGAGGCTAGATGAGATTATCTAGCACCCTGTCCAATTGCATCTTGAAAACATCCAGCAATAGGGACTTTACCATATCCCTAGGGAGAGAGCTCCAGTGATTGATTGTTCTTATTGTAAACAATTTCTTTCTTGTGTTGAGATGAAACATCTCCCTTTTTCTCATCAGTACTGAGGAATGTTCCTTCTTTTCTACTGCGAATATCTTGTTTGTACTCTCATGGAAACATCATATCTTAATTATCATGCGATTAGGATTTTTTCACTTCCAATCATACCCACTTGAGGAGCTGTCACTTTTTAGATAAAATTCTTGATACTTTCTAGACAAATTTCTTTAAATTTGTGATGCTACATGCCACCCCATATCTATAATCTCTTGGTCATCAAAGCTATTCAACTTTTCTCTCATACCATCTGTGTTAACAGATACCATTCAATTTTGTTCCTTGACAAACTAAATTGCTTTGCTGCTTTATTTTGTTCAGATTCATTAATGAAAATACTACACAGGGTCACCTTCTAGACTAGTCCTCACAAAACTCCTCTACTGATGTCCATTGAGGTCTTCCAAAGGTCTCTAAACAGCAATGCAAGTAACTGTTTACTCATAAACCCTCACACCCATTTGATGTGGTTTAGTAAATATGATCTTCATTTTACAGATGTTGAAAAGAAACTGAAAACAGTTAAGTGACAGATTTGAGGCCAGACATAATCTGAAGTAGGAACTGGCATCAAATCCTGACTGATTTGTACCAGAATCAGACAGATACAAATCCATATAACCTTTTATCTTTTGGAAAATATGTGCATTCTAGAGGATGAATTCATTTGGTATATATTTACCATTTTTAATTCAAGCAGGATTTCAGATGACACTTCCTTCAACAGTAGGACATACTTAAGCCCTCCAATTGCTCTACTTAAGAGAGCTTGAGCCTGATTTTTGCTTAAATCAAATCAGAAATTAATGCACTCAGAAATTCACTGCTGTTCACAGAACAATGGCGTTTAATGTGATGGCATTCACGTTTCTTTCTGAGGAACTTGGTCTTGGAACTTTTTCTGAATTTAAGTTTCAGTAGAACAACATAATGTATAGTTAATGAAAATCCCAAATTGTCAAAATTACTATTTGGAAGATTAATCATTGTAAACTATGATAAATACATTCACAGGACTGCATGTTATTATTTCCAAGGTATTCAAACTGTAAGTACAATGATTTAAGTTTTTTTGCAAAAGAACAGCTAAACTCATGTTTAGTTTAATAATCCAATGAATCTAAAAAAATCATTCACAGGTCTGCAAGATAAATTTTTTCACAGCCTTAAAAAACTAACTGTTATTAATTGGTATGGTACTTTTTCTTACATTTCAGCATTTATGATACAATAGCAGACTGTGCACGAACAAGTTGACTGCATATCACATCAGGTTTTTTACTGAGCTGTGTACAACCCCCTAGGGAAAAAAAAAATCATATAAAATGATGAGCTATGCAGAACATGATTTTGTATTTCTGCCTTGTTTGATTTTCCAGCAAAATGTATGAAAAGCCCCAACTCTCATATTTTCCTGAGTTGCTAAAAGAGAAATCAAAAAAATCCTGCTTACATAACGAATTTGCAATTTGTTTGTTTGTTTAATGAAAATGCCTCCCTTTATCTTTTTGATAATCAGCTTGGTTGTATCTTTTTAGGAATGTATAGAACTTTAGTTGCGTAGTGTCATGGTTTAACTCCAGCCAGCCATTAAACCCCACGCAGCCGCTCGCTCACCTCCCGACTCCAGTGGGATGGGGGAGAGAATCGGGAGGGCACAAGTAGGAAAGCTACTGGGTTGAGATAAAAACAGTTTAATAATTGAAATAAAACAAAGTAGAACAATAATAATAACAATGAGAGCAACAACAATAACAGAATACACAAAGCAGGCAATGCACAACGCAACTGACCGCTGACCGCGTGTCACGAACTGGGTTGAGCCTCCCCACACACCTGATTTTTATACTGAGCATGATGTCACATAGTTTAGAATACCCCATTGGCCAGCTGGGTCCACCACCCGGCTGTGCTCCCTCTGGTGCAAGCACCACCCAGCAACAGCTAAAGCATCAATGGGCCATCAACGCTCCTTTCACACCAAACCCAAAACACAGCACATCCCCCAAACTATTGGGAAGAAAGTTAACTCTGTCCCAGCTGGAACCAGGACAGTATCCACCCCTTATTCTATGCCATCTACATCATGCCCAGGTCTCACATTTTCCAATATATTCCAATTAGTCACCACCACTTTCCCTGCCTTTTGATGTATACACACACAGAGATATCATTCCCTTAGTCCATGGGCCATCTCTCTAAAATGTCCGTTGAGTTCATTTAGTCCATGACTTCGGGTTCCATCTGTCATAACAGTCTTTCAGGACAGGAGAGATGGTGTGTGCTGTTGGGCTCTTGCATGCAGAGGCCAGTTCTGGGCGCTCGTCGGTTCTATCATCATTGCACTTTGCTCAGTTTCATCGGAGTTCATCCTACATTAATCTGGGTGATTCTTACTGTAATACTGTTAATATGGCATATGGTAACCATAGAAGTGATGACATACAGTATTATAGAGTAACTAACATCATACAATCCTGTTCATTGGCTATTTTCACCCAAAATTAAATCCCCTTGAGGTACACACCAAAGTTCCCCATCCTTTCTCATTACCCACCAAGTGCACCCAGGTCCTTGAGCAAAAGCAATCCCATGGATGGGTTTTCCCTTGCCAGAGGCAGGAGTAACCCAGACTGTCTTCCCCAGCATATTTCTCGTATGCACGACAGGAACTTTATCCCTTTCTACAGTACATAAAACTTTTGATTGGGCAGGGCCAGCTCGATTGAAAGATCCCCTGGTATTGACTAACCAGGTGGCTTTTGCTAAATGTGTGTCCCAATGCTTGAATGTCCCACCACCCATTGCTCTCAGTGTAGTCTTTAGCAGCCCGTTGTATCGTTCGAATTTCCCAGAGGCTGGTGCATGGTAGGGGATGTGATACACTCACTCAATGCCATGCTCTTTGGCCCACGTGTCTGTGAGGGTGTTTTGGAAATGGGTCCCGTTGTCTGACTCCATTCTCTCTGGGGTGCCATGTCGCTATAGGGCTTGCTTTTCAAGGCCCAGGATGGTGTTCCGGGCAGTGGCATGGGGCACAGGATATGTTTCCAGCCATCCAGTGATTGCTTCCACCATGGTGAGCACATAACGCTTGCCGTGGCGGGTTTGTGGGAGTGTGATATAATCAATCCGCCAGGCCTCCTCATATTTATATTTCAACCATCGTCCTCCATACCGAAGAGGCTTTACTCACTTGGTTTGCTTGATTGCAGCGCATGTTTCACATTCATGGATAACCTGTAAATAGTGTCCATGGTCAAGTCCACCCCTTGATCATGAGCCCATCTGTATGTTGCATCTCTTCCTTGATGGCCCGAGGTGTCATGGGCCCACCGAGCTATAAATAATTCACCTTTATGTTGCCAGTCCAGATCTACCTGAGCCACTTCAATCTTAGCAGCCTGGTCCACCTGCTGGTTGTTTTGCTGTTCTTCAGTGGCCCGACTCTTGGGTACATGAGCATCTGTGTGACGTACTTTTACAGTCAGGTTCTCTACCCGGGCAGCAATATCTTGCCACAATGCGGTAGCCCAGATGGGTTTACCTCTGCGCTGCCAGTTGTTCTGCTTCCGCTGCTGCAACCACCCCACAGGGCATTTGTCACCATCCATGAGACAGTATAGAGATAAAGTACTGGCCATTTTTCTCGTTCAGCAATATCCAAGGCCAGCTGGATGGCTTTCACCTCTGCAAACTGGCTCGATTCACCTTCTCCTTCAGCAGTTTCTGTGACCTGGTGTATAGGACTCCATACAGCAATTTTCCACCTCCGATGCTTTCCCACAAGGTGACAGGACCCATCAGTGAACAGGGCATATTGCTTCTTGTTTTCTGGCACTTTGTTATACAGTGGGGCCTCTTCAGCACGTGTCACCTCCTCCTCTGGGGATATTCCAAAATCTTTGCCTTCTGGCCAGTTCGTGATCACTTCCAAGATTCCTGGGCGACTGGGGTTTCCTATTCGGGCCCGTTGTGTGATCAGTGCGACCCACTTACTCCACGTAGCATCGGTCGCATGATGTGTAGAGGGGACCCTTCCTTTGAACATCCAGCCCAGCACTGGCAGTCGGGGTGCCAGGAGGAGCTGTGCTTCAGTACCAACCACTTCCGAAGCAACTCGAACCCCTTCATATGCTGCCAATATCTCCTTCTCAGTTGGAGTATAACGGGCCTCGGATCCTCTGTATCGCCGACTCCAGAACCCCAAGGGTCGACCTCGAGTCTCCCCTGGTGCTTTCTGCCAGAGGCTCCAGGTAGGACCATTCTCCCCGGCTGCGGTGTAGAGCACATTCTTTACGTCTTGTCCTGCCCGGACTGGCCTAAGGGCTACTGCCTGAATTATCTCCTGTTTAATTTGTTCAAAGGCTTGTCGTTGCTCAGGGCCCCATTTGAAGTCAGTTTTCTTCCTGGTCACTTGATAGAGAGGGCTTACGATTTGACTGTAATTTGGAATATGCATTCTCCAAAAACCCACAACGCCTAAGAAAGCTTGCGTTTCCTTTTTGTTAGTTGGTGGGGACATGGCTGTTATTTTATTGATCACATCCATTGGGATCTGACGACGTCCATCTTGCCTTTTTATTCCCAAAAACTGGATTTCCTGTGCAGGTCCCTTGACCTTGCTTCATTTTATGGCAAAGCTGGTCTTCAGAAGGATTTGGACTATTCTCTCCCCTTTCTCAAAAACTTCTTCTGCTGTGTTGCCCCATACGATGATGTCATCAATGTATTGCAGTGTTCGGGAGCCTCACCCTGTTCCAGTGCGGTGTGCATCAGTCCATGGCAAATGGTAGGGCTGTGTTTCCATCCCTGGGGCAGTCGGTTCCAGGTGTACTGGACGCCCCTCCAAGTGAAAGCAAACTGTGGCCTGCACTCTGCCGCCAAAGGGATGGAGAAGAATACATTAGCGATATCAGTGGTGGCGTACCACTTGGCTGCCTTTGATTCCAGCTTGTATTGGAGTTCTAGCATGTCCGGCACGGCAGCACTCAGTGGTGGCGTGACTTCGTTCAGGAGACGGTAGTCTACTGTTAGTCTCCATTCCCCATTGGACTTTCGCACAGGCCATATGGGACTGTTGAAGAGTGAGCGAGTCTTGCTGATCACACCTTGGCTCTCCAGTCGGCGAATCAGCTTATGGATGGGAAGCAGGGAATCTCGGTTGGTGTGATATTGCCACTGGTGCACTGTTGTTGTAGCAGTTCGTACCCACGGTTCTTTGACCTTCAACAACCCCACAACAGAAGGATCCTCCAAGAGGCTAGGCAAGGTAGACAGCTGTTTAATTTCCTCCGTCTCCAGGGCAGCTATACCAAAAGCCCACCGATACCCTTTTGGGTCCTTGAAATACCCTCTCCTGAGGTAGTCTATGCCAAGGATGCACGGAGCCTCTGGGCCAGTCACAATGGGGTGCTTCTGCCACTCATTCCCGGTTAGGCTCACTTCAGCCTCCAATACAGTTAACTCTTGGGATCCCCCTGTCACTCCAGAAATACAAATGGGTTCTGCCCCTTTATAGCTTGATGGCATCAGGGTACACTGTGCACCGGTGTCTACGAGAGCCTTATATTCTTGTGGATCTGATGTGCCAGGCCATCGAATACATACAGTCCAGTAAACCCAGTTGTCCCTTTCTTCCATCTGGCTGGAGGCAGGGCCCCTCTAGTCCTGGTCATCGTATACGCTATCCACTTCTTCTAAGTATGAATCAGAAGTCCCTTTATTAAGGTCGGAAGTGGAATCAGCCCTTCTACTCTGTCTGGGAAACTGCTCACTGGAGACTGGAGCAGCAGTTTTCCTGGAAGAACCCCCTTTTGTGGTTGTTTTCCCTTGCAACTCATGTACCCGTGCCTGTAAGACTGAGGTAGGTTTTCCATCCCACTTCCTCATGCCGTCTCCGAGGTCACGCAGGTAAAACCACAGGGTGCCCCGAGGTGTGTACCCACGATGTCTCCTCTCTCGAGCAGAGGGACGCTTGTCCTAATGGCTGAGACACTGGCCCGTGCAGGTGGGGAGCAAGACATATCCTCTTTGAGTTGCTGGACCTCCTGAGACAGTTTCTCCACAGCAGAGACACAGGCCTGTAGGGAGGAAGAGAGACTTTCTTCATATTGCCGGAGTTGGCCAGCCAGTTCATCCACTGTTTGTTCCTCTCCATCTCTCCAGGTCATTACTGCCAATGAGTTTGCATGTGGTGCTGGTGTGCTCCATACAAATTTCCGCCACATGGGTCGGGTGCATTTGACTTCATCTGGGTCTTTGGATAACTGCTCGTTGTTCAGGTCATAAATCACTTCCAGCACAGCTAATTCCCTCAGGTATTGGATACCTTTCTCCATGGTGGTCCACTTGCCTGGGTGGCATACAAATCTTCCTTGAAGGGATACCTTTCCTTCACACCTGACAGGAGTCGCCTCCAGAGGCTGAGGACTTGTGCCCCTTGTCCAATCACTTTGTCGATGCCCCCTTCCCTAGATAAGGATCCCAGCTGCTTGGTTTCCCTACCCTCTAATTCCAGCCTACTGACCCCGTTATCCCAGCATCGGAGCAGCCAGGTGACACCTGGACGATGGCTGAAGTCTTTTCACATACCTCGCAGCTCACCCAGGGATAGGGATCGGGTGGTTACCATCTCATTTACGGGTTCTGCCTCCTCCTCCTCCTGTTCTCGTGATGGCCCTGGTTCATCTTCATCCCTTACTAAACGAGCTGATTTTCTTGTGCATTTTCTTTTTTGTATAGGGGCGACTGATACCGGCATGGGTTGGTTCCCTGTCCCAGGGGGCGGAGTAGCTGCAGTGCCTGCTGTGGGGGGTGGGGTAGCCACAGGGCCTGTTGCTTTGTCATCAGCTGCAGAGACCTTTTCTTCCCCTTGGGGGTTCTGAGTGGTGTTAAACAGGGCTCAGTAGGCGTGGGCCAGGCCCCAGCACATTGTAGTGATTTGTGTCTCCCTGGAATGCCAGGGTGACAACATACTTTTTCCAAATATTCTACTAATTTTTCAGGGTTCTGCATTTGTTCAGGGGTGAACTTCCAGAACACTGGGGGTGCCCACCGTCCTAGGCATTTGCCCATGCTATCCCACTCGCCCTGCCACTCATAATTATCCAGCCTTGGGGCAGATCTCCGGATGACATTCTTAAATTGCTTACTAACCTTGGATAAAACCGCAACAATATTCCCAAGGAGTACCAAGAGATGTATCTTAACTACCCAGGGATGTTCAAGGTACTGACAAGTTATTTTAACAAAGGAGATGACATCATAGAGGAAGGTAGTGAAGGTGCCGTTCTCTATTTCCTCTATAAAAAATCTCTCAGAAGAAAAGGTATAATTGCTAATGGTCTCCATGAGATGGTACCCGAAATACAGTAACGGCTTCATTACAAATCCCAAACACCAAATAACCCCCAATGCCAGCGTTTTAGTAACAAATCTCCCAGGCAAAACATCATTAATCACTGCAGAGCACAGCAGACTACAAAACCCAACTCCAACCTTTAATATGTACAGTAAAAACCAGAGCATGGTGCAGAACAAATTAATATGTTGATAGATATAAATTCCTTAATATGCTCTAATTAATCTGTTATTATCTCAACCCTTCGCTGCCCCACATTGGGTGCCAAAAAGGACTGTCGTGGTTTAACCCCAGCCAGCAAATAAACCCCACGCAGCTGCTCGTTCACTCGCCGACTCCAGTGGGATGGGAGAGAGAATCAAGAGGGCACAAGTAGGAAAGCTACTGGGTTGAGATAAAAACAGTTTGATAATTGAAATAAAACAAAGTACAACAGTAATAATAATGAGAACAACAACAGTAACAGAATATACAAAGCAGGCGATGCACAATGCAACTGCTCACCGACTGCTGACCGCGTGTCACGAATGGGGGCAAGCCCCTTCCCACCCCTGGTTTTTATACTGAGCATGATGTCACATGGTATAGAATACCCCATTGACCATCTGGGTCCACCACCCCAGCTGTGCTCCCCCCCGCCCCCTGGTGCAAGCACCACCCAGCAACAACCAAAGCTGGCCATAAACGCTCCTTTCATACCAAATCCAAAACACAGCACATCCCCCAAGCTACTGGGAAGAAAGTTAACTCTGTCCCAGCTGGAACCAGGACACATAGTTTGCATCTCCTGTGTTTTAAATTTCTCTTAATAGTTCTCTGTTTTGCAAAAGTTTAAGATAAAGCTTTTTAACAGCCATCTGTTTCTTTTGACCAAACTCTTCTGTTACATCAGGTGAATGTTATCCCTGTTGCCTTAAACAACAACCTCAAAAATTTACATTCAGTTTAGTCCCAGTCTTCAATTTCCTATAAGCAGACAAATCAGAGCTCCATTTTTTTTTTCCCCTTTATTTTTTGAGGTGTACCATTTAGACCTTCATAAGAGAAGGGCAAATTTAGGCAGTACCTAGTCAGAAGATAATTTGAGATTTGTACTAATAAGTTTATCATTTTGCTCAATCGACCACCCAAATCAAAATCATATGCAGTAAATCATACTTACACCTGCTTGTCCATGAATCATATATATGCAGTTTAAACCACAGAAAAAAATCTGAGTGCCCTGTTGTCTTTGACTTCACACTGACCAGCTGTGGTAGATTTTTTCTTGTGCACATAGCCTGTGACATTCCTCTTCACTGGCAATGCTTAGCTCCTATAACACATTCTGTAAGGTTGCATATAATGTAGATTTTACATTGTACATGGAACTTGCCATGGTTTTAACACAACATATTAAATGACACTGTATGAAAGTGACTTTGTTCATCTAGGTAGAGAAGTGTTTTAACGTTCTCCCTTAAACACATTGTTAATATACATTTTTTACATTAGACTCACTCTAATAGTCTAATTAAATAATTTAATGAAATGACCTCCATGTTCTGGACTGTAAGAACAAAAAAAACCTGCTAGGGAAAAAAACCCAGTACAGTAAAATTCAACTGCTTTTTTTTACATTTCCATATTCCTTATTACTTTTCAAATTTATTATACAGTTTTCCATTTCTTTTAACACAGGAGGTAGTTATGAATTTTCTCAATTTTTCATCATTTTCTAGTTCTGCTTAGAAGTACCAGATCTATTTCTTTCAACCTGATGCATTTTTAATTCAATTGGATTTGACTCAAAGGAGCATATGAATGGCCCAAATGAGTCACACCAAAGATTATTTAGTCTTTATGCATTTCAGGTATATAAATTTATATCTCATTTCAGGCAAGTTTTTAAGGAATCAATGCCCAAGGAAGAGCAAGGAAAGACTGTAGGATATTTCACTGAAATATTCTCCTAGTCTCATGTAAATCAAGTATGCTTCAATGTGACTGTTTAAATGCCAGTAATATTACGTTTGATTTACCTGTATATAAATAAAAGCTTCAAGATGACTGATTATTGTAATTTTTCTAATGTAAGCTGTTTTGAGCTATAATCATCTAACTTTCTGTGATGAGTGGTTCCTGTTTTTCTGTTATATCATCTTTGAGCATCCCCTCAATAATAGCTCTTAAAATCAGAAAACATCTCTGGAGTATAATATTCAAGCCTCTCTTGGAAAATAGCAACATTTTTTCTATAAAGTTGACAAAATTGAAAATTTCTTTTGACAAAGTTAAAAAGCAGTGTGGAATAAGAATGTTTAGATTTGTCAGATCTTTAATGATGAAACTAACTAACCAATTTGCTGATTTTATATATGATATATCTTATTTTATAGCTTCAGGTGTATTTGTTCTAGAAGCCTGGAAAGCCCTTTCCCAGTCAGTAGGTTGCGTAACCATCTCAAAAGGAGAAATACCATGTTTCTCTTAAAATACATTGCATTCAGACTTATTATTTTATATTTTACTATATTAAATTGCATTTCAATCTATGGTGGCAATCATCTAAGATCTGAATCACAAATAATAGTTTATACTAGTTCATATTTGTTTTTATCCTGAATGATTTTAAAGAGCTGAAGGAACACTACTGTACCTGGACTACTTATTAAAATGTAAAACAAAACAAACAAAAAACCCCACCAAACCTGCCCCCCAGCCAAGCAACCAAATAAAAAAACCCTTTTTTTTTGCTTATTCTGTGATAAAGTAGAAGAGTTTTGCTTCCCATGGTATGTTAACCATGCAAGCAAATTCGAAAGACCTGATATACCTCCAAAAGTCATTTATGTTTATTTTCTGAACCAGAGTTCTGCAGAGTCATTAAAAAAACCAAACTGTCTGTGTAACTTGATTGCCATCTGCTTATAAACTCAGACACTTTGTTGCTGCCTCTCAAAGCCTAAAGGCTGTCCAGGTGAAGCAGGAGTGTGGACACAGTAGAAATGTAACTGTGAGACACATTTGCCATGTATTATGGGTGCTGAAGCATAAAGCAGAAGGAAAAAAGATTGGTTTTGAGGTTCTACTGTGCTCTTAACAAAAAAACTAAGAAATAAACAAACAAACAAAAATTCTTTAACTGGAGTAAAAATTACAACAAAGAAGCATTATCTTCCCAAGAAACTCATGATCCCAATTTTGCAAATTGTGCATATAAACAGAATTGAATTTTAAACACCAAGAATTTTGAAAGTCACTGAACCAGTGTTTTTCAAACCTCATATTTTATTAAATAACTATGGGACTTTAAAACTTCATTCTGAAAGTATTTCATAATACTGTAATTAATACTCTCTAGCTACAAAGAAAATTTTTTATGATCAGGCAAATGTTAGATTTTGAGATTTAGGGCTCAGGCTCTCACTCTATTTCTTAGCCAATAATGATTTGTCAAGTCATTAGTTACTTTGCACTATTTTCTTGTTGTAAAGGAGTATTTAATCCATTTCTCCCACACACTTTTTTTTCCTCCATAGTATCACATCTACAACATCTGCCATTATGTCTTACAATAAGAAAGTGAGCACCATGGTAGCCTGTCTTAGTAGAAAGACTTTAAACAGTAAAACCCAATGCTAGACACAAACTTGTATTTAGAATGTTTAGAGACATTAATGAACTACGAAATGCAAGCGTTGTTATCATTATTTTGAATTTCAAGTATTTCTAGTTATCTGGATTGGATAGTTAACTGAAAAAAAGAAATCTTAAAGGAGATCCAATTTTTTTTTTTTTTTTACTCATTAAAAGGAATTATCAATACTAGTTAAAGAACAGAGCCACACTGGATACCACTTTGTTTCCTAATATACTTGTATTTTCTGTTGAATTTCTCTATTAAAACACTGGTCATCTCCAGAAGTGTTACTGGAAGTTTTTGAGATGTGACAAGACTGCAGTGTACTGACTGTAGTCACTACATGGCTTATTGGCATATAGCATGTTCTGCACAATTAATTAGAATTAGAACTAATTAGAATCTCTAGGATATAGAGAAATAAATACATACCTACATGCCAGGTGTTATGACAAACATACCCTCCTCTTTTATTTAAAATATTCATATGATGAATATTAAAATATATGATTAACATTTGTGTGAAGCCAGAATATCTTCTTTTTTATAAAACAGTGTGTATGACAGTTGTATGATTTTGTTTTTGTTTTGTTATAATATAAAGGGAATAGAAAGATCACTACAGAGGGAATTTGATTTTCTTCATTTTGAAGTTAGCATAACCAAATTTCTGTGTTCAATATTTTTTCTCATAGTTTTAATATTTTTGTTTTATTGTGCTTTTGCATAATACCATTTTTTGTTTTTCTCTAATATTCAGGTAAAGATAACCATTGTTCACCATCTTTTCTGTTATAATGAGCTCTATTTTTTTACATAAAATGTTGTTAAACAGCTGCCTGTTATTTATTCGTTAGAAATCTACATTTACAGTACTCAGTTCTGTCTAATTTTACTGACTTTAAAGGAATTACAGGAGAAAGGATTTAGTCTTAACAGCTATTATTTTAAAAGATTGCTGTCACAGTACTACTTGGAGATTCTAGTCAGATGCAGGATTCCATCGGGTAAGGTGATACACAATCACAACAGATGATATGTCTTGAAGAATAGTATTTCTGATAATTCATTTCATATTACTCAATCTGTCAGTGAGATTTTGAGATATTCAATTCTAAGTGATAAATCTGAGAGCATACAGTTCTATTTACTTAAAATCTGGTGTTAATGCTAGAGGCAATTTAAGGTCAGCAAAAAAAGCAGTACTTATGGATCTGTAGTGATTTTTTAGTATTTGTTAGCTGTTTACCCACAAATAGAATATTGATGTGCTCTTTTGTCCCATAGCTATCTTTTAGGTAAAGGTATTTAGTTGTATGTGTTTGCCCTGGTTCTATGTGGTATTGTATACTCTAGGAAGTTTCACACATGCAAAGATTACCGGACAAGTTAACTGAAAGCCTCTATTCAGTAGACAAAGTTCAAGCAGCTCCATGTTAACTAACAGCAGCTGGGGTTATTCACCTCTTTCATTCAATATTAGGAATAATAAAAAAACAACAACAACAAAAAAAAAGAGGTCAGTGCATTTATTTAATACTAGGACTATGAGTCCTAGCACTGTCCACAATTATATAGAAAGTAAACTAAACTACTATTAAACCCATCTAAATCAGATTAAGTAACTGCAAAATAGTCATATATGCTTTTAAATAGGTGCATGTAATTAACATGCAGCCTGGTATTTCATATGTAAAAAAATCGTAAAACTGTCCAAATTATGAGAAAAATTTTGAGACATTTTTGTCCCACCAAGAATATTCCTGTTTGATGTCTTTACTGTCTTTAAGTCCAATTTGACTAATGATTTGGCTTGTGTAGGATTTGCTATTTCCATATTTTTCAGCAGACATTAGTTCTGTAAATTGTATGTCAGCATGGAGTCTTATGACTAAACCAAAGCAATTCCACTGCAAATTCCAACATTTCAACTGAACGCTGTAGCCACCTAAAAGCAATACAGCCCAGAATGATGTTTCTGTATGCAACAGTCCTGAAAGCTAATTTAATGTCCTTTACAGAAATACATTGCCCACAGTAAATTAAGATTATCTTAACGCATAACTTCAGAACAGAAAGTCACTGTTTTGGCATGTACCTGAGTAACACATGCAGAGAGTTATCTATGGGAGTAATATATGACAATATTCTTCACCTGTAGCACACAAGATTTTCTGTATGAAGATTAGATTTTTTGTCATTTAGGCATTTCTTTTAGAGGGAGTTGAGACCCCTGAGTCTTTTCATGTAGGTAAAGGCAACCCCAGAGGACAACTGAAACAAGCTTACTCCTGGGAGCCGCCCACATGTCTTTTGTCCACTCTTCCCTACCTATTTGCTTACTTATTATTACAGAAAAAGAGTGATGTTCAGGAACTGAGAGTTAAAACCACATGCCTTCTTTTGCCCAGCATGTACATTGTCCTTTCTGAGTGAAGACTTTTTTCCCATCTTGTTCCAAACCCACTGTGTCTTTGCGAGTCAAGCTTTTTTGACAAAGGTTTTGACCCAAATTAATCAGCTCTGTCATGTAAATGGATAAATCTCTTAATATCAATAACAAACACAGAATCAATAAATCTTTAAACCTAGAATGCGGTTCATGTATGGTGACTAATGCTCTTTCTCTATACCTTGATGTTAGAACAGATACTTAAAAAAAATTGAGAACTTTTGACAACCCTTATTTACAAGAAATTAGAGATGAAAAATCAAATTGATGAAGATATTTAAGAACACAGTCAGATATGGTTTTTTATGAAACAATATCTACATTTGTTTGTAAACCTAGAATTGCCAGATTGCCCTAGTATTGCCTTTCTCTGCTTCCTGACTGCCTGCCTGATAGCCATGGTCCTGTAATTCTTTGCATGCCTGGACAGCAAGTTTAGCCCAGTCTTAGTGAATTGCTGGCTCTTCTATCATTAAGACAACAATAACAAATCTGTATTTATTACTGTACCATTATTTAGAGATAAACTGTTTATCCCTAACAGTCTTGGTACTGTGTTACCATGTCCCAAAACTATAGCTCGGCAGGGCCACTTCAAACCTTGAGCTAAAGGGGCTTTTTCCATTGCATTATCTTTTTCATGTGTACTTTATGGGCATGTATATGTCCATGTAGGGACAGACACAGTTCCATTGTCATATTTAAAAAACAAATATAAAAATAAATTATAATTCCTCTGGATAATTCTGGATGGATAAATCACAAAGAAAGAAAGAGTAAAAGCTGGACTATGGTCAAAGAGTCTATGGACTGCCCAAAGAGAGTTTGTCCCTCGGCAGTATTTTGGGATATAGAATTAATTTAGTGTAAGGTGAGTGGAAATCATTTTCTTACAACCCAAATAATTAGTAAAAAGTAGATTCTGGAGTACTGGTTTCTCATTATATTTCTTTCAATAAAGAAATCCTTTAAAATACTTAATGTGGAAAAAATTCAAGCAACAACTGAAGTAATTTGATATTAATTAATCTACCAGCTAAAAAATAATATGAGTAATAATTGACCTACTCTGTTCATTCCCACACATAAAACATTTGCATTATTTATTTATTTTCCCTGAGATGGATTAGAAGTTACTTCCTTTGGTTTGCAGTTTTTTCTCGAATCTTCATCAACATAAAGGCCATCCAGCTGAAGTCCCCCTCCCAAAAAGAAACCCCAACAAACAAACCCCATAATATTTTAAATGTTTTGCACATCCCTAGTCCAATATAAATTACTCCTTTCACAATATAGATAATATCATGTTGCCTCTTTTTGGTTACCGACGGAGCAGAAAGGGAGAGACCTAGTTAGGGAAGTAAACTTCAAAGGCAATATTAACTATGCTGTTGTATAAACTTCATGATTATCATACATATATTTGTATATTCAGATGAAGTGCTTCATTCAAATAATTCCATATTCAAATAATACCATATCATGTGTACCAGGCTGGAGTTTACTCTCTCTCTCCCTCTCTCTGTTTACACTCTTGGTATTGGTGACTATTAAAATGTTTTCTACAAAGTGGATTAGTTTCAGCATGAGGAATGAGAGGAATTCCACTTCTGAATGCTCAATAGCCTAGTACAGTTTAGGATATTCCCAAGAGGTAAGAGGTGATGTTTCCAATTATTGCCTATAAATCCTACAGACACAGGATTTAAAGTTGTTTCCTCTAACTCTCCTGTGAATGCTTTAAGCACAAGACTATACTGTATTCTGAGTTGGAGCTCTGGAACGGTCGGAAAAGGTCTAATCTGGAGAGATAACATATCGAATAGTTAAGAATTATGACAATTATGAATGCTTAGTCTGGTGCTAAAGATTCAGTGTTCCAGTCTTCTTAATACATATTCCTGTATCTCTGTAAGGAGAGTGAATGCCCACAGTCACACTCTATATGATCCCATAGGACGGGAATTATGTATTCATCATTGCAGACAGGGAATGCAGAGACATTTCTCTCTCTGTGAAAATACAGCTTGTCCCTCTGTCGTGGTTTAACCTGGCAGGCAGCCAAATACCACACAGCCGCTCGCTCACTCCCCCCAACCCCCAGTGAGAGGGAGAGAATCGGAAGGGTAAGAGTGAGAAAAACTCGTGGGTTGAGATAAAGACAGTTTAATAGAACAGAAGAGGGAAAATAATAATAATAATAATAACAACAACAACAACAACAATAACAGTAATAATAATGACAGAATATACAAAATGAGTGATGCACAATGCAATTGCTCACCACCCATGCTGACTGATAACTAAGTAGCGATTGCTTGGAAATACGAACACCCCTACCATTCACATACTGAGCATGTCATCACATGGTATGGAATACTCTGTTGGCCAGCTGGGCTAGCTGTCCTGATTATGTTTCCTCACATCTTGTGTACCTAGCTCAGTCAGTGGGGCCTGGGAGCTGTCCTTGGACTAGGAGGGCACTTAGCAACAACCGAAAACATCAGTGTGTTATCAACATTCTTCTCATGCTAAATCCAAAACACAGCACTAGGAAGAAATTTGACCCTATCCCAGCCAAAACCAGGACAGTATCCACCCCTTATTCTATGCCATTTATGTCGTGCTTAGGTCTCACATCTTTTTTTAATACATTTCAATTAACCACCACCATCTTTCTTTATATATATATATATATATATACACTTTTATATATATATATATATATACACTCACACACAGATATCATTCCCTTAGTCTGTGGACTATCCCTCTAAAACTTCCATTGATTTTGGGCTCCACCTGTTATAACAGTCTTTCAGGGCAGGAGAGATGATGTGTAGTGTTGGACTGTTGCATCTTGAAGCCAGTTCTCATTTCAGTATTGCTGCGCTCGTCCAGTTCTATCATCGTTGCCTTTACTCGGATTCATCGCAGTTAGTTCATTCTTCATTAATCTGGGTGATTTTTACTGCAATACCATTGATAGCAACCATAGAAATAATGATATACAATACCATATAACATTTAACATCATACAATCCAGTTCATTGGCTATTTTCACCTAAAATCAAATCCCCTTGAGGTACACACCAAAGTTCCCCATCCTTTCTCATTACCCACCAAGTGCACCCAGGTCCTTGAGCAAAAGCAATCTCACGGATGGGTTTTCCCTTGCCAGAGGCAGGAGTAACCCAGACTGTCTTCCCCAGCATATTCCTTATATGTACGACAGGAACTTTATCCCTTTCTACAGTACATAAAACTTTTGATTGGGCAGGGCCAGCTCGATTGAAAGATCCCCTGATGTTGACTAACCAGGTGGCTTTTGCTAAATATGTGTCCCAATGCTTGAATGTCCCACCACCCATTGCTCTCAGCGTAGTCTTTAGCAGCCCGTTGTATCGTTCGAATTTCCCAGAGGCTGGTGCATGGTAGGGGATGTGATAGACCCACTCAATGCCATGCTCTTTGGCCCACGTGTCTGTGAGGGTGTTTTGGAAATGGGTCCCGTTGTCTGACTCAATTCTTTCTGGGGTGCCATGTCGCTATAGGGCTTGCTTTTCAAGGCCCAGGATGGTGTTCCGGGCAGTGGCATGGGGCACAGGATATGTTTCCAGCCATCCAGTGATTGCTTCCACCATGGTGAGCACATAGCGCTTGCCGTGGCGGGTTTGTGGGAGTGTGATATAATCAATCTGCCAGGCCTCCCCATATTTATATTTCAACCATCATCCTCCATACCAGAGAGATTTTAACCGCTTGTCTTCCTTGGTGGCAACGCACGTTTCACATTCATGGATAACTTGTGCAATAGTGTCCATGGTCAAGTCAACCCCTCAATCACAAGCCCATCTGTATGTTGCATCTCTTCCTTGATGGCCCGAGGTGTCATGGGCCCACCAAGTTATAAATAATTCACCCTTATGTCGCCAGTCCAGATCCACCTAAACCACTTAAATCTTAGCAGCCCGGTCCACCTGCTGGTTGTTTTGGTGTTCTTCAGTGGCCCGACTCTTAGGGACATGAACATCTGTATGACGTACTTTTACAGTCAGGTTCTCTACCCAGGCAGTAATATCTTGCTGCAATGCGGCAGCCCAGATGGGTTTACCTCTGTGCTGCCAGTTGTTCTACTTCCACTGCTGCAACCACCCCCACAGGGCATTTGCCACCATCCATGAGTCAGTATAGAGATAAAGTACTGGCCATTTTTCTCATTCAGCAATATCCAAGGCCAGCTGGATGGCTTTCACCTCTGCAAACTGGCTTGACTCACCTTCTCCTTCAGCAGTTTCTGCAACTTGGAGTATAGGACTCCATACAGCAGCTTTCCACCTCCGATGTTTTCCCACAAGGCGACAGGACCCATCAGTGAACAGGGCATATTGCTTCTTGTTTTCTGGTAGTTTGTTATACAATGGAACCTCTTCAGCACTCTCCTCCTCCTCTGGGGATATTCCAAAATCTTTGCCTTCTGGCCAGTTTGTGATCACTTCCAAGTTTCCTGGGCAACTGGGGTTTCCTATTTGGTCTCGTTGTGTGATCAGTGCGACCCACTTACTCCACGTAGCGTCGGTTGCATGATGTGTAGAGGGGAGGCTCCCTTTGAACATCCAGCCCAGCACCGGCAGTTGGGGTGCCAAAAGAAGCTGTGTTTCAGTACCAACCACTTCTGAAGCAGCTTCATATGCTGCCAATATCTCTTTCTCAGTTTGGATTATAGCGGATCCTCTGTACCCGCAACTCCAAAACCCCAGGAGTCAACCTCGAGTCTCCCCTGGTGCTTTCTGCCAGAGGCTCCAGGTAGGGCCATTCTCCCCGTCTGCGGTGTAGAGCACATTCTTCACATCTTGTCCTGCCCGGACTGGCCCAAGGGCTACTGCACGAACTATCTCCCATTTAATTTGTTCAAAGGCTTGTCGTTGCTCAGGGCCCCATTTGAAGTCGTTCTTCTTCCTGGTCACGTGATAGAGAGGGCTTATGATCTGACTGTAATTTGGAATATGCATTCTCCAAAAACCCACAACGCCTAAGAAAGCTTGTGTTTCCTTTTTGCTAGTTAGTGGAGACATTGCTGTTATTATGTTGATCACATCCATTGGGATCTGACGACATCCATCTTGCCTTTTTATTCCCAAAAACTGGATTTCCTGTGCAGGTCCCTTGACCTTGCTTTGTTTTATGGTGAAGCCGGCCTTCAGGAGGATTTGGACTATTCTCTCCCCTTTCTTAAATCTTCTTCTTCTGTGGTGCCCCACATGATGATGTCATCAATGTATTGCAGGTGTTCGGGAGCCTCACCCTGTTCCAGTGCGGTGTGGATCAGTCCATGGCAAATGGTAGGGCTGTGTTTCCATCCCTGGGGCAGTCGGTTCCAGGTGTACTGGACGCCCCTCCAAGTGAAAGCAAACTGTGGCCTGCACTCTGCCGCCAAAGGGATGGAGAAGAATACATTAGCGATATCAGTGGTGGCGTACCACTTGGCTGCCTTTGACTCCAGCTTGTATTGGAGTTCTAGCATGTCCGGCACGGCAGCACTCAGTGGTGGCGTGACTTCGTTCAGGCCACGATAGTCCACTGTTAGTCTCCACTCTCCATTGGACTTTCGCACTGGCCATATGGGACTGTTAAAGGGTGAGCGAGTCTTGCTGATCACTCCTTGGCTCTCCAGTCAACGAATCAGCTTATGGATGGGAATCTGGGAATCTCAGTTGGTGCAATATTGCTGCCGGTGCACTGTTGTGGTAGCGTTTGGTACCTGCTGTTCTTCAACCTTTAGCAACCCCACAACAGAAGGATCCTCTGAGAGACCAGGCAAGGTAGACAGCTGTTTAATTTCCTCCGTCTCCAAGGCAGCTATACCAAAAGCCCACCGACAACCTTTTGGGTCCTTGAAATACTCTCTCCTGAGGTAGTCTATGCCAAGGATGCACGGAGCCTCTGGGCCAGTCACAATGGGGTGCTTCTGCCACTCATTCCCGGTTAGGCTCACTTCAGCCTCCAATACAGTTAACTCTTGGGATCCCCCTGTCACTCCAGAAATACAAATGAGTTCTGCCCCTTTATAGCTTGATTGCATCGGGGTACACTGTGCACCGGTGTCTACGAGAGCCATATACTCCTGTGGATCTGATGTGCCAGGCCATCAAATCCACAGTCCAGTAAACCCGATTGTCCCTTTCCTCCACCTGGCTGGAGGCAGGGCCCCCCTGGTCCTGGTCATATTATCTGTTTCTCACTTCTTGCAAATGTGAGTCAAGAATTTCTCTGTTACAATCCACAGTAAGATCAGCCCTTCTACTCTGTCTGGGGAACTGTTCACTGGAAACTGGACCGTCATGAGACAGGTTTTTCCTGAAAACTGGAGCAGCGTTTTTCCTGGGACAACCCCTTTGTGTGGTTGTCTTTCCTTGCAACTCACGTACCGTGCCTCTAGGGTCAAGGCAGGTTTTCCATCCCACTGCCTCATGTCCTCCCCGTGGTCTCGCAGGTAAAACCACAGGGTGCCCCGTGGTGTGTACTTTCTATATCCTCTCTCTTGAGCAGAAGAATGCTGACTCTAATGGCTGAGATACTGGTCCATACAGGTGGAGAGAGGGACCTATCGTCTTTGAGTTGCTGGTCCTTCCGGGATAGTTTCTCCACAGCCGAGACAAGGGAAGAGGAGACAGTTTCTTCGTATTGCTGGCGTCTGCTAACCACGTCATCCACCATTGGTGCTTCTTCCTCTTTCCAGCACAGTACTGCCAACAGATTGGCATACGACGCTGGTGCACTCCATACCAACTTCCGCCACATGGGTCGGGTGCATTTGGCTTCATCTGGGTCTTTGGGTACTTGCTCGTTGTCCAGGTCACTATAAACCACCTCCAGCATGCCTAATTCTCTCAGGTACTCGATACCTCTCTCCATGCAGTCCATTTGCCTAGGCGATATATAACATCTTCCTTGAAGGGATACCTTTCCTTTACTCCTGACAGCAGTTGCCTCCAGAGGCTGAGGGCCTATGTCCCTTTTCCAATTGCTTTATCAATGCCCCCTTCCCTAGCAAGGGATCCCAGCTGTTTGGCTTCCTTCCCCTCTAATTCCAGGCTACTGGTCCCATTATCCCAGCATCGGAGCAGCCAGGTAACAATATGCTCACTTGGACGACGGATGAAATCTTTCCGCATATCTCGTAACTCACTCAGGGATAGCGATCGGGTGGCTTCTGTCTCATTTATGAGTTCTTCCTCTTCCTCCTCCTCTCCTTGTCATGGCCCTGCTCTTCCATCATCCCTTTCTAAACGACCTGACTTCCACTTCAAAAATTTCTTCTTCTGTACAGGGGCGACAGATACCAGCAAGGGTTGGTTCAACTGTAGTACCCATCACGGGGGTTTGGGTAGCTGCAGTGCCCGTCACGGGGGTTGGAGTACCCGTAGTGTCTGTTGCCAGGGTTTGAGTAGCCACAGTGCCTGTTGCGGAGGCTGGAGTAACTGCAGTGACTGTTGCCGGGGTTTGAGTAGCAACAGTGGTTGTTGTAGGGGTTGAAGTAGCCTCAGTGCCTGTCGTAGGAGTTTGAGCTGCCACGATGTCTGTTGCTGAGGTTGATCTCCCGCTGCCTGCCACCCCTGGGACCCGCCGCTCCACCCCACCCTGACGAGGCACTGCCATTCTCTGGACAGTATTCCTGAATAGATGTTTAACCCTAAACAAGGCCTGAACCACATTCAGGAGACATAGCGATATGAACATGCTTGTTTGAACATCCCAGGGATATTCAAAATTCTCAGGGAATATTGTGGACGTCTTCATGAAGAGGATAGAAGAAAGAGGAGTTTCTGAAGATATGGAAGGGAAGATGAACTAGTGGGAGAAAGTGTCCCATCTTGTCTCCCCCTTAAATTCATTCTCTGAGGAGAAAAAAACGTAATTACTAATAGTTTCTAAGAAGTGGTTCCCAAGGTACAGAGATGACGGCAGTGCCGAGTATAGATACCAGATTAGACTTACAACCAATTATTTTATCACCTCATAAAACAGCAACAAAATTATAATCTTGGCCTAGTTCCGAATAATGATAAACAGCACAAAAGGAAACATATATTGCAAGCAAGGTATTACATAATCCAACGTTGAGAACCAGCCCCACAACTTTGAGAGCCAATAAATCAACATTGTGGCCAATCAATATAATGAATGCTTATAACAATTTTGCTTTAACACGCTTTGGTCAGATCTATCGTTATCTCAACCCTTCGAGCCCCACATTGGGCGCCAAAAAGGACTGTCGTGGTTTAACCTGGCAGGCAGCCAAATACCACGCAGCCGCTCACTCACTCTCCCCACCCCCCAGTGGGACAGGGAGAGAATCAGAAGGGTAAGAGTGAGAAAAACTCATGGGTTGAGATAAAGACAGTTTAATAGAACAGAAGAGGGGAGAAAGAAACAACAACAACAACAACAACAACAACAATAATGACAGAATATACAAAATGAGTGATGCACAATGCAATTGTTCACCATCCACGCTGACTGATAACCAAATAGCAATCGCTACTTCCTGGAACATGCCTATCATTCATATATTGAGCATGATGTCACATGGTATGGGATATCCCGTTGGCCAGCTGGGCTGGCTGTCCTCATTACGTTCCCTCCCATCTTGTGCACCT
The DNA here is from genome assembly GCF_964195595.1 of Calonectris borealis. Classification (NCBI taxonomy): domain Eukaryota; kingdom Metazoa; phylum Chordata; class Aves; order Procellariiformes; family Procellariidae; genus Calonectris; species Calonectris borealis. The sequence continues at coordinate 26,244,475 of NC_134352.1, read as the reverse complement.
AGCTCAGTCAGTAGGCATGGGAGCTGTCCTTGGACTAGGAGGATACTTAGCAACAACTGAAAACATCAGTGTGTTATCAACTTTCTCCTCATACTAAATCCAAAACACAGCACTAGGAAGAAATTTAACCCTATCCCAGCGGAAACCAGGACACCTTCACAGACTTCACAAATTCCAATTTGAATTCACTAACACATCATACTCTATCAGTAAGGAGAGAAGTTTTTCCTTTTTTTTTTTTGGTGTCAAATAATTTGTTTTGCTAATCGCTCTGATGATTACCTTACCTTTTCTTTTGTTATGCTAATTTCTTGGGTATGCATTGTGTCTCCTACTGCTTTTGACAAATAGTATATATTCAGCTAGGAGAAGACTATTACTGCTTTTTGGAGGAGGAAGAAGTATCAGTGAACTGAAAGGAACTGGAGGAAGCAGCATTATAGAAAGAAGAACCTTGTGAGTGTTAAGCAGTGTGCAGGTAAATATCTTACTTTCTAATTATCGTTAGAAATTACTTTGGAGTACCCTATACTTATTCTAGAGGTCTGATTTTAAGATACATGGAAAAACTGCATCTTGCATTACGACTTTAATTGCAAAAAAAAAAGCATTAAAAAGCCAAACAGTGCTGGAATTTGTGATGCCTAACTCTGGCATCCATTGTGTAGATCAGCACTTTTCCTAAACTAGGCCATGATTTATTTAGTCATGATATAATTGTCTCAGGTTAAATACAGCTGATTGTCACTATATGTGATATTATGTCTATCTTAATTATTTACCATCAGCAGTGTAAGTCATGCAGCATCTTTTAAGATCACCTGGAAAGCTCAGCACTCTCTCTGTGAGATAAGCATTTTACCCACTCCCCTTATTTTTGCCTTTGCACATAGACTTACCCATTTATTTTAGCACTTCTGCAAAGCACTTTGAAGCATGCACTACAACCATGTCAGAAAATAATCACATATCACAGTGTTCAAAAATAAAGAATGTATTCAGCAGAGAAAATACAGGCTACAAAAGTCAGAATTCTGTATGTTTTCCCTAGGATTACGGAAGAGTTCTTCTCTCCCCTACTCTCAGGCTGTCAAGGAAAAGATAAGTAGGTAGAAAGGTGAGTACATAGATATACAGACATAAGCAGGAAGAGTTCTTTTAGCAAATCAGAAAAGGAGAGAAAAAAAAAAGGGAGAAGACATCAGTGTTCTGTAAAGATCAGTAACAATAACTGAAAGACACAAACAAGCCTAAACACTGAGCACAGTTTGATAATAATGAATAAAGAATGAGTTACTGTAACTGTTCCTATTCTAAGCACAGAGGGAAATAAATTTCCTTACAGATAATTGCTTTTTTTTTTCTTTTCCTTTTTTCTTTTTTTCTGCTAGCAACATTCTTTATTTTTGTTTTTCCTGGATTTTTTTTTTCCTTCCAAATATTTCTGCTGGTTTATTGAAGCTGACTATGTATTATTCTGTAGTAAATGACTCAAGTATGAAGAAGTCACTAAATCCCGATAGACAGCTTTCTTTGATATAAGACATGTTTAACGACTAACCTAAGGAAAGATGCTAGATATTTCAATAATACGGAGATTAAAGAGGAAACACAAAAAATACATGATTACCAATGATATATCCCAAACTGTTTCACCCACACTTATCTCAACATACATGTGATGGTAAAAATCTTGCTGAGTATCACAGTATCACAGAGCAGATGAGGTTCGCAGGCACCTTTGGAGAACAATTAGTCCAAATCCCTGCTCAAAACAGGGAGACACCTAGAGCAGGCTGCCCAGGACCGTGTCCATTCACATTTTTAATATCTCCAAGGATGAAGACTCCACAACCTCTCTGGACAACCTGCGCTAGTGCTTAGTCACTTTCAGAGTAAAAAAATGCTTCCTAATGTTCAGAGGGAACCACAAGGGTATGTTGCTGGCTCATGGTCAGCTTATTGCCCACCAGGACCCCCAGGTCATTTTCTGCAAAGCTGTTTTCCAGCTGGGTGGTCCCCAGCTTGTACTGGTGTGTGAGGTTGCTCCTCCCCAGGTGCAGGACTTTGCACTTCTCCTTGTGGAAATGAATGAGGTTCCCATCAGACCATTTCTCTAGCCTGTCCAGGTCCCTCTGGATGGTGATACAACCTTCTGGTGCATCAGCCACTCCTCCTAATTTTGTATTATCTGCAAATTTGCTGAGGGTGCACTCTACGCCATCATCAAGATAATTAATGAAAATGTTAACAGTATTGGCGCCAGTATTGATCACTAAGGTACATCCCTAGTGAATGGCCTCCAGGTGGACTTTGTACTGCTGATCACAGCCATTTGAGCTTGGCAGTTCAGCTGCTTTTGAGCTCACCTTACTGTCACTTGTGCAGTCTTCACTTCACCGTTTTGTTATTGAAAATATTATGGGAGATAGTATCAAAAGTGTAGTATAGCTACGCTGAATTCTGCTAGTTGCTTTTATACCTTTGTCTTCCTATTCCCACCCTGTGGGAATATAGACTGTATAGATGAGGCTGCAATTTTTCCACATGTTTATGATACGCAAAGAAGGAAGTAAATTACATAAATAAGAAGTTAAGTATTTTCAAGGGAATCACAGAAATAAGATTCTTACTTAAGATTTACTGGTTTTATGCTAGAGAAAGCCTCTTCTGCCATATAATCTCATTATTGTTTAGCACAATTTTTGAGGATAAAATGTGGCTTCAGATCCTGTAACACAGACGTAAACTTTATTTAAAAAATATATCAAGCCCCTCCCCCCTAAAAAAAAACCCACCAGAGTATTTTTTTTACATATTTTCAATATACAAAATTTTTGCTTAGACCCAGCTCAGTTAAGTGTTCCATCTATTCCATCTATGACAAAGTTCCTATAAGAAAACAAAGAAATAAACAAACAAACAAAACCCAAAACCTATATCAAAGTCTTTATCTTTGAAATCTGAAAATTATCCCTCTGAGGTGAAACAAACAAACAAACAAAACCCATTAAATGAAGTGTTGTGTATGTCTGTATGGAAGACAAACAACATGATATCATTTTGATCAATATGGTGCTTATGAAAGGTGCCCTTAAGACCTCTAGCATTTCCTCTTATCTACAAGCAGCTCAGTGAAAATGAAGCATGTTTACCCATGTTGTCTGTCCATAGGTCTCAACTCTGACATGCCATACCTGCAGGTGTGGCTCATTTAACCCCTAAGAAAAGAACCTTAGCAAAAAAATTGGTTTTGTGGATCACTTTTGTGATGTAGAAGTCAATAACATTTCACATAGACCAACAGTCATCCTAATTACTTTCAGCTGATATAAACCTCAGCTGAATTTGAACTAGTGACCTGCAGATGAAAGGCTTAGTATAATGTTACTGCCCTCTTCCATCCTTTGCCTCCACTGCTGCTGCTGTTCCTTTGACCCTGTAGGAAACTCTTTCTATGAGTTTGGAAAGCTGGTCATTGTCAGAGCCAAAGTATGACCGTATTTTTGCAAGTCATGTTTAACAGGTGGTGCTCATGCTCTTGCAGCAAGAAACGTTAACATAAAGAAATCTTTCTATCACATTGGATGAAGAATAACATTCAGCGCATCCAAAGTATTCATTTCCAGCTAGTGGTCACTTCTGCAAGTCAATAGCACATGTCGGGTTGGTGGCTTTCTGCTAAAATGACCAGATATTCAACCTTTGTTTTTTTTCTGTTCTAAAATGAAAACTGCATTCTTCTTCCAAGTATTTATCTTTAAAGAACATTCTAAATTTCTCACAGTTTCTGTGTTAGCTTGACAATATGCAATCAACTTCTGCTGTCCTTTCATGCAAGCACTAACTCATTGTGTCCTTGGGAATATCATGGTTGTATACTTGCTATGGTGTCACAGACTGAATATACGCTAAAAGGGAGAATACCTGCAGCTAAGGATAGACAAGATTTCTCTATATGACTTAGAATAAGAATCTGAGCTATCATGGGTTTGTCTGGAGCTTTAACAACCAAAACCACAGAGTTTTCAGGTTTTGTTGACTTCTGAGTGCTATCTTACAATTTATGACATCCAGACATAACTGAATCATTTGAGGTCCAACACTCTATTAATAATTCTGCATGTTAGACTTCTGCCCACACAAACATCATGAGCTATAGCCTGTGTATTCACACTTACTGAAAGAATTGATTGCCACCAGATGGTACTTTAAAAGTTTGGGGCATCTCTAAAATAAGTGAGGATGCTGGTGGAGAGCTGTTTTCCTGCTGCTGAATATAGAGATAACACGTTAAGCTTTCAAACACCTGCTGTTTGTGTCACAGTTTTCAAAATAGCTGACAAAATGAGCACGATCCTTATTTTATGATTTCATTATGAGTAGTCCTTTGCAAAATGCAATTCAGTATGATTTTAATTTTCCAGCATCCAAAGTGAAGTTTCATAACAAGTTTCCATTGCTACAGCAATTAGCAGTATGGGGAGTAATTTTCTTTTCTCTATTTTTTTTTAGTTAACAAATTAAAGATTTTGATTTGTCAGCATTTTCAGTACATTTTCCTCTGAACTTATCTTCCCATTTGTCTGTAATCAACCTGCTGACTCATAAGGAATTCAGAAGGGTGTTATTTTTTTCTGCTTAACCTGGGTGCACTTATAAATTCAATTGCTTCTTTCATCTGGGATCGTTTCCTGCAATATAATGCTAACCTGTCATTCAATCAAAAGTCTTAATCACTAATCAATTATTCATCATGTGATTGCAAGGCATCACAAATTCTTCTAAGGCTCATATTTTGCCATGCTACAGGCAGCTACTGAGAAGAGAAGAATAACATTGTGTAACCACTCTCTCAAAGTAACCATTTTGCCCGCTTTTCAGCCAGATCATTTTGGGAATCAAAAGTGTTTGATTAAGTTTGTCAATTTTGCTTTGGCTTTGGAAACCTTTGCATTGTGGTTTCGTAAGATCTCATAGCTGAGAAACAGTTCAGCTTATTCTAAAAGACACCATGCTGCATGTCAATGCGTCGTACCAACAACCATACTATTTTTCATGTCAGTAACAGAGCTCAGATTTCATGTCTCTTCAGCTCTATGTTTAACATTCTTTTGGGGACAATAGACAATCATTTTCCTAACTTGAAGCTAAGTCCTCAGTGCAGTGGTAGTCTGACCCGTTTATACTTCACTTAATTTCTTTAAGGTGTCTTTGAACGCATGAAAGCAGAGACATCGCAAGTTAAAACTGAAGATGAACTGAATAACTGCAGTGCCAGAAGTGTCCAGGTCTCCAGTTTTCTGAGATATCACAGTAATCTGTGTTTTAAAAGGCAATAGATAGGTATTTCTTTTTTCCTGTGTTTTGATGACATTTCGATGGGTGTTCTAAGTTTTGTATTTACAAAACTACATATTTTTTTAAATTAAATATTAGAAACAAATTATCATTTTAGAAGGCAAAATGAAAGTAGTATCTTTCCAAAAAGGCATGAGCAATTCAAGGCAGCTTTATCAGAATGCCATGTTCTATGTTTTTCCAAACAAACGTGACTCCAAACCACATATTTCTACAAAACATCTTTATTTTCCCAGAGGTGGCAGAGGGGAAATGTATTTCTGAACTAGCTTGATTTAAGACCACAAATCAACTGAATCTCTACTCTATGCAAAAACAAAATTGGGAAGAACCAGTTGAGCCCTTGCGCCCAGTCTCCAGCCAGACTTATGAAGGCCTTTCAGTCTAACAGATTTAAGAAAATATCTAGTGCAAGTATGTATGTGCATACACACATATGAACCACCTCACCCAGTATTTTGTTGAAGTGCAGAAGTCCAAAACAGAGAGGATGAGAGAATGGGAGATCAAGAATATTGTTTTCCTCCTCCACATGCAACAAAATTTGGGTGCTGATGGTTACCTTGACGTGATATATGTATACACCTTACTGAGGACAACCATAAAAAGATGTTTTTAGGCTAAAAAACTGATTTGATAGTGTTCTGGCTTATACATTACATTCAATTGGATAGGTCAATATAGAGCAATGGCTAGAGAAAATGAAAACCAAAAAACATTCCATGTGGGGAATCTGATGTGCAACTGCTTTATGTTAGTAGCATGAAGGTCAGTACCATAGAAAAGAAACTTAAGGTATCATTCATTTAGCTGCACAGAACAGATTTATAATTTTATTTATTTATTTATGAAATTAACACATATTTAAATTGAATCTCTGCAGATTTGTTGACCCTTCTTGAAGAGTAGAAACTGCAACCCTAGCCATTTTTGTAAGGTAGGGGACTATTAGTGTATAAAAAAGGATTTTAGAAAAAATCATATGAACTGAGACATCCAAATGGTATAGGTTTTTGATGTGCAGCTTTCACACACACACACAATTTAAACTGTAGTAACAGTTGCCACGGTTTTCTCAGAATGAAGTTAAATGCATTATTTTCCTGGTTTTCATTATTTTCACAATGAAATCTCTATATCTTTGAATTCTTCTTAGCAAAAAAAAAAAAAATCACTCGTTTAATCTTAACCTGTCGGGATTGGGTTAAACTGGAAAATTCGGGGAGGGGCGGGGGAGGTGTAAACTGGAAGCTGACCAAGTGAATGTAGGCTGTAACATCCTTACAGGCTGCGTATAGGGTTGAAGAGTCTTTCTGTCTACAAAGGTGTATTTCAAAGAGAATTTCACCAATTTTTTTTAAAATTATTTCTTAATGCATAGTCTTTTCGTGATTAAAAAAACACTTTAACTGTATATCTGATCTGGCCTTGAGCTGAACATGATATGTAGAACAACATTAACATTTTTAATAGTTTCTATAGTGCTTGTCTTAAAGAGGTATTCTGCTTAACAAAGAACCATTGATCTTTACAAACGATATGTTTCTATCTTCATTTTTCATTCTAGGCATCACTGTCTATAAATACTTTTTATGAGTAGACCAGTTCATGTTTTCTTCATCTTTTAGTTTCTGACATTATTCTTCCAATTCTTTCAATGTGAATGAGAAAGAAGAAATGAGGAAGAGTGGACAGATGCCAGCAGAGTGATGAAAATAACAGCAAACATAATATACTCCTACCTCACTTAAACCATCCAATGGTTTGTGTGTAACTTTAGATGACGCTTTGAATTAAGCAAGAAAATGCTCTGAATTAAGCAAAAACTTCTCCATCCCAGCTTGAAAAAAAAAATCAGCATTATACAATGGGAAACTACATTTAAGACATGTTCACCACAGTGGAACAGCAAGAGGCACTTAAGGACAGTGGAGTGGAAAATAAAAGGCAGATAAGTGTGGTGGACCAGGTATATGACAAGAATGTACTGGGTAAGCAAAAAGCTTAAACAAGAGTTCTGCAATGCATGAAAAAAAAATGTGGAGTTTACTTTCCTACTGAAACCTTCCTCAATTAAAAAAAAAAAAGAAAAAAAGAAAAAAAAACGTTGTGAGGAATTTTTTTAGGGTTTTAATTTCTAAGTTATATTCTACTAAATTTCAACATAAATTCTACTCTAGTGGTAGAATTTGTTTATCATATATAGTATACATATTTTTTGGGGAAAAAAAAAACAAAACAAAACCTTAATGGCGAGGGAAATGGTGGAACTGAAAAAGTTAAAGATGTTTCACATTGGTCTGCCGTTGGAAGTCGAACCTGATACAATGGTTGGTGAAACGTACTGCTATGCTGGGACTAGAAGTTATTTTTTAATTCAGAGGAGTGATGGCTCCTCCACAGAAAGGAGCTAATAATCCTTAACCTTTAGCTCCCTTCCTGTGCCTCCCTTCTTCCATCACTGGGAAGATATAGATGACAATGATAACTCCATTTCTTTCTCATGTGCTATGTTGTGCTCAGATGCTTGATTAGTTTTGCTTTTGACCTAATGCCCACTAAAAATGAAGAAAAAATTGAGTTCACACTTGTGTTTCAGAGGTCAAAGACCAGAACTTTCCCTACTAACTACTCAGTCCACTGTTCTTCTGTCACAGGAGTAACTCTGCCTGCACTACTTGGTTATAGAATTTTTAGGCAATCGTTATAGAAAGCACAACTGTACAAAAAGGTTATGGGCTCTCAGCTTGCAGAATGACACTTGCAGAATGACATGTTTGGGGACCATTACTGAAGACTATCATAGACTGACATTTCTTTTTTTAATATTAACTACCAAATATTAGGGCAGCACTCAGTATTGGAATGAAGAAAAGTACATAATTGGTAACATTTTCTGGATAAAAAAAATCTGTTGTACAGATAACCATGTTATTAGGCTTATATGGATCAATGTAAAACTTGGTTTACATGACCAAACGTGGGAAGAGAGTCCATTGCAGAAAATTTACAAATCATCTTTTTTCAATACTAGTTTAAGAACTCAAAAGAAACCGTATTATATGTATTTATAACATTTCCATCAGTAAAGTACTTGGTTGTATTTTCCACAGCTTATATTTAGGCAATATAATTTCCCAAGAATGAAGACTGAATACAACATAACATCTTAACTTCAAAAGAACAAAGATGAGAAGAAAAGTCTTAGTACTAGGATACTGAAGCTGGAAATTACTAAGAAAAATAGAGTACAAAAGTGTTATAAAATTATTACAGTGCTTAAACTTGGATTTTGAAATATTTCTAATTGGGAAAAATTAATCCTGCAATGCTGAAGTAGTTTACCTCAGCTCATATTTAGATAGTTAACTTTATACATTAAAATGAGAAAGACTCAGAAAGAGAGACATGATTTGTCTTGTAGTTAAGAGGTTTATTTCTGTACAGTTTGTGCTACCACAGCACGTGGATCGGGAGTACTATGATTTCCTTGATGAACTCTGCTTATAAAAATGAAAGGTATGCTGTGGAAGGAAACAGAGAAGAATTAGGAAAAAGTCTTCATAAAATCTTCATACTTCTATAAAAATTCAATTTTCTTCTGATAGGATAAAACTAAATTAGAAAAAAAAGGTACACTTAAAGAATTATCTGCTATGAATCATTGAAATCTCTAATACTGAAATAGCTGTATATTTACTTTTATTCCTAGAAAGTCCCACTTGAAGGTCAAACCAGAATGTATGTGCTACAACCAGAAACAGAAAAAATCTTTAGGAAAAATGACACTGAAAGAACCAGTTAGAGAAAACTTTCACACCCTAGAATTATATCTCATTATGTGAGTGACTGAGCAATCACTGTCAGAAATGGAAGCAGCTAACTGAATCATCACTAATTCCTGAATCTTCCTCAAATTTGCCCTTCAGCAACCCCTGTCTTACCCAAAATAGGCCTGAAAGATTAGCTTTCAAGTAGACCTCTATCTTTGTGAGGCAATCAGAAAGCAAGCACAAACCTGTGTGTAGAAGCAGTGAAAAACAAACATAGAGCTGATTGTTAACAGCACACAAGTGACACAGTAGCTTATACAGGTTCATACAGATGTACAATTAGGAGAATAACAGGAATGTGTCCTGTGAAAAGGCACAGCTAGATTATGGGATGGTGAAGAAGCCACTCCAGATGGACAGTCTTCCAGCTGAAATGAGTGTGACTATTTAGAAGCATATTTAGCAACCTCTGCAAGGCAGCTTGTACAAATTCATACCATGATATCTAAAACAAAGCGGTGTTTTAAACTGTGACATTAGTCAGGCATCACAGCTACGTCATCTCTTCCACAAAAGAATCCAGAAGGTTGCATAAGAATCAGTCTGTCAATAAATTTGTTTCTTCACAGAGCACCAAAATTCACTTTTGATTCCCAGGAAATTTGTCTTTTTTAGGTAAGGATAACAGTCTCACTAATAATGGGATTTTTTCATTCCAAAATGCTGGTTTGATTTTCCTAAGGGACTTGATTTAACTGACAGATTAAATAAGGGTTGTTATAAACCATGGCGTAAATTAAATCTCTGTGGTGTAAATTAAAATCCTTTTGTGCAGGGAAAATTTGGCTCCACTGTTATATGCTTCCTAGAACTAGTAGGGTAGTTAAGGATGGGTAACTGTTCATCAAAAGTTTATCTATTTTTTTTTTTATATATGTATGGTTTTCAATCAGGGCTCACGAAAGCAAATTGAAACATATTCTTCAGCAGGAATTATTCTTATTCTGCTTATGTAGATTCCAACTTATTAAAATAGATCTAATCTCACTGGACTTTGAAATAAACAACAAAAAAAAAGAATAACTTTTTTCACTCTGATACCAGAAAGTCCAATTCATTAAAACCTACATGAGAGAACATTTAAAAAAAAAAAAATCATGCATATGGCTTTCAATGGATGAAATTAGATTAATATTTTGCATTATTTAAAAAGGTGACATTTTTGTACATTGCTCTATAAAATAATATAATATCATTTTCTGACTTGCTGACGAAAATTGTTACTGAATCCAGTTTCATGAAATGGCATGCATTTAGCTACTTTTCAACTAAAACCAATCACACTGATGGAATATTTGCTTCAGTAGTTCCCTGAGCACAGTTTCAAATGATTTTTCTTGGCTAATCATGAAGCAAAATCCATTCAAGATTAGTAAATGCCAAAACCTAGAACTGAGAGGCTTGTACTGACAATGCATCTTAACAGGAAATAAAAAACAGTCTTTAAGAAGAACATTTTCAAGCAAAGTTGGCAACACCATTCCATCCACTCTGAGATAAAATGAACCATGTCAGGTGAGAGTGAAGTAGAACATTAAATAAAAGAAGAAAGAAGCAATATTATCTAGTAATAGATCCCTTGACAGTGTGAACTTAAACAACCAAATTGACTGAAACAAAGATTTGGGAAACCAACCACTACAAACAACTTACTTGCCAAACAGGGAGTAGAAAAATTAGCTTCTATCCCAGCTGTTGCTACTGACTCACATTTTTAGAATGGCTTGCTTGGCTTATATATCACAATTTCTCCTAAAGTCCTTTTTTGTCAGGTAGTGCTGTATCACTGTGTGCGAATGACTGAATTGTATTTTGTAAAGACAAAGCATTTAAGAAGAAAATGATGTCACAAATAGTCTGGAAATCATGGGTCATCTTAGTTTCCTTTTTTAGAATGTTACATGTGAACATTTTGCAACTCTAATATGCAAAAGACCTTCATTAGGAAGGTAACGAATAAATTAGTAGCTCTGGATGAGACTAAACAGTATTCAAAACAAGGATCCATTAAGCTCCCAAAGGATACAAACATGTTATTTCACTTTTGTTCATCTGTACTTTGGGTTGCATCATTATAATGTTCTATGATTATCTGAAGATGAATGACCTGCTCTGACAATAAAATCAAGGTGAAGTAAATCTATGGGCAATCTGAAGAATCATTTTATCAGTAGAGTGCTTGGCTTTTCATTGTTTGTTCTGAAAGAAGATTTACAGAGGTTATTGGTCATTTTAATGACTTTTTGCTGTGATATTTCCCCAGATAAAAGAGAGAAATATTTGGAAGAGGAAGGAAGGGAGACAAGAAAGTATCCATTCGTTAATGTTGCAGATGCTTAGCACGTGCAGATGCAGATGTAGATGCTTAGGACATGATTATATGTAGAAATAGTACACATATGTAACAAAGATGAAAGTATGTAAATACTCTGGGTAAAGGAATTGGAAAATTTTTGAAATTGTCTGTCTTATATGTTTTAATGGGAGATGAGAGTTATTGTAGAAAAAAATATAATAATGCAAGGCTTTTACCTTTTCTGTCCTTCCTACATTAAGAATTCAAAACAAAGATTTTTTTTTTGTTACAATTTGAATTGTAACACTAAGGAAAAGATAGAAAATCAATGAAACATAATGAGGTAATCCCCTATAAAATGTAGTCCTTAAGGAAAACCAGAACTCTAACAATAGTATAGGTTTATTAACAAGAATGATCAAGTAAGTCACTTCTTTCTTATAGGGAATTTGATTTAGCACGAGAGCAGTGATTGGATTATTGTACTACTGTACTGAGATGTACTACTGTATCTGAGATGTACTACTGTATCTGAGATGAAAGAAATTAATTATATCCTCATGTAAATGGCAGCACGTGTATTTGTTCTTAAAAGTATTCTGTTCCCTGTTTGAGTGATAATAAATGACATACAATGAATAAAGGTGGGAAAGATTATCGTCTTAAAACTTGCTTACTTAATTTGCTCATTTAGTAGCAGTATACAGTTTTTTGTGTTATTCATTACATTATGAAATGTAAAATTCTTATTTAAGGCAGGAATTATGCAAAATGCAAGTATGTGATATAGTCTATAATTATCTGTTCGTTCCTTCTGGATGTTGAACTGTGTGTATGCAATAGTGTATCTACTGTGTATTTGGAATACCAGAGTTTATCCTGTTAGGAAAGTTTATCAATTTACCATATTGTCATGGAAATGGAAATAACTGGACTTTTTTCCTTTCTTTTTCCTTTTTCAATAATAAGTCCGTTTCTTACACATTTACTTCCAACTGAGACCAATTTAACATTGTTCTTTGTGACTTGCCTATGTCTCAGCTGGTAGGATTGCTGCCTATGTAGCTCAAAGATCCTGAGTCTTGTCTCAGCTGTGGGAACACCGTGCACAAGCTTACAATGTGGTCCCAGTGAAGGATTCTGGTGATCAAATCAATTGATCAAGTGGCAGGTACAATAGGATTGTTATCAGTTTAGACTCTGACATCCTGCATAAAGATTGAGGAGCTGAGAAAAACAAATTACCATATCTTGTGTCTCTATGACCAGTTGAAACTCAAATTTCTTTTTTTTTTTTCCCTCAGGAATAAGTTCAGCCTGAAAAACACAAGCTTACTAGTTTTGCATGTTTAAAAATAACAAAGGCCAGATAATACTTCAGCCACCTGGTCTGGCTAGTGATTTCTAAATTAATGTCTCAAAATCAGACCTGAGATTTTAATTTCGTATGGTTTTTTATCTCTTTCCCTCCAATGGATTTTGTTTTCTTAGATGTGGTTGCTCTCTGCAGGGATGACCCAACTTTGCAAGATGCAAAAACATTACATTTGATACACTTAATTGCTTATGAAAGACACGTCTCCTGACATATATTTTCTGTATGGTAGTTACTTTCTGTATTTTGGACTTATAAAGTGATTATCAGAGAATAGAGAAGCATCGTTTTCTTCCTGTCCTATCCTGTCTGCTACATTGAATGCCCACCTTCTTCATATGTAAAGGTTTACCTTACACAAGATCACTGGACAAAATTCTTGTTCTTATTGCAATGCAAAAGAAGCCTTATTATTTACAGTAAGTTCCGGTCCCTTGGTTCTAATTTTCTGGACATCAAAGAACATAGTAGAATAGAATAGAATAGAACAGAACAGAATAGAACAGAACAGAACAAAATAGTTCAGTTGGAAGGGACCTCCCACAATCATCTAGTCCAACTGCCTGACCACTTCAGGGCTGAAAAAAGTTAAAGCATATTATTAAGGGCATTGTCCAAATGCCTCTTAAACACTGACAGGCATGGGGCATCTACCATCTCTTTAAGAAGCCTGTTCCAGTGCTTGACCACCGTCTTTCTGAAGAAATGTTTCCTAATGTCAAGTCTGAACCTCCCCTGATGCAGCTTTGAACCATTCCCATGCGTTCTGTCACTGGATCCCAGGGAGAAGGGCTCAGCACCTCCCTCTTCACTTCCCCTCCCCAGGAAGCTGTAGAGAGCAATGAGGTCACCCCTCAGCCTCCTTTTCTCCAAACTAAACAAACCCAGAGTGCTTAGCCACTCCTCACAGGACATGCCTTCCAGCCCTTCCACCAGGTGGTTGCCCTCCTCTGGATGTATTCAACGTTGTTTTTAAATTATGGGGCCCAGAACTGCACACAACACTCAAGATAAGGCCGCACCAATGCTGAAAACAGCAGGAAAATCTCTTTTTTTCACCAGCTGGTTATACTGTGTTTGATGCACCCCAGAATGAGGTTTGCCCTCTTGGCTGCCAGGGCACACTGCTGACTCATATTGAACTTACCATCAACCAGCACCTCCACCTACCTTTCTGCAGGGCTGTTCTCCAGCCACTCCTCTCCCAGTTCGTACTTGTGTCTGGCATACATTTTTGTACATTTATGTACATTTTGTACATTTATGTACTCTAATTCAGTTTAAAACCATTGCCCCTTGTCCTGCTACTACAGACGCAAGTAAAAAGTCACAGTCAGTCTTTCTCATAAGCCTCCTTTATATATTGAAAGGCCTCAATAAGGTCTCTCCAGAGACTTCTACAGGCTGAACAACCCCAACTCTCTCAGACTGTCCTCATAGGAGAGATGTTCCATCCCTCTGATCATTTTTGCAGCCCTCCTCTAGACTCACTTGAGCAAGTCCATGTCCTACCTGTGCTGGGGACCACAGAACTGGATACAGTACTCCAGGTGGGGTCTCACAAGAGCAGAGTAGAGGAGCAAAATCATCTCCCTTGACCTGCTGGCCATGCTTTTTATGCAGACCAGGACACAATTGGATTTCTGGGCTGTAAGCACACATTGCTGGCTTATGTCCAATTTTTCATCCACCAGTATCCCAAGTCCTTCTGCACAGGCTGCTCTCAATCCAACCCTGTATTGATATTGGGGATTCTCCTGACCCAGCTGCAGGACATTAGGATCATAGAATCATAGAATTATTAAGGTTGGAAAAGACCTCTAAGATCATCGAGTCCAACCGTCAATCCAACACCACCATGCCCACTAAACCATGTCCCTAAGCGCCTCATCTACACGTCTTTTAAATACTTCCAGGGATGCTGACTCAACCACTTCCCTGGGCAGCTTGTTCCAAGGCCTGACCACTCTTTCAGTAAAGAAATTTCTCCTAATGTCCAGCCTAAACCTCCCTTGGTGCAACTTGAGGCCATTCCCTCTCGTCCTATCGCTAGTTACTTGGGAGAAGAGACCAACATCCACTTTGCTACAACCTCCTTTCAGGTAGTTGTAGAGCACGATAAGGTCTCCCCTTAGCCTCCTCTTCTCCAGACTAAACAGTCCTAGTTCCCTCATGTGCTCCTTATAAGACTTGTTCTCCAGACCCTTCACCAGCTTCGTTGCCCTTCTTTGGACATGCTCCAGCACCTCAATGTCCTTCTTGTAGTGAGGGGCCCAAAACTGAACACAGTATTCAAGGTGCGGCCTCACCAGTGCCGAGTACAGGGGCACCATCACTTCCCTACTCCTGCTGGCCACACTATTTCTGATGCAGGCCAGGATGCTGTTGGCTTTCTTGGCCACCTGGGCACACTGCCGGCTCATGTTCAGCTGGCTGTCAACCAGGTCCTTTTCCTCTGGGCAGCTTTCCAGCCACTCTTCCCCAAGCCTGTAGCGTTGCCTGGGGTTGATGTGGCCCAAGTGCAGGACCCGGCACTTGGCCTTGTTGAATCGCATACAGTTGCCCTCAGCCCATCGATCCAGCCTGTCCAAGTCCCTCTACAGAGCCTTCCTACCCTCACGCAGATTAACACTCCCGCCCAACTTGGTGTCGTCTGCAAACTTACTGAGGGAGCACTCAATCTCCTCATCCAGATCATTGATAAAGATATTGAACAAGACTGGCCCCAAAACTGAGCCCTGGGGAACACCGCTTTTGACCAGCCGCCAACTGGATTTAACTCTGTTCACCACAACTCTCTGAGTTTGGCTGTCCAGCCAGTTTTTTGCCTGGCGAAGAGTACACCTGTCTAAGCCACGAGCTTCTCTATGAGAATGCTGTGGGTGGGAGACAGTGTCAAAGGTTTTACTGAAGTCCAGGTAGACCACATCCACAGCCTTTCCCTCATCCACTAGACGGGTCACCTGGTCATAGAAGGAGATCAGGCTGGTCAAGCAGGACCTGCCTTTCATGAACCGGTGCTGGCTGGGCCTGATCCCCTGGTTGTCCCACACATGCCTTGTGAGCGCCCTCATGATGAAGCACTCTGTAATCTTCCCCGGCACAGAGGTCAGGCCGACCAGCCTGTAGCTCCCTGGATCCTGCTTCTGGCCCTTCTTGTAGATGGGTGCCACATTGGCAAGCCTCCAGTTGTCCGGGACCTCCCCTGTTACCCAGGACAGCTGGTAAATGGTGGAAAGTGGCTTGGTAAGCTCCTCCACCAGCTCCCTCAATACTCTCAGGTGGATCCCATCCAGCCCCATAGACTTGTGGCATAGCAGGTCGTTAACTGCTTCCTCTTGGATTATGGGGAGTTTTCTTGCTCTCCGCCCATGTCTTCTAGCTCAGGGGGCTGAATACCCTGAGGATAACTAGTCTGGCTATTAAAGACTGAGGCAAAGAAGGGATTAAGTAATTAAGTAAATTAAGTAAAGCCTGAGGCAAAGAAGGCATTCTGGGTGGCAATGTTCCCCCTGCATCTGATAAAGAATGGAGATTCTCCTTGACTCTCTTTTTGTCATTAATATATTTGTAAAAACATTTTTTATTGTCTCTCACGACAGTGGCCAGGTTGAGTTCTAGCTGGGCTTTTGCCTTTCTTATTTCCTCTCTGCATGACCTAAGGAGATCCCTGTACTCTAATTTGCCTCCCCTCACACCTACAAATCCTACAAATAAATGAAGGAGAACAGCATTTTGGTAAACTAACAGCTCCTGATAAGTGAATAAAAAGATTTCAGCTTTTCACTGAGAAGCCTCTCAAGGCAAGGTAGCCTTGAGGCTGATGTCAGTCACTCTTCAGAGCTATCAACATCATTCATTTTTTCAAATTTAGACCTCTTTTCTCTTTTTAACCTACTTTAACCTCCTCTTTGAATGAATGTAAGTAGGTGTTACTACAATGTGGCATGTTGGAAAGGCATATTGAAAAAGAGAAAATCAACATTTCATGTGATAGAGCCTTTGTATTTTCCTATTTTATTTAACAAACTGAAAAAAAAAGAGAAGAAACCGCAAACCAAAAGACAAATGGTCTGATCAAATACAACCTCATCAGAACACCCAAAAAGAGAAGAAAGAGCCCTGTCAGAAGACTTAAAATGCAGTGAAGAAATGCGTGTATATACTAAGCTGTCACGAGGTGTCAGGACTGGCTCTGGTTGATACGTATTACTTATTCTGATTACTGACAATGACAGCACTCCATTCTCAGGAAGCACATAACAATTTTGCTCCTCTCCCATTACAAGTATGGACTGCTGCGTGAACTCACAGTGCGTGTTCCTGGACAGCACTTCAGTTTGAGTAAAGAGGGATATAAAATATATATGAGAGTTCAACAC
This sequence comes from Calonectris borealis, assembly GCF_964195595.1. Classification (NCBI taxonomy): domain Eukaryota; kingdom Metazoa; phylum Chordata; class Aves; order Procellariiformes; family Procellariidae; genus Calonectris; species Calonectris borealis. The sequence goes on along the minus strand of NC_134352.1, from coordinate 26,227,228 downwards.
AAGAACATTAAAATGATTCTTCCTAAGTTTATACTGCAACCAGTGCACAACCTAATCTGCCACACACTATTTTTAAAACCAGAAAGGGGAGTAAAAGATTTGTGAAAGACAGTATGTCATTGTGGTAATGAGTTTACCAGCAGAAACTTTTTGTTATGCTTCAGTTATTTTGGTATTTCTGTGTGACCCCTATACAGCAAGGAGGGGTTACAGTAATTCAGCATTGAAAAAGAAATGCAAACACATTTAAGGTAAAGGACAAAGGTGGTACAAGGACATATGAGGGTAGACTAGCCACAGATCAAACGGGACTAGAAACAGGAAGAAAACTTCGAACTCTCTTATCAAGACTGTTCTGAAGCATTCTTCTAGTAGTATTAGGGGCAAAACAACATAACTAGTTTTAAAGTAGAGATGGATGACTAAATAAAAGGAATTGTGGTGTATGCATAGTCCCAGATGCCTGCGCCCAATGGCTATATCCATACACTTCCATCTTGCTGTTACCACACTGCAGTCTCTTAAAGTACCTTTATAGCAACACAGTTGTGTTCGCTCTGTACCATAAGGAGTGCTACGTAAACCACAAGCATGCTACACACTTAACACAATTTTGTCACTCATCTCATGCTGATTTTTTTTTTATATGATGGAATCTGACTCATCTGTAACACTATATATCCAGTGGTATTCCTTACATTGTTTTGTCAGCTTTTACCCACTTCCCTTAGCATAGATAATTCCTTGTGAACTGCTATAAGCTGGAGAAAATGAGAAGGTAAGGTAGGTTCATTGTGACAGCATTATACATGAGATTTTCAGGGTAAGCTCATTTGATCTTTGCCATAAAGAATGAAGGAACATCTGTGGCATGTATTCATTGGGGCTTTGTGCAAGAAAACAGTCCTGTCAGTAGAAAAGCAGCATGCCCTTTGCTATACTGTGTTGGCAGAGAAGCTAGGCAGATCACATTCATGTAACATGCCAGGTGAGACCTCCTCATCTCTTACCATGTGAGCCTCTGAATGATTTTGTCTGTCTGCCTTTTCCTTCCATTATTTCAGACTTGTCTCTTTTGTGCAGACAGAAAACTTGCACCTTTGTCACTATAATACTGTGTCTATTTGAACACCATGTGAAAAACACAGGCTCTCTCCTGGCATCTTTCCAGCATGGTTCAACAGGGCGAGGAGTTCTGCATACTTATTCCCTGCTGCCACACAGAAAACTCTTCAACAAAAAACCTTGGCCCCTTGTGGGTAGTAACTGACAAGCTGAGAACTTGTATCAGCCAGGGACTTGCTAATAGCCAGCAGTTTCTTAGGAGAAAGTGCAAAGGTCTAGTTAGTCAAATACAATCACAAGGAGGACTGATAGGCAGTTTACCCTAGTTCTTATCACCAGTCACTGTGATACTTGAAAGTAATATTATTACATTACTTTTAAAAGTTGATGTTCTGTGGGCAGAGGTTCATTCTGAAAACCAGAGCTGTGTTGTAACAGATTCTGCAGTTCCACCATGTTAGGTTCAGTATAAGGTCTATTAGTACTGATTATTGTGATATGAGCCTAACAAACAGCACAAGTAAGCTTTTTATAATTAATATTGCCTATACATTAATATTATCTAAATATTCCTAAACAACATATTCAGGGAATTTTTAAAACTCATATCATTGTGTTAGATGTTTCTAGTAAATTCATTGTCTACTTCTTACATGCCTAACGAGGCTTTTTAGTCTTGTTCTAATATGTATCTGTGGAAAGTCTTAAGGCAAAACATCATAAAATGCTCCAAACAGGTTGGAGGTTTTATGCTGTGAAAAAAATATCCATTGGAGGCTCACATGTGGCCATTAAACTGGTATTAATTAATTCAACTTTGAATTTAGTTCTGAACATAAAAATTTAAGGTATTAAAGTCCTGTGCCACCTAATTACATCAGTCTAGTTGTTTACAGTTGTGGTCGTTGTTACATTGTTATGTGTCTGAGCCTCCTTACAAAGGTGACATGGTGTGAGCATTCTAAGAAAGATGAGTATCATCATTTTTATAAAGCCCCCTTTGGCAAAATAATTCAGCTTCTAGTCATCCTGAACTATTTCCTGTTCTGAGTGCCCTCTTGCATGGGAGAACGGTGAATAATCCAACAGAAATTAGTCATGTTTTGATCTTTCTGTTACCTTAATACACTTTAGAGCAGATGAAGAATTGGTCTTTCTGTCTTCCTAGCTGAACACCTTTGTTCAAAAGCAGATGGAATATTTTTCTAACCTTTCCCCATATCTTCTGCTAGAGTTTAGTGTATTCTGTAACAAAGTACTTGTGGCTCTGGGATGGATGAATTTACAAGTATAATACACATTACACTGAATAAAAATGAAAGCATTCAAAAAGGCTACCAAAAGAATTGTAATGTTCTGCTGTCACTAACTTAAAATACAGCATTCTTTTTTAAAAGAAATGTGTGTGTATATACACACAAAGATCAGTGTGTGTTTACATATGAGAGAGAGAGAAAAGAGAGAGAGAGAGAGATCATAACAGTTTGAGTCTTTTGAAATCAAATCTAGTCTCATTGATTACACCAGCTATTAATTTGGTCCAAGGTGAGCTATTTAATGAGCTAGCATGAGAAAGATCTAAGTGATGAAGTGGAATACATCATATGACTTATAATGTGAACAATATTCCCAGTAATGGTAGCTGGATAATCGCTCACAAAAGAAATAATTTTCTTCATTCTCTTTCTGGACACATAATTCACATTACAGAACCAATTAATGGGACTAATGTATGAGAGAAGATGCAGTGAAGGACTCTGCCTGTGAAGCATAGGGATGCTCAACTTAATTATGAAAAAAAAAAAGGAAAGGAAAAGGAAAGCATTGATTTAAGTCACAGGAAACATTGTTGAATTTCTGAACTAGAAGATATGTGGATCACATGATGTCTTAGAAGTTAATTTTCTGATAAGTGAAAGCACAACCTACTTCTGCAATCTATAAGGTTTTTTTTTTAAAAAAACCCTTTAGCTACAGCTATTTTGATATAATACTCCTTTGAAAAAGAGTGAAACTGCATGTGCTGAATGCTGTCTCACTTCCCACATATATACATAACAAGTCATTTCAGACTGGTATCGATGCTTATCATTGCAATTACCCAACACTTTGTATTACAGAATGTTGTTCAGCATGGAATATGTCATTACCATTTTTTTATATTTGGCCTGAAAGCTTATTCACTACATATGCATCTACAGGTGTTAGGTTATGTAAAGTACTTTTTACATTTCTCCCATCAAAATCTTCTTCAAAATCTACTATATACTTTGGAATATTCTGTTATGAAAAACTATTAATGTATCAAAATTTATTTACATGTTCAAATTTTATTCATCTACCAGTGTTTACAACACTGATATCCCCTTTTTAGCACAGTTTCTGGCAGTTGTTTTACAGGTAGACAGTAAGATTGAGTTTCATTTATTTGGACAGAACAGTAAGTAACACAGTGAATCATAAAGACTCCCTGACAGTGATCTGCTTTACAACTTGTGTAAATTGCTTCTTCTGAGCTTCCTCATTAGGAAAATAAAAATAATAATACTTTAATCTAATACACTTTGTATGAGAATTTGGAGCATTTCACATATTACACACATTGCGGTTTCCCATACTGGTCTTTGCCACCAGAATTGCTTCTTTATTTGTTTACTTGTATTTCTGAGAAAATTACTTTAACATCCTCGTATTCTAGTTATTTGTGTGTGGAGGGGTGCTTTCTCATTGTTGTAGTTTAACCCCAGTAGGCAGCTACACCCACACAGCTACTCACTCACTCTCCCCTCAGAGGGGAGGGGAAGAGAATCAGAAGGTTAAAAGTGAGAAAAATCATGGGTTGGGATATAGACAGTTCCATAGGTAAAGAAAAAGCTGTATGTGCAAGCAAAGCAAAATAGGGAATTCATTCACTACTTCCTATCATCAGGCAGGTGTTCAGCCATCTCCAGGAAAGCAGGGCTTCATCATATATAATGGTTGCATGGGAAGACAAATGCCATAACACTGAACTTCCCCCTTACTCCTTCTTTTGCCATCTTTTATGGTTAAGCACAATGCCATTGTTTGGGGTATCCCTTTGGTCAGCTAGGGTCAGCTGTCCTGGCTGTGTACCCTCCCAGCTTCTTTTGCATCCCCAGCTTACTTGCTGCTGGGGCAGTCTGAGAACCAGAAAAGGACTTGATGCTGTGTAAGCACTGCTTAGCAATAACTAAAACATCCCTGTGTTAGCAACACTGATTTAGTAACAAATCCAAAAGATAGCACCATATGAGCTACCATGAAGAAAATCTCAGCCAAAACCAGTACACTGATTTAAGTGACTGCATATCAATATCTTGCAGTGTTGAAAACAATGATACCACAGCAGATATATTGTCAGAACACTACATTCAAGATTTGTAAATCATTTCTGAAGATCAGGACTTGCCGGAGCATACGAGGAAAACAGTTGTTGTGGATATAAAACCATTTTGCCATTAATTTGACCCCATGTCTGTGGGTGAGTTTTGGAACAGCATTAAGAATATAGTCTATTGGGAGTGAGATATTTACAAGGGTTTAAGATTCTTAATTCCAAATATCTGAATAAGATTGTGGAATCCAAATGCTAAACTTCAAAATGCTTAAAAAGTATACGAAAATTAAAAAACAAATTAGAAAATTTTTGGGAAAAAAAATTCTTTCTGATAGTATCATAGTTCTCTTTCTCTTGTGGAAAAAAAAATCATAAAAATACCTTTTCTTGCATTTTCACCCATATTTTTCATAGATTATTTGTAGCATTATTCCCATTTTAAGAAAAGTTAACGTGAAAAGTTCTAAAATTTTCCCAGATACTCACCTGTGAAAGATAACACAGATCTTATTAGACTAGACTAGACTAGACTAGTTCAGTTGGAAGAGACTTACAATGGTCACCTAGTCCAACTGCCTGGCCAATTCAGGGCTGAAAAAAAAGTGAAAGCATGTCATTAAGGGCATTGTCCAAATGCCTCTTAAACACTGACAGGCATGGGGCATTGACCACTCTAGGCAGCCTGTTCCAGTGTTTGACCACTGTCCTGGTAAGGAAATGTTTCCTAATGTCAAGTCTGAACCTCCTCTGATGCAGCTTTGAACCGTTCCCACACATCCTGTCACTGGATACCAGGGAGAAGAGCTCAGCATCTCCCTCTCCACTTCCCCTCCTCAGGAAGCTGTAGAGAGCAATGAGGTCGCCCCTCAGCCTCCTTTCCTCCGAACTACACAAACCCAGAGTCCTCAGCCACTCCTTATAGGACATGCCTTCCAGCCCTTCCAACCAGCTTTGTTGCCCTCCTCTGGGCATTCAAGGACCTTCACATCCTTCTTAAATTATGGGGCCCAGAACTGCACACAGTGCTCAAGGTGAGGCCACACCAACACTAAATACAGCGGGACAATCACCTCTTTTGACCAGCTGGCTATGCTGTGTTTGATGAACCCCAGGATACAGTTTGCCCTCTTAGCTGCCAGGGCACACTGCTTACTGTCAACCAGCTCCCCCAGATTCCTTTCTGCAGGGCTGCTCTCCAGCTACTCCTCTCCCAATTTATTCTTGTGTCTGGTGTTCCTCCATCCCAGGCGCAGAATCTGACATTTGTTCTTGTTAAATTTCAGGCGGCCATTGCGGATTGCCCAATGCTCCAACCTATCTAGATCCCTCTGCAAGGCCTCTTGTCCATCAAGAGAATCCACAGCACCTCCCAGTTTAGTATCATCAGCAAACTTACTAAGGGTGCATTCAACTCCTGCCTTCAGATAAAAATATTGAACAGGACTGGGCCTAGAACTGAGCCCTGAGGAACACCACTGGTGGCTGGCTGCCAGCCAGATGTAGCCCCATTCACTACAACCCTTTGAGCCCCACTCTTCAGCCAGTTCATCACCCAGTTCACCATGTACCTGCTCATCTCGCAGTTGGACAACTTGTCCAGAAGGATGCTGTGAGGGACAGTATCAAAAGCCTTACTAAAATCCAGAAAACTGACATCCACTGCCTTCCCTTCTTCCACTAGGTGGCTGACCTTATCCTAGAAGGATACCATATTAATTAGACAGGGCTTTCCCTTTGTGAATCTATGTTGACTGTGCCTGATGATTGCATTGCCCTTTAAATGCCTTTCAATAGTACCCAGTATGATCTTCTCTATAATTTTCTAGGTACTGAGGTTAAACTAAAAGGTCTGTAGTTTCTTGGGTCTTCCCTCATGCCCTTCTTGTAAATTGGAACAACATTGGTCAGCTTCCAGTCAGCAGGAACCTCTCCAGTCTACCGAGATCTTTGGTAGGTGATTGAGAGGGGTCCTGCTGTAACATCTGCTAACTCCTTCAGCACTCTGAGATGAATCCCATCAGGCCCCAGGGACTTCTGAACATTCAACTGATGCAACTGGTCCCTTACAATTTCAGAGTACACAAATGGAAAGTCATTGTTCCTGTAGTCATGGTCCTCTGACTCAGAGGACTGGGCAGCCCAAGGTCTATCAGTATTGTTAAAGAGTGAAGAAAGAAAAGCATTGAATGCCTCCTCTTCTTCTTCATCCCCATTTGTCAGGTAATCATCTTCAACAAGTATAGCCTCAATGTTTTTCTTTAGACCTCCTCTTGTTATTAACGTACTTGAAAAAGCCTTTCTTGTTGTCTGACACAATACTGGCCAGTTTCAACTCTAATTGAGCTTTGGCCTTTTCTCTCTTCTCCCTGAATGTGCAAACCATGGCTCTGTAGTCTTCTTGCAAAACTTGACCTCTCTTCCAGAAATCGTACAATATCTTTTTCCTCCTGAGTTCTAAGAGGAATTCTTGGAAGTTGAAAAAATGCTTATAGTTGTACTAGAAACATATTACTAAACTATACATAAGAAGGCAAAAAAATGCAAACTAATAGACTCATGGCAATTTTAAGGCAAACTGAATGGTGTAATAAATGTAAGTTGGAAAGAATGGAAAGAACTAAGTTGTTTAAGAGGAAACAAGAATGGAAAATCATGTCCATTTTATAGCTACCATAATTTTTGTGAGCTATCACAATTTCTATGCTGTCTTAAAGACATTTTTTTGCAGTATATGATTTTCTCTATTAATCAAAAATTCATTTTAATAAGATTTATTAGCATCAATAATAAAGTACTTTGAAGATTAATCACTTGGAAAACCTGTGACTATTCTCTGAGATTTTTCTTTTTGATAGGTAGAAGAGATGGATTCGTAATACAAATATTTATTTCCTTAGATATGGAAAGTTACTTTTTTTATAGAATACTTTGGTAAATACTTTCAATATGCTATGTAACATATCATAAATAAGTTCTTAAATTTAAATTATATAATTTAAGGAGACTGTCAATAAAGGAAAAATAAAATTACTTTCATATATAACTGCTTCTGAACTGTAGTTGATATTTAAAATACAACAGATGCAGAATAGCTAGGACTTCTTTGCTTGTCTTCGCTGCAGATGCCGATTCTCAGTTTTAGTATATGTAATCAAAAGAATTATATGCACGCTTTACACCTGCCCTTGTTTTATATGCTTACCAGTTGTTGCATCTCAGTTGCGTACATAAATATCTGAATTTGATTTTTAGTTTCGTAAGTGTTTCATGCATTCAATTTTATCTAAAGCTGATGTGGCCAGATTATCCCATCTTCTAACTTCAGACTCAACACAGCTAAGGAAAACAGATCACTTTCCTATTCACCTGATCCTCAGGTAGGTAGGACCATTGGCATAAATTGTAAGAACATGAGGGTGATACGAATCATGCAAATTGGGTACATCCTTATACTGTAGGCTTCAAATACCCTAGCTATATGTCAAAATGTTTTTTTCTGATGAGGGAAGTTATCATCTTTTCTTTTTATATTAGGTTACTACTTCATACTTTACACTGTTGATATATTGTAATTCAACCAGATTTGGGGCCAAGTGGATTAAATATATTCTGCACATCTGAAAACCAGGTGTTGGACACTAACTTGCATTTCTTGGCATCCAAAATCATGTGTGTCACTGCTCACCCTGCTCCTAAAATCTTGAATGTGATTTCCTCTTGACTATATGCACTTAAAAATATTTTGATCACTGTCGGGGATCGCATCACATGTGTACACTGAGGAGATCTGGACAGGGATTTTCAAATAGCCCTGAGTGTCTTCGAAAATCCCAGGTCAAAGTTGACAGAAATGACAAAGAAACCTGTCCTCAGAAATTAGAGAGCTATGAGAGGAAAGGGAAACAAGAACATCAACTTTCCCCTCAGTTTTCTCTTAGAAGCACAGTGGCTCATATATTTAATTTGAAAATATAATGGAAAGCTGTACACAGGTTTTTTCTATTCTTTTCTCCACCATGGCCTTTTTTCCCGACCCACACACAGTCATTTGTTTTAAGCTTCTTTCTTGTCTTATACTGAATTCAGAGCAGGAGAAAAATCACTCCAGTTTTCTTTCTGAGACTAACTTAAAGGAACGTGGTATCTCAGTGAAATGCTGCATTAATAGATCTTATGGCTATGAAGTCATAATCTTTGGAAGTACTTTGCATGTACATTTAAAAAGCCTGACCTGATAGAACTTGGGTATAATCTAAAATGGATAGATATTCGTATGTTCATTATATGACTTTTGTTGATTATGGTTTGTAACCAACAGAACATATCAAAAGATCTGTCACAGGCCAGGAAAACATGTAACTTAATAGGCATGCACATTTTCAAATCCGTTACATGCCTAATATTGTGTATTTTATATTCCAAAAATTATATATTTAATAAAACACAGATCTTTAACATATCAGAAGTGGACCATAATGGCGTCTTTTAGGTGGAAACGTAGCCATGTATTCCTTTTATGTGGAAACATCAATATGAAATCTACTGAATTTGTATTTAGGCCTAATTTGTTGGCTACTTCTTTCCTTTAAATACTACAGAGCTCTAATCATAAATAAATCACAAGGTATATTTCAATCTTAAAGAAATGCATATGAATTATCTGAATAATGCATAACATGATTTTTCATAGAGAAACCAAAATTAATTTCAACTCAGAAGGTATATTTCAGCATAGGTGTAATGAACAAGAGAAAGCTCAAAGGTAAAACGGACTGTTTGAGATTTAGAGGGTACATTAACTACTGTATTACAGTTGAAGAAACAATCAAAACTTTCTTCAGGCTTGCTTTCTTTCTCATACATTACCTTATGTGAAGCATTGATTTAGGGGGATTGAAATACTGTTAAGTGTCCGCAAATAGCTTTACTGTGACCTAACTAAACCTCCCCCCCTTCACTGAATTTTCACACTGTTTTATTCAAGCCCTTTTTAGCAAAAGCACTGCCATTTTATGTCTGATTATAGTAAGTGGTGCACTTTCCATAAGTTCCATGAATTGTTATTTCATTTGCTCTTTACCAGTGACTGACAGTCTAATTTGATGTGACACTATCCAAGAATTACAGCATGGGCCTGTGAGAGAAAAGAACATATGTAGATTATACCAACTACAAACAAAATAGGAAATTAACACCTTTCTTAAAAAAATTTATAAAATATAAATTTATTTCTAAGAGGAATAGGTGAGTGTTCAGGGTTTTCCTGAAGTTCAGAAACACTGGTATATGTTAGCAACATTTCTTTCCTGCAGTTTAAACCCATGAAGTCAAGATGTTCTATTTTTCCATAATAACAATACAATTAAAAGTCATAGTCTAGTTAAATGGAAATTTATACTTTATTTTAAGAACACCATACATTTTCAGATTTAGGGTTGGAAAAAAAATTTTCCTCTATTCAACACACTGTACCTAGATTTTTAGATAACCATTTTGCTTTCACCTCTTTTTTTGCAGTATCTGCTGAACAGTTGCAAAATTTGAATCAGTAACTTTAAAAAGTTTGGAATTAAACTAAGACAATTTATTTGTGGGAATTATCTTGTCCTTTAAAAGGTATTTGAATACCTACAATATGTCTCAGTATATATTGTTACAGAGCCTTGAATGTCTGTGAGTTGTCAGCTATAACAGGTTTTCTCAACTATATAAGGTGGCAAATCTTATTAAATAGATCTGCAGCAGGTCTAAGTAGTTGGTTTTTCTTTCTTTCACTTAAAATTTTACAGAAAACTGTTGCAGGTAACTCATTCATATAATTTGGTCTTTTGCAATATTTATTAACTTGTCATACTAAATTACATCTGTAATAGATGATGGAAGACTTAAAGAATAAACTAATGATTGATAACTGAGGGAAAAGGGTATCATAATTATGACTGGACTAAAAAAAGCAATATACCTCTATGAAAACAAAGGAAATAAAATTGCCACATGATGGACTGTGCTGCACTCTGTTCCAGTGGATAATTTGCATTGAACAATGGAAAATTTGGTGACTTACTCATTCTCTCTGCTTCTCCACCATGCAAGTAAACACTATTAAGAAAAAAATCTCATCAAAATTGTCTGCTATGTCAGACAACAATTTATGTGATGAACCACTTGAGAACTACGACTGCATTACAAAAGCCAATAGGGTCATGATGCTAGAGTAAGTCAGTAATAGGACACAGAGGATGATCTTATTATGACAACTCTGTAACAGGATTTTAGACACTGCATTAGATACTATCATTGAGAACAAATATATTAAATGATGCAGACAGAAATCTTTTAAAACTCTAAAGTTCCTTTTTGCATTGTTGCTTGTTTTGTATGAATAACAATGCATATGATATGAATTGATATGCACTAGGATGTTTTGTAATTGTTAATAACATGCTACTCAATTGACTAGGAAGAAAGCAAGGTTTTCGTATGTTCTTTTATGATTATACATTTGTACAGCATTTTATATTTTTTCTTCATTTAATCTGTACAATTTAAAGATAACACATCCTTTTATATAAGGTCACATTATAAAAAGATTTTATAGCAAGTGGACCATGACTACTCAATATGCCTATTAAAATCAGAGATTTTTTTCATTACTGAGGATGTTTAACGGAAAGACTATCATGTTTTTTCTATTAAAAACAAAACCAGAATCCCTTGTATATTTACAAAGAGACGAGCCAGAAATTAACCTGTAAAACTGTAAGGAAATACTTTCCATTCATTCTACATACAAACTTCCATTAAAATCAGAAACAGCATTTCAACTGCTGGATCCTGATGCCTATTGTGGAATGAAAGTCTGAGAGTTATGTTCTATATTCATTCTGTGTGCAAAATTGCCACAGATGTCAGCAGAAGAAAACAAATGCATTTAGGATTTGCCCCACTGGTATAGTAAGTCAGACTAATAATTCATTTAGAAACGATCCCAGGCCCTTGAGCATCTGTGGAGTTAAGACAAGGGCAACTTTCTTGTAACCTCGAGGGAGAAACTAACCCCTATCTTCAGCTTATGCAGATGCCTGTATTTTTCTTCCCTCCCTAAGCATAGTCACACTTTCAGTTAAGTTCAAATGCCACATATTTGTCTCAGAGGGATATAAATGAATTGAGCATACACAACATACCCATGAAATATCAGGCAGTGGAACTGGGAAAGGAGCATTCTGGTCTACTAGCTAAATGACAGGTACCTCATGTCTTCAAAGCTCACTAATATTTCCCAAATGACAGCACAACATGCAGCTAATGAGAATTAATGTCTGCCACAACAGAAATGGCTAGCATTAAACTGTATCATTGATTAAAGACTACAGAAAAACTTGGAGCTTCCTTGGAGTAGGAATTTATGTTTATGTGCACAAACAACATCAAATTTTAAAAGAGGACATTCTTTAGCTATTTTAACCAAATGTTTGATCATTGCCCAAACCTCAAACATACATCTACTATTAGTTGACCTTTATCAGTAGTCTTTTCTAACAGCCACATATTCTTGATGAGAGTCAAGTTTTCACTTTAAGTTATAAGTAGCAAAAGAATTTTGATCTGTTTTTCACTTGGACTGCCTAATATGATCAATTTTCTACTACCTGACTGAGGGAGCAAGAAAATAAATGAAATGATCATGGATATATTTAGATAAAGGAGTGGCAATAATACAGTTTGGTAGGGAAATAAAAGTGGCAAGAAAATATTCAACACACATGGCTTGAAAACTTCTCCTCTGCATTTGAGAAACATCCAAGGACTTAAAGTACAAAGCTATCCTCAATTTTTACTTCAGAACTAAATGTTCTCAATTCCACTGAGATATCCAAATGCTTTACTAAGCATCAGATCTGGAATCAGATCTTTGAACTGCTGAACTTCCTTGAACTTTTCTCTTAAAAAAAAAAAATCAAGCAAAAAAAACAAAACCCCCAAAAAACCAAAACAACAAAAAATCTCCACCTGACACTGGGAAAGCAGAAGTTATTTAACAATATAAAATAAAACGTCACAATAAGACAGAGGTGTAGTTATACAATATAAATGTAATCTTTCTGGGTTATGGAGGAAAAAATTAACCTGAGGTAGAAACTGTGATTGTTGTGGTTTGTTGCAGAAACAATAGACTGTGGTTACTTTAAATGCTCTGATAAAAATCATGAGCTTACCAGGTAGACTGCTGATATTGAGTCAATTGTCATAATGCTAATAAAAAATTAATGAAACTTTTAAATTATCTCACGTAACCAGATGGGCTGGGATTGTATTTTAAAATGTATTGTTCCTGCTGTTGGCTTCTGCAAAACCATTATGACAAAGTGACACGCCCTTGGCATTTTTATGCTTTCTTCAAGAATAAAAAAAAGTACCTGTGAATGAAAGAGCTTCTCAAAGATACAAGTAGGTAATATTTTCTCTGAAATATTCCCATTTCAGAGGAAACACATTTCTAGGGGCAGCACTTGAAATAAACATATACTGTCCAATGAAAGTTCATAAAACCTATGTTTAAAATTGTGTGACTTTCTTCACAAACACAAATATGCTTGCTACACAGCTTGTAAAGTACAGTAATATTTTCAAAGGAGATATTAAATGTTTGTGTACTGAAGATAATGTATACTGAATGTATACTGAGTATATGTTCAAATATATACTGAAGCTAATCATGTCCTCTTTTAGAAATTACTCCAGAAACCACTCTACATCCTTTGGGTTGTCTTCTATTAATAGCTCTCAACAATGAAACCTTTTATGTACATGAAGTAGATATATAAATTAAAAAGAGTTCTGACAAGAGATGTGCTAAATCAAAATAATTCAAATGAGAAGATTTTATGAGATGTTCTGCCTTTCTCACTTGCCTAAAGATAAGCAAATTATTAGCTTTCTGAAGCAGAGCTTTTGTTTCGTTGCCATCTCTTTCAAGGCTTCAGCTAGTGAAGTACAAAACTTCAAACGCTTTCACTCCCTTTCAATATGGTGGTGCTGAAGGTTTTAGAGTCTAATCCTGAATAACATGCTACCTGTGTGAGAGGAATATTGATGACTAAGCATAATTCCTTGGAAAAGTATCCATATGTCCAGGGATGGATGGAATGCTACCGTTAGCAGAGTAATTTAGAAATGTGCTAAGAACTGCTTATCAGTTCAGTTACAAATGGCTAGAAAATAGAGAGTGACAAATTCAAGATGTTCAGAGTCTAATTTTGTAGCAGAGAAGTTCATTGCATATGACTTCAAGTCATAGAATCATAGAATCATAGAATCATTAAGGTTGGAAAAGACCTCTAAGATCATCGTGTCCAACCGTCAACCCAACACACCATGCCCACTACACCATGTCCCTAAGCGCCTCATCTACACGTCTTTTAAATACTTCCAGGGTCGGTGACTCAACCACTTCCCTGGGCAGCCTGTTCCAAGGTCTGACCACTCTTTCAGTAAAGAAATTTCTCCTAATGTCCAGCCTAAACCTCCCTTGGTGCAACTTGAGGCCATTCCCTCTCGTCCTATCGCTAGTTACTTGGGAGAAGAGACCAACACCCACCTCGCTACAACCTCCTTTCAGGTAGTTGTAGAGCGCAATGAGGTCTCCCCTCAACCTCCTCTTCTCCAGACTAAACAACCCCAGTTCCCTCAGCCACTCCTCATAAGACTTGTGCTCCAGGCTCTTCACCAGCTTCATTGCCCTCCTCTGGACACGCTCCAGCACCCCAATGTCCTTCTTCTAGTGAGGGGCTCAGAACTGAACACAGTATTCGAGGTGTGGCCTCACCAGTGCCCAGTACAGGGGCACGATCACCTCCTTACTCCTGCTGGCCACATTATTTCTAATACAGGCCAGGATGCCGTTGGCCTTCTTGGCCACCTGAGCACACTGCCGGCTCATGTTCAGCCGGCTGTCAATCAGCACCCCCAGGTCCTTTTCCTCTGGGCAGCTTTCCAGCCACTCTTCCCCAAGCCTGTAGCGTTGCATGGGGTTGTTGTGGCCGAAGTGCGGGACCCGGCACTTGGCCTTGTTGAACCTCATACAGTTGGCCTCGGCCCATCGATCCAGCCTGTCCAGGTCACTCTACAGAGCCTTCCTACCCTCCAGCAGATCAACACTCCCGTCCAGCTTGGTGTCGTCTGCAAACTTACTGAGGGAGCACTCAATCCCCTCATCCAGATCGTTGATAAAGATATTGAACAGGACCGGCCCCAGTACTGAGCCCTGGGGAACACCGCTCGTGACGAGCCACCAACTGGATTTAACTCCGTTCACCACAACTCTCTGGGCTCGGCCGTCCAGCCAGTTTTTTACCCAGCAAAGAGTGCACCTGTCTAGGCCGTGAGCCGCCAGCTTCTCTAGGAGAATGCTGTGGGAGACAGTGTCAAAAGCCTTACTGAAGTCCAGGTAGACCACATCCACTGCCTTTCCCTCATCCACTAGGCGGGTCACCTGGTCATAGAAGGAGATCAGGTTGGTCAAGCAGGACCTGCCTTCCATGAACTCGTGCTGGCTGGGCCTGATCCCCTGGTTGTCCTGGACATGGCTCATGAGTGCCCTCAAAATGAACTGCTCCATGATCTTCCCTGGCACCGAGGTCAGGCTGTCAGACCTGTAGTTCCCTGGATCCTCCTTCCATCCCTTCTTATAGATGGGCGTCACATTGGCAAGCCTCCAGTCGTCCGGGACCTCCCCAGTTACCCAGGACTGCTGGTAAATGATGGAGAGCGGCTCGGCAAGCTCCTCTGCCAGCTCCCTCAGTACCCTGGGGTGGATCCCATCCGGCCCCATAGACTTGAGAACGTAAAGTCCATATAATATGTAATTATTTGTAATAAAAAATAGTCCATATTCTATTATTATAGGTGAAACCAAAACTATTAAAACACTGACAAATCAGGACAGCATCATTTTTCCTGGGTAAATCATAACGCCTTCTTATCACTATGTGCTAAAAGTTATAACTTTGAAGTTATGCCATATCAGAATCCTAGGAAGGTCATTCCAATTTTCATAGCTATGTAGATCTGAAAGCACGTTTATCCAAAAATTAAACTATGGTACTAAGCTTGAAAAGTCACTATACTTCCTTTATAGGGACTATATTTGTAAGTGAAATTGTGGCTAAACAAAGTTTAGAGAATTGAACTTTGTTTTCAAACAGGTATGATGCTGTTGTATCTGTCTGGGTTACGCGGCTATCAGTTCAAAGGGAATGATGTTTTGTAAATTTTATGTCCATGGCTGCCCTTGGCGTGTTATTGGGAGAGCTAATAAAACTTGCTAGCAGGCAGACCTCAGTTTCTTCAAGTTATTGCCTGCTATTGTCTTTGTCCATTGTTTTGGGCCTGCCCTGACAGTATCTAGCATAGTATCTAGTCAGTGCTGTGAAAACTATCCAAGATGTGGACCAAGATTCTCTCAGCACACACTAACTTTTTAGTGGTGGGTGAATTACCACTTACACATTAAAAAAAGAAGAATCTTAAGATGAACCTATTAGACTGCTAATGATAAAATTCTCCCTTGCACCTCTTTATTTTAATTTCAGTATGAGTACATTTAATCTGCAGACCAAAGTTAACAAACATAGTAGAATGGAGGTTTTTTTACAAAACCATTGTTCAACATGAATGCATTTAAGAGTCTCACATTTGTGTGGATTAAAGAGAAAGTAGTAAATGGGACATCAAGGTTGGGAATGGAAAAACAAATTCAGAGTGGCTAAAATTAATCTGAAATTTCACAGTAATTTACTTTTTATTATTTTTTGGTTCTACTCAGTAAAAATATCTGTAAGTGGCTGGAAGGAGTATTCTAATGTCAGCATCTATTTGTCCCTTTTCAAATGAGCATTCAAGTTCCTTTACTTGGGATATATCTGTATTTTTTTCCTTTTTCAGTGTTCCCAATGGCCTGAGAAATAGAATTAATATATCACAGATTATTTATATGTTTCCTTGGTGAAGAAGGGTAACATAGGCATATTAGAAGTGATTTGTTAGGCTAGTTTATCAAGAGAAAGTTCAGCTGCAGAAATGAGTTCAGAAGTTGTTTCTGAGTGATGATGCTCATAGTTTTCTTACGTCTTGTGGAAATGAGTTCTCAAGTATGCATACAAGTCCCTCAAATCAGCCTCTCAAAACAACATGGTGACACTGTTATTTACCAAAGTTACCTTTCCCTTTCCCTAAAGCTTTTTGGGTAAATAATGATGAACATTACGTATGTAAATGTGAAATACTCACTGTTTTGTTTTCACTTCTGCAGCTTTAATTAGTCACTTATAGGCTTCTTGAGTACCTAATGAATACTCTGTTTCATAACCTATTGTAAGTTTGCCCTTATTAAAGATATTATCCAGTGTCTGCTCCTTCTTATGTTGTTGTTTTAGAAAATGAATGTAGTAATGAATAAAACCATCTTTATCAGTTCATAGTCCTTTCAATGTCTCTAACACTTCTGTTTCAGTTTATATTCAATTTCCATTTCTATTCAGATAGCTAATAATTGTCTTTTATTAAGCGTGAATGTATTTTCAATCTATACTCTGCCAGACAGATTTTTTTTTTTTATTTTAATTTGCATGGAAAGCCGCCTATGACTTCTGAAAATCCTTCTTGAAGGAAAATGAATGATAAGTACATGTTGTATTTTGGACAGAAATGCTATATGGGTGCATAAGACTTGCTAGAGGAATTGACAACAACTTCAGTACTGGACATATGGTCATCTGGACACCTGAAGTAATTTGTTTACTCATTACTTTTCCTAGAGAAGTTACTTTTCCTGTTCAGAGACCTCATTTGCCTATTCCCTGCTCAGGGTATGGTCAATAAGCATAAAAAGCAGCCTGTAATTATGCTAACAAGACCAAGAAAGCTTTTATCACTTTTTCCTTTGGCTCAGCTTGCTCTTCTTTTCTTTCTCTGTGCTTCCATAACACCCATCTGAACTACTTGGCAAACTCTGTGGAATGAAAATCAAAATTTACAGCATCCAGCAAAGAACAAACTCTTCCCTTGCATACTTTTCTTTTAATCCCAACACCCATTTTAAATTATGAGTACAAATATCAGCATATTCAATACAAATAGAAACTTCAGTGATCCACACTTGTTTACATGAGTCCTGAAAAACATCTTAGCCTTCAAGTACATTTAATATAAAATATTTTTTTTTTGTGCTCCTGCTGGTATTAGAGTGTCTCTGCATGGATAGGCTTATTTAAGACATGATTTCTTGCCCTCAAAGGCAGTCATTGCTGTGATTTTTAATTTTTATTGATAAGATTTGACGTAGATTCTGTCTCAATACAATTTGAGTTTATAGATGTCCTTATAATAGCTCACTAATGTTATTAGAGCTGAGAAGAATAGGATAAATTTACACAGCTAATGAAGAGTGGGCTGGACCAGAACCAGGCTTTTGAAAATATATATCCTTTAAAGCCCAGTAAAATTTTTCCATCTTCTTTTGGGCACAGACTATGTTATCTTCTATTCTAATCTTTGCAACTTAGAGGAAAGTAATATAATTTTTTTAATTATTATTTTCTAATTGTGTTGCGGATGAACAACATTCTCTTATAGGTGCTGAGAGAGAACATGCTTGAAGGAAGGGTCAAGACAGTCAGAAGTCTAAAATACAGACTTCTGCATCAAAATAGGCAAGCTATTTTGGTAATAGAAGCAGTCAGGCCATAGTGACATAAGCTCTAAAAGCTGAAGATTTCCTCTGAAAAAGATTATGTATATCCACACGTACTGTGATGACAATGAAGAGATTAAGTGATGGGAAAAAAAAAACCTGACAGAACTAAAGAGAACAATCTGATTTCTACTCTAGATGTATTATACATAATATCTATTCTCTTTAGGATTAACCATTCCTTCAAATAGTTCTGTTAATTAGATGGGTTTATTTTGAAACCTATTGGGACAATAGAACATCTTTAGGTCTTTAACACAAACACACACAGAGAAACAAATACAATACTTTTTTAGAATATTTGCCAATGTTTTATGATACTTCACCTCAATTTCTCCCTATAAATTGGGCAAGCCCAACATTCTTCTTTTGCCGAAGTTGCTTTTGAGTTAGAAGCAAAAAAAAAAGGTTAAGTAATTATCTGATAAAAAAATATTCTTCAGGTAAATTATGTGCCAAAGTAAGAACATTTTAATACATTCTTGACCATACTATTAGTTAGGTCATTTTGCTTAGTTCCTTGTTGTTTTACAGATTTCTAGTGAAGTAATTTTCCATAGCTGTAACCAAAGATGATGTGTTCCCCGTTTCATTCTCTGTATCCACAACTCCCAGTGGGAATAAGGGAAATATCCCATTGGAAAGGCTCTAGGAACCTTTAAACATTCAGAAAATTAAGTTATTTTTCCTACTACCTGGTTCAGAACTTCTTGCTGTAATATTAAAAAAAAAAAAAGAAGAGAAAAGTCTTGGGGTTATGTCTTCTACAAGTTTTGCACTCAGTAACATGGTCTCTTTAAGAGGTCATTCCTTTTTATTCTGTCCTACTATTTTTTTATCTTTCTCTATAACCTTCCCTTTGTTTCTTCAGCTTCTTGTCATCTGGACCATGTTTAACATCTTGTGTTCAATATGCAATTCTTTTCTCCTACTTCCTTCCACCAAGACATAAAGTTAAAAACCATAGTGTTGCACAACCTTTAGGAAGCCAAAGCACTCAGTCTCTGGTTAATACTTAGCTATCATCTTCAGTGGTTTCTGCTGCTTTCAGGATCTGAGAGGACAGGTAACAGAAAGAATTTTTCCCTGCAGCCATCCCCCAGTCTTTTGACAATGAGAAATAGTTTGCTTGGAATGAAGTTCAATCAAATAAGTCTACTGCTCCTTTCTCATTGTTTTCTCTTTTCTCTATCTTTAACTGCAATAGGAATTAAACACTGTGGCACCACTTGTCAACTTG
Source organism: Calonectris borealis (assembly GCF_964195595.1). Lineage (NCBI taxonomy): Eukaryota > Metazoa > Chordata > Aves > Procellariiformes > Procellariidae > Calonectris > Calonectris borealis. The sequence continues at coordinate 26,207,812 of NC_134352.1, read as the reverse complement.
TGAAATCAGAAAAACAGTAATCCCAAGGTTTCTTTTTAATTGAGGTTCAAATCTAGTCTCTGAAACTTCTATCTCCTTATTGTATTTTTTCCTCCATTTTCTACTTTTTTGAATCCATATTAAAATGTTCAAAAAGCTTTTTTTTTTTTTTTTTGCTTAGCCAATTTCTAGCTTCATATTTCCTTTTTTGTCTTTCAGCTTCAGGTGAGTTCTTCCTTTCCTGCATATATTTTTCAAGCTAGCCAGTTGCCAGTTAAGTGCACTCCAATCTGTCCTGCTTTCAGCTCAAAGGCATAGCCTGCTGTCAGCCTCTGCATCAAGTCTTCTTGTCCAGCAAATGCTTCACTAATATTTTTTGTTTTATTCTCTCCAGGCTGTTTCAGCAGAAGATTGTTCACAGTTCTTACTTTTCTCCCACACTCCTCTCCTGTTACATTTGTGTGGAAGTGCAGTAATTCCAAAATGTCTTCAGTGTATCAGAATTCAAACGTATGCTGATGCATGGCGCATCTCAAGCAGAAGTAATGTGTCTTGGACCCTTTACATTTAGATGTATATTTACCATTTTCCTCTCTATAGAAAAGATCTGCCTATCAGTAGACCTAATTTTTTTCACGCCTGGATTAACAACAGGACAGGAAAAGGAGATGGGCCCATTGGATGCGCAAGAAGAAAGAGTCCATTTGTGAATATACAAAGGACACCATGTTCCAGGTGCCAGGAGCATTTCTGTTAGGAAGCATCAGCTCTGCATTGCTTGGTTTAATGGTGCTTTGCAATGGAACATGCTCAGTCAAAATAGTACTGCAAAAGAAGGTATCTAAAGAGGTTTGAGCTGTTACAGAAAATTAGGTTTGATACATACAAGCTGGTTTGGTCAGGATTTTTTGTTTGGTTGGTTGGCTTTTTCTGAACTGAGATTTCTAAATTAAGCAGGTAAGGGTGGACTCTTCACAGGAGTAAAGAATTGCACCTTTCCACTTCTGTGTCAGTTTCAGATTCTTACTTTAAGATACAGAGTCATGAGTATTTTTAGAAGGGAATTTCAGCCAAACTTTTGATAAAGCAAACATTATACTTTGATCAAGCCTTTTTCTTTCAATGGCTAAAATTTCTGTTGGAAAATCTCCATCCTCCCTTTGCTTAACAACATTTGAAGCAAATGAAAATCAATCCCATAATGGAAAATGTTAAGCCCCCTGTTATTTGGAAGTAACACTGCTTGTTATGCATAGAATATACTCACCCAACTTTTTTCTATATTAAAATTTAAATGAAATTAATTTATGCAGTTGTTTTACTTACCAATTAAATCTCAGTCTATATTTAGGCAAGCTGTGAACAAAAAGACCCTGAAATGATAATCACATCAAACTAATTTTGCTTAACAAAGAAATAAATTCTGTTACTCTTTCTCTTTATGTAACCTTTGCTATGTGTCAGTCCCAGAGAGCATATCAAGAAACTAAATAATTGAATGAATTTTGTTATCACTCCCTCTCTCTTAGATGATGGGCCACAGGTCAAACTGTCATTCTGTTTAAATGCTGCTCCAAGGATTAACCCAATATTCTTGATTGGCAAAAATATCAATCTTCCGTTACATGTAAGCACAGGGGGCAAAATCAATGCCCCCAAAAAATATTATCATTCCTCCCCACTCCTTTTCAGAAATTCATGAACAATTCAGATCTATGCAAGACATTGTTCTCTGTATGCATGCAACTTTAGAGATAAATAAACTACTACAGGTGTTGTAGGCAGCAATAAATACCGATTAACTCCTACAACTAACCTGCAAGCAAAGGGTTACCCTTTTTCAACAACTTATAATTCTGCCGATGCTTCTAGTAATTCAGCAGTAAGGCTTCAGAAGAGGACTACTTGTCTGGGGATATTAAAAAATTTCCCTGTCAGCAGACATCACAAGCCTCATAGGAGAGGTATAAACCAGCAGCTGGGAACAAATAAGCATGATCTGGTTAAATTGGGACAATATATTGAGTGTTTTATCACCATCCTCCTACTCTGATAGATAGGAAGTGCTATGTAATATTCTAGATTTTATTGGAATGATTCAGGAATAAACCTAGACATCTATGTCAGGAACTATGCAAAGCTGAGGCACCTTCCCATGGAAGGGGAACAGGGTGAATAGCTTATACCTAAATCCAGTCAAGATCAAGAAACCATTCCTTAACTCACTCTAATGTAACATAAACTCCTTATTGGAGCTTTTAATAATATCATTTGCAATTTCATATGGAAGCTTTCTCCAAGGAGATGGCAAACTTAGCCTAAATTCCACCCTCTGTTGGACAGCATTAAAATTTCTCAGGAAAAATGCCATATCCATCAGGCAGCAAGTCAATGTTACCTCATCACGTTCCCTCTCTTTCTTTCTCCCTGCCTTATGAATGCTGAATTCCTCCCTGACAATTGCAAATCATCACCCAGCGTGATGGAGTATACTCCTGCCCAACAAGTTATGGTCTGGAGGCTAAATCATTTTGTGAAGAAGTAGATTTGAAACCTCTTAGGCAAATATAGAAAGTGAAGTTTGACTGCCTACTCTCCAGTTCTCTAACACTTTTTATTCTTACAAAAAAAAAAACCAAACCCAACAAGTTTCTTCTTCTGTCTGTGTTTTATACAAACATGACAGTGATAATTATATTTTCTGAAGTGTACCTAGGTGTATTAGGTGTTCTCTGAGTCAAGTGTAATGCTTGGCTTTTGGTTTGGGTCAGATCTAGGTAAAAAAGTTGCTGAGCTGTTCAGTCACATCTACACTACCACAGATCTAAGCAGAGATATAGCTCTAAGAAACCAGAAAGAAAGAAAGAAAGAAAGAAAGGAAGGAAGGAAGAAAGGAGGAAGGGAGGAAGGCAGAAAGGAAAGAAGGAAGAGAGGGAGGGAGGGAGGGAGGAAGGAAGAAGGAAGGAAGGAAGGAAAGGAAGGAAGGAAGAAGGAAGGAAGGAAGAAAGAAGGAAGGAAAGAAGAAAGAAGGAAAGAAGGAAGGAAAGAAGGAAGGAAGGAAAGGAAGGAAGGAAGAAGGAAGGAAGAAAGAAGGAAGAAGGAAGGAAGAAGGAAGGAAGGAAGAAAGAAGGAAGGAAGGAGAGAAGGAAGGAAGGAAAGGAAGGAAGAAAGAAAGAGAAGAGAATTTCAGTGCTGTAGATAAACAGCGATGAACGAGTGGACAGTTCATGGGTAAGAATTAGGGGACAAGCTAACAAAGGAAACTTCATAGTTAGTGTTTACTACAGGCTACCCGACCAAGGGAAAGCTGTTAACAGTATCATGCTCACAGACTCTGATCCTGCTAGAAGACTTCAATCAGCCTGACATCTGCTGGAAAATAGGCACAGCAACCTGTAAGCAGTCCAGAAGATTCTTGGAGTGTGCTGAGGATAATTTCTTAATCCAGATGACAGACCGCACAACCAGAGGCGAAGAGTTACCAGATTTGTTGTTTACCAACACAGATGAACTAATTAAGGATGTTAAGATTGGTGGCAGCCTGGGTTTAAGTGATCATGACCTGGTGTAATTCACACTCTTGAGGGATATGGGCCCAGTGAAGACTAGAGTCAAGACACTGAATTTAGGACAGCAAATTTTCAGTTGTTTAAGGAATCAGTGGATGTGACCCTCTGGAAAACTGGTCTCAAGGATAAAGGAGCTGAACAGAGCTGGCAGCTCTTTAAAAACATTATTTTTAGAGTGCAAGAGCTCTCAATTCCCACATGTAAGAAATCAGGCAAGGAAGGCAGGAGGTTAGCATTAATCAGTAAGCGCCGCCTGGTCAAACTAACATGTAAGAAGGAAATACATAGGCAGTGGAAGCAGGGACACGTATCCTGGGAAGAACACAGGGATGCTGCCCAAATGTGTAGAGATGGGATCAGGAAAGCTAGGGCACAGCTAGAGTTGAATTTGGCAAGGGATGCAAAAAATAATAATAATGACTTCTACAAGTACATTGGTCAGAAAATGAAGATTAAAAAAAGTGTACCACACTGATAAATAGGATAGGAGAACTAGTAACAAATGACATGGAAGAGGCTGAGGCACTTAACATTTTTTTTTGCCTCATTTTTCAACTGTAATCTCTCTACCCGCCTAGTGGATGAGGGAAAGGCAGTGGATGTGGTCTACTTGGACTTCAGTAAAGCCTTTGACACTGTCTCCCACAGCATTCTCCTAGAGAAGCTGGCGGCTCACGGCCTAGACAGGTGCACTCTTTGCTGGGTAAAAAACTGGCTGGACGGCCGAGCCCAGAGAGTTGTGGTGAACGGAGTTAAATCCAGTTGGCGGCTGGTCACGAGCGGTGTTCCCCAGGGCTCAGTACTGGGGCCGGTCCTGTTCAATATCTTCATCAATGATCTGGACGAGGGGATCGAGTGCTCCCTCAGTAAGTTTGCAGACGACACCAAGTTGGGCGGGAGTGTTGATCTGTTCAAGGGTAGGAAGGCTCTGCAGAGGGACCTGGACAGGCTGGATCGATGGGCTGAGGCCAACTGTATGAGATTCAACAAGGCCAAGTGCCGGGTCCTGCACTTCGGCCACAACAACCCCAGGCAACGCTACAGGCTTGGGGAAGAGTGGCTGGAAAGCTGCCCAGAGGAAAAGGACCTGGGGGTACTGGTTGACAGCTGGCTGAACATGAGCCGGCAGTGTGCTCAGGTGGCCAAGAAGGCCAACGGCATCCTGGCCTGTATCAGAAATAGTGTGGCCAGCAGGAGCAGGGAGGTGATCGTGCCCCTGTACTCGGCACTGGTGAGGCCGCACCTCGAATACTGTGTTCAGTTTTGGGCCCCTCACTACAAGAAGGACATGGAGGTGCTGGAGCGTGTCCAGAGGAGGGCAACGAAGCTGGTGAAGGGCCTGGAGCACAAGTCTTATGAGGAGCGGCTGAGGGAACTGGGGTTGTTTAGCCTGGAGAAGAGGAGGCTGAGGGGAGACCTCATCGCGCTCTACAACTACCTGAAAGGAGGTTGTAGCGAGGTGGGTGTTGGTCTCTTCTCCCAAGTAACTAGCGATAGGACAAGAGGAAATGGCCTCAAGTTGCGCCAAGGGAGGTTTAGATTGAACATTAGGAAAAATTTCTTTACTGAAAGAGTGGTCAGGCCTTGGAACAGGCTGCCCAGGGAAGTGGTTGAGTCACCATCCCTGGAGGTATTTAAAAGACGTGTAGATGAGGCGCTTAGGGACATGGTGTAGTGGGCATGGTGTGTTGGGTTGATGGTTGGACACGATGATCTTAGAGGTCTTTTCCAACCTGTATGATTCTATGATTCTATGATTCTACGATTCCCACATCTCTCAAGTTCCTGAATGTCAAAGCAGGGACTGGGGGAAGGAAGTAAGAGAAGATCAGGTTCGAGACTCCCTGAGTCTCCTGAACATACACAAGTCCATGGGACCTGACAAGATGCATCCCAGAGTCCTGAGGGAGTTGACTGATGTAGTTGACAAGCCACACATTTGAAAAGTCATGGCAGTCAGGTGAAGTCCTCAGTGACTGGAAAAAGGAAATATCACACCCCTTTTTAAAATGGGTAAAAAGGAGGACCCAGGGAACTACCGACCAGTCAGCCTCACCTCTGTGCCTGGTAAAATCATGGAACAAATTCTCCTGCAAGTTAAGTTGAAGCATATGGAAGGCAGGGAGGTGATTAGAGATTGGCTGGAGGATGAATAGATTGAGAGTAGCCTGCGGAGAAGGACTTGGGATACTGGTGAATGAAAAATCGGACACAGGCCAGCAATGTGCGCTCGAAGCCCAGAAAGCCAATTGTATCCTGGTCTGCATAAAAAGAAGCATGGCAGCAGGTCGAGTGAGGCAATTCTCCCCCTCTACTCTCAAAAGAATTACTCAAAAAATCTACATGTTGAAGAATGCCATAGCTGGGGTAACACAAGAAGTCACTCAGTAAAAAAAGAAAAAAGGAAAAAAATAAAAAATAAAAAATTTAAAAATAAGAGGATAGGATTATGATTTCTATTTCTTTTTTCTCTCTTTTTTCTTTTTCTGTCTTGCTAATACGTAAAAAAACCCAAAAGCATCTAGAAAATGTTTCACCTCCAATACCATCTCAGTTCCCTGTTAACAAAATAGCTTGTTTCTCTCTGTTTCTGTCTTGAAGAGTATGGAAGAGCTTAATGAAGTTAGAGCACAGGAAGGAATTTGTACTGTCATATGCAATGCTGGTTTGTATCCTTCTGAAATGGTTTATCTAAAGATTTATTATAATTTATTAGAAAATTTTAATTATATGTTTTTCAATAGAAACTAAAATCTCTGTATAGCAAAATGTCATCTCTTTTAACTTTAAGTGGAAAAACAAAGGAAAAAAGACAAAGCTAAGTGTCTGTCTCAAGCTGATCTAGATTGAAATATTTCATGTTTTCAAATCATAGAATCATAGAACCATAGAATAGTTTGGGTTGGAAGGGACCTTTGAAGATCATCTAGTCCAACCCCCCTGCTTTGGGCAGGGACATCTTCAACTAGGTCAGGTTGCTCAGAGCCCTGTCCAACCTGACCTCGAATGTTTCCAGGGATGGGGCACCTACTACCTCTGCCCTACCACTGGGCAACCTGTTCCAGTGTTTCACCATCCTCATTGTAAAAATTTTTTTCCTTATATCTAGTCTAAATCTACCGTCTTTTAGTTTAAAACCATTCTGCCTTGTCCTGTCGCAACAGCCCCCGCTAAAAAGTTTGTCCCCATCTTTCTCATAAGCCTCCTGCTGTGTTTGAATTTGGGTTTGTCATACCCATTCTATGTCTGCCTCTGCTGACAAAACGCTTAATGGAATCAGTGGTTCGTGTGTGTCATACCTTCCTTCTGTCCCAAGGTCCAGTCATCCGGAAGCTGGATTACAGCTACTGACATATAATGCAGGCTTCAGCACCCTGAACTACTGCAGGGCATTAGCGTACCCCAGAATTTATGAGTTGGCTGAGTAGCATCAGTCATAAAGAAGAATGTGGTTTTCTAGCACCCAAATGACAGCCAAGATCACACCTAACATTGCGACTCTGCCGAACACTAAATAAAGTTAGATCATTCTAAGATACAAGGTTTTTCACTTGCACTGAACAAGCTGAAACAAAGAATTTTAGTTTCAGGACTGTCAGTGTTTCTTTTCAATGGACAAAGGCAAAATAGCTTTGCATATCTTTGATACCTGCAAATATCTCTAGGATTCATACATTTTAGAAAGTATATGGAAATTAAGAGATCTAATGAAATTCCACCAACTTTGTTATCTATTTGCCATAATATATGTCTAACTGCAGCTGGTAAAATAAAAAAGGTACTATGATGGACTTTCAAAGAAACAATGTATTTTAGAATGAACAGGTAAAAAACAGGTGAGAATCCTAGCTATATAAAAATGTGCACTATTTTGAGTTCTTTATGAAAATAATATATATACTCCAAAGCATGTTGAGTAATTATATTTTTCCTACAGGACAGCATACACCCATCACAAAAATGACCTATTGAGAATTTTTCATCTATTGAGTTAAACATCATCTTTTAAAGATTCTCAGTAACTCAGCTGTTGCAATACCTGGATAAAATGCAGACTGCCCTGCTATTAAATAAGAAATAAGTTTCTGTAAAGAAAATAAGGTTATTGGAAATCATTAAGATAAATGGTTCTACTGATATGATAAAACTTTAGTTTTGTTTAACATCTTCTTGAAATTTTTCTCAAATACTATGTACAGATAAATAAGAGATGCAGAAAATAAATGAGAAAAAAAAACATATAGGCAGAGAAAAACAGTAGAATGCAAATGAGTAATGAATACAGAGATTTTTGAGGTTTTTTAAATGTATATCTGCAGACAGAGTACAGCAAACCAACATAACTTGAGTCTGTGAACAGATATAATGCTACCTAAAAAGCAAAAAAAAAAAAAAACCACAAACAAACCATAAAGAAGAGATAGAACAGGTGCATTACTTCTTCCTTGGGTAATTCTCCTTTTAACTGCTGAAATAGACTTAACAGCTGTTTGGAGATTCCTTTGGAATTAATAAATAATTTTACTTATTTATTTTAGAGTAAACTGGGATAGATAATTCTAAGAAACACAAATCTTCCATACCTATGCAGTGGGTTTTCCTATGTTCCTCACAAATAACTGCAGTGTGTTTGGGATTTTTTTTGCAGAAGACACCCCAACAACAATTTCAGGCCAAAAACCAGGGACTGTTCCACTTGATTTGACTGAGGCGTGCCAGCTGTAGGAACAGAGGGGCAAAAGAGTAATTCTAATGTTGCTGTTACAGCCAGCATGAAAATTTTGTATTTATGGGCTGACCAAATAGTAACAAGGCCAACTATTAAAGCAAATTCATAAGTCACATCTATCAATATCACAGTAACCTAAAATTATTAGAAAAATCAGGAGGTACCCATCCTATCAGTGTAAGCAAACAGGCAGGCCATAACAATCTACTTTGCTGCAGTGTCATCAGCTGCAAAGGAGAGATCCAAAAAGTAACAGATAGAATCATAGAATCATTTAGGTTGGAAAAGGCCCTTAATATCATTGAGTCCAATGGTAAACCTAACACTGTCAAGTCCACCATTAAACCATGTCCCTAAGTGTCACATGTACACATCTTTTAAATACCTTCAGGGATGGTGACTCAACCACTTCCCTGGGCAGCCTGTTCCGATGCTTGATAACCCTTTCAGTGAAGAAATTTTTCCTAATATCCAATGTAAACCTCCCCTGGCAACTTGAGGCCATTTTGTCTTGCCCTATCACTTGTTACTTGGGAGAAGACCTACCTCGCTACAACCTCCTTTCAGGTAGTTGTATAGAGTAGTAAGGTGTCCCCTGAGCCTCCTTTTCTCCAGACTAAACAACCCCACTCCTCTCAGCCACTCCTCATAAGACTTGTTCTCCAGATCCTTCACCAGCTTTGTTGCCCTTCTTTGGACATGCTCCAGCACCTCAATGTCTTTCTTGTAGTGAGGGGCCCAAAACTGAACACAATATTCGAAGTGCGGCTTCACAAGTGCTGAGTACAGGGGGATGATCACTTCCCTAGTCTTGCTGGCCACACTATTTCTGATACAAGCCAGGATGCTTTTGTCCTTCTTGGCCACCTGAGCACACTGCTGGCTCATGTTCAGCCGGCTGTCGACCAACAATCCCAGGTCCTTTTCTGCCAGGCAGCTTTCCAGCGTCTCTTCCCAAGCCTGTAGCATTGCAAGCAGTTGTTGTGACCCAAGTGCAGGACCTTGGCCTTGTTGAATCTCAGGCAATTGACCATGGCCCATCGACCCAGCCTATCCAGATCCCTCTGCAGGACCTTTCTACCCTCGAGCAGATCAACACGCTCGCCCAACTTGGTGTCATCTGCAAACTTACTGAGGGTGCACTCAACCCCTCGTCCAGATCATTGATAAAGATATTGAACAGAACTGGGCCGAATACTGAGCCCTAGGGAACACTACTTGTGACCAGCCGCCAACTGGATTTAACTCCATTCAGTACAACTCTTTGGGCCCAGCCACCCAGCCAGCGAAGAGTGCACCTGTCCAAGACATGAGCAGCCAATTTCTCTAGTAGAATGCTGTGGGAAATGATGTCAAAGGCTTTACTAAAGAAGTCCAGGAAAACAACATCCACAGCCTTTCCCTCATCCACTAAGTGGGTCATCTTGTCATAGAAGGAGATCAGGTTAGTCAAGCAGGACCTGCTGTTCATAAACCCATGTTGACTAGGCCTGGTTACCTGTTTGTCCTGTATGTGCTGTGTGATGGCACTCAAGATGATCTTCTCTATAACCTTCCCTGGCACCAAGGTCAGACTGACAGGCCTGTAGTTCCCTGGATCCTCCTTCCAGCCCTTCTTGTAGATGGGCGTCACATTTGCTAACCTCCAGTCACCTGAGACCTCCCTGGTTTGCCAGGACTGCTGATAAGTGATTGAAAGTGGCTTGGTGAACACTTTCACCAGCTCTCTCAGTACGCTTGGGAGGATCTCATCTGGCCCCATAGACCTGTGTATGTCTAAGTCGTGTAACAGGTTGCTAACCATTTCCCCTTGGATTATGGGGGCATCATTCTGCTCTCCATTCCTGTCTTCCAGGTCAGGGGGCTGACTACCTTGACAACAATTGATCTTACTATTAAAGACTGAGGCAAAGAAGGCATTAAGTACCTCAGCGTTTTCCTCATCTTTTCTCAGTGTTTCCCCCTTGCATCCAATAAAGGATGGAGATTCTTCTTAGCACTTCTTTTTTTGTTAATGTATTTATAGAAAAAATTTTTATTGTCTTTTACTGCAGTAGCCAGATTAACTTCTAGTTGGACTTTGCCCTTCTAATTTTCTCCCTGCATAACCTCACAACATCCTTGTAGTCCTCCTGAGTTGCCTGGCCCTTCTTCCAAAGGTCATAAACTCTCTTTTTTTATTCCTGAGTTCCAGCAAAAGCTTTCTGTTCAGCCAGGCCTGTCTTCTTCCCCACTGACTCATCTTTCAGCACCTTGGGATGGCCTGCTTCTGCACCTTCAAGATTTCCTTCTTGAAGAATATCCAGCCTTCCTTAGACTCCTTTGCCCTTCAAGACTTCAAGTCCCAAGGGACTCTGGCAGCCAGGCCCCTAAATAGGCCAAAGTCTGCCCTCCAGAAGGCCGAGGTAGCCGTTCTGCTAACCACCCTCCTTACTTCTCCAAGAATGGAAAACTCTATCATTTCATGATCACTGTGCCCAAGACGGCCTCCAACCATCATATCACCCACGAGTCCTTCTCTGTTCGCAAACAACAGGCCCAGCGGGGCGCTATCCCTAGTTAGCTCCCTTTGGCTGTACAGTGGCTTCCAACTCCTCTTGTTTGTTGCCCGTGCTGTGTGCATTGGTGTAGATGCACTTCAGATGGGCTATTGATCTCGCCACCTTTCTTGCGAAAAAAACCTAATTCCTAATTACTGTTCTCAGGCGCTTCCGTGGTTTCTAACACATCAATAACCCTTGCGTCTTTGCTGCCACAAAGGGGATGGATGTCCATCCCCTACCTCCCCGGAGATGGCAGAATGAAGGACCTTGCTAGCACACAGTCCCTCAAACTTTGGCGTGCCACCCCCAGGGCTTATCTCTGATCTGTGGTAAAATCTTATTTTACTTCTGTACATAAATTGGTCTGCTGAGACAATGAGATTTATGAAGGATGTAATGGAATAAAACCTCTTTATATCCAGAATTAGAAAATAATTGTTAATATTTCATGACCAAATGCTGAAATTCAGAGGTCAGTTCATGACTGAATTTATGTATAAATTTAACAATTTCACTTTGTATTTAAAGAAAAATTCTAAAAATTATTTACCTTTTTTTACAATATACGTAGTTATTATTTTTCTGAACACTGTTACAAAAAACAATTATTCATTAAAACCTCAGAACAAAAAGAAATATATTTTTATCTACTTTCTTAGGTGAAATGGTATTTCTGGGATTACACATCAATATGAATCTGTTTCTCAAGATGGAAATAACTTGTGCCAGGTTACAATCTAAAATAAAGTTTTTCTTTAAAAAAGAACCCAAACTAAACAAACCAAGAAAATCTTTACTTGCTGCTTTGTCTGTATTTTTCTCAAGATTCAGACACCCATACATTCCTATATTGCATCACTTCAATTTCAATACTAGTTGATAATCACTGTAAACCCTGTGTTTCTTCTTAAGAAATTTGACAGAGGAAACCTGAATGAGGTTAATGGCAAAAAAAATGAAAACACAAGTCTTGTGAGTCTGATTTGCTAAATTACTCTATGTTCTGCGTGCTTTTCGGTAAAAAAATAAAATCCCAAACTCAACAATAGCAAAGCAACTTCATGCATAGCATTATAATGATCTGGGTACATTTCCTAGAAACAATCATGGCTCCAAGGTCCGTTACTGTCTCAGACTTTCTGTTTTTTCTTCCATCCCTTATTTCTGGTAAGGTTTGGAGCTTCCAGTATTCTTCTCACTGCTTGTTCTCTAAATTTCCATTGGAATCACTATCAAACTTCTGAATAAGAAATATTGAGGTCCTCTAGGATGTACTGGAAAAATCCATTGACATTAACAAGTCCAAATTCTAATATGTGACAATTGTGTTTAACAAAGTAGAATAATTCCATGTAATAAATTTTCTAATGTTTTATCCAGTCAAACTTTAGTAGATTCTGCAATTCTGCTAGGAAAATATTCAATGGATTAATAAATTTAACTATTAAAAAAGTGTTTCCTAATACTCAGCTTAAATATTTTCATTCTCCAATTGCTCAAAAACTGATAATCTCCCTCTGATGCTTACAGTAGACCTTGACTGTTATTAAGATTGTAAATGTTTCTCCCTTATTCTCATAGATAATTTATATATATTTATCCTTCTTAAATTTTTCCTCTATGCCAGTTTCTCTGTCCCCATGATATTTTTATGCTGTTTGCTGAACTTCTTAGTGTTTAATAATCTCTTTCTTATGATGAGATGTCTAGGGTTGAAGAGATTTCCAGTAGTCAAAACAGAGCTATAGAAAAAGAACTTTTATTGCATTTTTCTAGCTTGTGAGGTACTGTTTGTGAATATTACATCCCCAAATTATACAATGATTGTCTAAGAAGTTGTCTAAAATCTCAAAATATTTCCTAATGGAATTTCCAGTTAATCAAATTTATTTTAAAAACATCTTGTCTTGCAGAAGAACCAAAGCAGAGGAAGTTTGAAGGAATCCTGATTATCTACGTAGTAGTAATAAAAAAAGAATAATAAATATGTGAAGCTTAAAATTGACTGGTTAATTCGAGTTACTGTTCTGTGGCTCTGCTGCAAAGCACTTGCCATATACTTACATCCCATCATGTTATGACTATACCTAAAGAGAGCTACCACATAGTAAAATTTCTGCAGATGGAGCAAATGCGTTCTCTCAAGGTCATTTCTTTATTTTGGAGAGTTTTCTGGGGTTTAGTTTGCAGATCCTTTTCCTGGCAGTCAATGCAAGATTGATAAGTAGGAAGAATCACCTGATCCTGGAAAAATTAAGCAATCATTTATTAAATTCTAGCCAGAGAAGATCATGCTTGTTCTATAAATGATGCTGTCACAATCTTTCTCAACCATGGCTTCAGTCCCTCTCTCTTCAAGATATAAATCTGCTTACAGGTAGAAACTAAACATTGATTAACAGATATATAAATAACAGTGGCTAGTAAAATCAGGTATATTGTACTGTTTGATTAAGAAAGGCCCAATGATACTAGCTTTTGAACTGCTGATGAAGACTTCTGTTTAGATCAGGAGCTATAGCCTCAAACCTTTATTTTGTAGTGGCAGATTTTCAAATAGTACTAAGGAATCTTATTATGCTTTTGTTTGTGTTGAAATGTACTTAAACACCCTTCAGAAAATGATATTTTGGTATGCATGTACAAAAAATCATCTATCTATGTAATGTTTTCTATCTGTGCAGATGAATTCATTCCTACTTGTATTTAATTGTTACATTTTTACTAGCTCTATAGATTTGGGTAGGAGAACTATATCTACAAAACGTGGGAAGACAAGCAAAAAGAAATAAAAATGAAAAATAAGAATGAAAGGATTCACCACTGTCTTTACCAACCATCTCTTTAAAAAATTATTTTATCTTAAAAAAAATTGTTTGTTTGTTTGTTTATTTGTTTGTTTTCTTATACAACTATTATTGGAAGGCTGCCCTAAAAGTGTCATCTTCTGGGCTGTGGGAAGTTTTCTAGAGGTATCCATCAGAGCAAACATTGACTCTGGGCTTTGCAGTTCTTCTTTCTTCTTGTTATCCTGCCTTGTCCTTCCTATCCTCTACACATCAACAGCAAATCACGGGTATCACCCATTTGTCTGATTTTAGTATACAGAACAATCCATATGTTAGTTTTGTTTTTAAGAATGACCCTTATTGCCTCAGGTCATCCTTCTTTAACTGAATATATCACAATGTATTTAGAATATTCTAAATGAAGCTTTATCAACACTGTTTTTTCAGAACTATTATTCTTGATATTATTGTCCTGATAATAAAGAGAATTTATTACCTTGTACATTGGTCATCTTTAATTGCAAATTTGATTTTGATAAGGTTGAGTTCAAGGTACACTAAATGTATAATTTTTCATTTTAAAAATATTTCTTCTAGTGAGTCCTGTCAGTCATTCAGATTTGAGTTTGAAATTTTGGGGAACAAATGGGGATAAATATGTGTTAGGTATTAAAATCAGAACACAATATTTATTTATGCTTTTGAAAACAGAATTTCTACTGAAGTCTTTCAGGGTAGACGACTAATTAATGAAATGTGTTACATTTCTTAATCATCAGTGCAAACTCTGTTAATTAGCTAGAACAACTTAAAAAAAAAAAACATAAAACAAAAAACATAGCCCCAGAATGATTCCAAATCATTCGGATCCTCCTCTTCCAGCCAAGAACAATGACTGTAAACAAAACAACTCCTGCTTTACCAGCACTACCTTGCGTGCCCCAGAAAAAATTTTTTAAAGAAATTAGAATGTAATTTCCAATTTTAATTTCTAAGGTTGGACACTGCTTCATGTTACAAATTATGTACGTACAAGTCTTTTATTAGATATTTAATATAGCTGAAGCCTACTGTTCCATCTGATCATTAACAGTTAAATAAAGGATGTTAATGTTAAGACATGACTACTTAATTAGCATTAGGTACTTCATGATGAGATGTCTGCCTACCAGCAGCAAATGAGTTGTGAAGATGATATTCAAATAAAACAATTAGGTTGTCTCATAAAGCTTTGGGACTGGCACTTAGGCAGGTTCTCAATACCTTAAAAAGCTCAGAAGACATAGGCAGAGCATACATAGTGTGATCTGGCCATGAGAAGTACTGAATCAAAAACTGTCTTGTGAAACTTGTTGGGGAATTTTTATGGTCCCTCTCCAGGTGAATTAAACACACACTTGTGCTCAAATTTAAAAGAAAAATTTAATGAACAATGCATTGGGCAGAATCCTACCGCAACACGTGGTTCAACATGGAGTCTGCAAAGATGTGCCACAAGCAGTTTCCTTATATACACTTGCAGTACCACCAATCCCAAGAGTGGTTGCATGGGGCACCTCAGCCTGGCCATGGGTCCATTCCCCCACCCAGCTCTGCTGTCCGAAAAAGGCTCCTAAGCTTTTGCCCCTGAGCGCTCCCATTCCAGGGTTTCTTATCTCATCACCAAGTGAAATGTCACTCCCTTGCAAGGGTTCTGTTTTGTCTCTGGCATTCCTGCTTTCAGACAGTTTAACCCGTTCCTGTAGTTCGGCCTTCTTGCCCTCCATGCCAGATAATTTCTCTCTCAATTACCACTGCTGAGCAGTTACAATTAGAATTTCCTCTTCAAACTTCTTGAAGAGTGCTGTGTTACAAAGTGTTTAATATACATTACATTTTTGCAGAAGAAGAACTCTCTGACAAATAAGGAGTCCAGTATTCAGTGATTTTTGTGCACAATTCACAGAAGCTGAAGAATCTCAGGATAAATACCTTTTCAAAAATGCTTGCCTGACTTTGAAAAATCTGTCAGTAGCACAAGCATCTATTAATTTTTGGAAACGATCTATTTACCTAAGGTATGAATGGCAGAAAGAAACATCCTACCTCACTATAGCACCACTCATCACAACAGAAAAATGGCAGGGAACATGCAGAGCTCTAGTAAAACTCAACATAAACCAGGGATACGATGTTCATTAAAGATATTTTTCACTCTGGTAGGACAAAGTTAACTGGCAGAAGAAGTAGGAGTAATTCTGCATCAGCAGTTGGCTACTGTTTGACTGAGGCATATAAGCTGGAACTAAGTTTCTTCTGGGTTTGTGTTTTGGATTTAAATGATGGAATTTGTCAAGATTAAAATTTGATGCAATCTATCTTCTTTTATTTCAAAACCTGTGCTATAAACCCTTTGGTATAATTAAAAACATTTCAACTAAATCAAAACATAACCTAGCTGCCACATTTATTGAGATAGTCTGAAGTGTCTGTTTGCAATGAAGTCTCTCAAGGTGTCACCATGTCATAAATCTTCACATCTGATATTTCTTTTCCTTCTGTGTTCCTAAATTTAGTGAAAAAAGCAATCATAAATTATATGAAAAAGGGCACATTAGCTCTACTGTGAATGATCTTTCCTTTGGACAATGGAACACCCAACCCCACCCACACCAACCCATTTCAATTCGGTGCAGTTAAGCTTCGAAGTTTGACTTAGAAAATGGCAGAATGTCTCATCCTGCAAGAAACTTTTGTTAGGATTAAAGTGCTATCCCAGGAAATTTTTTTCTGCCCCTCAGAGTCATTGGTAGTAGATTTCAAGGTGACATAAAATTATCTTGAGGAAGTTTCCCATATAGGACAGAATTTCCAAGATAAAAGTCCAACTACTGGGTATGTGCCCATTCTAAGAGAATGGCAGAGGTTACAACATGAGAAGACTGAGGGATTCTTTTCTAAATAGCATTACAATTAACAGCCTTTCTAGTGTCCTGCATTTTAAAAAAATTGTATTTAAAGATGGTATTACTACTGCAAAATAGTATCTTTCAAAAATAGAATGAAAGCAACATACAGGTGGCGTTGAAGAAATATTTAAGTGTCTTTTTTATTCATATGCCTTGCAGTGTACTTCGATTGCTAAATTTCTTCCATCTTCCATTTAGACATTTTCTAGTATTATGTATAATATATTCAATATGCTGATGAATAACAGTTGGTTGATGTGACCAAAAAATGTATATATGACCTAGCATTTTTCTCACTAAAAACGCATTAGGGGTGAGGGTGGGGGAAGCAAGCGAAATCAGTGAGAACAAATGAAATGTTATTTTGTGTTCTGGATAAGTTATGTTGCATACTATTTTGGAAAAAAAAAGTACTGAATAAAGTGTAACTGTTTAAGCTTATATAGTATTACGTCCCAGTATTTATCTGTCTGAATGAGAAAATAATAATGTGAATAGCAGAGCAGCTTGATGCTCTGAGTAGAAGATGACTTGTTTCAAATCCGCCTCCACTACCAAATAACCCTCACAGTCAAGAGCTAGGATGCCATTGGCAAGACCATGAATATTTATTTGTGAAGAGGCAGTGAAACAGCTCCAAATGTGATACTTCAAAAAGAATTTTTTAGACGTTGCATGCAGTAGTGTTCTGGATTTCAGACTGTCTGTACTGCCTCGGTATTGTCTGAGTCATTTTTTAATACTGTCAAATAAATAAATAAATAAATAAATAAAAACTTGAGTTGAATATTTCATGAGCATTTCAGAAAGTTTTCACTTGGAAAAAAACAGCATGAATTCTGCTTGAATAATATGTTACCAGTGACTTCTGCTTTTTCAGTTATCTGGCCTTGATTGTATGAGTACTATCACATGTACATTTACTAAGGTAAAAGGCCCCGTACAATCTGGGGCCTGAAAACACTTACCCAATTATTATTATGTAGGTAAGAACTCATTTCAAGATTATTTTATAGTGTAGTGCTGATTATTTTATAGCACTCCCATTATAAGTTTCTGCAGACACACCTGTGCTTCTTACTGTCTTTCAAAGAATTGCTCACTGAAGCTGTATGACTGTAGCTATCCATTGGTAAAAATCCCTGATGTCATCCAGATTATTTTGAGAAGTTTCCAAAAAATTTCAAAGGGTCTGAATTTTGTGTAGTTATTTACTTGTATATTTTATTCTGCCTAGTTTTATTCTGACTCCTGCAACCTGATTGATTCATTTCTTAAAATTAGCCTAGTAATGGACAGCTTATTTTGAACAAGAGTTCTACAATGAATGCAAAGTAATAATAAGCCCAGGCTGTTCCTGAATACTTTGCTCTGTGACCAGAGATCTGCAATGTAAACAGTGAATATCTGTTAGTGTAGGTTTAAGTTGGACATGTGATACCTAGCGAAAAATAAGCAGGAAGGTGGATGAAGCAGTGGATACATTTCTGAGGAATGAAGTCAGTAGATTGCAAGTGACAGGTTCAATTACTGGTCTGTGGACCAGTGACACATCTGCCTTAAACTCTGAGAAATGGGCAGTGGAAAAGGGATGAATAACTCTTAAGATTTGGAGAAAATATGTAACCATTCAGGCAGAAAATTAGCAATTACATTTCATGCCATCAGTAATAAGTATTTCAACAAAGATCTTAGGTTAACATCAGACCGTGTGACAGTATATCAACCATTACACCTGTGTTCAATCAGCAACCACATCCCTCAATGTGATACTGGGCTGCTTAGTTCAAATGTGGCTTGTTCAGTGATAAGTAAGATGGCTGACATCTGTTACAAAGGTATTCAGAAGCAATTTATTTCATAGTCTTGATGCTGACTGTTGAAAGATTTTTTTTTTTTAATTTATGCATTGACAATTTATCTCTTCATGCTTTTTTTCTGAAACCCCATCCTTTTCCTCTCCAAACACACACAGTGTCACATATGCCCCTCATAAACTACTACAAATGGATAATCATGTTAGATATGCAATCAATATATTTACGGGTAATAACGATGCCAGTAGTAAATCAGATTACTGAATTCAGAAAAATTCTCTAGGCATTTCAGAAAAAACTGTAGGCATTTGCAACTTAATATGGAATCTAAAGGCATAATATGGAACCAAAATTCGTTACCATTATTACTGCATGAAAAAATAAAATTTAGTGTTAAAAGCCAAATTGATGAATATATGATCAATATAAAATAACACATGAAAATAGGGACAGCTTTATAAATAGTAAAAATATACCTGTGTTTCCACTTTCTAAGCAACATATTTTTAAAGGAATCTTCAAAAGTTCTGGGAATGTTTTCATCGGTCTGTGAAAAAAATTCCTACTGATACCGCTAAGGACAGTGTCCTGTATTTCGGCTGGGATAGAGTTAAATTTCTTCCTACTGCTGTGTTTTGGATTTAGTATGAGAAGAATCTTGATAACACACTGATGGTTTTAGTTATTGCTAAGTAGTCTACTGGTCAAGGACTTTCAGCTTCCATGCTCTGCCAAGTGCACAAGAGGCTGGGAGGGAGCATAGCCAGGACAGCTAGCCCAGCTGGCCAATGAGGTATTCCATACCATGTGACGACATGCTCAGTATATGAATGGTAGGTGTGTTCCAGGAAGTAGCTATCACTACTTTGTTATCAGTCAGCGCAGGTGGTAAGCAATTGCGTTGTGCATCACTCATTTTGTATATTCTATTATTATTATTATTAATATTAGTATTAATATTTTCCCTTCCTTTTCTATTCTATTAAACTCTTTTTATCTCAACCCACGAGTTTTCTCACTCTTACCTTTCCGATTCTCTCCCCGTCCCACTGCAGGGGGGGAGCGAGCAGGGAGCTGTGTGGTCTTTGGCTGCCTGCTGGGTTAAACCACAACAGACAGAAACAGACTGTCCATACAGGCTGGTTTCTGAATGTTGTTTGTTTGGGGTTTGTTTTTTGGTTTGGTTTTTTTTTTTTTTAATTCCCATTCTTAACGTCCTTCAGAGCACGTCTATATTGCTGTCAGAAGTGAAACTGTAGCTTTTGTCAGCATACCTTGCTAGCTCTAAAAAAACTTGTTACTACACCCATAACTCAGAGGTCATTCCAAATTGTGTATTTGTCTATGGGAGTGTGAATAATATTCAGGCATGGTAAGCTCCACACCATTACAGAGTCACCTATAGCAACCTTGCATTAAAGTATCATTAAAGTATGTGGTGCAGACATACTCTCAGGATATTGTTCTCAAAACACATCTCAGTTTGTTTAGTATGAACTGGGGGATCACAAAATGGAAAAAAAAAAAAAAAACAACAAACTGTAAGTAAGTGAAATGTACATTTAGAATGTACATTTATTTCACAGAGAGGTGCAAGACAGTCTAATCAACAATCCTAATGCCAATATTTATGTTGCCCTTGGCTCCACAGTAAATGTTTTTACACACACACCATATTCCTTTAACTTTGAGGAGAAATAAGAATTCTGAGTATTCTTTTCCTGTTCAGGCCTGGCAAATAAAATGAAATTACATGTGGGATATTCCTTCATCTGATTGCACATATTCCTGCTGTCATCATGTATATTAAGGCACAAACCAAGAACAATAACAAAATCAACTCTTTGTTCCTATAGCTATCCAGAACAGAAATATGGGCATTACATCCTTCAAAGAGCTGAGGTTTGATAAATACAGCCAGGCCTTTGCGTCTATAAAGGAAGTCTGCTGGTTTTTTTTTTTTAATTTGGTCTTATGTCTATTAGCCTAGCTCTATTTTTGTTTGCAAGTACTGAGCTGACCGACCCTCTGAGAAGAAAGGAAGTTGCTTACATGAAAATTGTAATTCTCATAATAAATAACAATTTTATATATTTGTACAGAAGAAAAAATGAACTGTTTTTTTGAATTAGCTAGCGAGTGCAATTACAGCAGGCAAAGAATTTTGGGAAGAAAGGTTTTGTTTTTAATATGCATTATCTTTCCAGCACTGTATTCAATTAAAATTACATTTACATTAAAATGCAGGAATACAAAATAACAGCAGCTGTGATGCTGGAAAAAATTTTAGGAATGGAGTTTTTCTAAGCTTGCCTTATTTGCCTTCTAGCTTCATCTTAACTTTGTAAATATCAAAATGTTGTTTATTCAATACCTCAATTTGTACTATATAACAACTGCAAGAGAAATGCTTGTTAGAAAAAGTAGAACGTTGACGTCAACCAGCACTAGGATATGCTCTGTAAAAAGTGGGAACCAGTGGTCAGATGGGATCTACTGTTGGCTGCCTGGTTCCCAAACCACCTTGACATTAGCCTTGAGGCTCCTTTACCTGATGACAACTGCCTGAAGGACATACGTCACACCGAAATAATTTCTGAGGAGCTGTGTGTTTTTGCCTACTGCCTTGCTGATTTTGCCCTGCTCCTTGCCACAGGAAGATGAAGATGAGGGAGTACATTACCACAAAAGTTTTATAGGCTTTACACCTCTCCACTAGTAACTGGCAGCTACAAAAGTTTACTGTCTTTTTCTACAACTTCAGCAGCTTTCTGTGTAGATAGTCACTTGTTTGGAGTTTTTTCGCTAGGTATGATTCATCAGAGGCTCCTTCTTGGGTGGAAAACAAAAGTCTTTG
This sequence comes from Calonectris borealis, assembly GCF_964195595.1. Taxonomy (NCBI): domain Eukaryota; kingdom Metazoa; phylum Chordata; class Aves; order Procellariiformes; family Procellariidae; genus Calonectris; species Calonectris borealis. The sequence continues at coordinate 26,186,581 of NC_134352.1, read as the reverse complement.
AGATCTGCTCAGGAACCTCCAAAAGTAAATTGCATTTCTTAGTTGCTCACGAAGAGCAAGATTTCTTGATTTATGGACAATAAATCCAAGAGTTTAAACCAAACATAAATTCATACTGAGGAGGAAGTCACACTAAGACAAATGCAGTGTAACCTTCAGAAAAGCAAATCCACTGAACACTTTCCAGTCAGGCTCTCAGGTTTAAAGTGTATTTGTTCTTCCAAACAGTCATTTAACTGGGAGAGGTAAATGAAGCAGCTATAATCTTCCTTTCCTTTTTATCCATTCTTATGGTTGCTTGTCAAGAAGAAATCAAACTTTAGGCTTTCACATTTCTTCCTAGACACATATTGTAACCTTCTGCTACAGTTTAGTGCTGTATAGGATTTTTGAAGTAATTGGTTTCTCTATTCCTCAAATGTACCTCACTAAACAGACTTAGTACGTACCACAAAGGAGACATAACCAAATAAAACCTTTTTCCTTTTTTGTAACTTCCTTACTGAAGAAACATTTATACAAAGCCTAATCTTGAATTATATAGCATTTTAAGAAAATGCCTAAAGCATTACATATCTAACTGATTTTTAGTTAGTTCCCTTTGCTCGCCGTCAGGGGCTGAAAAAGCTGCTTCATCAGTCTATGGATCCCAGCAGCTCTTAACTTCACAACCAAAAATTAAAAAGATAAAGAGAAAACAGTAGAAAATCATTAAAATCCTCATACACTCCAAAGCTTTGTCTTTTATGTGCAAAAGATTTCAGTGATGTAATGACATTGACATTAGGTAGGTCACCACCCAATTACCAGAAAAATGCCAGTAGGTTGCACCATATCCTTCCTATATAAGCACAGTCCTCTCAAAAGCCTCAGCAATGCTTTCTGGTAAACTGAGTTGTCACCTGGTCTGGTGACTGTCACCTGGTTTCTACTGGGTGCCAACCTGCGTTTCCCAATGTAGTTAACATCGGGAATCAGCATTCCAGCCCTTTTCAGGGTATCATCTTACATACTGAGTGGCCTGAATGTGCTTATAGGACATGTTTTCTTCCATTCCCCCATGTAACTTCCACACAGCCCATATTTTAACTCAATTTCAACTCATCTCAAAGCACTTGCTCTAACTTAATAAACTTTTTTTTAAAGCACAAGGGCACTTCTGTCTGAAATTTTTCCCAGTTAGTCAGATGATCTTTCCACTCTCACTCCTACCATTCATAACTGTGGTAGTAACACTTTTAAGTGTAGACAAAACCTAGCTTGTTTACAGCCAAATAATACTCTGAATAATTCCTCACTTGCTTAACTGAACACAATTTACCATTTTTGAATATGTGACCTAATATAATACATCTGTCCCTTTATCTATCCACTGTTAAACAAAATGAAGAGCTGCCTCTGGCATTTCTACAGAGGTTGGTGAGTATGGGATTGTGAACCAGTAGTAAGTAATCTTTGCTAAGATGTGTAAAGTGTCTAAATAATGAGTAATAATGGAGATGAAGGGCAGAAATAACATAATTGATGCAGTGCATCAGAATTCTACTTCAGCATGTGAAGATACAACAAACACTGAGAGTGTAGAAATATCTTCAGATTTGTACAAGCATGAACAGCTATTTAAATGTATTGTAATATAGATAAGAGGTCTGAATCTGTAACATATCTGCAGCTTCTCTCAAAATTTTATTCTCCTGTATGACTATATCAAAGCATAGTTTTCTTCTGTCTTCTTCTGTCATACTTTATTCTCTGGTAGCAAAGATGACAGTTCTAAAATATGCAGGCTAATAACACAAGATGCATTGCAATAATGATGTTTAACCTGCTTTTCTTCAACTTAAGTTTTTATTAGCTAAAATTATGGGACATATTCTGTTCAGAGGAATTTTGTCTGCAAAACCCGTTTAGCTCCACTGCATGAAGACTGGAGGGGACACAAGAGGGTCACACAGAGAACCGTGGTTTCTGAGTTGTGTGCAAACGTTTTCCATAAGGGCTTAACAGCTGACAAGATGTGATGGGAGAGAATGAACAGACAAGGAATTGAATGGACAGCTTCCCTTTACTCATCACTGAAAAATGTAAAAAGACACATTAAATCTCCTCAAGGCAACTATAAATATAGATAAAACTAGGGAGACACCCCAGAATGGGACATCTACATATTTTTTTCCTTGTGTGTACTTATTTATCCCTGATAAATGACTTAAAACATCATACTCAGAAATTCACAGGACTCTCTTACGTATCTTGGCAACCAGCTGTAGGGTATATATTTTCAATTTCTTATAATTTTAATTTGTAAACATCACCCAGAATCTCTGCCTTGATGATGAGCACCTGTACAATTTTGAAAAAGTATATGTGACACGTATCCCATGAGTAGTTTCACTGCTTAAGCCTATTCAGTACATGAATTGTAGGATCTTGTGTCACCAGGCATGCCAGCATACTGCTGAAATCTACAACTTGCCTGCATAGTGTAGCCATCAAAAACTAAAGCTGTGTAAGAAAGACCCTAGAAGATCTTCTAGGAAAGATTCCTGGTGATTTTTTCACCTAATGAACGTTTCTTGACCCACTTGCAAGGGCAGAAGAAAAAGACAGAGAATTAATTTTTTTGGGGTGTGGAGTGCCAATGCACGTCCACAGAATTAAGTTTTTCCTTCTAGAATTATCTGTTGCATGATTCCAGCCTCAAGAGGATTACAGCAGCTAGACAGTACAGATGGACTGAAAATTTCCCTCAAGCCTCTCCCTATGCTGAAGCATAGATGTTGCTTTCAAAGCAAGAATTATGTGCCTCAGTGTTGGCAAGTGCCCAAACCCTTTTAAGTGTAAATAGCTTATCTTGGCTTATCTTGGTACCTATATCATGCGTAATCTGTTTAGAATCACAAGAATGACAGTTAACTTCTTGTAATTCACATTTCTGTGGCATGTTACCATGTAATTCCCAATCAGTTCTGAGTATTAAATTAATTTCAGTAATGAAAATGTTTAACTTTACAACTCACTATTTGTAAGCAGGTATGAGAAAATATGTTTTATTAAAAAAGGGAACAGGTCTTTGTCTCTCACAACATTTCCCATGCTTAGTTTAAAGCCCCAAATTTTCATGCTTTTATCATGGTATTTATTCTTTTCTCCTTAAGAAATCATGATGTCTCATGAATCCATTTATACCATTAGTTCAATCAGTCATATTCCCTGACTACATAGTCAGTGCTTTCTTTCACACTTTGCATAAAGTAGTTGTTAGCTTTCTAATTTTACTCTGTTCTTAATTTTGGCTTTTATCCAGGAAGGCACTTAAATATGAGCTTATTTTCCTGACTTCAAAGAAACTACTTATGCACTAAAAGTTAGACTGTATATAAGTTCCTTGCTGACCCAGGACCTTCTAGTTATAAACCTTCATTTTTGAGTCTGCTACAATTGTGAATAGTTTATCTCTTTTAATTTATCATTTATTTCTGGGACTCTAAAAATGTAAAATACTTCACAGACTCTTGTCTATTTGAGAATAAGCACAGGTTGCTTCTCCTTTTTTATAAAACATAGATTTATTGGCTAGACAAAACAAATACAAAGTGTCATTTTCCTTGAATTATTTAATAAAGGCATAAATAAATGAAAGGAAACATTTTTCTTTGATCATCAAGGGGCTATGCAGCTCAAGAGACTAGAAACAGCCAAGCATAGATTTGAGTATGACACAGATGTACTGACAGCAATTCATTACCATCTCAATAGCATCTTTGTTACCATCTTGGCTGCTTGGCACAAACGTGAAGTGAGCTGATGGCCTTTATCCAATTTATAGAGGACATGTCAACATCAAAAATCCACCAGTACAACTGAAACTGATTGTCCCATAAATTGGTCATTTCAGGAGACAGTCCAAGAGCTTAGAGTTTCCATTTTCTATTCACTGTTTCTGAATGGAGTCAGTGCTTGTAAATGGAGCTGAAACAGAAAAGGAAGGCAAACAGCAGTAGACAATATTTACTTGTGTAATCCTTAATCAGAAACTCATTGAGGATATTTCTAAAATTACATATCTGAATTTATCTTTGATTGAAAAAGCAAAAATATCATTTTCTCATTAAAAAAATTGGTATGCCTTACCCTTAACAAACTGTAAACAATGCAACTTGCATGGAGCATATATAAATTAGATCCTAAACAAATGTTTTAGTCACATTCTAAAAGGCTCATCAATTTCTTAAAAAATAAATATTTAGCCTTCCTTTTATAGATACAGAATTAAAGTATTTAAGAGTCATTAAGAGTCATTAAAGAATCTGCTGCTTTTTTAGGTTTCAAGATTGTGCTGAAAGAACACTTTCTGGAAAAAGTGCACCCAACATAAGTGCTGTATTCCCAGAGATCATAATGGGCAACTGCCCTTCTAAAAGACCAGGTATATAATCCCTCATTACTTTGCTTGTATTGTTCAAAGTCTACATGAAATCTACTAGAAACTAGTGCAGACCTGTACAGAATGATTCAGATATGATGATGTGGTTTTCTCAAAGTGCCATAGCTGAGTAAGGATGTTTAAGTCCCTGACCATAAAACCAGATAGGTTTATTCCAAGGAGTTTTTCTACTATTGGAGTTGAACTGCAGGGGAGACTCACTGCCCATCCTGCTAGCTTACAGGAGCATTCACAGGGACATCAGATTCTCAGAGATCTAACTGGTATCCCTGAGAACAAGAAAAACAGTGCAATTAGCACACTGTCCAGAATCCAGTACTTGTTACATAGATGAATTCAGTATCCTATGTCAGACCTGGAATATACGGTTAAAACGTTTACCTTCCCGTTAATGTGGCATGTGCATATACTGTTGCCCACATTTCTACATGGCACAGACATAATGTCGTTTTATTTTTGTAGGTTTTCAGTTCCTATAAAATCATATGCTACAGGGACAAATTGAGTTTAGGCTATCCCCAAAGATGTTGGGCATCTAATGTGTTATTGCCAAGAGTTAAGCTCAGGATTATTCATTTCAGCAACACTATAAGCCCATTGGCCTTTTTTCCTTTCCACTTCTTTCTAATTTTCTTTAATTATCTGTTTGCTTCTCAAATAACCTTTGTAAAATTCCCAAATGGGTAACTGATCATGTCCTCTGAAAAAATAATCTGCTATAAATTCATCACATATTAATGTACCTTGTAGAATAGCCATGTAGTATAATGACGGAAGGAAATTTTCTTACTATAAAACCATCTGATTTAATTATTAGCAAAACTGAATATTATCTATTTATACATCCCTTTCTCAACCTCATTAAAACATCAATCTAGCAATTCATTATTAATTAAAAATTTAATAAAACTTACCACATCACATGATACATATGTACTTCAAATTAAGCATATTTCTAGACTGTATCTGCTGCAATCAGGGGAAAAAATGCAATCCTGCAATTATTTGAATCTGTTTATAAAAGTGGGCTAAATGATATAGGTATAGACATAAGATGAAGATGCAGAATGAGAAAACATTGACTCCCACTCCCCCTGTCCCCAAGAACAGTGAGTTAACATTTGAAATTATTGACCATGCAGTTTTAATTTAAAAGCTATTGGTTACATTTATTTAATTTCTTTTAAGTCCAAATTTAAATTACATGCATGTACATGCAAGGTTAATTTCATAAGAAGGTAGATGTCTAATAATGGACATTTTAAATTCCAAATATTTTTAACTAATCTCTCATAAGAAGTTGTCAGCAGGGAGAGTGCCATTAGATTTTTCATATCATTTTAGAGCACCCACACCATACAGGAGAGGCTTAATCTCCACGACATTCTTTATGTTGGTAAATCAGCCCTTTAGAGATAGAAGTGAGGTTTTCATCACTCAGTGAAATGAAGGATTTCAGTTTGGGTCTAGTGTGGGAGTTTGCTCTATAACCTTCAAAAAAAGTTAATAGTTATAGAATTCATAAGGTGAGATTTATTTCCTCTGAAAGGCAGTTTGTATAACTCCTGCAACAGATAATCCAAGAATTTGGGAAACATCCATTTATTGGACAGTTTGTGAAGACATAAACTGTGTCTTGGGGAGAAATCAGCTCATTGTAATTGATATTTTAGTTTATTATACATTTACTTGTGAACAAAGAGCATTCTGAAGATTAAGCTCCTCTTGTACTTTTTAAGACATCAAAAATAGTATGAGAACTCTTTGAAAATTTACTGCTCTTGCTGAGTAATTGTCATAAGAGACAACTAAACCTTTTGGGGGCTATTTAAGAATCTGTTTGGCTGGGTACTTTTTCCTCCTTCTTTACCAGACTTTACAAAGCAGAATTGTTCTTCCATTAGGAAAAAGTATGTGAAGATTATCATGTTTTATTATATTTCCTGTCTTTTGGAATACACATTCAGACTTTTAAAATGTTAGGTCTTACTGTAAGCTTGGTTTCAGAGCTGATATAAAATCATTTGACAGTAGTTTTCAAATTTTATTTAGGGATCTGACTCTTTCTCCTCACTGTATGCTTGACAACATTGGAAGTATAAGGTGCTTATTCAGTGAAGGATAATTCAACCCCATGTTTCCAAATCTCATTTGCAGTTATGAATTGTTATAAAATTTAAAGTGAACTGTGAGAAAGTTCTTGAAAGGTTTAATACCTGCTATTGTTGAAAGGGATGTTCAATTCTGTGCAAGTCTTTGAACATGTTTGGTCTTAGAAATATACAATAGCAAAAGGAGAGAATGTTATGTGTGGCAAAAAAAGAATAAGATGGAGGTATGGTCTTTGCATAGGTGCCTCCTGATAGTTTTGTACATGTTACTGTGTTTTGCGATTTGAGATCCAAAGACGACTGAACACATGCACTGGCTGGAGATGACAATACCCACCTTGCTGAATATATGCTTAGTAGTGGGTGGAGGAGATAAGTGGCAGAAAATTTGCATAATGCTGGCCAAATACTCTTGTTCAGGAACTGGTACTCTGAGAAGTACCATTTTTATCCTCTATATATTCCACTGTTTTCTCAGCAGTAGTAGCAGTGTACTCCTCCTTTTCAAGGGAGACAGAGGCAACATAGACTAGTTCACAGTCCTCCAGAGTCTTCTGAGTACAAAGATGTGCTGTGTCTGTCCTGGTTTTGGCTGGGATAGAGTTAAATTTCTTCCCAGTGCTGTGTTTTGGATTTAGTACAAGAAGAATGTTGATAACACACAGATGTTTTCAGTTGTTGCTACATACCCTGCTAGCCAAGGACATTCAGTTCAAGGAAAAAACAAAACAAAACAAAACAAAACAAGTGTTGGGAGGGAGCACAGCCAGGACAGATAGCCCAGCTGGCCAACGGGGTATTCCATACTATGTGACGTCATGCTCAGTATATGAAGGGTAGGCGTGATCCAGGAAGTACCGATCGCTACTTGGTTATCGGTCAGCGCGGGTGGTGAGCAATTGCATTGTGCCTCACTCATTTTGTACATTTTATCATTATCATTATTATTTTCCCTTTTCTGTTCTATTAAACTGTCTTTATCTCAACCCACGAGTTTTTCTCACTCTTACCCTTCAGATTCTCTCCCTGTCCCACTGTGGGGTCAGGGGGAATGAGCGAGCAACTGCATGGTATTTGGCTGCCTGCCAGGTTAAACCACGACACTCATTAAGAAGTTTGTATCACAGAACACTTCTCTGGTTGTTCTGCAGAGGTGATGTGATACTGAGTGTCAGAGAACATGCTTCTATCACCAAATACATCTACCTTTCCACATGGCTTTTTGTGTTCCAGATGGAATTTGCAGCAGCCCCTCAGATCCCCAAGTATCCTCCATAAAAGAGAGGGGAAAGATGTCAGCACCCTCTGATTTCACAGATGTAGGTTGCTCTGCCTGCCCTAAAATATTCCAGTGATCTCTGAGCTGGTGGACACATATAAAGCATTGGTGAATTCAAGAGTAGCTCTCTAGGACCTCCTGGACCATATGCTTTTCTTCTGCGGTAACCTTTTGAGCCATGTTTCCTTTGTGATTGTGTTTCGTCTGTTTCACTAACCTAATGTCTCCACTCATCTGCAATAACAGTCCAAACTAATTCTGCATTTGCATAGCTGGCAGTTGGTATAGGCACTGCTCTCATCATCAAGTTGGAAATTACTCAGAATTCAAAAGCCTGCCTGATTTCATTTGGCAGTGAAAAGTTCAGGAGTTGCAGCTGATGGCAGCTACAGCTGAATGAAACACAATGTGAAAGCACTGTCTATTCTTTCTTCCCCTCTCACTTTTGTCTAACCAAATAATGCTCACAAGAGGTGGAAAAAGTGACCTTTCTTATGCAGATCCCACCTATCACTATAGCTTAATTGAGTGAGCAACTTCTGGAGAATACCACTATGCAGTGTTGATTTAAATACATGAGTTTGTATAGTGATGAACTAATTAAAAACAGAGAAACATTTCTTCCTCTTTTTTTCTCTCCACTTCACATATATGAATATTATATTGTGTCCCAAGTATCTTTCTTACAGAAAGGTTGATTTTCCAAGTATGATTTTATCTGCTTCTACACCTAACTTTAAATTCTGCAAAAAAGTGAAGCTTCTTCACTTAAAACCCAATTTTAAGAGTTAGAAAAAGTATATCTTACTGATTTGCTACTGATATATGTCATAAATATTTCCTTTTCCTATTAAGCCTGTTTTATTTTATTTCATGGCTGAAGACCTGCTCAGCATCAAAACCCAAAAATAACGTCCATCACAAGATGGGATTACCTTTAAAAGAGTATGCTGAGCCAGTAGGAAAAACATAAACTCATCCAATGAAAGAAATATGGAATTATATTAAACAGAAGTGGAATTTTCCAACTTGATTTCAAAATGAAAAAACATGGCTGAAAACACTTCTGAGGGTTACTTCAAGTTTACTGAAATCTATTCAGATTCACAAGTGTCCTCAGCTTCCAACTAAAAAGTAAATTACCATTATTTTTGAAACCCCCTAGAAACTTTACTGTGTTTAGCGAGAGAATATTATATCTTTCTGTACCATTTAGGGGCTTTACCACACTGTCTATATAGCCTTTGAACAAATGGAGTAAAGTCTCTTAATGTTCTGAGGTAAGACATAATTTTGTTCTTATAATGTTGTGTACAGTTATGTGTAAAGGACCACACCTTAATGAACCTTGACAACAGGAAAATATGGACATGATAAATACATGAGCAATTTAGGACTGAACAGAAAATTTTTGTTTGTTTTAAGCATTATTAAACTCAAAATGAGCTTCTGACTCTCATTGATTTGTTTCTATTGTGTGTGTGTGGGGGGTGTTGTTTGTTTTATAAAGCCAGGGGTCTGCTGTTTGACTAATTTCAACAGAGGTGCACAATCACATTATCCTTTTACACTGCACTTCTGCATTAGGGTCAGATTTTTTACTACCAGTGGCTAATCTTTATCCTTATTTAAATAAGATCCAAACAATGAATTTCTGATTCAATCTTAAGCCCACGTATCTTTACATCCCTCATTCTTTTTCAAAAAAAATGTGCTTTTGCTTAATAGTTATTGCTTGGCTTTTATCTCTTTTTCAAGATGCCTAGATGGCTATGTATAACCTACGTGTAGGCTATCTTATTATAATACCACACATGATGGCTGGGGAATGAAGGGATTGAGTGCAGCCCTGCCGAGAAGGACTTGGGGGTACTGGTGGATGAAAAGCTGGACATAAGCCAACAATGTGCGCTCGCAGCCCAGAAGGCCAACCGTATCCTGGGCTGCATCAAAAGAAGCATGGCCAGCAGGTCAAGGGAGGTGATTCTGCCCCTCTGCTCTGCCCTGGTGAGACCCCGCCTGGAATACTGCATCCAGCTCTGGAGCCCTCTAGCACAAGAAAGACATGGACTTGTTGGAGCGGGTCCAGAGGAGGGCCACGAAAATGGTAAGGGAGATGGAACGCTGCTGTGGTTTAACCCGGCAGGCAGCTAAACACCACACAGCCACTCGCTCACTCCCCCCCACAGTGGTTTGGGGGAGAGAATCAGAAGAGTAAAAATGAGAACACTTATGGGTTGAGATAAGAACAGTTTAATAATTGAAATAAAATATAATAATAATGATGATGATGATGATGATGATGATGATGATGAAAAGAAAGATAGCAAAAAGAGAGAGAAATAAAACACAAGAAAGGCAAGTGATGCAAATGAAAAAAAAACAAAAACAATTGCTCACCACCCACAGACCGATGCCCAGCCAGTCTCTGAGCAGCTTTCCCCTAGTTTATATACAGAGCATGATGTCATATGGTATGGAATATCCCATTGGCCGGTTTCAGTCAGTTGCCCTGGCTGTGCCCTGTCCCAGCTTCTTGTGTATCTCCAGCCTTCTCAGTCAGTAGAGCATGAGAAGCTGATAAGGCCTTGACTCTGTGTAAGCACTTCTCAGCCATAAAGAAAACATCTCTATATTATCAACACTGTTTTCAGTACAAATCCAAAGATAGCCCCATACTAGCTACTACGAACAAAATTAATTCTATCCCAGCTAAAACCAGCACAAACACTCCTTCTATGAAGAAAGGCTGAGAGAGTTGGGGTTATTCAACCTGGAGAAAAGAAGACTTTGGGGAGACCTTACTGCGGCCTATCAGTACTTAAAGGGGGCTTATAAGAAAGATGGGGACAAACTTTTTAGCAGGACCTGTTGTGACAGGACAAGGCAGAATGGTTTTAAACTAAAAGACAGTAGATTTAGACTAGATATATGGAAAAAATTTTTTACAATGAGGGTGGTGAAACACTGCAACACGTTGCCGAGAGAGGTGGTAGATGCCCCACCCCTGGACGGGGCTCTGAACAACCTGACCTTGTTGAAGATGTCCCTGCCCAAAGCAGGGGGGTTGGACTAGATGACCTTTAAAGGTCCCTTCCAATCCAAACTATTCTACGATCCTGTAAGAAATAATCATTATTTTCTCCTTCATGCTGTTGTTTCCCTGGAAATAGACAGATGGAGCTCTGTAAGAACACAGCAAAACATTGCTGAGTATCAAAACATTTTGATACTCATCTTTTATTTAAAATTGGATAACATAAAAAATACACTTTTGTTCTCTAGTTAAAAAATCTATTCTAACCATAGAAATAACTATTTTCACTCTTCTCCACTGAAAGTTCGGGTTTCTTACAGCTGCTAGAATATCTGAAAAACTGACAATCTGTAGATTTTAACAGTCTTATGTTGACCTATAAGTCTCTTCAGAAGACAAAATGTCAGAATATTATACCAATTTATTTGTATTATATGTATTATATGTGTATATGTGTGTATAGATATACAATATAATATATATGTGCATATATATGTATTACATGCATAAATAACATAGTCTTCTTCAATTAAAAAAAAAACATTTTTTGGGTTTTTTTTAGCAACACAGTTTTCTAGGTTCTTCCTACAGTTACTATGTACTTTATTTATTTATTCTTGAATATTTATTTATTCTTGAATATTAATTTATTTTATTTTATATTTATTTTATATTTATTTATTTATTTTATATTTATTTTATTTATTTTATATTTATTTATTTTATTCTTGAATATTTATTTATTCTTGAATATTAATTTATTCTTGAACGCTGAAGCCAAGAAAAAGGCCTGAAGTCAATGCAACAAATTCTTCCTAGGAAATAGGTAAAGACGTCAGTTATTGTGATACATTATTTTGTAAATGACCACAAGTATTCAGTAACAAAAAAAGAAAAGATTGCTACAGCAATCAGCTACAGGAATTCCAAATTAGATTCAAATAATTATTTACCTAGCTGGTACAGTTTTGTCTCTTTTCTTGTATTAATAATTTTGTAAATTAATACTTATCCATGTTTCATGTTCTTACACCTATCAATCATCTCTGAAAGACCCATCAAAAAAACTCACATATATATGAGAAAAAGGAAACAATGACGGGAGTGCCCTACGGCTAAATATGTGCTACTGGAAAACCCAAAATGTACAGAAAGAGGAGTCGTCATTATGAGTCTGCATATGAAAGTCCAGTAGAGGTGGTGATCTCTTCTCCCTGGTATCCAGTGACAGGACGCGTGGGAATGGTTCAAAGCTGCGTCAGAGGAGGTTTAGACCTGACATTAGGGAACATTTCTTTACAGAGAGGGTAGTCAAACAATGCAACAGGCTTTCTAGAGCGGTGGTCATGCCCCGTGCCTGTCAGAGTTTAAGAGGCATTTGGACAATGCCTTTAATAATGTGCTTTAACATTTGGTCAGTGCTGAAGTGGACTAGATGTCATTGTAGGTCCCTTCCAAATGAACTACTCTATTCTGTTCTAAATAATTTTATTGAAAAAATACTGCTGTAGTTTAATGTTTAATGTGGAAAAAGACAATAAAGAAATGGATGGGTTGTGAAAAGACTATTGACTGAATCCTTACAAAGTTTCAAACTGTTGACTTTTCATAGAGAAGAATTTTAAGTTACCCACTTTCTAGAGTTCAAAAAGAAATAACACTAATTAATTATAAAAGTGAAATCCTGCATATCCAGAAATGCAACCTCAACTTTTAAAAATACCATCTTTCTCTGCAGCTTCTCAAAAGAAATAGTCCTCAAGGTAAGAATACCTGTATTCTTAACTGACTAGCAGGTGATGAATAAAATATTAATTGTCATAATCAGAGATCTATCAGAGATTCTAAACAGTTCTAGAAAGGGTCCTAAAACATTTGTATCTATTCAGAAAGAAAAAAAGAAAAAAAGATTCCCTGTGGCAACACCTAGTATGTACTCAAAATATAAATTATTTTCCAGAGTGCGGAGAATCAAAATGAGGAGACTAAAAGAAAGGTCCTTAACCATGACGGTCTGAGGGCAACAGATAATAGGCTAAAAGAAAAGAGAAATTTAAGAATTGGAAGTACTGTGCTACTCAGTCTGATGCTGAGAAGAATAGAAAGAAATTTAATTGTCATAAGAAGAGACAAAATATTCTTTTTTCGTCTTCATTCAGATTTCAAAATTAAATTCGTATATAGAGGTGAGGTTAAATGAAAAGGCAGAAAACAAAGCTCAAATCTGTAAGTTAAGAGAATATACTGAGTAGCATGGAAGAGCATGTTGAACAATTACAGCATACCATCAAAAAATATATAACTTTATATCAAATGCCGTTATGGATTGACAGTGTGGACCTCACTTGATTCAATGTAAAACCCCCATTTCTTCCTCTAGAAGGTAGAAAGAATTTAAATGAGTGAACCATTGATTTTTTTCTTGATCAAAAACATGTTGTGATTACATTACATTTGCTATTCAGAAAGACATGTTTGTATCAAAAGAAGTGTAAGTGCAAGAAGAACAACAACATAATTAGAGCAACAATTTCTCTGTAAAAAGTGTGGCCAAGTATGGGTGATTTTTCTGTCTCTATGGAGTTCAGTCTCACTCTCTTGCGTTCACTTTCACTCTCACTCCTGCTTGGGCCAATTAATGCCCTTGAATGCAATTTGTTTCTGAGGTTCATTTAAAAACATTAGTGTGAACCAAGAACTTAGCAGACTGTAGCATGCAACAAGAATTTTTCTACATCTCTCGTTATTTTATGTTTTTTTCACCCTTAAAAATTTTTCATGTTAAATGGATAATATATTTCCTCAGTCCTTTTTTCTAAGAAGCAGTGGTAAAATATATGTAAATTAATAGATGCCCTGATATAATGAAGTGTTGACTGTTTATAAAACCTCTTAATTCCTCCTTTCATGTTTTGTTTTTCCTCTAAAAAAGAACTGGTTAAAACTTTTAGTTCTTTTCTTTACTACACTTATTATAAGTAGTTACCATTTTCCTTAACAGAACTAGATAAATTGAGAGAGATATTGACACAAAAGTTTATTTTAAAATTTTAAACTTTATTTAGGCTCTTAATTTTAAATCACTCAAGTTAGAAAAGTTTAAGACATAAACATAAAAATAGCATCTAAATAAAAGATTTAATTTTCTTGGAAGCTAATTCTACAAAGGAATTTCAGGATCCTCTGACTGCAACAAAGAAGATATAAATTGCCTAATCAATTTGTCTCAAGCAAAACTAGCAAAGAAGAATTTGATATCTTGGACTTATGATTTCGTTTTAGCCCTCTCAGAACACCTAACTGATGATCAGAGGGAAGCAGTAATTTAATAGCAAGGAAATGGCAAAGGAGAAGCATGCAAAAATAAGAGATACAAAAAAATTACATATTCCAATGAAGGCCTGAGAGGATGTAGAATCAGTGTTAGAATATTAAAAAGAGGAAGAGAGGTATCAGTTCCAGAAGTAATTTGATCAATTTCTCTTGAAATTGAGTATTCTATTAAATACGAAACTGCCTGAAACACAAAACCACAAATCTATATGTGTGAAGGAATGCCTACCTGAGCTCTACAAAGTGTCATAAAAGTTATAATGTTAACTAATAATGTTAAGCATTACCTTCCAAGTATTATTCATATTAACACTTAACACCCTTACAATTCCTAATAATGCATAAAAGTAATTCTAAAACTAATTGCAACCTTAAACAGCAAATCTTAGCCAGTAACCTTAAATAGGAAAGTAAAAGTCCAGAAATGTATGCTAAATATTGGTGCTCATTTCTGAGAATTACAAAATGGAAAGTTATTTGAACACGGATGTTCAAAAATAGCTTGGAGAGGAGGAGTCTGGTTTTAACTGGTTGAACATATTAGCATCACTGATAGTTTGACTCTCTAAATAAGGAAGAAGACATGACTCAGTATATATATGATCTACTATTACTATAAGTAAACACAGTTTTCTGATTTCATAAAAATTGTGGGGTTTTTATTTTCCCTCTTCCACCAGTGATGAGAAAGGGAAGGGCAAAGGGAAGCACAGTCCAACAAGAATAGACCAATCAAAGCATGACCATTTTTGGTTTTAAAATTCAACAGCTTAATAAAGCATATTTATTGGAAAAGGCACATCATTTTGCACAGCAGTTTGCTGTCTTCAGGATTGCACATCTCTTCTCAGCAAAAAAAAAATTTAAATCCAGAATTCTTCAGGATCTATTGCGCAATGTGACTACTGTTTAAAATTTTTTCAGCTTTTAAGGTGTGAGAGCATTCTTAAGATATTACACATGTTGATTGTCATCCCAATTCTAGGCCCAGTCATCACAAAAAAAAGCTCATAGTAAGGAGCACAAACAAAAAGTCAGTGTGTTCCCCTCCCCCATAAAAAAGATTAAAACTAATACAGAACAGTATTATTCTGCTCTTTTCAGTGTTAAAATGCAAGACTTCAGACATTTATGATTCTATTGTGTCCCTGGGGATTATTTAACCTAAAGAAATAAGGTTATAATATTTTTTTATTTACGACTCCTGTTATGTGTATTAATGAAACCATCAGATTAGTCACAAGACTGCCTGAGTTACAAATATTGAAAGTGAGTTCACTGAAGTTTCCTGGCAGGTTTACAAATTATGACATTTTGGAAAATATATTAAAAATGTAACTTACTGTACAGCAGTACTTAAAAAACAATATTGCTTAAAATTAAATGTTTTATAGATCACTTGTTACAGTGGCATTTAAAGAGATGTAATAGCCAAATATGGTTATTATACCCACTGGGATGTGGGGGGAAAGAAATTTTAAAAATACAATAATGACTTATATTATGTAGAAAATTAATTTATGGTAGTGACTAGGCACAAGTGTGCATTCTTTTAAAATAAATTAAAAATAACATTTCCTTTCAGGGTCATTGTTTTTAAATAGTATAACTGAATTAACACTGTTATTTCTCATTCAAAGATTCAAACCTGATCAGGCTTTACTTCAGCAAAATGATGGATGGACATACATTTTTAATATCTCCACCCAGATTATGGGAAATCCTGTCTATCAATTTCCATATAAGGGTCTCAGTCAATAGAAATGAGTGTGCAGGGTTAAATTAAAATTTAATTAAAAGAACTACCGCAGGGTGCATACTGTTAAGCCAATCCTGCAGAAGTACAAAGTAAAGAGAAGACTATTACTTGGAAATAATAGTACTGTATAAGTATGCTAACCAATGGACCTCCAAAATATCTCTGTATTGTATGTATGCAGAACGCTAACACTTACATACATCTGACTTAAAAGTCATTTCACATGTGGCTTAGATAGATTGTTACATGTGGCTGTAACGTGACGTCCTTAACACAACTTAACTAGAATCATAATGAGGCTCTGTACTGACAAAATATAGTAAGATAGTCAAAAACAGAGGAGCTAGAAGTAGAAGAACTTGGCTTTTGTGATATTGTTTCTTATTCCAATAGCTATAAAGATGTTCTTTATTTTAAAGAAAATAAGAGCAAACCATGGTATAGGGACACAGACCTAACTTACATTTCTTCTCTTTTTGTCCCAAATTATAGTTTCCCCTTTTTATAGTGGTTAATCTTCAGCAAAGACACTCTGATCCTTAGTTGCTTTTAGTCTTAGGCTACAACAGTCACATAGATAAAGCTTCAAAATGTCTCAGATTAAATGAAGTGAACCCAGGTCTTCCAAGTCACGCTTGAGAAGTTAACTCTGAAATTTCACATCACTGAGAGGAGGGAGACCACAGTTAAAGATTAATTTGTAGTTGCTTAGTCTCTTAGCTTTAAGTATTGCTCTGGACCCTTGCTTTCCTAACTGTTCCACCTCTCAGTTTAAAAGCTTCAGCTGGCTCAGGGAAAGAAAAGAATTATCTCTAACTGGAGAGAATACATATCAATTTCAGAACAACTCAAATTGAAAAGTAAAGTAGCACAATTATTGTGCTTATTTTCAAAGGGCTGGGGTTGTTTTTATTTTTTGTTTGTTTGTTTGTTTGTTTGTTCTGACTTGGTATTTAACACACCTGTACAAATGAAAAACTGTCATCATATGTGCGGTGAAAATCCATTTAAAACCATTAAAAATATAGTATATGATATAGCACACTCCTATGCAACAGCAGTCATTGAACTTAGTGAAACGTATTCAATCCACTGCTCATTTTCTAGCTTTTATCACTTCACTAGGAGAACCAGTACCTTACTTTTCAACACCTTTATTTTTCCCCAGAAAATTGTGCATGTGAATTTGGGCTCCATAAAAATGAAGCCATATGGAGTCCAGTTACTATTTAAATAAAGCAGTTCTTATAAGACTTTCTCAAGGATTGACTCAGTACACTGTAATGCTGGACTTTCTGCTATTCTTTTAATCCAGTTTCAAGATGCTGTCCAGGGTTACCAGATGAATGCTATCTGCAGATGGGATTTTGTGGTGAAAACATTTAATAGATTATATAAAACCACTGAAACCATATCTTATAAAAACCTTGAAATCCGATCTAAAGCCAACTGAAGTTGGTAAGAGCTATTTTTACAAGTTTTTTACCGGCCTTAGTTAGCTTTTAATCCACATTTTGTAAGTGAACAGACTATTCTTTCTCTAGATTAAAGGACCATTTTTCTTAGATTATTTATATTTCTAATTTCTGAATTGTGGTAATCATTCTTCAGTTTCAATGCCAAAGTCATCCTCTTGGCTTCTCTACTTTGCACTAGCAAAACTGTACCATTCTAAAACATTTCTAATAATAAGTACCGTGGCTTAAAAGGACTGAATTGACTTAACCCAATTAGCAAAGCTGAAGATTCTCTCACTCCATTACTTTTCACGAAACTGAATTTGAGTTCATCTACTTAATAAAAATGGACCTTTTTTTGACTCTTTATTAATGGCTCTAAAATGAAATGATTTATGTATAAGTGAAGCAGTATGGAAGAAGCAAAGTTTGTCAGACTATGTAAAATTCTGTAAAATCAGTACATGTCAATGCAGCTGAAAACTAGAGCACATTCTTTGCATTAGTTATAAGTACCTTAGATCCAAGAAAGTGGCATGGCTAATGCTAAGTAAGAGAAAGCCAGAGATGATGGGAAATTATTTTACTTTATGCTGGAAATGTTTAAAATGTTAATGCATTGTCATTTATTATTAATTTTATACCATCTCCCTGTCTTTCATTTCAGTATGAAAATAGGACAGCTAAGATGTATTTCAGAATGATTCCAACATCAGGCAATTTTATGGGATCTTTTGAAAGTTTGATTTAGAGGCAGATGCACTGGGATTAGAAAAACCACTGTCAAATTGAAGCAACCCTAAAGATTATTGTGTGAATACTTAGTGTCATTGTTTTGTTGATGGCCTATTACAGCTATGTCATATGCTTCCTCTGATGGCTCTCACCCATACGCACATCTCAACCCCCTGAAAGTCTGGCAGCTGCAGCAAAAAAGCTGAAGCTGAAAGCTGTACTTGTGTATAGGTAAGGAGGGACAGTGTTAGTTCTATGTTTATTGTTTTGTCAGATATTCCAAACCCTCTAGAACAATAAGAATAGAAGGAAAGAAAAAGTGCCTTTTTTTTTTTTTTTTTTATTTTCAGGACTTACTAAATTGTGTGAGGAAAAACTAGCCAACTTAAAGTACTTATTTGATATAGATATTCTCAAGAACTACCTAGCCTAAAGATTAAATATATTTTGGAACCACATTTCATCTTTAGCAGCACTGAATATGTTGCAGGTACTTTCTATTGATTGATTTACCAACATTTTTGGCCCACAATCTTCTTGGCCTCCTTTTTGAAGGAACTTGTAGCATACGCTTTCAATCTACATCTTTCTTCAAACAGTACTCCTCTCTCATCATTGTCACTTTGCCTTTCAAATATGCCATACTGGGGGGGGAGAACAACAAAAAAAAAAGAACTCAAGAAAGAACTCATTCGGTACTGATCAGGTGATGAAGCACTGAAAAAGAAAGTGTGGTGAACAGAGACAAATGGAGCATGACAGTGCTAATTATGGGCAAAGGGAGAGTTCTGGAAAGGTCACAATACCAGCCTGAGCTGGGATGGGTCCTGGAAATGTTAAAGGGAAAAAATCAATCACAAATATATTTCCCAAGTGTTCAAGTCAACAACAGACAGTTGGTCAGTGGCTCATCTGTTTCCCAGTTCTGTGTGCAGCCTTCCTGGCAAGTATGATGGGGAAAGGAACAGTTCATTGAGGCTTTCTCCTAGTACATCTGTAAATAACCAACCCATCAAACATGCAGAAAAGCCACCTACAACTAAAATTAGGGAACTATTTATTTCATTAATGTGAATATTAACATTTCTCTAATATTTTCAAACTCCATAATAGATTATGCCAGTCTAATTGCATTAAAAGAGAACATCTCTGTGTTAATTTTCTGATCTTCACTGGCACCACAGGACACACTTTAGATGTGGTCCCCGAAACCTCAACATTCACTCTTCTTCCACAACTTGCTATTTATTTGTTGCATAAGGTCTGGTACCGTGCAGACCTTCTCTCCTGAGCTTGTGCTTGTACACACATTAATCCGTTTCTCAGGCAAAGTAATGTGCCTTTAACTGTAAGTGGGAATCTAGGGGCAGCAGCTGTCTTCTGATAAATGGTATTTAGTCAATTCTTTAGTTTCTTGCACGTTCTTTAGTTCAGATTACATATTTGTTGAAGAACTGTTAAGACACTTATTGCAGACTGTGTTTAAATCTATTACACACAGAATTTTGGGATGAGTTGAGTTACAATATTACGTTTTCTCCCATTTGTAACCTCTTAATCAAAAAATACATAGGGGAAAACACACTTTTGAGTGGGAAGAGTCAAGCAGAGTATCTTTTGACGACTTTTAACTAATGGCATTAGAGTGCCATAATGGTGCTTTGTGTTGGCATATTAACAACTAGCTGTAGTTAAGGCACCAATACATGGTGCTCAGTTGTACAAGAAATTTTGCCACAGTTTAGAAGATAAATAAAACTTGTGGCATCCTCAGCTTTATCTAGCTGAGCTTTCCATGCTGCTAGCCTTTGATGCCTAAGACAAAAACCTCGCTAAGGCTCTTGTTCTATGTTTCTATTTATATCTCGCAAGATATATGGCACTGCTATCACAGATTCCTAGGAAACACAAGCATTCTTTGACCATGAGGAACTGGAAAGCATGAAGTGAAGATGAGCACTGCTTTCAGCAGCATGAAATAAGCACAAAACAATCAGTTGCTAAACTGAGGTTTTGAAATTTGCAGTGGATTTATGCTATCCTAATTATTGGTATGGGAAATATTTCAAATTTTAACTAAATTTAACCTGGTAATAGGATTTTAAGAAAGCCCACTGGAGTGTATGCTTTTTACTCCAGTTTACTCAAGGAAAGCATGCTGTGCAGAATGAATATTCCTTCAGAAGTTTCTGAGAGACTGTTTTGCACCGAGGAGGTGTCAGTTCTTTTGGGATCTCAGTAAGAAAGGCACGGATAATCAAAGCTAGCTAACTAATTTATTGAGTAAAGGATGGAAATTATAGAAAAGGTGATAGCAATCTCACATGCCTTCTGCTGCTAGGAACCCTGACTGTTGCAACATCAGACGAGTCCCTCCTCATGGATCATGACGTGCTGTGCAGCGTTCCCATCCTTGATGAGGTTCACCAGCTCCAAGTTTTCTAGTACTTTTATAGGGTCTTGCTCACAATACAGATTCATCAGTCACTGATAGCAGACACGTCTGGAATGTGGACTTAGCTTTGAAGAGACCCTTGGACAGTATGCTCCAATACCCTTATCACAATAAAGTTACAGTTCTCCAGCAGGTGTAAAAAACATTTCAAGTCGACAAGACATATACTTATGATTGAGTACACACCAAATAAATGTATATTGATTAACTATGTGTTGATTATACCATTGTACAGAGCAGTCACATGCTACCCATCATACAGAGGCATACACCTGAGTAATCATGGATACTCTACCACAGCTGGCTGCTAAGTTGTCACAGGCTATTCAAAGTGCACCTGTATACATGACAAGAAATTAAGCATGTGGATCACCAATTCCTCATACAGTAGTCTTGTGACTGCACTACTGCAGAGTGAATTGCACTACTGAGGGAGAGGCAGTTAGCCTAGACTGTCTCCTTTCTCCTTGTCTGCGTATCCCAACCACCAGTTCTTCTGCAATTTTACCCCTTTTTGACTATGGGATCTGCTTTGCACTTATTGATCTATCCTGACTGTTTCAATCATCATCTCAATAAAATAAAAGAATTTAAAAAACCCAAGCTGGATTCAATGTGCTCAGAAGATAAAAAACATCTTTTTACAGGTGGTTTTGCATACATTCGAGAGAAGAAATGTCTCTTCCAATGTATCATAAAGTCCTGCAATAAACCCCATAACTTCTTTTATGTCTGAACTATGAACCCAGGAAAGTGTAGATCTGATATATCTTGAATTAGCAAGACATCCAACACATTTTTTCTATACAGACAGGGGAAAGATCTAGATCTAGATTTAGAAGTGCGAAACACCTCAGAAGATAAATCAAATTCACACAAAATGTAGAATAGCTGGGGACCAAATCACTAAAGAAGTAGTGTGTTTAAAGAGCTGGGAGTAGGAGTCATAGTAGATCACAGACTGAAGGCATTCATGTGGTGGTGTTGCAGAATAAACAAGTTTCATGAACAGATGCATCACTCAAAACGTGATTATTGTCAGGGCAGGCCCAATAATAGAGGGGAAAACATAGGATGGGAAAGGTCTAGCAGGCAATAGCTCAAAGAGGCTGAGCTCTGCCTGCTGGCCAGTTTTATTAACTCCCCTAACAACGACTATCAAAGACATAATATTTACAGAACATTGTGTTCTTTTAAAGGGATACAAGCATAACCCTGACAATTTTTCTGTTATGGTTTTTTTTTTCTTCTTTGTTTAACTTATTCAGGATTGGCAGGGCTGAAGTTACAGAACTGTATTTGGACACCATAGTTCAGTGACACTGGAAAAACTCCAAAGAAATGGGACATGAATAATAAGAAGATTGTAAATAAGCTGTGAGGAAACATTGAACTAGGTAAAAAAAAATTCTCATCAGAAAAGAAGAAAGACTGTACACAGTGGCAGAATCTCCTCTAATACAGAGGTTTTCTACTTTATAGAAGGTTTTTACATAAAGAATGTAATATTAATTGCTCTTTCTGTCCACTAAAGGTACATGAAGTTATAGTAAATGTTAGAGGAGACAGGGAAGAAATGGAGTTTGAGCTCCATTTGTGCTATATTATGTTATGTTATGTCAATGTCATGAAAAATGCTTCTCTCACCAATGCCGGGGAAGACATCCCATGCTCCTGGTTCCCCAGAGGAAAGGCGAAAAGAAGATAATGCCCTCGCAGATGACAAACCATGATTTAAAACTATGAGAAACGGCCAGACCTTGCAGATAAGAAAAGGTTTTGTCTTGTTAGTGTAGCTATAAGGTCAGGATAGACATTTGTCCACATAACAACCAACTTATTTGATAGAAAAGATTTTTATTAGATATTGGATAAACCATTTTGAAAAATAGTTAGATAACAAAACTCCACAGGGAGTTTGTGGAACTGCTTTCACTGGAAATTATTCAAGTATTTAAAAACATTTATTCAAGTATAGTTTTGCTTCCAAAAAGAATTGAAAGTCCTTTCAGACCTATAATTCCATGCTTAGAAATAGAAGATTTAATGTTTGATGCAGAAAAGTATCTTTACTCTATTTAATTAACAAGCATTTTTTTTTTCAATACCTCTTTTTTTTCCCCTTCAGAGTCTTCCAAGTGGATCATATACATTTTTCCTTGAATTATGCAAACAGATATAATTGATATCACTTTCACTGAAGATTGCCATGTTGACAATATATGCAAAAAGATATTCCATAAAGAGAAAAAGCCCTACTTATTAGACATATACAGAATACAAGCAGGGTGTACATTAGAGTGCATTGAAATAATAAGGAAGCAAGCTGTAAAAACCACAGATGGTATGCCTTGTTCAGATCACCTTGTTTACTGCATAGGCCATAAGTTAGTTATCAGAACAGATGTGGCCACTGTACATAGCATAACCCCCATTTCACCTCTTCCATTAATACTGTCAAGTGGTCAGATGAATAACAGATACCTGATTTGCTTTCTAGCACTGACAGAAATAAAAAAAAAAAAAAAAAATTACTGTGGATATAATGGACTCCACTTATTCAAGGTATGGAATTATTTAGAATAGTTTGACTGAGTTCTACTGAAGGTTATAGTCTTCAGATTTGTTAGCTGGTCTGTACCATCTGGTAAAGGCAAATTCACTTGGAATTGCCTGTACACTGTACCAAGCTACCTCCAAATTCTGCTCACTGTGATGATGTAAAACAGATGGCTCAAAGTTTTCAGTTAAAATTGTTTTGACAGAAAACCGGTTTTCAGCAGAGTAATTCTTGTTTTTGTGAAAAATGTCTGCTTCCTGTGGAAAAAAAATCATCATTTTGCCTATAAAAAACAGCTCTCCAAACATGAGGAAACAGAATATTTTTCAATAGAAGCCCACAAGCCTGAGTCATGGGATTTATTGTGCAAATGCTTTGTATGCTCAATCTTCTCTTTGGGCCAGGTTTCCCAGATGGATTATATCTTCCATGATGCAGTAAAATTTCATCAAGTCTTCACTGGCTGAAAGAGAAAAGTTTGTAGAATACCATGAAACAAAATATTTGGTGAGGGACTTCAGCTGATAGAAAATAATGTATGCAAGACAGACTTCAACAGCACCTTCCATAGACTGATTCAGCACATGCAAATCAACACTTTTTTTTTTCCCACTATTTGTTTTTTTCCAAAGTTTTTCCTGCATGGCCCGTTTCTCCACAAATATCATATGACATACATTTGCCAGTTAAACAGAAACATTGGCCCCTTCTTTAAAAGGAGCCTTCTGTCATATCTCCTATGCACATTTCCATTTCCTTTGATTTAAAATAATATGACTGCTGTTCGTATGTAAACTTGCAATTCGTGGATAGATGAAATGTAGGATCTATAAAACTATATGAATTATTCTTCTGCTTTAGTTTCCTGAACTCAAGCCTCATTCCAAAGACTTTCATTCTGCATGCTTTTTATACTCTTTCTCCTTTTCTTCTCAACAACCTTCTCTTGTTGCACTGACATAGTCAGCAGCTTTGATATTTGAACCAGAGACAACGGTAAACAACAATTATTTATTATTTACTTTTAATTTAAAAAAACAAATTGGACATTTATTTTCAGCTAGTATACTTTTAGGTAAATTATTTAAGAGGCTTTGTTAAGAAAAGATGAGAGAAAGCAGCATCTGGTAGCTCATCAATATAGTCAAAGAAGATTCCTTTCTTTTCTGATTTATGTGACCTGTTTCTTATTTTTGTGATAGCACCAACAGAACTTTAAACAGCAACATTTCCCCAGAATACTTGAGTGACATTCTACCATATGTAAAATCAATTCAAACACTTTAATATCTGTAAACAAATAAATTTGTTAAAATAATTCCTCCAAAATTATATTTCCTCTAGAACTACATTCACTAAAGAAACAGAGCATGAAAAATCAATAATCTTCACAATATGTGTTTCTTCATGAACTTCCAGTAACCCATGGAGATGTAGATATCAAATATCTCAGGAGGTTAGGTTAGCATTAACATTTTTTCATAGGGAAGCACATTAGGATCAGAGTTGAGAACAAATTCAGAAAAATTGGAATATGTTTAGACTGTTTTCATTTGGTTATACATAAACTGAACACCAACTGTGAATATATGTGTCTTGTAACTGGTTTGAATGTTTCAGTTAAATGTATGTATTTGATGTCATATATTTACATTCAACCAGAAATAGATGTATTCAAATGTGTTCAACACTGAAATATAAGCAGTCACTGAAAGTAAAAAAAAAACAAAACAAAACAAAAACAAAAAAAAAAACCCCAAACAACAAAAACCCAACAAACCCAAAAACCTCATTTTATTATTCTGAGGATAAATTTTAAAAGTTCAGCTGTTACCACCAGACATTTTGAGACAAACTCACAGATTATCATTTATTCAACTTTTTTTTATTATTTATTTCATGAACAAATAAATCTGCATAAAATTAGGCGAGTTGTTAAGTATTTCAGCAAATTCATTATTCATTGAATATGATTTATATAGTCCTAATCAGGATGTAAGTAATGTTGCAACAAAATTATGATAAAAAATGATTGTGTCTTTCTTCCATCCTTTCATGAAGTTCATTTCACTACCAGTTTTGTAAAATGTCTTTTCATCCCATGTTAACTGATGATACTTCATTCCTGCAAAAGGGTAATCAGGGTTAACTACATTGTAGTTGGACTTCTCAGTAAACAAGAGAAATGCTAGCTGCTTCTACTCCTTTATTCCTCCAGGAAAATTGTGGGTTAGATCATATCCATTGCTAGGTGACAGGACAAGGATGAACAAGGCAATTATTTTTTCTTAATTTACTATGACTAAATTATCACCCTCTGAACTGTGAACAATCAGGATATGAGAGTTTAGTTTGGAAGGCACCACAAATATAATTTGTGAGCCCTCAGTATACAGTCTGTGCAGCCTTTTTGATCTTTATACTTTCACATGAAAGGCTGAAGATTCAGGGATATAATACAGACAAAGTAAGATCACATTTTCCCCATATTAATGATTGTAATTTACTAGTTATACTGGTATCTTTTTTTTTTTTTTTTTAAAAACAGCTCATAGTTGTAAAACCTAGCAAATTAGGGGAATTCAACAGTGTGTAAGGTACAGTTTAAATAGTGTAGGGTTTATCCCTTCAGAAAGGAAAGCTGAATTTGTGTTATACGTTTGCTTCATGCTGGATTTCCACATAGTGGTGTTTTACAAGGTTTCTGCTTCAATCTTCCTGAAAGATGAAATTAGAATAGTCTGTAATAACGAAAATATTGGCACAAAAAATTACTTATTCAATCTAACATGCCTTTGGAGATTATTTTACAGATTTATTTGTAAACTATATACACCGCAATCTGTTCTTCTGTCTAATGCAATTTTGATCAATCTGAGATGAAAACAGAACAGAAAGAGTCTAAGAGAGTGATGGGCAGCAGGAACAAGGTCCTGAGTGGCAAAAATCTTGCCACAAGCTGCAGTGCCTATGGGCCTTGGAAGCTTGCCCACAGACTCTTCTTTGAATTTAAAAAAAAAAGTAATTAGAACATGTTGTTAGTCTACTGGCAGGTAGACACAGGTCAATATTCCATTCTTGTGTTTGTGTTCTTTTTCCAGCTCAAGTTTACATATCTAATCAATCTCTTCGCCTGTATGATTGATCAAAAAAGAGTACAATACAAAAGGAGATGCCAGAGAGATATGTAAACTCGTGTTATGAGAGGTGGAAGCTAATGACCCATCATGCAGTAATTTTCTTGTACTTTTTCTTGCTGGGCTGTATTATACAAAAATATATGTCATTCTATCCTATTTCAGTTCTACCTTCTGTTAATTGTTGCATAACTTTATCATTCAGTATTCTGTGATGAGCTGTCTCCTTTGCTTCATGGGCAGTAACAATACTAGTTGCTCACCAGTGGTAATTAAAACATGTCCTAAATTGCCATTATAATATCCATCCTCACAGAATTCTACACACTGTGTTTCAGAGGTGTGGCTGAAAGCAGAAAGACAGTAATAATTACTGAGTTGCAGCAATAAGTCCTTATGCAAGAGTCAGAAATGTCCCTTCATGGCTTGAGACCACAGTGTAAATTCAATTCAGTTATTTCAAAGAAAAGAGTGCAAAAGAAACTGTCAAATAAAAAGAGGGTAAGCACGCCTTAAACTCTCCAATGCTGTATGAGGCAAGGATAAGGACTTGCCCGGCCTACAGATAAATACCCACCTTTTTTTTTAATAGAAAATCTTCTTTAATTCTATGTTAAAAAACTCTGCATTAAAGGTGCATAAATAACTATTACAGATAGGAGAATCTAATTATTACCGACCTAATAAATTTATGGATTATGCCTCTTGCTGTCTGCTTTTTTCCCTGCAAGTGTTTCTGATACTCTGACCACAAATCATCTCTTCACAATTTGAGACAAGACAGACTCAAGGAAACCACTTATGGTTTATGTTGCCTCTCTGATTGTGGGTGGTCTCGTCTTGTCTCACTGTGTGGCAGCCAACATTTCACTTATCTTTGCTTTTATTCTTTTTTAAAAGGTACATGAAAAGAGAGCTGAGAAACAATTCTTGTGTGAGAAGGGTTTATCACATTTTCTGGAAAACAAATCTCATTTTAAGTTCTTACCCACTTAGCAGTAAATAATACCTGTATGTTTGATGAAATTACACT
This sequence comes from Calonectris borealis, assembly GCF_964195595.1. Lineage (NCBI taxonomy): Eukaryota > Metazoa > Chordata > Aves > Procellariiformes > Procellariidae > Calonectris > Calonectris borealis. The sequence continues at coordinate 26,159,238 of NC_134352.1, read as the reverse complement.
CTTTGCTAATTAATATGAATACCTTTGAAATTTTGTATAATGCCTTCTATCACAGGCACTTCCAGCCATGAAAAAATTTTAACATTGGACATTTTAGTACCTCTTTATGACTTCAATCTACTAAAACACATATTTTAAAGTTCTTTTCACATGACGTTTCACCAAACTGCAATGGATACTGGAGCAGTGTGAGGAGCGGCAGCAGGGGCGGCAGCAGAAAGCAACAGTGAGGGACGCATGAGGGATACAGGAAGATAGGGAGAGGTTGCAGCTGAGCAGGGGGTGTTCCCTGAGCAGCGGAGCCCAGACCCACTGATTGTACAAGCCAGCAAGGGGCCCAGCCTGCACCCAGCAGTGCAGGTGATTTAAACAGGATAAAACAATCAGCCCAGTTAATTGCAATGGACGCGCATATATATATATATATATATATATATATATATATATATATGCACCAGCAGGCAGGTGTGTGGCAGCATGGTGACCATCAGCAAAAAGTTATGTCCTCTGCTTCTCCAGAGCTTCTAGCACCTGGTAGAACCCATGCAGACACACAGACAAAACTCCTGTCAGAGCGTGCAACCATCTAGGTTTCAGGCTGCAGGGTGTGCCTGGAGCTACTCCTGGAGATGGAAGATGTGGGAGGTGTACCCAGGTAGATGAACTGCTCTGCCTGGTGGCTGAGTTTTGGGAGAAGGTGGGCAGACTGAGGAGCATCTCAGAGTCCAAGAAGGAGATAGACCAATGGAGCTGCGCTCTACCATCTCTGATACACACAAGCCAACTTAGTATGGCTACTTCTAAGGTAGGTCCAGTATCTGTTTTGTGCCAGGATGAAGGCAGTATTATGAGGGATAAGGAGGAGTGGAAGCAAGTTACTGCATGGAGCTGTAAGAGGAACCTGTCCTTGCCCTCTCAGCTACCTTTACAGAATAGGTAGGCTCTGGGAATGGTAGATGAAGGACATGATGAGATAGAAGAGGAAGAATTTGTGCAGGTGTTCTTACCAAGGTCAGATCAACCAACCCCTCATATCAAGAGCTGCATTAAGACCAGCACTGAGAAGAAACAATGGTGAGTTATGGTCATAGGTGACTCCCTCCTGAGCAGAATGGAAGCACCCATCTGCAGACTGGACCCTCTTTTCAGGGAAGTTTGCTGCCTCCCTAGGGTCTGAATCAGGGATGTTGCCAGACAACTGATGAGCTTAGTACAGCATTCAGATTACTACCCATTCCTCCCCTTTCACGTGGGTACTAATAACATTGCAACAAGAAGTCTAAGGTCAATCAAAAGAGATTTCAGGGCTCTAGGAAGAAGATAAAGGATTCAGAAGCACAGGTAGTGTTTTCCTCAATCCTCCCTCTAATGGAGAGACACATTGGAAGAAACAAGTGTGCATAAAAACCTGGGTCCAAGACTGGTACCTCTGCCAGAACTTTGTTTTTTATAATGATGGAAGAGTCTTCAAGACACAAAGTATGCTGGGGCCTGATGGGATCCACCTATCCTGATGGGGAAAATGCATCTTTTCTTGTAAGCTGGCCGGACTAATTGACAAGACTTTAAACTAGAATTGATGGGGGAAGAGGATACCGTCAGGAGAGCTGAAGGTAAGCCAAGGGTTGGCATGGCACCACCTTACAATGGCAATGCTAATGGGAGCATTTATGCTGTTTCAGGGAGCACTGAGGGTTTAGAAGCACATCTGAAATGTTTGTACACCAACGCATGCAGGATGAGAAACAAATACAATTAACTGGAAGTGTTGGTCTGTTTGCAAAGCTGTGATGTCATTGGTATTAGTGAGACTTGGTGGAATGAGTCCCATAATTGGAGTGCTGCGGTGGAGGGCTATAGACTGTTCAAGAGGGATAGGCAGGGCAGGCAAGGTGGAGGAGTTCCACTGTATGTAAGGGAGAGGTTTGACTGTACAGCCCTTACAGTTAGGGGTAATGCGGTTGAGAGCCTCTGGGTGAGGATTAGGGCATGGAAAACAAAGCAGATGTAGTGTGTGTCTACTACTGATCACCCAGCCAGGATGTAAGCACTGATGAGTTATTCTTTAGGCAATTAGGAGAAATTTCTGGATCAGTAACCCTTGTCCTTATGGGAAATTTCAACTTCCCAGACATCAGCTGGGAATACCATGCTGCCGTGACAAGCAAGTCTGGGAAATTCCTGAATTGTGTTGGAGCTAATTTCTTGTCACAAGTACTCAGTGAGGCAACTGAGATGCCCTCCTAGACTTGTTATTTGTGAATAGAGAAGGATTCGTGGGAGATGTGAAGGTAGGTGGCAGTCCTGGCCACAGTGATCAAGAAATCGTTGAGTTTAAAATTTTTGGTGTAATGAGAAAAAAAGGGCAGCAGAGTTGCTGCCCTGGATTTCAAGAAAGCAAACTTTAAGCTATTCAGGGAATTATTTAGCAGAGTACCCTGGGAATCTGCTTTTCAAGGTTTAGGAGTCCACAAGTGCTGATCAGTTTTTAAGAACAACGTTTTAAAAACACAGGAGCAGGCAAGCCCAGGAGCTTGCAAGTCAAGTGGGGCAGAAGAATAGCTTGGCTGAACAAGGAACTCCTTTTGGAACTCAGGAGAAAAAAGAAATTGTACGATTTCTGGAAGAGAGGTCAAGTTTTGCAAGAAGACTACAGAGCCATAGTTTACATATTCAGGGAGAAGACAGGGAAGGCCAAAGCTCAACTACAGTTGAAACTGGCCAGTGTTGTGTCAGACAACAAGACAGGCTTTTTCAAGTACGTTAATAACAAGAGGAGGTCTAAAGAAAACATTGGACCGATACTTGTTGAAGATGATTACCTGACAAATGGGGATGAAGAAAAAGAGGAGGCATTCAATGCTTTTCTTGCTTCACTCTTTAACAATACTGATAGACCTTGGGCTGCCCAGTCCTCTGAGTCGGAGGACTGTGACTACAGGAACAATGACTTTCCATTTGTGTACTCTGAAATTGTAAGGGACCAGTTGCACCAGTTGAATGTTCAGAAGTCCATAAGCCCTGGTGGGATTCATCCCAGAGTACTGAAGGATTTAGCAGATGTTACAGCAGGACCCCTCTCAATCACCTACCAAAGATCTCGGTAGACTGGAGAGGTTCCTGCTGACTGGAAGCTGACCAATGTTGTTCCAATTTACAAGAAGGGCATGAGGGAAGACCCAAGAAACTACAGACCTTTTAGTTTAACCTCAGTACCTAGAAAATTATAGAGAAGATCATACTGGGTACTGTTGAAAGGCATTTAAAGGGCAATGCAATCATCAGGCACAGTCAACATAGATTCACAAAGGGAAAGCCCTGTCTAATTAATATGGTATCCTTCTAGGATAAGGTCAGCCACCTAGTGGAAGAAGGGAAGGCAGTGGATGTCAGTTTTCTGGATTTTAGTAAGGCTTTTGATACTGTCCCTCACAGCATCCTTCTGGACAAGTTGTCCAACTGCGAGATGAGCAGGTACATGGTGAACTGGGTGATGAACTGGCTGAAGAGTGGGGCTCAAAGGGTTGTAGTGAATGGGGCTACATCTGGCTGGCAGCCAGCCACCAGTGGTGTTCCTCAGGGCTCAGTTCTAGGCCCAGTCCTGTTCAATATTTTTATCTGAAGGCAGGAGTTGAATGCACCCTTAGTAAGTTTGCTGATGATACTAAACTGGGAGGTGCTGTGGATTCTCTTGATGGACAAGAGGCCTTGCAGAGGGATCTAGATAGATTGGAGCATTGGGCAATCCTCAATGGCCTGAAATTTAACAAGAACAAATGTCAGACTCTGCACCTGGGATGGAGGAACACCAGACACAAGAATAAATTGGGAGAGGAGTAGCTGGAGAGCAGCCCTGCAGAAAGAGATCTCGGGGAGCTGGTTGATGGTAAGCTCAATATGAGTCAGCAGTGTGCCCTGGCAGCCAAGAGGGCAAACCACGACCTGGGGTTCATCGAACACAGCATAGCCAGCTGGTCAAAAGAAGTGATTGTCCCACTGTAATTAGCGATGGTGCAGCCTCAGTTTGAGTGCAGTTCTGGGCCCCACAATTTAAAAACAATGTTAAGGTACTTGAATGCATCCAGAGGAGAGCAACAAATCTGGTGAAGGGCTGGAAGGCATGTCCTGTGAGGAGTGGCTGAGGACTTTGGGTTTGTGTAGTTTGGAGGAAAGGAGGCTGAGGGGCGACCTCATTGCTCTCTACAGCTTCCTGAGGAGGGGAAGTGGAGAGGGAGGTGCTGAGCTCTTCTCCCTGGTATCCAGTGACAGGACACATGGGAACGATTCAAAGCTGCATCAGGGGAGGTTCAGACTTGACATTAGGAAACATTTCCTTACCAAGATGGTGGTCAAACACTGGAACGGGCTTCTTAGAGTGGTGGTTGATGCCCCATGCCTGTCAGTGTTAAGAGGCATTTGGACAACGCCTTTAGTAACATGCTTTAACTTTTGATCAGCCCTGAAGTGGTCAGGCAGTTGGACCAGATGATTGTGGTAGGTCTCTTCCAACTGAACTATTCTATTCTATTCTAAGTATCTCTGACACAATGAAAATAACTTTTATCATATTTCAATCAAATATAACAATAAGGTACTTCTCTGATTACCTCTTTTAATAGTACTAAATAAGTTTGTTTTTTAAACATATCCATAATGCCAACATGGCCCTTTACCTATCTGGCTTTTTTACAGAAGTTCACAAATGTTAATATTTGTCAACCAATATGAGAATACCTGTGACTCTCTAAAAATGCTTTGGATTGCATTTTGTTGTCTTTTCTCTATATATGACTTTTACTTATCTTTCACTTATCTTTCAAATTATTAGCTTTGGTTCTCTGATATTTGGTGAGAAATATTAATAATCCTTCTTGTAAATATACGAAATGGTTACATTGCATTTGTTTAATACGCAAAAAGTAGGACATATAGACCTGATGGATTTTTACATGAATTAATGCTGAATGTATGAATAGCATTAGAGACCAAAAAGAGAAAATGCTAAAATGGAAAAATAGTTATGAACACTGGCATTTTGAACAATGTAGGGAGTTCTGAATCACAAAATTTAAAGTCAAAGTATATTACAATTCTTTGCATTGTCTAGGACAGAATGTAACACATTTCCTACCTTGTTCTACCTCTGTCAGATTTTGACCTATACAATATTCTTTCAATGCAAATTCATTCACCACCACAAATAGAAAAATCATTATTTTTCCTGTGGTTACTGAAAGCATCTATAAAGAATAAAGTAGTTTGGAATTTGAAAGGAAAGAGTGACATACGAATAAGATTAATAATCTAAAGTTATGACATCAGTCACTAATGCTATGATATAATTGGCACATAGATTTTTGTAGATAATAAAATATACTTCCATCTCTCCAGGTGTCTCAGAATTCCCCATTCACTATGTCCAAATCCAATTTAAAAAAAAAAAAATCAAATTTTGATTGTGTCGACAAACTTGTTTTAATGTGTTTCTTTAAATTAAATGTAACATTTTAAAATAAAGTTTTTGGTATGATTTTTTTTATAGCTTATTCATCTAGGTATCAGCATCAACTTCATTTTCTGAGAGTTTATCTCCTTTAAAACCAGTCAAAAACTAAGGAGGAACACCCATAAACATTTTGATAATTTATTTTTAAAATTTTATTTCAACTTATCTAATTAGGGAAATAACAGAGTGTAGTTATTAGTGATTCAAATTCTAGCTTATCAAGAGCTACCACAAATTTTATGAAACTACAAAGCAATTCTAAAACAAATTTTGACCTAACAGAATATTGTCCGGAATGTAGAGAGGGTATTGGAGTGACAGAAGATGCAGACTATTCTGCCATGCTTGTCTGTAGATTTTGCTGCATATCCAAAAGTCTGAAATCTTACATACTGAATACTGACTGCAATGGTGCTGTACAAAAGGGAAAAAAAAGTCAGTAAATAGGTAAAATAAAGCTTGTGGGTAAAAAGGACTCAAACAATAAAAAAAAAAAAAGCATTGTGTGGAAAATCGGTAGGAATGTTATTACAAAAAATAATAAAACCAAATAAATTAGATCTAAACTAATTTTTTTAATAAACAAACCTGCAAGTCAAAATAAAAGAAGTCTTAAAATGGATCTTACTGTGCTTGGAGAATTTGGTCCAGCTTCACTTTTAAACATTGTATTATATAACATAATATTTGCAAAGATCTTCTTGCGATCAAGTCAGAGGTTGCATTGTAGTATTTTCTTGTGTAAAGTGATCTCAATATGGGAAGATTATACAGAGATTGGTCATGGATTTGCCAGAGACAGCAAAAGGATTATAGATTCCCAGTAAGCCTGACCGTAAAGTCTAGGCCCTCTCATGTTCTATGATGATGGTTTAGTCTCAGAGCTACACTACTGTTGTTCTTTAACCCGACAGGCAGCCAAACACAACACAGCCGCTCGCTCACTCCCCCTGCCCCCAGTGGGATGGGGGAGAGAATTGAGAAAAAAAAAAAGAGTAAAATAAGTAAAATTTGTTGATTGAGATAAAGACAGTTTAGTAGAACAGAAAAGAAAGGAAAATAATAATAACAATGATAGAATATACGAAATGAATGATGCACAATGCAATTGCTCACTACCCGCCAACTGATGCCCAGCCAGGGCCCGAGCAGCGATTGCTGCTTCCCAGACCACATCTCCTAGTTTATATACTGAGCATGATGTCCATATGGTATGGAATACCCCCTTGAGCAGTTGGGTTAGCTGTCTTGGCTATGCTCTCTCCCAGTTTCTTGTGCACCTGGCAGGGTATGGGGAGCTGAAAAGTCCTTGACTAGTGTGAACACTACTCAGCAGTAACTAAAACATCAGTATGTTATCAACATTATTCTCATACTAAAACCAAAACACAGCACTATACCAGCTACTAGGAAGAAAATTAACTCTATCCCAGCCAAAACCAGAAGAGATATCCATTATCTAATTTCTCCATCACAACTACTCAGGTCAGAAATACATCTCATTACATTCCACTGTGGGTGGAATGTAATTTTTTTCAAGTGTTTATAGGGATATGTATGTGTCCTATAAATTTTAAACTCATAAACTGTATTTATCTGAATTCCATAACCGTAGCGGTCTTGAAGGTATTTTTTCTGAATTCTGTTAAGTACGCAAGTGTACTGATTTTGGCTGGGAGAGAGTGAAATTTCTTCATAGTAGCTTTTATGGGGCCATGTTTTTGATTTGTGCTGAAAATAGTGTTGATAACACATTGATGTTTTACTTACTGTTGAGCAGTGCTTTCTTGGCGTCAAGGCCTTTTCTGCTCCTCAGACTGCCCCGCCAGCAAGTACGTTGGAAGTGCACAAGAAGTTGGGAGGGGACATTGCTGGGACAGCTGACCCCAACTGGCCAAAGGGATATTCCATACCATATGACATCATGCTTAGCAGCAAAACTAGGTGAGAGGTTGGCAGGGGGGCTGCTGCTCAGGGACTGGCTGGACATTGGTCAGTTGATGGTGCACAATTGTTTTCATTTGCATCATTTGTCTTTCTTGGGTTTTATTTTCTGTTCTCTTTGGGTTGTTTTTTTTTCCCCCCTCTTTTCCTTACAATTTTTTTTTATTATTATTTCTTTTTAGTTACTGAACTGTTTTTATCTCAACCCCGAGTTTGTTTCTCACTTTTACCTTTCCAATTCTCCCCCCATTCCACTGGGGCAGGGGGAGTGAATGAGCGGCTGTGTGGTGTTTAGTTGCTGGCTGGGGTTAAACCACAACACCCAGGGAGGGAAAGATGCAGGAGTCAGTACTTCTGTGGCCATCAAAACCCCTTGTGGAGGAGCAGGATTCATTTGTTTCATGGCACTGTATATTCCACCTTTTAATTGTTTGCGAAATCTGCCTGTCCCATTCATCAAAAGCCCTATCTGTCTCACTGTAAAATACATCTTTTTGTTTCCTGCATTTCTTCACTTCATTTTCAGATAACAAAGCATTTTCACACTATCGCTTGTTTCTTTCTGCCTTATATTTGGCATTTTGATACTAGTAGAATTCCCACATATGTCTGTAGCAGTAAAACAGACTATTGTAGGAAGAGAAGGTGGGAAATATATTACTCAATATTCTTTCAGGAGGAAAAGTAGGAAAAGACAGGAAAAATGAGAAGTGAACAACTCAGTAAAGATGTATTAGTCAAGTTATGAAAAGAAAGGAAGCAAAACTCTAAAACAGTACTAGCTGCATTGTCAGCTATAGTCAGACAAAAAGTGCTGCCTAGACCAAGTGAAGATTCATGGATTTTTTTAACCTAAAGGATGATTGTTAATCATCTTTTCAAGGACTGCTTGCAATGCATTTTGGTAGCTGACTTAGATGCATTTCTCTCAATTTCTTTCTTTTTTTTGGAAATGCCATGTTACTCTGTTTTCCATCATTTAGCCCCCTTTATACTTGCCCTGTGGGCTAAATAGTTACTACCAAAGCCTACAAGTTGAATTTCTCTCCCTTTTACAGAGAACTAGCTATCCCGTGGGACAGAAGGGAAGGGAAGAGAAAAGAACAGTGTTAAGAATGGAGATGTGACTGGTTTTCCTTTTTTCAGGTTGACACAGAGGAAAGAGCTGCCTTTCACTTGCTAGCAGCTAACGCCCAGCCCTCTGGCACTCTGGAAGGGATTCTGCATAGCACAGCAGCATCAGTCCATTTTCTTCTGTGGCTTTACCCTATGTCTAACACAGACTAGAATAAGCAGTATGTGGCCTGCAAGGTTTTACAAAAAAACAAGGGTCCTTGACTTGTGACTACATATCCTTCCTAAATAGAATTTAGATATACATATATATGCATATCTGTTTGTGTATGTATATATGCATGTATATACAAAGTGGACATTTATTTCTCTTAGCAAATTTTAGTAACATTTTGACCTCTGAAAGACTTTTTCTAGATGCCAAGAGCATAGTAAACTTAGACAACCAACATTAGAGTCTATTATTTGCTTTTCTGTAATCAGTGACATTACTTAAGAGCATAACAATACTTGTACAGAAAAAAATTCTTTCTCCAACTCCTGTGTCTGTCTGGGAGGCCACATAAATGTTAAATGCAGTGGAGATGAAAGCTGGAATGAAAAGTGAAAAATAAACATTGGCAATGGCTTACTGAAGGGGATTAGCAGGAAAGTAATAAAAGCCATCCTTAACGTGTGTCTGAGGTCTGCTCAACTTACAACCATCAGACTTTACTTTTCGCCTTAGAAAATGTTGAAAGCAAAATCATTACCTGAGACAAATGCTGGGGAAGGAGAATAGATCTTAATTTTTATTAATATTCCTGCTGTAATATCCTGAAAGGGACATGTGCAGCTTTTTTATTTCAGTGTTTTACAACTGACTTCAATGGCAAAGTAATTTTGAAAGGAAAAGATGTGCATATCCCACCTGAATGACTTAAGAGTAAAACTGTTGGTACAGTTATGAAAGAAGCTATTCAGTACAATGACAATATTCTAAACATTTACCAAAGTCTGGAATCAAGCCTTTTGGTTTGAGGGTTTGGGGTTTTTTTTGTGTGTGTATTTTTTTTTCCCCCATGTCTACACAGAGTGACAAATGTAATCTTTGTGACTTTAACATATATGGATTTTCTATAGTTTTGAAATCCTGCTGTTCTCCTGGACTCAAAATGTTTCCAATAGCAGCTTGAAGGAAGGTCCAATGAATTTATACGGTGTGCTTTCTGGGTTGGTAAAACTAACTGCTCTCTGTACTGAGCACTTCTTTTCTCTGTAGTTTCATGAAACCAGAAGGAAACCAAGCAAGAAAGTCAAGTCCTTGAGTCCACTGGGATGGTAGTCCATAAATAGCAAAGAGTTTCCATTAGTGTTCTTTATGTATTTTCCCCCTTACTTTAAAAAAAAAAAAATACAGAGGCAATCTTTGTGTTTCTAAATAAACATAAATGAAAACAACAAGATCCACCAGCCTGAAGGCAAAATGGCTGATGATAGCCTACGGCTGCATAAAACACACATTTATGAACACTAATTTGATGGGTAGTAATTTATTTTTTATTATTATGATTATTTTATTTTATTTTATTATACTATATATTTTATTATCTTTTAGCATGAAACACTCATAAGTTATCTGAATCCTGAATACTTAATCCTTGCCAAAGGAAGTATAATTTTCTTTGTAAAAATCTAAACTGCTGTTCATAGATGTGGTCCATTGTTTATTCCTGCTTCCAGTGCAGAAAGAAAGTTCTCATCTATGAAGGAATCAAGACTTTGCCAGCTCTCCTACTACAGTTGTGTTTCACAAGCTCCCCAGGAAAACTCGGCTGTCAGAAATGCTCCTCATTGCCTGCTGTCAGTCAAAGAGAGAGTGTCACAGTGGCTAGCAGCAGTCATCAGAAGCTCTTACAAAACAAAGACTGTGCTACTGGCTCCCAAATCATCCAGAGCAGCTGCAGGTGTATTCTTCTGCCCTTAAGCTATCCTAAAACAATATTTTGGAATTCTAAGGAGTCCCAGAGTGCTCCTGTATTCTGGCTTTCAGTTGCAGGACATCTGAAAGAGATATAGTGCTTTAATGTTAACCAATTACTTTATAATTTCTTGTAAGAAGCCAGGTTAAAGTAAAAGCAAATTAAAATTACTTACCACATCCAGTTACAAAGATTTTTAAACACACAGGTGGCATAAAAGAGGAGAAAATAATTTCCTCTTGTCCTGGTTTCAGCTGGGATAGGGTTAAATTTCTTCCTAGTGCTGTGTTTTGGATTTAGTATGAGGAGAATGTTGATAACACACTGATGTTTTCAGTTGTTGCTAAGTGCCCTCCTAGTCCAAGGACAGCTCCCATGCCTACTGACTGAGCTAGGTACACAAGATGGGAGGGAACATAATCAGGACAGCCAGCCCAGCTGGCTAATGGGGTATTCCATACCATGTGACGTCATGCTCAGTATATGAATGGTAGGTGTGCTCCAGGAAGTACCGATCGCTACTTGGTTATCAGTCAGCGCGAGTGGTGAGCAATTGCATTGTGTATCACTCATTTTGTATATTTTATGATTATCATTATTATTTTCCCTTTTCTGTTCTATTTCTGTCTTTATCTCAACCCACGAGTTTTTCTCACTCTTACCCTTCCGATTCTCTCCCTGTCCCGCTGGGGGTGGGGAGAGTGAGTGAGCGGCTGCGTGGTATTTGGCTGCCTGCCAGGTTAAACCACGACACCTCTGTTTACTCCAATATCAAATCCAAAACAACACTCTCTTCCCCTGTTTTATCCAGATGAGAAGCTGTAGATGTTCACCTGAGCAAGTTCTTTTGTACCTCTTCAATATCAGCTCTGTTATCACTAAAGAGAGCATCTGGCTGGGGAAGAATACCATTCTTTATACTTACAGCGTTGTATGGGATTTATTCTGGGTTTAGATTCTAATTAATTAGATTCTAATCTGCCCAGCCTTATTTTCTTTTCCAAGATTATTGATCCTTAGTTTATTTCAGGGGACAGTTTCAGCCCTGTAATCTTGGGCTACATACAGACAGTTTATCTGCTCTTATCTGACATGTAAACAAATCTTTTACTCTGGAAAGGAGTACAACTCTTCTTCCTCTGCTATTGTAATATGGCAATCCTGAGTAAAATCTTTTCATATACCAGTTTACATAACTGTGCAAATCAACAACAATACTTTCTCTGTTCACTGCTAATTAAGACCAGACAGAAGAGTGATTCACCACTCTGGAGCAATAACCTGTTTGAGATCTTTAACCCGTCACATCTTTAAAGACCAACAAAGTATAGAAAGCAAAGCTTGGCAAATTCAAATTACCCACTGAAATAATATCTGAGTTAGCTGAGCCCAAAGGGTGAAGCAGCAGATATCTCAAAACTTGCTTAAGAATTCCCTTTACCGGAGCTTTTACATATATTTTTATATTGACTATAAAATCAAATGAAGGCCTCCAAAGATTATGCAGATTCCATGAGTGAAAAAACACTACCATCTTATATGCAATAATAACATGCTTCCACGTGATGGATAATATCCTTCCCCATATCATGGGAAAAGCAGTACGTCAGGCAGATTCTGAAAGGAAATCAACTTCAATTCAATTCCAAAAGGAATCCTTCAACTTTCATTCTTCCTACTTCTCTCTTTCTCCCCACACTCAGTATGGGACAAGGAAGGTCATCACAATAATGGAAGGCAACAAATGTTGTGCCCCAGTTATTGAGATAAATTCTCTGACATCCAAAAATATATACCTTGTACCAATTTCTGGAAATGTTTTTCACCCTCTCGCTATTCTGTAAAAGCAACATCACATTCTTCCCTTGGATGCTTTGCTGAGAGCCTGACAGCATTGCATGCTCTAAGAGTTGGATTTGGTCTGCTTCAGCAGATGTTATGTGACAGAAGGAGACACTGCTATTTGCCTAAAGCCCTCTTTCTCATGTTAAGCCTGATATTGAACCTCTGATGTTTACATCGAATTTTACTCCATGCTGGCAGAAATGAAACACTCTATGTTGACTATCAAATGAAATTTTACTAAGAGGATTTTGGAAAAAAATAACTGAACTGGTGAAACTTCAATGAAAATTTAGCTTAGAAATGTATTAACACTTAATGAAAATTCCAACTTCCTTGCGCAAAGTTTAGCTGAGCTAATAATTGCCTAGTACATATGAAATGCATGATTAATTGTACTTTCCTCATCTAAAATGCATTACAATATACAGTAAAACTAAGCAAATCGACAGCTCCAAGATTATGCTTACTTTAATGTACCCTTCATCTTACATTTTAAATGAATCAGTAATAGGATCCATAAGTTCCGTCTAGGCCTACTTTTTTAATGTGACATAGATTTAAATGAGCAACACTTCTTAAGAAGAAATGTGGTCATGTGTAGATTACAGCATAAGACTTGTTAACCAGACTTTGAGAAAAATCATGCAAGCTAAAATTGGCACAGTGCACTCCAATGATTTTATTTTTGTTAACATCATTTTAGCCAGCACAATATATGCTTCAACCAAGTTAGGTTTTGCTGTCAATCAAAGGTCAAGATAAATTAATCTAGTGCAAGCACTAGAGGCTACAATATGCGGTTGCCTCTCCAAATGAGCTTGAGCTCAGCAGTTTGTTTTACAACAAAGCTGCAGGATTTCTTTTAACTTGGCTCATTTCCCATAGAAAGGAAATTTTGGCTATGCAACATCAGAATTTTCCACTCTGCTTTGCTGGAAAAGCAAAAATTCCAAGTGAGCTCGGTGAAAGCTGCTTTGAATATTTTACACTGAAACGATGTAATAACCCACACCTAGAGGTAATCGACACTCAGTAAAAAATTCTGCTCAGTAGGATTGGGTTGCTCCTTGGGCTCTTACTGATTCATTTTTTGAGCCACCTGATGAAGAGTGGAAATTCAGTGACACTGCAACAAGAGGTCATTTTCTGCCTTGAGAAGTTCCTCATTAAGTTTCAATTATTTTGCCAGTTTGTGCAACAGTCTTTCAGTCTTCCTTACATTCCTAACACATGTAGGTGGCTAATGTCTCTTCACATATGTTTCACAGCAGGTTCTGAACTATTAGAGCACTTAACAACTAAAAGTTCTTTTCCAGTAGAGCACATAAATGTGACCCCTGTTGGTTGACGTGCCTATAGTACCTGATAAGAATCACTGAATCAAGTACTGCATTGAAAGAGATGAACAGCAGAGGAAACTCTTCTTATCAAATCACATTACGAACTATAATAACAAAGCAAAAGTAAACACACTGCAGGAGCATTTCAATGAAACTATCTGTTTATTAGGACTGGCCAGAAAATCTACTTTTTTTGTTGTGCTGAGATTTTACGGTTTGATTTGGTTTGGCTTGGCTTGGCTTGGCTTGGCTTGGTTTGGTTTGGTTTGGTTTGGTTTGGTTTGGTTTGGTTTGGTTTGGTTTGGTTTTTTTAAACAGGGTAGAAAAACAAAACCAAAAAACCCTGCTCTGGTTTGTGTGCAAATTGGGTGGGGGGGATAAGGAAAGTAGCAGGATGGATGTGCCTCCTTCCTGGCTGGAACTTTTCTCTGGGGCATGGGAAAGTCACATTCAAGGCTCTGCCTGAGTCACTGCAGTGACTAGTTTTTCCATATCTCAGATAATTAGGCTAGCCACCAATCTAGGGAGTCCTAGGGGCTCTTTCCTTGTGACTTTGGTTTGAAAGATCGGTCTGTTCATGTCAGACACCATCATAACAATTATTTTTCAAAAATGTGCAGGTGAAAATTTCCTGACTAATTCAACTACTTGTGTTAAACTTGAGCCTCGGTGTTTGCTGTATATCTGATATGTATGTGAAATCTTTGCCTGCACATATGCCCATCTATCCTTTCATGAATTTACATATCTTCCCACATAAAAAATTACCATCACATTACTCCACATTTTACAGAAGTTTTAGTTCTGATCTTCTGTCCTTTATAGAACAATGATCTGTTGATTGCAAAAGCATGGGCAGATTTACCACAGGGCTTTGGGAGCTTTAAGAGGTTTTCATGTCATATGCTTAAGTAACACATTAAAGCCATCCTCAAAGTAATAAAGTAAAAAAAAAAATGTGAGATCTTAATGCCATCACTTAAGGGGCATAAATAAAAGGACACAGAACACAATATAATGAAGTCAGGAAAAGTTATGCAGAGAAACCATATTAAAACAAAACAAACGAAGAAACAAACAAAATAATAACAAAAGCACAACCAACCAACTAAAAAACCAAAGAAGTTTTCCCGTAAAATTCAGGGTAATAGGGATGTACCCTTCAAATAGCTGTAACAATTCTCAGTATCAGGGGAGCAGTACGGTACCTTGAGAATGCTGCACTGTTCTCTGGCTGTTCAGTATCACATAATGATTCGGCAATGCAAATCAATTACTTAACAAGCTTGCCTCTCCTAGTTTCCCTAAAACTTTTGTACCTGAATAAGCATTACAAAAATCCTACTATGTAAGTTCTGGAGAGTAGCAAAAGCAAGCACTGTATTTCTTTACACTATATTTGTAAACTGAAGAACACAACCAACTCCTTCATGTATCTCAGATGGAGTTTCTTCTGCTAATCTGTGAGCAAACAGGTATGTTCATACAAAATTACCAATGGATCCCTTTTCTTTTTATTAATGCTCAATTAAAATCTGGAATTAGATATAAAATTCTGGATAGAGTTTGACCTTAACCTAAAAAAAACCCAGCATTTTTTTCTGTATAAACATCTTTTAATTATCTCATATAAATGCAAAACATATTTCCTTAGATACACTAATAGTAGAATAACATTTGAAACTATTAGCATATTTTAACCTGAATTTAGAAGAATAAGAATCTCATGCTGTGCTAACATTTTTCAACCTCATAACACTATGCTAAACAGCATGTTCCTCTCAGAAAGATGCTGATCCCCGAACACAAATATCTGTTAAAAAAGGGGGGGGGGGGGAGGCGGGAAGGGGCAGGCGGCTTGATGCAAACACATTGCAGTAAATTTATATCACAAATAGACTAAAAAAAAAAAGCTAATGTTTAAAGGCACATATATTTTTGGGACCTGGTCAACTGGTCTAACATCTTCCATATATTGCATAATGCAAGACTAAATGAGAAAGGCAAACAAACTTTTCAACTGAAGGTCTCTCTTCAAGGCTTTTATAAAAGCTGTTGCTATTATTAAAAACAAACTCACTGAAAAGAGCATATAATGTATTAATCAAAACCATTAATTACTATTAGATTTAGGAAAGGCCTGTTTTATAACCCCATATTACAGTGATTCAAGGGAGAATTAGTCTACAAGAAAACCAGACTCTCAGGGCTTAATATTTCTCTTATTTTCAGAAAATCTTACATGAGCAGCTGAGCATTAGAACAGAATATTGGCTGGTTTTCTCTAGTACAACTTCTGTTATGTTACCTACAGAAAGAATTTGTATCTGAATCCATTGTTTGTTTCTTCGTTTCTCAAAAGCTAGAAAACCAGGTTTTGTCTATGGAAGCAAAATATTTATAAAAGAACATGAAAAGGCTGGAAAACAAAATCCAGGAGATCACAGGCAAGAATAAAAGACAGGATACCAACTTTGAAGCCAAGGATCTTTTACACTGTCACTAAAGACATAGTTTCAAACACTCCACTGTACAAAAAACCACATGGAAAAAACTGCATTTCTGAGGTTGTTACCTCTCATATTTCACCCCAAACTTGTGGTGCCCTAAAAGTTAGACTCATGAAACAAGTTAGTGATTTTTCATTACTTATTCTATACTCTAGTCCTTTGGCTCAGTTTGCTACTTGATTTTGATGTAATCTTGGTAAAAGGGAACTTTTCTCATTAATTCATATATGAAAACAGAGCTGGAAATCAAAAGAAAAAGCAAAGCACGGAAGCACAAAGGAAGCAAATGAGGCTGCAGTGTCACAAGAAGGTAATGACAGAACCACCATAACACTGGCAGTGTGACAAATACAAAAAAAGATATGAAGCCAAACATTTAAGAATAGTGAAATAAAGAAATTCTAATTAGAGATTAGAGACGGAACAGGGATGACAACGACACCAAAGCAAAACCCAAAACCAATAGAAGCTTTCTCAAAAAACAAAAGAACAAAAAACAAACCAACAAAATAATGAAAAATCTGTTCAACCCCTGGAAACTGATGATTTCTGTCAGATTGCTGTGCTCCCTGTTGCTTTTACTTCCATTCATTCTGCACATACCATCTTGAGAAATAAGTTTGCTCTTGAAATTTTACGTAATTAGTGTCTTTCCCTTCCGCAAAACACTGAAATTGAACGAAAGCAGAGTTTTTGTGTAACCCATCTTAGAAAGCTAGACTCATCTACAAATCTTTCTTTCCTTTTCTGAAATGATTTCTGTGTTCATTATTCCCAATTTACTAAAGAATTAAAGATTTTTTATTTCTGATATTGAGCAAAATATTGTTAAAATTCACATCATCTTTGGTCTCTGAAGAATTTCTTCCTAGAGCGCTTCTTGATTTTCATTTAGAGAACCAGTAGAAACCAAAGGCTTCATTATTAATTCACATCTAGATCAAAGAAATATTTTCTCCACTAATTCAAAATGTTATCCTTTTTTTTTCACATTTGGTTCAACTTTGTCTATGTTCAATATTAAAAGTATAAACTGAATATAGTAAGGTTACAAAATGTCTGAAAAACATTATTTCCTATTCCTCCTAGAGATAGTGTGTCTATCACTGCTATTGAGTCTCAGGAGTGACTTTCAAAGAGTTAAAAATAGTGTCTATTGTTGGTTTAGGGTTTCTTTGTTTGTTTGTTTGTTTGTTTTACTTTTTTTCAGTATTCAGTCTGGATACATTGATCCTTGGAGGGCCACAGGGTATAACTTCTATTACTCAACATTTCTCATTTCTTTTTATTAGGCTGCCATGAAGCTTTTAAAATTCCATTGGCTAGTCTTAGTTTCAACTTTTCTCATTTACATACACTTTAAACAGATGATGAAAATCTATTCTTATTCTACCAGTATTATTGCAATCTATGTACATTTAATACAAGAAAACTGAGGGTTTTTTTCAATGATAATAACAGGTTAAGGTAACACAGGTAGCAGATCCTGGTTTTCTAACTGACTTTTTCTCATACAAGTTTAGAAGAAGTCTCTTTATTCATTTTTGTCTTTTAGTGAACAGCTGTCAGAGGAGTCAGAATATCCCAGAAAACTGTATCCTGCAAGCAAAACACAGAATATGACATGGGCTGGGTGAAAGAGGGAAAAATATTATGTGGAAACATGGTGCTAGCAGCATATTGGCTAGGTTTTTAATTATTTGCATGTAAGTAGAAATTCATGACTCATCTTCAAACAAAAAATAATTTATGTGTTAATATGCACAACCACATAACTGAATTTTACTCAAAGCATTGAATATATTGTTTTTAAAAAAATCATTGTGAAAAGAAAAAATAATAAATCTTAAAATATGAGACAAGAGTTGTTTAAAAGTTTAGTGATCATTAAAATTCAAATGCACAATGCAGTGAAGTACATTTATTGTTTTTTTCACTTTACCAGTTGGTGCATATTTTATCTAAACCACTACTAATGTGTACATCATTTTGAAGTGATTGTTCTAAAGCACTCAGTATTTTTTGCTGTAGAATGAAAGCACTAGATTCTTCATAAAGCTTCAACATAAAGCTCTCCCAGAAAACTCATTTTGATCACAGATGGTGTTATTTTTTCAAAACAATGCAAAATGTATATACACTAATACAAGAATAATATTGGAACTATGTAGCATAATTTATCATGAATTAAGATGAATATACTTCCCACCTAGAATGTTGCCACCAGTTATCATGATAAGTAGGTGAAAATAACTGGAGTGGGATAAAGGCTGCTATGAATATTCATTGAGTGCTATTTAGAGTACTGTTAGAATAGTTGTTATTTTTTTGTGTGCTTATTTTCTTAGCAAGTTTGTATCACCTTAATCATATTACTTAAAATGTTTTTCTCCTGTTTAGAAGACACCAGTGAAAGGTTATTTACCTGTTCCATCTGTTACTAAAAAGAAAGACATTGTTTATGGCTTTATTTTTTTTTCCCTGATTTGAATTATTACGATGCAACAGTCAAGTGAATAATGTGATAGGAACATCAGAATGGGATGATGATGTTGTAAATGTGTATTTAAGTGATAGATAAGCAGCTTGAAGAAATTGGAGGTTCAATCTTCTTACTGACATCTTAATGTCATTTTGGAGATTTGACTCCTTTTGCTGCAGGTATCTGAGGTTTGCTGTGGTTTAAAGGTCACGATCATTGAAAGCAATCCTTAGAACTCTAGTCATTAATTGTATTCCTTCTAACATAGAAAAATCTAAAATAAAACACAGCCACCCAACAATACTATTATTACTTCATTTCCAATTTATTCTATATATCTTTCTGTGGAAATCTTTCTAACTCTCAGACTAGGTGTATTTCTTAAGACTTCAGAAATTCTTATTTTCTTGTTGAGCTTATTTCTCAAATTAAATTCTTTTTTGATGATCTAAAGATTATTTTGTAATCTTTTGTTTACAGTGTAAATGACAATTATGACTAAGCTCAACAAAAGCCTTTGAATTTAGCATGTGTTCATTAGTTAGGCAAGAAAAGCCACTCCGGAATTGCTGAGGGACCTAAGATCAGGAATTTAATTAATATTAAGAATCTTTAATTAAGTTTGATAATTTTGATCTGCTAACCAAGGTACTGTTTGCCCCTTTTCCTTTAATGCATAGGTTAAACACTGCAGTTTTAGAAAAAGAGGTTTAAATTACAATAGCATTTCCATATTCAAGTAGGGGGTTGGGGGGGAAAGAAAACTAAAACAACCAGGAAAAAGAAAAAAAACAACTTCTAGACTATCTTAAACACAATACCGAAGAAACTGTACTGAAGTGGAAGGTTTCTTCTCCTTGATGCTGCTATGCACTTCTGTTTGCTTTTCTGTTCTTAGTCATTTGTTTGCTTACAGAGATGAACAGAATGATTTGCAGTAAGTGCTGTTAAGCTGAGGAATGGAAATGGCATGTTGTTAGTTTGCTTAGTTCAGATCTTTTTTTTACATTTTTTTTTCTGGTTATTGTTCTTAGGAAAAGTTTGGCAAAATTAAAACAAAACAAAACAAAACAAAACAAACCCCACACCTAATACAATTTTTTCACTGCCTGATCATCTCAATTGAACTGTTCTTTAGATAGTATTTTAGCTAATAATTTCTTAATATTTCTCTTATTTCTGTTATGTTAGCTCATGAATGCACAATTTCATAATACATATGCAGGACGTATGCCAGAAAGCAGTGATTTTTGTATTCATTTTAATTATTGTACAGACTAGATTTTTAGCTAGCCTGGATGTTTAGAAAACATTCAAAAGTTTAAATATTAATTCTTTGCTCTTTAGAGACCATTGTCTCAGCTAGCCTTTGCTTTCTATCATAGTTCAACAGGTATAAAAAACCCATTTCTGAAAGATCTAAAACCTAAAGCTCTCATGGATTTGCAATGTTTCATTTCATAATTCATCAACCCAAGGAGGTAATGTATTTGATCTTCCTTACATTATGTTTTCTGTAGGAATTGTCTTTTGAGTCCCATTTTCCTTCTACTGGTCAGGATATTTAAGAACTGCAGCTCCCAGAATCCACATCATGGAAAGAGATGTACAGAACAGGAACAATTCGCGTGAGAAGGATGTCCTGTCTGGGTAAATGGATTAATCAGCTCTTAATTATGGAGAAATGCTAACTGAATACTGCACAGATTTTAAATGAAGTGTTTCAGGATAGTTCATTAAGCCAAGAGGAATCTTTTAAACTGTTTGTACTGACAAATGTTAGAGTATTGGAATGTCCAGAGAGGCTGAAATTCTAAAATGCATGTACCTCCACTCACTCTAGAAACTTTTGAGGTGTACAGTCTTATCCAAGAGCAAAAGGCACAAATGAACTTGTCTACATTCTCTCAAAAATGTCAAGTAATCCCTGCTACAATATATTTCTCTCCAAAACAATTTTTTTTTTCAAATTTCATATGAAGTTTCCTTTGATGCTGTTCACAATTTATTGTGACTATAAAGTCTTCAAGAAATGGTTTAAGATTTTTTCTATTTTCCTGTCCATGCAAAGGAATGCTACACCTGCTCACAATTTACTACTTTTGGTTTTTACTCTTTTTAAGAAGTAGGTTATGACTAAACATTCTTGTCCTAGATTACCATTTTACATGACGTTGGAATAATGTTTATTCATGCCTGCCTGTAGGATTAGGTGTTTATAATAAAAGCAGTAACGTTGTTATTTGGACTTCAAATGCTGCAATTGAGACTAAGTAAATATACTTAGTAACTGTATTATAAGTGCTGCACAAAGACATTTTTGCAGCTGTTTTATAAAGTGGTTGCTGTTCTTAAAAAGTTTGTCATTTGAACCTTTCTCTGGAGATAAATGCATAGCACAGCTCCCATGCACAAGTATCTTACGAGAACATCAAATCTATTCTGCATGCTCTTTACTGACTTGCAGAAATATGATGTGGTTGACCTTGGCTGGCCACCAGGCACGAACCAAGTCGCTCTCTCACTCCCCCTTGTCAGCAAGACAGGACGAGAAAATATGGTGAAAAGCTCGTAGGTCAAGGTAAGGACAAGGAGATCACTCACTGGTAACCATCATGGGCAAAACAGACTCAAACTGGAGAAGATTAATTTAATTTATTGCTAATTAATAACAAAGTAGGAGGGTGAGAAATAAAAACAAAACTAAAAATACCTTTCCCCCAACTCCCCTTCTTCTCAGGCTCAACTTCACTCCTGGTTCTTCTACCTATTCCCCATCCTGAGAGGCACAGGGAGATGGAGAATGGGACTTGTCGTCAGTTCATAACAGCTCCTGTCTGCCACTTGTTTCTCCTCACTTTCTTCCCCTGCTCCAGCATGGGGTCCCTCCGATGGGATACCATCCTTCAAAAATTATTCCAATGTGGATTCTTTCCATGGGGTGGAGTCCTTCAGGAACAGACTGCTCCAGCATGGGTCCCCCATGGGCCACAGTTCCTGCCAGGAGCCTGCTCTGGTGTGGGGTGTCCATGGGCTGCAGTGTGGATATCTGCTCCAACATGGTCCTTCATGGGCTGCAGGGATACAACCTGCATCACCATGGTCTTCTCCACGGGCTGCAGGAGAATCTCTGCTCTGGAGCCTGGAGCACCTCCTCCCCCTCCTACTTCACCAACCTTGATGTCTGCAGAGCTGTTTCTTTCACATTTTCCTCACCCTTCTCTCTCAGCTGCTGCACTGTCTTTTTTTACCCTTTCTTAAATATGTTATCACAGAGGTGCCACCAGCATTGCTGACTAGCTCAGCTTTGGGCAGCAGCAGGTCCATTTTGAAGCCAGCTGAAACTGGCTCCTTCTGACATGAGAGCAGCTCCTGGTGTCTTCTAACAGAAGCCACCTCTGCAAATCCAATGCTACCAAAACCTTGCCACACAAACCTAAAACATATAATTAACTCAAAGTCTGTGCTCTCACTTCAAAGTGTTTAATTTTTCCTCCCCCATTTTATAAAGGCCTAAACCTTAGATGACAACTCCACACCTCAGGCATAAAGCAATACCCTTACCCTAAGGGTCACCCTTGGGTTACCCTTGCGAGAAAGAGAACTTTGAAAACCAGTTTGGAGCTGATTGCAACTTCTCAAGAGCTAAGGACAAACACAGACCCTATCTCATTTTCTCTTTGTGCAAAGAAGTGTGTTTAGTGTCTCATTCTCAAATGTAAATTCTTATGTGATATACATACACACTTCAGAGTGCAAATGAAAATATTACAGTATAAATACAGTTATTGTATAGACACGAGGGATGAAGCAGAGAACAAACCATGAATGATAGTCACACTTTCTTTAGTTGCATTTTATTTATAAATAATGTACTCATATTTTACCACTGGAAAATGTTTAGATTCTATAGTGACTCAGAGTAGAGACATACATTGCTGTCCATCATGTTTCTAGTCTGCAAAATTTTGGATATTTATTGATAGACTCAAGGGAAGATATTTTGTGACATCTGAGGTTCTCCCTAAGCCTATCACTGCCTCCTGTTCCCCTTCTTTCTTCTACAATGGCAGTATAAGCAGCAGTAGCTGGCAAACTGGAAATGTATTTGAGCCCAGATGTGCTTCCTGTATATGAGCACCACTCTGATTCTTCCCTACCCCAGGGTCCATTTTTCTCTCTTTTTTTTTTATTTCTGAAGAGACTTTAGCGTCTTGCAAGTTCTAAATCAAACCTTATTTCTGGCCACACTAACAAAATTTCTTTGCATTTTATCCAATCTCAGTTTGGCCTCACAATCAGCCAGCTGGTTTCTGCTGACTCCAAAGGTGCCCAGCCTTTCCCATGCATATGCTCCTAAACATGACAAAATACTTTAAATGTCAAAATAACATCAATGACCTCTCAATTTTTTATATAAAGTATTTGTGTTAACATTTCCTTACCAAATATGGGAAAACACGTTATCCTCCTGAAGTGTAGTAAGAAACAGACCAATAATGTCTTCAATTAATATGCAAGTTTGCAAACCGTACTCAAGCTATAAACAAGTTTTAAAACAGTATTTTAAATCTGAAAGATTTCTGTATGGAAAATGAAATGTTTTTATTAGGGAAATTTTAAATGAAATTTAACACTTCTACATTTCTCACAGTCTTTGTAAATTACTTTTCTCCATAGTGAAAAAAAAAAAAAAATTGGTGAAATATTTACATTTTTTAACAGAAAATCAGTGGATGAAGAAATTTAATTTCATCTCTCTTAATTCTGAAACCAATCCAAAGAAAAAAATTACTGAGAAGGGGATCCAATAGGAAAACAATTAAGAATATAGTGTATATACTCAGTTCTCTGGTTCTATTGCAATTATCTGAAGTACTCTGAAGATTTACAATAAAATCCTGGAATCATCTTAGCATGTAAAAATGATGGTGATATGCCAAAAAAGGATAAACAAGTAATAGTTTCTGAAGTATTTGGTGGTAGAGTGGGACTTAATAACATCAATGAGAAAGACTGAAATATTCTGACAGACACTAATCTTATAAATAAATAGTCTCACATCCTTCCTGTCCAGGCTGATTATGGGATTCACAGTATTATTAGCTCAAAGAAAATTTTATGTTGACAGACTCTCCAATGTTACACAAAAAAGACTGTAAAAATACATGTCTACATTCCCATTGCATGCTAAAATTAATGAAAAACAATAAAAATACGAAATAAGAAAATAAGAAATAAGAAACCTTTCTCAACAGGTACTTACTTCTAAAAAAGCAAACTCTCCAATTTACTACAGCTATGTTTTAATCCAGCATATAAGGATAAATAATAAACAACTAGATGGCATCCTGACAAACACAAGAAGACTCTTTTGAGAATGTGAAATCACGGAGATCTGGGTGTTAACCAGTAAAAAATCTGTTAAACCAGCAAAAACTCTGTTAAACGAGCAAACAGGCAGAGAAGTAGAACCATGTATTTTGTCCATCCCTGTAAAACTTTTCCAGATTCACATACCTGCATTTGAGGTGACTAAATGCATATATTCTTCTTCTCTCGCTCAGGGTGACATTTCTTCATCAGCAAATTTTCCTCTCTGTGGAAATCCTAATTTTGAAATTTTCCATTTGTTTGTGTAGAATCTTTCCACATATTGTGATATATTCATACATACAGTTAGTCAATCCATTATGATGAAAAAGAACCATTTACATCATTCCCTTCAACACTAAAAAAATAGAATTGGTTGTATAGATTTTTAACTTTCATAGCAATATTTTTACAGTTTGGGGTCATCTCTGTTCTTCAGAGCCTGTCTGTGTTCTTTAAACCACATAACTAGCAGGCCTCACAGCAATTCCTTCACAACAATTTTAATTTAATTTAGAGATATAACATCAATGTACAGATAAAGAATTCCTGTAACTGCAATATCATGTACTACAACTCCTCATCTAAGCAGGGTCTAAAGTTTTATTAGCTTCCATCCTCATCCTGAAATTCTTATGGCAAATTGCCTGCTGTTAAAGATTTGGTTATATTGCTTTGGCTTACAAATTAAATGTTCTGTCTGATCTTTGGCACAACAGATACCTCTGACACCTTTGTTCATTATCTGTTGAGAATGTTTTTTAATCAACATTCTTATTTCAAAATGGAGACACATTTTCTGTGGCTCTGGTCTCCTAGCAACACAGTTTATTGTCACTGACTTTTGTCATTTCAAGAGATCTGTGTTCAGAATGGTTTTCATGGCTGTTAATTCTCTGTACAGCTTCATAGACTTAATACTTTGATATCCTATATCTGAGCTGATTTATTTTACTGTAACCACAACATATCAAGCACCAGAATAACTTCAAATGACCAGCACGTAAACTTCATAGCAAACCAAATTCTAAGAGGAGAAGAAGTAGTTTACTTTTTATAAAAGCTACACTTAAAGTATGTGTTCTGAACACTGATTCATTTGTGCTCTAAAATTTATCCTATTGGATAAAAAGGATTGGAAAATCATGTGAAAGGGCAAATATGCCCAGCTCTCCTCTATTTTCAGAAATAAACATCTCAAAATATTTTGCAGTTTAGAATTTTTTAGTAAAAGCTACATTTCTGGATCTGTTCTCGCATGAAAAAAGTGGCACCTTTTATTAGTTGGGGATGGGATTAGAATAAGATATTATCAGAAATGGTTTGGTTGTTTTTTTTTCCCCTGCAATTAAAACTACTAGTTTGTATAATTGCTGTAGTCATCAAACATGGATTTAACACAGATGTGAATCTTAATTGAATCTGAGCCTTCACCTCCAGTATGTATATTTCTTAACAATTTTTCCAAAGTGTGGATTAAAAAAAGATTTGATAGGAAAAACATACTGTGGTGGTGCATTCATATCCCCCCTTTCATCCCTGGGCCACTTGTTGATCTGGGCCACCTGTTGATCTCTTTAAGCGGCCTCTAAACCGCTCATTCGTGACACATACTATACTATTTTTAACTTGTTAATGAATTAGTAGAATTATTTTGCAAATGCAAATTATTTCTCTTTATTTAAAAGAGACAAGCATAGGTTATAGAATTTTCTAGCACTCCACAACTAGGACTTCTATGAACTAAATGAACTAAGCACTCATTTAAATGAAGAAAGTATGTAGGAATTAAAGCAAAAAAATAGTACTGTTAATATGAATAAGCAACTGAACAGTCTTTCTATAAGGACAGCATGAACAGATGACTTTGGAAAGGCTGGACAGTAACTCACAATGATGTTATGCTTCAGATATGGTTGTAAATTGTGTTTCTTTTTCATTCTGAAGTATATCATAAAAGAAATGCAGAAGGCTTTGGAGCCAGTGTAGATAGAAAATATTTAAAGGGAGGATCTATGAAACATTTGGTTGCAACTTTCCCAAAAATAGGACATACCCTTTTCATATCATAGCCAAGGCAGCACACTAGCATTAGGACATCAAACTGGCCAGGAGATAAGAGTCTAGAAGGATGTTAAGGAGTGAAAGTTAGTCCATACAGTAAAAAGAGAGAAAAAAAATGTAAAATGAAAATAGTGAAGTTCAGAGCAATTCAAAGGAATTCAGAGGGCAAGCAAGAAAAAGTTAATCTGAAGTACACTCTATGTCCTTCACTATATGAAAGCAACAAATTGTGTTGAAACTATCTAAAAGACCAGAATAATAAATGGGAAAAAAAAAAAACCAAACAAAGTGCCTGTAAATTATGTAACATATAATTTACGGTAACACTCTATCACCTGAGACAAATGTAGCACAATTCAAAGTAAATAGACCTTTTTGACTTCTTTGCAGTTGGTGGGTACAAAGCAGAGGGTTCTCTATTCAAGTCAGTGCTGTAGTGATGCACCGGGCAGGAAAACAGTAGGGACAGCTGTCTGGGGATAAATAACAATGTCCACCTTAGTATCTGGCCATCAATGGAGATCAGAAATAAAACCTATCAGAAAATGTTAAATTACACAATTGCTACGTTTACAAAAGTCTTTATCACTCTGCCGCAAGGCAAAAAATATAAATGTTCATATCAAGAGTTACTGGTTATCTAACCAAAGTAAAATGAAAAAAAAAAAATAAAAAAAGGAAAAGAAGTTTACGGAAATCACATTTCAAAGACAATTATCAGTATAAATGAAATTTTAATTAAATTAAAAAAAAAAAAGACATTATTTGTTTTGGCAAAGTTTTTTTGTCATCAAATTCCCTCCCAGCCCCCAAAAGCAAGCAAAATTTACTAGCTTGGGATGTGGATTCAGGAGTCTGTTTTCCTGGGTTTGATGTGATATGGGAGAAAAGCAAGCACGCGAGATACCTGAAATCTGTCTTTTGCTATCCTGAGTTAATGTCAGGTCTCTAGCATGAAAACACATCCATTCTCTGAGACAGAATTTTTGGGGCAAGTTTATCTTTTCCAATAGGATTGTGAAAGATTTTTTTCCCCTCTTTTCACACTTGTCTGGAACAAATACTTATTTCAATATCTTGTATGTTTCCACGAATCAGAACTGTTGACTTTAGTGAGTCAACAAACTTCAAATGGTTTAATGTCAAATCAGAATTTATGCAAGTAATGGTATAATGTCAACAAGTGGGAGCAACAAGCTGCAACAGTGAGAAATAAAAGCCTATGGATGTATCAGGGAAACTAATAACTTTAGTAAGTCCAGATTTGCTATTGATTTTATGAAAGTGGTAACCTATTTATTAGTGAATGCCATTGCTCCTTACCCCATTTAGTCTGGTGTACTAGTTTTTGCTGGGGTGAAGTTAAATTTTTTCATAGTAGCTTGTATGATGCTATCTTTTGGATTTGTGATGAGAACAGTGTTGTAACACATTGATGGTTTAGGCATTGCTGAACAGTGCTTACACAGCGTTAAGGCCTTTTCTGCTTCTCAGACTGCCCCACCAGCAAGTAGGGTGGGTATACACAAGAAGGAGGGAGAGGACACAACTGGGACGAATGAACGCAACTGACCAAAGGGATACCCCATACCATATGGCATCATGCTCAGTGATAAAAGCTGGGGGAAAGAATGAGGAAGTGGGAAGTTCAGAGTTATGGTGCTTGTCTGCCCAAGTAATTGTTAGGTGTGGTGGAGCCCTTCTTTTCTGGAGATGGCTGAACACCTGATCGGAAGGAGTGTATTAATTACTTATTTTGCTTTGCTTGCTTGTGCAGCTTTTGGCTTACTTATTAAACTGTCTTTATCTCAACCCACGAGTTTTCTCACTTTTACCCTTCTGACCCTCTCCTCCATCTCACTGCAGGGGAGTGAGCAGTTGACTTTGTGGGGCTTAGCTGTCTACCAGCGTTAAACCATAACACCTGGTGTCCCATCCTCTTCTGATTAATTGATTTTTACCCTCTTTAAGTCTATTGAAAATCTTTCTGTGCTATGGAATTGGATCTGAATGAAGAGGCAGCCAATTTTAGCCTAGAGGGTAGATCAAATTGAGTCCACTGAAATCACAAAAGGGTTTTACCATTGATTTTGAGGGAGAGCTGGAATGTCACCCTCTTCAACTAATGGCTTATCACTGCCTTTTCCTTCTAATGACTCAGTTAAAAACAGCAAAAAAGCTGTTTAGATAATATTCTCCTAGAATTCCATTTTCTTTGGAGTACATTCCTTTTTTTCATAAGCCATAACCAAGATTTGTTGATACTGATACCAAGTTGTAAAAAGTATCTTTCTAAAGAGTCTATTGATTTCTCTATGTGTGGTTGCTTTCTGTTTTTTTTTTTTCCTTTTCATTATAACTGTGCAGTGTAATCATCCTCCCCAATATTTAAAATCTCAAATGCAACTAGCTATTGTTTTAGAAAGCTAAATAATCAGCAATATATTTGCCATGTATAAAATACATGTTTTTAAATCATTTTTTCCTGAAATTATTTGTGACAGCTGAGAACAGAAGATGTAGCAGCTCAGGGAAAAAAAATGCAGTCAAAACTTAAGATGCCTAAGGATTACTCAAAGCTTGAAAGGTCTTCCCTCTTTATTATTCCATAATTTAACTTAGAAGCTGAATAAATGTTGGCCTAATTTTTGTATTTAAACAGTATATAAAGTGTAGGTTATTTTTATGTCACATAGCAGTGCATATTTTGTTCAAAAAAGTATTTGCGCACACTTCACAACTTTTCTATAAACCTATTCCCATGTACCAGTCATGATGGTTATTCATAGCAAAGCACTGAAGTACCTTCATTTGAGTAAACCTGTAAGCAATTCCACTAAAAATCATGAGATGACTCACACACTTAAAATAAAGCATTTGTTCTTTCCTGAATTGGAAATCTAATGTTCAAAGGGCTGATGAAATGTGTCAGGGTTAATAGTTCATGTTATTTAAATGTATGTAAGAAATTCACTATAGTGTATGTGGTTAGACTGTGAAGTTCTATTTAAAGCACATTGTGATAAAACACAATCACTTTGCCCACAAAATGTTTTCTGTTTCTTGCTTTGCTTTTCTTCACTATTATACAGCAATGAGTCTCACCCATCATGCTTTTATTATATGCTAATTGCAATCAAGCTTCTAGGAGCTGTGTGAAGACGACAGTGTATTTGCATTAAAAAAAGATTTTGTGATAAATTGCTTTTGAATATTGTACATTCCCATATGACACAGCTACTCTTACTAACTGTTAAAACAGCAGTGTGAACACTTTCTAGTTACATTGAAGAAAAAAATTAAACAGTATAACAATTTAATGCAAAATACCTTGGAAGATTTTTTTTTAATCACATTTTTAAAATTCGATCACTAGTATGCACATAAGCAGATGATCAAGAAGTAAAAGTAACATAACAAGATTTTTATTTTTTCTTAATCAATATGTTTAGCATTTTCTGCTCAGTGACCCTTAAATGGAGTGATGCATCATTGTGAAATGCCATTATAAGTTATGGATTTCAGACTGTCATCTTTATAAATCTGTTATTGACAAAAGAAAGTTTGGCAAGGATGAACTAAAAAGATATCTCAGAAACAAGAAAAATTACTTGCAGGCAAATGCTTCTAAGAGAGAGAAAGTGGTCAGAGTCAGTGTGGTGAGGCAATTTCCAGTGTAACAGAGAAAGGAAAATATGTTTATCTTAAAGGGTAGTTGTCAGCTGTCAAATTCTTTTTGTCTAAAATTCATTTTAAATACTACGCATTCTAAAATGTCATTTGATTTAGCACATGAGAAGCTTTAAAAAAACAATAACATTAGCTTTCACAATCACAGCTGGGGGCATTAAGTCTAACAAATTTTTATGCTTTCAAAATGTACATATAAATAAACATGAAGTGAAAGTTATTAGAAGCAGCATTTTATTTTCAGTAGTGGCCATAACAATTGGAATAGTAGAGGGCAGTGAGGTTTCCTTCTTGTGGTGGTTTCTGTGATTAACCCAACAGAATCATTGTAGAAATCAGTTCTTTCCTTTTCACTTTTTTTTTGTTTGCTTGTTTCCTGACATTTCTGCCTGGTTACTGCTGAGAACATGTCTGCTTCTTAATCAGATAGGAGGAGAAAAGGTATTTTTTTTTTTGGCAAATTCCCTTGACATTATCTAGATTACTCAATTGATGTGGTTTATATAAAAAGACATTCATTTGCCTTGGCTAGTTGGACAAGCAAGTAAACCTTATTTCCTCTAAAAGCAAGGAACATAGGCAAAATCCCTGACAGTTCTTAGGATTTGGTGGCAAGGCTCATTTAATCAAGGCACAGCTCTCAGATTAATGTGGGGAAAAAAAAGAAAGAGTTTTGTGCCTATCATGCTTGCAGAAACACCTGGAAGTCATAAACTCTAAAAAAGGATTGTGAATACATAGTTGTTATACACAGACAGCTAATTTAAAACCTACATTTTTGATTTTTTTTTTTTTTTCCTATTGTGATTGAGGTTTGAATTTTGTCTGGTTTAGGTGGAGAATCTTTCAGCCACTGTTACTGTAAGACAGCTCTTTTTAGTCCCTTTTTCCATCTCCAACAGTTATCACAGGGAAAAACTGCTCAGTACATGTAGTTTGAACCAAATCAGGATCAGAGTGGTTTACTGATTTATTAATGACATGTAATTAAGCGGCAATTACTGAATTATACATTCAGGATCAGAAGTATAGCAGATATACCACAATACTAGACTCTTACAAAACTTAATGTCCATCTAGAAATTTCTACACACCTTTTTGTAACTAATCCTAATATGGTCTAATCATGCACTTGTGTTTGCGCACACACAGTTACTTGAACGCAGGGGGCCCTCTCCGCGCCCAAATGCACCTCTCCCCACCACCAAACCACCCGTTCCTGGCAGCATCATGCCAAGTGTGGCTACAGGTATTGTCACTCCAATATTTACCTCTGCTGTAACAAATTTTCCTGCTTCTTTATGCTTCTTTGCAAGCAAAGTCCCTCTTTGTAAATCCTCACTTACTGTTTACTCTGGCCGATGGTCATCTTACTCTCTAATATGATCAGTTGGGAGCAAACCTTCTCTCAGGCAGTTTTGGGCATTTGATCCATGCTTGTTTTGTACACTTACAGTCCTACTGCCAGAAGTGGACTAGATGAGCATACTGAAAACAATGACTAAACACTGCTCAAGTTTTAAAGTATGAAATGAAAAATAGAGTAAAAATTTATTTTTTATTTCAGAAGGGCATTTTTAATTTTTGAAGCAGTTAACATGAAAATTAACATCAACCATTTTTCTGCTTTTCTACAATGTCTTTACCTGCATTGGACTGTAAAGTAGTTTTTAGACATAACTTGACAAACAGGTGAATTTGAAACGATCATACCTAACTACTAAATATTAACATTTTTAAAGGGATAAAAGACATATCTTTGGAGAAAGAGCCTTTTATGAACCTGAAGTAGTGACAAAATAGCACAATGACTTTATGTCTGGTCCATTTTAGCAGAATGATTGCATAAAATGATCTGGGCGATGAAACTGCATATGCACAATTATAGCAGTGATAGATATATTCACTCTTTAATGTTGACATTTTAACTATAAATCAAAAAAAAATCCAGCAGTCATTTATAATCTGCAGATCTTCTAAAGCAAACAATATAGAACTTGTTTTAATTGTTTGCATCTTGTCTTTAAAAACATATGACCTGAAAACTGACATTTTAATCAATAAAATACACAGAAAGCATTTAATGTTTATGTACTTGGAATAATGAAATACTGCTTCTTAAAGACATAGCAGTATAATACGGATTTATTTTTTATAAAATTTTCAAACAATTTGCTCAAAAGAAATTTCTGCATATAGAAGAGGGCATATTTGAAAATATTTTCTATATAGAAATGGGGAGACAAGCAAAAAAGACTACTTTATCTGGAAGAGTTGGCTCATGACTAAAAATTTTGTCTCAACAAAATTGACTGAAACGAGACTAGTTTGTGTTTACAAGACAATATGAAATGTGTATAGCCTTAATGGAAGTTTGATTATTATATACAGATGGATCAAAATATAGCTTAAAAGTTTTCAAAAAAATCTGTGTATTTTCAGGTCCTTTTTCTACCTGACTGTATTGATAGACTTCATAAAGCAGCATTTTTATAATTAGGTGTAGCACATTATTGGTTTGTTCATAAAGCTCTTTTTTCATCTATATTGATATTTTTTGCAAAATTGTATTTGTAGAAAATAAATAATAAATTAAAATTTGTTCTTTTTTCAGGTGCACAACATGGATTGTGCAACAAGGATACCTTGTAATGCTCACAGACCTTAATGCTCTTGGTGTCCTTAAAGGAGATAATTAAAATGTGAATGAATGTGGGGTATGCTGGTCAATAAAGGCTAATAAGGGTCTGCACAGTTTATATTGCAAAATGAAACATGTTTTCATTAGACCATAACTAAATCATTTGAATTAGTTTTAAAGTAAATTAATATTTTCTTAGTTGTTTACAAATGTTTATCAATATTACAAATCTTTATGGCTATTACTGTGTAAATAACCATACAAATATATTTCTTAAATGTACAAACATATACACAACTAGACACAAATATGCATGTTACCTGAAGTGAAAATATTGTTGCTTCTCTTCATTAAAACAGTCCTGAATAATTGACAGTTCACAAAGAAATACACATTAAAAATAAACGCAGTGGTTTTGAATAAATGCCTCTTTCCTGCCAAGAGTACAACAGTACAGAGGTAGACGGTTTCATTTTCCACATGCTTTGTGCAAACATTTTCTTTGGGTTCCATCCCTGTGAGTTTGCAGTTGCTGAAATTGAAGTATATATTTGAATGGGCTCCAAAATCACAAATGCAACTTAACCTCAGATGCCAGTTTTAGCTGTATTTTTACTGTTCCACTCCCCTACTGCTGAGCCAGATATGAAGCTCTTCTATCTGAGTTGTCCCAAGTTTTTCATCCTACTTCCTTTTCCTACACGCATCCTTCTCCAAAGAACAGCATTTTTCATTTTCTTCTTGCTTCTCAAGTCTTTTCGCCCTGTCGATGTATAGAACCTGAGTCAAAAATATATTTTCTAACTACCTCAGCTAGACTAATAAAAGGTATTACTGCCTACACCTACATGTAGGACTTTCTATGATTTAATATCTTTTATTGAGTGAAAATTCCCATTATACCAAGCATGCAGTAGGAAGACCAAGATGTAAAGTTGTAATAGAATTAGGCTCCAATTTCACTTATTTAGTTTGTTTAGTAAATCCTTTCCAATCAGTTGGCTGTCCTCACTCATTTATTTCCCCCAATTTGTAAAGGCAGTTGTCAGCTCTGTCAGTTTCTCAAACTTGTTGACAATGGAAATTTCTTGGATGATGTTGTCCTCCCCTTTAGTAAAAATTACACAATGGGGAAGGGCATTGCTTCTTTGTTCTGTCAAGTAATAAAAGTGGGAAGGTTGTTAGAAGGTGTGTTCGTCGAATTCTGATTTATCAAGAGATGTGAGACAACTCACTTCCTGGACACCTACCTCCTTCCATAGCAACTTATGAACTTACCCAGACAAATACCTGAGATGCTACTAAGAGAGCAAAACAAAATTTCTACAGACAAAATCAACAATGAGGGAAAAAACAGTCCCTAATCCTGAATATTATGAGCATGCCCACAGCTTACCTTAATATACTAGTTCCACTTGATCATATTCATCATTCAGAAATAAAAGTCTACTCTGTCAACTAGAGAAGCTCAGGTGATACGGGACATTCCATAATGTTCCATCTTAAATGAAAGAATTCCTTCGAACAGCCACAACATATCTTGGTCTATAACACTTTTCAGGTATTAGGGGCTGTGTGGTTGCACCCAGACAGGAAGACTGAGGCAGGAAAAATTTGTGGTTTGATTAGACTCTAACTGCATTAATAGGGCTCTTCTGGGACATGGCTGGCAATAAGCTACTTCCAGTCTTTAGCAGGTATAGACATGACAGATATCTTGCTGCCATTATTTTTGCTGCTGACCCTTATATTTATGTGCCTAACCAGCGGTTTAAACCCTGGCCCCCACTCCTGGCATGCACTTGCACATGCACGCACTCATACACACACACATGCACAAACATTCTTGTATCTCCTGGCTGTCCCAGTCCAAAAAGATTTGCACCCTTACAGCTATATGCTTCACTATAGCACTTTAGACCAAAGCTGAGGATCCTGGTTCTGCCTTTTTTGGGTTTTTTTTTTGCTTTTTTTTTAAAATAGGCATACAGTAATCCCTTGCGTGACTGTTTCTTGGCTATAAAGGGCTATGCGAGCAGCACCAGCTCCTCACCAGTTTAACCTGGCTTTTGTTTTTCAGATCAATTTTAGCAAACAAGGCGGCTGTAAACTGCTAGCGCAATTGAGTTCAAGCCGCCGCAATTCCACACGTCCATGTATTCATCCAGAATGTGCTATTGTACTGGGTTTGTGTGGCAAGGTTTTGGTAGCGAGGGGGCTACAGGGGTGGCTTCTGTGAGAAGCTGCTAGAAACTTCCCCAATGCCAATGTCTGACCTAGCCGGCTCCAAGACGAACCCACCGCTGGCCAAGGCTGAGCCCATCAGCAACAGTGGTAGTGCCTCTGTGATAACATATTTAAGAAGGGGAAAAAAAAACTGCGCAATTGCAGCTGGAGAGAGGAGTGAGAATATGTGAGAGAAACAACTCTGCAGACACCAAGGTCAGTGAAGAAGGAGGGGAGGAGGTGCTCCAGGTGCCGGAGCAGAGATTCCCCTGCAGCCCGTGGTGAAGACCATGGTGAGGCAGGCTGTGCCCCTGCAGCCCATGGAGGTCCATGATGGAGCAGATATCCACCTGCAACCCGTGGAGAACCCCATGCCAGAGCAGGTGGATGTCCAAAGGAGGCTATGACCCTGTGGAGAGCCCATGCTAGAGCAAGCTCCTGACAGGACCTATGGACCCATGGAGAGAGAGGAGCCCATGCTGGAGCAGGTTTGCTGGCAGGACTTGTGACCCCATGGGGGACCCACAATGGAGCAGTCTGTTCATGAAGAACTGCAGCCCATGGGAAGAACCCCACACTGGAGCAGGGGAAGAGTGTGAGGAGTCCTACTCCTGAGAAGGAAGGAGCAACAGAAACAATGTGTGATGAACAGGCCACAACCTTTATTCAGCATCCCCCTGTGCTGCTGGGTCGGAGGAGGTAGAGAAAATCGGGAGTAAAGTTGAGCCTGGGAAGAAGGAAGGGGTGGAGGGAAAGTGTTTTAAGATTTAGGTTTTATTTCTCACAACCCTGCTCTGACTTGATTGGTGATAAATTAAACTAATTTCCCCAAGTTGAGTCTGGTTTGCCCATGACAGTAATTAGTGAATGATCTGCCCCTGTCCTTATCTCGACCCATGAGCCTTTCGTTATATTTTCTCTCCCATGTCCAGCTGAGGACGGGACTGATAGAGCATCCTTGGTGGGCACCTGGCGTCCAGGGTCAACCCACCACAGCTTCTCCATCTTTGTGGAGTAGCTATCAGGACTTTCCATCACATAACTTTTACATAAGCAATAAGTAAAGCAATAAATAAATTTTAAAATGTACATCATCACTTTGCCATATTTTTGTACATTACAGATTTGCTCATCATATACAAATCAGATTCCAAAGATTCTGGATTCCAAAGTTCAGGAAATGTATATTTCAACTTGTGAATAAAATTTTTAGCATAATTTTGGTGGACTACAGGTAAATAGAACTAATGTGCTTAAACATGAAATAATATTTTTTAAAATATGATTTCTTTATACAGAAATCTAAATTTAATCAAATCAATCTGAGGTCATAGGATTCTTGCAGATAAGTGTGTATATTTTTTATTCTTCATTCTATCTCCCAATTAATTTATCACAAAATTTTCATCAGAATTAGCAGGTATTAGAGACCAACAAGTATTAGCATTAAAAGATTCAGTTATCTTCCAATAAAAACCCCTATATTTTTATTTTAACTTGTAGAAGCCAAGTGTTGTATGGTGGAGATTAGTCTGTGTGCTTTCATTTTTCATTCTTTTTTCTTATCTTGATCTAAGTGAAAATGGTTAAATCAGATATACAAGCCAAATACATACTGAATCTTAGAATGCAAGGAGTATAAATTAAGATTTTCATAGCTTTCTGGGCCAAAATTAATTCAGAAATATAAAACTGTGGGTATTTGCCACTTCATGAATAACCAAGACAGTAAAGAGAAATGAAAAAAAAAATGGCAAATATCAAACTTAAAATAGTCATAATGGAAATGTTTGAGATGGGTTCCTGAATCAGAGAATTCACCTTTGGAAATAGAGTTTTTCACCTCTATTTTACTCATAGAAACCTGTCCCCTATGGGCAGTTTCAGCAGTCAGGCATTGTGAATTCCTCTTCTACTGCCAAGTGTTGCCTCTTGGACATGCCTTCTGGGCTGCTTTTGCAAGTCCTGTTCTTTGAGGTAATGAGGAGTTCAGGCTCCAAGCTGCCATATACAAGAACCTCCTCTGACTGCAGAACTGTAACTTCTCAATTTAGGTTCTCTGAATCACCTCCTATTATCTGCCTGAAGTAGCCTCAAGATGATCTGAATACATCCCCTGAAACTATAAGAAATCACACTGACAATCTCATGTGAATAGGTGTCTTCAATGTTTTTCTTATATTTCTTGGTTTATCTGTGTTTGAAATAAATCACGAGTAAATATTTCTTGAGGAGTGCTAACACAACCTCTTCAAATTTTGAAATAAAATGAAGAACAAAAAGGACAGTTAATTGAGGTATATTATGACTTCATTCTTAATTTTATTCAAATAAATCTATTAGTCTGCAGTTCTAAGTTGTTAGACTCAGATTTTCAAGGACCTTTGTCACCTCAGCTGCCTTGAATGAGAATTTCATATTTTTCCATACTCTATCAGAAGTCCTGCAATAGGTGTTCTTCCATTCAGAGCAAGTGATGAATCACCCTGGCCTCCTGATGATGACATGGAGCCAGAGCACAGCTTCACAGCAGCAAAATATCAGGCAGTCAGTGAGGCCGCTGCCACTCGAGGTCGAAAGATGCAAAGAGTGTTATTCTCCTCTCTATCCAGAAAAACTTGATTGCTGAGCTTGCTCAGGAGGATGTGTCTAATCAGTTTCCCCTTCAGTGCTGTCATACACTGTTAAGCTTTAAGCAAATTAAGCAGCAGGTCTCAATAAATATATGTTCTCTTTTCATGATACTTTCCTTCCTTTCTTAGAAACTTTGATTTAGTTAAGAACATGGTATTTTTTGAAATTTCTTCACTGATTTTTGAGCTAAACTCATTAAAATAGTGGTCCTTCATTCCAGACTCTGTTCAAGGATGGCTACAAATTGAAAAAATTCCATGGACTATAAGGCATATTTTTATTTACAACAAAGTAGACAGTTATTTTCTAAAAATCAGAGCTGAATTCTACTAAAGAAATCTCTCCATGTCTGAATGACCAGTCTTCATGCTTCTTTAGAAATATCTTTGTTCTGTTGTGAAATTAAGAATGTTGCTAATATTCTTCAGAAATAAAACAACGGAAAATGGGAATTTGTCGCATTTGGCAATGAATCATAAAGCCAGTATGTTCTTGTTGCTGGGAATACAAAACAAACTCCATCATTCATTTAGGGCACAGCAAGGAACACAATTAGAAAAGAAAAAAAAAAAAGGGCCAGCAATAGCAATATTGGCTATTTCTTTTAGCAACCAAAATAAAAATAATTTATAAGGACGAA
Organism: Calonectris borealis; assembly: GCF_964195595.1. Classification (NCBI taxonomy): domain Eukaryota; kingdom Metazoa; phylum Chordata; class Aves; order Procellariiformes; family Procellariidae; genus Calonectris; species Calonectris borealis. The sequence goes on along the minus strand of NC_134352.1, from coordinate 26,121,308 downwards.
CTGTATGTGAACATAAGAAATGCCATATTGGAGTAAATAGATGTTCTGTTTAATCCAATAATATTCTCTCAATGACAGCAGATGCCAGATGCTTCAGAAAAAGGCACAAAGCCCCTACAAGGCAACTAATTCTGAAAAATGATTTTGTGGTGTATATAGCCCGAAAATGTATATTGCTTTCTGTGTACTCCCATCTTTAATTTTGTTGCTGTGCCAAGGCAGCAGCCATACTATTCTGAATATTGCTGTAGTTTGTTACAGAATATGCACATTTTGCTCCCATTATGTCTTCCTGTTTTCTTTAATACATACTAGCAAACTGTTTAAATTCAAAATATATCTTTTGATCTTTGTATATGAGACATAGCATACCCATGGGAATGTCTGCCAGATCCTCAAAGACAATGTGATATTGAAACACTGGTGATTGATATAATCTGAAAAGGGCTGAAATCTTTGTCATTTTCATTCCTCAGAATTACTAACTGTATTCAAGAGAAAAAAATCGTGCAGCAGTAACACAAAATGAAGAGGGTCTACCTTGATGTGAGATAGAATTTTAAATTCTGTAAGTAAAAATGCTGTGTAGATGGATTTGAGGCCAAAAATACCAACATCTTTAGGTCAAGATCCATATCGGTAAATACAAGATAGTGTGTCATCTTTTCTTAAACATGGCTTACTAAAAGTCAATAAATTGAGTACTAATGTGCTTACAAATTTTGGTGGAACTACAGATTTATTTTTAAATAAATGATTGGTATGCTGTATTTTTCCAACAGCTCAAATTTCTGCATCTGAATCCCTCGTGTAGTTGTCTTCCAGTAAAAAGAACTTTGTTCCATTCACACACAAGGAAGGTTTTTAAAATTGCCTGCGGGATTTTATGAGTATCAGTCCTATTGAGAGTTCAAAATAATGTTCTGATGTACTTTTCTGTTTCTCATACCACATTCCTAAGGCAGTTCCTTGGGAATTCCTTTAAGCTTGGAGCAGTTGGAAAGTAGAACAGACTGGTATTAACTGAAAGATATACATTAATATAAGTCAGCTGAACAGGAACTGGCAATTCTTTCGTAACCTCATAGCTGGAGTACACAGCCAGTTGCTAGATTATATGAATTCATATATACACAAATGCATTTTTGGTACCAATTTTATTTTTTTTTAAATGCAATCTATTGCAAAAGCCAACCAAGACAAGACTTCCTAGCAAAAATGGACTCACAATCCTGCTCCTTCCTGAACTGCAAAATAAGATTTTCTGTAAGATAAGGGCTGTTTTTCTACTGACATTGCGGTTCACTGGTATTGGACTGCTTAGCCAGTCTTTCTATCATTCTGCCTGAAAGCAGGTCTGCCTATAAGAATTCCAAAATATTTGATTTATCTTTGAAAGCTGCTTGCTTTTGAAGAATTGGTTGAAGTCATGTCTCCCATCCTGGTCACAAAGAGATACCAGAGGCAGTAGCAGAATAGTGGGTATTTGGCACATCAACCTGTACCCTTCTGAGTACATAAGCATTTCTTTATGTGGAATGATGATAATGAAAAGTCCTTGGCCATGTTTAGTACCTATTAATACGGGAGCACAGTATACATGATTCACTTTGTTTACCTTATAAAACTTATTTTCCTGAATTGTTTGCAATTTGATTTTTTTTTTGTCTCAGGAGGAAATACACTAAGATGAATTGAAATACCAATCTTCAAGCAGGTTGTCAGTGGAGTGCTTCTACTAAGGAAAGAGTGATTTTTTTTTCTCCATGTCCACCGTGAGTGGGATGACAATAATGGCTTCAAACTGCAGCAAAGCAGATTTAGGCCGAACATTAAGATAAACTTTCTAATGGCAGGATAGGTAAACACTGGACTAGATTGCTTGGGGAGACTGTGAACTTTCTACTGTTGGAAGCTTTTAAGACTTGAGACAAACCTCTCACAGGAATGTTTTAGTCCATTCCTAGTGCAAGGTCACTAGCCTGTTCCATCACCCTCTGATATTGCTCCCCAAACTATTTTTCCATTGGTCTTTTTTAACAAATATGTCAGTGATTCTAAGCTCTGAAATAAAGGTGGTGTAATAAAAAATATAAATTGCTGTATTTGTAAAAATAAAGATACAAAATTTAAAAAAAATTAGAGAGCATTCAATATGCCTACAAGTAATTTTTTAAGTAAGCGCAACGTGTGACCTTGAATAATATTACCAATTATAGCAATTTTTACAACTAGAACCAAAACTGATATATAGCTACATTGACAGGCTCATATGAATTGTGAGATTATTAAAGGTTATTCAGTCATAATTTTGACTTCTATGTTTTGTAGAAGTGTGTTGAAAAAAGAAAAGATATACAAATATTATACAGAATGACAAAACACCCAGGGGGTTGGAACTACATGGAAAGTTTAGAAAAACTAAAGTTTCTTTTCAAGAAGAAAATGAGATGTTAAACAGGCACAGGACTGATCAATTTTGTAGAGAACCATGGGTGTGAATGACTAAAAAAAAAGAGAAAACAAAAAATTCAGGCTTACAAAGACAGAGGCTTTTAAATAGAATATAATTGATGTAAAAGACAGAAAAAGAAAATACAAGTGTTGATATTAAGTAGGTAAGCAACAGTCGTTATATAATGCAATAAGCTAACACACTTCCCATGTTTTCGAATTGGTTTTCCAGATATTGAGATCTAGAGTTTATCCTTTAGAACCCCTGAGAAAATAGAATTGAAGTTTTTATAATGCGTTTGATGAGATTTCAAATTATAGTTTTCATTTCCCATGGCAGAAATCACATTACTTTTCTAAGATAGCAGATGTAGTAAAGCAAAGTGAGACAGGAAAATGTTCTTAAAGTCACGTCCGCCTTTGTTGGGGAAGTACAGAAACTGCATTTGAAACAGAGGGAATTTCAAAATATAATGAGTAAAGAAGGAAGGAGCATACATGGGCACAATGATGAAGAAACTTCAGGAATACTTTACAGTTATATAGAATTTTGAAACTGACCATTATTGTCAGATGTCCCAGCTATACATGACACTGTGGCTTATTTTTGTCTCATTAAAAATAAAATATATTTAGATTAGAATACAAAATGCAGAAGAAAAAATAAATGGAAAAAACATAATTTTAACGTACTTTCAAGTTAAATAAAAAAAATCATACATTTTTTTGTTACAAATTATTCTTATAACAAGTAGGCCATAGAGATACTGTATCTCCATTTCAGTCCCATTTGTGATTCCCCATTGCTGGCCTGCTGGTGTCTAAATCAAGTACTAATCCCACAAGTAAATCAAAATAGCAAGCTTTGAATTTTTAACTTTACAATCCCTAAAGCTCTGAAGAACAACAAACGTCATCAATTTGAATTCAACTCTGAACCCATTGCAGTGTTTACTGTAACCGGCCTTTAGGGGCAGAGCAGAAGTTGGTTGGTTTTATTATTTATTTAATCTTTTGTCCTGATATTACTATTCTTTCTCATCTGTTAAAAACAAACAAACGAATGAACAAACAAGCAAACAAACAAAACGCCCCTCCAATAAGGAAATACAAAAGTTATCTGTGTAAAACATAAAAATATACAAATATATACATGCAAAATGATGCGTGTGCAATTGTGTATGCAAAATATGTGTGTATAAATATCTATCGCTCTGTCTCCATAAATACTTGTGACAACAAATAATGAAATATATTTTCTCAATGGAAATTGAAGAATTGAGGGAACAGTGCTTAATTCTTCTCTCAGATATATCCAGGCTTCAAGTCTAGTCATGTTCATGTAACAAATGGCCCAGTTTGGCATATATAATTTGTGCCTCACAGCTACGCCTTAGATGGCACGATTTTCCGAAATAATTTTTTAAAGTAACATTAATGAGGAACTGTTTCTCTATAACAGCCATATATTTTACACCTGTATTGTAATACATTTCTGATTGTCTTAGTCCCTTGATGTAACAATCTGTCTGAATAGTTCACTCTCCATTACCAACCAGATAGGTTAATCTTAACAGGATAATCTATTGATCTTTTGAATAAAAAAGCACTACTGATGATATTGCTCAGATTCCCATATGCAGCATTCTAATGTTGAAGTTCTGACCCTAAGTTTATATCATATCTAACATTGATTTGCATTGATTATTTTCCAAGAGGAGACAAAAAGAGCTTAGCTCCAAAAGACTAGAAAACAAAGACAGAGTGGGGATATGATTACTTGCTATAAATAAACTAGGGGGTAAACACTGGGGAAAGAAAAAAAACTAATTAAGCCAAAGGACAATGTTGGCACAAAAGCACATGGGTATAAAACTGTCATGAATAAATTTAGAATTGAAATGAGATGAAAGTTTCTAAGCATTAGAAGACTAAGCTTAAGGACCGGCCTTTCAATTAGGGTAATAGAGGAAAAGAGTCTAGTTAGTTTTAAAATGGAGCTAAGGGAGAGAAATGTTGTCTAGTTGCCTGCAATAGCAGAATCCGAAATCCAATGTCCAAGTAAGTTTCTCCCAGAATTTCATGTAGATTCCACATAAAGTGCAGAATCAATGCTGTTTTTCTTGAAATCATGAACAAAATGGCAACTGACTTCAGTACTGCACAGGTAAACCCGAAATACTGATTGTTTTTCATTGTATATACACAACCTTACATTATTTATAAAAGGATGACTCCAATGGCATTCCAAGAAAGCTGAATAAAAGTTCAAGTTTCACTTCCTGTATTTATGCTAGTCAACATTCTGAAATATTACTGTTATTGTAGTATTAAAATAACTAGAAAAGTTTCATTTATTTTCTTAATTGACAGAGCCATCCTTTCAGTGCTAATGAACATGTGAAATTTAATTTAGACAAAATTGACTTATAACTATGTGTTTGGCATGTAATTCTTAGAAAGGAGGGCAACTATAGTATTGAAAGGGTGTATTGCACAACTTCCAGAAATCAACAGCAAGACAAATGGATGGAAAGAAAAAAAATATCAGAAATATTGGGACACTTATAAGCATCTCTGGTACTATTCTTGTTATTGAAAAGGTATATTTGGTTCTGCTGAAGTTTAATGTATATTATTAAAGCCTACATTTGACAGTATTCATTGAAATTCCACTATCTAGCAGAACTCTAGAACATAGACCAGAGCTAGATAAATAAATCCATCACCATATAGTTCATATTTTTAATTAGATATTATGTACATTTATACTTCTTTCTACATCTATACTTCTTTATCCTGCTTTCTATGACCATTTTCATTATGAATATTTATTAATAAATATATTTACTGTAAGTGATTTATGTACCTTCTCCAAATTCAGTGAAGTTTTCAGAAAAGTTCCCACTGTTTTTCAGAACAGGCCTTGCAAGACTGGAGTTTCGAACACACATGGGAATGGAATCTTAAATAAGTTACCCACAAGTGTTCACATCATATTCATCTACCCAAGTCACTTCATCCAACCAATCAACAAAAGTAATAGGAAGGATCCTATTTAATCAACCATAATTAAATAGGGCAATTCATATTTAGATTGAAGACTTGAAATCATGAGCCATAGATAGTACTTTTTTAAAGACTGCTTGCCAACTTGTATTCCTTGAAAAAATAAACAAACCCCTGCACTTTTTTTCATAACCTCTTTCTGTCGTGCTATTAAGATCTATATGTCTCTTCACAGAACAAAGCATGCACATACTGATGAACAGCAGTTCAAGACTCTGATCACACAGCCCTTAATTGAGTAAGGCCAACCAAATGCAATGCTTACCAGACGTGGTCAAAGCAGTTGGTATACACTCAAGATTATGCCATAAGAAACTCACACCACCATAACAACTCTCAGTTATAATGCCATTAAAAAGTGTGACTCAGGCAAAAGTCAGAAACTAAACAGAGACTTATGATTTTTAGAATTATCACCAACATTTGAAGTAGCTTTGTTCTCCACCATGCAATGACAGCTAGAGTAGATTTCTCTAGCTTTCAGGCCTTCTGTAAATTATAGGCATTGACATTTCTCTCCAAACCCCATTTGAAAGTCTCTTTTCTGTGATGTAACAGAATAGCACCGGTTATTGTAACTACTGTTTTTCTTTAAAACCCTGAACAGAAAAATATCCACGAAATCATCATTAATACTGTGTGGAAAGAAGATGCAAAATATAGGGATGAAACAATTTGAACTACATTTCCAAATAGATCAGCATGTCGCAGAGACCAAGAAAAATGAAACAAGCTCCCAGCTGGGAAAACTTGTAATTGCAATCAGCCAGAACATTGAAACTGAGATAGCAAAACCACTAACAAGGGAAAAAGAAAATTTAAGAGACAAATAAAGGAAGTATTCTCATATGTACAACATGAGCTCCAGTAAATATAATGAAAATGTTCATCAGTAGCAGAATGTTAAACTGGCATGAAGAAAACATAAAAGTGATTATTACAATGGCAAGTAAAACAGACACCATGTAACACAACAGAAATCTGCTTAAAAAAAAAAAAAAGGAAAAAAAAAAAGAAGGAAAGACACTAGGACAAAATTAAGGGGGAAAATGTAAATCAACAAACAAAAATGCCCAAAGCAACTTGTTGCTAGAATCCCACCCTCAGCAAATGCAATCAAGACTAATGGTAACATTATCACAACAGAAGAATTCATATTGCTTCAGGGATTCCATCAATATGCCTATCTATACCCTCAGCATGTGTGGCATTAGGATAATGCAATCTAAAAAAAATAATACCCATTAAAACAGAATGAAAAGAAGGCTAAGCTGTAAATTCATTTCTGAACAAAGACTAGTTCGTATGCTAATACTTTCTGTATACTCACCCAGCCAAAAGAATACTGCACACCCTGGCATTAATTTCCTACGTAGCATTGCAACTACTTGTTATTATTTTTAATTTATGCTTGCGCTAAAGCGATACGAATAAAATGTTCATGAGAACTCTAGAACCGTTTGTTACACTTCACTCCTGAAAAAAATCAGAACGTATTTTCTCAACAAGGTGTTCAGTCTGACCAAAAGTTGTGTAAGTTAGCATTATCATTGGATGATCTTAGAAAAAGTTCAGACTTTCAGTTTAAATAAGCACACTAGACTATGAATAATTACTTAAACAATCTCTCAGTTACCTACTCGGCCACATTATGCATAGCTGGTTTAGAAACACCATGAAAGTCAACAGCTCTATTTCCTTCTTTTTTTAATTAGGTGTTTATTGATTTTATAAGCATAAAAACATTGGCTCTTGCATAATTCTTCCACTTATACTGCTGAATTGCATAGTCTGGCAAGAAATAGAATCATAAAGCTTAAAGGACAATTGCAACCATTATTTCATTTTGGTCAAGTGATCATGTGGCCATTCACGGGCTGTGATAGAAGAAACCACCTCTCAGGCAATCCAAAACATTTCTTTTGCACTTCAAAAGGTGGTAATCATGACAGAAACAACATGTAGCAAATGTTTAGAATGGTAATGTAAAAAGTGTCATGAGTACGAAACTGCATTGTCAAAAGATCAGACATTTGCCAATGTAAAGGTCTGTTCAGGCCAAGAAATTACACATATGGCCAGTAGAAGTGGAGAGTTTAGAACAAAATTGTGATAACAACAGGGACAGAAGCAGGGAAGAAGAGTCCTGGAACATAGGTGCAGATGGCATGTTCAACAGACTGGGAAGTGAAAGAGAGGGACCACCAACCAGAGAGATGAGTTGGTAGCTGAAGAGACAATTAGCTGAAGACTATTTTGTGATAGGATACTGTATAGTGAAGAAAAATTCCTGAAGAGGAAGAAAGGTTGAAGAAAAGGAGGAGGTAAATGACAAACAAGAAACTTGAATGCTCTTAGCCAGAGTTCTCAAACCACAACAAGTAAATAAATAAATTTATAGGCTGTGAGGTTGCACAGGAAACACACAAATTTAAACTGACTATCAGGCTTTGAATGTTCCCTACACAGTGTTTTCTGAGGTGTTAAAATCCACAGACTCACAGGCCTTGTGATCTGGAAGAGTTGAAAAATGTAATATTTACATTCAAACTGAGAAGTTGTTCAAACATCAGATCCCCTTTCACTGGGACTTAGCTCACTGAGATTTATCATGAGAAATTGTTGTATCCAGTCAACACTAACAACTTCAAAGAAATAGATACTGTATTTGTCTTAAGCTAATGTAAAAAAAGCTGATTTATTCATTGGTTGCTATTCTACCTACCTTTTTCACTTTAATTCCTTTTTTTTTTTTTTTTAAATAACATTAGAAAATGTCACCATCATCTTGGTATCTAAATGCACCGTATGTGTCTTGTAATACAGAAATAACAATTCCTAAAAATGGATTTAGAGTTGTTTAAAAAGACAACAGCTCTGAAAAACTTTTTAGGGATCTCTTGCTGTTAATTTCTATATTGCAAAAGTCTTCCAATAAAGACTTGAAAACTATTTAAAAAGATTGCTCCACAACATGTTAATTACCCAAATGGTAGAACATGAAGAGTTGAAATTCCCTTTCAATTTCTGTTTGTCTTACAGAAATAAAAAAAAATTGAAATAACTTCAAATTAATCTTTGGATGAAGTGGTAGTAAGAAAGCCATCCCATGGGAAGCCAAAAGATAATGGAACCTTCATGCCTAAACACATATTACCAAGACTACAAGAAATCATTCAAAGGAAAAAATACAAGTTCGCAACTCCTTAGGATTTCTTTGTATAAATATGTAGATGATAAACCTGAATAAAAAATATAAGAAAGTGACTTAGGTCATTACTGTATGAAACTGTGCAATGACAACTTTGGTGATGAGCTTGTCAATTAGAACAGACCCAAGTCTACTTATTTAGTATCCATTTTCTATACAATCTACCTAATTTGTATAGGTTATATGATAGCCTTCATATATACAGAATTAAAGATTCTGTCTCGTAAGGAACTCTCTGCTGAACATTCATTTTCATTCTTCCAGGCACCGATGGGGCAAAGAGCTCAACAGGAAAGAAAAACACACTGTTTCAAAGACTATTTAGAGGTTACCCCTATGCCTGATAAAGAAAAAGACAAAATAAAGACAAAAGTCTTTGACAAAGAAAAAATTGTGGCAACTTTTTTTAACAAATGCAAAACATTTGTTAAACATTTGTAACAATATGCAAAAAATAGGTTTGAGTCAATGAAAATTTTCATTTGCAACTTTTTAATTTTTAACCATAATAATCTAACATCAATTTTTATGAAAAGCAACTGAAATAGGATATTAAAACTTGTCTCTTTGATTGCTTAAAATTGGAGTTCTCAAACTAATTCCTTTTTTCTGAAACAAAAACTGATCTCTTTTTCTATAGTTAAAAGACTTTTAAAATATATGTGTGTGTCTGTATATGTTTTTATGTTCCAAATGACTCACATAACTGTTGATTTCTGAAAGACAGGAGCTGAAAAGTTTGCCAGGATAATATTCCTGTGCTTTCTTTGCTTCCAAAAAAAATTTGTCTCATTTTGTTTTTAAAGTATTTAAGATTTTCCTGGTTATTTCACCACCTCATAAACTAGCCTCTTAACCCCAGACAATAATGAAAAAGTAGCTTTTTGCTGGCCCCTGTAATAACTAGCTCTCCAGAGGGCTCTATGTGCACTACCTCATCCAAGAGGTATTGCTGCTGCAATGATGACTTGAAGCAGGGGAGCTCTAAATAATGGATTAATACGAGAAGCAACAAAAATGCATCTTTCTGTTAGACTTGTGTTTTGCCATATTGTGTTGGAGCTCTACTCTGTCCTTTGAATGTCTTTCAAAACTACAGCGGAGTATTTCTTCATCAGACATCCATATTGCTCATGGTGATTTGGGACCAGCTCTGAAGTTCAGTGAAGGTATTCTGTGTCTGTCTCACTCTGAAATGATACTGTTCTTGGCTATTCATAATAACAAAAATGCTTGTTCACTTGCGTATTCTGCATCTCTGTATCCTGTGGTGACGATCCATTAAGATCCACAGCAAAAAGAAAGTAAAAACTATCCATGAAAATGACAGGAATGCTACAGTTTCCCTTGTCTTGGGGAAGAATAAAAATGGAGTTTAGAAAAAAAAACAGTGACTGGGAAAATCTGCAGTGTGAATTGAGAGACTTAAAACGTGAGAATTTATTTCTTGTATGTGCTAATGATTCTATAAGCACTGCCTAAATAAATGTATTTTATATATGCTACAGATGCTAGTTTTATGGTATATATATGCTATATTAGTCTAATAAAACAAAGAAAATATTTGGAGGCTATGTTCAATGCCAGCTGTAGGGAAAGCCTGTGATACCAGTGATGCAAGACTACATGTTAGTGGTAACTTAAATATGGAGGTTCTTGTGTTTCCTTCCATGATATGGCTGATACTAGCCTCTAACTTAATTGAATCAAGGCACACAGTGCCAGTTCCCCATTCGTAATTATATTTAAGATAAGTAAACATTCCTGCCTTTGCACTCCATTAAAAACACATTGCATTTTGTAATACTAGATACTGATGCTAAGTCTCTCCAAGAAGGCCATTATGTGAATTTTCAGGCTATACAAAAAATATTTTTGTCTTGGTAGAACAAAAATAACGTTTTATGCAGATGTTTGCATTTTGTTTTCCTTGGGGGCGGGGTGGTGGTGGTGTATACGCACATGTGTAAGTGACTCAGTAGATGTAAACAGAATTTTTTATTTTTTTTTAATGACAGCAGGCAAGGAATCAGTTGTGTTGCAGTGTGTGCTGCCTGTGGCTATTTACAAGGAAATCTACCAGCCCTCAATAATGTGAAAATCTTCTTGAGAGGAGCAGTGCCATAGGGGTCACTGAACCAGAGAAATTCAATTTGCCTACTGTAAAGTCTGTTTTGTCTGTCACAGAAACTAATTCAATCCAAAATTACTTACTAGATTCAGCCATACTAGTCAGGGAAGGGTGTCCAGACCCTGACAACAGAGTGTGGATCATAGGTAGGAACTGCCAAAAGCACTCAGTGGTGTTACTCTATCCAGAGACTTGGTCTTTTCCTCAGGAAGGGTTTGCAGTTCATGTTCAAGACTCTCAATTCCAGCAGTTTTTCCCCTCACACTTGGAGATTGACTGAGCGCTGTCATAACAGCATACCCTCAAAGTTATTTTTGGAGTTTAAACTGATTTTCCGTTAATATACAAGAAGGAAGAGGATAAATGAAGAAGAAAATTAGACATAATAGTGTGTAGGTGTGGAGTAAGACATTTTGCTCCATTCAGCAGGGCTAAATTTGCAGACAAAAATAAACAAGTGAACTGCAATATGTGCGTGTGTTTTGAATAGTGTTCCTGGAGAAGTTTGACAGATATATAATGATAATAAACATCACCTTTGGACCTTTTTTTTCCTTCCACAGTATGAAGGCAAAAAAAAAATCACTTCCTAATTTTTGAGCCGACTCTTCATTTAAACAGCCAAGAACAAAGATCCCTGTTGTTCTTCAATGGCAGTCCAGGTTAGGTAAAATAAATACTGACATGAATTTCTTCCAAAACTTAGATACAGTTTAAATGGTTGTATCTCACTCCCCCTCCTCAACAGGACAGGGAGGAGAAAATAAGATGGAAAAGCTTGTAGGCTGAAATAAGGACAGGGAGATCACTTGCCAATTACCATCACAGCCAAAACAGACTCGACTTGGGGAAAATTAAATAATTTATTGCCAATTAAAATAAAGTAGTATCGTGAGAAACAAAGACAAAACTAAAACACCTTCCCCCCACCACACCCCACTTCTTTCCAGGCTCAACTTCACTCCTTCATTGCCAAATCCTCTACCTTCTGCCCCCGAAAAGAGCAGTGCAGGGGGACGGGGAACGGGGTTTGTGGTCAGTCCATAACAGCTCCTCTCTGCTGCTCCTTCCTCCTCACACTGTTCCCCTGCTCCATCGTGGGTCCTTCCCACCGGCTGCAGTCCTTCAGGATAAACCTGCTCCAGCATGGGCTCTCCATGGGCTGCAGTTCTTTCAGGGAATATCCACCTGCTCTGGCATGGAGTCCTGCATGGGCTGCAATGTGGATAGCTGCTGCACTGTGTTCCTCTCTGTGGGCAGCAGAGAAATAGCTCCTCCACCGATGTCTCTCCCATGGGCTGCAGAGAAATTTCTGCTCTGGAGCCTGAAGCACCTTCTCCCCTCCTTTGTCTCTCACCTTGGTGCTCGCAGGGTTGTTTCTCACACTTTTTTCCTTACTCCTCACTGCCTATGCACCATTTTGCCCTCTCTTAAATCTGCTTTTACAGAAGCACCACCATCTTGCCTGATGGGCTTCTCTGTGTCCTGTCCATCGGAGCTGGCTGGAACTGGCTGTGTCCACCACAGGGCAGACCCTTGGGTCCTCCCCTGCTGCCAGCACCTTGGCACCTACACCCAATGCAGCTATAAATATTCCAGAGTTTGGATGCAAAACCATAAGTGGACTTATGTTCACTGGAAGTTAAGTTCTGCTGTCTTTGACAAGTTCCCAAATCAGAAAGAACCTTCCAGAAAAGCTGATCTGAGTTTCGAGTTCATTAAAAAAATAAATTAAACCAGGCAAATTTGGATCACAGAGAAAACCCTTTACAGAATATTTTCAACCTTGATGCAACTAAAGGGTCTTCTGAGAAAGTATGCTCCCATGTGATTGTAGCCAGACTTCTGTGTCAGAATAGCTGGGATCAGTTTGTGTGAGTCTAATCCTGACTTCAATGAACAGGTGAAGCTCCCACCCTCAGTTGGGATGTCACTCACATGGAAGATCACTTGTAGGCCCTGAACCTGCAGTGATTCATTATGGCAGGAGTTTATTTTGATGTTTAAATCACCTGGTACTCTTTTTTTCCTCTGTGTGGATGACGTATCTAACAACACAGCCTCACCTGTCAGTCTTCAATTTAAGACCAAATATATGTTTCAGGTGGCTATTTTATTGATCAAAAATTAATTTAACATATAGATAAAAATAATTTTTTCTAATGTAATGGAATGAGTAGAACAATATTGAATTGCAAAGTTATTCTAGACTCTGTGGTCTTTGTATTACTGTGTTTATGTTTTGAAAATACACATAGTTTTGTTTGTGTGGTTTAAATGCATTTATTGCACAGTATTTCACCAATTAGCCTTTCCAATTTGCTGTCAAAATGGGTTTGGGATTTCAGGGGCTCCTAGACTCCATGCTACAGTTCTATAATTAAATACATAAAACACACTTCTTGCTGCAATCTGGCTGGTCATTGTCCTCTTCTACTTAACTTTAAAATGTGGTCATAGTGACTCTTGTGAAAAACACCTTGATATCTTTTTATGCATCAAAGCATTTTATGCTTTACCATTTTAGAAAGGTCAACAAAGATGAGACGTACAGACCTATTTTTCTTGTTTTTCTCTTTTGGCATTTTACATTATTTATTTTATTGTTTCTTTCTGGTTCTATTTATTTTATTTGGTCACTTTTTTTTGTCTTTTTAATTGTCTTTTTCTAGTAAACGCAATCTCACTACAGTGGAATTAGGCTATGTTAGAAACTGTCTTCAAAACATTATATTTTCTTTTAGAAATTAACATACTTTGCTAACGTTATGGTGAATACTTGTGTAGGTCTTAGCCATAAATGTCAGAATATTGTCACAACAAAGGTACTTAGCAAGGAGATATCAGCCTTTCCATACTTCCCTTCTTTGATGGTGGAAAAAATGTACATTTCCCAAGAACAGCATCCAATGGCTTCTTTTCTGTGGATACTTTTAAGTGTGAAAGGAAACAATAATGACTTTCTAAAATGCCCATAATTCTTGATACTCTATATTCCCATTTGGTTTAATATACACATTTAATGGCAGAGAATGTGATATACAGCCTTGGGTAACAATAACTTTCAGCCTGAAATACTGCTATTCTTTCTGAACTCATAAAGTATAACTCTTGGGTAACAGGAAAGACGGGCAAGTCATATGAATTTGTAAGGAAGAATGCTATCAAAGAAGAGATGGTTTGTGATGCTAGGATTTTAAGATCTCTGCACACATGTATCATGCCATCAAACTTTAAAACAAACGAGAGAATGTTGAAACCTTTTTTTAAACTACAACTTAAAAGATGAATCTTCAGATCTGGTTGCCAAATACGCTATCGCAATAGATCAAAAAAAAATCTGGTGGCAAATCCTAGAGCGGGTGTCAGTAGAGACATTGACAACCCAGATGAAAAAGAACATTCTTAAAGTGCAGTGAAGACAGAAAAGTATCTTGCTTTCTGAAACAGTCATATTGCCTTATACAGGACCTTATCTGAGGTCTCCTATTCCCCTTGAGACCTCATCTAGACTGGAGCTTGAACTAAACAGTGAACGAACTTTCAGGTAGTAAAAGAATGAGAGAACTGAAGCCTTCTTCACCTAGTATGATTAAAGGAGCCTTAGGAAAACATTTCTCTGAGACTGAAAAGAGTTTGAAGAAAACAAAAAGAACAGACACAATAAATAACATCACTGTGGGAATAAGCAAAACTGTTTCAGCAAATAGTAAATATGCAAAAAAAAAAAAAGATACAGTTCAAAGGTTCAGGAACTTAGTCAAATACTTTCAATGGAAACCAGAACAAGCACTGGAAAGAAGTGAAACATTTTAAAAGATTGTGAAGATTAAGTACATTAATATAAAATATTATGTTCTGTTTATTTGCATATATGTATTTTTTTATATATATATATAAACTGAACATAATAAGAGGCCTTATAAGAAAGGTGGAAAGAGACTTTTTACCAAGGCCTATAGTGACAAGGGGCAACAGTTTTAAACTGAACTAGGGTAGATTTAGATTGGACATAAGGAAGAAATTTTTTATGTTGAGAGTCGTGAGACACTGGAACACGTTGCCCAGAGAGGTGGTAGATGCCCCACCCCATCATTGGGAATGTTCAAGGTCAGGTTGGATTGGGCTTTGAGCAACCTGGAAGCACCTAACCTTTTATTTTGACAATTTCTAAACTAAAAAAAATTCTTTCTCCATTTCAACATGGTGGGTTGGGTTTAGTTTTTTTCATTTAAACACTGATCAAAATATTATTTAGAAATTAAAGCACTACGAAAACTTATTAATTGAGCAAAAATTTTCAGGTGAACAGCATTTGGGAGGGGAGAGTGGCAGGGGAAATTATGAAAGCAAAAGAAAGAAAAGCCTATTTCAGTTCAACTTAAGCCAGGTTTAAGTTCTGAAACAGATTTCTATTATTCACCTACATTTACATTAAAGAGAAGCTTCTGGTAATATCATCAGCACGTTGCAGAAATATTTACTTATGTCCCCAAAGCAAGACTAACAGACCTGGAGACACTACCATGCTGACAAGGCTAGAATGAGAGCCTGGTTCTTTGGCATGAATTCAGGAATCTCTGTATAAAAACACTGAAGGTCACAAACTGCTGATACCACAGTGACTTCCTGATATCGTAGTTACTGAATATAGTTGTAAGATCCTAAATGATGTTTCACTACTCTAGGTTTTATTTCATTGTATCTTGCACTAGTTGACACTCATTTCAAATTTTTAAAGAATATTGAAACAATATTATTCTCCTATTGGAAAAAAAAAAGTGTCTCTTCTTGAATCCAAGTAGTATTCTGTTTAGCTCACCCCTGGATTCTCACGTATTGTTTCAGAGAGATTAGAATGAAAGATATTGTAAAGAGACAGCTGGGCTATTTTAACATTATATTCATTGCACAATGTGATTAATAACAAAAGTAATTCAGGCCAGTTTTAGCTGAAAAGGAAACAAACCAAGAGTATCAGGCAATATGTTTGGATAGGCTCTTTTTTTTCCATATTATTTTTTCCAATATTCTCCCATATATATATTCCATATAAAGAGGATTTTAATTTTTAAGTATTTTTCACATTTGAGAGATTTTATAGTATTAAAAAAGAAAGTTAAGGATTGTTTGATGTATATCTTCTTTTGATAACATTGCACAGTGTGGAGAATTTACAGATGTAAATCCCATTATCACTACACATGTAAATTTACCATGTGTCACTAGGTAGATTCTTATGTGTTAACTTCTATAGTCCTTTGGTTTTGCCTGTTCTTATCACAGATTTTATGATATCATCCTTAACTATCTGATTACAATATTTTTGATGGAGATTGTTAGTGTGTATTGCACCAATATAAAAAACCTGGTCTCAAATCAACCATTTAACCAGATTAATTTTTAGTTTCGAAATGTAACTGCATTTTGAAATTAAAATCCTTCTTTCAGCACTTATTACAATGAATTGGAATAAACATCTAAAAAAATATTTTTGAAGAGTTGAACATTCCTCCCTGGCTGTTTCTATTTGGATTCATTTGCTGGCAACTCAAGCAAGAAAAGAACAAACAAAATGCCCTGACATTCCATTCATGAACTAATTTCCAGAGAGATAAGATGTTGCCCCTGCTGAAGTCCATCATGTCTGATGTTTCTCTGACCTGAGGCTACACTGAAACCAGCCATTATCCAGCCGTGTGTAAATTCTTCTCATAAAAAGTGATGTCATAAATGCAGGATGTCACCATTTGATTGTCTAATAGGGTTTTGGCACAGCAATAGGCTTTCCTCCTTCCCTTCCTGTCTTTCTTTCACATGTAAGATGATTTTTTACCATCTCTTATATAGCCTGTATCGGAAAACCTTGGTGAGAAATTCAGCTTTTAGAAAATCACATAGTCAGATGTTCTGATCGTGCTCTGATTTCATCCCCTTCCTTGACTTTTTGGAGTGCAATCTCTGGTAACCAGCATCCTCCATTAGTATCAGAATTGAGAGTATTTAAGTTGCTTTCTTTCCCAAGTGACACCTTCACTGATAGAAAGAGGGAAAGATATAAGTAGTGGTAGTAGGTTTTCTGGATAACAGTTAGGGACGTAATCTGACTTTGCATTTGATGGATGGTTATTTGCTTCCCTTGTGGACTAGGGACTGTCACCCATTTAAAGTGTCTCTAACTAGACAGAGTGCATTAAGGACAGCGTAGAGAACCTATTTCTTTTTCCTCGCCTTCTCCCAGTCCTAATGAATGATGACTTCAGCTCTTCAGCCTATTAAAAGGAAAAAAGAAAAAAGAATGGCAGATTCCCTGAGGTAAACCCTCTATTTCTCTTTGTGTTTGAAGTCGCCCACAGAATCTGAGCATGAGGACTTGTCAAGAAACTTTACCCCAAGGGTCACTTCAAGGCCAGCTTAGTTACGGAAAGCAATCTTCTCCTTCTCTTAAAAAAATAAACAAAGAAATGTAAGGGTAAAGGAATGGGAAGGGGTGTGAGAGGAAGGTGTAAGTTGTCACTCGCTTGTGCTTCAACAGGATGCACTGAAGTTGATACTTCAGGAAGGAAAGATTCTCATTTCCATCCAATGCATCCCATATTGTTTAGTGCTGCTAAGTGTATTAAAAGGCATTATTCTGGATGATTTCAGAACTGAAGTCCCAGCTAATACATTTTTTTATTATGTGGATTAGTCATAAAGGTTTGATGACACAATAGAGATAATGGTACTTGACTCCTTTGTGTTTCCCGTAATGTCTTGTGGCAGGTGTTACACAAACGCATCCCTACTTAAAATGTGGTACAATGAAAGATACACCATAAGGACAAATAATCATTATAATAACTTTATATGTTAAAGAGCCATATATTGGCTGTTTCTTTTCTTTTCTTTTTTCTTTTTTCTTTTCTTTTCTTTTCTATTCTATGCTAAGCTATGCTATTCTATTCTATTCTATTCTGTTCTATTCTATTCTATTCAGGATCCCATATTTATGTATTTTTGCTGCTGTCTTGTAATAGATAATGATAATATCCATAAGTATGCCTTGCATATGGTCAATACTTGCTTTTAATTATTTTTCAATTTTTTTCCTTGGTTTCACCCATCAGAAAGAGAGTTCTCTGAGCTTTTGAAGCTATTTGTAACTTTAAGTGTGTCATGTTACCTTAACAGTGGAGTATAAGTATACATCGTACAGCATAGGACAGGATCACACTATCTATCTAAAAAGCTTTAGGTTGTTTGCATTTTTTTTTTTCTGTTCATTGCTTTTTTTTCCCATTGCTTTTCTGTTCATTGCTTTTTTTCTGTTCATTGCATTTTTTTTTTCTGTTCATTGGACAGGATGGAAGGAATAAAGAAAACTGGTTTTGTACCAGCAACAGAGAAAGAGCAGGATATGTAGAGTTTTTCTGTTTTTTAAATAAAATCTGTTTGTAGTTATGCATCTAATGGAATCAATGTCGGGTGGTTTGGTTTGGTTTTTTTTTTTTTTTAGTGTTTTTTTTTTTTCCCTCTTTAAAAAGCTTCTACATTCCTAACTTAAGGAAAAATGTGCTGTTCTTTGGTACCTGGAAAAGCAAAGGACCTTATAAAGCTCCCTATCCTTATAAAGCGAAAAAAGATACAAATGCAGAAAACTCCTTTGTAAATATCTCTACTTAGGTATAAGACTCTAATTTTAAAAAGGATAATTGCTATTCACAGGCTTTTCTATTAATCCTTGTCACTTGAAGCATTTATTGCACTATTTCAAGTATACACTGCACACTTCCTCCATGTGAATTTATGAATTTTGTGTCCATTTTTGTCTGTGTGTATATACCCTCAGCATAAAAAAGAAGCACAGGGTTGCATAAATTTGGTTTAATTAGGCCAAAACTATTACTACAGGTTGACTGGTAAGAATTTCCAATAGTTCTTATGGCGCAGGCCATCTGAAAAAAAGACTAGCACAAGCCACCTAGTCTCTACTACACTGCCTAGATCCTCCAGGTACTTGGGAAAGGTAACAGTTTCCACAGTGAACTGAATATAAGAATCCCCAACCCACCTGTCAAGATTTTTAGGGGATGGCTTTCTCTGAACTTCCAGCTCTGTACTATTGGGAAATGATGTATTTGGCATGTAAACTTGCCATATGTGGAAGCCAGTAAACAGCTGGCCCACAGCTCCTGGTTCTCCATGCAGGTTATTACAGAGTTACCAGTTCTCTTCCCAGCTTCCCTTCCCTTTGTTGATTAAAGTCTTGGCTACCAAAGATCACCACAGAAACCACCTGTCCCTAATAATTCAGATATTTTGGTTGTGAAAGAATAGAGAAGTTACTAGTCATTTAGACTACTTATATCCAGAATGAAATAGGTGCTAATGTGTACTGAAATAATCTCTTTCAAAACGCATAATTGTTCTCCTGCAACTCTATAATCATCATCTCAGATGACAGTTTTCTGACTGTCCTATTAGGACATGTTATTTTAGATATCCTTGTACTCACACTGCTTCCTTTAACTGTCACTTGCCTCAGTTATCTGGACAGGTATTAATAAAATCATGGTTACTGCCCACAGATTTATGAAAAACAGAGTAAGTGCGAAGAGTTTTTGCACACGCAAAACTCTTTGCAAAAGTCAAGAGTTGACTTTTGACTTCTCTCAGGGCACTGCTGCTGATTACCACAACCCGGAGGGTACATAGTCCAAGCTGTGCAACAGATGTACCACTCCCTTGTATTAATTCAGACAAGTGCAATCCTTCTTTACCAAGGCAGCCTCAAAATTGCCATGACATGAATTTTTCTTTTTCAGGTGACACACTTTTCATAAAGAAAGAACATCTTATGACAGCTGCATTGACATAGAACTGTGTAGGACCATCTGCCTCAGAAATCTTAGCTTCTCCAAGTGCTATAATTCACAGCAATCATTCCTGAACTATTTTTCTGTTTGTTTGGACATTTTGAGAGTCAGGGTATTATTCATTCTGTCTCTCTCTTCCCTGTCTCCCTGACTAGTGCTAAATTCTAAGTAATCTATATCATTCCTTCTTAAATCTCTAATATTGACTGTTGCCCTCAAAGCCAAGGCATGACATTTGGTGGCATCAAATTCCTCCACAGCTCCACTATCAAGTAAGCATACAAAGTACTCCATGAGCAAAAGCAGGCAAGAATCAGGGTGCCAGAGACCTACCTAAATCTTGAGCAGAAGTCTCAATGGCTTCCTTACTCCCCATATTCTAAGTGAATTTAACAACTAATAACTACTCCAATAATACAGTTTTTAATCAGAATTTGTTTTAATCCTTAGAATATTTTTTGCTAGTTGGTTATGCGTAGAGTGAATGTTACATTTGTTTTCAGTCCACTTCCATGTTTCAGCTCCAATCCTCAGATCTTTGGTCAAAGTTGATGTCCAGTCCAACTGAGGCATTCATTTTTATTTTCAGAAAACACTAATGTATTGAGGAAATTTAAGCTTTATTAAATCTCTCTCTCTTAATTTGCCCTTAATAATGAGTCTTACTTACGACTAAGGAGGGAATTGTCTGCATGATACCTGTCTCAAAGTTATCTCCAGTATTATGGAACTGAATTTTTTTTAAGCTTGGCTCTGTATCACATGAGGGCATATATATGCTCATATGGGGTGCAGGAATGAAAAGCTCATCAGCCATCTTGAACTTCCCTGCCCATCAGCTAACACCCTCTGCTAAGAAAGGAGATGCTTAATGAGTTGCTTTGGCTCCCAGGAGATCACTTGAGCGAGCAGAAATTACATTGACTGAGGTGCTCACTTTCTCTCTTAAAAGAGTCTGAAAAGAAGTAACAGTACACCGATCCACAGCATTCACCAGAAGCGTTCGACACACAGTACACCATAAAAACTAGACACATATTCTACCTATTCTAGAAACTGGTTTCATTTCTAGAAATGAGACAGATAGACTGAAGTTGGTTGTAAGGCCATAAAAAAGTTTAATTTAAACCTTCAGTAAAACTCTCTCATCCCAGGCAAAGAAGGCCTTGCTCTGCAGGTAAGAGTTGAAAAACTGATATTCAGGTCCAGGAGTAAAACTGACAAAACCGTCAAACTCCAAGTCGTGCCACCATGAACAGAACGGAAAGCGGGGCCTCCGTCCCACCTCATACTGATCTGTGAAAACACTGGAGAGCGCAACACTGATACAGATAGACCAGCTGAACATTCATTTACCACAAGGATTTTCTGCCAGCACTTTTCAGCTTAATTTTAATGTTTATTTAATCAGTGTTTCATTTTTACCCCTTCTTGTCCTTGTGAGAAGGACTAAGAGACCTAAACAGAGTGAAGTTGTTAGATAACTTAATAAACTTTTAAATAAGAGGAACATTTTCTAGTTCCTCAAATTCCTTTTACGGTTGAATCATTTTGACTTGAATTTTGAGGCAGATATCATTAAGTTTTTCAAAAGCATGCACTGTAACGATTGACACTGAACTATGAGACTATTTCTTAATAACATGCCTCACAATTTAGGCTTGACAAACAAATTCATCAGCCCTGTAAAGCTATAGCATCAAATGCAAGTTGCAGCAAAAAGACATACCTTAAAGTAGAAACCATTACCCAAACTAAAATAAAGAGGATAGTTAATATTTTAAAACTACTTCACCTATTGTGAAACTTCTCACTGATTTTACAAAACAATTCTAATCTGTAAGGATGGATCCACACCACAGAAATCGAAACCTAACATATTACTGTTTGAAAAACAAGGATTTCAATGCATTGCCAAAATAAATTATTTTGACTTGCTTCAAAAATATATGGAGGCTCCTTCAAATATTATCATGGATAAGTCATTATATGACTTGCAGGTTCATACATCACTGCTCTTTGCTGTCAGTATGAAAAATAGGACTTTTTGTTTACTTAAAAAATTGAAATGCCATGATTCTGCTGTTGAAAAATGAAGTGGGAAAAAAGAGTATCCTCCCATTTTTGAAAAATGTATTTTTTATTGAAGCAAAAGAGATAGGAGGAGAAAGAGATCTCGTACACTCGGGGAAGCAGACTGGTCTCTATTTACACAGGAAAAAGGGTAATAATAATGGGTGGGTCACTGAAGACAAAGTGACCAGAACCAAGTATGGAGCTGATGACAACACAGGTCAAAAATTAAGGTCTCAGCCTGCAGCAGAGCCACCTTTGAATCCCAATAGATACATAATTAATAAAGGCATGATGAAATAAGATTCAAGTTTCATGATAGAGTGAGACTCCCCAGTCAGAATGCATCTGTTAATAATAAAAAAATCCCTTCTGGAATGAGAATTTAATAGTTCTCATTCATGCTTTAAATAGTAGATCACAGCAATAAATCAGCATTATGATTTTAAGGGGTACAACTTATGAAATATAATATATTGTTTCTGGCATTTCATTTACTGTAAAATCGTTCTTTAAATATTCTGTAATATTCATTCTCGGAGGGAGATTGATCAAATAATCATGCAAATACTAAAGTACAGCCTACATTAATCTTAATTTTTTTTAATTTTTAAAAGCTTATGAAAAGTAATTTAGCTGTTGTGATGGGAGGAGAGATTACTTTGACAGATTCTTAAAATCTGTGGAATAGTAAGGGATGAGAGTGTGTGTGCATGCATTACATATACTTTGAGGCCCCATCCTGCAGCTGTGAAACATTGTATTTTCTATTCCAAGGCCTATATGACTAGGCCCACTTTGATGGTACTCATAAATGGTTTATTGCAGGACAAGTTTGCTACATTGTATGGGAATAAGCTTTAAATTTTGATCATTGTCTTTAAATAACTAACTAGTCTTCCTTCGTTTGTTATCAATTTGCTATAGAAAATATTAGGAAATACTGGCTATATTACAAACCTTGAGATAACCTCATTTGTTTTGCTGAGGTAAAACTGCTGCTAATATAAAAAAAAAAAAAAAATAGCTACATAGTAAGTGTTATTGAGTTTTCCAAGCAAGGAGGTCCTTCTTAGGGAGCCTCAAGGGCAGACAGAAATGAGCAATGCCTCTACAAGATGGCAGGACTCCCACTAAAAGAAGCCCATAATGAATCTGTGTTTCCCACTTCATGAAGAAAGATAAATTCTCTACATGGATCTCCTCCAATAATGAATAGCTGTAATTTTAGTACCTACTCACGCCCGTATCATTAATCCAAGAATAGGTCACGTTTCTAAAGTTGAGCAATTAATGGTTCCTCCAACCTAGTGACAGAAACCAAACAAACCAAAATGAGAATTAAGTTCTGAAACAGTGTGAAGGAGAAGGAAAGTTCCAGAAAAATGAAACACCTGTTTCTGATATGGCTGAAGAGAAAATTATTTCTTCCACCGACCTTCTTCTATGGAATTATTTAAAAATTGAAATTGACATTTCTAGAGAAAACTTTTCAATCTAAACATTTCAAGAAAAAATGTGGCATTTCCAGAATCCTGATTATCTTTGTAATTAGTCAGAAATATTGGCTGAATCTGCCACAAATTACACATATTTGCAGTTATGCTGGATTTTTTTTTCCCCTAAAATTAATTCTTTTTTCTCCACAGTTGACTTTGTTTATAGTAATTAAGTAGACTGTGAGGTTAAGGAAACATATTTTTACTATTGTTCATCTGTTACACAATGCACATGAAGACGAAAGGGATGCGTTACCAAATACTTAAAAACAAAATGCAAGGCACGTGAAAACTGTTTCCCATGCCTTTTTCCTGTCACACCATGTTGAGATATTAGTAGGCTGAAAACCTTTGTCCAAAGGCATTACAAGAAAATATGCTTCTGACAAAACTGACCCAGAGTGAAACACACAGGGGGATCTCAGTTTTTGCTAAAGAATAAATGTCTAACCATTCTTAGGAGGTTAGCTATTAAATTAGAAATTTCCTAGCAGAACAGTACAAATGAATGAGAAGAAAAGTACTTTTATTCATCTACATGCTTTCTTCTTAGTATTTTTTTTTCTTTTTTTTGAGATATGTTCTGAAGGAGAAACTCCTTGCAATTCTGAAGACCTATCCCAAGCGTATTTTGTGATAATAGAGAATGGCATCAATTGATCAAACCTGGAAAGGTGGTGAAAAGTGAAATGAAGGATAGCAAAACAGCTACCTGGCAAGTTCCCCACAATACTGAAACCAGGTTTGTTTGTAGCAATATAAGAATTCAGACAGACAATTTGTATTGCATACTCTAGCAAACAGTCATGGTGAGTTCACAGAACATATACACTGTGCCGTTTAGATGTTCATGTAAGGCTAGGGGGAAAAAAAAAAAAGTTTGAGAAAATTACACTACATACTACTAAATGGATTAATATCACTCAACAGCATGCCATGGACTTTTTACTACTCAGAGCTTGTGGAGACAAACTGAGGAAGAACTGAGCATCAATAATGTTTGTATACCAGGGCTTGTAACAGGTCCCTTAAGGCCCTGGAGAATGGAGAGCCCTTGTTCTGGAAGATAATCAGGCACAGGTGTTGGGAATCAAGCCAGAGGCCAGACTCCTACTTGGCAGTTTCAAAAAGTCTCCTAGACCAGAAGAAAGTGAGGGATGGGTTTAAATGGTTTTATTTTAGATGGAAAGTCTTTAAGAGGGAGAGGTGCAGAAAATATGTGACAATATAAAAAGTTGCTGTCCTCAAAGAAGCAGGAGGAGGATGCTACCTTGTTTGAAGTGGGTCAGAAAAGTTTGTTGCTGAGTTAAGTGAATCTTTGCTCTTCTTCTGGAGAACTAAGAATAAAAACTTCTTAAGAAACACTATATGGGAATGGTTGTGGCCCTGAATGCCCTAGCTCACATGAACATAACCAAACACCACCACCCTGCCTGATGTATATATACTATTTAAGAGAAAACTGTGGCTTATGTAAATTCCTCTTGGGCTTTTCTTGAAATTCTAAGAAGCTGCAGAGATCCAGAAAGCCTCTGATATATCTTATAATAAATAATTAACAGCAATACAAAATGTTAGTGCTGGCTAAAACAATGAATATTGGGCATATATGTACATATTCCTTAAAAGCTGTGCCTATTTCCGTCAGGTAATTGCATTAATAAGTTCAGTTGATTAGCATTACCCTGGCTCAGACAAAAAGAAAAAAAAATAATTCAGACAGCAACAAAACTTCAAACCAGCCATCTTCTATTACCAAATTTTGTTTTTTCTGCAAGCTGAGGCCTGCATAATCATTCAAGGAACTATTTTACTTGAACATTCTTCCCTAATCATTAAACAATCTATGGCAAGTGTGATGGAAAGAACTTCACGAAAGCCAGTTTTTACCAAAATAATAGAGCAGACCTATGCTATTGGAAACCAGAAAAACAATGGTGACCTCAAGAAAGCAATGCAGATTTACCCTTTGTGACCACACCATTGCTTAAGTGATAATTTACTTATCAAAGAGAGGATTACACCCAGTCAAACTATATTCTTTACCCATCCGGAACAGCAAGAAATTTTCAATTTATCTGGGTCTTCCTTAACAAACTGTTCTTGTGATTAAAAAAATGCAGAAAATAAGCTCAGTTTGCCCAGTTCTCTTAACCAGTTAAAATGAGAGATACAGAATGAACTCAAAAAGTAAGAACACTTTCAAGGTATCATTCTTAAGACTTTGTTTATGAAACAGCATTCTTTAAGGTGTAAAAACAAATTCCAAACACCAGATATTGTCCAGTAATCACTTAGAGGTTGTCCCACTTAACATGCTTCTGTCATTCACAATGTGGAAGCTCACATTCTTTTAACACAGGCAGGTTTCAAGTGGAATTACTTGAGTCTGACAAAGACAACACATATACATCACAAACATGCATATTGTGTATGTTTCATTGCTAACTCTTTTGTTAAAAAAAAAAAAAAGGCTGGAAATCACTTCAACTGACACCTGTAAGAAAGGTGTGCTCAGGAGTATGAGTGTATTGTTAATTTTTCTATTAGGCAGGCCAACTGCAAATAATTTAATTTGGATTTAAAAAAAAAAACAAAAAACAAAAAACAAAAACAACTCTTAAAGAGAAAATTAATTTGCATGTACATTTTCCCACCTTTTTCTTCCACTCACCTTAAGCTTTTCTGCCCTTCCACTTTCTTTGAAGAAATGTAACATTTCTGCCTTTTGTCTCAGTCATTTTTTTTTCTAGATGGTAAAAATACTGTGGTACCCTCATACCATCTGAGAGCAGTCCCATGTATTAACTCCTTCAGCAAATGTTCATAGCTTCTGCCTCCGAAAGTCAGTGTACTTTCATTGATTTCCACGAATATGAACCAAAATGTTTTTGCATGTCACGCTTATGAAGTTAGACAAGCCATCACTGATAGCTTTGGAAAAACAATACAGAAATACTTAATTTGATTTTTAATGTGTATCTGTTCATCCAGGTAGCTTTCCATCACTTTCAATCGCTGTTAAGCGTGTGCTATATTATATCCGCTAGCAGAAAATTTGTGTTACAACTTTCATGCTTTAAATCTAAAAATATTAATCCTTCTTGGTGTTCTGTGTCAAATGCTGATCCCGAAGGTAATCATAGTCATCCTGGGATACTGTAGTGATCCTGACAGGAAGGCCACCGACCATCAAGCACTTAATGATCCACATAACAGCTGTCCTGGGAAAGCTCACGCCTGTGCTGGGCTGAGCTGCGCGTACAGGGCGGCCTTCAGGCCTGTGTGTCGCTGCACACATCCCCTGGTAGCGAGATAAACGCGGCCGGCACCTTGCAACAGAGGAGCCCGCAGGCAGCGCCCGCGGGGTACCAGCCGTGGCCTTGCCTTTGTCTACAAGTGCTCCAGGAAGTTCCGTGCCAACAGCCTTTTT
The DNA here is from genome assembly GCF_964195595.1 of Calonectris borealis. NCBI lineage: Eukaryota > Metazoa > Chordata > Aves > Procellariiformes > Procellariidae > Calonectris > Calonectris borealis. The sequence goes on along the minus strand of NC_134352.1, from coordinate 26,094,580 downwards.
GTTTGGACTGTAGAAGTGATAGATGGAGGTGGTTCCTCGAAGGAAAATGCTGTAATAGCGCCACTGAGTGAAAGGGGAGAAAACCCTGCTGTGGGTGGGGGCTGCATGGCACGCTGCGCGTGGCTCGAGCCCTGTTCAATGCGACACCACCCAGGGCTCCCAGCATCGAAAGGGACTTAAGCTTATCTATGCTATTCTCTTCTTACAATGTTAGCGCTAATAAACAGTATTTTAAATTATGCCTTACAGAGTCTAAGTGCCTTTCTTACTGGGATCATGACGGACCAGAACCTTCTGGTGCAAAAGAGACGCTGGGTCATACTGCCAGGTGGAAGCGACGAGCTTCATTCAGCTGATACAACTGATAGTTCTGAAGTTAAAGTAGAGGATCTGGCCATTTGTGCCCTAACCTTCCTTAGAAAAAAGAAAATCTACACTGACCTATAGTAAATGAACTTACAGCCTGTAGAACCAGATTTTTTCATGCCACTCAAAAAGGATCTAGGGCTGACATGGTGGAGAGACCTCTGAAAGTAAAAGGACACTTTAGGAGAAGCAATGTTTATTTTAATGTCATCTCTGTCACCCTTATTTTCAGAAATGGTTATCATTGGCAGCTCCAGGAGAAGTCCAAGGGAAATGTAGTTATTCAGTACCTTTGAATTGAAGTCCTTTCTGTTGACTCTGTTAATTGCACTGTGAAAATACATATTCATTAATGGCAGAAAAATTTGTTTTATCAGAAAATACTTTATAAGCAATAAATATGTTGTAACCAAATCCTTTGCAGTGGAAATTCTAAGTAACAAAGATTATTGAGGTATATTACTAGAAAGCACTAATAAAAAATGGTATATTTAATATATCTGTTTTCAACCTCAGTATAAAACTCATTAGCATGCATAATGTTTTTCCAAGACCGGATATTGTAACAGAGATGAACAAAAAGTTGTTTATATAGATGTTCTAAGCAACAAACATATTTCATAAAATTCATCCCATATTCACACATTACTGCTGACCAAGGTCATTTTGCTGTCACTGTTAGAGCAGAATAGAGTAATTGTTAAGTACATTTTTCAGCAGTTATAAACAATTGGCAGTAGAAAAGCTGCATGTGTTTATTCCATGTGCGCTATTGTTTACTCTTCATGGAGTCTTCTACTGTGCAATAAAACTTTTAATTAACCAGACCTAGTCCTTGGCTGTGTGTGAGGAGTAACACTGTATATCATAGTATGTCATAAAACAGAGCAAATACAAATATTCAGTAGATTCCCCAGTAAAGGCTGAGGAAGGGCATCACATTTAGAAAATAATCATCACAGATCCACCTTCAAAGCCAAGGGCTCAATGTCACTGAATGTAATACTAAGTTGATGGGATTCATTTCAAAACTAAAGAAAAATGCTATATTAGAAGTGAAAGTCAGTAGGAACCAGTGCCTAGTGGTTATATTGCTCATATGAGAAATTTCACAGGTAGTATGGAGATGCCTACCTTAGTTTTGTTGAGTACATGAAAGATGTAACTGCTGACCTAGTCCAACAGTACAGCATGGACATACTCACGTGTATGAGGTACCTTGCCGTTTTGTCAGAGCAATGTAAACTGACTAAAATATGCAAGTTACCATTGTTTCTGAGAGATTTAAGACATGATTTGCAGCCCAGTACACCTGTATTATTTTGCTGTGGTTTTCTAGTCATTAAAATAGTGTAAGCTTGTAGCATGTCTTTTTTAACCTGTTTTGTTTCATAAACGTGGCCGCAGCTACGAGAGCACATAATTCTGACAGCATCTAGAAAGATGATTTCTTACAATTCCGTTCATTTCATGTATTTGGGTACGCTGCAATTCAAATACTCATAGAGACATTACCTTACTTGTTACGGCCTTTTGATGCCTGTGGGGTTTAAAGGGTATTATCAAAGGATTTGATTTATGATCAAAGCAAGGACTATTTTCTTAAGTTGATAGGGCTGTATTTGAGGAAAACTGTTGCTTCATTTAGTAGACGTTGTTTCATCGGCAGTGTGAACCTTTTTCCAATTTTGAGCAACAGCGATGCCAAATGGGACAGATCAGCATGTTTCTTCTCAGTAACATCAACAGGTGTTGTCTTTGCCTCTAACCTATAGAGAAATAAGGATTTGGGGGCTGATTTGTTAATCAGAAAGCATCTGCTTTTTATAGGCGTTATGAGATTTTCTGTTCAAAATGTTACTGAAAATTAATTGAGGAAATGAGAGAAATAACAAGATAAATTTCCTTTAAATAGTCACTGGCCTCTTTTGGAACTTAATTTATGGTCTCTGAGTTTATAAAAACAAACCAAAATTATGCTTTCATTGGTAATGACGTCCTCATTCTAATATTTTCTTTCTTGCACTATTTAAAGAATGAGACACTCAAAAGTGACTTGTCTGCTTGCATTACTGCTTGCATCTCCTGTGTTGTACAACGTGACACCAAAAAGAGCTAAACCCCACCATCTTCTTTTTTAATGATATTTTACCATATTGAAATTAAACATACATTTTCAAAAGGTAGGATCCTGCTGTGCACGTAAATCAGTTTCTTGCACATGCATTAGACTATGTATGTACCTACCTAGCAATCTGCATACATGATTGATTACCCGAACTGCATGCACAGTCATGATAGAGTTGTCACCGACATGTTTATTGTTACTAAATTTTGTCACACAGTGATTTTGAAATACCAGATTAAATATAAGGGAAACTAAGTTCTTGGGCTCTGTAGTAATTATTGGCAAATGACTGAGGGTTTTTTCATGGCAGTGACTACCCTGTGTAATTACCTAGGAACTTGCCTTCAATGAAATGTGCCTGAATCTGCTTACAATGCTATAGTCTTTTATTTATCTACTCAGAGATCACAGGCAGTAATAACATAGAATTACAGCACCTGCTCTACTCATAACCCTAAGCTTTGACACAGAAAGATTGTTGCAGACTATAAAACATTTCTGCATTTTCCTCTAACAAATTCTTGGCCATTTGGTGTTGTAGCACTTTGACATGAAATCTGTGAAAGATATGGCCAGTCAAAGATGATAAGAGATTATGTTTTAGACTCAGCCGATCCAAGCAAGATTCACTCAATAGTATTTTATTTCCCTTTGCAGCTCTCTGAAATATCAATCCTTTAATGAAGGAGGTCTCTGTGGAAGTTTCAGGCTTAAGCAAATATTAAATTAGTGGGTTTTTAACTTCACCATGAAAGCTTTCCTTTTTTCAAATTTGCCACTTCTCCATTTGTCGTGGTTTAACCTGGCGGGCAGCTAAACACCACACAGCCGTTCGCTCACTCCCCCGTCCCCGAGTGGGATGGGGGAGAGGGTCGGGGGGAAAAAAAAAAAATTAAAATTCATGGGTTGTGATAAAGACAGTCTAAAAGGAAAGAAAAAGAAGGAAAAATAATAATAATAATGATAGAAGAATATACAAAATAAGTTATGCACAATGTGATTCCTTACTGTGGTTGTGCATTCCTCTCCCCTTCTTTTCCTCTGGGCTATGATACGATCTCAGAACCTTTGTTAAGCTTTAGCCATTGTGTATGAGTTGGGCGATTAAGCGTCTCTTGGCCGTACCAAGCACTCTTGCATGGCTAAGGTGGAGAACAACACTGATCATACCAGGGACACTAGCTACATGATCAAGGTAGGGAGCAGAAACAAAAGATAATTCGTCATCTCTGACGGCTCTGAAGCTTTCCCTACCTGGATCATAGCTCAAGTAGAACAATATCATTGTTACCGTGAAGCAATACCATAATTACTACCCTGGACCACCTCAGATAGTAGCCAAAATGGAAATTTACTGATGACTAAAGCCAATCATCTTGCAAACCTATAAACAGCGGTACCAGGTGAGACGCTTTGAACTCTCCTGGACCGCAGCGGGCTGCAGCCAGAATCTGCCTCTGAGTGGGACGCTTCTCAGAATCTGCAAACTCGAATTTGCGGTATCAGAGGATCACCGAGATTTTGGGCTGAGACGCTCCTCGGGGCTCAACTCTTCGCCTGTTGGGAAATGCCAAAGCATTTAACGTGAGTATTTCACGATACTTAAGGGGAATTTTTAACAGGTATACCTTTATGAATTAAGTAACTCTAGGCCTTTCATTTAGCTTTGGTACCATATCCATATGCATATATATATGTACTGATTGATCCAGATCTTTTTGCGCGCTTATCCGTACAGTTATAATCTGTAGTTATATACGTACTGATTGATCTAGATCTTTTTGTGCACTTATCTGTACTGTTACTAACAAGTATAACCTGTAGTTAAGTTGTTTTAGTCTTTGTAGTATTTGTAGCAACTTGACTAATTCTTTGTGTGGCTGTCAGATTGATTAATGTTTAAGCATTTGTCCTGGTTCCGGCTGGGACAGAGTTAACTTCCTTCCCAGTAGCTGGGGGGGTGTGCTGTGTTTTGGGTTTGGTGTGAAAGGAGCGTTGATGGCCCATTGATGCTTTGGCTGTGGCTAGGTGATGCTTGCACCGGGGTTGTGGACCCAGCTGGCCAATGGGGTATTCTATACCATGTGACATCATGCTTAGTATAAAAACCAGGTGTGTGGAGGGGCTCGGCCCCCCGTTCCTGACACGCGGTCAGCGGTCGGTGAGCAGTTGCATTGTGCATCGCCTGCTTTGTATATTCTGTTATTGTTGTTGTTCTCATTGTTATTATTACTGTTCTACTCTGTTTTATCTCAATTATTAAACTGTTTTTATCACAACCCGGCAATTTTCCTACTTGTGCCCTCCCGATTCTCTCCCCCATCCCACCGGAGGGCAGGGGGTGAGCGAGTGGCTGCGTGGGGTTTATTTGCTGGCTGGGGTTAAACCACGACAGTCCTTTTTGGCACCCAATGTGGGGCAGCGAAGGGTTGAGATAATAACAGATTAATTAGAGCATATTAAGGAATTTATATCTATCAACATATTAATTTATTCTGCACCATGCTCTTGTTTTTACTGTACCTGTTAAAGGTTGGAGTTGGGTTTTGTAGTCTGCTGTGCTCTGCAGTGATTAATGATGTTTTGCCTGGGAGATTTGTTACTAAAACGCTGGCATTGGGGGTTATTTGGTATTTGGGATTTGTAATGAAGCCATTACTGTATTTCAGGTACCACCTCATGGAGACCATTAGCAATTATACCTTTTCCTCTGAGAGATTTTTTATGGAGGAAATAGAGAATGGCACCCTCGCTACCTTCCTCTATGATGTCATCTCCTTTGTTAAAATAACTTGTCAGTACCCTGAACATCCCTGGGTAGTTAAGATACATCTATTGGTATTGCTTGGGAATATTGTTGTGGTTTTATCCAAGGTTAGTAAGCAATTTAAGAATGTTATCCAGAGATCTGCCCCAAGGCTGGATAGTTATGAGTAGCAGGGCGAGTGGGATAGCATGGGCAAATGCCTAGGACGGTGGGCACCCTCAGTGTTCTGGAAATTCACCCAGAGACACAAATCACTACGATGTGCTGGGGCCTGGCCCACGCCTACCGAGCCCTGTTTAACACCACTCAGAACCCCTGAGGGGAAGGAAACGTCTCTGCAGCTGATGACAAAGCAACAGGCCTTGCGGCTACCCCACCCCCAACAGCAAGCACAGCAGCTACCCCACCCCCAGGGCAGGCACGGCAGCTACTCCGCCCCCTGCGACAGGGAACCAACCCATGCCGGTATCAGTCGCCCCTATACAAAAAAGAAAATGCACAAGAAAATCAGCTCGTCTAGTAAGGGATGAAGATGAACCAGGGCCATCACGAGAACAGGAGGAGGAGGAGGCAGAACCTGTAAATGAGATGGAAACCCCTCGATCCCTACCCCTGGGTGAGCTGCGAGATATGCGAGGGGGGGGTATGAATGCACCACCACACTCCCTACAGGCTTGTGTCTCTGCTGTGGAGAAACTGTCTCAGGAGGTCCAGCAACTCAAAGAGGATGTGTCCTGCTCCCCACCTGCACGGGCCAGTGTCTCAGCCATTAGGAGCAAGCGTCCCTCTGCTCAAGAGAGGAGACATCATGGGTACACACCCCGGGGCACCCTGTGGTTTTACCTGCGTAACCATGGAGAGGACATGAGGAAGTGGGGTGGAAAACCTATCTCAGTCCTACAGGTACGGGTACATGGGTTGCAAGGAAAAACAACCACAAAAGGGGGTTCTTCCAGGAAAACTGCTGCTTCAGTCTCCAATGAGCAGTTTCCCAGACAGAACAGAAGGGCTGATTCCACTTCCGACCTTAATAAAGGGACTTCTGATTCATATTTACAAGAAGTGGATAGCGTATACGATGACCAGGACTAGAGGGGCCCTGCCTCCAGCCAGGTGGAGGAAAGGGACAATCGGGTTTACTGGACTGTGTGGATTCGATGGCCTGGCACATCAGATCCACAGGAATATAAGGCTCTCGTAGACACCGGTGCACAGTGTACCCTGATGCCATCAAGCTATAAAGGGGCAGAACCCATTTGTATTTCTGGAGTGACAGGGGGATCCCAAGAGTTAACTGTATTGGAGGCCGAAGTGAGCCTGACCGGGAATGAGTGGCAGAAGCACCCCATTGTGACTGGCCCAGAGACTCTGTGCATCCTTGGCATAGACTGCCTCAGGAGAGGGTATTTCAAGGACCCAAAAGGGTACCGGTGGGCTTTTGGTATAGCTGCCCTGGAGACGGAGGAAATTAAACAGCTGTCCACCTTGCCCAGTCTCTCAGAGGATCCTTCTGTTGTGGGGTTGTTGAAGGTCCAAGAACAACAAGTACCAATCGCTACCACAACAGTGCACCGGCGGCAATACCGCACAAACCGAGACTCCCTGATCCCCATCCATGAGCTGATTCGTCGACTGGAGAGCCAAGGAGTGATCAGCAAGACTCGCTTACCCTTTAACAGTCCCATATGGCCAGTGCGAAAGTCCAATGGAGAGTGGAGACTAACAGTAGACTACCGTGGCCTGAACGAAGTCACCACTGAGTGCTGCCGTGCCGGACATGCTAGAACTTCAGTATGAACTGGAGTCGAAGGCAGCCAAGTGGTACGCCACCACTGATATCGCTAATCCGATTCTCTCCCCCATCCCACCGGAGCGGGGGGAGGGAAGGGGGTGAGTGAGTGGCTGCGTGGGGTTTATTTGCTGACTGGGGTTAAACCACGACAGCATTGTAAGGCTCTAAGTTGCTGCTGCAACCCTTAACCCTTTAGTTATAAACCATTGCCTAGGTCTGAGACTAAGGGTAAATCCAGCCACACCTAGGCTCCTCTCTGAGAAGGGACAGCCTTCCTAACCCTTTCTGAATTAGACATAAACTGTTGTCCAAGTCTGAGACTAAGATTGGGTCCAGTCGGATCTCTTCTGAACCTCGTGACTCAACGGGAGGATCCCCCTTTTACCTTTTTACCCTTTTACCTTTTTAACCTTTTACCCTTTTATCCTTAATCTCTGTACAAATCATTCCAACACAATTCTAATACGATTTTCCCCTGTGTAAACTTAATCCATGTAATAAGTAATAGAATGAACCTTGCCATCAAATTCTGTTAAGTCATGTTTCTATACATTTCTATTAAAATCACCCTTTGCCAATACCTTTGCCAGTGATTCTTTACACGGCCTTAAAACCACACATTTGTGACACTTACCACCCGCCAACCGATGCCCAGCCAATTCCCAAGCAGCAGTCGCCGCTCCCTGGCCAACTCTCCCCAGTTTAATATGCTGAGCATGATGTCATATGGTATGGAATATCCCTTTGGCCAGTTTGGGTCAGCTGTAGACTGGCTATGCCCCCTCCCTGCTTCTCGCTGGCAGGGCATGAGAAGCTGAGAAGTCCTTGACTACTGTAAGCAATACTTAGTAACAACTGAAAGATTAGTGTGTTATCAACATTCTTCTCATCCTAAATCCAAAACATAGCACCATACCAACTACTAGGAAGAAAACTATCTCTATCCCAGCCGAAACGAGAACAGTATCCACCCCTTATTCTATGCCATCTATGTCATGCCCAGGTCTCACACTTTCCAATACATTCCAATTAGTCACCACCACTTTCCCTGCCTTTTGATATATACACACACAGATATCATTCCCTTAGTCCATGGGCCATCCCTCTAAAATGTCCATTGAGTTCATTTAGTCCATGACTTTGGGCTCCAACTGTCATAACAGTCTTTCAGGGCAGGAGAGATGGTGTGTGGTGTTGGATTGTTGCATCCTGAAGCCAGTTCTGGTTCCATTACCGCTGTGCTTGTCCGATTCTATCATCGCTGCACTTTGCTCAGTTTCATCAAAGTTCATTCTTCATTAATCTAGGTGATTTTAATACTGTTGATATGGCATGTAGCGACCATAGTAGTGATGACATACAGTATTATATAGCAATTAACATCATACGATTCAAATCATTGGCTCTCTTACACAAAATCAAATCCCCTTAAGGTACACGTCGGAATTCCCCATCCTTCTGCATTTTCCACCAAGCGCACCCAGGTACCTTGAGCAAAAGAAATCCCACGGGTAAGTTTGCCTTTGCCCAAGGCAGGAATAATCCAGACTGTCTACCCCAGTGTATTTTTTAAGTGTACTACAGAACTTTATCCCTTTCTACAGTACATAAAACTTTTGATTGGGCAGGGCCAGCCTGATGGAAAGATCCCCTAGTGCTGACTAACCAGGTGGCTTTTGCTAAATGTGTGTCCCAATGCTTGAATGTCCCACCACCCATTGCTCTCAATCTAGTCTTTAACAGGCCGTTATATTGTTCAATTTTCCCAGAGACTGGTGCATGGTAGGGGATGTGATAGACCCACTCAATGCCATGCTCTTTGGCCCAGGTGTCTATGAAGTTATTTCAGAAGTGAGTCCCGTTGTCTGACTCAATTCTTTCTGGGGTGCCATGTTGCCATAGGACTTGCTTTTCAAGGCCCAGGATAGAGTTCCAGGCAGTGGCATCAGGACTCTCCCAGCTGAAATCAGGACACGATCTTATCTTAGATATCTTAGAAATGCATTAATGTTGACTTCCAAACATTATATTGACTTCCAATTGCATGAATATATGTCTAAATTCAAAAGTCAAATGAGAAAAAATACTGTAACAATAGCTCCTGCTTTTAATTTATATCTTTCAGAAATCAGGAAAGGTCTGATAAAAGCAGAAGCCAGGACAAGGTTTCAGAAATGTTAGGTCTTTGAAATGTATCATTCCTTAGTCATGTGCAACATTCTGTTGTTCTTCACCTACTTTATGCCCCATCTGTTGCTTTCTGGATGTTTGGGAGGGGATGGTGTTTGGTTTTTTGTTTGTTTGGTTGTTTTTTCCTGGTGAAGCTCAATGGTGAGTATTACAAACTCAGACTGATTTTTTTTTAAATAAAAAAAATGGAGAAACCATGTTAACCAAAAAAATGGTTAACAAGACAAAGGGCAGAACTCGAGTACCCATACTTGCTGCTAGGTATCCAATGTATGTTGAAGTTTCATATGTATCCTTTATACCTGCTATGTATATACTGAAAAACAGAAGATACTGCTATTCTTGCTATTTCTTCCCACACTGATGCAGACTGTTAGATAGTCCCTTTATTTGATATATTCACTATATATTCATCAGTTTGTGCTTTTCATATTAAAGAAAGGAAATTTGGCAACCTCCTTTTATTTAGCAGGAGTGAAACATGTATATTTTTTTATTTAAACTTGGCCACTGCCAGGTTTAACAAAATTATACTATCATCCCAGTGTTTTTAGGCTTGCTGAAGAACTGACCTAAGAAGCTGGAGGCTACTCAGGGTCTATACGTAGACTTGAAAGAAGTGGAAGACATGGAAGACATACAATGCAAAAGCTGAGAAAGCAGAAGTCTTTAATTAACAGAAGTCTCTCAATCTTCATGATCCTGATGGCTCAAATTAAAATTTCATTCTTGCATCAGGTTGCTTCCTGTACATACTGAGGTTGAATGCTTTCAGGGGAATGGTACTTTTAAGATCAACTGGGTTGGCTCATAGGAAAGCTTTGGCCTTTCTTCTGTGCAGTGTTGGAGAAACATCAGTCTAAGTTACAGGTATTCACCTACATAGCTTATTAAACCACTCTATGTATCCTGAGCATTGTGTGGCGGTGTGATCACTCACACTTGACCCAAGATATATTATGCAGTATATGGTATATACATATATATACTCTCTATATATATATATACACACACCAACCTGAGCAAACACAACTCTCAAAGTTATGGCGTGAAAGAAAGAAAACTGTTTACTTGTAAGTAGTCTACAACTACAGCTTCAGATGCTGAGGGAAGGGAAGAAGACTCACTTTTTGTTAAATTTATTAATTGGTTATAAAATAGTAAGGGAGAATTACAGCTTATAGATTTTTTGTATCTGTATGTCCTTAATTAGGGAGGTGGAAACATAGTCCCTAATCACTGGCCCAGCGTTAGTGCTTTGCCTCTGAAAGTAATTCCCAGTAAGGTAAAAAGTTTTGTCGTCCTGTCTTCTAGCTATCTTCTGTAGCACTGGGCAGATAATGTGAGTTCTTGGCAAACCCTTGCCTAGTTTTAATGCCTTTGGTTTCATTTTCAGTAGTGGTTTTGTTTTATTGGTTTTTTTCCTTCTTGAGCAGACATATCCTCTAAATTACCAAAATATTAACACTTACTATTTGAACATGTATTGTCTTAAGGTAGGGAGAAGGAAGATCGTCGTCTCCTTCCTAGATTTAAAAAAAAAAAAAAATCACAAAAAAGGTTAAATTTTTATTCTAGTTAACATTTCCAACATGAGTTACTTATATACTTGCAGAAAATGGACAGAAACATTTGGAACAAATTTTATGAACTGACAGCCCTATATAATATAATTATTAAGGAGTTTGTAGAGCTTGAATACATACATATTCTTGGCATTTGAGTACATAGTAATATTTAATCATTAAAAGTGCTGATATTTAAGAAAATAAGCAAGATATTGTCCGCCATCATTGGTAAATTTTCCAGTAAATCACTTTTAAATAAAATATTCAGCATATGTTGAGTTTAATATCTTGGCAACTGCTCAGAACAGAACTATGCCAAATTTTTTATTTTATTTTCTTTAATTAAGAAAGCAATTTGGATTCAATATTTGCAAACTCACACAAGCCTACAAAAACAACTGAAATTGTTTTATTTGAAAGTTGATTTTCTGCTATCTCTGTGGGGTTCTTGAAATTTAATTTCAAAGTGGAGAGGTTAAATAGCACCATTTCAATATCATTATTTCCAATTGGAGAGCTTAAATATGTCTTTTATGTACTGATAAAATAGACTAATCAATAGAAAGTTGCCATTTTGTTCTCAAGTAATAAAAAATAAATTAATTTTGCCTTTGAATGATATGCAACTGAATTATAGAAGTTAGTCTTAGCAATGTTCTTTTTTTTTTAGTTCCTGTTTTTTCAGATCATCGATCTTACTTTCTCTCCATGCAATAATACACTATTTGGTTTGTATTTACTTAAATCCACCTTTTCCTCTTTTTAAAGAATTCTTATTGAGTTGATTAAGATAAGTACACATGGTGAAATAATTTTCAGACTTTTTTTCCACACAATTTAATAATCAGAAAACAGAACACAGAACAATAGGACAAAGTGCTGCAGGGTGCTGGTATAGTTTAACTCAGTACTGCAGATGGTAGCACAACCATAAAGGATTGTGCAGGTGACACTGTACGAATAGTTTGCCTAGTTTGATAAAACATTTTGCTGGTAGATGTAGACACGTGAAGCATAAACCTGTGAAGCATATTCTTCCATTAAAAATATATAGAAGCAGATGATTATCTTTACTTTTTATTAGCAAACTGAATAAGTAGTATTTTTACCCTCTGGACAGATGGCTTGACCATCACAGGGATTTTATTTTAGCATTGCTGTGCTTCTTAGGAAGACTAAGTCATATCATGGCTGAGTGACTACAAGGATCTTCTCCTAATATAAAATTGAACTACTATCTCAGGAGTTTAGGTAGACCAGAACTAAACTAAATCAAGTCCATACAAAATTGATAGTAAAGTCAGAAAATAACATAGACACTACAAAGCTGTCACGAAGCAAATTGTCTTAAAGCCTCTTAGCATATGGTATAACCATATACTACCATATCTACCACAGAAAGCAATTGCATGTAAGTATTTGCTACTGAATCTTCAGAAGTGTAATTTCAGTGGTACAGCTACTACTAGGATTTTCTCTAAGTTTTGAGCTGCAGGAATGGTTATATTACTTTAACATCATAAAAGACCTACTTATTTAGATCCAAGCTACCCTGTACAAGATGAGATCTATTCTTTCCTTCATACCAAGTGTTAGAATTCAACCCAAGGGCTCAAAGGGGTGAAGCGGAGCATGTGTGCAAGTGCTCACAAATTGGAGCCCAAATGAAGACAATGTATAGACTGTTACACTATTAAATGGAGACACTATATACTTCTATTTTATTAGCCCTGCTACTGCTTGAATAAACTAAGATGCTATTTTTTTGTAAACCAAACTATTTGTCATAAAGTCAAAGCGGAAAATTATGAAAGATGTGGAAACTTTATAGGGTTACCATTATAAATAAACCTCACACCAACAACTGGCTACATTTCACTGAAGACTGTGGAAAATCTATTTTTAAAACTGAATAAACATTATCTGGCCTTAAAGGAAAGAGGCATATTATTACTTAAAATATTTTCACGAATGAAATACCCCATATCAGCATTCTGAGGTGAATTAATTTAGTTTAGTAGTGCAACCTGGAGAATAATGTATCAAACATTAAACTCTCAAGATTTTGTTTCAAAGACTTCTAATTAATATGTCTCTGCTTTCTACTAAAGTTCATGGCATAATTCAGTAGTTATTTTTCTTACCTCTTTCTTCACAATAAGAGCTTTTTTAATGGAAAAGTCAAACTGTTAACAACTGGAATGGCTAATTTAGGTTATGCTATAGTATGCAAATAATTTAAAATATGTTACCACTCTATGGAATAAAAACAAGTAGATTGGTCTTTTTACATCAGCAGTACTTCTTTCAAAGTCAACAAAATCAAGCTGAAGAACAGAATACATAGAAGAACTGTAGCTTTATAATTGTGTATTGTTTGTACAAAAACAATAAGAAGAGGGAGAACAGAGAAAATAAAAATCCTTCAGGGGTACATGTATGTGCTCTAAGGAACATACGCTTATATGATAAGAGAATGTGGTCCTAAGGTAATCTGGGACTTTTTGCCTGTTTCAGTAAAAGGGAAAAAAATTATGGCAAAATTTCATGTATTTACAACTTTCCTTTTTTTCCTTTTGATCTGTAACTCCATCCATAAGAAATGTTTCTCAAATACTTTCAAAGCAACCAATCACGCTGGGCATGCGGTGGGAGGAAGTTTTGTTTTACATTATCCAGTTTAAGTCTCAGTCATCTCATTCTGCAATCAATGAAACAGGTCCCTTTTTTTTCTTTTTCTTTTTTAATTTTGACCATGAAGTTCGTTCTTCTCTTACCTAGCTATGCAATAGAAAACCAACTTTGGGTGTTGCAATATCCATTCTTCTGTTCCTTAATGTTCCTGCTGACAGTCATGCTGCAAGTTGCACTGATCTCCAACTAAAAGGGACCTGTTGCTAGAGGACAGGTGAAAAATGTCAAGATCCCCATACCTGGTTTGTAATGAAAGTGAAGAATTTAAGCCCATAAGAACACCAAATGCATATCAATAGTAACTGTGTAAAAGAAACACATGTACAACAGTTCTTCAGAAGCCTAGTTTAAGATCCAAAATTATTATCTAGAGGTATACCTTATCCTTGTATTTTCCAAATGTTTTGGAAAAATGTATGAATGCTGCAAAAACCAAAGTCCATGCTTAGTAGTAGGAGGCAAGATTCAATATTGAGTCTATTTCAAGAGCATAAAATTAAATTGCCTGATTTTCAAGAGAACTAAAGACCGTAGTGCTCATTAAGGTTGAATTCAAAATACTTTAAGACATTATTGATGTGGAAAAAAAGGGTTCTTTGTGACATGGAGGACCTATGCTCCCTAAGTACCATTCACTTATTCTGTGATGACGAATGAGATCCTTTGTTTGAGGAAAAAATGTAGTGTAATAAATTTCTAACCAGTTTATAATCAAAGAACTAATTTTTGAATCAATATTAGAGTTACTTGAATGAAAATAAGTACTGGAATTATAAATTCTGAGCTTAATCTGAAAGTAGATTCATAGTTTTAAAATTCCTTTTTTCAAATCTATTACCAGTTGAATTTTACCTTTAAATGTTTTTACCTTATTTGAATTTTATTTGTTTCTGAAAGCACAGAGGAAAACATTGAAGACATTGTTGAAAGAAACTGAATTTTCCTCTCCATTTTATTTCATCTTACACATGAAACTCTTAAAATCTTAATTTTTGTTGACTGTAACAAACATATTTAGTATTACAGTGTCCAACTTTATACATTATGTTCTTATGACTGGTTGTATTTATATTTTAAGTAAAAGCTAGAAACTTAGCCACATCTGAGAGATCTCTGGTATAGCACTCAATTGTAATTAGGTAGGATTAGGCAAGGACTAAAATAAAAACCTTTTCCTATTTGATTCTGGAAAAAATTATCAACACTTCTTTCAGTGTCTGAAGCTGAAGTGGAAATCATCAGCTATTTAAATTATTCTCAGCTCAGACCAGCTTAATAAACTACTTTAAAAATACCCTGATGACTCTCACTTACCTTGAACATTGCTCTGTCTTCCATTATAAGCTTTTTGCAATCCAAGGATTTGGATTCAAGAATCCTGTAGAAGAAATGTTTCAGGATAGGATTTCAGAGTTGCCTCTGTCCTTGCACCATTACAGAATGTAGCACATCACAGTTGTGCTGAGTGTGGGGGATCTAATTGCAATCCAAGTTTTGTTCTGTCACCAACACATGAATTATAACTACAAACCATTATGACTGAATGGTTCTAAATGAAGCAACTGAAACGAAAACATTATCTCAGAAGATTTGACTACTCAACTGGAAAAGCAAACAAAGCAAAAGCACAATAAGTAAAATAAACGAAGCAATAATCGAATTTTCCATGAAAAAAAAGTAGCTAATTGGGATCACTTATTCCCAGAATAAAAATGACACTAGTCTGGGTCCCCAGAAAGCCAGTCTTCCTGTAAAAATATACATTAGTCTGCCTTTCTCCTAAATGTCAGGTGACAATTCCACAAGACAATGTAAGCCAGCTGGACATTTCATTTTTGGAAAAAAGATTGGACTGCTCTCAGGGAAAGGCAGACCCATGGTAGGATTCTTTGCAACAGGGGAGAAAAGCAAAGGAAGAGAAGAATGGATCTTCCCTATCTTCTTGTGATGTGCTCACTTCTTGAGTTATATATGTAACCCTGCCTTATGAAATCCTAAACCATTAAAATTGTTGGTGCCTACTGCCCAGTAGTGATCTGGTTCAGGTCCCTGAGCCAAAAAAAGCTCCAAACTCTCCCCAACCTCCTTAGTGCTTAGCCTACTATAGGGCCAAACAAGTCTCAGCACCAGCTAAGAAAAAGGAGGAAAGAGAAACGGGACTGTTGCTTCTGATGGCAGTCAGCTGCTGGATCGGCTTATGTGAGAAGAGAATCCTTTTCACCGAAATAAGTTAAATTCAGTATTCAAATACTGTGTATGTTACTTTGACCTTTTTTTTATCATTTACCAACAAAAAAAAGTAAAAATTGATCAATATCATAGTCTGCAAAAGGAAGAGACACGTTACAACTTCAGTCTGCATAGTAGACATGCAGTTGACATAGGTTGTTATTCTTTGTTCCATCTAAAAAAAAAGAGAATTGTGCAATTCCATGGCAAACATGGCATATTGGTCATATATATGCCAGTACATGTGGACAAGGAGAGCTGGGACAGAATTATGTTCACATCCACTAGCAAAAATACTTAACTTACTAGATCTGAAATTCCATTCGTATATAGGCACTGCTAATAAAAGAAACAGCGTGGAAGTTCAGTAGATGATGGTATGAAAGTAGACATATAGACATAAAATTAGTGTATATGTAACTTACAAAGGCTAATTAGACTATTCTTACATGCTGTAAGCATGTGGCAGATTTTTACTGTTATAAAGATATATTAATGAATGAGAAGTATCATATATATGTATATATATATACAAGACAACTTGCAAAGGATTTGTTGACACATGAAACGCTAGAAAAATCAGATCAGCTTAAAGTTAACAGAACAATTTCCATTTGGTTTGAATTTCCATAGTTTTTTATTGCCCTTCCCTTCCTGGAGGTCTCCTTAATCTTTGACTATCCATGTAAGAATTATTCAAGCAAGTATAAGTTACCTTCATACAACACAGTCTGAGAATGGACAGTAGCAGAAAGCAACAAGGCTCCTTCAGACCTGCCCCGTGTCTCATCCAATGTCTGCTTCATCAGCTTCATTGTACACCCTGAAGTTTTCAAATGCAAGCATATTCATGCACAATAAGTGGCCTCAGACAGTATTAGGTATTCCCCTCACAATAGATCTGCAACACTAGTGTTAGTCACTGTGAGTTGTTCATATAAAAGCTTCAACATGAAAGTATCAATTTTCATATGCTTCTATTTCAACAGCCAGAAGAGTCACTCACCTTATGAATCAGTATTCAAGTACAGAGCATCAATCCTTGCAAGGTACAATTTCTGTTTCTTGAGGGGTGCACAAACTGGTAGAAATCACCTCAACTTTGTGGAATTAACTGTGTAATACAGAAGAAAATTATTTTTAAATTCCATTTTTGCTCCACATAAAGGTTTCATGATCATATAATTTTGCAGGCAGGTTAGTGATTGACCTGGTTCTTAAATAAAAAAAAAAAAGGAGGGAAATAATAGAATGATAACAGAACATCCATCATTGTTTTTCACTTATATTTTAAATGCTAAAATAGACAATATCTCTCACTTTACAAAATGGGTGTAGTTTATTTTGGAGCAGTTACCTTAACAATACAATATTCCAAGTAAGAAACAAAACTAGTTATCTTCCATAGGTGGCTTAGTTATTTTAATGTCAAAACTACTAGACGTTGGATCACTTTTATGATCTCTTTCTCAAAGTTGTGAAAATAAAAAGTGTGGCAGACTATTTTCTAAAAATAAATAATAAAAAATAAATACAAGTCTAATTTTTTTTATGAACAGGAAAGCTATTTTAAAAAAAGACAACATTCTAGTGTGTAGACAAATAGAATTTCTTTTCAAGAAAGTGTATATATGCTCTAATGTGAAAAAATGGGAAATTAAGAACATTAACAGAAAATTAACCCCAGATAGTTGTTTGTTTGTTTTTTTTTTTAATATAAAAAAATATCTGCAGGTGCTTTCTATATATGTGTACCCTATATGAACTTCACTTTAACGTTAGCAGCTGAAATTAATACATGAAATAGCTTCCAATCAGTAAAACACTTCTGAAATAAAAACATATTTGAAGTGATAGAGTATTTCTAGAGGCCACATTATAAACAAGTGTTCTTTGTATGGTATGAAATGTTTCTTTACTTTCTCAGAATGTTCTGAAAATTGTAATTGTACATATCTCTTCCCCAGTAGGTCTGAGAAATACTAGATTGTTGCTAGTACAGAAAATGAGATTATTTGAAACAGATATGCATTCAAACCAACAGTAAATTGGTATTCTATCAACTCTGTCCTTTTCAAGCTCTTCTGATCATACCGTAGTGGGGACGGCCAACACCATCCATCTTCCAGTTCTCCATACTCATTTTCTGAGGATGTCACAGGGGTAATATGCTCTCATCTTGCACTTGCCAACGGCAGAAGTTCAGCACATTGAAATGTACCCATCACCTAAGGAAGTTACAGAGTTCTTGAGTCTTCAAGATTGCAAGACAGCCAAAAAGAGAGAAGAAAATCTGCATGAGCAGTAGAAGTTCAATGAAGTGCAATGTACCTAGGCCTGCTGGCACCAATTGTTTACACAGGTAAGACGCTGCATTGTGAATGAGGAATGGACCAGAACAACTTTCTACTGAAGGCCTGAAATGTACCATGCAAGAGAGAAAAGATGCAAATTGATTTTTAAAGTTGTGCATATAATCATTCACAAATACTGTTATTCAAACCAAGATATATTATTTGATTACCTTAGGTAATTAAAAATCATGTTCACATTGCTTTTCTTGATGAGGGAGAGCTCTGTCAGATGTCGTAGTGTGCTGGTGGTCACACTCTCCATTGGAAAGAAGGACTAGCTAGAGTGATACAGTCGTCTTATTTTCACTCAGGTAATCTACACTGGTTTGCGCAACACTAGTAGGCCACAAGCCTCTTCACCAAGAATTAATGCCATAACAAAGAAGTCCTAAAGCTGTAGAAGGATATACTTATCAAAGCCTAATGTAATTGCTGTGGAGTAGTATCACAAAATTAGGACCTTTTTTTCAGATGATCTTGTGCGCCTATCCCTGGAATCAAGACTTTGTGGTATCAGGATTTCCTTTTCCCTTGTAAATTCCATTCTGAAAAAAATGCAATACATTTTTTTTTTATGATACCTTGTTCATTTCTCAGGTATGTCTGAAAAGCATAGAGATAAAACATGAATAAAAATATGGACAATCAAGAGAATTATAGCATTTTAGTTCAGGTTCTTTTTAAATTTAGGGACAGACATTTGTAGACTCCTGTTCAACAGCAACCAAAACCATGTCCCAAAAACTGAGGTTAAGAAATGCAAATCCATGGTACTTCTTTGATAGTACAATTCTGAGGAAAATGTAAGGGCATTAGAGTGAATTCCATGAAACCAGGCATGCACACACACAACACAAAAAGAGGGAAAAAACATTGATGTTATCATCTGAGAAAACAATTCTATAAAAAATGAGGTTTTCTAAACAAGCCTGCAGGTGAAGCAATTTATGTCAGAAGTTATATCTTTTTGTAGAGATCCCTATAGCTGTATTGATTTAGGTCAAAAACAAATCTTAGTCATGGGGTTTAACAGAATTCTATTGATATTTCAGCAGGTTGAGGAAATTATGCAAATCCTGTAGTTACAGCAAACAAAGTAATTAGCTCTGCAAATGCAACAGATTCCAGTAAGAATCATTATGGACCTGATCTTAAAGGAACACTGTGAAAATTAAAGTTGCAAAGGATTTATACTATATAATTTATTTTTATTACTTTATACATTTAATGTATTTTTGTAGAGAAATATATTTAAGAGGTTTTAACTGCATTCCAACTGAATTTTCTTGTAGGGATTACAATAAGAAAAATGGGTTCTGAACTAACAATGGCTGTTTGTTTACTACAAATTGTCACATTTGTCTGAAAAGATTACTCACAAGATGCAAAGTGCATATTTTCAAAGACAAATGGTGGGTTTGAGTTTTTGGAGGTTAGGGACAATGGACATTGTTTATGGAGCAAAAACCTAACTGCCTTTAAAATATTGACAGCAGCCACAAGGGAAGGGAGAGGAAGAGCTAAACATACCATCACAAAAAGAATGTGGAACAATGAATGTAGCACCAGAGAACAGCCTATCAACTCACGTGTAGCCTATATAAAGCAACGTACCTCTAGTAGCACAGATTTTCTCTTAGAATTCATCATTCTAGCACTGACCAGCATGTCAAGCAGCCTTGCTCTAGATCAAGCTGCTTCACCTTTAGTATTATTGACAGCCAACAAAACTAAAGTCAGCACAGGCAATTTCTGCAGTGTTCCTCATCTGTAGTATAGGTGTTGTAGAGCAGTAGCAGCTTTACTAAAAGAGTTCAAAAGCTGATTGTAATTACAATAGTCACCCTTTGCAGAAAAGAAATTCTACAAATATTTTTTTTTTCTGAAAAGGTAATGAAAAAGAAATGAAATAGAGTATCATATATACCTACTCACATACATATATATATAAAAAATGCCAAACTTTCCTGATGAAATGTGTGAATTTTATGTCACTATTTTAATATGCCATTTTTTAACTTTACATTGATTTTAATTAATTAATTACACAGAAATTGAAGCAAAAAAAGATTGAATGAGTTGACTTGCAATAGTAAGTTATTGTAAGTTCTGTATTAACAAGAACTAATCATAGATTCATCAAGTCATTCATGTCAGACCATGTATGTGTTTTCACCGTCATTTCAAATGACGTAGACTGTTAATTTGGTCATATTACTTTTAAGTCAAGCATATTACCTGTAATGAAGTATCACATATGTTAACTTGTGTTCACAGTTGGCACTACAGAAAAGCAAGGGTTAAAAACAGGAGGAAAAAAAATCATTTCTGAAAAGTAGGAAAGGAAAAACAAGAAAAGATCTAACAACTCCAGTACGGAAACTGAGCAGCTAAAAGCAACGTGTTGGCAAAAAAGAAATAATCTGATATAAGCCAACATATGGCAGAAATCAGCAAAACCTCCGCCAGATAGGAAAACATGTTTAAGCCACAGGTTATCAAATAAATGCAGATACAGCAAAATCAAACACCAGAGGAAAACAAAAGTGTGACCGAGGCAAAGGAAGTTTAGCCTGCATACACAGAGAGATAAAAGCTATGGAACAAAATAAAATGAAATTAAGTGATCCTCCTCCCCCTCAGACTTGCACATTCTATGCCTTGAAGGTATATATCAAAAGCCCATACAGACAAGAATGGAACCACATGTAACCACACAGATATTCGTTTCATTTATTTATTTTTATTTCACATACTAAAAAAGAGGGAGGGGGAAGGAAAAACTCTGGTCCTAGGTTGTAAATTGCCTCAGGTTATTTTTGAAATACGGTATATGTTACACTAAGGAAAACGATAAATTTGAAGCAAACCTGACAAAACTTAGATCTTTGGCAAAATGCTATGAAAAATTAATTTCCCTTCCCTGTCTCAGCTTCACCTCCCCACCCGTCTTTGCACCAAAAGTAAACAAATCCACGTTATTTTGGTACCGTAAAAAGGATATTGAGTCCTGCTTCCTGGCAAACAGAGAGTCAGCAAATTCTCTCCAATCCTTTAAATATGAAGTGACTTTGAATATCTTTGTAGGAAAGAATAGTGGTTATTTAAATAGGCATCTCTTAGGCTATTTAGTTTTCCTTTCTTCTGAACAACACCTTATGTTCTAGCTGGAAGCCAACAGACAGCAATGAAAATCATAAAGAATTAGCATCATGTACTCATGGTGAGAAACTGCACTTAGCAAGTTGGCTGTTACATTTTAGTTTAGCCTCAGCTTTCAGATGGGCCTGAGACAGCATGCCACATACAGAACAGTGCAGAAATTCCCTGGAAAAGACAGACAAGCTGACCATTTTATCAGATTTCTGGGAGATGATTCGATAGCAAAGATCTTGACCTTCAACAAACTAGAGTGTGCACCTAGAAAACTGTAATATTCCTAATGTGCAAGGACCAAATATAATTTAAACGACCTTCAAAAACCTCCAGTTTTGAAAGGATGTCTTAAGCTCTATACAGGGGTCATAACAGGGCTATTTCAGCTATAGAATAACCAGACTGTATCTTCTCCACAGCTTCTGTTGAAAAAGCAGCTAATGCTCCAGGCACACCCAATGTTATTCTCCACAGAGATTTGCCTTATGCAGTAAGTAGTCTTCCTTTCTTGGACCAAGTAATTTTGTAGGACAAGAGCCTTCCTTACGTGTCTCCTCATATTGTGTCTTAACAGACAGAGCAAGTGAAATTCCAACCACGAATATGGAAAAATATAAGTGTATATGATGCACAGTTGTATTCAAGACTCTCTTTGAATCCTCCTGGCATTGTTATCCGCTATAAAAGCTGAGAGGTTTTTTGCTAAAAATTATGAAATAGATGCAGCTATAGATGCAGTCTGTACTATATTGTACAAAATAATGGTTATGCATGTCTAGAAGAGATGCCACGTCTTTGTCTCTGTGGCCCATTTTTCATTCTGCATTCAAACTGAACAAACATAAAAGACTGCACATAATGCAAAAGTTTCTAAAATAAAAAGGGTTTTATTTCTTCTTGTGAAACTCAGCATATTTCTGTAATCAAAATAACAAGAAAGTGAAGTAAAGAAAGTAAACCTGACAGAAACACATCTCTCAAGAAATGTTAAATGATACATCTCTCTTCCAGATTTCATTGGACAGCAATTTTTCTCAGGAATGAGTTGTAAAATGTAGGTTATTCCTACAGCTTTGGGGAAACATTTGATGGATAATCAAACTCAAGCAAACACACCTCCTTCAAGCTTGTGAGAGAACTAATGTTTGCCTGTTGGGGATATTTGATAAAGTGTAAGTGAAAATTGCTGCACTGAGCCACCAACCCCCAGAGGAAATGAAGTCTGAGCATCAGAGAAATGGAAAGATATTAAGAGTGACGGAGAATAGGCTTAGTCCCAAAGAATAACTTTGATTTTAAAAATGTGTGATTGTGAAAGTCACTATCGCCTTTAATTACTCAATTAATTAAGCACACAATCAAAATTTATAAAGTGGTTGATCTTTTTCTAAAGGAAATTTACTCAATAGGCAATTTCCCAATGTGCTCGCAACCTAAGTATGCTTACTCTTATTGCAAATATAGCTAGTCAATTGTGAAATCTGTCACTTCCACAAACTATTATAGTATTATTTTTAAACAGTTTTCTGCTTAGGGATTTTCTGTGTATGTATGTGAACTTAAGTACCTACCCATATCAATAAGAATTTCTAAATCCAAATGTATATATTTTATATGGATTACTATTGCCACATGTAGAGCTAAATGTCTGAAGGCTAATCCTTTGCTAAAATATACTGGACCTATGTCTAAAATACTTAAAAGAATAGCTGACTGCCACAAGCTCTATATTTTCCAAGGGATTCCCAGAGCACATGGATCATCCTTCCCTGTTAAGAAAGAGGAAATAATCAAGCTGATTCTTTGTATTTTGAAGAACAGTTTATAAGAAATATACACTCTAAATTCTGAAATAAAAACACAAAAGTGTATTGTTCAAATCTATTCTTGAAAGATTTTGATTATCTTAAACAATGTTAGTGGCAATATGCCCTTCAGTGCTTATGAATATGTTGTGACTCATGTTTAGCTTTTGTGTATGATATATTACAACATTGTTGTATCCAGCTATAAAAAAAAAGTATTATTTGCCCTTAGAATTAACTTAACCACAATGGAATTTTCAGTTCCAGAATTCAATATGCAGCAAGCATACTTATAGGTGTTTCAGAAAAAGGAATTCTTTTGCTACCAAGCTGTATGACATTCTTTCTCCAATACAGGATATTAATAAAATGGTAGATGTTCTTGATATACCACTGTTGTGCAAGTGGTGGCATTATCACAACCATTGCATTTGCAAGCAACCTGTGCATACATCATTAGGTAGGGTGAGATTTAGAACAAGATTTGTATGTAACTGGTAGACTTCCGAAGCACATTCTAAAACCAAATTATACGGTGGAAACTACATTCTCTTATTCTTGGTGTGTTACTTGTGTATGTAGGAGACTCTTTTTGATAAATGACTTCCAATGATGGCATACTGCTTGTGTATTTTCCAAATTATTATCTATCATTATTCACATGCATTACACTTTTTTTTTTTTTAATATACCTTACTCCAATTTTCGTCAGAACTATGGCTATAACTACAATTACAGATTGCATCTACAACTATAACAACAGGAGAAAAAGTAGTCGCAAACTTTTCCAGTCTCTCTAAAGGAATGTTCGTTCTTTTTTCTCTTGGTCTCTTTTGACTAGAGTGTAACTGTTTAATTCCTTCTGAACTCCAAAACTCCTTCTACTCTCGTATCTATAAGTTCTAAGCAGGGTTAATCATCTTCTCCTCTTTTTGAACTATGATTCTTGCCTGTCTTTTCAGCTTGTAAAGATGTGTAAAAACTGTATGTTTACAAGTTATTAACTCCAGCTAATACATAGGAACATGATCCAGTAAATACAGTGGAAAGTTGTATCACTTACTATGGAGAAAGAGAAGGGCCATCCTTATTTTTATAAAGCAGTTTTATTCGACTGTAACTTTGCTTTTGAAATGGAATGCACAACTTCTTCATTCATCCTTCTTATATTTGAAACAGTATTTCACAATATGAGATAAATTAAAGAAGACAGTAATGCTATTTGAGGATATAATCTGCAAATTATACTTAAGTGAAAAGCTTTCTTAAGTTTGGATCAAATTTAATTCTCAAAGAAAAATCATAGATTTCCAGAAAGTGTTACATGAGGCACTTCAGTTGGTTTTGAATCAGGTTGTCCTATTCTTAATTGAGAAGATCATCTAAATATTAAATATGATATGAACATGTGAAAAATACTAGATACTTGCAGATTCCATGCGCTTTCTTAAGAGGAGAGAAACCTCTTTTCACACGATACACGTTATATGAAACACAGCCTTTGAAAGTGGACTTTTAAAAAATTTTGAAAAAGTCAGATCCTGCAAATATGCTAATTCTCATTGCATCTTTGTGTTTAATTGCCATGAAGGATTTTCTTTTGTTGATTTGTTTAATTAGTTTCTGAAACAATGTAAGCTTTTGACAGCTACAACTTTCGACCCATGGTGACAAGCTGCACAAGTTGCTCCCCCCACGTAAAAAAGTACTTCTTTTTGCTCATTTTGAAACTGATAATTTTGTGTGATGACTGCTTGTTCTTGTACAATGAAACCAGGTGGATAATAGTTTATAAGTCACTTTCTTCACAATA
The DNA here is from genome assembly GCF_964195595.1 of Calonectris borealis. NCBI lineage: Eukaryota > Metazoa > Chordata > Aves > Procellariiformes > Procellariidae > Calonectris > Calonectris borealis. Next base: position 26,069,718 of record NC_134352.1, on the reverse strand, counting down.
CTTATGATTTTATATACTTCTTTCAGGAGTTATTTCTCGTGACTTATTGAGAGAGATCATATAGCAATTGTGAAAAACAAGACAAAGATTCATGGTGGTAAGAAGTCAGTGGAGAAAAGATATCAAGGTAAGAATAGAGAAATTATGTTTGCAATACCATAAGAGGAGACAAGATAGGTATGACTGTACTATTCTTCCAGGTACAGAAGTTTGCTCTCTGATCTTCCACATCAGTGGCACCTCTCACCTATTGATCTTCATGTACTCATTCTGTCCTTCATTCTTCTCCTTTACTTCTTACCCTCATGTTTCTTCTCGCAATAAAAGAAATTTTATTCTCTTCCTTTTAAAAAATATTAATCCTTGACCTTGTAAGTCCCTTCCACTTAAATTTAACTTCTTTTGTGGAGCTTACCAATGACGTCATTTTAGATAAATCTTCAAACCAGCACTTTATCATCTATTTCAGAACCATCTGTATACAGCGTTCACTGACGAACAAAGGAAAAGAAGTCTTTGTCCCTTTTTACAGAAGGTAGAGCTTTCTACACTTAGGGGACAAGTAATTCAGTCATGTTTCCCCCTTGACTTCCCTGTTTCTCTCTTCCAAAGGGCTTTGCAGCAGTTCTAAGTTTAGAAATACAGAATGAAACGTGCAGAAGAGCTGGACACAGCATCTTTCAGGTACTTATGATCTATGCCAGAGACCCTCACATATCTTAGGCCAGAGACACTCACAGATAGGTTACATGTATGGATCTTCAGACAAATTGTAGAGGGACAGAAAAGGTAATGGGCCAATGGTGATGAAACGCCCCATAAGTTTGAAGTAAAAATCAGCCACTAGAATGTGTTTGAAACACAAAATGTTGTGATATTCACTTTACTACAGTTTCTAAAATAAATTGAAATGAAAGCCCCAATAAATGAAACTTTATTTAAAGACGATTGACAGACTAAGGAAACCTCCTTTTGAACCATATTTATCACAAAGTTGTTTGCTGACAGCTGGCAAAGTCTATTGTCTTCCTATGGGTCTGTGTTCTCAGAGATGAAATGATTGATCTGACAGTTATGATTGGTTTTAAGGTTTTGAGTTAATAACTTAAAATATCTGTGAAAGAATGAAAGAAAGGAAGGAAAGAAGGAAGGAAGGAAGGAAGGAAGGAAGGAAGGAGTCAATTGCAGTCAATTGATTTTCTTAGAAAGCTCTCAGTAACTATTTAATAGCCAGAGTCTGAGTTTTCTAGCTTAACCACCTTCCTCTGGAAAACTGAAACCAATTTTCTTTTCATTTGAAGATAGGTTACACAGCTTAGTGGGGGATGAAGTTTTGATACTTAAAGTACACATTTTGTCAAGTAAGTTCTTCGAAGCTTCTTTAAACTGAATTGAATTATTTATGCTAAAAGATATCTAAGAGGTTTAATGATTTCAACAAGTTTAAAACATTACTTTTAATGCTGGAAGTTGTTACAGACTTTTCTGGAAACTGAAGAACTTCAAAGTTTTAAAGATCCTATCTGAAACTCTGTAATCCTAAAACCAAGATACCATAAACAAATTATTCCCAGGAAAGTATTTACAACCCAGATAGAAAACTTTCTTCTAAATGAACAGAGAATGGAGAGCACCAGACACATTCCAGTGTATCGGAATGAGGGAAACATTTTCCTCGTGAGCAAAGAGTGTTTTTATCATTCTGTTTCTTCTGCTGGTGAGATCTTTGAAAAAAGATGTTCCTTCAGTGCTGTAGTTTGTTTTATTCCGCCTATTTTGTCTTATGAAAACTCAAACTACTCTGGTGCTTCCTTACCAAGTGTAACTTCCCATTCACCCCATCTTTTCTGATGTTAAGGTTGATAACTTCATGTTGCAGTAGACACAGCACCATGGCCCCCCAGGCACTGATACCCCACGCTGGTGCAGAGACCTTCTGCAGAATAGACTTCTGGAGCATTACATCGGAGCCTGAAGAGACCATGGAGTCAAGTCCTGAGGGAGAGCTGACCCCTTACAAGCTTCAGTCTGCTTCCAAATTTGTCAGTCAGGTAGGCAACAATGCTGTTTGCCAAGTACCTGGCTGTGGGCAACCAGCTACCCAGGGCCTTATTCAGATCATGTGAATCACTGCTAAAGGCTTTCTCAGGTGCCTCTGCTGAGAGGTGTATTTACTCATGATGTATTTTGATCAGGATGCACAGATAGATAGCTCTGACACCTTCCCCCCTCCCCCCCACCCCCCCCCACCCCACCCCCCCCCCAAAAAATTGTCCTAGACTGGATTTTGGTGGCCACTCCTGTTAATAGATTATGTCAAGGAAATACATACTGAAACTAACAGAAATATCATATAAGTGGTAGAAGGAAATGAATAGTAGACAAAGGTAAATTACTGGGTACTTAGTAAATCTGAATCCTAGAATTCATCATATTTAAAAGCAGAAAAAGAAATCAAGGAAAAGAAGAGGGCATGTGAGGTATATAAATCAAGAAGATTGCTGCTACTAAAGCCAGTAGATTAACCTCAAGTTTCAAATGATTGAAAAATTGGTAAGTATATTGAAAATGAAAGGAAGATTGTGCAAGACAAGAGGACATGTAATGAAGGATTTTACAGGCTCATCAGAAATATAAATTGGAGAAGACTGTAAGCCCGTTGAGGAAGGAAAAGACCTTTCTAACAAAGAATGTGTGCACTTCTTAGAAATAGAGGTTTATTTGTTTCAGTTCGAGCCAAAGAGACAATAAGGCCTATCAAATTATAAAGTCAAAAGTTTCATCCCTTGGAGCATGAAAGACAGTTGGGAAAGGCAACGTGTTTTTAAGTTATTGCTTTTATTATTATATCATTATTAATTAGGAAAGATCTTGCAGTCTGTGTTGTGTCTACAGTAATTTTCTGTTAAAACTGTGGAAGTAAAAGGGTTCTGCATTGTGTCCAGTTCTGTTCATCATAAATACCCTGCTGGAGGAATGGCTGAAGGAATGTTTTCCAAAGACATCTACAGTATTGCAGCAGCTGCATAGTCTGGACTATCTTTTATGCACTTTGGTTCCAATACCAGGAAAGCTTCAGTGACTGTAGATAAACATCTAGTAATTGAAATCATGCTGCTATAACTATACTTCCATTAGTCGCTCAGTTAGATACACTAGAAATTCATTTATATATGCTGTATCACACTTTCTCTGCCATTATAATTCTACCTATGGAAAACAATCTGTGGTCCCAGTGCAGTAATTTTGACTTTGGCAGATTTAAGGTCAGGTTCCAAAGAATCTTTGAATTTTATGGAAGGCGTCTTGTACATCTTACCTTGTAAATGGAAAAGATACATTTGAAGTAAAATAATTTTCTGAGTGTCCTTGGTTATAGTCAGCATTGATGTATAGTCTACATGAATGACTAACATGAGTAGATTACATTCATTTATATGATTTCATAAATTTTATAAACTTATCATCCTTATAGTTGTGATAATAAGGCCAATTTGTGACTACTACTGCATTTCAAAAAGGGTGCAGTAGTAGCTCACAATTCATCCTTTTTTGAATCCAGACTGGAGTAGAAGTCTGAAATGAATGAACCACAAAGGTTGGCCCAATATAAAGGAAAACATCTTTTTAAAACATATATTATGACAATAAGAATTTGCTTTAAAACCAAGGTATTGGCTAAAGCAAAAAGTACTAACATAGGCAGAGGTACTACTTCCAGCTGAAGTAAACACCAGTATGAGAGAAAATGTTCTAAGAAAATTGCACAATAGGGATTAAAATCTGAAGATTAGATTGGAGTTAGATGACAGGCTGAATTCCGTGGGCTTGATCTTTTAAGGTGAACTTTTTTTTTTAATTAAAATTTTTAAAAAGCCTTTTCTTAACTTTAAGAATATTTAGTACTGAAAGTAGGCTTGTGTGTTCTACCTGAGAATCTAGCATACAAATGACAAAAGCAAACAAATTGAGTACAAAAAGTAAGCAATTGCTTGAAGAGCCTGATTGAATCACAGTGGACAGAATATGATTCAAAAATCAATATGAAAAAGATTTACTAATGTAGAGCCTTTTTTTTTATAAAGTGTATCAAAAATAAAGTATTGAGGCAGAATTAAAAATTCTCCAACCTGATGAATAGACAATGACTGCCTGGCAGAGATGTCCTGACACCTTGTTTTAATTAGAGGCTGATTCCTGATCCGTGTGGTCAGAAGCCCAGAATGCAGGCTTAGTAAACCACTAAAACTTTATTTGATCATTATTGTGTCTTTTCATTACAAAAGAATGTTATATCAAAGAATGGTTAAAGTTTTAATAGTTGAAGCTGTATTCACAATAGGAACACTGTGTAATATATACCAGTGTAGATGCACAAGAAAAGTGCTTTTAGTATGGATGTTGCCTTAATTGGGCTGTATGACATCCTTAAGTATGCAAATTAAAAAATAGTGTACTATGTTTCTGTAATACAGCAGGTATCAGTAAATGGGTGAACAAAGATTTGCATTTAACTTGAGATTCTACTAGCATCATGAAGTACTCAAATTGCACTCTGTGGCTGATCATGATACTATCAGAAGTTACAGAAATGCACTGTGTGTGCAGAGCCTTATAATTCACAACGGGTTTTTGTTTATGTTCCATTAAACGTTCTGGGCTGTCGAATATACCTTACACAGAAAAATGAATAAAATTGGAGATCTAAAGTAAGTAATGTCTCAACACTGTACCCATGAAATAATACAGTTGTTGCCAAGGTATATATGGTTTCTCTGTTTAGTTCACCTTGCAGTTACTAACTAGACTGTAAAACAATCCTTTCATTAATGCTGGCTAGGAGACAGGCTTACCTCATTAGCTCAGATTTGTTAACCTATTTGTCATAACACTTCAACACTCAAACTGGACCCCAGCCATCATTCTGTTCCTCACACTCACATTCCCAAGGTACAGATATTCTATATGTTTTTATACTTCACGCTCTTAGTATAGGAAAGCAGTGTCATCACTTCGGTATGTTACAATCTGTTGTGGAACACAATGTGATAATGAGGAACAGTGAATAAGAAAATTATTAACTCCTTGTTAATCATTTTATAGAGTCAGGTTGACCCAGTTTATGATTTCTCTCCAGAGACAGTGAGATTTCATAAATGTACACAGCCAAACCTGTGCTGGGAATCTGAAACTAAAACAATAACAAGAAACCTTAACTTGAATTAACCCCAGAGAAAACTGCATAATCTTGGTCAGCATGTTACCTGCTCCATTATGTCTTTGCAATGCCATGTCTACATCATTTAGAAGAAGAAGAAACTGCAGAGAAGCTCTGCATTTTAGGAGGGTGCTGTATTACTACTTAAAACGTATCTGGGCATCACATTTAGCAGACTATACAATCAGACTTATCTATGCTGTCCCTGTGCAAAACTGTGCTCCCATTTTTCACACAACAGACAGCAGTAGGCATTGTTCCTACCTTCCTCCTGTAGATTTTAGGATTTATTCATAGTTACATACTTACAAGTATATTAATACCTCATGATTCTCCTGTATCTCATTTATTATTTTGTTACAATCAAGGAAAATTTCTGGGCAGCATTCACATCAGGATGGTATTTTCTGGAATTACTTGTGTATCTTCTTTTTTTCCACTGCAAAACCGATTTCCCACAGTAGCAACCTGTGACACTTTTGCTAACAAAATGTCTTGAGGGTGAAGGTGATTGATCACACTGCAAAGTCTCAGACTATGTTGGCTTTAAAGAATTTAGCTGGAAAATTCCAATTTCCTGAGGTGAAACTGTCTGCCTGAGGGTGATGCCACATGTTGATTTGCAAGGGTTAAATTGCATCAAGTGAAACTGCACTCATTTGTAATGCTTTCTTCTCACCAACTGGAGCTATCTTTGCAAGCGCATATTATTTACAGGTTGCCAGTTTCTGAATTATTATGTATGTGATTATCTTAACCTTTTTATTAGCTGTAGGGGCTAAAGTAAGTATTATGGGGGCTCAATTAACTAACTTGATTACCATGTGTAAAGAACAGCATTAATTATGAGTCACACACATAGTAAAGGATTACATAGGATTGTAAAATGTTGCAGCTGATTGCATGTGAGTCTGCATAGGTGTTTACTATGTTCTTGGAGGAGACAAGATTGTCCTGTGTTCTTTGGTAATGTGAGCTGAAACAACGGGCTACAGCCTTTGAGGGATTTTATTTGTGCATCCAAAAAATGGGAAATTTTGGTATATACCTTCAGCTGGCCAAGCAACACAACTCACTAATATCTGAAGATAATATATATCAGAAATCAAATGCTTCCTGTCATGTTTAGACATGTGGGTCAAACCAGTGAATGTGCTAGTGAGATATATAACCGTGGCAGTAAGATAAGTTAGTGAGAATTTTAGAGGCTTACTACTATCTGAGATTGTCCACCAGCATTCACAAACACCAGATTGGAAATATTGAAGGGATATCCTTTGATTCTGTAGGGATTAGACATATCCTTGCCTAGACCTTTTATGGACCTACTGTCTATGAATTGGTCTGATTTCTGAATCATAACCTGACGCTTCTGAACCTACCAATCTTGTCTGCCTGCAGCAACAACTTCCAAAAGTTCATACAGGAATTTGTTAGTATATTTTGCAAGTTTTCTAATTCTTCATCTTGATAGAGAAGCAGTAGAATTTTTTCTGTGGAAAGCTTTCTACATTTTTCCTGCATACTTTGTACCCAGCATGGGATTAAGGCTGATGGACCACCTGACGGCTTTTCATACACAAAGTTTTTTCCTACTGATCTTCTGATGATACGTCCACCTTCTGTTGTTTCCTCTTTTTCAGATATCATCTGATTTAGCAAATGCTGCCTTTGAGCTACAGTTTTGCCGATAAAAATAGTTCATTACCCAACTGGAACACTTTTGAGTCACAGTTTATTTGCCATGGAGGAAAAGTGCATCTTCAGTTTACCTCTTATCAGATTAACCTTGTAAAGTTCCTACATATTTGATAGTTTTATCCTTTTGATTTACATTGATGAATTCCCATTATATTTTTGGTTTTATGTATTTTTTGGCTCAAGACAGTGCTAGTCTCAGCCTGAAAGTACACCCTTAAGTATACTTCCTTACCTAGATCATCCTAACTGCTATATAATTCTTGAGATGAAGGGGAAGGTAGACTTGATGCATTATCATTTACACTAAACATATTCTGTGCTATGTGTAAAGGGTCCCTTCATACCTGCAATATGTAGGTGGATATGGGCCAGATGAAGAGTAAAGTTAAGACCCTGAATTTTAGGACAGTGAACCTTTAGTAAGGAATTAGTGGATGAGACCCTCTGGGAAACTACCCTCAGGGACAAAGGAGCTAAACAGAGCTGGCAGCTCTTTAAGGACATTTTTCTTAGAGCACAAGTGCAGAAGAGCTCTTGATTCCCACATGTAAGAAATCAGACAAGGAAGGCAGGAGACCAGCATGGCTGAGTGAAGACTTCTTAAAGTGTAAGAAGGAAATGCACAGGTAGTGGAACCAGGGACATGTATCCAGGAACGAATATAGGGATGCTGGCCAAATGTGTAAGGATGGGATCAGGAAAGGTAATGCACAGTTGGAGCTGAATTTGGCAAAGAATGTGAAGAATAATAAGAAGAACTTCTACAGGTACACTGGTCAGATAATAAAAATTAAAGAAAATGTTCCCCCCGATAAATAAACAAGGAGAACTAGTGAAAACTAACATGGAGAAGACTGAGATACTCAATAATTTTTTTACATCAGTTTTCACTAGCAATGAATCTTCCCACACCTCTCAAGTTCCTGAACCTCAAAGCAGGGACTGGGGAAATGAAGTCCCTCCCATTGTAAGAGAAGATCAGCTTCGAAACCACCTGAGTCACCTGAACATACACAAGTCCATGGGACCCAACAAGATGCATCACAGGGTACTGAGAGAATTAGCTGATGTAGTTGCCAAGCCACTTTCCATCATATTTGAAAAGTCATGGCAGTCAGGTGAAGTCCCCAGTGACTGGAGAAAAGGGAATAGAATACCCATTTTTTGAAATGGTGAAAAGGAGGGCCCTAGGAACTAACGACCAGTCAGCATCACCTTACAGCCCAATAAAATAAGGAACAGATCCTCCTGGAAGTTAAGTTGAAGCATATGGAAGATAGGGAGGGGATAAGAGACAGCCAACATGGCTTCACCAAGGGCAAATCATGCCTGACTAATCTAGTGGTCTTCTACGATGGAGTGAGGACAGGAAGAGGCTTCTGTAAGGTCTTTGACACAGTCCCACACAATATCCTTGTTGCTAAATTGGAGAGACACAGCTTTGATGGATGGACTATTAGATGCATAAGGAATTGGCTGGACGGCCGCATCCAAAGAGTTACAGTCAATAGCTCGTTGTCCAAATAGAAACCAGTAACGAATGGTCTCTCTCAAGAGTTCGTACTGGAACCAATGGTATTTAATGTCTTTATTAATGACAAAACCAGTGGGATTGAATGCACCCTCAGCAAGTTTACAGATGCCACCAAGCTGAGTGGTGCAGTATATAAGCTTGGTGGAAGGGATGCCATCCAGAGGGACTTTGAAAGGCTTGAGGAATGGACCCATGCGAACCTCATGAAGTTCAAAAAGGCCAAGTGCAAGGTCCTGCACCTGGGTCAGGGCAATTCCCAGTGTCAATACAGACTGAGGGATGAATGGATTGAGAGCAGCCTTGTGGGGACGGACTTGAGGGTACTGGTGGATGAAAAACTTGATATGAGCTGGCAATGTGCTCTTGCAGCAGAAAACCAGTTGTATCCTGGGCTGCATAAAGAGAAGCATAGCCAGCAGGGCAAGGGAGGTGATTCTTCCTTTCTACTCCACTCTTGTGAGACTCAACCTGGAGTACTGCATGCAGTTCTATGGCCTCAAGTACAAAAAAGACATGAGTTAGAGCAAGTCCAGAGGAGGGCCATGAAAATGATCAGAGGGCTGGAATGCCTCTCTCCTTTCAAGAGAGCTGGGAGAGTTGGGGTTGTTTAGCCTGGAGAAGAGAAGGCTCTGGGGAGAGCTTTTTTGTGGCCTTTCAAGTTATGAAGAGGGCTTGCAAGAAAGATGGAGAGAAACTTTTTATTGAGGTTTGTAGTGACAAGAAGTGGTTTTAAACTGAATTATGGTAGGTTTAGATTGGACATAAAGAAGAAATATTTTATGATGAGAGTGGTAAGACATTAGAATAGGTTGCCCAGAGAAGTTGTGGATGGCCCGTCCCTGGAAGTGTTCAAAGTCAGGTTGGACGTGTCTTTGAGCAACCTGATCTAGTGAAAGATGTCCCTTCCCATGTCGGGGGGTTGGACTAGATGATCTTTGAAGGTCCCTTCCAACTGAAACTATCCTATCATTACATGATTATATGATCACAAACACCCCATCTTCCCACATTCCAACAAATTTGAAATTGTGCATATTCATTTTCCATCTTAAATTGTGCATCAGAGACATTTATAAAATATGCATAGAGATGTCTAAAATCATCAGACTGTTACATAGCCATGTAAATGGCTAATGCACTGTGTCCTGGTTTTGGCTGGGATAGAGTTAATTTTCTTCCTAGTAGTTGGTATGGTGCTGTGTTTTGGATTTAGTATGAGAATAATGTTGATAACACAACTGATGTTTCAGTTGTTGCTAAGTAGAATTTACACTAGTTAAGGACTTTTCAGCTTCCCATGCTCTGCCAGCTGCACAAGAAGCTGGGAGAGAGCATAGCCAGGACAGCTGACCCAACTGGTCAATGGGGTATTCCATACCATATGACATCGTGCTCAGCATATAAAGCTGGGGGAAAAAGAAGGAAGGGGGGGATGTTTGGAGTGATGGTGTTTGTCTTCCCAAGTAACCGTTACGCGTGAAGGAGCCCTACTTTCCTGGAGGTGGCTGAACACCTGCCTGCCGATGGGAAGTAGTGAATAAATTCCTTGTTTTGCTTTGGTTGTGCGCGTGGCTTTTGCTTTACCTGTTAAACTGCCTTTATCTCAGCCCAGGAGTCTTCTCACTTCTACCCTTCTGATTCTCTCTCCCATCCCACCGGAAGGGAGCGAGCAAGTGGCTGCATGATGCTTAGTTGCTACCTGAGGTTAAACCATGACACTAGAAGCAATGGCAATTGCTACATTCATGTAAGTAACAACATGGTTATGCTGCCTGTTTGTCATTTGGCCCGAATGAGGAAACTATTCCTTTTTGACAAAATCATGAGTGTCATCCATGCAAAAATCTCTATAACAAGACAATAAGGTTTAAGTTACTACCCTCCAAAAAAATCCAAGCTATTTTCTAGTTACTTTTTTTTTTCCCAAAGCTCAACTAACTTTTTTAAAGGGGGGCTTATAATCCATCACAACTTTTAGTTCAGTAAAGTAAAGCAAAAATATATAGGCAAGCAAATAATACTACCATAGCAGGGTGTATTTAGCCAGTGTTATTTCACATTTTGATTACAATTAGTATAAAATTAACCTACAATCTCACCGGTTTTTACTCTGCTCCCAGAACGCTTCTCAGCTGCCTTCATAGCATCACACTTTGTTTCAGGAACTTGATATGCTCATATGTGCTGTGAGGATATTTCCCCTGTTTTCAGGTGCTTGCTTTATATTTTTGACCAGTTCATTGAATTCTTGGAGGGTGTGATAATAGAGATAGCATTGTGACAATACAAATAGCCATTCAAGAACTTACAGTTATTACATTAATAAAATGTCACACAAAGGACATGAGATAGCAGATGAATATATAAAATTCAAATTATGTCTACAAACACAAAGTTATTTCCCAGTTCTTCATTCCAATCCAGTAAATTTTGACAATATATTTTTCTTTTGCAAAAATATTCTTCTTACATTAATGATAAATTGAGATGGAATTGCTGTGGTAGAGCAGTACCTAGACCAGAGTCAAATAGAAACTATGGAAACATTTGTAGTATAAGACAATATTAAGAAGAATGAACTATTCTAGCTTTTAAAGGAAGACCTTGCTCATCTATCTTGCTCAAAACCATGATTTTATACTCTGGATTCCTTTTCTACCAGATACTGGTCAGTTCTTTTAACTATTTTAATCCTGAAGATGAATTTTTGGCCCTGTTAAATTGAAGGACAACTCTTTCAAGGTTTTTAAACAGGTTAAGGTTTTACTTTTTTTTCTGTCTGACTCAAGATAAACTTTGCTTGAAATTTTATGTTGCTGTGTTTCTTTTCCAAACAGGTTTATTTTAGACATCAATATATAAGAAAAATAAACAAATTATTCTTAAAGCAATTATAGGAAAGAACTCCTCTTATTTAAAACTCTCGGGTTTGTACCTGAATGTTATGCTCTCCTGAGAAATATTAGACTTCTGGGATGCATGAAGAGTATACCTTAAGATTTGCACCTTGTCAGAACTTTGCTTTGTATCAAATAAAACGTGCATTATTTGTTATCTGAGTGTGGAGTGTATGTGGTTTCTTATTGTTCTTACAGCAGTATGGCTCATTTGACTCCAATAAAGCACTATGATACATAACAGTGGGCTATAAATTAATAAATACTAAAAATAACCAATCCTGTAGGCTCTCTGTACAATATGAAACTCCTAAACTGAGTAGCTTTTTAACCTTTTACTCAAATGTCATTTTTATTAGATAGGAGCCAATAATACTACAGATGATTTCATACAGCAAGCTTAGAGCTTCCTATCTGTTTCAATTTATTTTCATAATTCCAAAATGATTACCATTTGAACCTTACTAAAGGTAGGTATTTGATGTGACTGCAAAAAGCCAGAGCACCTATGCTGAAAGCTGTGTAACTCATGCTGCTCATTTATTTCCATACCATTGGTTGGTAATTTTTTGATGGTGCTGCAGAAAACCATGAGGAAGGTGCTGCCAAGTCCTTGTTCATGCTGTGAAAGTGACTATGTTAAGCTAATTTTTTTTGATGTGTTTTCTAGTGGTATTGCTTAAGGAAATGAATTTTGATATTTTGCAGCTGGGCCAGATACTAATAATGTTTTTATTAGCCTGATAGAAACAGTGGTGTCTTGGGCCACTGGGCCACTTTGTATTTATAATTTTCTAAGCTGAAAAATGATCATAATGTAAACATGATCAATCATTGAACTGACTAGCACAGGTGTCAGAACAGAACAGAATTTAATGGAAGGGAATGTCTCAGTCTCAGTAAATACTGCCTTAAACTCACAGACTGTTAATTTAGACTGTGAGAACATAGTCTGCTATAGAATCCTAGCAAATTAATCTTCTACTAAAATATTAAAATATAAAGATCAATAGGATGGAGATGAAATGTTAGTAATGTTAGTGAGCATGTGAACGAAAATAATGTTGGTCTTAAATCAGATGTTCTTTTATTGTTTGATATCTTACATATAGAAACACTATTAAACATAAACAATGTTATTATGTTTGCATGTGTGTATACAGAGTCCTGTAACCTTTCTTCAGACATGCCAATAAGTCATTTCAGATGGTGTAAGGAATTTCCCCAAAACTTGCATATACAGGAAACATGTAATTTTTCAAAATGTTTCTCATTTTTTAAAAAGCAGAAAATTATTGGATTGATTACTTTGTCCTAGGAAAAAATCAGATATTCCTAATAATACTTCTTAATGCCAATATTCTTACATAAGACACAGAAAAGAATTCATTCAAGAATGAATTCTTGAATGGAAAACACAATTCTTGAAAGGGAGACACAACCTTAAGTTATAGGATCATAAAGTCTGAAGGTGAGTCAGGCCATCTTAGCCCTTGCTCTCCTCATGCATTGCATGGAGATTCTTAACCATGGCTGATTATGCTACAGGGCAGAAATTAGCTCTTTGTGGTAAATAACACATAATTTTATTTAACTCTGATTGCAGTTTTCAGAAATTTAGGGATTCAGGATTTAGGAAAATCTTTCCAGTTTTTATAACCAAGTTATTTTATTTCAATATAAAACATAATATGATTTGCTTACTCTAAAAAAAAAAAAAGCAACCCAACATAGTTCTGTACTGTCAAGGTATGCAGGAGCTCTGCGGGGTCCTGAGATGCAGAAGGCAAGGAATTAAGTATTTACATATTTTCTTCAGATAAAAAGACTGTAGCAATGAAACAGAATCATTGGCCAATCAGATGCTGTGTTAGAAATGGAGATGTGACATAAGTTAATCTTCAGAGGCTTAATAGGGTATCTTTTCAGGAATGCTAGTTTCAAGAGAGAAGTTAAAGGTTGGAATTGTTGCTTGAGCTTATTGTGAAACAATAGGGCATATAATCTTTTCCAGTTATACACAAGGAGAGAGTGGCTTTAATTAAAAAAAAAATGCAGGAGGAATGTTAGCAGCCTTAGGGTATAAATAAGCCTTAATTATTCATAGAACAGCCTTGCTCATTCGCTCTAAAAGAAAGGTGATTAAAAAATCTGGAGCTGAGAAAGGACTTTCCTTTGGTTTCTTCACCAAGTTACAGACCACATATTTTTTCCAACTTGGCATTAAGAAGTCAGCATGCCTCATGCAATGAATGCAGGAAAAGGCATTTGATAAGCTCCAGGCAATTTTAATTTTCTTTCAATTAAAATAAATAAGGATGAGATAAAAAATAGATGATCACTGTCTACTGTAAAGTGCCTTCACATCCAAATACTAACATGAATGGTGATAGGTTTGGGGTTTTGTTTCTGACCTGAGATTCATTCTAGATGCAAAATAATGTCTAGACAGCAAAATAATGTCAGGATCATCTTGATCACCAGATAACATGACCTGTAAAAGATATTACATAATTTCAGAAATTTTCTTTTAATTAGCCTTCATCATAATTCTTTAACTTAATGTTATATATTACATAGAAATTTGAAACTGATTTCATGAGATTAGTGAGGAGGATCTAAAAACATTGAAATGGCTGTAAGACAAAAAGGAGGAACAGATTACCTAAAATAAATGCAAAAAACTTTTGGATTAATCCCAAAATTAGTTAAATGTGCATGAAAAGAGTGTGAGCATCAGTAAATACTTATTGATATATTGAAATCAATACTTAGATTGAAATAATTGAAATAATTTTAATTTAATTTCAATTAGAATTAAAACAATTTCTAATTAAAATAATACTTCAATTACATCAATAAGTATTGAGATTATTTTCTACATGGAATTTATATCTCTTTCTATTATTCCATTTAAAAAAAAAATGTTGAGTGGAAAGGCGTAACTTGGTGGTAGGCATATGTTCAGTACGAAGAACTGAGAATTCATGTATGACATGACAAGAGAAGAATTTTACTTTCTCAACATCCTTAGAATTTTCAGGCCACAAAGGAATAGCAGAAACAACTTTGACAGGAAAAAAACAAATTCTATCTTTGTCATGTATTTTCAAGATTTGATGATGCTGTTAACAGAGGAGAGCTTGGGCATGTGGCAGTGGTTAGAATAAAAAAATCTACTTTATAGTCTGTGACTTAATAGATAGAAATTCTTTGGAAGATTTTAAGAAAGAATGAATCTCTGCCAGGCCAATGCTCATTATAAGGTCTCCTTGCCTGATTTATTTTGTCTAAGAATTCTAAAGTTAAAAAACTTTTGAAATATTTGTGTTTGCTAAACACTAAAACTTATGTTTGCAGAAACCTCAACCTATTGAGACAATAAATATGGAAACTTAAACTAAATATCTCTGAAATTGGGAGATGAAAGGCAAAGATCACATGCATCAATAGGAATGAATGCAGGCTTTCCCCTTCCGCCCAACGAACCCATTACTGATGACATTCTAATGATTAATTTGTACACGTGCTATATAAGCAATCATAGCTTTTCATAGGGGAAGGTAGCCTACTGTTACAGCAAAACATCTTAAAATCTAGGAACTAGTGGGATTAATATCTCTGACAATTTATTGTTCCTATCGGCTTTTACTTCCAGTAAACTAGATTCAGATGCTCTGGTTGAAAGAGAAAAATTATGTAATAGCCTTGCTTTAAAAATCTGATGAAAATCCATCTACCTAGCAAAATTATTCTAAAGATGGTATGCTTTTGTGCATATTTAAATAATGATTTCACAGCAGCAGTAGAAATTCATCAAATCAGAACTGCAATGTATTAATAGGGCTGTGTGAAACAAGATTGAACAATAGCTCTAAGCAATTGCACTTTTCCCTTGTTTACATGAACATTGCTTTTTTCTCCTCTCATTATTTTCAAAGAGAAAAACAAATTAACAAAATGCAGGAATCTGAAATGTTTCCTGAAAAGATTTGAAAAGACTGTTCTGAAAAAGACTCTTAGGATTTTGCTCACCCACTTAAGCCTCAGGAAATTAATCTGTGCCTCATCAGTGTATGAAATGAAATATTTCTCATGCTTTTCAGAGCTGGATTTTCATCCATTCCTGCAAATCTTATGTTTAAGGTTGTGTGCCTTCACCTATGAATCCACAAAAATGTACAGATTTGCATACACATACACTTTCTGAGGAGAAAAGAATAATACTATGATAAATAAAATCAAATTGTTTTTTCGGTTAAGTAAGGTTAATGTTTCCAGTATATTTTGATTCTCCAGAAAGAATTCCTGAAGGTTTTTATACTCAGAAATGGTTATACTGAAATAGTTTCTACTGAATACCTGCAAAAATAAGGGGCAGAAGAAAGAAAAATGCATATTGAGTTGAAGCAACAATACTTTAAAATAGTTTGTACTTCTCCTATTTATGTTTTCTCTCTCATTATCATAAATCTTGCTTTAAGTGACACAGAGGTTACCATACGTACATTGAACAATTGCTCACTGCCTCGCTCTGGACTAGGGGAAAGCTGTTCATATATTTAAATAGTATTAAAACCAGAATTATCCAAAGAAAAATACGAAAATACTCCCAATACACCTGATAATGTATAATAGTCTCAGTACCCTTTATAATGGTACAATACTGAAACAGCCAAACTGTCCTTTAGAATGATGGACACAGAGTAATGCTGTTGTAATGACTAACAAGTGATTCAATTTTAATGTGTTTACTTCTTTAAATAATGCAGCATTTTTCAATGTAATATTTTAGCTGGGTTGAGTCATCTGTCAATAATCTGTTAATATATCTTTATATAGATAAGTAGTATTTGGTTTGACTTGCTTATATTTTAATCTTAGAAACAATAAAAGGAATAGTAAAAATAAGAAAAGGCAAAAGGATTAAGTAGGCTTTTTGCTTTCTTAAAAGAATCTCTGTAACTGTAAAATCCAAGAAAACTCACTGCAGTGCTCACATGCATTGCCTTCTTTGTTAACTGCATTCTCAAATCACTTTAAGAGCAGGTAACTGTGTACCTCATAAACTATCCTCTGGCATGTGGATTAGCAGCACCAAGACTCATTGCCAGTTTACAGTACTAGTTGTTTGAGCACTGCTTTGTACTGTTTTCCTGCATATAGCCTATGCAAAACTGTTTTTGATGAGGCTATCACTCTTTTTTTTTTATGTTATGCTCTTAATTCCTTTCTGCAGTGGTTAAAACATAATCAACTACTTCATTTACAGCACACTTTTTAAAAGAAAAATAACTATACCTAGCCCAACACAAATTAAGTTTATAGGGTTTTTGTCACCATGTGTCATATTTGTAATATACCTTAGATGGCCAAATTCTTGTTGGTATAAGTGATACTTATTGCCTGTAAAGTTCAGGTGTACATGTGGAATGGTTTTCCAAAGTCAGAGAGACCTGCTGTGCTGAAGGAAAGGAAGAGGCACAGTCAGACCATGATTACAGTAGCTTATTCAAGTGCCAGTGAGTTCTCTGACGATCACTGTTATATTCAGGCTACATTAAGTTGTGTAAAAAGTTTCCAGAGGCTAAGAGAGCTATAACTTGTTTCTTGATGGTACACTTTGCTTGGTAGTTCTTCATGGAGAAACATGGGAAATGGACAACATTTCTCTTCAAGGAAAGAAAACTGATTAGCAGCATTCACCAAATTTGTGAAGCTTTCTTCTGGATGTTACAATGAAATTTTCAAATTATTGGTTACTCTGCCATTGCTGTCAGAAATATGTGCATACGTCTTGTTATTTTGGCAGAGAGAAATGAAGCCACATTTAAGACGACTAATACATGAGGACAGCAGTGTCCATATGCAACTTTTTAATAGATTTATTACGGACAAATTTTTTCTTTTTGCTTTCTTCCAAGTTTTCTATATCTTCATATCTTCCCTTGTGATCTCTTCATGTCTAATCTACAACAACACAGAGTGTTCAACCTAGTGATTGAGATGTAATTGATGAATTATTTTCCTGTGTGGCATTGTGTAGCTGAAGGAGAAGTATGAAATAATGGGATGTCCTCCAGCAAAAGGAAAGCAAATTTTAAGGGAGCATTATCACAATGCCATCCCATACAGGTTGTGAAGCTAACTTCGATACTCGTCTAACATATGTCCCTTAAAACTATGGTCAGTACTCCTATTAAACTTTTCAAATTATATCTTCTACTACTAAAAAAAATCACTGTACTGGACTTTTCAGGTTTTATTCAACTGTTTCACCCAGCCACAATGCAGGTCTCAGTGTACGTTTATTTTCTGAATTATCTGTCAACAATTTCATTGCTTTACATTAGTATCAGTAAAACCCCTTATCAGCCGAAGCTGCTGCTTTTCTGAGTCATTCTGAACTCTGGCTCCATTTTTTCATGTGTGGTAAGCTCCACCAAGGCACTGAACATTGTCTCCTCCAAGTTGCTGATCTACAAAGTGAACAAAATCACCCCAGTTTTAATGCTTATACTACCATTTCAGTCAAATTCTCTATCATAAACTGTTTGCATGGTTTTCTGTCTCTAATGGCCATCTAGTTTTCTAACCTGCTCAAGATTTTCAGCCCTTTTAGGATGGCACTGGAATTATAGTCGTCCACTTGTCCTGTTTTGTTTCTGAGGTAAACCCCTGGCAGGACTATTGACACAGAAAGAGATATGGGGAAGAGAGAGAAAGTAATAGGAGACATCTAGCATTAGCAAGGACAAAGAAAATGTAGAGGCTTCATAGATCTTAGGTGAGACAGCATTTTGTTTTGCCCCACCCAAGAAATTCATACTGACTTTTTTTTTAAATAAAAGGATAGACGATACCAATTTTTAGACCAGTCTAGTGTAATATAATAGAAATAGCAGAAAAAGGAAGGTTGAAAATGAAGAATCTGTCTCTATTATTAATAAGAGAGAGGAATGTCTGAAAATAACAAGAGAAAGCAAGAAAAGAAACATTAAAATTGAAGTTATGGTCAAATTTTTCTGAAAAATTTATCAACTGTTGCTTGATGTTCTACCTACCTTGAAGCCACTGTCCAAATAACCTTGGGTAGATTTGAGAGGTGAGATTGTGGGTAATGAGAACTCTGACAAATTAGAAGATATGTATTATATACTTAAATATTAATTTCAGTGCTTGGATGTACACATCTGCATTCTGGAATGGCAGAGAATGATGGTTAAGATACTCTGCACTGAGAACCGATGTAAAGATTGGAGTTTTTAGGTTCCCACTCAAAAAGTGTTTTTCAGAGAAAAAAAATTGCCACATTTGAAAGTTTAGCTTCTTTTTAAGCTGAGATATGTCCACTAGTTCCTGGGTCCTATATTTTTGAAGTTGAGTCATTTTGTAGTAGCACCATTTTGGTGGCATTATTCTGTGCATGTTCAACCTACTTAAAGAGAAATTTTCTCATTAAAATAGTTCTCTGAGATGTCAGAGCATTGGTATGATTTTGCAAAACAAACAAAAAACATGGCCTGTTTTAATAGGCTGAAGTGAGAAAATAAGTTTAAGTCTGAATAACTTCGATGACAATAAAAAACCTATTCAGACTGTCCCGGATAAAATTATTATCTTAAATATTTCAAGTCTGAATACGGCTTGATACTGAAGGAAGATGACCACTTGACTCAGACTCTAAAGGACATGAATATGCAGAGAAATTTCATGGAATGATAGAATGGTTTGGGTTGGAAGGGACCTTTAAAGGTCATCTAGTCCAACCCTCCTGCAATGAGCAGGGACAATTTCAACTAGATCAGGTTGCTCAGAGCCCAGTTCAACCTGACCTTGAATGTTTCCAGGGATGGGGCATCTACCACTTCTCTGGGCAGCCTGTTCCCGTGTTTCACCACCATCTTTGTAAAGCAGATGTTAGGGCGGTTGAAGTTCCTCAGCAGGATGAAAGCCTGTGAGCACGATGCCTCCTGTAGCTGGAGTAAGAAGGCTTTTGTCAATATGCTCCCCTTGATTGGGCGGCCTGTAGTAAACACCAACCACAAGGTTCCCTTTGTTGCTTCGATCTCTAATTCTTACCCATAAGCTTTCAACCTGCTTGTGGCTATTCTTCAGAGACAGCTCTTCAGACTTTCTCCATTTCTTGACATAGAGGGCAACCACTCTGCCCCTCCTTCCTCGCTTGTCCCTTCTGAACAGCTTGTAGCCATCAATAGCAGCACTCCAGTCATGGGATTCATGCCACTAAGTTTCAGTAATGGAAACTAGGTTGTAACTTTCTAGAAGCATGGTGGCTTCCAACTCCTCCTGTTTGTTGCCCATGCTGCATGCATCAGTGTAGAGGCACTTCAGTTGGGCAGTTCGGCTGTGTCACCTTTTTAGAGGAACACACCTTAACTCCTTTGAGGTATTTCACTAGTGTTTCCCTGTTGGCTCCTATTACCTCAGGAGCCCCTGGCTCATGTCTATAAGACTTCGAGTGTGCTCCAGTGTACCCAGCAAGTCACAGAAAAACAGACTGAAGGACCTCGCTAGCACCCTGTCCCTCTAAACTTGGCGTGTCGTCCCATGGCTTGTCACAGGTGAGCCTAGTATTATCCCTCTCCCCCTTCAAGTCTAATTTAAAGCTCTGTCAATCAGCCCCGCTAGCTCATGAGCAAAGACCCTCTTCCCCCTTCGAGAAAGACGAATCCCATCCCACATCCGGAGGTCTGGTGCCTTGCAGATCATACTATCATCGAAAAGCCCAAAATTCTGGTGGTGACACCAGCCACAGAGCCATGTATTAATAGACCGAGTCCATCTGTTTCTTCCGATATCACTGCCTGCAACTGGAACAATAAGGGGAAAAAATTACCTGTGCTCCAGATTCCTTTACCAACCGTCCCAAGACCCGGAAGTTTCTTTTGATTGCCCGTAGGGTACACATTGCGGCTTCATCGCCACCCACATGGAAGAACAATAATGGGTAATAGTCTGAGGGCCATACCAGGCTAGGAAGTTTCTTAGTGATATCCTTAACCCGAGCCCCAGGGAAGCAGCAGACTTCCCTAAAAGGAGGGTCTGTCCAGCTGTCCTGGTTTCGGCTGGGATGGAGTTGATTTTCTTCCTGTTAACTGGTATAGTGCTGTGTTTTGGAAGTAGTATGAGAATAACGTTGATAACACACTGATGTTTCAGTTGTTGCTAAGTAATGTTTACACTAGTCAAGGACTTTTCATCTTTCTGTGGCCTGCCAGGTGGGCAGGGGGGCTGGGAGGGAGCGTGGCCAGGACGGCTGGCCATATGATATGATGTCATGCTCAGCATATAAAGCTGGGCGAAGAAGAAGGAAGGGGGGACGTTCGGAGTGATGGGGTTTATCTTCCCAAGTAACCACTATGCGTGATGGAGCCCTGCTTTCCTGGAGATGGCTGAACACCTGCCTGCCGATGGGAAGTAGTGAATTAATTCCTTGTTTTGCTTTGCTTGCGCGCGCGGCTTTTGCTTTACCTGTTAAACTGTCTTTATCTCAACCCATGGATTTTCTCACTTTTACCCTTCTGATTCTCTCTCCCATCCCATTGGGGGGGGAGTGAGCGAGTGGCTGCATGGTGCTCAGTTGCTGGCTGGGGTTAACCCTCGACACCAGCATATTGGACCCTCTGTTCCCCTCATAAGGGAGTCACCTACAACTATAACCCAAATTTTCTTCCTTGTGAAGGTGATCATGGTACAAGGGGTAGACCTTTCTAACCTTGGCAGCAGCTCTGGTGTAGATGGACCATCATCCACATCATCAATTGACTGACCTTCCACATCCAGAGCCTCATACCTGTTATACAGAGGCACCTGGGAAGGCAAGGTAGGCAAGGAGGGGGGTTGTCTGCCGCGCCAAGCGTAAACTTGCCTCCATTCACTCCTTTCCTTTAAGCTACTGCCTTCTGCCTGGTGGGGAGAGGATACAGGATCTCCTTGATCTTGTTTTTTTCCCGGTGGATGTTCCTCTTTCTAACTCAGGAAGGGCAGAACATGGTTCCACCAGTCTATCTCTTTCTCAGACTGCTTGATGCTCCTTAAGCTTTCTACTTAAGGCAGGTCCTGTTTGACCAACCTGATCTCCTTCTATGACCAGGTGACCCACCTCGTGGATGAGGGAAAGGCTGTGGATGTGGTCTACCTGGACTTCACTAAAGCCTTCTACACTGTCTCCCATGGCATTCTCCTAGAGAAGCTGGCGGCTCACGGCCTAGACAGGTACACTCTTCGCTGGGTAAAAAACTGGCTGGACGGCCGAGCCCAGAGAGTTGTGGTCAATGGAGTTAAATCCAATTGACGGCCAGTCATGAGCGGTGTTCCCCAGGGCTCAGTACTGGGGCTGGTCCTGTTCAATATCTTTATCAATGATCTGGATGAGGGGATCAAGTGCTCCCTCAGTACGTTTGCAGACAACACCAAGTTGGGTGGGAGTGTTGATCTGTTCAAGGGTAGGAAGGCTCTGCAGAGGGACCTGGACAGGCTGCATCGATGGGCTGAGGCCAATTGTCTGAGGTTCAACAAGGCCAAGTGCCGGGTCCTGCACTTTGGCCACAACAACCCCATGCAACGCTCCAAGCTTGAGGAAGAGTGGCTGGAAAGCTGCCCAGAGGAAAAGGACCTGGGGGTGCTGATTGACAGCCAGCTGAACATGAGCCAGCAGTGTGCCCAGGTGGCCAAGAAGGCCAATGGCATCCTGGCCTGTATCAGAAATAGCGTGGCAGCAGGAGCAGGGAGGTGATCATGCCCCTCTACTCGGCACTGGTGAGGCCGCCCCTCGAATACTGTGTTCAGTTTTGGGCCCCTCACTACAAGAAGGACATTGAGGTGCTGGAGCGTGTCCAGAGGAGGGCAACGAAGCTGGTGAAGGGCCTGGAGCACAAGTCTTATGAGGAGTGGCTGAGGGAACTGGGGTTGTTTAGCCTGGAGAAGAGGAGGCTGAGGGGAGACCTCATCGCACTCTACAACTACCTGAAAGGAGGTTGTAGCAAGGTGGGTGTTGGTCTCTTCTCCCAAGTAACTAGCGATAGGACGAGAGGAAATGGCCTCAAGGGAGGTTTAGATTGGACATTAGGAAAAATTTCCTTACTGAAAGAGTGGTCAGGCCTTGGAACAGGCTGCCCAGGGAAGTGGTTGAGTCACCATCCCTGGAAGTATTTAGAAGACGTGTAGGTGAGGTGCTTAGGGACATGGTGTAATGGGCATGGTGGAGTGGGTTGACAGTTGGACTCAATGATCTTAGAGGTCTTTTCCAACCTTAATGATTCTATGATTCTATGATTCTGTGATTCTACTTCCTCTTGGAGCTCTGCCACCAGGCTGATCACATCATCTACTTGGTCACACCTCACACAGCTGTTCTCGCTACTGCCATCCGTTACTAGTGAAAGGCTCTGGCACATCCTGCAGCCTGAGACCTGGATGGCTGCATGTTTTTGTGGCAGCTTCGTTCTGGTGAGTGCAGAGGACGTAGCTTTCTACCAATGGATACCATAGTTAAGCTCCTGGGAGGATAATGACCAATTGAACTGACCTTTTGAGCTGGTAGGGTGACGACTACCTTCCTGTGCAAACTGCCATGCAGACTGCCGCGCCAGGCCCTGGCTGACGCATCACGCCCTGTTCGCAGTGCTTTACAGTGCTCCTGGTCGCTGGTGCTCCCCAGGCTGCTTTGTAGGAGTGTGGGGGTGGCCGCGGTTGCTCTCTCGCGAGAGCTGCCACCACCTGGCCGGTCTCTCCACTGCCCTGATGTTGCCCTACAGGGCTGGCTTGGGAGCCGCTCACCTCAGCGACTGACTGATTTCATTACGCTGTTTTCATTTTGATTTCCTAGCTGCTTTGAATGAAAAACTAAGACTGTCTTGTGTATTGAAGAGGTTGAAGAGAGAGACCTTGAATTCAAAGGCTGCACTTCCTTGACCTTCTGAATCGCTCCCAACGCTTGTTTCAGTAACATGATAGAGCACACAGCTGTTTGAATGTGTCGTGGTGCGGTGTGTTAGTTATGGCTAGGTACAAAGGGTACTGTTTGAAGTTAACCCTAATACCATCCAACAATGCTGTTTTACCTGATAGTACCTTTTAAGCAATGCGGTTGCAAACAACAGAAATAAGTACTCTATTCAACTATAATAACATATTAATACTAAATTGACAAAAGATTTTTCTGTAATCAAGGGGGATACACTTCAGAGTTTGTAGTTTTTCTGATGTGGGAGTTCACGCAGAAGAAACGTGAACATTTCAGGGAGGCCCTATATTGTATCCTGGCTTCAGAAATAAATGCATTAACATTAAATTCTGATTACATTTGATCTTAATCAGATCATATTCCTTTTTTTTCCCCAAATATAATGTGACTAACTAGAATGATTATTCAACTTGCTGGTTCTATATAAATTCACTATAATGTAAGGATAGCAACACCATCTTTGTTGAGGCTGCTTAGGCAAAGCAACTCCTTTTAGGTGATTTTTATCTGCTGATTCTATAGGTACATGCTTATGTCTCAGCAGCTGCACATGAATGACATTTAAGGCTGTGAGGAGAGCACATAAAACCTTTTCTACTTTAAGAAACACATAATGGAAAATGTATTTTTATCTCATGGGCTAAGTTTTATATAGACATTAACATATTAACATTTATCTGAGTGGTACCTCAGTTCTCTCATTAGAAATAGTTGTGTCATGCATTATTCACTAGGATAAACAATGTTTAAAATACCAGGAATTTTAAAGTTATCTCCAAAAATTTCAGATTATACTACAATTATTACAAATTATTATCTACTTTATTTTGTAAGTGGCCTATAAATTCTCAACTAACAATGAACTATTTGCTGCTTTCTTAAGAAGATTCACATTCCAAGCATCTTACTGAACAATTATAAATCCATATCTTCAAAACAATTCAAAATTTCTTTAAGACCTCTATTTCATATAAATTGTTAAATGATCATATGCTATTATATAAACATTACCAGATTTTAAATGTCAGGAATTAGACAATTCTGACTGTTACGAAATTGCTGTTCTAAAAGTATATTGACCTTGAGGTCTATATTGCTTTGAGTATAGCTTTTTAAAACTGTATGAAAAAGCCACAAACAAAAGAATATTCTTTGGCAAGAAAAAAACACCAATATTTTACCTCCCCCCAAATGCTCTGTTGTATTTCCAGTACCTAGGGGACATAGATCAATTTATAATATCAAAACTGCCTGCCTGTATGGATTTAATTAATAGGTCTGTTGTTTTAAGTTTATTTTTATTTTGTAAATGTATAGGAAATTATAAGTTGAACTGTCATTTTTCAACTAATTTTTGCTTAGGACCTCTACATTTTGGTCACACATCAAACTGCTTACTTGCACTTTGATCAGTAGATGTTTGACCAAGCATTTTGGCAACCTCACTCTACACCATTTTCAGTGCAGGAGGTAACAGAAATTACAAAGTCAGGTGGTTGGCAGGAAGAAATACTAATAATCAATATTTCAGGTACTAATGTATATCTATTTACATGACAATGAAACAGTGGTACTCTCTCAGCTAAGAATTACTGGCAATTGGATCTATATAGCCTATAAAGCATTCCTTGCAAAAACTGTTACTTTGTTACTGGGGAAAGAAGAGCATTACTAATCTTGAGTACAGATAAATGAATGAGTTCTGGGGTAGAATAAAACCTGGGGCAAATCTCAACCATAATCTTACCACGGTTTTTGTTGAGTAAAAGTTCTGCAATCAGTATTTTATTTAAAATCCTGTCTGCCTTCAAGTGGCAGCAGCTCTCAGAATATCATGAAATCTGAACAGGTTTCAGACACCTTGCAGCTTACTCTTATAAGAGCTCATGTATAGCTGGCTAAGGAAATCAGAGCCCTTTGATTAAAATTGTAGATAATGTTTTCCAGTTTAGGCTGCTCCTCTATTTCATCATTAAATGATTCTTGAAAACTTAAAAAGAAAATTGTGAGCAACCTCTTTGCACAGGAGCCAACCAGTATATGTAGTTAAATCACATTTAGGTCAGAGGCATTTGGGATAATTCTACAATATCAGCTGGTGCCCCTTCTTCCTTTCAGAGCATCATTGAGTGTCAACAGGCCTGTCCATCTCTACTGGCCCCAGAATACACCATTTATGAAAATGCACATCTTCACACTTTTAAACTGTTCCCTTAAAACTCTTCGAGTAGTCTTCAGTTGCTGTAACATATGCAGCCAGACATTCTCGAATTTCAGATATCTACGTGGATGTGGTTATACTTTTTTGTATGTCCTGACATCCAGCCAGGATACCGTTAGTGATCTGAAATGGCATTAATTGCTTATATTTAAGCAACTGAATCACACTAAGTGTATATAATTACTTGTGGAACTTTGTAAAATCACACGTTTTGTTTTAATTTTACTGCAACTATGGTTTAGATGTATTTGCATGAAGGGTTTTTGATGCCTCTGTAGCTGAAGTGAACCCACTCATTAAGGAAAATAATGATGCCAGTGTGTTGATAGAACCCCATTTTGCTCCCAAATATGCCTGTTGATTTTCTGTTCATTCCATGGAATGATTCCACTCAAACAAAAAGGCTATGCCAGCTGTGAATTTTACCCATTGACTTCAATAGGAGCTGTATATGTGTAATGTTGCTCAAATGCCTTTGGAGTATGCATATGATTAGCTCTGAATGGAAGATAGCACAGGCATAATGGTATGTACCAGCATTACTCCCTTACTCTTCTCCAGCAATAGTGACTGTGACGGAGAACATCTATCACCTTTCTCAAGCAATGTGTATATACTGAATGATCGCATTGTAACCAAAAGCATTTATAATTCCTTACCATATTGACACTGCTTTTATACTATTGACGAGTTGTTCTCAACGGAATTCATATTCTATCAGCCTTCCATGCAGTATAAGTAACCATCTTGATTACCTCTTACCCACATCTTGCTTGAACAACTCTGCCAAATTTTTCATATGAAACTCAGCTAAATTTATTAGGGTCATTAGCATGATGGCTATTAACGCGTCCTCTTTTTTTTTTTCTTTTTTTTAGGATTTGACTTCCTTGATTTCATTTTTTTAATGTAGTCTCACATGAGCATTTAACAACTCTGACTCTAACCACTGATTCTTTGTTTTAAGTAGAAATTCTTCAGATGTTGGCTATTAACAGCACCTCGTGACCGGTTTATTGAAACTGGCTAGCCAGCCTAATCTGTAAATTGTGTGGTGTTTGGTTTAATGCTCCTTAGATAACTGCAGAGTGGAAAGTTTTGGAGAAGATTATTACAAAGATTTATAATATTGCTAGCATATTTACAGTATACAAATAGATGTAGCATGGCCGCAGCAGCTGTGTTGGAAAGTCAGTTGTTCCCTTGTCATACAAGTAATGGATTTTCCACTAATCAAAATGTTCTGCTAAGTTTATTAAAAAAAAAAAAAGAAATGCTTATGGCTTTAAAAATCCATTAACCACAAGTAAGTACTTCACCAGTTGTGCACATGTAGTACCATGCACTTATTTTAATTTTCTGTTCCCTATTATGTGCTGAGTTCTTCTAATGATTCCTTCTTTAATTCCTCCACAGATGCAGTTAATGTTCTGTGTGGCTCAGCATTGGCCCTCACTTTTGCTTGTCAATGAGGCCTCTGATAAAAATGATATCTGGACATAGGGACACAGAAAACATTGCAGTACATCTGGACTGGTAGCGTATTAGATATAAAATCTGCTTTTTTAAAAACTCAGTTGATGTTTTTTAGAAACCACAGATTATACTTTGGAAAAGTGATTTTTATGTCTGGAACTTACTTTAGTTTTGGGTTGAGCATATTGGAACTTTTTTCCTTAGGTGTAAGATGCTTGGTGAATACGAAGCATCTGAAAACTGACACATGATGTATTAAATTACTTGTCTTCTTCACTTGTCAAATTACTTCGTAATTTCCAATATCAATTCTACACATGATTAAGTGTCAATTCCAATTAAAACTTGGCTAGTATATTTTATATTCTAATTTTCAGTATGACCCTATGTGAAATATGCCATAGCTTATAACTTGTCATTATAAAGCTATTTGCTTATCATCACCATGGTATTTGTAATACCAAATATGCACTAGGTAAAACAAACATGGAGGGATCAAGTTCTATAAGTGAAGTTTCTGGTTCTCAGCATCCTGAAAATTAAACAAGAAAACTGAGTATAAAAACAAATAAATACAGAACATAAGGACCAATAATTCACAAAAGAGAATCAAATTAATAACAAACATTTGACTGCAGCACTAATGTTTTGACTAGCTGATTTTATTACACAAGTTAAAGGAAATATGACATCTCTGTGTTATTGCAGCATTATATATCCACCACCTAACATTATCATCTTTAACTGGATAAAAAAACCCTATAGTTAGGAGAACCTTGACTCAAATGAGTTTCAGGAAGCTAGTGATGTTAGCTTCAATGACATGAATTCAATATTACATAAAGAATCTGAAATTCCTATTTATATCTTAAACTCATTGATATGTTTGTTTGCCCAACTACTATTTATTTCACATTTGGTGCAGCTTTGAGCAAATGTTATATATAACAGCATCTGTGCCATCAGTTAGAATGCTGGCAGATATGCTGGATGTAGGGAACACACTACTGTAGGTGGCCTGCCTAAAGTTTATCTTAAAGCAAATTTAAAGCTCCAGGCATGATTTAGATAAACTAAAGTGGCTCCAGACATGATTTAGGTAAACTTAGGTTACTGCTGCACCTCGTATATGCTGGTCGCCTAGTCCCCCAGCTGTTCACTGTGGTGCTTTGCTAGATGGATCTGCTCCTCTCCGACTGCCTGCCAACATGCCCCAGGAGTGGGAAGCCCATGGGACCAGGACCTGGCATCTGTGGAGAGCTATGAGTCACAGCTCGTCCTCCTGTGGCTGCAATTATGCCTCTTGCATCTGTGCCTGGATTGTGAAGGAGATGGTGGTTTTCCTTGGGTGCATATGCTGTGGCAGACTTCTGGCCAGCCATAAGCATGCAGGAGTTCCTTTGTGTCACCACAGTCCTTTTACACAGAAAAAGGAGACAAAGCCATTATGTCTGGTATACTCTGCTATGTTATAAATAATTCTTTACTCATTTATACATTCGTCATTTCCTTTGCTTTAGAATCTTTAGCCATTTCAAAATTTTATTGATTTCAACAGAGTTGGCATTTTTCTGTGTATCGTGAATAAACACTACTGTTTTACACTAATAGGCAAAGGGCAATAGTGCATCTGGTAACTAGGACAGACATGTTAACCTACATTACATCTGCCTAAATTAGGGGATTATATTCCAAGGTGACAGGTCCCTTACAGACATCAGAGAAAGAGAGAAGAAAAGGGCTTTTAAACAGGCTTACCCTAATAAAACTGTGGAACGCATACATTTTCTTTCCTCTTAAGTTAAACTCATAGCAGTCTTTAATGTGCAGGTAGCTTACTGCATCTCCAGTTTTAAAAAATGCTGTTTAATTTTAATTCTCTTGTTATACTCACCCATAGAGAAGCTTAACTTAATCTCACTTCGTATTGTGTCAAGGATACAAACACCACTTAACTTTTTTCTTCCACAGAAGTGCTGGTCATGAGCATAGAAGAGACTTATTTGTATTGTAATCAATGCCCACTGCAATCAAGTTTCCCATGTTTTCTGCAACAACACCACTAACCTGAATTCCTTGTTACGAGGCCTGCAGTCTGCAGCACTCCACTGTAACTGAATGGAATTTCCATTGCAGCTACAAAAAAGGGTTTTGAAAATGGAGGCTGTGCCCCTGCGGTTTAATTCAATTAAATCTTCTTCTACCCCTAGGTTTATATTTCTGTTGAATTACATATTGATTATCTAAAGCAGCACAATAGTTTTCTGAGGGGAATTTGAAGGTTAGATAGATAGGAAACAGACTGAGGAGGACTTCTGTTACTTGTATAGATATTAGGGATTGCTTCAGAATTCCTGGTGAAAGTGGACAGCCAATGAAATGATTACAGAGTCTGGTATTTCAAAATTAACAACTTGCTGACAGGAAAGAAACAGTTGATTTGTGTACCGGGGCATCTGCAGATTCAGGAACCACAATTTACTTACCACTTGGTATGCCTTTGCCTTGTGGCTTCTTACAACCCTCCTTTTGTAGTGGCAAGTATTGCTTGATACCTAGAAAATCTGAAACTAACTGGTGTCAATCTGGCACAATGATGTTTTGTGCAATGGAAATATCTGTTGATTTACACAAGTCTAACCACAAAACACTAAAGTAGCAGTGGTGGCTGCTATTAACCTATTTTTGATCTTAAAAAAAAAAACCACTGGGTTTGCTCTCCCTATGACTTCTTCATAGCTTTTTTGCTTTTCTGTTTTCCTAATTTTCTGCCATCTTTTCTTCTGTGAGTTTTGGGAATTTTCCCTGCCTTTTGAAAGGTAATAGAATAGGTATTTTCCCATGCATTTTGACAACTAGATGAAGTGAGAGAAAGGGGTTACTTTTAAGCCTCTCTGCAGAAAAGTCTGGCCTCATTCAGCCACTAAGCACCATGTCTAGATCTCTCTAGTACTTAATAATATCTAACTCTGTGAACTAAGACACAAGCATTTTTATATTTTGCACATCTTGTGGCTTTATGCTCCAAATAAAGTTTGATGCTGAATTAACAATTAAGGCTCGTGCTGAACAGATTTTACAGAATTTTCCATTCCATCTTTTATTATTATTCCAAATGACTCAAAAATTACTTATTTGCTGGTTGGTTTGTTTTGTTTTTTTTTTTTTTTTCCAAAAAGGCACCAAGTCAAATTGCATTTGTTTCCCTTACCCTGAGTAGGAGAAAAATTCAGTGTGGGCTCATAAATCACGTTAATGGATTCACTCAAAATCCAACTGGGAGAGATTAATACTAAAATAGTTTCTCTTTATTAGCAATAGAATTGTTAAAAATGCTAATACAAAATCATATTTAAATAATATTTGCAGAACAAAAGCCTAGTTCTGGATGCCCCATGCAGCTGGATGTATGAAGCCATGCATCTATATGCGTGGCTTCACTGGCAGTGAGGGACTAACTGCATGTTGGAATTTTCTGCCCTGATTTTGGCTCGTCTGCAAAAACCTATTGAGAGGCTGCTGAGTGGGCCATCTGCAGCAGATGCTCCAGAAGGACATTCTGAGGTGTGGTCCGTATGTTTCTGCAAGTTTAACTATAGGCAATTGATAATGGAGGCCATCCTTTTGTCTGCATAGAAATGTTTCTCTCTCTAGGACTGAATCCCCTTCCTTGTGTTCTTCATGGTCTCATTATTTTGCTCATTTTTGCCTTCTCTTTTCTTCTTTCCTTCTGTCCAGTTCCTTTCTCTGTTTTCTGATTTTTAGATTGTTGTGGCCTGTACAACTATCCCTCTAATTGCTTCTATCAATTGCTTAGTTCATGTAGGTATCAAACTTCTGAGTTTAAATTTGGTAAAAATAAATTGGTTCCCTACCCTGCAAGGGAAAACCACAATACTAGATAATGAACCTGCACTGGCTACTCAGATTTGACATTCCAATTTTTTTTTACTTTTTTTCCTAACAGCGACAGGGCTGCTGTTACAAAGACTCCATTGGCAATGGGTACAGTCAAAATGCACAGATTGATTAGTGTTCTCTCCAAAGCCCATTATCTGCTTTGAAGACCAGTTCATTAAAATGTGTCCTGTTTCTACAATGCAGAAGCTTGTGAAGGCTGCTGAGGCTGTAAAGAGTAATTTTTTAAACATTGTAGGTCTGTATAAAAACAGAAAACTTCTCAGCACAAAGTTGAGCTTCCTGAGGTATTCTGGGCTTTGTTAAATGTGATTTTGTTGTTGTTGTTGTCATTTTCATATGTTGCTGGTATGGACATCTATTCTTTGGAAAAAAGAACTTTCTTAGGAAGCAATAAGCTTATTCAATGAAAATTACATACAGATGCAGATGTGCATATATATGTACGCACACACTCATACTGAAATGAGTCTTCTGAATCAGTTTTGTTGGTTTTAAGCAGGCCCTTTTACATTCTTCTGTCCCTAGCGTCTTATAAATATTTCTACAGGATATAACTATATGTGCTTATTTCAATTTAAAGCAGACTAATACAGACCTGCTTACCATGGTCATTTAAAAGTAGTATTTTAATATTCCACAAGCAAAACTCTTACTAGTGAAATCAGCTAGCTGAAAATTGATCTTGCAATTATAAATGTTACATGTGGAACTCAATAGTCCAAATTAAGATACACTAATTACACAGTAACTGCTAAATAAATTGCATATAATTTAGCAATGTGATCAGGAGTTCAGCTCAGATTTTGATGTCTCTAATCACAGAAAGACCAGTTTACCAGAGGGTAAAATGGCAACTTTGATGATAAAACTGATAACTATCTAAGAAAGGGTTTAGAACACTCATCTAAGTATTGAATGCATGTAAAGATTTCTTTTATTCCATATTTCTAACTGAATTTTATTCTACTAATTGTCTTTAAAATAATTTGAAAGAGGTCTTTCTTCCTAGTTTTGATTCCAACGCATTTTTAATGCTTTCTTCATTTTCACAGATGGCAAGTAATTATATTATTTGTACAGACAAAACTGATGCAGTCCAACGTGATGGCTCTGGAGAAAGATGATGGAAGTCAGCTGAGGACTGTCAGTCACATTTTCATTTTAGCAATTAAGTAGGAGATTTGAGCAATTTAAAATGTAGTTAAACAACAAGGTCGTGCAGAGAGGAAATTAGAAAGGCAAAAGCCCGGCTAGAACTCAACCTGGCCACTGTCGTGAGAGACAACAAAAAATGCTTTTATAAGTATGTTAATGACAAAAGGAGAGCCAAGGAGAATCTCCATCCTCTATTAGATGAGGGGGGGAACGTTGCCACCAAGGACGAGGAAAAGGCTGAGGTACTCAACGCCTTCTTTGCCTCAGTCTTTAGTAGTCAGAGTGGTTATCCTCAGGGTACTCAGCCCCCTGAGCTGGAAGACAAGGACGATGAGCAGGATAAACCCCCCATAATTCAAGAGGATGAAGTTAATGACCTGCTATGCCACCTGGACGTTCACAAGTCTATGGGGCCGGATGGGATCCACCTGAGGGTACTGAGGGAGCTGGCGGAGGAGCTTGCCAAGCCACTCTCCATCATTTACCAGCAGTCCTGGTTAACTGGGGAGGTCCCGGACAATTGGAGGCTCGCCAGTGTGACTCCCATCTACAAGAAGGGCCGGAGGGAGGATCCGGGGAACTACAGACCGGTCAGCCTGACCTCGGTGCCGGGGAAGATCATGGAGCGGTTGGTTTTGAGGGTGCTCACGAGCCATGTCCGGGACAACCAGGGGATCAGGCCCAGCCAGCACGGGTTCATGGAAGGCAGGTCCTGTTTGACCAACCTGATCTCCTTTTATGACCAGGTGACCCGCCTAGTGGATGAGGGAAAGGCAGTGGATGTGGTCTACTTGGACTTCAGTAAGGCCTTTGACACTGTCTCCCACAGCATTCTCCTAGAGAAGCTGGCGGCTCACGGCCTAGACAGGTACACTCTTCGCTGGGTAAAAAACTGGCTGGACGGCCGAGCCCAGAGAGTTGTGGTCAACGGAGTTAAATCCAGTTGGCGGCCGGTCACGAGCGGTGTTCCACAGGGATCAGTACTGGGCCTGGTCTTGTTCAATATCTTTATCAATGATCTGGACGAGGGGATCGAGTGCTCCCTCAGTAAGTTTGCAGACGACACCAAGTTGGGCGGGAGTGTTAATCTGCTGGAGGGTAGGAAGGCTCTGCAGAGGGACCTGGACAGGCTGGATCGATGGGCCGAGGCCAATTGTATGAGGTTCAACAAGGCCAAGTGCCGGGTCCTGAACTTCGGCCACAACAACCCCAGGCAACGCTACAGGCTTGGGGAAGAGTGGCTGGAAAGCTGCCCAGAGGAAAAGGACCTGGGGGTGCTGGTTGACAGCCGGCTGAACATGAGCCGGCAGTGTGCCCAGGTGGCCAAGAAGGCCAACGGCATCCTGGCCTGTATCAGAAATAGTGTGGCCAGCAGGAGTAGGGAGGTGATCGTGCCCCTGTACTCGGCACTGGTGAGGCCACCCCTCGAATACTGAGTTCAGTTTTGGGCCCCTCACTACAAGAAGGACATGGAGGTGCTGGAGCGTGTCCAGAGGAGGGCAACGAAGCTGGTGAAGGGCCTGGAGCACAAGCCTTATGAGGAGCGGCTGAGGGAACTGGGGTTGTTTAG
The DNA here is from genome assembly GCF_964195595.1 of Calonectris borealis. NCBI lineage: Eukaryota > Metazoa > Chordata > Aves > Procellariiformes > Procellariidae > Calonectris > Calonectris borealis. Next base: position 26,036,036 of record NC_134352.1, on the reverse strand, counting down.
CCTGGAGAAGAGGAGGCTGAGGGGAGACCTCATCGCGCTCTACAACTACCTGAAAGGAGGTTGTAGCGAGGTGGGTGTTGGTCTCTTCTCCCAAGTAACTAGCGATAGGACAAGAGGAAATGGCCTCAAGTTGCACCAAGGGAGGTTTAGATTGAACATTAGGAGAAACTTCTTTACTGAAAGAGTGGTCAGGCCTTGGAACAGGCTGCCCAGGGAAGTGGTGGAGTCACCATCCCTGGAGGTATTTAAAAGACGTGTAGATGAGACCCTTAGGGACATGGTGTAGTGGGCATGGTGTGTTGGGTTGATGGTTGGACTCGATGATCTTAGAGGTCTTTTCCAACCTGTATGATTCTATAATTCTATGATTCTATGAATAATGTCAAAAATTCTGGTTTTAGAGTTACTTGAGAACACTCAATTCACATGCGAAAATATGATTAGCAAAAATGGACTGGTGTGTATAATGATAGCAACAAAGAAGTAGTTAATTTGAAAACTAAGGAAATTGAAATGAAAACTTAGAACTATTGAAGACAACACTTTGACCAGTCAGAATCAAAAGGAAGTATATCACACTGAGAATGAAGTATTTAAAATGACATAACTGCAATAGAACAAATGTACAGAAAATATTAATCAGAACACAGTAGATGATGGGATTCTGAAAAAAACATTTTTGTTCTTTTTTTGAAAAAACAGGGTTAGGTATTCACATATTGTTGTGACAAGCAAGTTTTGCTACTACATCAGAACTTGGAGAGATTCTCAAACAGGAGCAATTAAAGTGGAACAATTTAAAGAACTCAGTAATTTCCACAGAGTGTTTAAAGAGTTGGAGAAGGAGTGTTAGAAGGAATTAAAATATGTTTAATTGATCTCAGAAACAATTATTGTTAGTGGGAATTCCACTAATGGAGATTTTACTTGTGGATTCCTGAAATAATCTCAAAGTGCTCCTCTACAATTTTTTACTGCTGTTTCATATGTTTACAGGCATACAAGGTGATAGACTTCTACATAAAGGTAAGGAGGGTCTTTTGTAGTAAATAGTCTGAACCTCTTTCATTACACATCAGTTTCTTTAAAAGAAAATATAAAAAGAAAAAAAAAAGGTATTTCAATATAGCTGTATGTAAAATCATGCATTTAGCACTTAGTGTGACATCCACATTTAGAGAAGCAGAAAAATCAAGGGTTAAGGGTAGCCAACTCCAAAGGATGCTAGGATGGAGGGGATTTCTCCTCTCAGTGTGCTTGCTGCTGCTCTGGTGTGTGAGGCTGAGCAGTTGTCCTAAAGGTGCCACTGTGCACACAGTCACCCCCGCAAACCTGCAGAGAGCAGTGGTTTCACTGCTCAGCTGTTCACCAGCACAAGCAGTTTGGTCCAGTCCTGTTCCTTTCTCTAGCTGGCAAGGACTGACTTTTCCTACTGAAAAACATACACACCTTCCCTCTCTTTATTCATATGCACATGGATGTTCACGGATTCCTCAATGACTTTTAAGCCTGTCTAATTACCGTGCAGGATTATCCCTTGCCTGGCAACTCAGACCTGACTGTTTCTAGGTGCAGCTCCCTTCCTCCTTGCTGGCTGATCCAGCTTAAAGTTCACTCACGAATCACACCTGCACCCATGCAGGACAGAAAGTAGGCTCACATGAAAACGGGCACGTAGTGGGCTTTAATAAGAAGATAGGGTAGACGGCAGTGACCGAGTGAAGGGCTCGGGCAGACAAGCAGACTGCCCAGCAGCATGTTTACTCACAGACAGACCTTTTTAAACCCCCCTCCATCCCATTTTCTCCCCTGATCAACCTTGATTCCTCCTTTTCCCCACCTTTGGCTGTTTTCCTAAACATCCTATAATAGGTTTAGCACAGTTCCACAGTTCCCCTAAAACATACTGTAAGAAGTCTTGCGCAGTCCCACAAGCCTCCTCAAATGTCCCACCATAAGTATGCTCTTTCCCATGAGACTCATGACAGTCTCGTTTCCCCTGTCTTTCCAGATACAAGGATCTGTCAGAACCTCCTTTTTATGACCATGTTTGTGGGTTTTTTAGTGACCCATCAGTCAGTGACCCAAGAGCTGTGTTCTTTGCTACTGTTTCCTTTATCTCCTGTTCTACAGGGTTTGTGTATCTTGGCTTAATTCATTACTTTTCCTGTATCTTTTGATAGTTTTTTATGCTGAATAACTGTTAACCGCATACTCTTAGAAAGCAGATATGCTTCCATTTTGCTTATCCCCACATTAAGGATTAAGAAAGAGCTAAGAAAAAATTCTAAAATGCTGCAAATAACTAGAAAGGTATATGAAAAAATGAACACTAGATCAATTTTTTGCTTAAAAATTAAATATAAATGGATAGGAGAGGAATATCAAGTAACGATATAAGACAGTCAGTGCAGAGCAGTAGTCCTTAAAGATACAGAGAATCACGGGAAAAGACGGTTTTGACCACCTTCCTTCCTATTTTTCCCCATATTTTTCCCTCATTGATGCTGATTTTCTTGTTTGTTTAGATGTTCCTAGCACTAAGTCTGCAGTAGGATTGTTTTGAACTGGGATTGTTGGGATTGTAGGAATTGCTTGGAAGATTCATTCAAACAGCATAGGAATTGCCTTCAAAGAGATAAAGATAATTCTTGATCTTTTTCAGCACAATAACTATAAGACTGCCTAGTGAGATCACTGGCATTTCACTGCATTTACTGCTTCTTCTTAATGGACTTGTTGCATTTCTCTTCACTTTTCATGTTCTTAGTGCACTGAAATTTTAATATTGAGTTTTTAAGGATGTTAAACAGCCAATAATCTACTGAATAGGCTGTAGTTGCCTATAAATAATTGCCTAGATCTGGTTATAGCTCCATTGATCTTATATTTATTTTTTTTTCTTGGTAGTACCTTCAAGTCCGCAAATGTCTTCTCAACCTTCTATATGGCTTCTGACAGTCACATTATCAGCATTTTCATAAAATCACTAGTAAAAAGAGAGAAATTTCCTTGATTTCAGGTCATTTTGGAATTATCTTTATTTTTATAACCTGTGGAAACTATTTCTCCCTTTCACAATCTCATATTAGTGTCAGATATGAATCAGATATTTAATTCCCCAATTGTACTCCAAGTTTTATTCCCACTGAAATTTTTTCAAGGATTGAATCTTACTTTCCCAGAGGCCCATCTCACTGTGGAATAATGTAGGGTCTTTGAAAATACTTTATTTGCTATTGTGGGTTTTTTAGGATACTTCTGAGGTTGAATAGCTATTTTTATTTAAGTATGTCATATGAGTCTTTTTTTTTTTTTTTTCCTCCTGTTTATTCCATTAGATGATTCTGATAATTCTGGAATTTTCTTGGATATTGAGATTCATTTACTGACTCTTTTGATGGTAGGTGTTTCTGACAACAGAAACAGCTGCAGTAACCTTACTCCCATTTCCTTTATCATAGTTTTTCCTGCAAGTTTTTCCTTGGCACCCAGCTTGAAAGTTGCCAAGTGCACATCACAGTCTTGTAACTTGTTCGTATTTTTGAAAATTTCAGACAACCCCTTTTTCCATTGTCTATTTTTTTCTCTATGCCATGTCTTTTTATTCAGGTAAAGACATTATGCTAATTTCTTAGCTCCAAAGTTTAAATAACTAGAAAAGTGCTTACATTTAGTATTTCCTTTTGACTTGTTTAGCTTAGCATTAGTTCTCCCGATAGGTGGGTCTATCACGCCCACGGAAACATGTAAGTCCTTCTACCATGTTAAGGACATGCAGTTAGTAGGAAAGCATCCTCCTTTATTAGATACCTTTTATTAAAAGCTGGGACAATAGAATGTGACGCTAGCTCAAATAGTAATGTGGGCCTGATGGGCAAATTGAGTTTGAGAGACTATTATTTGTGCTACAGATAATACAATATGTTGGCTCCTTTGGGGTTTTATAATGAAGAATAGTAATGAGTGTCATTTGTCCAAATGAAGAAAGTAAAACTATTTAAAAAATCAGTAATTGTGACTTTTCTATCTGGTTTCAAACATTCTGCAGTACTGTAAACACTTAATTAAATCTAGCCCTTAACACCATCTTAACAGGACCAATATTATTCATACAAAACCAATTATCAAAACTCAAGGTGCAGTAGGTAATGTTTCCATGCTTCACAACCACAGTTGATACATGTGGCTATAATTTACATTCCCCTTTATAAGTAGAAGGATTCTCTGTTGACAGTAAACAATATTATTGTTCTACTTTGATTGTATTAGAAAGATTTTGACAGAAGTTTTGATGGAAAAAAAGGGTCACTAGACATGTACTGCCAACCAGGGATGTCTCACAATAACATGTGTAGATTTGCCTCTTTTCCATATTGCTATGTTTCTTTTATTGTAATATATTGAAAATAGACTTTGGATTAAATTAATTCAAACAAGAGAACTGGAATATTCAAATATAATCAATATGAGGATTATAAATCCTCTTTAAATGTCTTGATCAAAGCTGCTGGCAAGTTTAGATCTTATATTCATGGGCTATGTACATGATACTAGAACCATCTTCCACATAACCAGTTAGGAAAATTAAAACTTGACTGTGAATAAGGAGGTATTGTTAGTCCTCTTTCCAATGCATTCCTGACTTAATAAAGGTATGTATTTATTGAGAATCCACGTTCTCAGCAGACTTAAGCTACAATACTTACAGATGAGTGCCTTGGTATAAATTGCCAAAACTTGGACCACTTGATCAAATTAAATATTTAAATGTTGAATAATATTTCTTAAAAATATATAGCTTTCTGGCAGTATCTGTAGGGAGATTTTAATTTTTGCAATTTTCTGAGACTTATCCTCACTTAACATAAGATAATACCATAATTTCCATGTATTCCTTTGTGATTTAACACAACTAACTCCCTCATAGTATTATTTATGTAATTTTTTTTGTCTTCTCAGCTGCATTTGAGGCTTGAGCAATTATAGATGCCCTATGCCATCGTGGTTTTTCTTGTAGCAAATTTATTTAAAGCATATGTGATTTTACAGTAATGCTGCTTGTTTTCAAGCAAAATATATTATCTAGCAGAATACTGGATATGTATGCAGCAAAACTATTTCATTAAGGTTAGAGTCACATCATCATTCTGGTATTCAATAATGTTGAATATAACAACTCTCCTTCCTTGTACCCTGAAAAATGTTTGTTTTCTCTGGACTAGTAGTAAGAAACAAATATACAAACAAAAATATGTAGTTTATTTACTAAAGGTTAACTGAAATAAAGAGTAGTAAAGAAAACTGTAGGCAAACTAGAAAACACTGTGGTGTATATGATCAAAAAGATCCAATGAATCTATGGTTTCTCAAGTTTTTTATTGCTTTATAGAAGATGAAATCTTAAAACATGATTCAATATTCTTAGATCTCCTACTGACCTGGAAAACATTACATGATCCATATAGACACAAAACACTGACAACAAAGAGCTGTTCCTTCTGTTTAGTATTTTTACTCCCATTCTCAAGTTAAGAAATCATGTATCATTAAAAACAGCAGCAAGCTATTCAGCTCCAGTTCCTCTCTGCAAGTGATTTGTCATAGAAAGCAAACATTTAAGCTAATTATATTTACAACTGCATTTGTTTTCAGTTCCTCTAGATTTCTGAGTTAGTCATTTTGTTGCAAGCCAAACTCATTTTTAGAAAGTAAAAGTTACTTTTCCTTGCTTTGATTATTAAAAATGTACTTTACATGTACTTCTGTTCAATTGAAAAATTTGGTTTTCCTCTGTATTCTATGTCTTGCCATATGGAAATACGTGTTCACTATGTCTTAGAATGGGATTCAAATGTTTATAGTCAAAGGTTAAGAAGAACACTAGCCTATTCTTACTGAGCAGAATGATTTGGAAGAACAAAATGGTTTTTGTTTTCATAGTGAATAGGAAGCATGGATTAAGACCAAATTATTCAACTACAACCATTTTTAACACAGCAGTTCACAAACTGAGGGAAGGAGTCCATGGGTACTCAGAGGTCTGTTATTACTGCTTAGCTTCTCAGCAGGATGGGAAATCATCATGGCAGCAAATGCCTGAGAAGCTGCTGCAGATTTCCTGGTGGCCAGGGGCTCCCTCATCTCCACTTTCTGCCTAGTCAGAACTTTTTCATCAGTGTTCCTTACCTCATCCCTAGCTCTGAGATTTATAGTTGTTGTCCTGGATTTCTGCAGCAAAAACCCATATGGGCTCAAGTTGATAGCAAGTTAAGAATGAAAGAATTTGTATTTCTTATCAAAAGATATCTGATAATTGGAGTTACTCAAGGCAAATAAGGCACATGTCTGAAGCCAGGGTGAATACTCATGTTGGCTGTTACTAGGGAAGGAAATGTTAATCAGTTGAAAACTGAAGCAATGAAAGTAAAAAGACTAATTATACCACATGGGAAAGACAAATAATGGCATGTTAATGTCACTTTTTATCCCTATAACCTTTTTTATCTCAATTGTTGGATTATTTCTTAATTAATTCTTCTTACTCAGGTTTTAAATAAGCAACTATTTTTCATCTATAGACATATTTGAAACAGTTCCCGCTTAAGAATTTTCACTTACATTAAAAGTTTCATAAGATTCACACTCCTTCAATAAAGGGCAGTGACCTTGAGAAGGACAAATCATGAGAGCTGTTAATTTATGTTGAATATTGCATACAGTTTTACTGGAAATCCCCTGACATGTCTTGCTCTCATTTTCAAATATATATTCAGGAATTGTTCATGCATTCCAGTTAATAATATTTTTGCCCCTTTTTATTCAAAACCCTTGGAGCAAAAACAAAAGAACAGAAGCTAAATATAAAGATAATATTGTGTAAAAGAAGGATTATATGTGAAATAAATTTATAAAATTTATAACTAAGAAAAGTATCCTACCCAGTGACTGATGGGTGTTATAATAGATAGTGTACAGGAAATGTTCTCTATACTACAAAATCAGTCATCTACATGTTATGTTTATTTTGTACTTGTTACTTTTAATCTACTTCAAGGATTAATTTCAGTGTTGTAAGGCTGAAAATCTTTTGAAAAGGTTTTAAGACTTTCTGGCTCAGTAAGTCATTGTGCCAAATTGTCAAAAGCTGTGGTGGGAATGTGACTGAAAGACAATGTCATGATGGTGTCTCTTTCATGCTCTAGTTTAGGCATCCATTACTGAATGCTCTCAGAGAGAAAGTACCAGGCTACAAAGACCTTCTGCTGGTTTATTTTCTAACTTTTCTGTCCTTTGGTGAATGACTACACATTCAATATACACACATTGTATATGTATATGCAGGAACACACATACACCCACTAATATGTAGGGGCATATACGAACTGATTTATCAGCCTTGAATGGTTTCCATTTACTAATTATACCATTTTTAGAATAGGCTATACGATGACTTAACTTTAGGTTGTGCATTCTAGCTAAGAGTAGACATTAAGTGTCTGAAATATTCTGTAAAAATTATTTCCTTTTTATAAAAGCTTTACAAATTGTAAGAAAATACATAGCCATCTACAGTATATTAATGTTATTCTTATAAAGACATTGTTTTCTTTGCAAGAGATTGTGAAACATTTTTATAATGTAGCCAGTTTATTACTAGCAAAATTATTTTTCATAACATCTACATTACTCACTTGGTTTTATGACACATTTCTATGATATGTACAATGGAGAAGCTAAGCACTGGCACAGATTTCCCAGAAATATGCAATTTCAGTCTTTGGAGATATCCAAAACTCAACTGGATGAGAGCCTGAGCAACATGCTCTAATTCTGAAGTTAGCTCCACTTTATGCAGGAAATTGGACCAGATGACCTACATAAGTCCTTTCCAACCTAAATCTTTCTATCATTCCATTCTAACAAGAAAAAGGCAGTTTTTATTGACATGATAGTTTAGTAGAAGTTCATACAGTAGTTTAGTAATACTAAAGGGAGTTTAGGTGAAGGTATACACAGGACTGAAGTTTGTATGTTCTTTTGTAAAACATTATTCATAATTCAGCAGAACCTTATAGGAATCAAAATTGACTTTTTCAGTTATGTATTCTGTGAACCTAAGAGATATGTGGAAGCTATGGAAACAACAGAGAAAACACCTGAAGGTATACAACTTTATTTTTCTTTCATCATCCCCACTGACGTCCTTAAAAAAACCAAACAAAACCAAACCAAAACAAAAAACCCCACAGCATTTGAGAAGGTAAGAAATATTTCCTAAAATAGTCTTTAATTAAGTTAAACTGAGACACAAAGCTTCAAACTATGCAATTAGATTTTTCCATTTAAAAAACCCAAACAAACAAACAGAGAAAACCAAAACGAAAACCAAAACCCAATGCATTTTACTGTCAGAGGTTTTTTCCTAACTTCTTACAGCTGTAAGCTACAAAACGTTTCAAATTTTTTGCTGTTTCCTTTTTTATGCCTATAATAATTGCATTTTTCATTAAAATATTAGACTTCACAGACAACAACCTTATTAAATGTCCTTTTTCCCAGTGGCTCCTGGACAGTCTCTACCATCTACATTCTTGCATGGCTGGATCCCGTTCTCAATATAATTTGTTGGAGGGAAGAAGAAAAAAAGGCTACAAAAGAACCTCAGAGACAATTTCACACATCTGTTCCTGCAGGTGATCTTTCATTCTTTTTCATTTATAATTAATGAAAAATAATGGTGCTGACACAAGTTAATTACTATGAAAAATTACAGTTTATACTATTCATTATTTTAATGGCAAATTACTTGAGATTTTCAAACACTGTGCCTAAGCAATTAGAAGTGTTCTTAAGGAGTTCACCTGTGATTCTTTTTTTTTTTTTTGTATGAGTTTGCACTCTGTGTAGTGAAGGGAACACCCAATGTTTTTCATTAACAACCCAGGTAACACAACAAGAGATATTAATCACGAGTCCAGTGTCTGAGGGAGGAAAATGAAGAACAAACTGAGCATATGTTGATGTAGCAGAGGTCAATCAACAATACAGAAAGATATTCATTATTGTTAAACTTTTCTCAACAAATCTAGAAGAAATGTTATTAAACCTTGTCATATGAAAATGATTTAATATAAGTAATTGGAAATGCTGTCATATCTTCACCAAAATATTAAATTATTTGTTTAAAAAATATAATTAATATTCTCCTAATTAGCACATGCAAATTAGGATGGTTCTTCTACATCTTGCTTTTCTTATGGATACACAAATTAAAAAAGTATATGTGATATTTTTCAGATAATTAAAGATAATGTATAGTTGAAACATACTAATCAAGTCTAATGTGTGTGTACGCAAACGACTATGAAAAATACTCACCAAATATATTTAGAGTCAATAATGGCTGAGAATGATTTGCCTTGCATTTTGCTTAAAAAGCTGAATTAACGAGAAATAGTATTCCTTTTACTGCATATCACTGGCGTATACTTTGAAGTATGCATGGATTAACACAAAAATTAGCTCAAGAAGTGCTATTAAATCTGTTTATCTTTCATCTAATTAGCCTTTAGGCAGATTAAATCCTACTTCATTATTCAACAATCTACTGTATGTTAACCTTATAGAAATTGTATTAGTTTCAGTGCAAGGATTATCACGAATCGCAGAACACAAATTGTAAAATAACACTTCAATACATATCAAACATCTGATCACAAAACCAAAGCCACAGTGCCAGGATAAGATTTTACAACAGAATAGAAATCACAGGAACCATAAAAAATGCAAAGTAGTACATGGAAGAAAAAAAGAACCTAGATTTCAATTATTTGAAAATACTCTAGACAGCATTAAGTGCCATGATTTCCATAGATATGTTACTCCTGGCTGGAGTACATCAATCAAGTACATCAATCTGATACACAAGTACATAGGAAAGGAGAAATTTCTAAAAGATCTCAAACACAGGGGAAAATACGTCAGAAATTTCCTTACTTTTATCTATTTGCTGAATTACATTTATTTTGGAATGTCAAAATATATTATCTGAGAACTTTTACACCATGTGTGGAATAGCTCTCATGATTCAGAAGTTAAGTTTTATCTTAATGATTTTTATTTATTTATTTACGCATTATGAATGAGGCTCGGAAAGAGTCAGGGTGCCTGTTAGATCACCAGCAAACTCTAGACTTAACAGTGCTCTTACTGTAAATTTGTAGCATTGCTACTAAGAATTTCAAAAGCAAACATCCACAAACTATTGTGCACTATTGTGCTTTTGTGATGCAGACAGACACTCACTGGGGACTACTCCAATATCACTGAACTCATTTTAATTTAAAGCTAATAAAGACATGACCCAGGATCTTCAAAGCTTGAAGTCTATTATTTAGACATTAACCAACTCTTCCTCTACTTCTCTGTTGCTTTCTTACATTTTATATAATAGATTAAATCAGCAGAGATATTTCCCCCCCAAAAAAGTACATTTACTTAGATTCTTTACCCTCTAAGCTCCAAAGGAAAAGCTCTGGGCTGTTTGGCACTAGCTATAAAACCAGTGGTAGAAACAATCTCTCAGTGCCAAGAAGATGATCTTGGTACTATAAGGCATTTGTAGATTAAATCAAGGAGATGACAAAGAGGTAGTTTCATCAACCACTGAAATATTGTAAGATTCAAAGGCATTTTACTAGCCTACGAGTATATACTTTAAAAAAATACTGTGGCAATCAAAAGTATGCATCATCACATCAATAAATACAGTGTCTTTTGTGTAATTGTTCCTGATGGTAACAAAGTCTGTGAACCCTATGATCTGTGAGAAATGGTAGATTTCGGTAATGCATGGGAAAAGGATGTCTGTACTTGTAGAAAAGTTTTTAAAATGTTTCCTTGTTAAAAGTTTGTGGTTTTTTTTTTCTTTTAGCCTGGATCTGCAGTTGAAATATTTTCCTCTCTTGTTTTATCACTCTTATATAAAAAAAAAATGGATTAAATATGTAAATCTCAGATACTTCACCTCCTGAGCCATAGCAGCAAACAGCAATGAATTTGCCTACACTAACCACTTATATTTTAAACCTGTGTACTCATAAGGTTGAAACACAGCTGCATGTATTCTGAAGGTACTGGACCAGAGTCTCGCTAGGTTTGAATTGACATAATTCCATTGTAACCAGCAGATCTTCAATAATTTGCAGCGTAATTTTGACATTATAACTCTTCTTGATTCTGGAGTTACCCAATTTAGTGAACTGAAATTAAATATCACACTGCATTCTGAACATGCATATAGATTTCCAGGGCACATGGAAAGTTTGCAGTAATGCTTCTCAAGTACTACTGCTTTAACAAATAAAGAAAATAATGTTAAAATAAATTCTTTTGGGTACAAAATGAAGAAAGATTTCATGGTGTAGAATGTACTAATGTTCAAGCTTCAGGTTAAGCAACTGACTGCCCAACTCTAGTGAATATGAAATATGTTTAGTACACTTGATTTTCTCTTTGATGTCTTCTTCATTGTCTTTTTACTTGGTGAAATTACTGTGAATTTTATTCATAGTGAACCATACAATGATATCAATTTTTAAACATGTCTTTCTAGTGCTTTCCAAGATTCATTATATTTAAAGATTGGTGACACGATATGGCTTAGATTTTTCGGTTGCAAATCCAAGAAAGAGTGCATCCTGGGTCTAAAGGTTGAATTGCCAGTAGTTTAATATTAAAGTTTACAATAAAACATTCAAAGAAGGAATTATGTGATTTGAAGAAAAAAAAATTAAGGTGAAAGGCAAAGAAGATGGCCTTCTCTACCACAGATAGCAGGAGCATAAAAAAATAGCTGAAAAATATGATTCATATCTTCCTTCTTGCATGATAAAAACATTTACATCACATTGTAATAGCATAACCATTTCAGCTGTATATGGACAGGGAAGTTGCTATAAATCGCAGTCACAATAATACATTCTACACGTGTGATAGGCAGCCTTTTTCCTATGCGGCTAGACATTCTGATGTGGTATGGGAACTTCAATGAGTTTCAAATTGCCATTCAGTGTAAAGTGCATAATGTTGTAGTCTAACTAATTTGACAGAAATATCATTGTTTGCTTATGTAATTTTTTATTGCCGCAGATCAAATCATGCACATATTTGATACTCACAGATGCATGGCCTGAATTAGTAATGTAAATCATCCACCTCTGTGGTAAAAGAAGATCCATGTCTTAGTTGTTGTCAGAAGTCTTCATGAGCTTACCTCCAGCTCGAGTCATATCACATGTATTTATCATATTCAGTCCATGGTTGAATGAAGATGAAAATATGTCTTGTATGAATAGATTCATGGCTAAGTTTTAAGGATTTTACAGGAAATTAAATTCTGATGTTTCTCTTTATACATACAAACATACATACACACATATATATATATATTTCTGTCTATTTTACAGAATGCTAAAGAATGGTATGGTGCTGGATATGTACCTTAACATGAGCAGTATATGATTTACTTCACCCCTGCTCTACCTGTTCTAGAATTCTTTGCCTTTTTTTCCTTTTAAAGGTTGAGGCAACCCATTTACCAGTACAGACGTAAAGGAGTTACTGACAGTGGTCATGCAATGAAACAAGATACATTAAAAATTTAATTCCCATTATGACAATTACAGTATACTAAAACCAAACCTCCCTCCGCATTTGAAAAGGCATTCAAAGCCTTTTGACAAGGCTTTCAAAAAAAAGAAAAGAAAAAAAAGTTGGTAAGAACCACTTCAGAAGGCTCAAGCAGAGCATTCGGAGACAGCTACCTTACATAAATGCCAAATTAAATTGACTTAGAACATGTTCCGCTCCACAACATTTTATTTCAGCAGAGAAGCTTCTCCAAAGTTTTGTATTGCATGTACACTCATTGCTTTGCAAGTATGTTCTTATGAAAATTTTATTGAAATTTTAATCTGCAATAGATATTTCAGCATTGATCTAAGTAGACGTCTAATGTATTTTATATAATAAATTTTATATAATAAACACACTTAAAGAATTTTCTCTGAGGGAGCTCTGAGTCACCAACCAAGTAAGGCCTAACTGTGCTGCCAAACTTTGTCATACTCTTGATATTTATACAATCAGCTCTAAGAAAGTATGGAATAGTTCCAAATAGGATCCATTAACTTTTATATTGCTGTCATTTTTTGTCAATGTTTGTAATGGGTATCTTAAGCCTCTCAGCACAGGAGCAAAGAAGACAAGCACAAAGGATAACATACATGTATTATTAAAAAAGTTTGATAGCATGAAAAACTTACATGAGTGGTTCCAAATAGCATTTATAAAGTATGACCCACAGAGTATCAGAGTTCAATTCATAGTTTGCATGTAATATCTTTTATTGGGCCAAACTTTACCAAGTAATTTCTAATATTTCTTTTGAGAATGTCTTAGAGGTCCACCTACAATCTCGTTACTAAAGGCAATAATAAAGAAGATATGGCACTCACCACTTTGTGGCTATTTCACAGTTACTTGCAGATTTAAAATTGTTTACCAAATTAACTGGACAATGAATAATAAGATATAAAAATCTAGTCGCATGATTGACTTAGAAATGAAAATGTCAGACAATTGTATACTACACCTTTAATAATCAGCCCAGTTATCCTCAGGGTATTCAGCCCCCTGAGCAGGAAGAGAGGGACGGCAAGCAAGAAAACCCCCCATAATCCAAGAGGAAGCAGTTAACGACCTGCTATGCCACCTGGACACTCACAAGTCTATGGGGCTGGTTGGAATCCACCCAAGGGTACTGAGGGAGCTGGCAGAGGAGCTTGCCAAGCCACTCTCCATCATTTACCAGCAGTTCTGGTTAACAGGGGAGGTCCCGAATGACTGGACACTTGCCAATGTGACACCCATCTACAAGAAGGGCCGGAAGCAGGATCCAGGGAACTACAGACCGGTCAGCCTGACCTCTGTGCCAGGGAAGATTATGGAGCGGTTATCTTAAGGGCGCCCAAAAGCTATGTGCGGGACAACCAGGGGATCAGGCCCAGCCAGCACGGGTTCATGGAAGGCAGGTCCTGTTTGACCAACCTGATCTCCTTCTTTGACCAGGTGACCCGCCTCGTGTATGAGGCAAAGGCTGTGGCTGTGGTCTACCTGGACTTCACTAAAGCCTTCTACACTGTCTCCCACGGCATTCTCCTAGAGAAGCTGGTGGCTCACAGCTTGGACAAGTACACTCTTCTCTGGGTAAAAAACTGGCTGGATGGCAGAGCCCAAAGAGTTGTGATGAATGGAGTTAAATCCAGTTGACGGCCGGTCATGAGCGGTGTTCCCCAGGGCTCAGTTTTGGGGCTGGTCTTGTTCAATATCTTTATCAATGATCTGGATGAGGGGATTGAGTGCTCCCTCGGTAAGTTTGCAGATGACACCAAGTTGGGCAAGAGTGTTGATCTGCTGGAGGGTAGGAAGGCTCTGCAGAGGGATCTGGACAGGCTGGATCGATGGGCTGAGGCCAATTGTATGAGGTTTAACAAGGCCAAGTGCCGGGTCCTGCACTTCGGCCACATCAACCCCATGCAACATTACAGGCTTGGGGAAGAGTGGCTGGGAAGCTGCCTGGAGGAAAAGGATCTGGGGGTGCTGGTTGACAACCGGCTGAACATGAGCCGGCAGTGTGCCCAGGTGGCCGAGAAGGCCAACAGCATCCTGGCCTGTATCAGAAATAGCGTGACCAGCAGGAGTAGGGAGGTGATCGTGCCCCTGTACTCGGCACTGGTGAGGCTGCCCCTCGAATACTGTATTGTTTTGGGCCCCTCACTACAAGAAGGACATTGAGGTGCTGGAGCGTGTCCAGAGAAGGGCAATGAAGCTGGTGAAGGGTCTGGAGCACAAGTCTTATAAGGAGCGGCTGAGGGAACTGGGGTTGTTTAGCCTGGAGAAGAGGAGGCTGAGGGGAGACCTCATCGCGCTCTACAACTGCCTGAAAGGAGGTTGTAGCGAGGTGGATGTTGGTCTCTTCTCCCAAGTAACTAGCGATAGGACGAGAGGAAATGGCCTCAAGGGAGGTTTAGATTGGACATTAGGAAAAATGGAAAAATTTCTTTACTGAAAGAGTGGTCAGGCCTTGGAACAGGCTGCCCAGGGAAGTGGTGGAGTCACCATCCCTGGAAGTATTTACAAGACGTGTAGGTGAGGCGCTTAGGGACATGGTTTAGTGGGCATGGTGGTGTTGGGTTGATGGTTGGACTCGATGATCTTAGAGGTCTTTTCCAACCTTAATGATTCTATGATTCTATGACTCTATGATTCTAATGATTGCAAGTGAATGGCTCCATTAATTGGGTATAGACCCAAAACAAGGGAAACAGTCCCTTATTTATATATACTTTACAATGACATGAAAGATTGAAGAAGCTGAAAGTAATTCCTGTTTTAGACTTTTATTCATTATGCCAGGAATATGAAGAAATGTTGACACTTAATGTTTTCTGCCTGATTAAGATAGAAAACAAACAAACAAACAAACACACCAACCAATTTTGTCCAGTTTGGTGCCCTCTGCACATCCTGTGCTCTGGCACATGTAGAATATATGTAAAATAGGCTGGAGGAATGAAAGTCTGCCTCTGGTGTGTCCCAGAACAGGGATTTCCACACTTGAGTCTAAGATTCAGCACTTCAAACATATAAGGCCTGTGATCAAGCGATAGGCACCTGGAGTGAAAGATATCTGAACAAGTACATGTGTTAGCAGATATCTACATCTGTAGAATAACCTCTGAGCTATTCAGCTCTTGCTCCCAAAATAGTTCAAGAACAGAAGCAGGCATTTTTAGCATGCGATTTAGCTCATCCTAATGTAATTATCTAATATAGGTCAAAGGAGATGTGCCCCAGAAGTTCATGATTTCTCCCTGTGCATTAGAAAGTGAGCCCAGGGTAAATAAACTGAAGACTCAATGTAGAGGCTTATATTGTAGATGCCAAAAGGTAGGTGAGAGGAATCCCTCTTCATGTGGTGAAAAGTCTTCATATCCCTGCTATAAATTGAGACAGAGACACCAGCAATCAGAAAGAAACCTGAGAGAGATTATTTATGATTGCTAGGAAAGATTATCTATCAGATGAAATAATGTCTCCTGCCTCTACCCATCTGCACCTTCCCAACAAAACATAAGCCATGATCAGTCACAGTAAAAGGGTAGGTTAACAGCTGGCTGAACAGTTAAGTCTTTTCCCTCCCCTTACCCTCACTTAGAATAAAATCTTTCCTCTGCTGCCTCTCAAGTCCCTCTTCCACTCCTGTGAGGGGGGGGACAAGGTACAATCAAGGACTGCCTTTCCTTTCTTGCCCTACCTAAACTGTTCACAAAATGCTGTTTAAACTAACCTGGCTCATTTTGACAGTCAAAATAGGAAAGGCTTAGATGAGCAGCAGACCTAGCAGACCAATTAGAAATTCACAGGTAGGAAGTGACAGGCAGCTAGAAGAGGAGGCATGGTCAAATCCCTCTTAAACACATTGGGATAAAAGAGCAGTGAATTCATGCTTAATGTCTTGCATGCAATGAATTGAATTCCTGGCTGAGTTATATGCAGGCTGAATTTCTCTGCTAAACTGGAATCTAAATAAAATTCTGCAAAAAATTGAAAAAAAATCTCAGGGAATTTGTTTGACAATTCATAGGCTTTCTGGCTGACGAATCCCATTTTAAACTTGCATTTTGATATTTTCTTCAAAACACAAAAATCTGACTTCCTAATGCCATCTAAGCCAAGGAATGGATCATGATTACTTGGACCTGTGTGTCCTGATGCAACTTGGCTCTCATTCAGTGCTCATGTTTGTTCTGTTCTGGTCTACAGTTCAGCTTAAGTTTGATGTATCATATTAATTTATTTTGTAGGAGTTGATCAATTAACTTGAGAAAACTCTGTGTAGTGTTGATTCAATCATATAACAAGCATAATTTAATACAAATCATGCATCAGACATTGATTTTGCCCAACTGCTCAGTAGAATTAGTGTCACTAAAGGATGCAGCCAAGCTGAACTAACAATATTAAGCATTTCTGCAATTTATCTCTTGCTATAATGAACAGTAAATGATATAATGACCAACAAGATTAATGATAAAATAAACATGCTAGTTAGATTCACTCCACAGAAGTCCAATTCAAGACAGTGTGTTGTAATCAATAATGTGGGACTTGTAATAACAAGTAGGAATGTTAATACAAAGATGGACTCATTAATAGATTTTGAAAAAATATATGTATCCAGTAGTTATATTTTCAGCTATATAAATCCTAAGCGTTTCCAGAATTAGTGCTGCTAGTGTGAATGTCAATATCTGCT
Source organism: Calonectris borealis (assembly GCF_964195595.1). Classification (NCBI taxonomy): domain Eukaryota; kingdom Metazoa; phylum Chordata; class Aves; order Procellariiformes; family Procellariidae; genus Calonectris; species Calonectris borealis. The sequence continues at coordinate 26,018,653 of NC_134352.1, read as the reverse complement.
CTGATAAAAAAGTACAAAATCTAGAATATTTCAGATGCTTTTTCATTAACTAGGAAACTAGTTTATAGAAACATAACTGAAGTTGCTCCACATCCCAACTGTTGGCAAAGAATCAACAATACAAAAATTTTTAAATTATTTCATATTTAAATTAATAAACCTACCAATCACATGCAGCTTTAAGGCACCAGTGTGGTGAGTACAAGAAACTGAACCAGTATAAAAGGAAACAAACTAGAACAGTTTATGAGAAGAAAAGTTTAGAAACACCTTCTGTCTTATTTTCCATCAGATCTGGTGAACACTGAAAAATCTTGTTGACTCCTTGATCACTTGTCAAATTTCGTTTGTTACACCTCTGGTTTTGGATTTTTTTTTGTGTGTTATTGTTTGGGCTTTTTTGTGTTGTTTTTTTTTTCCCAAACATTGTAAAAAGTTTGTTTTCTGCTAAAAATGTTTGCCATTACCACAGACCATGCTCTGCCCCCTAGAGTACCTTCCTGGAAAACAGAAATCAAGCAAAGTTCTTTTGAATTTCTAGGACTATTGCCCAATGTATTTTCTAGCACAAATAACATACTTCAGAAGAAAAGCAAATGTTTAGCATAACAAGCTGTAAAGAAGGTCCCTTGTGGCAACAGAGAGTTGTCAGAATTTCAAATTGACCATAAGCCTAGTTTATTTTCATGTTATGAACTACTGCAGTTATTCTGACAGTTTAAAACAGGGAGTAGATTCATGGCATCAATCCTCTCATAGGCTGCATTGAGAGTAGCTTAAATACAGTGTCATTTTTATGAAGTTTAATTTCAGACGCTTACTGACTGATAATGACAATGTTGAATGCCACAAACTGAATGAGTTAATGAATTATATTTTTGCATTTGGTGACAGAAAATTGAACAATTCATGCATGGAACAAACCAGCTTAAGCTTTAGATATCAAACACAGAACTGTTCTTACATTGGTTAAAAATTTTTCTTAGAAATATGTTGGAAAGTAATTTTAAAATGCTAGCTGAAAAATAACAAAATGTTTTTTACACAAATAACGAATCAGTTGCTTTTGCTGAGTATTTTTTATAAATGAAGTATTAAAAACTAGTTTTCTGTATGCTTAAGGAGCTTGAATGCAGTAGCAAGGTGCTGCTGTTTCTGAGATCTTCAACACTGGCAGGAGACGTCATTAAGCAATATTGACATATGTTTAGTCAGATGTAGAGAAAAAGCTGTTTCCCCTGTATCTACCATATACCTCTCTAAATCAATCATGTCAACAGGAATCTAAAGGCTGACTTCTATTCTTGTATCAATTTTCTTCAACTGTAAATTTCCATGTTTAGAGAAATTTTCTAACAATAATTTATAACTATTTATTATTTTACTATAGTCCATAGTAAAACAATTGCTGCTTTTATATAAACAATCATAGATGTAACTAAATACTGTATCTTAAATTCCACTCTGCACTACTTCTTTTTGTGCCAACAATATGAAAGATATTAATAGACAAGTCCTGGCTTCAGATTCCACAGCCTGCACAAACTATGCGATCAGTCAAAAAAGAATCTGCTGACATTAATTAAAATCCTTTATTTTTTTATTATTCCTACAGTCATAAGCCAAAAAAAGAAAACAGAGAAGGAAAATATGGAACAAATAACCTCCTGAAAATTCTGTTATTTACTTCTTAATTGAGCTTATATGCTAAAAGTTAACCATTTCCACTGAGCCAAGAGGGGAAAAAGCTCCCTTGGTACACACTCAGCTGAATGTTGAGGGATTCAAATATTCCACAATGCCAAAATTGATTTACTTTACCCCCATGTCCCTTCAATACACATTTTAGCATTTTAATATCTAATGATAGAGTTTCTGTTTTCAACAACAACATTTTAAACAAGGTCCTCTATCTGACCTCATTGAAATGTGTCAAAATTTGGCTTGTTTGTAGCAGTAAGGCTGAGTATAGACTTTTCCAAATTTTCCCTCAGTAATAGAATAATCCTCTGTATTACTTTTTAAATGTAACAAACTCTTCAATTTTTTGTCATGATATTTTTCTCCTTGACTGCAAATTGTTAATTGAAAGAGGCTGGTTTGGTGTTTCATTAATGGGAAATTAACGAATGAGAGAGACAAAGCTTTTAAAGGAAAAATCAGTAGCTATTAAGGGATTTCCCCCACCATACTGTATCCATGATGGCAAGATGAATCTTTTCAGACCTGAGCCTGAATGCTTGAGAGTTGAAGACACTGAAGATGCACGCTTAAAGAGCTGAAGCAGCTGAGTGACCTGTTGGCTGTGACCAGTGAGAGGAGACACAGGAATCTACAGCAGGAGTTCAAATAGAGACACCTTATCGTTCCTTTTGTCCTTCCCAGAGGCAGAGATTGAGCACAATTTTTGAAGGCTGAATGGAAGGAAAAAGGCCTGGAATAAGAATATAATATAGCTTGGAAGAAAGGAAGCTGCTTCTGAGAAAAAGTTTTCTTGGATTTACTTGGAAAGGAACAAAGATAATAAAATCTGTCCTACTTGGGAACAAGCATCAAAACATTGGGCTTCTTTTAAGTGCCTTTTGTTTAGAATAGAATAGAATAGAACAGAATAGAATAGAACAGAACAGAATAGAATAGAATAGAATCATTGAATCATTTAGGTTGGAAAAGACCCTTAAGATCCTTGAGTCCAACCATAAACCTAACACTGCCAAGTCCACTACTAAACCATGGCCCTGAGCACCACATGTACACGTCTTTCAAATACTTCCAGGGATGGCAACTCAACCACTTCCCTAAGCAGCCTTTTCCAATGCTTCACAACCCTTTCAGTGAAGAATTTTTTCCTAATGTCCAATCTAAACCTCCCGTGGTGCAACTTGAGGCCATTTCTTCTTGCCCTATCACTTGCTACCTGGGAAAAGATACCAACACCCACCTCGCTACAACCTCCGTCCAGGTAGTTGTAGTGAGCGATAAGGTCTCCCCTAAACCTCCTTTTCTCCAGATTAAACAGCCCCAGTTCCCTCAGCCACTCCTCACAGGACTTGTTCTCTAGACCCTTCACCAGCTTCGTTGCCCTTCTTTGGACGCTCCAGCACCTCAATATTTTTCTTGTAGTGAGGGGCCCAAAACTGCGTATTTGAGGTGCAGCCTCACCAGTGCCGAGTAGAGGGGCACGATCACCTCCCTACTCCTGCTGGCCCCACTATTTCTGATACAGGCCAGGATGCCATTGGCCTTCTTGGCCACCTGGGCACACTGCTGGCTCATGTTCAGCTGGCTGTCAACCAACACTCCTGGGTCCTTTTCTGCCAGGCAGCTTCCCAGCCACTCTTCACCAAGCTTGGAGCGTTGCATGGGGTTGTTGTGACCAAGCACAGGACCAGGTGTTTGGCCTTGTTAAACCTCAGACAATTGGCCTCGCCCATTGATGCAGCCTGTCCAGATCCCTCTGCAGAGCCTTCCTACCCTCCAGCAGATCAACTCTCCTGCCCAACTTGGTGTCATCTGCAAACTTACTGAGGGAACACTCAATCCCCTCATCCAGATCATTGATAAAGATATTGAACAAGACCAGCCCCAAAACTGAGCCCTGGGGAACACCACTCATGACCCGCTGCCAACTGGATTTAACTCCATTCACCACAACTCTCTGGGCTCAGCCACCCGGCCAGTTTTTTACCCAGTGAAGAGTACACCTGTCCAAGCTATGAGCAGCCAGTTTCTCCAGGAGAATGCTGTGGGAGACAGTGTCAAAGGCTTTAGTGAAGTCCAGGTAGATCACATCCATAGCCTTTGCCTCATCCACTAGGCAGGTCACCTGGTCAAAGAAGGAGATCAGGTTGGTCAAGCAGGACCTGCCTTTCATAAACCCATGCTGACTGGGCCTGATCCCCTGGTTGTCCTGTGCATGCCGTGTGATGGCACGCAGGATGATCTTCTTCATAACCTTCTCTGGCACCAAGGTCAGACTGACAGGCCTGTAGTTCCCTGGATCCTCCTTTCACCTCTTCTTGTAGATGGGTGTCACATTTGCTAACCTCCAGTCAGCTGGGACCTCCCCGGTTTGCCAGGACTACTGATAAATGATTGAAAGTGGCTTGGTGAGCACTTTCACCAGCTCCTCAGTACCCTTGGCTGGATCTCGCCCATAGACTTGTGTGTGTCTAATGGTGTAGCAGGTCACTAACCTTTTCCCCTTGGATTATGGAGGCTTTATTCTGCTCCCCATCCCTGTCTTCCAGCTCAGGGGGCTGGGCACCTTGAGAACAACTAGTCTGACTATTAAAGACTGAGGCAAAGAAGGCATTAAGTACCTCAGCCTTTTCCTCATCCTTTGTCACTGTGTTTCCCCCCACATCCAATGAAGGATGGAGATTCTCCTTAGCCCTCCTTTTGTTATAATGTATTTATAAAAATTTTTTATTGTCTTTTACTGCAGTAGCCAATTTAAGTTCTAGTTGGGCTTTGGCCCTTCTAATTTTGTCCCTGCATAACCTCACGACATCCTTGTAGTCCTCCTGAGTTGCCTGCCCCTTCTTTCAAAGGTCATAAATTCTCTTTTTTTTCCTGAGTTCCAGCCAAAGCTCTCTGTTCAGCCAGGCCGGTCTTCTTCCCCACCGGCTCGTCTTCCAGCAGATAGGGACCGCCAGCTCCTGCACCTTTAAGATTTTCTTCTTGAAGAATGTCCAGTCTTCCTGGAGTCCCTTCAGGACTGCCTCCCAAGGGATTCTGTCAGCCAGGCCCCTAAACAGGCCAACGTCTGCCCTCCAGAAGTCCAAGGTAGCAGTTCTGCAACCACCCTCCTTACTTCTCCAAGAGTGGAAAACTCTATCATTTCATGATTGCTGTGCCCAAGACGGCCTCCAACCATCACATCACCCACAAGTCCTTCTCTGTTCGCAAACAACGGGTCCAGCGGGGTACCTTCCCTAGTTGGCTCCCTCACCAACAGTGTCAGGAAGTATCTTCCACACACTCCAGGAACCTCCTACGCTGTTTCCTCTCCGCTGTATTTTATTTCCAGCAGACATCTGGGCTAGCAAGAACAAGGGCTAGCGATCGTGAGACTTCTCCCAGCTGCTTATAGAATATTTCATCTGTCTCTTCATCCTGGTTGCGTGGTCTATAACAAAATCCCAGCATGAGATCTGCCTTGTTGGCCTTTCCCTGACTCTCATCCATAAACACAGAGTTTTCCAGCTGCACAATGGCTTCCAACTCTTATTGTTTGTTGCCCATGCTGCATGCATTGGTGTAGATGCACTTCAGTTGGGCTATTGATCTGCCACCGTTTTGGGGGGAGAAGCCCTAATTCCTTTATGACTGTTCTCAGTTGCTTCTGTGGTTTCTAATACATCAACAACTCTTGTGTCTTTGCTGCTGCATCAATCTCTATCCCCTACCGCCACTGAGATGGCTAGGGTGCTGCGCGCATTATTACAGGGACATTTCAAATGTGCTCCAGTGTACTCAGCACATCATGGAGCAGACTGAGGGACCTTGTTAGCATACTGTCCCTCAGACATTGGCATGCCACCTCCATGCTTATCTCTAGCGAGCCTGGTTTTATCTCTTTCCCCCTTTAAATCTACTTTAAAGCTCTTTCAGTGAGCCCTGCTAACTCCTGCACAAAGATCCTTTTCCCCCCTTGACACAGGTGTACCCCATCAGTCACCAGGAGGCCTGGTGTCGTGTGGAATAAAATAGAACAGAACAGAACAGAATAGAATAGTTCCAGCTGGAAGGGACTGCAACAATGATCTAGTCCAACTGCCAAAATGTTGCACTGCAGTCTACATTTTTATGGGCTATTTTCAAAGTTGGGTTTCTGCATTTTTTAAATTGTTTTTCATTTTGGTTTGGGAATTTTTATGGTATTTTTCCCCCCACAAAAGAAAGAAATGACAAGGAAAAAAAATAAAACTTATAGCACAAGCTTCAATAAAAACTATATATCTCAAAATCTTTGTCTGGTATTAAATAAAATTAAACTGAATGAAAAAGAAGAGATATAAAAATTGTTAGTTAACAATAAAGGTTCCAAAAGCAATTTAAAGCTCTTGAACCTTACTCTTTTAAGCATCTACCCTGTGAAATGGTATGCTCAAGCGACAAAAACGTCTGCTAGGTAGCCCTAACAAAGATGGTCTGGTTCCTGACAGGATCAGGAGGTTAGAGCTTAGTATTTCTCCTTGCTTCCTGCTCTGTCTGAGAGACTTTGGGATTACTCTTCTGACATACCTAATTCCATTTGTATAAAACAGCTTCTTTTGACTGTACAGGGGACCTAAATCCTGTACTCTGAATCAGTCAATTCACATTTTGTTTTATTAAATACTATGTATGCTGGGCCACAGGATTTCTTCATTGTTTTTCCAGTACTTGTTCTTCTGCATTCTTAGCTGGTGTCAGTCTTCCTTTAGGGAACCAATTGCCAGTTCTTACTATGGTTTTCTGCTTTTTACCATTCATTCAAGCAAACATATATCTGTTCACTTTGAGAAGGACTGAATATCTCTAGCGTTGTGATTCAACAAGTATTGATATTATTAAAGTTCTCCAGCACCTCTGCTAGAAAAAGATTTTATGTTTTAGAAGTTTGGGATATTGACAAACCTGTTTTCATAAGGAAATAAATAATTGATATTCCTGTGATTTCTGAGCTTGAGAAAATCACACAGGAACAGAGGGTTTGTTAAATCAGCTAAGAATCATTGCATCAGGACAATGGAAAAGAGACCCAAAGACATTTCCCATAATGCACTAGCAAGTTGTGCAACTCTGACAAGGGGTGAAAATTATTTCCTAACCCATGTCATAACTGGTGTTCACACAGCTGCCAGGAATTCATTTACTCTTCCTTAGTGGTTTCAATTGATTTCATGGCAGAAAAATCAGCTGCAGTTGCTTTAGCATGAACCAAACAGTTTAAAACCAGTTTAATTTTGATCTTTTCTATCCATTAATTCCATGCAATGATTATGTATCATGTAAATAATGTCTGTTTCACTTGTCCTCAAATTAATTGCTACTACTTTGAGTGCCCTTTTGTTCTAGTACTGAGGGTGAATTTAAAAGAGAGGGATTGATTAGGCATTAATAAACCTTTTGTAATTTTATTACTGCATTAAAGTCCCATGGTTATTCCTTTCGTCTATGCTGGATTATTCTTACTTGTGCAATCTTTTCTCAGATATAAAGCCAACCATCTTCACAACCCACCTCTTCAGCCCTTAAGACTTCAGTTTATAATCCAAAGTGAAGACAGCAGATTAGCTGTCTAGCTCTTCTCTGACAGGGGTAAGCAAAAGCTAGTCCATTCAATCATCTGCATAAAGAAATGTGGCTGAAGGGGATAGGGGACTGGTTATGAGAAAAAAATGATGGTGTTGATGTGAGCTTCTGCTGATACAAATCAGAGTTGGTTTTCTCAGAAGGCTTTGAGCATCAGTGGGTGATATGAAGCATGCGAATAACCTTAAATTCTGTTGTTTTCTAGCTTATATAGTGAGGGACAGTATATAAATCTAGGTAATAAATTTTTTCTGTTCTGTTCCCTCTCCTCTTCTGACTACTTTTTCAATGTCTGGTGACTCTCTCACAATTTTTTTTTTTTAATCTTTCCTGTCTCCAAACCAGTAACTGATGTCCTGATGTTCAGTTTTTAGCAGTTGTGTGCCCCTTTGCTACTCACTCAAATTTCACCCTATCTATTAAGGCAAACACGTATGTCTTGTATTAGCAGCCAAAACCTCTTCACTGAGTTCAAGTGGTCAGAAAAGCTTCGGAGAAAAGCTTTTCCATTAATGTTCTGTGTATAACTTAAGAAATGACAAATTACTGCTTTTTTGATCACCAACCCTTCATCTTCCAAATTCATGATGAATATCTTTTGATCAATATGGTATAATTTACAGTGATGTAAGTCTAAAATAATGTCATAAAAGGTAATTAAGAAAAGGAAAAGAAAATAACCTCTATCAGATATCTATTTACAGTAAAGTCTCATCATCTCACAGATAGAATGGCTTGTGAGGGAAACTGTGTGGTCAACCAGAGACAAGAAAACCACTTGAATTAATGAAAAAAATTTAAATGTACAATTTATTATAACTATCCTAACATGCATTCTCAGACTGATTAACATGTCTTTAAATATTCTTGCTGTATTATATGGTTCTAGTTTGCTAGATGCTTTCTCCTAATCGTGATGCATAAAATATGAATTCCATTACACAATTTTCAGGCACATGCCTGACCAAAAAAGGTCAGGAAATGTACTGAGATGTAAAAATGGTCTGTGAATAAATTGAGCTATTTAATAAATAAATTAGCAAAACAAAATTATTCACATTTGATAAAACAAATAGTCTTCTGATCAAAATGTAAAATGAAAATAGGATGAGGGAAAGCACTAAATTTCTCTCAGAAACTCCCTCCATTTTTTTGTTTTTTAATATATATTGGTCAAATTTGTCTGTTCTCCCCTTTTACTTGTATTAAAAACAAATTGATTCTTCTTCCCTGTTTTCCAGAGGAAATTAGCTTTACTGCCGAATTTACAAACCCCCAGAATACAGCAGATTATGACAGCAAAGGTGACAGGCTTTAGCAGTCAGTGATACTATGGTATCTCTGACTCCTCCCTATAGCATCACAACTTTTGTTTTTCCAAATATGTCATGCCATGAGTAAACACAGAGAGAAAAATATTATATAAGAACTTTGGTGATTAATCTCAACTCACTCTTATGTGAAATATAAATGCTAAAAACAAAAACAGGTATGATAACATGTCTGCATGGATCACCAGTGAGCAGAAAAATGACAAGTTTAATCTAATGATAGTTGATTGGTCACTAAGTTCTGAACTAGGCAAACAAAAGAATCGAAAGAGTAAACTTTAGTGAAAAGTTCTTTTAAAAAGCCGTCTGGTATATTTTGACCAGAGAGTAGTGATATTAGAGAACAAACAGAACTAAGCTGGTAAAGTAAAAAGTGTGTGTGTGTGCAATTGCAGATAATTAGAATCCTGTAGATAACAAGTGATGTTTTCTGTTGTATTATCTCTTTAATCATATCACATACTTAGAGCAAGATAGATAAATAAATTTCAAATTCAAAGGGACAATACTTTTTTAAGCTTTTAATAATATTTTTTTAAAATCAAATTTACTTCAGAATGACACATTTACTTATAAGTCTTCATTCTTACTTGTTAGTGAGATGATTTTCTTTAAATACAATTTAATTTTTAATTTAAATTTTGCAAGTGATGGAGAGATTTCAGCTTTAAATACTTTACTCTCAGGATACTTTGATGTTCACAAAGGAATAATCATAGGGATTTCTTCTGTGGTGGAATTCCTAATTACAGGTGTTAATACAATTTGGATACACACTTCACAAGAAGTTCACTGTGTGTTTTCCAACGTTCCCAAAAAAATCTGGTTTTCTACTGAATATAATGGCTTAAGAAATAGATTTTACTTAGAAGTAAAACCTGCTGAACTTCCAGGACCTGAGTAGTCTCAGATTTCTCCATGATATCATTTTTCACAGGAAGCATTGGAAGTGCAACCCAAGAACTGAATTCTTGAAAAGTACTGAGGACTCTTATTTCCTAATAATGTAAATAGGTGGACTCCTGGTAGAAATAAGGGACAGCAAGTCAAAACGTAACATTCTAGACTGGTGCCAGAAGGTGCTTATGCTTTTCTGAGTAAAGCAGATAGATACCAAAAAAAAAAAAAGATACATAAGATATATATGATAAGTTATAACTTCTACTTTCTCCCTAAATAAACTTATTTTTAGTCTTTCTCATATGCATCATGTTATTATGTTTCTTTTCTCTTTATGGTGATATTTGAGGAATGGTACAAATACTTTGAATTTGCAGCTTTCTGGTCCTTGATCAGAAATGTCTTAAACCCATTTCTGGTAAAAAATCCTGTTTAAATATAGGTACAAAAATATTTAAAAGTAAACAAAATCGCTAACTGGTAGTACTACACTTAGAAAAATCACCTCTGAATATTTTGTAACCACAGAGTTTTTTTCGTGTTCTCACCTGGGTGCATCTCCCTTGCACTAGCTGGTAATACTCCTTATATTACCTTTAAAAAATGGAAATTCGGAAAGGTTCTTACTCTTATTTGCAAAGTTCTCATGTCACTATTTGTGACCAAAGACAAATGCAAGCTACCACAGTCCTTTTTCTTAAGTCATAATTTTCACATATTCTGGTGAGCACACAAAAGTGACCAGTGAACAGTGGTATTCCAGTTAGTATTTTAGTAACTTCAGTAGTATTTTAGTTAATTATTTATAATTACTTTAAAATTCTGTCTTACTGTCCTGGTTTCAGCTAGGATAGAGTTAAATTTCTTCCTAGTGCTGTGTTTTGGATTTAGTACGAGAAGAATGTTGATACCACACTGATGTTTTCAGCTGTTGCTAAGTGCCCTGTCAAGGACAGCTTCAATGCTCTACCAAATGCAGAAGGTAGGAGGAGGGAGCACTGCCAGGACAGCTGGCCCAGCTGGCCAACGGGGTATTCCATACCATGTGACGTCATGCTCAATATATGAGTGGTAGGCGTGTTCCAGGAAGTAGCGATCGCTACTTGGTTATCAGTCAGTGCGGGTGGTGAGCAATTGCATTGTGCATCACTCATTTTGTATATTCTATCATTATCATTATTATTTTCCCTTTTCTGTTCTATTAAACTGTCTTTATCTCAACCCATGAGTTTTTCTCACTCTTACCTTTTCGATTCTCTCCCTGTCCCACTGTGGGGTCAGGGGGAGTGAGTGAGCAGTTGCATGGTATTTGGCTGCCTGCCAGGTTAAACCATGACACTTACACAGAAGGCTTCAGAGTCAATTACTGAAAAATCAGGAAATAAGTTACAGTGAGATGTACAATCTTAATCCTATTGTAAATAACTTACAAAATAGTCTTTAGTGCCTGGTCATGTACCTTTTATTTCATAGACTTTTTGTCTCAATCAAAACGGGTATGCAAGAGGATAGAATTAAGGTTGCAGACAAGGGTAATTGTTTCATTCTAATTTTTGCTGGACTTTGGAACCAAGTATCTGAATTACGCTCTTCTTTTTTCTTTCTTTTTTTTTTCCCTCCCTAACACAATCTATCTGTTTTCTTCAGTCCTGGATTTGAATTGAAGATGGCTGATATTTCTGTGGTGTGATGGGACTACACCACCAAATCAAAAAGAAGATTTTATGTTCTCCAGTATATTACACGTGTGCACTTTTCTACGAATAGGTAAAAAGGGAATGTAGTAGAGTAATAAATTAGGTTTTAAAGAAAATTGCACTGCTCTGTGGTCCGAAACAACTAATTACTAAATATAAAATATAAAATAGAAACACTATGTTTATGCTACATACAGTTCTCAGAGTTAATACCTTGAATATAGTTCCTGACATAGGGTTACAAGAAAAAGGAAAAAAAGGAAAAGGAAAAGGAAAAGGAAAAGGAAAAGGAAAAGGAAAAGGAAAAGGAAAAGGAAAAGGAAAAGGAAAAAAGGAAAAGGGAGAAGAAAAGATCAGTGATTCTCTTGCGTGGGCTCATAAGTTAGATACATAAAATTTTTCTATTTCTCTTCCTAGCAAATTTCAGTTGCAACAAGGTACTGACAAACACAGTTATTCTTTGTGCTCACAAAAGAAATGGCAAAAAAAATCCTATTGAGGGGGCATCACCCCTGAACTTCTTTCTTCTGAAAATCCCCTACAAGCTGGCTGGGCTTCTGCCATATGTTAGATTTCCAACAGGGTGAGGACCTGGCTAAATTTTAAGCAAGTTTGGTTAAATGAAAAAAAAAAAAAAAAATCACACTTGCACTTTCCTGTAGATTTTTTTGACATCTATATTTCCCCAAGACCAAAAGTAATCTTACGTCCTTCAACAATCTGATTGTAAATAAGACAACTGTTTGCATGGGAATTGTAAAAATTTCATTTGAAAAGGATAAACAACTGTTGCAAATTCAAGTACAGCTATACTTTTCATGAAAATTCTGTTCTTGAAATATATCTTGTCTGGCTAGACTACAACTGCCTGATACAAACAGACTGTTCATCATCAAAATGGGGCATTTTTCTTTAACAACCTTTGTTCTAGGTTCTCATCTCACATGTAGAGCTGACCTCTTTGTTACACAAACTCTGGTTATACATTAAAAATTCTGACACTTAGAATGATAATTAGTTATATCTCTATTTTTACAGCTGCAAGACTTTGAGGACAAAAAAGTAATCATTTATTCAATTAATCACAGCTTTTTTCCTTTTGGCCTGTGCATTGCCCTTAAGGTTGGGTTTTTTCCAGTTGTATAAGGAATTGTACTTTAAATATGATACTAATTCAGTACAGTCTCTTTTCACCCACAGAAGGGGAAGTGTCTTTATGAAAAATGTATGTGCTAATGACAGTATTGGTATTTTTATATTACTCTGGATCTTCAAATAGAAATTAAAACCATTGAAGGAAATGCCAGAGATTGGCAAAGAATTGTTCTTACTTCCGTTATTTTTTTCCAGAGAAGTTGTTTATGTGAATTGCCCTAAGTAAAGGAGCTGGATCTGGTAAATTTGGGATGGTATTAATTAATAGATGGATGCTGCTGGGATAAAGGAAGGGACAGACCATGGGTTAATACCCAAGTTCTTATAACAACAAGGAATTAGAGCGAAGGGTTCAGTGGTGAAGTTCACTTTTTGTTGAAGTGAATAAAAAGTTCTCCTGAATAAAAACTAGATGTATTGTTTCATATTAATACATTTCAAGGGCTTTCTTTATTTATATAAGCACTTCAAGGAAATTTTAATAATATGGACCACATATGGACTGTTTAAGTTCATATATTATTTGACAATAAATGTTAAACAAAGATTTTTGCCCAAGAGAAGATTTTAGCAAATATTAAAAAAATTAAACAAATTCAAACAGTATAGTTCAGTATAGTGGAAACTTTTTTACTTCTACAGAAAGGCTTAAGACACATTTGTAACTGTATTTAAGTGTAAAAGCATAGAATCTGTTGTTAGATAAGCAACATTGACTGTTGTACTAAGGTATACCTAACTATTGCCGTGCAGCATATATAGACAGTGTTTAAGTTACTTTCTCCGGGCTAGATCTTCAGAATCTGGACTGAACTATAATTAAGATTTAAAAGAACCAAATTTTTGAATTTTTTTGGAACATGAAATATTTTGAAGAATCAGATCTGCTCAACAGAGTTATTTCATTTAGATTTTAGCTTTCCAAATAAAACAATAAAAATTAATGAATATCCAAAAGAAAGATTGTTTTTACTGAAAGGCAAATTTTTTATGTTGAATGTGTCAAAACAGAAAAAATTACAATCCTTTTAGTTAAATTAGGAGGTCTGTCAGAATTACCCTGAATAAGGTAAATGTCAGTTTCAATTAATCAACGTTTTCTGAAGAAACCTATATTATTCCAAAATTACAGTACTTCTAATTAGAAACATTTTTTTCAGTTACATCTCATTTGAAAACGAAATATTTTAGTAAACTGTAAGAAGTGGCACCCTGATCAAAGTTATAATTATATAGAAAAGAAACATGATTGAAATCAAATTCTTTCATTACCAGTCTCAATATATAATCTTTGTAGACCACTCAGTGGGAAAAAGAAACATTAAACAAAAGATTGAACACCTTCTGTATCCTCTTTAGTGATATGGTTCTGCATAAGTGTATATTGTATTGGCAAGTGTCTCCCAAGTGTTCAGCCCACTACCACAGATGGAATGCATCACTCAAGTTTGGAGTGAATTTGCTATGCTCCGTTTCATAAAACTAGCTTTAGTATATTTAATACATTTAGCAAATGGCTGCTGAGATCAGACTCATTACACTATGCAAAGGGATGAAAAGCTAAAGCAGCATATCCAGGAGATAGATGTCCAGGAGCAGTGAAAGGCACAGAATCATGTCATAGGTTTACATGCCTGAGTTCAAACTCTCAAGGAAAATTTCTTAATCCAGTTTCATTGTTAGAGCTAGTAGTTGTGGATTGCACATGAAACATCAGGCAGTGATGCAAAATATGTAAAGAATCTCTTATGTGACCTCACTGACGCTCTTCTCACTAAAACTCTTATAGTAAGAAACTTGAAGTTATAGTCAATAGTTTTAGCAAATACTCCCTATAGCTGCAGATTCTGCCCTTTTGAAAGACAGTGCTGTATTAGGATTAGCAGGTCTGAAATCTCAAAACCAGAACAGTATAAGTACCTCTTCAGTAACATACTGTAAAGTATACATAACATAAAGTAAATGTGCTTAAGAGCTTTTCTGAATTGCATATGTAGATGTCAAGTTCTCAAGACAGAGAGATAAATGACTGTAGTATTAAAGCAAACCTGACTGAATTATAGGTTGTGAAAGGAACAATTTGTCAATGTTGTGTGAAATATAACGTGAACCATAAGAGTAGTTTGACCACTAACATTGTTAAACCAAATGTAGTAATATTTAGATATTTTTCAGATACAGAATCCATCATGAATGACAAATTGCAATAATGACATGAAATAGTTATCTTTTTATTAAAACAGTTACCTTTTTTTTGGTATTCCTTTTGTTAAAACTAATGAATTTACTATTTCTCTTTGCAGTTTCTTGGTTCAATTTAAAATTCTGATTAATCTGTTAAAGTTTACTTTTAATCAGCACATTAGCTGCTGGCCTTTCCATCTATCCAGTTATGTTTGAGATCTTACTAGAAGAAAAGCAAAGAAAGAAAATCTAAAAGCAAAGCCTTAGTCTCTAAGAAGAAAATGATATTTTAAAAGCTATTCTTCATTTGCAAAATTTTAAACAAAGAGTTTAAAGTATTTATGTTTAAATCATCTCTAACAAAGATGCAGGGTGGAGAGTAGCATCTGGTTAATATTGGTCATTTTTCTCATACTGTTTTTCTTCTGGAAATAGGTCTTTTGATATTCTACTTGTTTTTGAAAACTTGTCACATTACCTTCTTCATGCTTATTTATCTGTACTTTCTTAAGTGTTCTGATGTTTTGTGTCAAGGAGAAAGCTGGAATTCATACCAAGTGACAGCAAATCTTAATCATGAAGTCTCATTGATTGGCAGGTGGTGCAAACTTACCATAAGCCTGTTTTTAATTGTTTAAAATTCTCCTCAAATAATATAAGATATGCTTGAAAAGTCCTGCCAAGTATCAACAAGTCAGGAAAAACACTAAGCTAAATGGACTCCACTATCTTGTATTCATTCAATGTTTAATTTATTGCTTCCAAGAGTTCTAGACAACAAGCTTTCTGGTCACTAAAAGTGTTTTTGTTCACATCTTTACTCATTCAGAACATTTCACTGTTTTGCCAGAGACTTTTAAATACTCTGACAGAAGTAGGTTTTGCCACCCACAACTTGTTCAATAGACTATGGGTGATTTCTAGTGTTGTTTTTTTTCAATTGTGAAAGGCTTTCTGAAGATATCCTGATGTAATGTGGCATGGAATACAAGTAGAGGTCAGAAGTCAAATATCAAATTACTTCTACCCATTAAATGTTTCCTTTGGAATTTCAAAACAGCCAACTGGAAAACTCCAGGGAACTATTGAAAGATTTTCAGGGTCCTAAGCTGAATTTCCTAAACTAACTCTACAGTTAGTTTTCACATGGATGACAATTTCTTCTTATCAGAAGATATTTTAGTCTAATGAAGTATGAACATGTAGAAATACAGATCTTATTCTTAAATATCTGAAGAATACCTGACTTTTTTGTTGGCAGTACATGTGCAGTCTAGAGCAATATCAGCTCACTATTCAAATGAATGTAGTTCAAAATACTTTCCGGAATAAGCAACTCCATTGCTACAATCAGTTGCCCCCCACTTTGTTTTTTTTTCCAATTAACTTGCAGCAATGCATGCAGGAGTTGCAATCCTAAAGGACGTTAAAAGAGGATGCAGATGGCAGACAAGATGGAGTTTGGAATAATTTATTTCAGATTCACTGACCTTTTTGTAAAGAATGTGAATATTCCTTGAATTGTCAGGCAATCTTAGAAATTACAATCGAACAACAAAACATTTATCATGCTTTCAGCTGCATGCCCTGCTTTTCTTTAGTTATTGCCGTATTTTATAGGTGTCAAAAAAGGCTACATTTCTTACTAAAAATGGGTGAATTTTAGTGAAATACAAAATGATTCATAGGTTTTGGAAGCAATAGGCAAGCAAAGAAGTTACAACTCTTTATTAATGTGAATAGTCTGAACTACTGTAACCAGAGGCTGCAATATTTTCTACGTGCGCCATAGTTCTTTTAATTCTCCTGAGAGATACTTCACCCACTGCAGCTCTGGCAGAAGAAAACAAAATGACAAGTACACTGAACCCTGTGATTTAAGCAGGCTGGTGAAAATCAATTCTTACTGGTTTAAAATTAAAAAAAAAAATCTTTGGAAATCTGGCATTTGGAATATCATGGTGAGCATAACAATTTAATCTTGTGTATGTAGGGTCTAAGAAAAATAAGGAATTGACTTTTAACTGGTTAGAAAATGTCTTCTATTCCCCTTCCCTGTTGCACTGGCTTTAAAACTGAGGAACAGTGTAGAGAAAATGTATACTACTAAGCTGTCCTGCAAAGAGCAGGATATTCAAACAAACATGTCTCACTTGACAAAAGTTGATTACCACTAAAATGATCACTACAAAATCACTATTTACATATCACTCACCTTATCTCACCAATGAAACAGTGCATGCAGCTTTAACACAATAACTCATAGGAGCTTACTGTAATAACTCTGCATTAAATTTGCTCTGTGGGCTTGATCCTGCAATGGTCTGGGCAGTCTCTCTGGCACAGCAAAGCTTGAAAAGACATTCTTCACTTCAGATATGCATGTTCTTCTGTTGAATTTATTGAAATTGGTCACTAATTAAAAAGTGAAACACACATTTGCAAACCAGGTTGAAACAACAGTGCCTGCACACCATGCTGAAGTATATATGCACTTGGAAATGTAACATGTTAGTATAAAGCACCAACGTTACTTTGGGATGTTACATAACTCATTGCTTGCTTCCCACAGTATGCAGTAATGCAGCTAATGGTTTGGGCTTCTTTTCGCTCTGCACTTCATCTTTTCATGTTGTTCATTGGCTGGGACTCTAAGGAGAAATAACAATACAAAAATTACAGTATCTGGCACTAAAGTTTGTCTGTTAAGCTGGAATGTATTAAACATTCTACAGTAAAATTATGCTAGTTATAAAAGGTTTTTTAAAATGACTTTAAGATAAAATACCTTGTTTCCAGCCTTAATACCATGTGTCTCTTTTATCAACAGTATAAGATTCCTGCATGAGGAACTATGGAAAAGTGAAAATCTTATTGTCTTCCCTTCTGGTTTTTAAATTGCCTAAAAATAACCTGTCTGTACAAGATCCTTGAAAATTGGGGGGGGGGGGGGGGGGGGGGGGGGGGGCGGGCGGCGGGGAAATCCTTTCAGGCAAGAATTGCAGTTTATTTCCAGATGAGTTGGTCAAAACATATATAAGTTTACCTTTCTTATTACCACTCGATTGTAAATTAAATATTCTCTGTTCCACTGTAGTTCATAGAAGTAAAGTCCATATTTATGTGACAAAAGGAAATAATTCATTCCACGTTTGGGACAAAAAAAATATTTATTTGCTTGCTTTATTCATCATATTTAAATGATACTGTCTACTGGGGTTGAGAATTTAAATCAAAATCTCCACAGAATTAGTTCAATTTATCACATCTCTGTTTGTCACCACCATGTAGGTGATATGTGTATACATGTGAATAATGTATAGCAAATTACAAATACTGTCTAGCTGGAGAGAAATGATAGAAAAAAAATTGCCCCAAAAAGGAAAATCTCTCTATAAATTATGTTATTTGTTCCATAAATACAAAAGCAAACTATTCATAAGGAACAATGTTTCTATTTTTTTCTCTTGGTAAACTTTCCCCAGACTGATTTGTAATAATGTATTCAGTATGAACTTTATACTTTATATGGATGTATTTGAAATAATTTAAGAATGCTGCTTTAGTCATTTGCTGCATTATTTGATAATATGTGATTGGTTACCTAAATCACATAGTACTCCCCTAATTTAGTTAATAAAGTTATTATCTTGAGTTGTTACGTGTCCCTTGGGACCCTCAAGCTTCAGGCATGTTGCCCACTATTTTGCCACACGATGGAGAGATTTTCTGTCTAATGGAGACTAGAAGATACATCTTCCTCACAGATGCTCCTGTTTCCAGCTCTCAGAAAAGCCCACACAGCAAGAAGCAAAACAGCCCAGGCAGCAAGATGCAATCCTTTTCACTACTTAGATACCTGGGGGAATATGTGATGGATTGGTGGTCATGTCAAAGGCATCCAGAAGCTTTTGGTTTTGGAATAGCCATCCCAAAAAGGATTAAATGCTTTCAGATTTCCCCAAACTAAAACCATCCTCAAAACCAGTCTAATAGTAAATAAAGATATTTGTTTACTAAATAAAAAGCAGACAATGCATCTGAAGAGTTTGTAGGAATGACTGAATAGAAATGAAAGGAAAATATCCCAAACATTCATTTAAGCTAATATTAAATGAAAGACACAAAATTTCCCTTCCTCCACAAGCTTCTGTAAACAACCTGATTGAAACTGTGTGCTGGTTTTGGCTGGGATAGAGTTAATTTTCTTTATAATAACTAGTATGGGGCTATGATTTGGATTTGTGCTGAAAACAGTGTTGATAATACAAGGATGTTTTCATTATTGCTGAGCAGTGCTTACACAGAGTCAAGGTCTTTTCTGCTTCTCACACCATTCCACCAGGGAGTAGGCTGGGGATGCACCAGAAGTTGGGAGGGGACACAGCTGGGACAGCTGCCTCCAACTGACCAAAGAGATATTCCATACTATATGGTGTTATGCTCAGCATATAAAGCGGGGGAAAGAAGAAGGAAAGGGGGGACATTTGGAGTGATGGCGTTTCTCTTCCCAAGTAACCGTTACATGTAATGGAGCCCTGCTTTCCTGGAGATGGCTGAACACCTGTCATGAATGAATTCCGTGTTTTGATTTGCTTGTGTGCGCAGCTTTTGCTTTGCTTATTAAACTGTCTTTATCTCAACCCATGAGTTTTCTCACTTTTACTCTTCTGATTCTCTCCCCCATCTTGCTGAGGGGGGAGTGAGCGAGCGGCTGTGTGGTGCTTAGTTGCTGGCTGGGGTTAAACCACGACAGTCCTTTCTGGTGCCCAACATGGGGCTTGAAGGGTTCGAGATAACAACAGATTTGATTGGAACGTTCTAGATTGAATTTATAGCTGTTATTGCTGTTTAGCTATTAATTGGCAGGCTCCTGTGCTTGCCATAGGGCTTGCCTTACTGTATATTAGAGTCTAGTGCTCTTGAGTGGCTGCTTTTTGCTTTCACTGCTTGCTGTGCCTGCTGTACTGCTGATCATCTTACTCTGCTGTGCCTGGGAACATTCTGATAACAGCAATGGGGATGCGCTTGGATGGGCAGATGGCCAGGGCATCGCTGCTGTTTCTGTGCGGCTGTACTGGAGAGGGTGGAACTCCAGTCTGAATTTGAGTCAAAGGGACTGTGACCTGTGGAAGAGTCCATGCGGGAGCAGGACAGCTCGAAGCATCTGTGGCCGTGAGTAAGTCCACATCAGAGCAGGTACATCTCCAAGCGTCTGTGGCTGTGGTTATGTCTGTGCCACAGCAGGTATACCTCTGAAGGGATTGTGGCCCAAGGGTAAGTCCACACTGGAGAAGGTACACCTCAAAGCATCTGTGGCTGTGGGTAAGTCCATGCTGCAGGAGGTACACCTTGAAGCATCAATGGCTGTGCATGAGGTCATGCTGGAGCACCTCAAAGCATGTGGCCATGGATAAGCCCATGACAGAGCAGGTACATCCCTGGAGGGACTGCAGTCATGGGTAAGGCCATGTTGGAGCAGGTTTACTCCTAAGGGAACTGTGGCTGTGGGTAAGGCCATGCTGGAGCAGGTATATCTCTGAAGGCATTGTGGCCCATGGATAAGTCCACACTGGAATAGGTGTGCCTCAAAGCAAGTGTGGTTGTGGATAAGTCTGTGCCGCAGCAGGTATACCCCTGAAGAGACTGTGGCTCATAGATAAGGCTCCACTTGGAGCAGGTACAACCCCAGACTGTAGCTGGAGTTAAACCACAACAAACTATTCAAAGCTCCAGTCTCTAGTTCTCACTGAAGGCTTTTTTGCATGACACTAAATTTAAATCCAGACCTAACTTTCAGGTTCATTCAAATTTAAGTCCTTCGTCTGCTCCTTATACCTGAATATTCCTTTATCTGTTTCCTGTGAAGCCAAGATGGAAAGAATATCTTATATCTCTCCCTATCCCAACAGCAAGTCATCAGTGGTCCTCATCCACCATAAGAGTGAGTTGCTGACTGTCTTTATGCTTGCTTAGCTATTAATAAGTGCTTAATTCCTCACGACACACAATGCCCCTGCCCACCTGTATCCACAAAATAAATAACATCATTGTTTTTAACAGAATTTAGAGGTTGATCGGCAGAGAGGGCAGATAGCAATCATGAAACCACGATACCTCAAATGGCTACTGAGGAGATTCCTCCTGCTAGGTTGTGTTTTTCATTCCTTTTTCATACACTGAAGTCTATAGTAACAAATATGTCCTCATGATCTTTGATTCTTTTTTGATCTTAGTAATTCAGTATTGATTACAATCATGCAGCCTTCCAAGTTCAACAAATATGTTAAGTTCATTCTTGAGATGCATGGAGATGAATCTTACTTTATTAAATCACATCTTACAAAACACTCAGATTACCAAAACCCTATAAAAATTCCTTGAAAACAAGTCAAAACCAAACATCAAGTGTATCTTTGCTCATTTCCAAGTCTGAGGACTTCCACCTTCTCCTTCCATTTAAAATGTTTCCCATGCTAAAAGAGATTAAAAAATTATTTTATTCTAATATTATTTCTGTAACCTAATGTTGTCACTGCTTTTCCTTGTGTTGCCACGTAGTCACAGTAGTGTCCTTCATGATAGAGAAGATGCTTTCAAGAAACATGAAGGGAGTACCAGACAGAGTCAGAAACATAAGCCAAACTCATGCTAGGCTTGCTGTTATGCTCAAACAGGTCTCCTTTAACCAAGTTCTTGACAGAAAACTCAGGAAAGCAGCTATTTATTTAAATTTCCCATATGTTCTATATCTAGTTTGTGTTCTCAGCAGAAAGACTGTGAATTAAAATTTCTACTTCATTATGGATCAAACATAGCCATTTTCAGTGGAGAAGTAGTAAATAAGAATAAACAAAGAACACATGCATTCCCATGAAAGTCATAATTGTAGCAAAGTAAGTGAAAGACTTGGGAATTGTAAGCATGTTAACTAATTCCAAGTGACCATCCACGTCACTTATAAACAGTAAATAACGTGACCTCAAGATATAAGTCAGATGATCTTGTCAATGTTATTCATGAAAATATTCATGAAACAATTTTTTGTATTATTTGACCCTGTAGCTGAGGATGAAATTTATAGAAGAACATCACATCATTTGTGTTTTAGAAAGTACAAATCTTTTCATTTTGTATCTCACTGAATCTTTAAGAAATAAAATAAATACTAAAAAAAGTTCTTATTTTCATTTTGTTTTAATTCTTATCATTAATAAAGCAGCTGAGGGGTTTTTTTTTTTTGACCTTAAAATAAGGTCGTAGTTGTTGGGTTGCTGTAAATGTCAGTAGGAAGAATTCACATAAGGGCTAACTTGGGATTAATATTAATAAATGTGCTCATTGCATTCAAAAATCCTTGCAATGAAAGGTCACTGTTAGCTTTGAGTTCCAAAATTAGAACTGTCTTTTAAAGACTATCAATACCAATTAAAAAAAAAAATCTGAACTGCACCTGACAGTCTTGCCTGTGTGACTTTTACATTAAAGCAGAATGGATAGATGTAATACGAGTAATATGGAATAATGAATTTTGCTTTGTAACAGACAAAGGTGTCCATAGCTAAAAGAATCACTTTTCTGATCATTAGTTTTAATTGAAGGATAAATCTGCTAAATAAATTCCATCAAAGACCATTTTCATTTACCTTCCTTCTCTTAGTTGTTTACTAAGCAAAGAAGTATACAATTTTTGTCATCCACTTAGCCATTTCCTTGACAGGTAAAATATCTTCTAGCATCTAGACACGACATTTAGAGACAGAAAGATTCTATTACATTGTACTATCATAAGAATTGGTATTAGCACCTAACTAGACTACTTCATCTATTAAAACAGCAGGAAAAATAGAACAGATGCACTTGCTTTTACAGAAGCTGATAAAATTCTATTAATGGTCCAACTTCTTGTAGAACAACTTTTCTGTAGCTCTGTTAATAGTGATACTGTTAATGGTGATGATAGTTTATCTATACTCTTGTGTATATGCTTGGATATCAGCTATCCCATGTCCATCAGTGGTGGTTAGTGGCCACTGTGTCTGAGCTAAACCATAGGCCTATAATGAACGACTTAAACTTATGCTATTTATGTGTTTGTTTCAGGTCAGGATAGGTTTTTTTTTTTTTGGTTTGTTTCTTGGAGTATTTTACTTTTTTTATTTGGTGTTTTTTAGTGTAGAGACTGATAGGGAATATGATGTTCATTCAAAAGACACTTAAAACAGGAGAAATGTAATAATGACAAGAAAGGAGAGAATTTTATCCCTTGTTGGTTCAAAAGGCCGTAACTGAAAGTCATGTTCAAGAGAGGATACCTTCACTAAGCCAAACCAAAGCAAAACAAACAAAACAAAACAAAGCAAAACAAATTAAAACAAAACAAAGCAAACAACTGTCCTGGTTTCAGCTGGGATAGGGTTAAATTTCTTCCTAGTGCTGTGTTTTGGATTTAGTATGAGGAGAATGTTGATAACACACAGATATTTTCAGTTGTTGCTAAGTGCCCTCCTAGTCCAAGGACAGCTCCCATGCCTACTGACTGAGCTAGGTACACGAGATGGGAGGGAACATAATCAGGACAGCCAGCTCAGCTGGCTAATGGGGTATTCCATACCATGTGACATCATGCTCAGTATATGAATGGTAGGTGTGATCCAGGAAGTACCGATTGCTACTTGGTTATCGGTCAGTGTTGGTGGTGAGCAATTGCATTGTGCATCACTCATTTTGTATATTTTATCATTATAATTATTATTTTCCCTTTTTCTGTTCTATTAAACTGTCTTTATCTCAACCCACGAGTTTTTCTCACTCTTACCTTTCCAATTCTCTCCCCGTCCCGCTGGGCGAGGGGAGAGTGAGTGAGCGGCTGTGTGGTATTTGGCTGCCTGCCAGGTTAAACCACGACAACAACAAAACAACAAAAAAAACAACAAAAAGCAAAGGCAAAAAAACCACATTTCAATTAATGGCCTCCTCCCTGGAAGTGTTCAAGGCCAGGCTGGATGAGGCTTTGAGCAACCTGATCTAGTGCAAGGTATCCCTGCTCATGCAGGGGGTTGGAAGTAGGTGGTCTTTAAGCTCCCTTCCAACCCAAACCTTTCTATAATTCTATGAATAGTCTAACAATGGTCACAACGATTGGACTGTTTAATAAGTACAAACAGTCTTATTTTTGACATCTCAGTGTCAATAGCACTGTATGACGGGGATGAAGTTTTAGTATTTCAGTCACTAGCTGTTAACAGCAAACAAACACTGAAGAATTTTCTTCTGGACCTTGTGCAGCTATCAGTCCACCCAGCAAATAAGTTTATCCTGCAGCTGGCCGTGTAAAACAAAAAGCTGCCTCTTTCTACTGGTATTTTTTGGTAACGATCTGTTGGTATACTGCTCTCTGAAGCAGTGCGGCTGGCATCCCTAAATTAAGTTCCCTAAAATTTAAAAAATATTAGTGTTTCTAGCAACAAGGTTTTTATTGTTGCTAGAAAGTGGTGATCCTTGGCATTTTTTGCCCAGTGAGAGTACACAAGCATTCTCTGTAAGACATCTGATCACTCTTCAAGTGACATGAAGTAAGCTTATGCAATCAGAAATATATCAGTTCTGTATACCTCTGTTTAACAGATTCAGCCTCAAACATGAAAGGCTGCTGGAGTAATACCTCAGACATCCAGACAACGTAAAAAACTGTGCCAAACATACACAGTCATTTCTCTGATGTAACAAAAAAAAAGAAATCTCACAGAAAACATTGCACAGAATGCTTGTAAGCAGCTGTGGGTAAATTAAGAGTTTTTTACATTTAATAGAACATATTTCACAAAGCTCAATAATGAGTGAAATAGTCCAAGATTAGGGCAGTAACCTTGTTTTGAAACTGCAATTACACAAACTTTGCAGACATTCAATAAGCAAGTATAAATCTATAAACTAAGTATAACTTAATAATTTGGAAGGACATCTTCTCAGTATCAAGGGTCTTGACCAGTTTTCATGAAAGGTTCAGGCCCTTCATATTCAGCTATTTTCTGGAGGAGGGGGGAATTAAATTATAGTTTTTACTTCAATTTCAAATATCTCTGTTGCACTAGTTAAATTTAACTACGGACTTCTAAATATATAAATGTATATATTTAATACATTTTGCCAGTGCCTCTACTGCTACTAAACAGTCAACACTTGCCAAAATTTCTATTAGTCTTTGTTCTTTGTGACATTTCAAAGTATTCTTAAGAGAATTCATAAAATGTTTAACCTTATGCTTCTTTCCAGTGCAATACTAAGGTTTCTTAAATGAGTTATATGCTTAAATTTTGCCACATCTTTGTATACTTTTAAAACACTATAGGAAGTTTTATATACACTTTATGTACTGTGGTTCAATTCCTTGTCTTATCTAAAGGAAAATATGTCATCCATTTCAGAATGAGACAGCTCTTCCTATGTATGTAATTACAAGGTAACAGAGGCAAGAGAAGATCTACTGACCTATGTTTAAATTCTGTAAGTTTTAAGGTTTCTCACGAAATTTTTTAGTTAAAGTCTCAGGATTCTAAACAAGATTCTACATTTCTTGAATGTTTATGTATATGCTGTAATGTTTTTATTATATGTTTTCAGGACAATTTCATGTTTGATTTTTCAAGTAAATGTATTCTAAAAATTTGGAGAAGGTCAAGCCTCTATTAGGATGGATCCTGGCAGCCATTGCCCGAGAAGCTCCCTCTCTGTTTAAACCTGGACTGTGGGTTTTGTCCAAAACCATGAAGTTGTGGAATTCCTTTTTTCTTAGTGCAATGAAATTTAGTAATTATTAAAAAATCTCATTAACCTTCCATCTAGCCAACTGATCTGTTACAGTGGTACCAGTAAGAGATGCTGAGAGAGATCTCACAAGCCTGGCCACTTTCTGGACCATTCCTTCCTCCGTTATCCTGGTACACCCTCAGCATCTATGTATTAGCAATGCTATGACCATGACCATTTTAGTTGCTGTTTTCGATTTTTCCTGAAGAGTTTGTGGTCCAGAAAGAGATAATGTATTATCCTCTAGGTACCTCAAACAGAAACCGTCATTCTCCAGAAATAGAAATATCAGCTTCAACAGCAGCCTCTGGAGTACAACCTGGAAGAGGAACCTGCCCATCTCTCTTTTGCTTTGGCAGGTAGTTTAGATGTAAACTATGCATACCTGAAACAGGAAAAAAAAAAAAAAAAAAGAAATCATGCATGACAAGGAAGCCTGAATGTAAGGCCTGAACTATGGGGAACAGCTAGCTTTAAAGCACAGTAATATAGTTGCTTTTCCTGAATACAGTCAAACCTGATGCTTCATGCACTGCACAGTTGAGATGGATGTGCTCAGTAACAACAGTACAATCTAAACACATCAAACCTTCTGCACCTAAACAAACCAGATATATAGCATATAGAGTTGGATTGATGATGGGTCATAATTAGCAACTCAGTTCCCTCATATGCTGTATTTCATACTCAGAAGTACCTGCTTTGTGTATATGTGTTATGAAGTACCTATGTTCATGCTCCTGTTAATGTCTGACAGTTAGAGTGCTGAATGTAAGAAAGCCTCTTCAGGAGGGGAAGATTGGAAAGATTTTACCACTTATTCTATTCACTGCATTTGCTAATAGTTTGGGTGAAAGCACTGTGTGTGCACAAAGATCAGGCAAAACTAAAGTTCTGTTTCCTTGAATAGTGACAAAAGGAACATCACCTATTTTCTAAAATTAGACTGTACTACAAAAATAGTGGAGGACACTGAGTTATCATAAACTCTCAAAATAATTGCATACTGCATTTCCATTGGAATCTTTGCCTTATTAAGAGCACAGGATTGATAGTAACCAGGGAAAGAATCAGGTTCTCTATCAAATAAAATTATTCCAATTAAAAATAACTGTTATAGCCACTAGTTGTGTTCTTCTGGATCCCAGTTCTGAAATCTGTGGGGCTTAATTTTAAAAACTCATCTGGAGTTACTAGCTACAATGAGTTTTTGCAGTAAAGAAGTGCAACTATAAAGAAGTCCAAATAGTATCAGTGTTTCATGTTGGCCTCCAATTGTAACTCAAGAGTTAAAAATCTTTGTGACTTAGGATACTTGTTTGGAAAAAGGACTAATTTGAGGTGTTTGTCATACGGACTAAAATTCGGATCCTTGATAGCTGCCTGACACCACTATACAGTTCATGGAGAGACATATAGAATTGCTAATGTTCAAATATGTAAAATTGTCTTACTGAACAGGCATCACACATATCTGTGTCTGTAAAGCAAGGCCAATGCTTAATCAAGGCACTGACATCAGGTCATATTTGAAAATGAGCAGATGTGAAATTTGATATTAACACCTATTTAGCTGCTCTTAGTATTAGGCAGTAGACCTGTGTTCAAATAAATATACCTTCAGTATGGTTATAACTCATTTGTATTTCAGAAGAAGTAGGGAAGCAATTAATGTCATTGAAGCACTCAGAAGCTCTGGTGGTAAATAAAATAGGAACACCTGCAAAGAAATTAGAATTCTGTATTAATTTTATATATCCTGTAATACCTGATAGGGCTGTTCTAGATTATGTGGGACAAAGAAAAAAAGTAAAAAAAAAAAAAAAGACAGCAAAGACACACAAAAAGTTATAATTTAGATTACATGAAGCAAAATTGCATGAAGTAAAATTCTGCAGTTAATCATGTGTTACAATGTCTAATACAAACTTCAGTGAGTATGGCTTCTTTTTCTGGATATTAACAAAATAATTCCATATTTCAAGGAACAGAAAATAATACAAGCAAAATCAGGTGATTTCTGTTTTGGTGATTAAAAACACACATTTGATATGATCCCATCAAGCGTAAATAGATGAAAAGTGCTTTCCTCAAATACAAAAGAGAAAATGGAATGCCCCAAATCTGTGAACATTTACTACAGAAGTTAAATTTCAATTTAGACATCAAAATATCATTGCATTTTCTTAGTCCTTTCATCAACATATGTGTGAAAATTCAGTAAGATACTATCCTGTATCAAGTCATAGTATAAACTGAAGGGTGGTTGTTTTTTTTTTATATGCCTTACTAACCAAAACCTTGTAGAAGACATGAAAATGTTTCATTGGAAAAAATTCTGCATGTTTTTGCATTTCGAATTCTGCAGGTGGCAGAAGAAACTTTCACAGATTGTGTGATTTGGATTAAATGCACCCAGAAACAGGAATAACAGAACATGTATAAACAGCACATGTGTGATCAGTACACAAAAGATGTACTGGTTTGTTTCTTTAGAAATCATAACATTCTACTGTATTCCAGCAGGTTACAATAAGTAATAAGACATAAGGCCCTAAGTACTGCTGATTTTGATGGATTGATCTCATCCCAGGAGAGGGGACAAGGCTAATGTCTGCTATGACATCCAGCTAATTTATACAAAAATTGGCAGACCTATACACGGTGCATTTGCCCTACAAAAGCATTTTAGTACCATGTTTAAGAGAGAACAAGTGCTTATAACCCACTACCCTCTTTAACGTCATGATCCATGACAATTTTGGTGGTTTTTTTTTAATGATTATAGCTCTCTACTTCACTACCTTTAAACTAATTTTCTGCTTACTTAGTTCCCATCCTCATTGTCTGGCAGACAATACAAAACCCTTGAGTGAGTGCCTTTTGATCTGAAAACTTGTTAATATTTAATGCTTCTCATTTTAATATCTTACTTTTCAAATGTTCATCTAATGTATATAGGAATTATTTCAAGGATTAACACTTATTTTGATGTAACTCAACAGTTATATGTTGTTAATACACTATCTTCTTAGGTGGTGAAAAAAAGACCTAATTCTATGAATCTTTGAACTTATTCATTTACCATTTGCTTTGCAGGAGAAACAGATGTGATCTCATTAGAATTAAATACATTTCTGCAGCAGTTAGAGTATTTGTGGTTTTCTTTCTGCAATAATATTGTGTAAGATCAGACTCACAGATTTCTCCACATTCTTTTAATGGAAAAAGAAAAAAACTAAAAGCAAAAAAAAGGAATATAAGACATCAATATGAATACATCCTCTGAGTCATCCACTGAATCCACATTGCCAAGGATTTTCTGGTAGGGAACACTGTAATCTTATAGTGAATTATGTTCTCCCACGCCCAGCAAAAACGTATCCAGACATGTGATACAGCCAGACACTGACAGAAAATCATCCCTGAGAACACATTCTTCTGACCTGCTCAGTTCACTCTGCCTGTATTTCTAGTTTTATCATTGTATTCCTGAAGAGGAATTTTGCAGAAACATAGGACTTCCCCCAAGAAAGTAACTCCACTAATCAATCACTACCAGTTCCACATCTCCATTTCTGGTCTCAATTCCCTAAGGCTACATTAGCACCTGCAAATGAAGCAGTGGCAGAGGATGTCCATGAGTGCTGGAACTGCACTGTCAACCATGTTAAATCACTACAAAAATTCTTTGTTTGGTACCAGACAAACTACACTTTCCCAAAAAACTTAAGGACATTATGGCCAGGCACCATACCCAGCAGGCAGTTTGTGTGCAGCTACCGTTGTTTCGGAGGCTAAGGAAATGTAGTAGTAGGGAAATGTGCTTTTCTATGCTGATCAGCCATGCCAGCTGACCAATGAATGGTCCCAGGACCATTTAATTGAGTATGGACTACTTGTCCAGCCGATAATAATAATAATAATAATAATAATCATCATCATCATCATCATCATCATCATCATCATCATCATCATCATCATCTAATAGAATTTTAAAACGATCACTTTGAAGAAATAGCAACATTCTTAATTTAAGATCCTTGATTATGATAGGAACTGTGGCCAAGTCAGCATTTTGAGAGACTGATATTTCTCATTTTTTCACCCTTTATTACTGGTTTTCTGCTTCCCAGATTGAATTAGAATTTGCTTTGGATTCATAAAATGACACACATATTTTGAATCCTTTCTAAAAGATAGTTTCCAAATGTGTTTATGTTTATTTATAGTTTAATAAAAACAAACTATCATTTTTGAATCAATATGGTCTTTAAGAACTAATAATCTGAGAGGAAAATTATGCATCCTTTCAAGCAAGTAAATGTGCTGAAAATAGTACTGGTTCTGGAGCAAGTGTCCCAGTAATAGTATGAGCATCATTTTCACTATCCATCAGCAAGTAAATAAATTATATCCATGCTTTAAAGCTGAATATGTTTGATGTGAAATGCAGGAAAGCTAGATTAGAGCACTCTTCTGAAACCATGAAATATTTTGTATATAAGCTGCTGGAACACCTCCAAAGAGATCAAGAAGTCCATATATTTTACAAGAAAATGTTTTTTTTCCCCAGGAAAAGCCAGGACACAGGTCCAGAAGTACCTCTGGGACCACATGTTCCAACTACTTGGGGATCATTCTCACGGAGAAAGTTTGGGAGGGAAAATGAACCACTCTGCTGTTGTGCTCATGTGGCAGCTGTGGCAACAAGGATAATCAGAAGGGCAGCCCTATAAACTGATGCCCAATAGAAGTTGTTTGATTATAGTTTATAATACTCCAGTTACTTATGCCCACAGAACAGGTTAAAACAAGGCAGACCCTGAAAGCCGTCCTTCCCCCAGTCCCATCCTTTTCATCCCTCTGCCCCTCCCATCCCACACCACATCCTAACCACTAACCAGCCTTAATTTTACAAGAAATTAAATGGTTAAAGGGAAATGGAATCACATCATGATGTTATGTTGTTATGTTATGTTCTTAGAATAGGGCCCAATCCTCTACTGACAACCACTTCTGAGAACTCTGAATTCCTGAAAATTGTTGAAAGGTTGTGAAGTGATTGTTACAATAACTTGCTTTTGTGAGATGAACTTTCATGATCCAGATTGCTCTCTTCCTGCATGACTTCAGCTATTATTGCTGAAATGGTTCCCTGAATATATATGGGCAGATTCATCACTGTGAGTCTAACTCAACTAATTCTTCTTGGGTTAAAGAATTCCAAATAATGATTAACTTTGGGGAAAAAGGAGTAGATTAATATTTTAACTACAGTTCTTACTTTCCACTTTTCAGCATGATTATTGTTTTCCTGCTGTTGCTGCTTTAATTGGATTTTAAATAAACTCTATTTCTCTTTAAGTTTATCAGTGACAGCTTTAAAAAACTGAGTATATTACCCAGGTGGCAGACAGGTTTCCACCACAGATGTATAAAAGTTGGTATCAGTCTCTTTGTGCTTTGTATATGCTTTTGCCACATTTAAGAGTTCTTTTCATAGAAACTGAGCAGCATGAGCTTGTTATTGAAAAAGCAACTGGTGGAAGTAGTAAGAGTTATTGTATATTGGCTGCAGTTGTAGCTAAGAAGACATTTTTAAGCTAAACTGCATTTTGAAGAAGCATCCAGCAAATAATTTAACATTACCAATATTTTTTATCCAGCTTCACAGGAAACAAAAGCTTTGGACATGGAATTGATAGAAAATGACAGGCTGCTACTTTATTAACTTTGACCATACTTAAAAGTGATACGGAATACTTTCTCTCCAACCTAGCAGTCTTTCCTGTTCTTTATTGGCTTACAACAGAATCACATATCCACAAATCTTTCTCCATTACTCTTATCAGCTCTATGACAGCAATCATACAATTTAACAAGTAGTTCTACATCAGTCTTTACCTTGTAATTGAATGAAAGTTATGATGATAAACAATCTTGATAGAAGTGTCTAAAATGTTCCCGATGCCCAGATAAGTTATTACATTGATTAGTTGCTCTTATTACTAAAAATGAATGTTTCTTTTCTGGTCTAACTTCCTGCCTTTGGAAAATAGGATACTTTTGTCTGTTGGATTAAAGAAGTTCCATCCAGTCCTTTCCCTAGGTAGGTATTTAAAGGTAAGTGTCCTGGTTTTGGCTGGGATAGGGTTAAATTTCTTCCTAGTGCTGTGTTTTGGATTTAGTATGAGGAAAATGTTAATAACACACTGATGTTTTCAGTTGTTGCTAAGTACCCTCCTAGTCCAAGGACAGCTCCCATGCCTTCTGACTGAGGTAGGTACACAAGATGGGAGGAACATAATCAGAACAGCCAGCTCAGCTGGCTAATGGGGTATTCCATACCATGTGATGTCATGCTCAGTATATGAATGGTAGGCGTGATCCAGGAAGTACCGATCACTACTTGGTTATCCGTCAGCGTGGGTGGTGAGCAATTGCATTGTGCATCACTCATTTTGTATATTCTATCATCATCATCATTATTATTATTTTCCCTTTTCTGTTCTATTAAACTGTCTTTATCTCAACCCATGAGTTTTTCTCGCTCTTACCCTTCCGATTCTCTCCCTGTCCCACTGGGGGGGCGGGGGGAGTGAGCAAACGGCTGTGTGGTATTTGGCTGCCTGCCAGATTAAACCACGACAGTAAGTCATCTCTTCATCCTCACCAGGACAAGGTAAGCAAGTTGAGCTCAATACTTGTTTCTAGAGCTGGAATATTGTTTCCTGAAACAGGGTCAGATGAATCCTTTCTGAAAAAGTATCCAAGTAGATACTCCAAAGTGTAAAAAGCACCTAAATATACATCATATATGGCATACTCAGTAGAGTGAAAAGGCCTGAAATTAAATAGCTGAGCATTTTTCATACATAGCTGTAAACAAACATTTTGAAATATTTGGCTTGCCACCTGGAAATTTGCTGATGACACACACTGATGAATGATGGCTTTGTCAGATTCCTGTTAACAGCTGTATCCCCCCTTCACAACCCTGTGTCCAAAAAATCAACTGAGTCAACATAACACCAGACATTTCAACATTTCATAAGACTAGTCAGAGGCATAGATGGAGAGCAAAGAAAATTCAGTATCTCTGTGGGGCTGAAATCATGAAGCGTAAACTGATTTTCGTTCCCCCCTTTTCTTTTTCTTATATTTTTTTCATATACAAGTCTATTATTTTTTCTTCGCTACAATATAATGGAGATATATTGCTTAATAAGTATATCTGAGGTCACACAAAAATACCCAAACCCTAAATATATTGCATCGCAAAAGTGTTTATGGAAGCTCAGAATAGATTTAGTTCCTGCTGATACAAGCAGGACAGGGATTACTACAGTACTGTGGTATAAACCTACTGTTTTAGGCACTTCTTGTTTTGCTGGCATCTTACTTAAAGAATATCAAAACATGAGGATTTCTATCCTCCCTTTAGTCTCTGAATACTGTTGGTGGAATTGAGGATTAATCAGAATTGATGTTTCCTTGTATATGGCTTGTTTTTCTATAAAGAATACTCTTTATGTTTCGTTATTTTTATGACAAGTTTTTAAGGCATAATACAAAGGATAACATAAAATTTAGTGCCAAGTCTCAGACTAAAGATCAGGGATGGTAATCAAAGGATGATACAAATAACCTACAGGTGACCAGAGGCCTGTCTGCCACCTTGTTGAAAAATTTGTAGGTAGTTCTTTGTGGGAATAATAATCTAGATAGACGGAATTTGTCAGAGAACTGGCTTGTGCAGAAATCTGGTCCAGGACCTGCAAATGAAATGGAAAAAAAGAATAACGGTATGGAGTTGATGCAGTCTAAGTCATGCTGCTCCGCTAGGTAAGAAACTCATTTTAAGAGCTAATTCTATGTCAGAGGCCAGTATTTAAGTACCATTTCACAGCGTTTGCTCTGTCTAGGATTTTCAGGGTTGGACTGGACATCTGACTCAAGATCTAATATGTAGAAAAGGTATACCATTTTTCAAGTAATTCAGTAGTTGGAAAACTCGGTATCCTGATACTTTAAATAGAGGAAAGTATGATAAAGGTTTTTTAACTTGTGGCTAATAAAGCCTTATTTGTGAGAATAATGTATTAATATTCTTTGATGTAAGAAAATGTGCTATGATCCGACAGATTGTTTAATCATACAAATTTAGGAATTTCCAGATCTTTATTTGAAACAGAAGACAGATTATAACAAGAAATATTATTGGTGCCTTTTCTCATTTTCATCATGTATAAAATAGCACTTTGTGTGCCCTAAAAGCTATAAGACATCCCTCTAAATACAGAATTAAACTTCAGAAAGTCATATTAATTGACTAATTTTTTATGGACTTAAAATTAAATTTAAAAATAAAGTAGCCTTGAAATTAAGTTTCTTATGCTTCATATATATATTAACATATATCTGGCCACTAATATTTGTAGAGTAAAATGACATAAAAATCTCCATGGTATTCTAAATTTCAGGGAAGACTCACATATATTCTCAGATAACAATGGACAGAAAATTGTTTTGTTCTATAAGAAGCTTAAATATTGTCTAGAACTTCCAGAAAAATGCTGTTCTTTATTATAAAACTTTCAATTGTACTCCTGTGTGTTCCCTGCAGTTCATCACTTTGGTTGTTTTTTTTCTTCTCCCCCCCCCCCCCCCCCATTTAATTATGATGTAAAGTGTAATTTAAAAATAGGAGGTCATTCTCTTTTGTTTCAGTTTTGGTTGTTTGTGTTCCTGTTTTGAAAATATTTAAATGGAATTTATTAAGCATTTAAAACTTTATACAAAATATTTTCAAACTGGAACATTATTGAACATTTTTTAGCATGCAAGAAAAAAGTACTTAAATATTTTAATCAGTTAATTACATTTAAGATATTAATCATATTTTGCACTAGTTTTCTCATCTGAAAATGTGTCCATCAAATGACAGTCAAATGCAATTCAGCAAAGAACCACCATCCTTCAAAACATCTGTATACCCCATAAAGGTCAATGAGATTAAGGTTATGGACTATCATTAAGAAAAATGGCAACTTGAGAAAGTCATATTTTTTCCATTCTTCTCAATTGGACTGAGGTCTCCAGCTGCCTTCTCTCTATGTGTTGTCATCTTCCTGACAAAATAAGGGGCCAATATTTTTCTTTGAGTGCAGCTCACTTCATTGTCATTGTGACATTTAAAAGGCAATGGCCATTTTAAAAATGGCATTTTAACAAAGGGCAAACCTGACCTCATGTTGTGAACAATAGCCATTCTGAGAAAAGACAGTTTTTTACTTAGTGCCTCTGGTAGAGAAAATTTGAAGCATTAATCTCTACAACGGACAAAAGAATTGAAAAGAGTGCAAAAAAATAGTCATTTGTTTTGGAAAATTGTATGTTGCAACTTATCTGATTCCTGAAAGGAAGAGAAGGAAAAATAGTGTGTGCCTGCATGGATTAGAGGGAATGTAGGAAGGAAGGCAGGCACACAGTATATTTAGTATATTTCTTCATGGGTTTACACAATTAAATTTGGTAGATGATCAGGGCATTACAATTCAGCAATGACACAGAAAGACAAAAATTGAAAGAATCCAGAAGCACTGCAGTGCTATCTAACTTGGGGCCACAAAATGCTCTTAGCAATGCGTGTTTACCACATAGTGCAGTTACACAGAAAAGTTAAGAGTGCTCATGTGACTTCACTCATATTCCATATTTTAATAGCGTTGGCTTTCTCTGAATATCATAAAAGGTGTTGGCTTCCTTAAATGAGAATTTTATAGTTTGTATCTATGCTAACTTAATCACAACATTCCTATAAATGAAATCCATCCTAAGTTATATTCTATGCTTACCTTTTCCTCCACTTTAGGGCATAGTTTGTCTCTAAGCTCTTGTTGGTATAAATTTTGATATGCAGAGATACTTTGTCAG
This sequence comes from Calonectris borealis, assembly GCF_964195595.1. Taxonomy (NCBI): domain Eukaryota; kingdom Metazoa; phylum Chordata; class Aves; order Procellariiformes; family Procellariidae; genus Calonectris; species Calonectris borealis. The sequence goes on along the minus strand of NC_134352.1, from coordinate 25,983,336 downwards.
TTATGGCAGAACTGCAGCCTCTCAATTACTTTGATACTAAACCAATGCATTGTAATTAATATTTCCAGTTGTGCATCCTCATTTTCATTTTTTTATTACTTTTATAACTAAATAAATGGACATGTTTAGTTTCTTTATTAATTTTGTACCTAAAAAAATGGAGTAAAAGATACAAGAAAAACAGCAAGTTACACTAGAAAGCATGTTTTGGGTAGGTTTATTTAAGATTAGGTAAAGTGTATGTAGAAAATGGCAGGCTAACCGCTATGTATGAAGAACACGCATTTTTACAAAGAGGGGAAAACATCAGAGCATGGCAGGAGGCCCCACTGAAGGAACAGGGTTCCCTTTCACTGCGTTTTCACCTAATGGTGCGGCCACTTTAAACATCAACACTATATTAATCACAGCAAAGAGTACAGGTTGCAGATCAGGTCTGCTGGCTCCTCTCTGGTGAATTCACATAAAGGATGTTCCTCTCATCCGAGTAATTCAGAAGATGACAAATATTACAGATGCTGAATTTACGTGAATGTTTGCTCTCGGTTTATTAACTCATCAAACTCATGAGAAATAAAAGGACCAAACAGTGAGGCAAGTGGGCTTTCCTTATCCTGTCAGTTCAAAGGTGCTTAAAAGTAATCAATATCTATAATTACTAAATCCTTCCAGGATATTTTAACCCTTCTTCAGTAGTCTATCTGCACATCTGACAGGTTGATCAAATCCAACACTAATTAGAATGGATGAAGTTTTAATTACTTTCATTTATTTCTCAGTCTTGCTAAAATTGGTTCCATCATAATGGCAGACTGAGTGTTTTTTCCTTTTTTAATTTGATGAATTAATAAAGCTCTCCCCGTAGAAAAGCATGAGTGGAGTAGATAACCATAAAATATGCAGAGATGCCCTGAGAATGAACAGATCTTTTTTGTCGTGCAAGTTTATTTTTTATTTTGTTTTTGATTTACATACATTTCTGTGTGTGTGTGTTCACACTACTTTAAGAATAAATAGAAGCATTTATGAGAAACAAAGATTTTTTAAAGCTCCAGGTCTCAGTGTGAATAAAATTTCCAAGAACATTTGAAATGCTCAAAATGTTTTAAAAAAAAAAAAAAAAAAGAAAAAGAAAAAGCAGTTTACTTAAATTTGGAGAGAAAATTAAATTCAAATAGGCATTATACTTTGAAAATTAAGACGTAAAAAGAACAAATGTTTATTTTATTCCCATTCTACTTATTTTCTAAAAATATATTGTACTTTTAAGCAGCTGCCTTGAAAAAGATTATACACATGATTTCCCCTGTTGATTTTCATTAACTGATTAGTCTTTTTTTTTAATTTCTAAACTGTAGGAAAAGGGAATCCAAGTTCATTTTGAAAATCACACTTTGCAATCAATAGAGGCTAGCTCAAAAAGTTCAATGTTCCACACCTGGATTTTAGTCCAAATAATTGCCAGCTAAGAGTATATTTAAATAAATTCTTGCAGATGGTATATTAGCCAGACTAAAAATTAGAATTATGTATTTCCCTTCAATTTAGAAATACAAACACTGTGGGTAGCTTTCCACAGACACACGTAAAGATTAACTTTGATAACTGACCTCTAGATCAAAAAGAAACTGTTGATTTCTAGAAATAATGTCTAGTTGCGTGCCTTTTTCATGCCATTCTCGTTTTCTGGGGTGACTTATATCAGGTTTTGAGTCAACAATTTGCTGAACACGGATACTTTAAATTAGGAGTTAACATTAATGTGTTTTTTGAGTCAGAAATTATTATAAGTATATCATTTGTCAAATAAATATGACTATTTCCATAAATAGAATAATATGCTTGTTAAAAGCTTTTCAGACAATTGTATTTGTATGCCCTGCAATTTTGTTAGAAGCAGAAAGAAACAAAGACTAGCCTTAAGTATAATACTTACACTTTATAACTCAAAATCTATACGTCATCGGATGGTCAAACAACGGATGGGGAGACTTCTGACAATGTTGTCACATAGCATAATCAACTTCTTAATCACTGTAGAGGTTATGAACAGAGTATTTGGTATGTATACCCTTGACAACTAGAAAGAGTAACTGCTGGTTAAGAATCTACTGCCAAAGGGCAAAGACTTTATGTTATTGTTTGAAAGACTAGAAATTTATTCAAATTCTAAGACCATGACTATGGCTTGATACCAAAATGTCATTCATACAGGCTGCCATCCAAAACTTATATATTGCAGATGTCAAACTGACCCACTGAGGTGGAATATTTGCTGGAGTTTTTATGCAGAGTCCTGTTGTGAGTAGAATTACTCATTTTACATTGAATAATCTTTTCAGTGGCAGTCCTAGATATGGTTGAAGGCTGCTATTAAGATTCTTGTTTTCATATCTGTCCTGGTTTCGGCTGGAATAGAGTTAATTTTCCTCCTAGCAGCTGGTATAGTGCTGTGTTTTGGATTTAACATGAGAATAATATGATAACACACTGATGTTTTTGTTGTTGCTAAGTAGTGCTTATACTAAGTGCTTATACTGGCCATGCTCTGCCAGAGAGAAGCTGGGAGGGGGCACAGCCACAACAGCTGACCGAAACTGGCCAAGGGGATATTCCATACCATATGATATCATGCTCAGTATTTAAACTGGGAGGAGTTGGTCGGGGGGCAGCGATCGCTACTTGGAGACTGGCTGGGTGTCGGTTGGCGGGTGGTGAGCGGTTGCATCACTTGTTTTTCATGGGTTTTGTTTCTCTTTCTTTTTGTTGTTTTCCTTTTCATTACTTTTTTTTTTCCCCCCAATCATTAAACTGTTCTTATCTCAACCCACAAGTTTTCTTACTTTTGCCCTTCTGATTCTCTCCCCCATCCCACCAGGGGTGGAGGGTGAGTGAGTGGCTGTGTGGTGCTTGGTTGCCAACTGGGATTAAACCATGACAGTATCTCAGTATATAATTTTAAAGCGCCTATGAATAGAAGAACAATGATTGTGTACGTCTTAATATGATCATTCCCACATTTGACAAATGCTCCTCTACTTCTCAGCTGTTTCAAATACTATTTGTTTCAAGAGCTATCTATATTAATAATGTTGTCATGGTTTTTTAGGTAGCGCATTTTTTTTCATTTTATATTGAAAAATAAGTCACTTATTGTGCTATTGTGTCCACTTATCTGTATAGAGCTTGATTCCCATTTATATTATGGTACTTTCATATGTATAAGATTTACAACAGAAGAATACCGACCAAATTCTATTACAGATTCCTTACTTGTCCAAAATGTTTTTCATTATGTAATTCACTAATCTAATTTAAAAACCACTTAAAAATAAATATGCTGATGGCTGAAGAACAAAGTATTCAGATTTGGACTGAGCTGGTTTTATAGGTTTTTATTTTTTGGAAATTTTTTTTTGCAAAAGTTAAGACGGTTGTCTTGATTTCACAAACAGAACAACTTTTTGATAATTTTGAAATATTATGATCAAATAGGGAGATAGGAAGTAGGTCAGATAAGAGATATCAGATTGTTTATCACAAATATACCTATTTCAAATATAAGATTGTCCACTCCAGTCTGTTGACTTAACTTTACATTGTGAAGCACAGACATATCCATGTGGATAAAATATTAAAACAGTAGAAAGAAGTTGCATGCACTGCTCCAACAAAAGACCCACTGTAGGTCAGAAGCAAAAAACGTTCCTCAACATAGGTAGCAGGGCAAGGATGTGGATACACATCAAATGGGTGGTGCTTGTCTTCATGGACTTCTTGCAGCACTAGGTAGAAACTCCGCTTTCTGCTTTACTTCAGGAGCCTTCCTGGGTTGAATGGACTTAACTGGCAAATGGAAACTTAATTTACTGTTTCCTGAATCAACATATATAGCATAACCAATACAGACTGCAAAATTATACAGAAAATAGCATGAAATCAGATTCTTCCATGATTTCTCAATCAATTTTCTTCCATTTTGGCCAGAAATTTGACAATTGCAAACCGTCCTTGTATATATATATATGTGTGTGTACACAGTACTAATACTTTTAGCCCCAGCCAGTACTAAATGAGGTCAGGAAAAATGCTTAGATTTTTTTCAATGTTTAAGTAAAAATTTTAGGGTTCAGATCAGTTTCTGAATGAGCTTTAAATGAAGGATTCTGTCTGGTTTTGTTTCAGATGTATACAAGTTATATAAACTAAAAAACTGCATTGCTCAAGGACAAGTGTGATTGTTTTATTTTTAGTGAAATGAGCAAGTTGTGAAAAAATCATCTACAGATTGTGTATGTAGTATAGACAATGATATAAGTGCTGCCTGTTTGGAAAATTGCTACAAATACCAGTATATGCATGCAAACCACTTCCCATAGTAATAGTACTGTCTTTGAAGATAGACCAAGTCAGCAGCATGCATGGGGACTTAATGGAGTGAATCTCTACTTTAAGGTCAGCCCTACAAACTGGGAGTCATTGTTTCAACACAAGAGAAATTTATTTTCAGGCAGAAACCAGCCTATACATGTGTGTTTCTGCACATATGTATGTTGTGATCACAAGGGATATTGTAGAGGTATTGGAGCTTATCCTGAGAGAGACAGAGAAACACGGTCAAGGCTCAAAGTCAGAATGGAAGATCAGGGATTTTTAGGTTACTTATTTAGCACCTGTTTGCATTAAATAGGAAGTTGAAAGCCAAAGGGTAAATCAGTGCAGAGCTCCATATGTGTGTGAAATAATCTTTCTGGTTTTGATTAACCTCAGCAGATAGTCCTCGGTATAGAGAGTCCATTATGTAGTTCAACAGGACTGAAATTCATAGCTGGAGTTGCAGTATGTTAGATAGGAGGGTTCAGGGCGGGTCTTTGAAGTACTTTTTGTTTATACTTCCAATATTTACTTTACAAAGTTCTTGCATTTCTTTGGGTCACATTTAAAGATTATTTGATTACTTCTCAGGATTCAGTCCAACCTCTGTCCCTTATTAATCACAATACAGTTACTTTTTGCAAAATACTACTTAAAATAAAAGTGTAATTCATCATCACAATGTTACCTTCATGCTTTTTTCTTTTCGAGCTAATAGTTGTAAAGCTTCAGAAATACCTGGGTTTTTTCTAGGTTTTCTTGTTGTTACTGTTGTTTTAACTTAAGAGAGAGTTTATTATAAGAGCAAAATCAAATTACTCTAAAGAAAACATATTACCACATATTAGCTACATGTTAGAAGTGGTTTTTTTGGTTACTTCTTAATATACTCAAAATTGTCAAACAACTTTACCTTCACAATGTCTATTTTATTAGGCAGTAATAATTAGAGAATCTATACATGTGAATGATGTAGATCCTGATCCTGAAATTAAAAGTGTAGGGAAAAGTGAAGAAGTTTTATGAATCTTTTATTGGAACCCATTCCTTTGAGCTTTCTGAAAGGAATCAAGCTAAAAGCTGTGCCAACAGAAATCTATACCTCGACACGGAAGTATAGAGCTGTACTGTGAGATTAATATCATGTCAGAGTCTCCAAGGCACTTGTTTCAGAATCCCTTGCCCACCAACATTAAGTTATTATTGGGCAGGACTTCTGACTTACTGACAGGTCATAGTTTAAAATGATTGACTCATCAAAGCTGTAAAAGGACAATTGATACAACAGAGAAATCAGACCATCAGTTGAGACTTTTGCTTTTTATTCTTTATTCCTCTCAGGGCTGTTACCTTTGTGAGAATAATGACCACTTGTTCAGAACTTAATGCTTTTATCATTTTGCCTTCAGGTGGGTGGAGTCTGTTATTACAGGCAACATTTTGTTTCAGCACAGTTCACTTACCTGGCTTTAGATTTGAGCAAGAGGAATATAGTGTTGTGCCTTCAGGACAAGTTAGATCCACACATGCTAAAAATAGTAGGAGACAAACTGAAATCAATAGACTTTTATATAAATATAGTGAAAAATAAATGGATTTTCCCTAAAAAACAAGAGATAGGGAACCATAAAAATCTGTATTTTTCACAGTTTCAAGTCCTAACATGTGAAGGAAAGAGCCAATAGGCAAGAGAAAGAGCTGAACCTTAAGGTTTTCCTCCCCAATCATTATTTTCAGTATATCTGCGTTAATGAAACCACAGCACTGGCTAAAAAACAAGTAAAATAGCCCAAGACTAAAACAACATAGACCCAGATCTATGTCAAAAGTGCATATGTAGTGTTGTCATTTTTCCTATCATTAAAAGAAGTATTGCATTTAGAAGAGGTCATCAGTTAAAGTGACAATAATAAAAATTTAAAATTCCTATATCCAGCATGGACATACGAATGCCTGTAGATATCTGTTTCAAATCCCTTGAATTATTTTACTTTGCTCCTTTGGTGTAATCTTTACCTGTTCTAACTTGAAGGAAACTAAAGTAGTTTAAAGTCACTTTTCCTTTGTTTCCTTTGATAAGCAGAGTAAAACATCTAGCACTGTGCAGCAGAACACAAAGTCTCCCTTCACTTTTGTCCCTCAAAGCTCAAAAGGACCAATTCACCAGCAAATTACAAGAAAAAAAATCCATCATATTGGTCAATTCCCTAGCTGGTTATTTGAGAAAGACATAAAATTTATTTAGGCTGTTGTGTCTGCTCCAAAATACCAGTGGATTCAGGCAGGTCTTAATTATTGAAAAGATGTACTAGTGCATAGAAACAAAGTATTCATATCCTGAACCCAGGTAGTATTATTCTGTTTACAGTCTGGCAATGTGTTCGAATTTTAAAAGAATGCCCCAAGTTATATAATTTAAACAATTATATAAAACTTTTCAAAAATCCCTTTGATTTATTCAAAAGAAACAAAAAAACATGGGATACACAATTAATTGGAGATTACCAGTTATTATTCAACCAGTTCAAATTATCTGAGCAAATGAAAATAGTTGATGGAAAAATGAGCTGATAAATTAAGAAAATTATGGAATAGTTTTCAGTATGTCTACTTCCTGGAGACAGCCTCTTTGTGTGATTGTGGTCATATAGCACCAAGCAAACCAATTTCCTAACATATAGCTGGGGCTGTGAATGCAGATGGCTTGGAAATTAAGAGTCGTTCGCATGATTTCCTTTAACATTACTTACTCAACGAATTACACTACTCACGTGTAACACAAAGGTTACAGTCATGATGTTAATCCTAATGAGTTCCTAATTCAAACATTCTTTATGTTTCTCATCTTTTATCCCAAAGCACTGGTAGAAATGCTCTGGTTTTGTGCTAATAGAGCAGGTGCTTTGTGCACACTGAATGGAACGTCTTTAAGCCATGCTGCATCAAATTGGAGCTTTCACAGAGAATCATATTAATTCTGCTGGGGAAAAAAGGGGGATAAGCAACAATGAAGTAGATATAGTGCTATCTCTCTGAAATCCATTTAAGCAGTAATCCTCTGAAATTAGAGCATAGCATCTGGTTTATCACCTATCATAGCAGCAAACTGTTTATTAACTGTGGAAAATACAATTTCAGGGAGATTAATTCTAATGTAAACAATGTTTTATGTTATTATTTTGTCACCATCAGCATCATATGTGCACCTTCTTCATATATACAGATCTCAGCTGAAACACAATAATGGTACACGAGCCAAGTAATTGTGAATCAATGCAATTTCATTGCATTTATGTGAACAGTTCTGCACACTAGAAAAAATATCAGTAATACCTATCTCTGAGTGTCCTTTTTAATAAAAAGGCCATAGTTTCAACAATAAAGAAATGTTTTCATGAGTTTGCCTATGAAGACTTTTTCACAGAGTTTTGTACTGTTTTGCACAGTAGAAATAGGTGTAAGATACTCTGCGTACTGAAAAGGCTCTTCATTATTCAATTGGTAAGTCTGAGGGTCACTGATAATGTTTCAGGCAGATATTTAATTTTAAAAAAGGAAATAACTATTTCTCATTAAATATCAGGAGAATCTTAACAGGAATTTTGAGTGTGAACTAACAAGTCTCACAGCTGAAGGCGATCACGAAAGAGGAGGTCAACATAAATAAGGGGCTGTAATGCTATCTGTATTCACTGCCTGTTGGGTTGAGTCAGGAAAAGGAAATTAATTGGGCCAGACAACCACTTCCCATCTCATTTTCTTAAGCATCCCTTAGCAGTATGAAAGCCTGATTAATGAGAAGCTGTGCCTCCTGGCATTGTGTCCTTGTGACCAGTCACCTGGTCATGTTCAGGAAGGAATTTTTTTCCTACAAAGTCATAGCAACTGGTGCATTTTATTGTTTGTTTGATTAACTAATTGTCTAAGGAGGCAGAGTTTGGCTGACAGCAGTAGAACATTAAAGTTTATCAGTAAGAAATAAAAGATAGTGGGCTACTATGACCTTGGAGATAAAAGACTGGAAAAGATTATTCCCCGGAAATGTGTGATATCCAGGATTTCAGTGGAGTTATGCTTATGGGGGAAATGGGTGGTGAGGTGGATAGACTTTTGCAGAAATATAAAGATCCTTTCCATGTGGGGAAATATATCATCTTGGACCATTTACAAGGAGCAGCAGCGATATTTAGGGAGGGCTTATTCCCAGAAAATGTGGTGATATTGTTATTTGACCCTGTTGGAACCAATTAAAAACAGGGCACAACAATGTGAAGTAAAGAACTTCCCATCCCTTACCTGTGTTAAAACCAGTAAAGGTTCAAATTATCACATGAAGTTTTTCTCACGTCACTGTTGTTCATTTGTCTACCCACTTGGTTCAAAGTATTTCAGCTCATGAATGGCCATTCTTAAAATATTTTATATATTCAAATGCCAGAGTTACTAACAAAAGCAGCTAGTATTACAAGGAAGAAGGTTAGGACTTTGCCTGTTCTGGGACTTCATAACCCCAAGGTAAGATTTGAGCATAAGCTGTAGAGGTTCTGTTCATAAACAAATAAAGAATTTTTACTCAGAACATTTGCATGGAAAGTTTATTTAATGTTCCTTTCATTCATAAAACAATGACAGCTGTGAAGAATATGCAAATCTATGAAAGATAAAAGAAACAAATATTGGAGGAACTTCTGACTACTTCTTCTTACCTCCCTCTTGGAAAAGCTTGAAATATATAGTTAAGCTGATACATCTCTGTGTGTTTTGGGACCACACAATTTTCCTGCTAGCATTTACTAGCACATTCTTTTAGCATGACTCACAACCACTGTGTTCTCTCCGACCTCCTTGATGCAGAGCAGTCAACAACACCAGTTAGATATTGCTTTGAAACTGAATTCCTTTATTTGAATTTTGCTTCTATGATGTTTCCTGACATGTTTCCCAGTTATATTACCATTTCTCTTTTCTACCTAGTTGTTGTCTTTACTTAGTCAATCTTGTCTTATTCCTACTGAGTGGTGCCAGCTGCAGCTCCAGTCTTTCTCCAGCAGAGATTACAAACAGATAGCACACTTGTATCCTGCCTGCTCTTGACACATTCAAGAATATGTGTCATACTTATGGGTCAGCCAATCTTGATTTGAAGGAAAGCTCATTGAGAATAAAACAGCTGAAATGAAGTAAAAGAAAGATAATAAAACAAATTAATCTCAAGGTTTTTTTAATAAGCAAAATATAATTATAAAGAAAAATGAATTTCAAAAGAAGAAAAATTGTATAAGTTCGAACAAAAATATACCATTCAGTAATTAATCAAAATTGCTGGTACTATTACAACAGCAAAACATCATTTCCAAAGCTTTTGTTCACTAAGGAAAAGATGTCAAGAATAGAAAAAAAAATTGAATATCCTTCCAAACTTTCCTAAATTTAGAACTCTTAGAGTATACATGTAGTACACCTCGCATATGTGGAAATCATTATGGCTGGAATCCTCAGGAATCTAGAGCTAAAGACCATAGCCTGACTGAGCCCAGATGAAAAACAAACCAACCAACCAACCAAAGAATCACTGGATGCTACAAATGAAAGCCATTGAAACTTTAGTATCTTTAAAACATACATACTATTCAGATCCTGTGCGTTAGCAAAGGAATACATTGCGAAGTTCAGAGTGATCGTATAAAGGTAATATATTGGCTCAGATGTTAACCAGAGCACTGTTTCTGTCCCAGTTCATAAAACCTGCCAGTGCCCTTTGAATAACTTCTCTGTCGTTCAGACGAACATGATGAGACAGAATTTTATTTCTTCAGAGAAACCCTGTGAACTTTCCTCTGGCTAGATGTGGTAGTTCTGGGGTCCTTTAAGGTAGAGAGTAGTCAGAAAAGAAATCTGAAAAGACCAAGACTTTCTTTTTTCCTTTTTCTCAGTAGAGATGATCTCTAAATACTCTTATTACTTGAAAAGCATCATCCTGAGAGCAATCTTCTTCCTGTGACTGATTTTTTGGAGAACAGTTTGAATTACTTGTCATATTTCTTTTTGATTAGTGTAAGGAAACGGATATACCTTTAACTTTTTGGCACTGAGAAGAGAAATGTCAGAACAGCATCAGCTATTAAACCAAAATGACGCTGCCTGCAAATAATTTAGAAATTTTTCTTTATATTCCTGAAGAGATTATGAAATGCTACTTAACTTCTCAAGTTGGCATACTATTGATGTCAAAGTGGAATTTTAATGTCCAGTGATTCCCACTGGGCATTAAAACAATCTTCTACTTCTTCTATCTACAGCAGATTGTGGTGTTTACCTAATGTTAAACCAAGAACAAAAAAGAAAAGGAATTTGGTTCTTGAAAGAAAACCTCACAGTCCTGTAGAAATTACAGTAATTTTGAGAGGAAATCAAGATTGTCTGCAGATGAGGATAGCACTGAAGCTTCAACATGGCCATGCACCAAACCATTAACAGAAGCACAGCTGGTTTTTTTGCTGCCTGAGCCAGACTGAACAGGTTTGGAGAGGACACCGTTTTTCTTTTTCCAAGAAAGATGGAAATGATCCACTTCTCAAAAGTTTAATGTATGATCTATGACAGTGAGATACCTTTCAGGAACTGGCAATGACTGATGGTGGACCAACAACAATCCCTGGCAGTGGGGAAACTACCATGGCCTACTAACTATAAAACCTGCAGAACAGTAGCATAATTAAGCAAAATATTTACAGGTTTTGAATTTTTCTTTATGCCTTGAAAGAACAGAACGACTTACTGTTTTAACCTTAAATTTGAATTGTTTTGCAGAGCTTAGAGAACATGATCTGCAATAGTCATTTTATATTCATTCATCTTAAATATCCGTATCATCAGTTATATTCTCTAGCACACGATGAGGTTTGCCTTTGTGTCTAGAGTATATTTGTAAAAAGTTTTTCTTATTTTGTTTTGTGATCTTGGCTTTCATTTAGCTTGCCAAAAAAAGCCTCTCTTGAAGCAGTCTGCTGTAGGTGAGGTGCTTCTAAAAATGTAAGTAAGAAGTAAAAAAACCTCAATGATATGCAACAAAGGAAGAAGCAAAAATAGCTGAAGTAGTGTAAGTACACTTGGTGAATATATGACATGACTGATTCATTGAGTATTTCAGTGATGGGTTCAGTACAATGGGAACAAAAAATGTAGTACATACTAGTGTAGTTCTCCAAAAGCTTTATTTTGGGGTATGCAGAGATGTGATCTATTTTGTCAATTCAGCTGTCACTGTGATAGTAACATAAAATTAATGCCCCATGTGCCCAGACAGAAATTTATAAAAAGCAGTAACAGCAAAATGACAGGTCTGCTTTTCTTTATTCCTTACTTTGCATCAAGTATATTAAAAATAATTTCTGCTGGCTGTTTAAGTGTCTTCCAGGTAGATATGCATAAAATTGTAGAGACTTTTTTTCTTTTCGCAAGTCTCTAATTTCACTCCTACTGTATTGCTCCCTTCCCTTCCCTTCCCTTCCCTTCCCTTCCCTTCCCTTCCCTTCCCTTCCTTTCCCTTCCCTTCCCTTCCCCTCCCCTCCCATCTCTTCCCGTCCGTTTCCACCCTTCTCCTCCCTTCCCCTTCCCTGTATTTCTCCTTAATTTTTATTATTATGTTACAGTTGTTTTGCAATATTTTTCTACTTAAAAAAAAAAATTATTTTCTTCTTATGTCATCCTATATTCCTACTTCCTCATAACATGTTGGGGTTTACCCAATTACAACATTCTGTTTGTTTCAGTAATTGGATAAAGAAAATTCAAATTAAAATAGAAAAAGAAAAATTTTCACTATTCCACTCCTACCAGCATATCTGGCCATATTGAACCACCTTCAGGTATTAAAAATACCTAATCTCAATACCAGCATAAACAATACCTTAATACACTAATATATTTTGGTAGCTCAGAGCTGTACAGTAATGTAAAAGCTATCTAAATGTAACATCAGATATAGGCAACTTTATTAATAAATAAATCTTATTTTTTCCCAGAGAACTAAAAACTGATTTCTTCAAGTAAATATACCCTCATACATGTTAAATTTATTTTCTAAGTATTCATTTATTTCTCTTCACCCAGAAATTAATCCTGTTTGCCAGCCAAGCTATATGACAACCAATCACAGAAACTTTATATATATCCCAGACATCTATAATTCATGACAATTGAAGCACTAGCACTCAGGAGTACTACTCTCCATTTTAAATAATGGCCAATTTTAGTTGTATAGTATTCTTTTCAGTAACAACATCTAATTAAGGCATTTGTTAAAGTTCCGTAATGGTTAGTTCCTTAAACTAACAGGGAGAGCCTAATGGTGTTCTATTGGAATTTTTCCATTAAATTAACATTATGGACTTTTAATGGATGTCTTAATTAGATGCTGTTATTAACAGGGATGATGCACAAATAAAAATCAGGCCCTATGTGTGTGGAATGCCTCATTAGAATTCTCTGTGGGACTTAGATAAAAATGCCTCAGTCTACCTAACACACATCAGAAAAAATTTCTTTCCTAAGCAAGCACATACAGGCAGTCACACGATAAAACAACATATTCTTTGAGCCTTTTATTTTAAACTGATCTTACAATATTGGTTCAGATTTGGCTTTTGTTTACTTTCGTGCAATCTCATTAAATTTAACAAGGTCATGCCGTAGACGAAAATACTTGCTTTTAGCCATTTGAGATGTGAAGTGTTAAGAAACACAGCAAGATATTTTTGCACAATTCTGCGCTTATCTTTTCTTCCCCTTCCTGAAGGTCCAGCAGGGTGGATAGGGTGGTGATAAATCTAAACCAATGCTGTATTAATATGTTCATTGTGCTTTCCCTCTCTATCTTGATTGCATGAGCTACCTCAGCTGAAAACTCTGACTGTATGCACAGCAAGTAATTAATCATTGAATCATAAAATCATAGAATGATTTGGGTTGGAAAGGACCTTCAAAGATCATCTAGCCCAATCACCCTGACGTAGGCAGGGACATCTTTTCAGTTTAAAACTACTGCCCCTTGACCTGCCACTAGAGGCCTTGGTAAAAAGTCTCTCACCATTTTTCTTATAAACCCCTTTTATATATTGAAAGAACTCCAGATGGGATCTCACTAGAGAGGAGTAGAGGGGGAGAATCACCTCCCTCAATCTGCTGTCCATGCTTCTTTTTATGCAGCCCAGGATATAATTGGCTTTTTGTGCTGCAAGTGCACATTGCCAGCGTGCACATTGCCAACTCATGTCCAGTTTTTCAACCACCAGTATTCCCAAGTCCTTCTCCACAGGCTGCTTTCAATCCATTCATCCCTCAGTCTGCCTTGATACTGGGTATTGCCCTAACCCAGGTGCAGGGCCTTGCATGGTCTTGTTGAACTTTATGAGGTTTGCATGGGTCCACTCCTCAAGCCTGCCAAGGTCCCTCCGGATGGCATCCCTTCCATCTAGTGAATCAACTGCACCACGCAGCTTGGTGTCATCTGCAAACTTGCTGAGGGTGCACTCAATCCCACTTTCTATGTTGTTGATAAGATATTAAATACTGGTCCCAATACAAACACCACTCCTTACTGGTTTCCACTTGGACATTGAGCCATTGACTGTAACTCTTTGGACACAGCCATCCAGCCAATTCCTTATCCATCTAACAGTCCATCCATCAAACCCATATTTCTCCAATTTAGTGGTAAGAATGTTGTGAGGATGGTAGGAAAGGCCTTACAGAAGTCCACGTAGATGACATCGACAGCTTTTCCCTTTTCAACTGACAGAGTCAATAATTAATCTACACTGACAGTGAAACTAGCCCTTCTGAGCAATGTTTGTGTAAAAGACTCATTGGTTCTATCACTCAAACGTTTACAAGGTCAAGTTTTAAGGATATTGGGAAGTTCAGAAATGCTGACAGTGAGGTGCTTGTGATATTTCAGAAGTGTCTGGCTCCTCAGCTCCTACCACGACATAAATTCTGGCACATCTGCAGGAACACAGACCACAAAGCTCAGGGATGTGGGGCAGAGCAATGTCATTTGACAGTGCAGATCTGCAGAGTAGGCTTTCAAGAGAAGATTGAGACAAATCCACACCCCGAGTTGCTGTTTTGCACCTCCTCCTTTGTTTTATCTTACATCTTCTAAACTAAAATGCAAGCCAGCTTCTTTAAACCAAGTGTTTCAGAATTTAGAGTTTATACCAAGTTAAACCAAACCACCAGCTTTCACAAATGTAAATTCTCCCCAGTAGTGTGGTGAGTAAATGATTTTGAAAGAGAAAAGAAAAATAGAAGGGGAGACACTAAACATATCTATAGTATATTTTCATACCACTTTTACTACTACAATAAAAAGATAATTGCAAATAATATTTTTACTATAATGTACATCCTATAACAAAAATACTCCAGGCTCGATTTAGTAAAGTACAGAACAAGCTCATTCTCAGTATTAGACACATGATCAGCCCAAATGAAGTCAGTAGCTTCTCTGGTTCTTTTCAGTGTCCTGATCTGTGCAATGTAAAAACAGTATTGTGGAACACAAGCCCTTGTTTTATTCTCTATTTATTTCTTTCTCCACATTTGCCTATGTTATTATTTCTCAAAGATTTACTTTTTCTAATCCTCTACTAGATTATGTAAAAAGGAGTCTAATAAAAAGACTCACTAGCTGCTTTAAAAAAAAAATTCAGCTTCTATTGTAGTGTATTTTTTGCATTATAGTTCAATTTTAATATAAATAAGAATGAATACAATTAAAATTTGATGTTTCTCATAATAGAAGACTGTGGATTTTTGCTCTTTAAGTTGTTCCTGTTCTTTAAAATTGCTTTTGTTTTCAAGGTCTTCCACTGAGATCAAGATGGGATGTCAGCCAAAAGGAATTTAACTTAGTGTTTTCCATTAGGGAATAGGCTTGAGTTTTGATCTCTTTCATAATCACTTGAATATGTAAACCAATGATTTCCATCTTTAACGGTTTGGCAAGAAAGATTAGGCAGACTCGTTTAAGGACTATTATCCTTTGAAGCATGCACAGTAATTCCAAATCATTAAATTTTCAAGCTGATTACGTTCTTCCAATGTAATATTTTGTTTCTTCTTTTTATAATTAAACATTTTAAACATGATAAAGAATTGTAAAACAATATAAAACTGAAAAAATAAGAAGGTAACCTTTCTGGTTTTGAGGTTTCAACTAAGAATATTTGAGTTTGAGTAGATGCTATGTGGATGGTAGTTGAGGAATGTTAAAATAATATAGCTCATTTTATATTTGTCATATAAAATATTATTACTACCTGCATCATTAATAAATCAACATGCATTATGTGATCATCCTGAGTATTCCTAATATTAACTGTAAAGCAGCTACAGTAAAGAGAAACTGATTACCTTAAAAGTGCAGTTGCAAATGTATGCACATAATCTTTTGCAGGAATTAATTTCAAAAAACCAAAACTTTATGCTCAAAATAGATATTGGACTAGTTCTTGCATTTATTGGATTCAATGGCAAAATTCCTACAAAGCAAAACTGAGCATATCCTGCATAAGTATAGTGCCTAGAACCCTACTCTGCAAATTTGTTTTTTCAAAAATAATTTTGCAAACAAACTAATCCTGAAAATGGTTTTTGTATTAAAATAATGCTTCCTGGTCGTGTTGTTATTGTGGCAGGATTTTGGTAGCAGGGGGGCTGCAGGGCATGGCTTGTGTGAGAAGACACCAGGAGTTGCCCCAATGTCAGACAGAACCAGTTCCAGCCAGCTCCAAGACGGTCCCAACACTGCCCAAAGCTGAGCCCATCAGTGATGCTCGTGGTGCCTCTGTGATAACATATTTAAGAAAGGATAAAAATCACTGCACAGCAGCTGTGAGAGAGGAGTGAGAAAATGTGTGATAAACAACCCTGCAGACGTCAAGGTCAGAGAATGAGAGGGAAGAACTGCTCCAGGTGCCAGAGCAGAGATTCTATGGAGAAGACGATGGTGAAGCAGGTTGTCCCCATGCAGCCCATGGAGGACCATGTTGGAGTAGATATTCACACTGCAGCCCATGGAGGAACCCATGCCAGAGCACGTGAATATGCCTTAAAGGAAGCTGCAGCCCATGGAGAGCCCATGGCAGAGCAGGATCCTGACAGGAGCTGTGAACCGTGGAGGGGAGCCCATGCAGGAACAGGTTTTCTGGTAGGAACTGTGGCCCACAGAGGACCTATGCTGGAGCAGTCTGTTCCTGAAGGACTGTACCCCGTGGAAAGGACCTACACCGGAGCAATTCTTGAAGGATTTTATCCCATCGGAGGGACCCCATACTGGAGCAGTTTGTGAAGGACTGTATCCTGTGAGAGGGACCCCATGCTGGAGCAGGGGAAGAGTGTGAGGTGGAAGGGGCAGCAGAGATGAAGTGTTATGAACTGACCACAACCCTCATTCCTCATTCCCCTGCACCACTCATGGGGGAGGAGATAGAAGAGTCAGGAGTGAATCTGAGCCTGGGAAGAAGGGAGGGGTAGGGGAAAGTTGTTTTTACTTTGTTTTTTATTTCCCACTATCCTACTCTGTTATTAATTAACAATAAATTAAATTAATCTTCCCCAGATCAAGTCTGTTTTGCCCATGGTAGTAATTGGTAAGCAATCTCCCTGTCTTTATCTGGACCCACAGCTTTTTCACCTTATTTTCTCCCCTTGTCTTGCTGATGAGGAGGAGGAGTGAGAGAGCAGCTTGATGGGTACCTGGCAGCCAGCCAAAGTTAACCCCCCACACTGGTTCAAACAAAAAATACTCTTCCCACACCCACCATGAATGACCCTCAAAAGCACTTGCTCCTGTCCCACTGCAATTAAGCACTGTAGTAATCTAGACAATTAAGAGCAATTCTAAGACAAAAAAAAAAAATTGTTTTTACTTACATATATCCACCTAGGATTTTTTAATTTCTCTCCCAGGAGACTATGGGACTCTGCTCAACAAATGTCCACAAACTGCACTGTCGTTATTAATCTCTGAGTTACCAGAGAGCTCTTCCTCTACAACATTTTCCACATGTTGTTGCAGCTACTTGAAGCAAAATTTCAAATCGGGAATGGCCGCCAATAAAATGAATGGGTTTTGCTGTATTTATCAGCCCAGACACCACATGTGTATGTTCTGACTGAAACCTCACCTAGCGAGCTTTAATTCATTGAAAAGGGACTTTATTAGGTTTCATGGTTGTTGCATGGGAATGTATAAATTATCGCATATTTTTTATCTAGACCTGGGTAGAAAACAGAAAGCCCTATAAAATTTACAGAAGATTCAAAAGCCTTTGCATGAACAGATTAGAAGGGTTTTAGAAGCTTTAATAGATTATATCAAAGGATTGTAAATACTCTAGGAGTAACATATTTGCTTCTTGGTTTTAGTTCAGAGACTTGATTTTGTGAATATATCATCTCTAGTAGTTACCTTGCCCCCACGAGCATGACAGGATTTCACATTTTTCTTTTTCTTTTTTTTCTTTTTTTTCCTTTGGAGCTATTCTTTTTAATGGATGATTAAACAGATTTTATCTGATTAAAATATTGTAATTCTGACAGAAAGAGAGGGACTATTCTGTAGCTACTGGCAAGGGAACTGAGCTGCATATGACCAAGTCCCTGCCCTTCCATTTGTCTCACATCTGTTGTGCTGACTACTGGCTACTTTGGAGTAACTTTCTATTATTTGGATTCTACCAAAAATTCTGCTTTGAAAAAACTTTCCTGTCAAAAGTGCTATATTGTGATTATTTAATTGAAAAAATCCCAGCTGACTGTCTTCCAATATGTTTCTGATATGCCTAGCTTTCTGGGGTCCTATGGTAATTATTTTGAAGCAGAAGGGTTTTCATATAAAAACCCATCATATTTTGCTCCGCATACAAAAAAAAAAAAAAAAAAAAGCCTATTAGTTCACTTGTATATGCTTTCAATTCATTAATCATTTTCTATAATACACTGCTACCTGTTGTTCATTTACAAAGACAACTGAGAAAGATGACGAGAATTTTAGACTGAGTAAGATACGGGCAAGCTAGCATCAGTTTAAAACAGAAAATGACCACTTAATCAATATGTATAATATAATAGTTCAGAATAACCTCTCATAATGTACGTGTCATTTATTCCTCAAACAAGGCAAAAAGCTGTGGTTCAGACCACAGCAGATTTTTCCTTTAGGTCTATGTTTAAGGCATTACGTTTCCCATTTCCCACATCTATGCTCATTCAGTCCAATAGTTTCAGCTATTATGCTATGAGTGTTCTAGAAACAGATTTGTATATCAAACAATATAAATTCTAGCAAATATCAATTACCCATTAATCTGGTTAATCTCTGTATATTCACTTCTTGTGCCTCTTTTAATTTATTTACACATTATAAGTAAAACTATGTCTAACAGATAAAAATACATATGACTTAAATCTGCAGGATAATTTTTAACTTTTCTAAAGTTAGGAAAAAGGATAGACATTTCAGCTCACATTTGAAAATGTTTACCTCTCACCTACAGCAAAAGTAAATAATGACTCATGTTTTATCCCAATATGCTGGTATTCCCAAGCCTGTACATTTCCAATTAATGACTACCACATTTCATTTATAGACAGTAATCTAAAAATAAATTTCTTTTTCTGCAAATCAAAATCGCCTTACACCACTTCTTACGTAAGATTATCAAGATGGGTGAACTGCATGGATGGGAGACCAGGATTTTTCAAATCTCAGACTATTTGGTGATTTGATCTAGCGTGAGCTCTCAAAGTTTCATTTCATGTAATTTAAATTCTTATAATTTCAAAGATGATTAAACTAGTAAAACAACAATGCGTTCTTTCAAGATAAGAAAAAGACATTTTTCTTAATTAAGGCTGAAATATTCCTAAAAAAGAGCTGGCACATGTAAGTAAATATGATGCTGCTAAAATAAATATGATACATATGTAATATCTATTGTGTTTTTTTCATTATTATATTGCTTTTCATTTGTCTTCTTTCCATTTTAGAAACAACTTTTGTATTTTCATTTCTGTTATAATTTGAACATTTCCTAGCATCTCTTTTTCTTTGCCTATGGAAGTGAAAGCTTCTATTCCACTCATAGTGGCATGTGGTCAATATGGCATTTGTTATGGACCTAAACTTTCCTGATCTCAGTAGACTTCTGTGTTTAAATTTTTAAATTGCATATTTTCACCTCTAGTTATTGAAGTTGACAATGTGCTGACATAGGAAAATAAAATAATAGATTTGGGGAAGATTTTACAGATTTTTCCACAGTTGAATATCCAGATTTTCTCCCATCTATGTTTAGGTATATGGCTGAAATAGCTGCATGAAGGGGATTATCACTCCATTTTCCCTTGCAGGATACAGGCTACCCGAAATCCTTCTTACTTTGTAGAGGAGTCTAATCCTTTCAAGTAATTTTAGAAAGGAGCTATGGTAATTGCCCTGTTAATTTATACACATCAATTACATGTCTAAAGTTAAAGGAGGTAGATGCAAGCTCACATTCACTCCATCGTATCTCACTGTGGACAGGTAAGTACTTGCAACATTTCTTAGATAAAATTTTGGGGAACATTTGCCTTAACAGGTAATCAACTTGATTCTTAACTATATTTTCCCATTATGCAAATTATTCCTCATGTTGATATAAGGATATCAGACATTTTCCTCAATGGGTTTATATTTTCCATTCTTACATTGTCCAAGAGAAGTAATAGAACACTTAATATATGAGGTGTAGGGACTCTGTGTTGGCTGGCCTTCACATTATTAATTTTATTCATCATATTATAATCCTTATACAATGCTTGTTAAAGAACCATGAGACCCTGGATTATTTTCTTAATGATATATTATACTGTACAGTTCTTTCTTACCACCCACCGAAATTGATCCACCTGTAAATCAGAACATACAGAAAATGTACAGTAGCACTTTTCAAGTTTAACAAAGTATAATGTATGCTGCCAAACAGAACTCTAATAGGGAATGAAAGATAATATTCATATTCTTACATAGAAATGAATTCTAGTAGAAGCAATTAACCCAAAAAATTCAGATGTGTTTTCCACATCCTTCCAAAATGTAAATATAACATCCTTCAGAAACTCTTTGAAAGATATCAGTGCTGAAATACAACAGCTGACTCAAAAGTATGAGGTGTAAATCTAATGTTATAGGAGGATGTCCAGAACAAAGTACTCTGGGCCTGAGTTGGACAGAACTTTCTGATGCTAATCTACGTAACATTTCTGAGGGTAACAAATGTTGACCACATTCCCCAAACAAGAGAATTTACACCAATTTCTGAAATTTTTCACAGGAAAAGAAGGAACAGTAGAAATTGTACATAAACATTGATTTAGTCTCACAAAAGTTCTTTGAAGTTGAGTACATTAAGAAAGTCAGTAATGAAGAAGTAAGGCAGAAGAGGAGGAGAAAGAATATCTAAGAATATCTAAGAGAAGTAGGAACAATCAAATTCATTTATAAAGCAACATTCAAGCTATCCAACTAGCAATGTGCATATTTTCCTTTTTCCTCTAAACTTTGCTTGAAACCTCTTCATTTAATTTGAATTCATGTACAGTACAAAAATTCTAGATATCAGTGCTGCTCCAAATCTATTTTGCTGCTTAGATGTGAGGCAATATTTCATTCAGACTTGGACTAGCTATACAGTTTTTTATGTAAAGTTTTCTCTATTTAATTTAACATAGTGATTTCAAGTATAAAAGCAAAACTTAGATTCATCTGCACTTTCAATTAATTTCTCAGATCCTTGACACATGTAAATTGAAAGATGTCTCATGGTTGATGAATAGCAGAAAAACAAAAGTGAATGTATACAAGCAAAGGTCTGAAATGGTAGATAATCTATTGAAATAAATTTATGATTTCTATGGAACACAATGTTTGTCAGGAATTAATTTCAAGTAATTGGTTCCACATAGGCCTGTAAAACTGATGTCTACTTCCCTGCTGACATCGCAATCTTTTTTTTATTCTTTTTCCTGAGATTGGGAACTTCATTACATTGCCATAGTAGCAAGCTCTCTGTATGATTCTCTTAAGGCGTGGTACCCCTTTAGTCCCTTTATAAATCAGTGTAGTACATCATGCAGTACTTATCAACCACTAACCACCAGAGCCATTATCAGAGATTTGCACAGCAACGAGATGCTCATCTTTTTCGCACAAGTTTCAGAGCAACCAGAATAGTCAGAAGGGAAGGAACTTTGCTCAGTGCAGAGGCCAGTTCTGGGACAGAGGGTAATGTGCAAAAGCAGAAAGTTATCACCTCCTGATCCCTACTTTGTCAGTCAAACTTGTATAATGATTAAGTGTAAACCATACTTCTTTCCTCAAAGGTTTAGATAGCCCATTTATTCACTTTGCATCCAGCTGTTCTCAGTTTCTCCAGTGCTAATTTTTTTTTAACCCAATAGAGAGGAGAACGCAAGTAATAAAATTGAAAACTAAAGGCTTGTAGAATTGGGATTCTCATCTCAAGGTAAGCTACAGTTAGGTTTTTTTTTCAACAAGAGACATGATACATAACCTACTTACTCAATGAAACTAACAAGTTCTTTTAACAACATTTTAATTCCATTTCTTATCAAATAAATACTGTGCTTAATCTACATTTTGACTCCTTTATTTATGTTTCCTGTTGCCTAAAGACTGATTTCTTGAGTTTTGTTTTTAAATTTATCATTATAATGAATATAAGATCTTTATCACTATAAAGAATATAAGATATATAGCAATAGGTATCACATTTCAGAATCAGGAAACAATCAATTAATGTTTTTGAAAAGATGAC
Organism: Calonectris borealis; assembly: GCF_964195595.1. Taxonomy (NCBI): domain Eukaryota; kingdom Metazoa; phylum Chordata; class Aves; order Procellariiformes; family Procellariidae; genus Calonectris; species Calonectris borealis. The sequence continues at coordinate 25,961,074 of NC_134352.1, read as the reverse complement.
AGAAAACCCTACAAAATCAGAATAATTACGTGACAATGTGTCTATTTTTTCTAAAAACACTTCTGCTTTTACTGGAGGAAAATACGACAACGCATTGTAAAACTGTTAGAAATTTTCTAAACTGTGAATCTTTTTTTAAGTATTAAAGTACTAAGTATTAGTAAGCAGGTGGTGAAAGTCTAACCTACTTTTATACATTTCTCATGTATGTTTTATCCTATACCTAAGCTTCTTTAAGTTGATTTGCAGATAAGGAAATTTTGCCTTTTTTCATTCACTAGCATTGAAAGTGCAATTCAGCTGCTCAAAAGACTGAAAAATGTCTAATTTCTGATGGCACAGAACCTACATATAGAATAGAGTTTCAAAGTTCTCCAAAAGATTGGGCAAAATTACAGGAAAAAGAAGTTTATACAGAGCTTTCCATCTTCTTCCCTATCCCCTTCCAGTGCTACAGCTGTGGAGATACCTGGTTAATCAGACCAAAATAGTGTTTTGTTACTTTGACTTTTTATGCAGGATTTATTCTCCTTGCTGCCAAAGACCCCATGCTCTCTAGTAATTATAAAAGCTACTTTGACACAACTGAGAATCATTATTCTAAATTTAGTGTATTTTATATTTTTCTCACTATGGAGCTGGGCCCTGAAAAATTTTTTTTAAAAAAATTATTTACTCCATTTACTGCCATCTCTCTACAATAAACTTGTAGGGGAAAAAAAAAAAAAAAAAAAAAAAAACAACAGAGAATGAATGAAAAACTTATTTAACTTATTAATGTCTGATGCATTATATCTTTTTAAGTGAGTTCTGTGGGCAGAGATGCTTGACATACCTACTTTATGCATGCCATATCAGCATTTACTATCTCAGCAGAACTGAGATTGAAAGCTCTTTATAAATTGCTTTCTTCTTATCAAGATCTGTCCCCTAGATTTAGATCCTGGATTGAGGGCCCTATAAATAAGATCGTCCCTTATTGTGAGTCTGTCATTTCCATGGGGAAAGCATATTAACATATAAATATAGTATCTAAATATAGTAGAAATTCATGTGAATTTCTGAACATTTTTTTACTTTTGTGTTTCCTTCAAATAAGTGAACATCACAACCTTTCTCTTTTTTTCCCTTTAAAAAGCCTGTAAGACAGGCAAAAGTGTCTAAACCCAAGAATGCTTTTCAAAGCTTTAACATCCACACTGCAGAAATATATATATGATTATTCAGGAATCTATCATCTTCAGTAGTGCAGAAGTAAAAAGTATAATCAACAGCCAGATGACTTTTCCATGAACGTATATTCTGATTTTGATGAAAACTTTGCTGAAGGAATTTCTAGACACAGAAGACAGTGAGGTTCTGGACTAGGCAGATAGTAAAACTATTTGCTGTGAGAGTGAGGGAATATTCAAGTACCCGAGCTGGTGAAGGGCCTTGAAACTTGTTCTTTCAAATCACAGTAGGAATTAAAAAAATTTGGATATTCTCTAGGACTTCTTATGTCTTTCTATCTCCACTAGAATTAAAACCAATTTGAAACCTCTCTGGTACTGTTGTCTTGGATTGGCTGCTCTGTCTTTTATACTCATAGGTGCTTCACTGTCCACGTTTAATCATTTTTCCTCCGTGACTCACAAGCCTGCCTGTTGGGTCTTATATGTGTATCTAATGGTCTTTCTTTTGGAAAACTTCTTTCCCCCATATTTCCCCAGAGGATTTAATTGCATGAGCATTCCTTCCTTACCTGGAACCCATAAAATACTACAGCAACTTTTGCTGGTCAATGAGTGCTTTTCTTGGGCTAATTTTTTCCATAACTGATTTATTTCATCTAACTTTGTGTAACTTAACTCAAAACATCCCAATATACGCATGTAAACAACATGTAAACTGAAGGAGGGTACATTTAGATATTAGGAAGAAATTCTTCACTATGAGGGTGGTGAGGCACTGGAACAGGTTGCCCAGAGAAGTTGTGGATGCCCAATCCTTGGGAGTGTTCAAGGCCAGGTTGTATGGGGCTTTGAGCACTGGTCTAGTGGAAGCTGCCCCTGACCATGGCAAGGAGGTTGGAACCAGATGGTCCCTTCCAACACAAATCATTCTATGATTCTATGTAAATATGCATATAACTCATAGTTCCTTTTTTTCATAACCCAGCAGTATACTTCTTAAGTGATGCATACATTCTTTATAGCCTTTCTGTTTGTTTTTGTTTAAAATACTTGTTCATCTCCTTCCATTAATTATTTTTTTTAAATCTTTCACTGAGTAACTGAAGTGACCACTATTGTCAACTTGTTTTACAGTAGTTTTAATGATCCTAAAATTACAGGCAAGTGAAGAAATTACTATACACTTATGGTAGATATAAGGGTATATTGGGGGTACAGCAGGCAAACTGGAGGCATGCAAGTGAGCTGCTTGGCAGAAAGGCCTGTTATAGTCTGAATAGATAATTCCTATGGTTAAGGCTAAAATGTGTTTCATAACTATTTAATAATGCTGCATTATGGACTGTGGTTATCTTCCCTTGAAAACAAATAGCTTTTCAATCACTTTGTGCACTGCAAGCATTCCAGCCCTGAACCCTTAACAATTACAAAGAAAGCAGAATAACCTCCTCTTTCTCATATGTGCTGCTTTTATTTAAAGAGTCATTCCAAGTGGACTAATGCCAGCATTTCTACCCTGAGGATTTCTTCAGTACATTCACAGATAACTGGCAGAGACTACAAATTTATGCAGTGGCCCACTCACGAGTTTGAGGCCATATTCACTACAACGTCCAGCCACTTAGTGGCCAACATCATCACCAGGGCCCTTATTAACGTTAGATGTAAATGAGTCCCTCTAAATGCTGGAGATACCAGCATCATATGCAAGACTTGTGTTAAACTGTAAGGAAAAAAACAGCGAAAAATGCACACCCACTAATCCTTTGGTGGGAACTCTTACATGCACCTTCACTATATAGGATAAGATTTACACATCTTGTCAGTAGCCACCCCAAGCTGAAATGTCCTTATCAGCTAGTAACAGGTGTGCCTCCAGCAAGCTCTCAACTGCACAGGAAGAATGTGAGAGAAAAATTAGAGTAGCCCCTGAGCCAGGGCTCTACTCCTCCACAGAAAAGGAGAAAATGCCCAATGCTTCTATGAATCAATGGGCACCTTCTCTCCTGACATTAATGGGAGTGTAGCCTAGAGGCTTGCCCCAGTCATAAATCTTTTAGTTGTCTCATCTTGTACGTAAGTCCTCACATTGGAACTATCTTCTGCAAGACATGTATTAACTCCTGTTAGTTACCAGAAGCCAAATCCCTCTTTTCCCAGAACCCAGAAGCTACTTTCCTGACCTGCTTCCTTTCTGCTTATCCTTGCCAGCAGAGAAGACTGCATTGGGAGGATAGCTGGACACGAACAGATGGTCACAAATGGTGTCTCTCCAGTGAAAAATTTCTGTCTGGAGATGGCCACCTGGTCAGTAATTAGAAGGGCTTCCCTCTGAGTTCTGCTGCTCCAGTTTTTTTTTCTCTAAATCCAGCTTACTGTTTCTCTTAGCACTCCTGCCTGAGGTCAAGAACTACATCAGTCTGCAAGAGTTAATGTCTCCTTTTCAGTGAACAATCTGAACAGTTGCTAAAAACTTTACTCTTGAATTAGAAGAACTGCTCCTGAATTAGAAGAAGGTGACATAATGCTTCTAAGTGCACTAAAACACACCCCAGGGAGTGGGGTGGGGGGTTACATGAGCTAAAACTTAACATTCTTGAGATAATTAAAGCCCACATTCTGCTGTCAGAAATTTGCATTATGCTCCCATTTGACTTTAACCAGATCCCACTGGTTAAATGAGAATTTCACCATTAGCTTAGGATCAGGTCCATTGACTTCAGAGAATGTAACTCCCTGACATATGACAGCAGGAAGAAGATAAACTTACAGAACACCAAAAAAAAGCAAACTAATACAAATTAATATCTCCATAATCTTTCAAATATGTAAATTTCAATTGCACAAATATTTAAACTATGCTTATTCTGTATATTAAATGGTCCTGGCAGTATAGAAATTATTTGCATTTGAGCCTTTAAGAGGGGAGAGTGCTGATTTGTAATAAAGGAACATATGTTCTGAAATAACTATGTGAGTCATATGATACCAAATACATAAATTGTAATGCATAAAACCAGTTTTAAATATCCCCAATTTAGTGTCTGACATTTTATATATGATAATGGAATTGATGTGCATTCTAAAATTACACACTCATGCATTTTCTTTTATAACTTACACTGAGCAAAATGTATTTAAACTCATCAACCAGCCCAGTAAAACCCACATCAGTTCCTTTTTTTTTTAATGACACACCTATTTAACTAACAGTTGTCAAGATCATGTACCTTGACGATTCCACTGACTGGATTGGATAATTTCTTTGGTTTCCTCCACCATTTTGTTAAATGCAGCAAATTAAAACTTCACGCTTTTGTACTTCAGTTTTTTCACATTGTTATTATGCTCTCTTGCACTTAGAAATCATCCTTGTCATCTCTACTCTTCCGTTAACACTAACCTTTAACCCAGTTTGCCAGTTGGTACCACAAATGTTTCTGTTTTTCTCTGTGTGACTTACCCACGGAATTCCTTCTACTAGCTGATCTGCAAAGCTACTATTAATTGTTCCTTGAAATCATTGCTCCAGAAAGCCCAAAGGAAATTGTCCTGGTGACAATAACTAGGCTGAATAAGAACTATAGTTCAAGAATTAACCACATTCAGACCATCAATCTGTGCACACTATTGCTTTATGCACTTATTTTATCGTTACACTGCCCCCTCCATTTTTCCCCATTGCCATGCAGTGCCTCAAATTATTTTGAAAGAAAGAGTTTTTATGAGGGAAACATAAAGGAAAGGAAGAGCAAAGAGTTGAATCTACTTTATCAGCTGCAATGAAGTAAAGGAAAAATCTGGAAAGACTTATAATTTTCTGTAAATTTCCTGTCCTTGTGAGTGATTAAAACATTTATTTACATCAACAGAGCCAGACACTGTACATTTTAATCAAGTGTTAATGGGAGCCAATGTCTGACATACATGCAATCCTTTGAGTACTGGTACACAAGTTAGACTTCAGTAAAAACAGAAGTAATTTGTATTCCCACATTTCTGGTATTTCTTTTCCCAGTTTCTTTACCTTCTTGGGTTAATTTATCCATGCAACCAAAATAGGATGGTGAATTGTTTTTGTCTTTTGTTTTTAATCAGACAGATAATGTAGAAATTAGTCAATGCTGTATTTGCATAACTAGTTTCTGACTCATTTATTTGGTGCCAATAATTTTCTGTTACAAAAAAAAAAAAAAAAGAACACTTACTGTAATTTTGTCTTATAAAAACTGTTGCGCATTTTCTATGTTTATAATTACATCTCTGATTGGCTACACATACACAATCAGAGCAGCTGTGATTGGCTGCACATTCACTTCTGTTTTGTTATCTTTTAATTCACATAATCATGCAATTATCCTAACAAGCCAATGTTTTCAATGAAAGTGGAATGGGCGGGCAACTATCCACAAGAGATGGATTTGTAACATAATGCAATCTAAAATTATATATATATATATATATATATATATATATATATATTTAAATTCCATAGGAAAGATATTACAATCTGCTAGATACATCTGAAGAATTTTATTCTTCATGTTAAGTGTGTTTGGGATTTGCATAAAGGAACACAGGCACCTGGCTTCAGAATTCACTTTGAATATTACCTCAATTCCACACTTGTTAGAGAAAATATTGTGAAAAATAACTTAATAAGAGGTGAGTTCTTCAGTTTTCTGAGAATATTTCTTGCAATGAATATTCCCTTGGGATCTTCTGTACTGACAAAAACACTCACCCAATATATTGGAAGGATGGTAGGCTTTTATATTGACTGTTTCGTGATTTCTACAAATAGATAAGTTATTGTTAAATGTATAAATTAAATTATGTGAATTATTTCCTTTAAATGAAATGTAATCAATTTTAAGAGGTTTCAAAGTATACATTGCAGAAGTATACAATTCAGAATTATATCTAGAACGAATGATAACATGTATCTACTTTCTGGTCTAACTGTGAAACTAACAAGATGAATTTAATGTGTATCAGATAATAGTAATGAGATCAATATAAAAATAGTGGAACTGGCTAGTGCTTTTATTATTTGGTACAGTTTTCTATTTTGAGTGCTCATACATCATCTCAAAGACCACTGTTTGCTTGTGCTAGTTATCATACCAGCACATACAGGTGCCTTGTTCAAGATGCGGAATAGTAGAGCCTTCTGTGTGCTCTAGAGAGTTTTTGCATCTTTCACACTGTACTTTCTTATCTGAGATAATTTTCTGGGTATACATCGTTACTAAAGCCTGTTGCAATAAAACAGGTATAGCTTGTTGGAACTGCTGATAGAGTCATTCAAACTATTTCTAAGCCAAATGATTTGTAAGTGAACACCTTAAATACCTCAAAATCTGCACTCCTCCTCCTTCATATGTTTGATTTATTATTTACATATGTAAATTCTGTACTCTTCGATTAGTTCTTGAAAGGTGAAAACTCTTTTAACCTAAGCCACATTAAAGAAAGGTGAAGAGCAGAGGTAACACGAAGATTTTCAGCTTCACAGTGGTCATACACCAGTTTAACAGACCTTTAATTTGTAGGTAAATCAAGGTAATTGTCAGAAATAGCCACCATTTTGTGGCTCTTTCAATAGACAGTACTCCAAGGTTCTCAGCAATTAATCTCTCCTGCAGTGTGATTCTCTCAGAGAAAGGAGTAAGTTGTTTGAAGAACATTAACTATTTCAGCCTGGTTGCAGTTCATTCTAGCTATCTTGTGATCTGCAACAGGGTTTTAAAGGAGAATCTCCTATATCAGTCATCTCTTTCCCTTGTTTGGTTTGTGTAAGCAATCAGGCAAGAAAACACAATCGGATTTCTTAGGAAAATGTAAATTACTCAAATAATTGTGGAGGGTTTTTTTCTATTGCTTCATCAAAGTAGCACTGTTGATGTTAGTAGGTAGGTATATTTCAGAAAGCTTTGTTTTAGTGTATGTCCTTGTTCTGGTTTTGGCTGTGATAGGGTTAAATTTCTTCCTAGTGCTGTGTTTTGGATTTAGTATGAGAAGAATGTTGATAACACACTGATGTTTTCAGTTTGCTAAGTAGTATACTAGTCAAGGGCCTTTCAGCTTCCCATGCTCTGCCAGGTGTACGAGAAACTGGCAGGGATCCTAACCAGGACAGCTAGCCCAACTGGCCAACGGGGTATTCCATACCATAAGACTTCGTGCTCAGTATATAAATAAGAGGCATGGTCCAGAAAGTAGCGATCGCTGCTTGGGTCAGCGGCTGGGTGGTAAGCAATTGCATTGCGCATCACTCATTTTGTATATTCTATCATTATTATTATTATTGTTATTATTGTTATTATTATTATTATTATTATTATTTTCCCTTCCTTTTCTCTTCTATTAAACTGTTTTTATCTCAGTTAATGAATTTTTTTTTTTTTTCCCAATTCTCCCCCCCATGCCACCAGGGGGGAGTGAACAAGTGGCTGTGTGGTGTTTAGCTGCCTGCCAGGTTAAATCACTACAGTCCTTTTTGGCGCCCAACGTGAGTCACGAAGGGTTGAGATAACGACACATCTGACTCGAGCAGGTTAAAACAAATTTGTTATAAGCATTGATTAGATCAGTTTAGTAGTCACTGGTCACGATGGTTTATTTGCTCTCAGAATTATCGGATCTGTTCTTGGAATTTTGTTATGTAGCACCTTATTGGCTGTATATACGGCTATTTGTCAGTATTTATGTGAGGTTTATCACTTCTGGGAGATGAATTAAGATTATTGCTTTGCTACACTGTGTAACACTCACTTATGGTGTGGTAAAATTATTGGTCATGAGATTGTGGCCAGCAGGAGTAGGGAGGTGATCATGCCTCTGTACTCGGCACTGGTGAGGCCGCCTCTCGAATACTGTGTTCACTTTTGGGCCCCTCACTACAAGAAGGACATGGAGGTGCTGGAGCGTGTCCAGAGGAGGGCAACGAAGCTGGTGAAGGGCCTGGAGCACAAGCCTTATGAGGAGCGGCTGAGGGAACTGGGGTTGTTTAGCCTGGAGAAGAGGAGGCTGAGGGGAGACCTCATCGCGCTCTACAACTACCTGAAAGGAGGTTGTAGCGAGGTGGGTGTTGGTCCCTTCTGCCAAGTAACTAGCGATAGGACAAGAGGAAATGGCCTCAAGTTGCACCAAGGGAGGTTTAGATTGAACATTAGGAGAAATTTCTTTACTGAAAGAGTGGTCAGGCCTTGGAACAGGCTGCCCAGGGAAGTGGTGGAGTCACCATGCCTGGAGGTATTTAAAAGACGTGTAGATGAGGCCCTTAGGGACATGGTGTAGAGGGCATGGTGGTGTTGGGTTGACGGTTGGACACGATGATCTTAGAGGTCTTTTCCAACCTGTATGATTCTATGATTCTATGATTCTATGATTGTACTCAGCACTGCCATCATCCCCATACTTCCGGAGCTGTCTCTCGGAAATTATAATGAATTACACTTTTTACCTCTTCTTGGAGAGCCAGTTTACAGGGACACAGCCTCCTTCACCTTCCCCTTCTCCTCCAGGCTGATTACAATAGCTTTTGAGGATTTTGAATATCCTTGGGATGTTCAAACCAGCATGTTCCTATTGTTATGTCTCCTGAATATGTTACAAGCCTTGTTTAAGGTTACACAACTATTTAAGAATACCACCCAGAGATCTGCCCCAAGGCTGGACAGTTATGAGTGGCAGGGTGTGTGGAATAGGGTGGGCAAGTGCCTAGGACAGTGGGCACCTCCAGTGTTTTGAAACCTCACCCCTGAACAAGTGTAGAATCCTGAAAAACTAGTAAAATATTTGGAGAAAACGTGCTGTCACCATGGCAATCCCAGAGAGACACAAATCACTGCAATGTGCTGGGGCCTGGCCCATGCCTACCAAGCCCTGTTCAACACTATTCAGAACCCTCAAGGGGAAGAGAAGCTCTCCGGATCCGATGACAAAACCACAGGCACTGCAGCTACTCCAACCCCCACGACAGCCACTGCGGCTACTCCAACCCCTGCAACAGGTACTACAGCTGAACCAGAGGACCAACTCTTGCTGGTATCAGTCGCCCATATACACAGGAAGAAATCTTGGAAGCAAAAGTCAGGTCGTTTAGAAAGGGATGATGGAATAGCAAGGCCATCACAAGGAGAGGAGGAGGAAGAGGAAGAACTCATAAACGAGACGGAAACCAGCTGATTGCTATCCCTGAGTGAGTTGTGAGATACGCAGAAAATTTCAGCCGTCGTCCAGGAGAGCATATTGTTACCTTGCTGCTCCAATGCTGGGATAATGGGGCCAGTAGCCTGAAATTAGAGGGGAAGGAAGCCAAACAGCTGGGATCCCTTGCTAGGGAAGGGGGCATTGACAAAGCAATTGGAAAAGGAGCACAGGCCCTCAGCCTCTGGAGGCGACAGCTGTCAGGCGTGAAGGAAAGGTATCCCTTCAAGGAAGATGTTATATATCGCCCAGGCAAGTGGACCACTATGGAGAGAGGTATCCAGTACCTGAGAGAATTAGCGGTGCTGGAGGTGGTTTATAGTGACCTGGACAATGAGCAAGTACCCAAAGACGCAGATGAAGTCCAGTGCACGCGACCCATGTGGCGGAAGTTGGACGGAGAGCACCAGCATTGCCAATTCATTGGCAATACTCTCCTGGAAAGAAGAAGAAGTACCAACGGTGGATGACGCGGTTGGCAAACTCCGGAAATACGAAGAAACTGTCTCCTCCTCCCTTGTCTCGGCTCTGGAGAAACTGTCCTGGAAGGTCCAGTAACTCAAAGAGGATATGTCCTACTTTCTACCTGTACAGACCAGTATCTCAGCCATTAGGAGTCAGCGTTCTTCTGCTCAAGAGAGACGATATAGAAGGTACACACCACAGGGCACCCTGTGGTTTTACCTGCTTGGCCACGGAGAGAACATGAGACAGTGGGATGGAAAACCTACCTTGACCCTAGAGGCACAGGTACGTGAGTTGCAAGGAGGAACAATCACACAAGGGGGTTCTCCCAGGAAAATTGTTTCTCCAGTTTCCAGAAAAAACCTGTCTCACGACGGTCCAGTTTCCAGTGAACAGTTCCCCAGACAGAGTAGAAGGGCTGATCTATTTTGGGTGAAAATAGCCAATGAACTGAATTGTATGATGTTAATTGCTGTATGATATTGTATATCATCACTTCTATGGTTGCTATCAAAGGCATTGCAGTAAAAATCAGCCAGATTAATGAAGAATGAACTCTGATGAAACCCAGCAAAGTGCAATGATGACAGAACCGGACGAGCGCAGCAATAATGGAATCAGAACTGGCTTCGGGATGCAAAATCCAACACCACGCACCACCTCTCCTGCCGTTAAAGACTGTTATGACAGATGGAGCCCAAAGTCATGGACTAAATGAACTCAGTGGACATTTTAGAGGGATAGCCCATAGACTAAGGCAATGATACCTGTGTGTATATATATATATCAAAAAACAAGAAAGGTGGTGGCAATTAATTGGAATGTATTGGAAAATGTGAGAGCTAGGCATGACGTAGATGGTATAGAATAAGGAGTGGATACTGTATTGGTTTCAGCTGGGATAGAGTTAAATTTCTTCCTGTGTGCTGTGTTTTGGATTTAGTATGAGAAGGATGTTGATAACACACTGATGTTTTTAGTTGTTGCTAAGTAGTCTATTCGTCAAGGGCTTTTCAGCTTCCCATGCTCTGCCAGGTGTATGAGAAGCTGGCAGGGAGCATAGCCGGGACAGCTAGCCCAACTGGCCAATGGCGTATTCCATACCATAAGACATCATGCTCAGTACATAAATAAGACGCGTGGTCCAGAAAGTAGCAATCGCTGCTTGTGTTGGCAGGTTGTGAGCAATTGCATTGCGCATCACTCATTTTGTATATTCTATCATTATTATTATTACTGTTATTGTTATTATTATTTTTTTCCCTTCCTTTTCTGTTCTATTAGACTGTCTTCATCTCAATCCACGAATTTTGCTTTTTTTTTTCTGATTCTCTTCCTTGTCCCACTGCGGCAGGGTGGGGGAAATGAGCCTGCCTGCTGGGTTAAACCACTACAGTCCTTTAAAAATAACAGAAGATGGAACCTGATTTACATTATTTTGTTAACTATTTCTTGAATTCCAGTGTGGTGTATTATTTCAATTACAATTTTGACAATCGCCAGTCAGCAAATACAAGCATATATGTACATTATTTTCTCAACAGATAATGAGACAAATAAGAAAAAATGCATATGTCCTGAGGCTGTCCTTTGGTCTTCAGGTATATCACTCAAAATATAGGGCATATCTTTTCAGAAGATTAACAAAATATAGTTTGAATGCTTAATCAAGCGTTAGTTAAGACAATCCTTTTTAAATTGATAAAGACCTCTAAGGTATATTTTATTTAAGCTCCATGTGAATTTTGGGGGAATTTACTGACATGAAGATATGGTCATAATGACCATAATCTGATATGTATATGAACCACCAACTTCCAGTAGAGACAGTGAATTCAAAGTCTTTCAGTGAAAATGAATTTTTTTCACTTTTTGTTAAAGTTGCTCAGATACCTCCTAAGCTGTTCTAGTATGAGGCTGGTCATCTCACTGTGCTGCAGTAATATCATCTCATGTGAGCAAAGCAAAATACCTCATGCTATGATCAGACTGAATTAGCAGTATTTGGCATTTTGGAGGTTCTCATACACATCATAGCAAATCAAACAATGAACGATTAGCAAGAGTTCTGTAAATCTGTTGAGTTTTAACAGCTTTTGTTCCTATGTATGTGGGTGTACACACATCACCATTTCACATCAAACTTCATTAAAGTAGGTATTACTCACAGATAGGCCCATTTCTTTTATTTCTGAATCAAGATTGGGAAACATATTGCTTACCGTAAGTGTGGAGCCTAGGAGCTTGTCCAACTAAACAGCTTAAGCAAAAGATTTTTAATATTAATTAAAAATATTATTAACAGACATTTTAAACATCAGGAATAGAGCTTTAAATAGGTATTTTGAAAATATTATGTCTGTAGACTGGCTATCTAAATCTCTTCAGTAAAAGGATCAAAAATCCTTGTTCCACAAAAGTTTCTTTTACAGTGCAGGATCTGGATCTAAATAGTGCCACATAGAGAGAATTCGTATCTCTCAATGCATATATTTTAAAGTAGGTACTAAAATAAATAATGTTTCATATCCCCAAATAATACATTGACCTTAAGGTGTTTTTTTTTAATAGCTCAAGGTTAAGTAAATAGAATAGGACTGAAAATATTTAATCTGGAGAAGAATAAGAAAAATAAATACTATTAGAAAAAATAATGCATTTATTCTTTAAACAAACCTAAAAATGTGTTGCTTAAAATTAAAGCTGTTGAGAGGAGAGGAGAGGAGAAGAGAGGAGAGGAGAGGAGAAGAGAGGAGAGGAGAGGAGAAGAGAGGAGAGGACAGGAGAGGAGAGGAGAGGAGAGGAGAGGAGAGGAGAGGAGAGGAGAGGAGAGGAGAGGAGAGAAGAGATTAAGTTCCACCTGGAAGGAACTTAAAACGATCATCTAGTGACCACTTCAGAGCTGACCAAAAGTGAAAGCATGTTACTAAGGGCATTGTCTAAATGCCTCTTAAACACTGACAGGCTTGGGGTATCGACCACCTCTCTAGGAAGCCTGTTCCAGTGTTTGACCACCATCTTGGTAAGGAAACGTTTCCTAATGTCAAGTCTGACAATGATCTGAATGATCCTTTGCCTCTGCTGTGCTGGCATCAGAAAGGAAAGAATTTCAAAGCCACAGCGGGCAGCAGCTGGACTTCACCGGCTTCTCCAAAAGGGCAGCTTCCAAACCATGTAGCAGGAGAGAAGCTTTAGCCCTGCATCTAGGAAAGCTACAGTAAATATGAAAATATTTTTACCATTTTCAGTTGGCTGACCAAGGCCCTTGGCTCTTGGCATACTGCTCTTGGCATACTGTTAAAGAGGCCAGAATAAATCCACTCAAATCAGAGCAGCTGAAGGTGCCTTCTAAGTTTCCTTCAACTTAATTGTACCCTAGGGGCATCAAACATATTTTGTGGAAAGGGCTGAATCCTACCTTGAGTTACAGACAATTAGCTTGTATATATGTTCAGGATTGCATAGCTTTCTCCTGAGCAGAGTTCACACTGACCTCTCAGTACCAACCTATACTGGAAAGAAAATAAATACCTTATATAATAAATAACCTTAATATTCTCTTAATTTTAATAATCTATAGTCATTACATGCAGCATGGGAAAGTCTCTGCCTTAGGCCCAGTGTCCTGGTTTCGGCTGGGATAGGGTTAAATTTCTTCCTAGTGCTGTGTTTTGGATTTAGTATGAGGAGAATGTTGATAACACACTGATGTTTTCAGTTGTTGCTAAGTGCCCTCCTAGTCCAAGGACAGCTCCCATGCCTACTGACTGAGCTAGGTACACAAGATGGGAGGGAACATAATCAGGACAGCCAGCCCAGCTGGCTAATGGGGTATTCCATACCATGTGACGTCATGCTCAGTATATGAAGGGTAGGCGTGATCCAGGAAGTACCGATCGCTACTTGGTTATCGGTCAGCGCGGGTGGTGAGCAATTGCGTTGTGCATCACTCATTTTGTATGTTTTATCATTATCATTATTATTTTCCCTTTTTTTCCCTGTTCTATTAAACTGTCTTTATCTCAACCCACGAGTTTTTCCTCACTCTTACCCTTCTGATTCTCTCCCCGTCCCGCTGGGGGTGGGGGGAGTGAGTGAGCGGCTGCGTGGTATCTGGCTGCCTGCCAGGTTAAACCACGACAGCCAGGTACAATTCGGTTTCTGTTTCTTTCTCCTTCTTCTATTGTTTTTTCTGACTTCTGTTGTTTTTCTGTGTGCTGTTCTATTCTTTCCTCTATATTTTTATGCCTTCAGTGTCTCCAGGGAGTGGAATGGGACATTCAAAAAATCAACATCCATCTTCATAACTGAGACTCAAAGAACAGTGAGGCAGTTCACACCTTAGTGAATAAATCCGTCTGCAAATTTCTGCCTGAGTTTACATTCAGTTCATATTCATTTCATTTCAAGACCTTTCATTTCACAATGATGAGCGTTTGGCATATACCTGTTTTCCAAAAAAAAAAGAAAGATTAAATCCTGAGTAATCTGAATATATAGTGAAGAGCAAAAAAATGTACCCAGGCCCAACCTGTGCACCTGGATCCATCAACAGCAAACCTTGTTAAACTTCAACTTAATAACTTGACAGAGTCTCTGTATGTGACTTCTTTAAGTATAAAGGCTTTCAATAAATAGATGGAGAAACTCGGTGAGATTAGATTCCTCCTTCCTAATGCCTCTTGGAAAACTTCAGCCAAAAAGAAACCCAATCCAACCCTGCTCCCCCAAAATCCCCCCAAAAATCAGAACAAAACAAAAAAATCTCAAATCTTCCATCTGTGCATACTTGTCTGTGCCCCTGAATTAAACAAACCAAATAACTATGGCAAGGAGTCACTGGCTCTCAGCTGAAAGCTGTACCACTAATGGGGAGTAGAGTGCAAATTCCACACACTTGAGTATTTTTTCATGTGGTGACTCAATATTTTTCCAAATTGGACCCAAAGAAACTCCAAGGAGTAACTTTACTTTTTATTAAAAATATTCATTGTCAGGGAAAATTTCCTTTTTTTTTTTTTTCCTTCTGTTTTTTTTTTGCACTTCTTTGTCACTGGTTTCATGAACATCACATGAACGAAATGCTGCTCTCTCAGTTTCAAAAGGGTAAAGGAAAAATTACTCCTTTACTGTTTTCAGGGTTGTTATTTTTGTTCAGTGCTTGCTCTATGCTCCTTTCCCAGATAGTCTTTCTGTGACTTCAGGCTGCTGTTTTGCTTTTCATTGCTGTGCAACTAATAACTTGCTGGACCAGTCCAATGCTTTGTCCCTGTGCTCCATTCTCAGCCCTTTGTTTCATGACAGTCATTTTTCTCCTTTTGCTGGCAGTGTTTGCTTGTCCTCTGCACTGGCCATTTGCAACCAGCTCTGGTCTGTCCACAGCATATGCATGTGTTCTTCAGGGACTTCATGGACTCTTCCAACTAGCACTATGTTGCCACCTGCTCAAAACACTTTCTGATGAGGGCTCCAGCTGCAGCTCTTTCTGCATTGCGCTGGCATTTCTTTTCCTGCTATACAAAATGATAGAACATTTATTTCAATCTTATAATAACTGAAACTTTTGTTTAGTAACAGATTATCAAAAGAGATGGAACACGTCAAACTTCTCTCCACCTTCTACTATAGCTGTTGCTGGATCCCCTTACGATATTATTGCACAAAGTTCTTCCAGTTCTTTTGATGAGAGCTCCTTATGAATTACAACTTAAACATTATTCATATTCTAATAAAATAAATGTCTAATCATGCATTCAGTTCTTTACTCTGATTGCTCCCTTTAGGTTTTACCTTTGGATGATCAATGGCATTGCTTTTATTTTTTATTTTTTATTTCTGCAGCGCAACACATGACAAGTTTGTCCATGATTAGGACTTCAAAGTAGACAAGATTTTCTTATTCAATTATAAGGAATAGGGGAGAAATGGACTCAGCATGAATGAAAACTTAATCTTTCCAATGTCTGGGTTTAAATTAAAAAGAAATATATATTGTTTCTAATCATCTTAATGTGTTTCTTTTAATCCATATGGCATTCCAAGTTTTTAACAATATTTCCTTTAACTTATGTTGGCTTTATATGTAATGAAATGTAATGAAGAGGTGTAAACCTTAAAGCTTTGTTTTAAAATTTCAAGAGGAAATATCTCAACATTTCCAAAATGGAAACTTCTTGTTTAAAAATGTTCAGATTATATATCTCAGTGTCTGAAATGGTCTGCTTTTTATTTTGCCCAAATTATTTACAAATCTTTACTGCTTTAACTCCCGAAGAAACTAATTTTTTATACCAAATTCACTCTTCATTACATTTTTCACAGATCTACTGGAGAATAATACAGAAAAATAGCAATGATAATTATCCATCACAAACCATATGCTGTTTAAAAACTTTTGTTTACGATAGACCTAGAAATATATAATTGAAATCAGGTGTATTGACATTTTAGAATGCAACAAAGTTTTACAGGGTTTGGTTATATAAAATGTCCTATTCAAAGCGATGCCTGTCCTTCATTTTTCATGAACACTTAGTGTGACTTTTTCTTCTACAAAAAACTTATTTCATTCAAGATTCATTATGCTACCAAGAAAAAGCCTTAAGGAAAAAATAAGGTACCAAAATATAATGGTCATTACTGAGAATTTTATTGGTAGTTGCAAGGAAATGTTTTACATCTTATTGACTAAAAAGAGGCATGTCTTTCCCCCAAAAGAACAGACTGCCTTTGTTTCAGAAATTTGAGAAATAAAAAGCATTAAAACCTTTTTCTACCTCCAAAAAGAGCATCTCCTTCTGTACAGGTCCCTCTGTACCCGTAACAAAGCAACCAAAGGTTGTTCCAGAAGTAATTGTATGACTGTACTCATTAATGCCTGCCCTCCTATTGCTTTTTTTGATAAATACTATATATAATATGTTGCCTCTTTGTTTTATATCCTCTTTTTCCAATGTGAAATTAATCATAAACCCACATTTTTAGAAGAGGAGCAGTATGTGGTATTTTAAGATGCAGAATTTCTGGAAGAAAATTCTGGACTGCTCTCTGGACCTGAAGTTAAAATTTCATGGGAAGTGCTGTATTTTAAATGTATTTTATAATTTTTTTAATTGTTTTTTGCGTTTTTTTTGGGGGGGGAGAAAAGATGAAAACCAAATCAAACAAACAAACAAACAAACAAACAAACAAAAAAAGCTGTCTCACTGGCCTCTAAGGCATTTCCAACATCTTTCTTACACAGGAAAAGCTGGTAAAGTGTATGACACTTCTTTATCTTGAACAGTACTGGGAGGATTTTTTCATCTTCATCAACCCACTGCTCTTTCCAAATGTTGCTTACATCAGGAAGGTCAAAGAATCAAAAAAAATATTGTTACCAGATTGTTTCTGGGGTTTATGTACATATCTAATCAACCTTCAATTTCCAGCAGGGCTAAACATATCGAGCTTCTTTTTTTACATGGTGTCAGAAATGTTCTTGAATGTTTTGACTTGGTATAAATTCTGTGTATCAGGAGATATCAGCTATACATTTTTGTAACTGGCAAATGTCCACAAGTCAAAACAGCATTGCTGGAGCAACCAAAATGTGGAAACAATTTTACCAAGAGTCATCAAAGTCATTAATTTGACTTAGAATAATCATCTTTTGAATAGTTCCCTCTAGCTTTTCTGTTGTTTGAAAAAGGGAAGCTGAAGACATATCTTCGGTTTCCCATGAGTGAATCCTCATCACTATTTTAAAATTATTTTAAGGAAATGTAAAAAATAAATATAAGTACTAGGTGTCATAGAAAGAATAAGGTCTTAAGAAATGTGACTTACTCCTCATTACTTCTGTGTTAACTGATCAGTCTATTATATCAATCCTTATCTATTATCTTGAAAAAAAGAACTTTTGAGGCTCTCCCTCCATGCCAACCTAATGTATTGCTGGAACAGCTTGCTTTTCTTCCTTGGGATTTCTACATACAGAGTCAAAATGAAATTTTTCTTTTTCCAACCATTTTACTACACTGGAACTGCGGATGTGATCATCAGCAAAGGCAAGGTAATTAGATATTCAGTTACTGCCTATGTGAAACTGTATTTTTTTGTTTCCTGAATAAAGATAAAGCTGGCTATAAAACCTCAAAGTTAGTGAATAACCAATGGAAAAACATGATACTGGGCTGCGTGATATGTCTGAGAACTGTTCCTATAACCAGCATTCTGAAAGTGGAGGTATATATAGTGGACATGTATATGTAGTGCTATTGATGTTGATACCTCTGTTTTCCACTTAAATGTAGGTTAATACTGAGAATTATGGTCTCATTGTAGGACTAGGTGTCTGCTTCCTCTCAATTTTGCCAAATTCTTGTTAAAGATCAAAGACAGTATAAGATTTTTATAATTTTCTATATATCTATATATTCTGGGAATCCTGAATAGAAGAAATAACACACTGAAATGACATACTCTGCAAATTGTTGCATAGAAGAGCTCTGGGAACTTAATTGACAGTCTTAAGCATTTCAGAAAGGAAGAAGAGAACTTACTCTGTCCCTGCAAGACGCTACAGGAAGATCAACAAAACTGTAGAGTCACCAGAATCAAACACTGCTGGCAAAGCTGACAAAATCAGTGTGATTCTTTTACTCAGGTCCTCAGCCAGATGGGGATATAAAAAATAATGTTATTTTCTTGTGCTAAGCTCTATTTTAAAACTGAATCAAGATGTAAATGGACTTATTCCAACACTGCCTGATAGTGACCAAAGTCACTATAAGACAGCTAATATTGATATAGCTACAATTACAACCACTGTTAGGTTGGTCTATATTCCCAGCTTAAGATGGTTCTGCCACTTTGTGGTGCATCACGTCTTTCTGTGTTTTTATCGTAGGTCATAAAATGACAAAAGTGGTTCTTTAACTTATCTTAACAACACTAATACACACACACGTATGTATATATTTTAATGCAGATACGCTACAGTTCACCTGATAAAAATCCAGTATTTCAGAGGTATGTATCAGTGTAGAATGTAAAACTTACAGGTGTTGTGAAGCAATGCCAGTTGTAGACAACTAGTTCTATTAACCTTCAAAAATAAAAGATGTTCAGTATCCACCACTTCTCTCATAAACATTTGAAATTTCTTATCAGAAGTCCATTAGAATCTTCTTTAATCTTCTTTCATAAGTAAACCTGCATCTTCAAAAGTAATGTAAAAGTTGAGTAAAAGAAAAATAAATTCCCAGAAATTTCCAAGAGTGCCATGGAATGGACAAAACTCTGAGAAAAGAAATATTGGTTTCCTAAAAGCTTGTCATACTCAGATGATTTGAGTAAAACTTAATGCTTTCTCCATTCCCATCCGAAGTGGAATAATGTTCATAATACTTGAACTGAAATAAATACCTGCAAAGAGAATAAACCAGTTAAAATATTTTTCTTGTGGAGCAAGGTTTTCTACTCTGCTTACTTTAATTAAACAGAGATTTTTTTGTGCTTGTTCAGTGAATTCCCGCTTCTTCAATTTCCATATCCCATATGTATTTAATACATAAGAGTCAGGAAAAGTCACAGGCAAGCCCAAAGCCAAATTTCCTTTTTGCTAAAAAGACTGTTCAGTTTTGACTTAATGTCTATTGTGTGCTCTGTACGATTTGTACTTCACAACTCCAAGTTGACTTACTGCATTTGCTTTAATCAGTTTTGTTTTCACAAGGCCAGAGGTGCTCTTTTTTAATTAGCATAACGAACAAACAGGAGTTATCTCATATCTTAGTTTGTCTCTGTAGAAAAGTTCATTAAAATGACCGGATTTACCTTGTTAAACAGGAATATTCATTCTATGCTAACCCTTCCTCTGCTACATACAGGATAGAGCTACAGATAAAATAATTTAATTTATTTAATTGCTGTCCCCCAGAATATCTCAGCTAGTCAATATGTGAGGGCAGGACCTCACTTTGGGGAGTGTGGGTTGTTATCCCTGCTCCCCAGCATAACTACCTTGCCTGGTACTGCAGACTGCCTGCACCTGGTGCTACCTGCTGTCAGATGTGCTCTCAGCATAAGGAGTCACCATGTGCCCAAGACATAAATTTATTCATGGGAGGAAGGAGGTCCCACTTTTTGAACATAGCCTTAATGAACCATTAGAGCAAAAATAGTAACCTAGTCTTTTCCTTTAGGCTATGTGAACTTCCAAATACATTGATGGTTGTCCAAGCCCTGAGAAAATAGTGAACCTGAAAAACTGAATTAAAGATTTTATAGGACTTGTTTTCTCATGGGATAAAATGTACTCAGAGGAACCTTACAACTCCTGACAAGAAAAAGCAAAATATTTCTTTTAGCTTATTATTTTAAGCCACGCCAACCAAAAAAAGGTTCACTTTAAGTTTCTTTCCATAGCTTTGATATAATTTTCATACACCTGCATTTCTATCTCATGTAGATATGTATATTGAAGCCACCGAGGCGAAGGGCTCCGGAGCGGAGGATCGCGCCGGGGGACCCTTCCTAAAGCGGCAAAACCGCGGCAAAAACCGCGAAGGCAAAAGCGCAGGGAGCGAGAGGGAGCCCCAGCCCCCTCCTCCCCCGAGCCGGAGGAGCGAGCTCCTGACGAGCGGCAGCTCTGACAGCGTGGGCGGGGACAGGGGGGACGGCGGCCCAACCCCCTCGGATACAAGAGCCGCCCCAGGGAGCGAGAACGACCCGGAGGCGGGCAAACAGGGCGTGGCGCGTCAGTTCGCGCGTGCAGGGCGCAGCCCCCCTCCAGGCTTCAGAGGCTCGCTCAACTCGTGGTCGTCGCCCTGCCGGAAGAGGACCTGGCCATGGTATCCGCTCGGCCGAAAGCCGTCGCCAGAAGAAACGTGGCGACCCAGACCGAGCCCTTACGCAAACATAGATCTGTCCAGGTCTCCGGCTGCAGGGAGTGCCTGAGGCTGTCCCTTGTACAGGAGGGCAGCAGAGACGACACCTCTGTGTGCTGTGACAGGTGGATGTTCTGCTCAGCCTGGTGGCAGAGCTGAAAGAGGAAGTGGAGAGGTTAAGGACTATCAGGGAGTGTGAGAGGGAGATAGATTGGTGGAGCCACACCCTACCATCCCTGAGGCAAGGGCAGCACATGGAGGATCCACAAGAAGCAGAGGATCCCCTGCCCTCTTGCCACCAGGCAGAAGGAGGGGACCCAGGCGACGGAGGGGAATGGACACAGGTCCCTACTCGGGGTGCCAGGCGAATCCCTGCCCGGCCTCCCTCACCCCAACCTTCCCAGTTGCCCTTCCAGAACAGATAGGGGGCTCTGGATCTTGAGGGCCAGACAAATGAGGGTGTAGGTGAAGGCCCATCCAGGGGGTTGCCCAAGGTGAGGCAGCCAGCCCCACGCATTACGACTGCCTCTGCTAAGAAAAAAAGGAGGGTAATTGTCATAGGTGATTCCCCTCTGAGGGGGACGGAGGGCCCAATTTGCCGTCCGGACCCATCCCACAGGGAAGTCTGCTGCCTCCCTGGGGCCTGGGTTAAGGACATTACTAGGAAGCTCCCTGGTCTGGTACAGCCCTCCGATTACTACCCACTACTGGTTGTACAGGCTGGCAGTGAGGAGGTTGCAGAGAGAAGTCCCGAAGGGATCAAAAGGGACTTCAGGGCGCTGGGGCAACTGGTGGAAGGATCGGGAGCACAGGTAGTGTTTTCCTTGATCCCTTCAGTGGCAGGGAGGAATACTGAAGGGAACAGGAAAACTCATCAACACGTGACTTAGGGGCTGGTGCCATTGGTGAAATTTTGGCTTCTTTGACCACGGGGAGGTTTACACGGCACTGGGCCTGCTGGCGACGGATGGAGTTCAGCTGTCTCACAGGGGGAAAAGGATTCTCGCGTATGAGTTGGCAGGGCTCATCGAGAGGGCTTTAAACTAGGTTCGAAGGGGGAAGGGGATAAAACCAGGCTCACTAGAGAAGAGCCTAGGGGCGGCACGCCAATGTCGGGGGAGAAATCGGCAGCCCAGCTCAAGTGCATCTACACCAATGCACGCAGCATGAGCGGCAAACAGGAGAAGCTGCAAGCCATTGTGCAGCGGTGTAGCTATGACTTAGTCGCCATCACGGAAACATGGTGGGATGAGTCTCACGATTGGAGTGCTGCAATGGATGGCTATAAGCTCTTGAGAAGGGACAGGCTAGGAAGGAGAAGCGGTGGGGTAGCCCTGTATGTTAGGGAGTGCTTTGACTGTCTAGAGCTCAATGACAGTGATGATGAGGTCGAGTGTTTGTGGGTAAGGATGAGGGGGAAGGCCAACAAGGCAGATATCCTGCTGGGAGTCTGTTATAGACGACCCAACCAGGACGAGGAGGCAGATGAAATATTCTACCAGAGGCTCGCAGAAGTCTCACAGTCGCTAGCCCTTGTTCTCGTGGGGGACTTCAACTTTCCAGATGTCTGCTGGAAATACAACACGGTAGAGAGGAAGCAGTCGAGGAGGTTCCTGGAGTGTGTGGAAGATAACCTCCTGACGCAGCTGGTAAGTGAGCCCACTAGGGGAGGTGCCTCACTTGACCTGCTGTTCTCAAACAGAGAAGGACTGGTGGGAGATGTGGTGGTCAGAGGCCGGCTTGGGCTTAGTGACCATGAAATGATAGAATACTCAATACTTGGTGAAGTAAGGAGGGGGGCCAGCAAAACCATTACCATGGACTTCCGGAGGGCGGACTTTGGCCTGCTCAGGACACCTGTCAAGAGGGTCCCTTGGCAGACAGTCCTGAAGGGCAAAGGAGACCAGGAAGGCTGGACGTTCTTCAAGAAGGAAGTCTTAAAGACGCAGGAGTGGGCTGTCCCCATGTGCCGTAAGAAGAACGGCCAGGGAAGACGACCGGCCTGGCTGAATGGGGAGCTCTGGCTGGGACTCTGGAAAAAAAGGAGAGTTTATCACTTTTGGAAGAAGGGGCAGGCAACTCAAGAATAGTACAGGGATCTCGTTAGGTGGTGCAGAGAGGAAATTAGAAAGGCAAAAGCCAGCTAGAACTCAACCTGGCCACCGTCATGAGAGACAATAAAAAATGTTTTTACAAGTATATTAATGACAAAAGGAGAGCCAAGGAGAATCTCCATCCTTTATTGGATGCGGGGGGGAACGTTGCCACCAAGGACGAGGATAAGGCTGAGGTACTTAACGCCTTCTTTGCCTCAGTCTTTAAGAGTCAGAGTAGTTATCCTCAGGATACTCAGCCCCCTGAGGTGGAAGACAGGGACGGCGAGCAGGGTAAACTCCCCATAATCCAAGAGGAAGAAGTTAATGACCTGCTATGCCACCTGGACATTCACAAGTCTATGGGGCCGGATGGGATCCACCTGAGGGTACTGAGGGAGCTGGCAGAGGAGCTTGCGAAGCCGCTCTCCATCATTTACCAGCCTGGTTAACGGGGGAGGTCCCAGACGACTGGAGGCTTGCCAATGTGATGCCCATCTACAAGAAGGGCTGGAAGGAGGATCCGGGGAACTACAGGCCAGTCAGCTGGGGAAGATTCTGGAGCGGTTTGTTTTGAGGGTGCTCACGAGCCATGTCTGGGACAACCAGGGGATCAGGCCCAGCCAGCACGGGTTCGTGGAAGGCAGGTCCTGCTTGACCAACCCGATCTCCCTCTGTGACCAGGTGACCCGCCTAGTGGATGAGGGAAAGGCTGTGGATGTGGTCTACCTGGACTTCAGTAAAGCCTTTGACACTGTCTCCCACATCATTCTCCTAGAGAAGCTGGTGGCTCACGGCCTAGACAGGTACACTCTTTGCTGTGTAAAAAACTGGCTGGATGGCCGAGCCCAGAGAGTTGTGGTGAATGGAGTTAAATCCAGTTGGCAGCCAGTCACGAGCGGTGTTCCCCAGGGCTCAGTTTTGGGGCTGGTCCTGTTCAATATCTTTATCAACGATCTGGATGAGGGGATCGAGTGCTCCCTCAGTAAGTTTGCAGATGACACCAAGTTGGGCAGGAGTGTTGATCTGTTCAAGGGTAGGAAGGCTCTGCAGAGGGACCTGGACAGGCTGGATCGATGGGCTGAGGCCAACTGTATGAGGTTCAACAAGGCCAAGTGCCGGGTCCCGCACTTTGGCCACAACAACCTCAGGCAACGCTACAGGCTTGGGGAAGAGTGGCTGGAAAGCTGCCCAGAGGAAAAGGACCTGGGGGTGCTGATTGACAGCCGGCTGAACATGAGCCAGCAGTGTGCCCAGGTGGCCAAAAGGCCAATGGCATCCTGGCCTGCATCAGAAATAGTGTGGCCAGCAGGAGTAAGGAGGTGATCGTGCCCCTGTACTGGGCACTGGTGAGGCCACCCCTCAAATACTGTGTTCAGTTTTGGGCTCCTCACTACAAGAAAGACATGGAGGTGTTGGAGCGTGTCCAGAGGAGGGCAACAAAGGTGGTGAAGGGCCTGGAGCACAAGTCTTATGAGGAGTGGCTGAGGGAACTGGGGTTGTTTAGCCTGGAGAAGAGGAGGCTGAGGGGAGACCTCATGGCGCTCTACAACTACCTGAAAGGAGGTTGTAGCGAGGTGGGTGTTGGTCCCTTCTCCCAGGTAGCTAGCGATAGGACAAGAGGAAATGGCCTCAAGTTTCACCAGGGGAGGTTTAGATTGGACATTAGGAGAAATTTCTTTACTGAAAGAGTGGTCAAGCCTTGGAACAAGCTGCCCAGGGAAGAGGTTGAGTCAGCATCCCTGGAAGTATTTAAGAGACGTGTAAATGTGGCGCTTAGGGACATGGTGTAGTGGTGTGGGGGTTGACGGTTGGACATGATGATCTTAGAGGTCTTTTCCAACCTTAATGATTCTATGATTCTATCATCACAATTGTATGAAATGCTGCCAGGAACTGTGAAGCATTTCCTAGAAAATGTATGTTCCTCTTCCAAACGCCTCACATAGCAACTGCTGTTTTTTGTACATTTCAGCTGGGGTCCATGAATGAGCCAAGGACCAGGGAGCAAGCTCAATCACATCCTCAGTAAGACTGGATCCTGTGTCATGTAGACACCACACATATGCACTAGTAAACATGATACACCAGAGGGTCTGCATAAGTAGAAAAAACATCCTGCATCAATTATACTGCCTCCTCAAAGGAGTCTGTCCCGCAGGAGCAGTAGGACACTTCGCAATAGGAGGAGGCAGGGAGGATTTGTGGGGTTGTTTCTTGTCCCTAGCCAAACCCCTCACCACTACTAATGTCTTGATATTCTGTTGGAAAATAGAATGGCGAGGTCCTCTTTTGTTCTTCCCTTGAAATGGATTATCTCGTAGTGACATAGTCCTCTAAGAAGTAATGCCACCAGATAAATTGGTAGATAACATAGAATCGAGAGTGACAAGGTGTTTTGTTTGTTTTTAACGTAACTGCAAAGGAAAATTCCGAAGGGGCACTGCTGACACAGAGTGAGTATTAACTCAAGAGGAAAGGCTAAAAGGTTGGGAAGAAGAGAGGAGAGAAAGAGAGATTGTCCTCTTCACCAGACTTTTCTCTTCCAATGACGTTATAAAAAGTCTGTTCCAGATGTCTTGCCAGCCCCCAGCTATAACTTTTGCCTTGTGTTCGTGTCCTAAGTGACATATTGCTCTACATGTGATTGCAGAGCTCTTAGATCAGACAAGTACTTTATTCACTTCTCCGGGTGATGATGCTTGCCTGCAGGAGGAAAGACCAAAGGGATACTGAATTGTTCTTCAGTATTTGTATACCATGTACTGCAAACCCTGCAACAGCTGTTACACACTGAAGAAATGTGTAGCTGAGGTCTGTTAACATTATTAACATCTCTCTCATGGCACTGACTATTAAGATGAGAAATCCTGAAGCAGACAAGGTATAAACAAGAGGTCAAAGTGGATGAAAATAAATTATAAAATTGTCCCTGTGTTATCCTCTTAGGAACTACACATTGTGTTTTGTAAAACACAGATTAATTAGTTATCAAGAACTTTTTGCACCAAAATACCACGTGTTGCAAAAGTATTGCACTGGTACTATTACTTGATTATTCGAAGTCAAAAAACCATACAGCTAGTTCTGCAACTTCAAGTGCTAAGTTGTGAGCTATGATGCTTCTCTCCCATAGCTGTATGAGTTTCAATGCCAGAGTACGTAAAGGCATCAACAGGTAGCTGGCAAGTCAGTCCCAAAGCCAGTCCAATTATATATGTACAGAACTTCAAATGCATTCTTTTTATAAAATCTCCTTTTAAGAAAGTTGCGTTTTGTGGACAGATGGTTAAAATCTTTTAGACAAATAGCTTATTATAAAGCAATATGACCTTCTAGATACATGCATAGAAGTCTTATACTTAATTATTACTGATAGAAAACATTGCCTTAGACAAAAAAGGATCAAGGGAAGAAATCATATGTTATTCATGTACCATTTTGATTCTGAGCAACATTTTCTTCTATTTTTAGAATGAGAAAAAAAAGCACTATTGGAAATATGAGATCTATTTTGTTACACGGGCTTGGTCCTGAGGTTTCTGTAAAGTTGCAGTGGTCACCAGCATAATTTCTTCAACAAGGTTTGCAAGACTGGATCCATTGCCCACAAGACTTTACTAAAATGAACTGTACAGGACCTGTCTTGAGGAGGATTTAGTGAAAATCAAATAGAATAAATGCTTTAAAAGCAAGTACCGAAATCTCTGTAACAATAACAAAGGGATGATTATGTAACAAATCTAATAAACTATCTTTAAAATGTACAACAAAGAAGAACCTAATTCACTTAGAACGTTGACAAGTCTAAATGGTTATGGAGCATCACAGGAGTAAAATTCCTACTTTCAGAAAAATATTCATGCAAATAATAAGACACTATGCCTCCAATGTCCACATTCATCAACCTCTGAATGAAAGATATAATTCATTCACCATATCTTAAGGAAGCTCTCAGAAGTTAAAAAGTTCAAACTGTCCTAAAAGAAGCAAGGGTATTTTTTCCTATTGCATCTCTTCAAGTTTCCTCTAGTTGCTCTGAGCCAGAGTTTAGAGTAGCTTTTCAGTTAAACATTTTCTGAAGTGAATTATTGAGTGCTTGGTTTTGATGTGTGCTAAAGATGCCCAATTTGTACTTTATTCATACTATACAATTAATTTCTGTGGTTATGGTCACAGGATTTGTTGTGGGAGGGGAAATTATCTTGTTATACTCCTACACAATGCTCTGCATCTTTAGGATCACATAGTATTTGAACAGGTTCCTATGCTGAGTAGGCTCAAGGTTTTAATAACCTTCTAACTCACACAGAACAAGTATTCATCCCATCCTATAGACCTTTATGTGAGAGCTGCCCAATGTGAAAGCATAAAGTCTGATGGCTTGTTATTTTTGGCCTGATATTTATACCAATTAAAGTGGTATGAAATGAATGAATTGTGTGGCAAATATGTTATCAGTCTACTTTGGAAGCATTTAATATCTATGTTGGGTTCACTTTGCAAAGGGCAGGTGATTTTACAAAGTACGGTATAGTGGAAATTCAAGCTTACAAACTCAGTGTCTTACAAAATCAGATGTAGACTTTGGCAGTGAGCCAACAGCAAGGTCTATGCGCTACTGACGTTCCACTTATGCCTGTCAGAGGCCACCTGGAACTTCTACAAAATATTGAGTTACATTGAGAAATAGTGGTAACGACTGTAGGGGAGTCTCCTACAGTCTCAATGCCAAACCTTGACCATTGACCACACAAAAATTTTAAGATCTTCCCAGCGAGGGACATCTTTTTACATTGTTTGTTAGTGACCTGTCCTAGAAAGGTCCAGGTCTGGGACTTGGGTTCTGCGTGATGCCAATATGTGAAAATCTCACTTCCTTACTTTGAAAGGACCTCTAAACTCTAGCTTATGTTCTCAATTTGTTTTTCGAGTCTACTAACAACAGCCAACAGCCGAATGCCACAAGGCAGTAGATGTTTTCTCCTTCTCTTTTTTTTCCCCCTCACCCTCAAATGATGTTTATTTTTGCCAAAATGTTCAAGTAAAGGTGTGTGAAGGAAGCATCACCTAAGTAAAACCTCTTTTTTTGTCGTACGTAGTGGTACCATAAATCTGCTACAGGCTTGGGCTCATGTGTTGTTTCTCACAGAAAAAGCAAAAGGTCCATCTTACTTGTACTTCTTTCTTCTCTAGTTCCTTGTGTTTCAAAATAAGCACACCTACATGTTCTGGTAACAGAAAGATGAAGGGGCCATATTTGTACAATGCCTGTGTTTTCCACACTTCTCTGCTAAATACTGTCCTTTCCAGCAACCTGAAGATATTAAGCAATATATGTAATCCTTACTTGCTCTCAGTATTTATCAGCTATTAACGTTTTAACACAAAACTCAATATCTGTAATACTTGTGTAAAGATAGATCTTGTGTTCATATTTCACAATGGTCAGGAAGGATCTTCATATGTCTCTAAAAGGATAAATCTTGTCTTGCTCTGAATGATGTCAACATCAACCTGGCTAGACAAGGCAGTTTTAGATGGGTGTAGAGGCAAAATCACAACTTCTTTAAAAGAATGACCAATAACAGCTGAGCAAAGAGAGTAATGAAAACATCTATCTTCAGCTGTCCTAGGATTTAAATGTAATTGTTATTAGAAATACTTTTATTTTTTGACTGTAAATTTTTTCAACAACATAAAGTGATTTGGGGCAGATTTTAAAGGGTAAAGTAGTACAGTGCAGAGGTAATCTCAAATAGAACATTAAATGCTAAACTAGAGAAAAGAAAAAAGAAGGGAGAAAGGAAGGAGGAAAAATACTTTTAAAAGTCCAAATTAATTTTGCCATCAAAAGTTAATAAAATTATTAAATCTGTACCATAACCTTCAAGGATCTTCTGAGCACATAATTTTCCATATGAATAGAGTTACTATAGAATCATAGAATCATAGAATCATACAGGTTGGAAAAGACCTCTAAGATCATCATATCCAACCGTCAACCCAACACACCATGTCCACTAAACCATGTCCCTAAGGGCCTCATCTACACGTCTTTTAAATACTTCCAGGGATGGATGACTCCACCACTTCCCTGGGCAGCCTGTTCCAAGGCTTGACCACTCTTTCAGTAAAGAAATTTCTCCTAATGTTCAATCTAAACCTCCCTTGGTGCAACTTGAGGCCATTTCCTCTTGTCCTATCGCTAGTTACTTGGCAGAAGAGACCAACACCCACCTCACTACAACCTCCTTTCAGGTAGTTGTAGAGCACAATGAGGTCTCCCCTCAGCCTCCTCTTCTCCAGGCTAAACAACCCCAGTTCCCTCAGCCGCTCCTCATAAGGCTTGCTCTCCAGGCCCTTCACCACCTTCGTTGCCCTCCTCTGGACACGCTCCAACACCTCCATGTCCTTCTTGTAGTGAGGGGCCCAAAACTGAACACAGTATTCGAGGGGTGGCCTCACCAGTGCCGAGTACAGGGGCATGATCGCCTCCCTACTCCTGCTGGCCACACTATTCCTAATACAGGCCAGGATGCCATTGGCCTTCTTGGCCACCTGAGCGCACTGCTGGCTCATGTTCAGCCGGCTGTCAATCAGCACCCCCAGGTCCTTTTCCTCTGGGCAGCTTTCCAGCCACTCTTCCCCAAGCCTGTAGCGTTGCCTGGGGTTATTGTGGCCAAAGTGCAGGACCCGGCACTTGGCCTTGTTGAACCTCATACAGTTGGCAATACTTACAATATACTTACAATAAATTGATGATCATGTAGGCTTTCATAGCACCTGAGTCAAAGAAGGGTACTAAGTTTATTTTATAAAAAATATAGCCTTTTAGACAGACAAGAACTTACTTTTACTATCACAATTTGTTATACTTTTCTAGATATTTGATTTAATTTTTTTTTTTGCATTTTAATTCTATCATATTTTTATAAACTAATAACTTTTTGTTACACATACAGAAGCTTTTACTGAAAATTATGTAAGCTTTTGCAAAGTATTTGATCACTTTTCACAAACAGTTAATGCTACTTAACACAGAGTAAGTGTTTGAACTTCCCTTAATAAAACTCTTATTATTATATTCTTCTTTTTAAAGGGTAGACATGTATTTTCCCACATATGAAGCATTCTAACGTTCTGTTTATAAAAAGCAAACTTTGTGTTTAGTCCTAAAGCATAACTTAAATAAGAAATTAGCCAATCCAGGGAAATATGTTTCAGAATGTGAGTTAAAAATACATGGTACATACCATAGCAGTTCTTTCTTTGCCAAGAAACCTCAGGAGAGGAAGCAAAGAAAGCGAAGGAATACGTGGACTGTGAAGATGGGACCAAGTATTAAAGTGCTATCACTGACTCCAAGTTTGTAACACCAATTCCGTCAGGTTCTTGGTGTGAACCTGTACATTACATCTAAATGTGAAGCCAGGTGCATGAGCACAGGATTCAATATTTTTTTTTACCCCTACTTCCTCAGTGCAAGAAATAAGAGCAGTGATTCTCTAAGATAAGGAAATCTCTGCTGGAAGCTAATAGTATTTTACAATGTGATTCTTATCTGGGACAAAATGTAATTTGCAGGATAATCACATGTTTTGTATTATGCAATGATGTAATCCTTAATTTTTCAAAGTACTTTTGACAAGATTCAGAGAGTCATGGTGTATTTATAATTATGATATCTGTTAAAAATAAAAAGTAAGTAATGGGTTGTTTCTATTTTTTCTCTGGCACAGAACATACAGACAAAACAGATGATTATCAAATTTCTCTATAGATGTGCATTGAAAGCTGAATTTTCATGGGGACTCATAAAAAAAACCTCAATATACTGGAAAAGTCATTTCATTGCCATGAAAACTGGAAGACCATAATCAAATTTCAGTATGTGATGAAATTTACTTCAAAAAATTATGCATTCAGCAGATTATTAATTAACAGTCTGAACTGTTTACTCCTAAATCAATTCATTTTAGTATGTTTTTAGGGTATATTTGTAATACAGTCTAGTTAACATTCAGCCCTGAAAATACTGTAAACTACTCTGCATTCAGGTACTTACTCCTCATTAATATACTTGCAGCTGGCAAAGCTATACATTCATAGGAGAAATTCAGGAATGGAAATTTCATCTTTACATTTCATTGGAAATACAACATTTTTAAATTTTCTGTTCAGCCTGAGTGGATGAACTGGTTTCTGACTCCTTCAGCCAAACGAGACAGAAAGAATGCCAGGTGGTCAATATAATTAGACAACAAATATAAAGTTCAAACACTTGCCTTAAAGTGTCTGCATGACATCTGCAAATCGAAAATATAATAATAAAGAAGTTTTTTAATTTCTTCGAACACTGAAGACATTTGGGAGAAATCATGAAGGTCATATAGCCCTTCCCCTTATTCAGTATTAGTAACGAGTGGGCTAGAAATGATCTTATAGTATTTTCTCAGAAAGGATTTCCATTGATACAAGAAAATTGTGCATTGTGTTGTACATATCAAACATGTTGTCAGTATCTTCATTAAGAGACTTAACAAAAGGCTAAGGCAAGAGAATTAGCACTTAGCTGCCTATAGAGCATGTTAATGCAAAACTATGACTCAGCAAATACATTTTTGAGGCACCAAACTTTCAGGCTGGGAGAACTCTGTAAGTCATTTATTTCTTATTTACATTTACTGAGCAATATTTACCTGAAAGACTTGAGAAGCTCAACATTTAGGGTTTCCTGTATCTCCCACAGATATTGTTTTCCACTGAAACTGTGGGTTCTTCTGATAACTCAGTGTTGGAAGATAACTTTCCGCTACACTATTTCTATGTGTTGTATAAATTTTCCTTTGGATAAAATACATAAATAAGTCCCATATTTAGGTCTGCTCTGTGCTGGCTGTTTGTTTGGATCATTAGATCACTGAATCAGACTCAGCTTTACAGCTGGATAAATAAACCAAACTCAGACCATGCGGTGCTTTCTTTTAGGAGAAGTAATTCCCTATCTATTTTTGAAAGAATGTGTAGTGGTGTCTTACAGCTGGGTTCTAGCCTGCGTTAGAAAAGGCACTCTTCCATCCTCAGCATTTCCTCTTTGGTTAGCTATAGCTAGCTTTATCCTGAACGAGTTTGTTCCTGATAAGTCTTCACTCAGTAATTGTTTCTTCTTGGTGTTATTCAAAGCTGCCTTGTTGTCCAAGTGTTCTGCGATAGCCTATGTGCCTCTCTGAGGGTTTGGGATTGCACCCTGAGGTCTCAGAGCCTAACTACTAGAAGGTGTGACATACACAGTTGCAAAGCCTAGGTATATTACTTTACTGGAAAAGGAAGTTTACATTAATTGTTGCCAATTGGCTTAGTGTTCACATTATTAGAAATAGATTGAGGTTGTACAGTATCCTCATTACAGCTGTATCACTGGAAAGATTGCCCCTATCACTTTGTATTTGGAAAGAGCAGTATGGAGTACATGGCATGAAGAAACAGTGTCAATAGAGACGGGAGCAAGATAGCTTGCATGTATGAACAGCATAAGGTCTTTATAATTAAGATTTGTTCATTACAGTGGGGGTATTTCTTTATTGTTCATAAAATACATTTTCCATTCCTTGTGATAGCTTTAAAGATTTCCATTTGCCAAGAGCCCTTACTTAAGTTCACTGCCATAATTACTACACAGTTACTACACACGTACTAATGTGTGCGGCACTATTTCTAAAGTGCATTCTGCAAAACAATCTCCCCTCCTTTTCAAAAGCAATACTCACACTGATACAGGCTTATACTGACACCTGCACCATGCCTAGACTAAAATGGAGGAAGAACAGGTGCAAATTTATTTTAACCTATTAACTATTATATAGAGCAGCAGTATCATCGTCTTTTTAACTACCTTTTCAACATTGTTATTATGACTTTAAAAAAGTGCAGCTTATTAGTTAGCTTCCATAACCAACATGGAAACAAATCAGAGGAATATTAATTTCTGAGAAACCTTCATAAATAGAAGTGGAATTGCACAGCCCACAAAGAAGATTAAGGGCTGCTTTTCTTTATTATTTTCTACTTCTGAAATTCCATGATTATGGTGCAAAAGTGAACGATATCTTGGTATGCCCAGAGAATACTTTCATTTTTTTCAATCATGTAAATTTCATTTGCTCAGACATCTATAACGAGGCAGAGGTAGCTTACAATAATTTACATTTCAATCTCCTAAATGCATGTGAAGTGGAAAACAGTTCTGTGACAATAAAATTTTATTAGCTCAGCTAAGTGTAATTTACAGTTAATATATGAAAAACTTCTCAGTTCACTTCATTCTGCCTGATAAGGCAGAAAGAGCAATATATTAACATAATGGATCTGTGAAGTGGTTAACACTGTTTACTTAACATGTTGTCTATTATATGTGGAATTCTAGTTCGAGACTTTTTCAAGGAAAGTGACATCAACTATTGACAGTTATGGATTCGGCAGCAAGATAATTTAACTGTTTTTGCATAAATGAAAATCAAAATCCAATTAAACTTGACTTCCTAGCTGAACTATTTATCATTGACTGAATGCTGGGTGAAGACTTCTGATACTTAAGTAGGCCATACTTTAGTGCTATGAAATCAGATTGCTTAAATATAATACAATCTAAAGAGAATATCTTCTATTTTCTTTTTGCTGTTTGCAGGCAGTATTTAGTAGGTATCCATCCTGAACAAAACCCTTTTTTTCAGGTATCCGTCCTGAACAAAAGTATTTAACAGTAACAGCATGGCTAAATTTCTACATTTCTTAAGGAAAATCAAGGTGACAAACCAAAAGTTCTTCAACTCTCTTGAAAAGAAACAGTTCCTCCAAACAAGATTATTTTTATTGATAAAATAATAATAATAACTTAATAATAACTTAGCAATGAAGTTTGCCTCTAAGTTTAATATTAACTTTGGGTTATTAAATTGCAACTGTTCTATAAAAAGTGCATACACTTACACCATGAATATGGCCCATGAAAATTGCACTTTCTGAGTCAATGTGGAACTTAGCTCCCTGAATATATTCAGATCTTCTCTGCTTTCTACAGTGATGTAGTGGTGGGGCAAAATCAGTGGAGAAAATGACAGAAGCTAATGCAAAAACAGCATTGAAGGATAGAGGATTGAAAGCTTAGTAATACAATGGTATCTAACGCTCTTCCTAAATTAAATGGTAAATTGCATCTTACTGGGAACGATGAAGTACAGCATAAATTATGATTTAAAAGTAATGGTGCCTACTGCTCTTAGTCACTGTTTGCATTTTATGTTGCTTGGGATAGTGGTACTTTTATGAAGGCAACAGAAAGATAAAGATTCCCCAATTGTTAGAGCAATTTGATTATGATAGTTGTTCTTCATGCCTTTCTATTACAGGAGCTCGCATGACAATTTTGCTTGCATAGTGTCTAAGCATGATTTGTGGGAACTTTATACCCCTGGCTTACACACAGTCAACACAGACATAGACCTGTCAATAGCCTTCAAGTACCACATTTCTTGTAAACATATTTACACTTATAACCCCAAGTGTTGATTTATATAATAAAATTGAATGTTTTAAGGTGAAAGAAACATATGCCAGGAGTTATTGCAAATGTTACAAACCCATCTTATACATCTAAAACTGCAGTAGACCATGGAACTATAATAAATGTAATAAATATTCATGTAATTCTGTTTTTCATTTGGATTTGTCCTTGAAAAATTCCTTTTTTTTTTTTTTCCTTCTTTTTTTCAGAACTGCAACTTGAAAAAGCATAGTATTTACCTCTTCAGTGCCCAGAAAGATACAGATTTTCTGCAAAGTTTGGGATCTGATATACATCTGCTAGGTAAGGAGTTGAACCTTTGGAAATTCACCTCCTATAAAAAGTGCATGTATGTGGTGGAAGGAAGATCCTGTAACGGTAAACCAGGATTTTTTGTAGTCACTGCCCATGAATATATAGTTTTCCCTTTCCCTGAATGGTGAGCCTATTTGTTGCCTGTGGCAGTCTTCCTCGGGTGGGAGGCAACAGAGGTGGGAGGCAGCAGAGGACACCCTTCTCCACTGGATGTCTCTAGCACCGTCCTAGCCGAGGAGTGCATAGTGCTGCTCTGCAGAGCTGCATCATGCTGGTGTTGCCTCTCATTTGTCATCTTTCTTCTGAAGACCTCCAGGGCAAAAGACCTTTTGTACTGCCCATGCTAAAACTCTGATACAGTCAATCCCACAACCAAAAACTGACTCATTACCGTTTTAATTCAGATGGCAACTGCAAATTGCTGGTATGTCGCCAGAGAGACTGACGTATGGAAACAAATTAAACCTGATAACCCACTGCTGGACCAAGTCAGACCCTTCACTTTATATCAGGAAAAAACGCATCAGGAAATGTATGCAAACATTTGGCAAGTCAAAGGATTTTTGTTATGATATATTTTATCAATTTCATTTAGGTTTTTTTTTTTTCCCAACAAAGGTATGCAACTAGTGACAAGTTACCTGTTCCAGAAAGTACATGTATGTTATCAGTTTAAAAACATCAAATCTCATACAGACGTGGCCTATCCTACTCTCAAACTCAGGCAAAAGGAAACATTTGGATTTGTAGGCAAAATCAGAAAGCACCAGTACTGATGACTCAGCTTGAGTCACTGAAAAATTACACAACAAATGCAGGAACTCTCTGGCATTATCAGTACATTTATGTGCTATGACCAGCAGATAATAGCAATGAGAAAGGGCTAATGACTTTATTTATGCCTGAAAATGTCATGTTTGCAAAGTGCTTCACCAGATACAAGAAATGGGCTGTTTTGTCTATTCCTGGGTCTATTCCTACAAGATAGCTATACATTTGTCTCCAAGCTGATACGTCAATTGCAATACTCTCTTCTTTTCTTTCAGAGTTCTGTCTTCACTACGCACTTATGGTAGGGTTTATTACCTATTTTTACACAAATTGTAAGAAATAAGATATGAGACATGTAGACATTACAAAAGAACTCACAAACAGATCAAATGATGTTTTGTTGTTGAGCAACTGCTCTCACAAATTGAGAAGAGAACTATGTTATTTGTTCACCACCTTCTGTTTGATCAGACATATTTCTTCTGCATTTTCCATTCTGTTGGAAGTAGAAACAGAATTTTGCAGATCAGGAAGTAAATTGCTGCATGAATGTCCTTATCTCTTGATTAGTTTCTTTACAGCGTTTATATCATGGACTTGCTTATAAATTCATGGCACCGTCATTACTGAGGTATACTGACAAGATGCATTACACCTTATACACATTAAGGATTGCATTAATTCACTCCTACATCTCATATTGCCCTTCTACATGTTTCTCTTGCAGTAGACATTGTTATTAAAATAACAAAGCAACATTTTGCTATCAGCAAGTAAGCAGTGCACTGAAGATATGAGTAATACCCACCTGCAACTTTCTAGGCTCAGAGAATATGAAGATTTCTGAACCCATTAAACCTCACTTTTCTTTCTTAAAAATAACTATAGTGTTGTTATATACTAAAGTGTCCATGGCTTACGCTTGCTTGCTTTCTGACACAGAGTATCTATTACTCCTTATTCTATAGAACTATGGCTGTCAGCCATTACATCACTACATGTTAATTAAAAGTTTCCATATTCAGCTTCACAAACATTTTTTACCTTCTGAGCATTGCTAAAGTTCAATGTGGAAAGAAAGACTAACATTGGTCTCATAGTAGTTTTCAAAATATTCACAAGCTGAAGGTTTAGGAGGTGGGGCTTGTAAAGGTATTCTGAGTGTCAATAATTTCTATCTCTACTCTGTACTACTGAATACCTCTGATAACAACAGAACTATTACTTGCATGACATTACTTCTAAAAGAGACTTCTGAGAAAGACACAGATATACGTAATGATGATAGAACTTATACACTCTTCCTGGTTCAGGGAAAATACCTGCAACCTAGTTATTTCTGTGGAGATCAGCAATTTCAGATTAAAGGTAATTATTTATAACATCAGACAATAACACTGGCATACTTACATTTCATGGTAGTAAATGTGACTTGCCAAATAATGTCTGTTATGTATAAGACAAGATTTATTCATGTTGTCTGAAGACACTGAAAAATCATATTATAGAATTTAACATACAGGCATTACAGCGATTAATCTCTAACTTCTCGTGGAACCATGTATTTTATAATTTATGAATGTAAAGGAGCATATCTTTAAGAAACTTGTCACAGCTCCTTCTCTTAGAAATACAACACCCAACATGCAACAAGCTGAAGAGATGGATACAAGGCTGTTAAGCTAGCAGGACTTGTGAGAGTCTGACAAAATGTTTCAAGGTCAGAAAGCTCAAGAAGGGACATACAAAGCAAGAAGTTAATAAAGGAGTTGCGGTGACAGAAGGAGAGAAGAATATGCATGTGTGAAAATGCATGAGAGGCAGAGTGGTAATAAACTGGAAAAAGATCACCTGGTGGAAAACTTCAGCACGAGAAAGAATGAGGAACTGGCAAAGGACTTCTGAAAGTGGGACTCTTGCTGACCCTTGCAATGGAGCAAAGAGCATCTCAGCAAACAACATTGGAGCTGATGTAGGAAAGCCACGTAGAAATGACGGTATTAAGATGTCTGAGCTTATTATTATGGGGGGGGGGTTCCTTTCCATTCATAAAATCCAATTCATAAATGCTGTCCAATGAGCTGGAGCATATTTCTTTTTCAACACAGCAAACTTCAGATTTTTTAGAATAATGCTGTGATATCAGAATGTATGAGAAGACAGAGACAGTTTTACTCCTTCTCAAATTTTGCAATGTTCTTATTATTCTAACTGGAAACTCATTTCTGACAACCCAGGAGGTGTTCTTTCCTTACACTTCCAAGCTGTTTTGAGCAAGTATGAGCAGGAATTTGGAACTTTCTGAACAACAGAAGGGTTCCAGCTGGTAGCTGATAGAAATAGATTCTCAGCCAAAACAGGAAGAAGAGTAAGAAGCCAAAGTTTGGCGGAATGTATATTAGTACAGCATGTATTACCCATATGTTTGCACATACAAAGATCCATATACACACATGCACTCAGTCAATATTAGCTTAATCTAGGTAAATGAAAACAAGATTTTGTAATAAAAATAGAATGCTGTGTGATATGACAGCCATCACTGAACATACCCACCTCACCAGTTATTCTCCATTTCAAAATAAAGTTCAGTACACAGAAGACCGGAATGAGTAGGCAATTTGGAACTTTTACTGCACACTATGATGACATGCTGAAGCAACAAAAGTCTTGAGCAAAACTTTCCTCTGTTGGACAGCTGCATTTTTTTGATTATGTGATCCCTATATGACTGGCAATGTTACACATCAATTACAGATGAATAGATGCTGATTAATTATGCTACAAAGAACACATGACATTTTGTGCTTTGTGTATTTTCTTCAATATTTGTTACACTTTGTTACAGAGTGAACTTCTTCCTTATTTCTCACATAAATAATCAATATGCTATTTACAACCTAAACAAAACCCCATATCAGGCTGTTGTGATTGCCACAATCAAGAGCTTTCCATCCATGCAACAGCTGAAACAGAGCAAATGTTTAGAAAGACAGCTGATAATATTTTACAGCTGTTTCATTCACACAACTTTATATTTTGCTGGAGTTTTTTAAACTGGCAGTGACTTCTTCATTAACATACTAGCCCGTGATTAACACTCCCTCAAGATATACATTTTGTTGACTAAAAAAAAAAATTCATATACAGATATCATTCCAGAGGGCATTGACTTCTGCAACACAAGACAGAAATGAGTACTTCAGAAAACAAAACAAAAACAAAACAAAACAACAACAACAACAACAAAAAAAACCAAAAACTGTAGGTAGAGATACAGAGAGTGGAGTCGTACTGAATTGACTATCCATATAGAGTTCTCAATTGATTTTTATAAGAGCTGTTTTGTAATTTTGGCTAGTTGCTATGGCAAGTGGAATTCCGTTTTTGTTAATACAATAAAAATTCACTTCACCAACATGATAGAAAGTCACTAATACTATACGACTTTTATCACATTATACCTTTCTCATGGCATTAGAAACTCAACAGAGGACAGGAAAGTCACTGATCCTATGGCAAAGTCCCTAATAGAAAGTAGCAGTTACAAGTGTGATATGAAATATGTATTATTTCACAGGACTTCAAGCTTTATTTGTTACAACATTACCTGGTTTTGGAAGGCTGTTGCTGGTCTAACCATAAACAGCTGATTTTTTGTTGACGAAATTAGTTTTGCATTTTTTAATTTATAATTTTTTTTATAAATTATAAAATATACAGGATACACAAAATTCATACAATTATATTATGTGCTTACTTTTTTTTTTTTAATTTGCAGATTTTATTCTAAGGAAGTAGGGCCTGATCTAAAGCCTGTTATAGAAAATTAAAAAGTTTCAGTCAAATTTTTTGGGTTTAATCCTTTCATAAGTAGATAGCACATAGATAGCCAAATGTTTAATGAAGTCCTTTGTCTAAAAGCCAGAAGAAGAGATGCTCAAGTAATTTGAACTACCATATTCACATTAATTTCAAAATAACATATAATTTAACATCAGTCATAAAGTGTTTTCAAGTCACTTTCCTACCATGAGAATTCAGAAAAAAAAAAAAAGTATTGCATTTAAAAAATTATTTTGCCTATCCTAATGCAAACTGATTACTCTCCAACTTCATTTTTTTAAAACTTGGATAGAGCTTTCTTTTTGATTAAATCTGGATTAACTGCCATCATTCAAAACAATCTGTCACAAAAAATACCTAGAGAACTCATTGACATCTTTTCCAGTTTAAAACTTTTAAAAATATATTAATTCAGTCTGTTGTAAAATATCTACTTATTCATGAAATAAGTTATGGGTACAAGTGAAACTATGGAACTATGATTGTCCTTATCCTAGAACCAGATCTAGGGCATCAATATCCTGAATTACAACACTAAAAATTAAAAATAAACTGGAATTAAGAGACAAAACATTAAGAAATATGAATATACAACCTCCAGGCATAAGGTGTTCTGTAACAAATGGAAATATTTTCCTATGGTGCCAATACATTGACAATCACTTACTAATGATTTTCTCTTACAGAGTGGATACTCAGCCTCATGCAGAGTTATTTAGCCTCTTACAGAGATTACTGACCTTGGCAGGCCACTAATCTGATCCAGGATAAAAATTCCCCTGCCATTTTCAGGAGATATGCTCTGCTTCTGGAACAATACTCTCAGACCTCAATGATTTGTTGACAGTAAACTCTCTGTCCCAGAGAGCAGAGTCAATATACAACTTATTATCTCTCAAGGGAACAGATAGTTTGAAGTCTCATAAGTCTCAAGCTTTGCATTGTGCGTTAATTAGTTCATATTTACACAGCTGTGTGAATCAAGCTGGCTTCTGGTCACAATTATCAACTTTTTTATCTTGAAGTCACTGGCATGAATCATACTGGAATGTTTCCTGCAAAGTTCTGCAGAGGGAAAAAATGTTGTCTACCCTCGCCACCAATCATTTAGAAAGACAGCCTTCATTAGCATTGCAGATGTAGTCTCAACACTAGCTTCAGACTGGGAATGATTTGATACTCTGGTATTAACCATTCAACTGGAATTTCAATGCAGCAGTTTGTTTAGAGATTAATAGTATCCTATTACTTTGAGGCCACAAAGCTAACCGAACATTTCCTTTTGAAACCATTAGGTGGCAAAGCTTTTAAGGAATGGGTTGTACGATTCAGTCAAGCTAGTAATTAATTACTTGCTATTAATAGATTTGATTTGCATTCCATGTTTTGCTTATTTAGTTTGGCAAGAACATTGCATAAAACTGGAAACATGTGTTTCCCTGACAGCGGAGTTCCAGTCCCCAGGAGTCCCACAATGCATCATGAAATGGAGTCACCATGCAGTGGTCTAACAGTGACTTAGAGATGGTCTTTGGCCTTTCCATTGTTCTGGTCATGCTATAGAAACTGAGAGCTTCAGAAAGATCCAAACATGTATTGATGATCTCTTCAATAATCATGAGCTGTTTTTTTCACAGAACACATGAGGAGTAAAGAAAGATACTAGCTACAAAGGCGACCAATACCCAACAGTATGTATGTGTTCTTCCTACAGTCTACAATATTTTGATCATAAACTTGTTTGCAGCTGAAATATTGCAGATTTCAAAAAGAAGTAGCACAGTGCTATGTAAAAAAAAAAAAAACAAAAACAAAAAAAAACCCAAACCAAAACAAAAAAAGACTGCAATATCAGTCCCATTACTGCTGTCATCTGTAGAACATTTTTGCAGCTTATTTTTCAAAACTGACTACTTCTTGACATATATCTAAATGTGACCTGTTTTATTAAGCTAAGCAAGCATGAAAACAGCACAGAGAGAAAAATACCGTTTTCCAATATAATTACATACATATGTATGTGTAAACATATACATATACTTGAGATGATTTGCATGAGATAAAAATCTACAAAAATAATAGTAAATACATAATTAAATACAGACTGTCCCACTCACAAAATTTCAGTCTAGGGAGTGCATAGAACTGGAGGATGCCAAAAATACAACTGTTGTTGTACAATTACATGTATATTAAAAAAAAAAAAAAGGCAAAAAAAAAGCATAATGTAAATTGAATGGAACTAGTTGTAAGTTATCTTCTGTACTGCATCCTTGAGAAGCATTAATGTCTAAATTCTCTAATTAATCTTCTGGCATACCAAAATAGAAACTGGGTTTGTGTGTATTTTCTCCATGTCTCTCTTCCAGACACTGAGGTTTTCCCTCTATTTTCACTTCACCCAAAGCTTTTCCAACACACATGCCTAGTAGTAGCTAATAACATTACGTCTCTTCTAATTTGTTAACCGACAAATATAAAAAAGATTTTTAGTGTCAACATATCTGATATAAAAATATCAAATTTTTCTCTTAATTTTACTCATGATGGAGTGTCCTTTTCACAAAGGAAAAATGTCGCTTATGGTGGCCAGATCCCTGAGCTAAACCTGAAAAAATGCTTTTTTCTCTCAGAAAATCAGCCGTTCCTTGTGTCAACAGTTAGTCTCTTCACTGTAGATTCTTATAGAGATCATAATATTTTTTGGAATCAAGGCAGACAAAAAATGATATCACTGCTCCAGTGATAATCAGGCAAACATCACCCCCAGAACCTGCAGGATGGTCTTCAGAAATAATGGATCAGCTGGGTATAAATTAGCACTATTTGTTACAGTACAAATAAAGTCACAAGTAAATTCTAAGGCTTAGCATATCCCAATGATTTGCGCTACTACTGCACTCCTTTCTTCTGCTATAGACTTTTGAAGTATCTCCAGCCAATGTAGCTGATCTTTAAATATATGTTTGAAAACATGCCTGTATGATTGAAAAGAGATTTCTGTGGCTTAGCTAAAGTATTCTGGAGACAGAAAATATCTCTGCTAGCAGAAAAACTTCTCTGTGTATTCATCCAATGGGAGATACCACTAATTCTTAGAGACATGTCTGCTGAAGCATTTTTAGCAGCTTCGTCACCAGAAGGAGAGAGTGAAAAATAAACTGCAAAGTAGAAAACTTTCTTGCTAGTACTAGTCCTGATCATTTGAATAAAAGATTGCACCAAAATGACAAAAACCCACAACTATGCAAATATTTCTCATTTTCATGATGTAGGGGTGAGGTACAAAGGGGAAGAAACCCTGGTGAACGTTCCTTTTGGTGAAGCACAAGCTAGAGTAATAGCATACACATAGAAAGCCAAGTCAGTCAGACAGACTGAATGTAAAAATTACCAGTCATACTCAATTCCCAGATAAATGGTTTATGCAATAAAGCAATCACGATTACTTTATATAATTCAATAATATATTCAAAAAAAGATTAGTATATTTC
The DNA here is from genome assembly GCF_964195595.1 of Calonectris borealis. Classification (NCBI taxonomy): domain Eukaryota; kingdom Metazoa; phylum Chordata; class Aves; order Procellariiformes; family Procellariidae; genus Calonectris; species Calonectris borealis. The sequence continues at coordinate 25,918,267 of NC_134352.1, read as the reverse complement.
AAATTTTGTTTCAATATCTAAAAGCTTTCTCCTTAGAGAACCGCAAACCCTTCAGCCTGGTACCATACAAAATAATGGAAAAGTGACTTTATCACTGAAAAACAAAAAACCAAAAGGTATAATAATGAGCATGGTATAATAATATATAGATGTATAATAATAACCAACAAACATGGTTTCCAGGAACAAAGGTCTTGTCAAATAGATTGACTGTCTTTCTCTTGACTGGATTATAAATGATGCAAATATAAGGGATTCTATTATTATAGTATATCTGCACTTCATGACATTTGACATGAAATTATGATTTTAAAAGCTTGTATTATAAGAAAGTAGCAGAGAACATACAAAATTAATTCGGAGTCAACCCACTATATTTAGAAATCTGTCAATGATTAGGTGTCAGTGAGTTGAGCATTTTCTAGCAGCACTCACCAGAGAAGAATTTTTGGTCTAAATCTATGTAACAGTTTTATAAATCAGTTAAAAATAAAGAATTTTTGCAATTTACATTTGTAGGATTGTGAAGAATGAAAGGAGATTGTGCAACAGCATAGTTTGTTTAACCTGAAGGTATTGAAGCACACGTAAATGTTGTATAATGCTTTCTATGATTATCTGGCAAAAAAAGAGCAACACAGTTTTGATTATATAAAACAATTATTTTGAATAAAGAGGAAACTGTCTTGCCTCTTGATATTAAAATGGTGAGACTTCCATGTGAATATTTTGTCCTGTCCAGAGTTCTCTCCTCAGGTTTATGGTAATCTCAGAATGTACAATGAGAAGAAGATCACAGAACAGATCCATGTGTTAGGAAAATAATGCATTTTAAAAACTTTGACTCATGTGAGTTATTAAAGAGAAACATCATCAATATTCACCTTAGAAGTACCTACACATGAAAAAAAGACATTTAGTACTTTGGTGCTTTTCAAGACCTCCCTGATAACAGCACAAAATAACATGATTACATTGCTGGAAAAGAAGCTAGAGAAATCTTCTCTAGAGAACTTTCAAAATTAAATGCAGTATCTAATTATTAAGGTCCATTACATACTCAAAAATACTTCCCAAAATGTATGATGAATTCATTTAACTTGACTTTTCTCAAATGACATTGGATATATCTTCTAGAGGTATTTTGAATGAGCTTTTTTAAAAAAAAAAAAAATGTTGGTTGCATATGGAAGAAGAGATTGGGACCAAAACACGGCAAAACCTTCTGGTAATGGACTTCCACATTTCACCTCTTTCCTCTAAGGTGGCCTGACTGGACCAATTACACTGAAATATACTGATTCTGACAAACATACTTTCTAATTTCAGCTAATTAACAGTGGATTTAAAGAAAGAAAAAACTGTAGTGAGGATACTGAAAATGGTTATACTGACATCTTCTCTGATGCCTCAATAAGGTATCTTGTTTCTGAAGTTTGGGGTATACTGTAGTGAGATATGAGTTGGGAAGGAATCTCTCCCCTTTATCATGTTTGCAAGGAATTTTACATGGAGGACTGCTCAAGTATATACACAGCGCCTGGCTTAGCTGCTGTGACCATATCTTCTCATAACATAGTCTTTGCCTTTTCCGTGTTAGTCTTTCACTTCCAAAAATCCATTTCTGACAGCACAAATATTTTGTGTCACTAAAATTTTTAGAGAGGTAACTGAGAATTTAGTTAATAAGAAGAGGTGGAGATAAATAACAGGTCAAACTGGGAGGTCCTGTGGAATCTACATCTTTAATTCCTTAATTCCATGAAATATTTAAACTTCATATATTCTCATAAAAATAATAGAAGTCAGATGCTAGATTTAATTGGTAATAAGAAGAGGGAAATGGATGCAACAAAGAAACAACAGCAGACTATATGAAGTATCCTACACACTTTGCCACTTAATTTCTAGACAAACCTGTAGTCAATTAACATTTTTAAAATGTGGTCATTCATTGCCCTAACTTTAATGTGAGCAGGAAGCACCAGTTGCAACAACAAAAGGAACAGCAGAGTGGCTTAACATCTGGGAAGGAGTACAGCAGGGCTGCATTATGCCACTGCATCTGCTCAGGATTTATACTGAAATGGTAATGCACGTTTATCTTGATGGTTACAATAGAGGAATTCAAATTAGAGGAAGAAAATGCTGTAATGCCAGGTATGCTGCTCATGTTGTCCTTATCACTGAGTCTGAGGAATCACTTTGGAAGCCAGTAATGAGAGTGGCTGTGGCTAGTTTGGACTGAGACTACCTGGGAATGTAAAGAAGACAGAGGAGCGACACAGAGGTCTGGAAAGCAAAATATTACAAAAATAACACAAATAGAAGATCAAGAAATCAAACAAGTAGAGAGTTTTCACAAGGTTTTTATTGTAAGAATATGAAATTGAACTATGCCTAGAAGACTTTATCATTAGCTATGAAATAAATAAACAAAGTAAGTCTGGAAAGAAAATTGAACCATTTTTTATTCCTGATGATGTGTCTAATCTGACAGTAAGCAGTAAGTCATGGTTATAACCTTCATTTTCACTTTTATTTTACTGTCCTGATTTATGTTGTTACAAAATGTGAACAATCTTCTATTCTTTAAGCATCTTTTTTGTTTGTTTGTTTGCTTGAATGCATTTTGTGAATAAAGTATGTGTGTGGAAGTATTGTATTTTTCCAAAACTTTAGTGAAAACCCAACTTACAGTGCAAACCCGTAGCAAATATATTTGTACACTTTACAAACAATTATTTTATCTTTATATAGAAAGCAAGCAGACATTATGCTAGCTGGCAAACTGACAACATAACCAACTACTACCAACTAATAAACACAGCTGGAGAATTTGCATTCAGTCAAACTCCACTTACAGAATACAGGACTTACTACCAGGAAGCTAGATAATAAAACATCTATCTTAAAAGAAAACACACTGTAGTCTGGTATTCTGGCTATTTGAAATAAATTGAAAAGATAGGGTAGCAAAAATGTTCTGGATAAATGTAAGAAAAAGAAGAAAAGCAAACAAAACCAAAAGAGGATGAAGGTGCTGGCTAAAACAAAGTAAATTAGGAAAGTGTTTGTTACTGGCAGGTAAAGCAGAGTCAGTAATCCTCAACTGATATAAATCCATGAAATGCTGACTTCTGTAGAATCACACCATCTTACCCTGTCTGCATACCTAGAGATTATGTTAACTGGGAGAAAAAAGAGAACACTTATACTTATTTTTCAGACTAAGAGAGTTTTTTAACTAAACAGCTATTAAAATAATAATTTTAGAAAGCTACTTGTATATTTTTACAACAGAAGACTTTTGTGAAGGTATTGTGCTTAGAACAGAACTGTAATGAAAAGTAATCAAGGCTGGAACTATAGTTTCTTTTGTCCACATTTTCCCCAATTCTTTCTGAAGTGGAATGTCCATATGTGGTGGCTATATATATTGTGAAAATCTCATGAAAATCAGCTATTTAGAACTGATAGTTGTAAGAGCCATAAATTCTTGTTTGATAATCTTGAACTACTTGACTATAAGAAAAACAAGCTTCATTTTACAGGAACTGTTCTTTCTGTCAGTCAAAAGTATTATATTTTTAAGACACGGGTTTTGTATGCTACTAGTTTATAATCTGCACTAATTGCTTCTCCAAACTGAAGGGGGGGGGGGGGGGAAGACCAGCAAATCAAATTCTAGAAGTCATATTCTACAAATATTCAATATATTACTCATTCCACAATATTATTCAACATCATTTATGTTTGACACAATGGCAATTAAATACATCATGCAACGTACTAAGTGCCAGTAATAATATTTTATTGTAATTTAAGGGTAATTTGAACAAATAGCATAACTACATGATGCGGCATAATTACAAAATAGGAGAACGAGATGATGTAAAATAAGAACTGACAGAGAACTTCACCTTCCCACGAATTAGCTCTTTTATGAGTTCAGTTTTCAATTCCCTTATATTTAAAGCCTTATTTGCACACCTGCTTCAAATAGGGCCTGGAGGCTGCAGCAAAAACAATCAATGAAAATCAATGAAAATATTGGCATTGATTGTAAAGTATTTTCTCTCCAGCTCCAGTTCAGGTGACACATTAATGTTCTCTTAAATATGCCATGCATTTTGATCATATGTATGCACACAATCATGTATTGCCATCTAAAGCTGAAGAAATACACACAACTACAGTTCTGCATAGAATTTTAGAAGTTCACTCTAGCCCCTGATCTTACAAAAAATGTTCTCCTTTTGTGTTCCCTTGTGTTTATTTAAATATTCATGTTAATTCCTTAACAGAAGAGTACCTTTCATTCATGTACATACAGGGTAATTGGATTAACACATTAGTATACAGTAATCTTTCACCTTTCTCATTATGTTCACAAGTATGTATATATACACATATGCTTTGTGCATGTATAGTTTGTGAATACCAAATATGGACGTGCATAAATATATGCCTTTATACGTATTTATGTTCATATATAGGTAGACTCTAATAAACAAAATATTCGGTCATGCAAGCAATGATGTTAAAACATTCTTATAAAGGACAGTTTCAAAGATGTCCCAAGTCAGATAGCTCACTAATGAGACAAGAATCATCCCTATTTCTGATCAGGTTGTATTCTAGGTTTTCCTTTAATGCAGGGTTATATTCTCTATATGAGGATAAGTTGATGTACAACAATCTCCATCACTGTGAACTTTTTCTCTGTTTCACGCTAATGGCAGGTCATTACTATTAATAAGACAAGTCCTGAATCTGTTGGAATACATCTGAAATATCCCATTCACTTTGATGAGACAGGTTCAAGATCGCATTTGGGTTGCAGGTTTTTGTCTCACGTTCTTTGGCATTAAATATATGCAATTTATAATATAGCTGAGGAGCAAATGTGGATGCTGAATTTGAGTGGTCCCCACACAGAGCTTAAAATAAGCAAAGAGGTTACGTTTCTAAGTGACCCATAATATATTTAATTACTCAACATGTCATTTGACAAGAGTGGTCAAACCCAATCAAAACCATTTTGTCACTAGCAGTGAAGAGATGGAAACATCTAGGTACGTTTCGTCTTTTCTTTTCTCCAGTGTTGAACTTTTCTATTTTCCTCCTTTAGCTAAATTTGGAAGGCTTTGTGTTGAAAAATGTCTCCAACGGAACCAGTAGTTGTTAATGTAAAATTTCCTCCTCAAGGAATAGGCTCTAATTTTTCATTTTTCTGAGGATAAAAATATTATTCTCTTAACATGAAAGTTCTCTCTCTCTATTGCTGAGGGAAAAAAAAAGAACTTTAATACAGCCCAATTCATCAAACTGATTCTTTCTTGCTCTAGGTTATTTCTCATTGATATTCCCTTTGGTTGCTATGAGTTTTTAAATTAGTGTTTCATACATCTATGTAGCACAAATTATTTAGCTAACTATTACCTTTGATTTGTATTCATTATGTGTTTCTATGACTTTATCATTGCTCAGCATTATTACACCCGTAAGGGAATGACTTATACTGCCATAGCTACTGAGATAGAAGTATTTCATTTTGAAATCTGTATCTTTTCTGTTCATAATCAGGTGAAGAACCAAAGCGTCAATATAAATAAGTTGTTCTTATTTATCTAGGCACCTTTTCTCTAGAACACTATTCCTTTACAGCAACAAAGTCCAGCTTTGCCTTTTCTTTTAACCAACGCAGGTAATTTTCAACCTGACCTAAAGTCATCTGATACTAATACTGAAACAAGGAAAATTATAAGCTGCATGTTAGCAAGCACAGGAGCTTTATGTCTTGTTTAAGCTATAGAGGCCTCCAAAGTCCAAACACTAATAAACACAGTTTTCTTTCAGCCTGCATATTCCTCTTCTTTCTCACTTTTTGGAAGTCATGAAAAGCTGCTTTGCAGCTCACTCTATAGAAGGCACAAGACTCCTACTAATGGAAAGCATAAGCCTACCATTTATATTATCATCTGTTCAGCAGATGTCAGTGAAATGTTTGTTTTAGGAGTTCTTATCATGAAAACATTTTGTTTTATGAATATTAAGTTATTTCTCTCTTTGTTCCAGTACCAAGTGCAAGACAGTATAACCCATTCTTATAAGCTTTAAACTAAGCAGTTCTAAGTATATAAACTAGTACCTTGAGAACCTAACTTCCTAAAAATTAATGTGACTGAAATTCTGTATTTGTAAACTCCACATTTTCCCATACAAAATCTAGTCGCTCGTAAGGTCTCACAAATGCTTGTATTAGTTTGAGCACATGGTTTATTCTGCATGTCCCCCAAACACTTCAGAAGGCAGTCCAAACCCCTCAGTGAGCATTTAAGTGGGGTGTAGGCTTAGACAGGTACACTCTTCACTGGGTAAGAAACTGGCTGGACGGCTGAGCCCAGAGAGTTGTGGTGAATGACGTTAAATCCAGTTGGCGGCCAGTCATGAGCGGTGTTCCCCAGGGCTCAGTTTTGGGGCCAGTCTTTTTCAATACCTTTATCAATGATGTGGATGAAGGCATTGAGTGCTCCCTCAGTAAGTTTGCAGATGACACCAAGTTGGGCAGGAGTGTTGATCTCCTTAAGGGTAGGAAGGCTCTGCAGAGGGACCTGGACAGGCTGGATCGATGGGCTGAGGCCAACTGTATGAGATTCAACAAGGCCAAGTGCCGGGTCCTGCGCTTCAGCCACATCAACCCCATGCAACGCTACAGGCTTGGGGAAGAGTGGCAGAGGAAAAGGACCTGGGAGTGCTGATTGACAACTGGCTGAACATGAGCCAGCAGTGTGCCCAGGTGGCCAAGAAGACCAACGGCATCCTGGCCTGTATCAGAAATAGTGTGACCAACAGGAGTAGGGAGGTGATCATGCCTCTGTACTCGGCACTGGTGAGGCCGCCTCTCGAATACTGTGTTCAGTTTTGGGCCTCTCACTACAAGAAAGACATGGAGGTGTTGGAGCGTTTCCAGAGAAGGGCAACAAAACTGGTGAAGGGTCTGGAGAGCAAGTCTTATGAGGAGTGGCTGAGGGAACAGGGACTGTTTAGTCTGGAGAAGAGGAGGCTGATGGGAGACCTCATCGCGCTCTACAGCTACCTGAAAGGAGATTGTAGTGAGGTGGGTGTTGGTCTCAAGTAATTAGCGATAGGACAAGAGGAAATGGCCTCAAGTTGCACCAAGGGAGGTTTAGATTGGATATTAGGAAAAATTTCTTTACTGAAAGAGTGGTCAAACCTTGGAACAGGATGCCCAGGGAAGTGGTTGAGTCACCATCCCTGGAAGTATTTAAAAGATGTGTAGACGAGGCGCTTGGGGACATGGTTTAGTGGGCACGGTGGTGTTGGGTTGGTGGTTGGACTCGATGATCTTAGAGGTGTTTACCAACCTTAATAATTCTATGATTCTATGATTCTATTTGGGGAATTGACATGGTCTACTAAATTGGTGGAAGATGAGGTACTAATACTGCACTTTTTAGTTTTGGTAGGTGACAAAACTTGCTGATGCAGATTTTGTAGCTTATTGAGTAGCTGTAGTGTAGGTGGCTTGTACTTGACTGTTAAAAGAAACAATGAATAATCCTTAATCTGTCTGCCCCACAAAATTTCATTTTCCAGGCCAAGATACACCTCTTTCTTTAGTTCAACTAGTTTTCAGAGACTATATGTAAAATACTTCGGATATGATGACAACTCCGTGTTTCTAATAGTGTTTTACACTAGTGCTGTGTGACTCATTACTTTGTTATTGAGACATTTTACATATAAAGGATTCATTAAAAATAGTAGTTTACTTGATTGAACTTGGGTTAATATGCAGTACATATACACCAATGTATTAAAATGTACAATTTTTCCACGTGCGAAAATATGTGTATAAAGTAGCTTATTACACAAAAAGGTACAAAATACTTGGCCTTTAGGGTACAATACATTATCTTTTAAAGCAGTAACAAAAATGAAGCATGGAAAATCAAACCCAATCCAGTAACAAATTTCTTTAATCCAAGTTATCTTTATATTTTAAGCTAACATCACAGGAGTAAAAAAATTGAAACAAGGTAAGCAGAAAAATGAAAAAGCGTTGTTTCTCTTCAGCTGCATTGTTTGGAATTTCAGCATAACAATAAACTGAGAAATCTTTGAATAAGATCAAAATTACTTGTCTTTCTTCTCATTATATAGCTTTCACTCAAATAGAAGAAATCAAGATTTTCTTTGCCAAAGAGTTAGTAAAGGGTTAGCAAAATGCCAAGTCTTTTTTTTTCTTTTTTTTTTTTTTTCTCTTTCTGAATTATTCATACGGTTGCTGTTGAGAAAAATAATGATTACTGAGCAGGAAGTCCCAGTAATTTTCTTTAAAATGCATCATCATTACAAAAAAGAAAAGATATTTTCCTTGCATAATGCTGAAGTGTGAGACTAATTTAAGACTATGTATGCATAATATTTAATGAGAAAATTCTCTCCTCAGAAAAAAATAACAGAAAACAAGATGGCCAATGTTAGTGGAGCACATATTTCCAACATTTGTTCCCACTACTCAAAATATGTATTCTCCTAGAAAATCCTGGAGGTGGTGAAGAGCCAGATGGCTCTTGGGACTGCTCCAACATGTATGATGGTTAAGAGTAATATTTTCAGTCAAACCAGATCAGGTCTGCGCAGGCACCTGTTCAGTCCAGCAGAAATCAGAGCTGGTTCCTGAACTACCAATCGAAACCTGTGTTAGCAAACTGCTACTCTTACTCCTTTCTTCCTTAGAAGCCCCATTTTTCCATTCCTGCCAGAGCCTGGAGAAGAAAGTCCCCTAATTTTCTGCCCAGCCAATTTACGGCCCCAGATTCAGCTGGTACTTGTTTGGTAAGACATCCTTGAAGCAACTGGTGATCAGAGAAAACTAAGTTGGATGAGATTTCCCTATGCTTTCCTAGACACTCTTTATGTTTTTCATGTGAGAGAGAAGGCTCACTTCTCCCCTCAAAAATGTTTTTGGATTAGTCATCGTGTCACTTGGCAAATCACTCTCCTGATGCTTCAACACCTTCAAGACACGGCACTAGGGGAAGCATATACTAAGAAAATGCCATTAGCTAACTGTCCTCTCCACCAGGGAGAAGGGAACCTTCAAAAAATTGGTTCATGTTCTGTCTTGTAGCTATTTCACAACCAGCTACCACTCCTTTTTTTTTTTATCTATTAGTCCTTGTGCACACTAGGACAGGTATATGAGGATAATAGGTCTTCAATACAGAGACATGTTTTTCACCCCTGGTAAGAGAGCTATAAGTACAAGCTTCTTGAAACTGACAGTGTCAGTGTTTAATACCTATTGGAAATATATTTGTGAAAAAAAAAATGGTGTAACTAATAGGATTTGCATGGATATCTTCAAGGCATATATTCGTACAAAAGGTATCCTTTTGGAGAAAAGGCATGCCTTATGGAGTAAGCAATTTCTGTGATGATCAAAACACTTCTCTTCTGCAACATTCATGAATCATTTGTGGTATTGTTAGATCTTTTTTATTGTTATTCTTAATCTTTTCTGTTTTATTGTTTGTTTTTTTTTTTTCTTTTAGGGTTGTTCCCTCTTTCTCCATTTCTGTTATTTCAGTGTGGCCATCTCTCTAAATCTACTTTTGACTCTTGTATCTAATAACAAATAAAAAGTTTTTGTTTGATTGGTTTGTTTTGTTCCCCTCCCCTTGTCCCCGCTTTGAAAAGGACTGATGAGGGTTGTGTTTCCCTGTGACCTTAGAGTAGGAAAATAAATATATAAGTGTAACTTCTGTTTTCTAATCATTGATAAAGGTATCTTAATTATGACACAAGCCTATTTTTAGTGTTGAAACTTTTTCCCAATGCACCTTTCCTTTTTCTAGTTAGTTTTATAGGATGTTGCGTCAGGCCTTTTTTACTAAGCATAAATATATAAAAATATCACTGTGCAGCTGTCCCCATTTACCCATTTCCATTTCCCTATTGTGGTTTAATAATTGCTTAGTAAAATGATCATTTAAAATATTGCTTTATGATAACTCTGATATTTTTAACAAAACAAGCATTTAAATACCTATGTAAGAGATTTAATTTTTTTAAGCCTGTCTCCTTTTATTATGACAGAAATCTGTTACTGCATTTTAAATTTCAGACAGATGCTAAAGGTAGTTTTAAAGGTAAAAGGTAGTTCTAAACTATCCAGTATAAATCTTTCAGTTTTTTCAAATACCTATCATTCTTCGTCAATTTATACTGTGGCAGCATCCAAGTGGCCCACTGAGGATATACACTTCAGTGTACTAGATACTGCAGAAACTTATGAAAACATTTTTCCTGTCTTAAAGAAGATATACCCAGCCCTGCATGGACAAGCTGAACTCAGTTAAATTGGATGTTCACATGCTTATAGTAGTCATGATCAGGAGCTAACCTGAAGCAAAAGAACAGAAAGTACAGTGCTTTTAGCAAAGAATATGGAATAACGAACAAGGATAACAAGATCACAAGGTTAAATTCATGGCTTCATTGTAAGGCCACAAAGGAGTGCTGTAGTCAATTAACCTGAATTTCACTGTGTTTCAAGCCACAAGGCACTCCACAAAATATTTTGGTTTGAAATAATGTTTATATTCTAAAAACATAGGGCATCTTTCCCAGGATGAAGAATCCACTATTTCTGTTCCAGTGGTTAACTACACTCATTATTAGCTAATTCCACCTTATTTTAGCCTGAATTTGTTTACTGTAGAAATGGAGATATTTAGCTAGGCTTTCATGTATTCTTTATGTCAAAATATGTGAGTTTAAAACCTGTTTCATAATTAGTTTGAATTTGTCAGCTTCCATTCACTGGTTCTCGCTGGTTGCTAAACAGAAGAGTCCGTTTCAAAAAGTAGTTCTTCTCATGAGCACCTGTTCAGGGACTGTGATCAAGTCACCCTTTCATGTCGTCTTTGATAAACTAAGTAAATTAACCTACTGGAGTCTTTCATTATAAAATATGTCTTCCAATCCTTTAATCATACGCACAGCTCTTCTCTGAACCCTCTCAGCATCCTTTCTGATAGCCCCACAACACTTTAAAGCATTTTCATATAAGTCAAGTCAGCTATCATCATCACTTAACCATCATTGATTCCTTATAGGAAGTTTATATATTTTGTCTATTGACAAAACACCCACCATTCACTTCTGAAGCACAGAATCCTTTCACTGTCATTTCTACTAGTGGGAAGAGGTAAGGAAAAAAAAAATAAAGAGACCTTCCTGCCAGTCAGAGAGCATTTTCTTTTAATATTCAGCTTGCAAGCCAGTGCCACTGCCATAGGAGAGTAGCAGGGAATTGTATTACCTGAAAAGGCTGTTGCTTTGAAATTGTAATACAGAATTAAAAAACATGTTGTTGCTTGAAGCACGTTAATGTAGATTTACTACCCAATAAATACAACAAGCTTCCACTGAGGCTTACAGGCCAATGGAGAGAAACAACACAAAGATACTTATGTGATTAGTTGTTTGTCTAATTACAAGCTGTGGCTGATTAGAGATGTTCAGTGCGACTTTCATGCAGTGGTTTCATTCCCTGTACCTAAACCTCGGAGTCCAAAAAGCTGCAATCTAGGCTGTCTGCAGGATTCCACCAGAATTTAAAATATTTTAGCAAAGTCATCACAGCCAGTTCTTTCTTTCCCCAAATTGCTATGTAATGGCATATAACAATTTCAGAAATCACCTCTGGTTAAAAATTCTGTTGCTGCAAAAATATTGATTTAATGGCTGGTAATATGCTGTCATACAGATAAAACACTGCCTTACGTGAGAGATGCATCTACTTTGGGATATTGCATTAAGCTAATACTTCCCACATGCTTTGATTGTGGCTGCCTTGTATAATCCATCTGAACAGTACAGCAGAGAGAAAGAGCAGTGCTAATATCTTCTGCTTTCCTCACATGTCCAGATTATAGAGTCTTCTGCAACACATGTTCTGAGAGAGAATTCAAACGGAAAAGCTAGTTCTATTCAGATCTTTACCAAAATAGGGCAGCACAGGTTTTCTATGGAAAAGGCTGGATCCACTTACGGTTGGACTAAGATAACTGCTTCTGATATCACTTAGAAGAAGAGCTCTTATTTTGTGATTCAGGACTTGTATGTACATGGACAAGGAGTTCATTTAGGAGAGAAATTGAAAAACCAGAAAGAGAGCAGCAAGGAGGGAGGGAACCTCCCCCCCTTAAAAAAAACAAAACCAAAAACAAAAACCAAGAAACAAATCACAAAATTGTGACATGGGGGGAAAAAATGATCCTTTAAGTATAAGTATCCTTTCTTCCTTCCATCTTTCTCCCCTTTCTTCCTTCTGGAGTTCTTTCCTTTTCTCTTTGCCTTTCCTTTTGCTGACCCCTCCTTTTCCACTTTTTCTCCTCTTCTCCCTTTCTTCCCCTCTTCCCCTGCCTTTCCTCCCCTCCCTTCCCCTTTTTCCCCCATTTTCTCTTTTTTTTTCTTTCTCTCTCTCTCTATTCTGAGCTGTAGACCTGCAGTCAGCCCAAGCAACACAGTTGTCTCTTGCCCAAAATGCAGCTGGGAGCCATATTAGCTAGTGCTATTACAGCTGTTAATAACAGTGGGATGACTTAGGCTTTACCTACCTGAGAGACTGCCTCTCTTACTTCCCAGGTCAGACTGCTCTTTAAGCTGCTGTCAGAACTGCAGCTGGTAGGAACATTTTGATCAGATAGCCAAGGGACCAACAGGGAAAGAAAAAAATAATTGATGTAACCTGACAAACCTGAAACTCTGACTCCCATTGCAATGAGAGACAAACCCTGAGTGCTGGTGAGAGGGAGTGAAGATTTTCAGAGCTGAGTGGACCAGCTCCTTACTCAGCTCAGTTCAAAGCAGGGCAAAAGTACTTTCGAGCCTTCTTTGCAGAAGGCACCAATAAACATATATCTCCAATATATGGTGATATCCACAGCCTGTCCACAAGAATTATGCTTGAAATATATCAGTTTCTAAATAAAATTGTTGCTGGCCATTTAGTTTTACTTTTAGTTCTGCACAATTCTACCTTACCTGTGTGTTGTTAGAGTCCCAGGTCCAGAAGAGCACTTTGGTTCTGCAACTCACTTGCCTCCTTTCAAAATCCTTCAAACTGAATAATTTTAAAAGGTTTCTGTAAACTCATCCTTTCATCCTTTTATATTCTTCCCAATATTCAGAAAAATATAGAGAAATTAGGAAGATTTCCCCTCCTCCCTTCTCCAGAAACATCCCCAAAAAGGTTTTGGATGCACTTAGTTTGCTGGCAAGATCCATTACCAACAGTTGTTCCATGTGAAACTAGAAAGATTAATAAACCAGGTGTAAATTCCCTCTGCTCTGTAAGATATCCATAGTTTTTGTTATTATATGCTTCTTCAAAAAGTAAAATCTTAGCCTGATGAATACTCTGTGTATGTGTGAAAAGTGTTCAGGGTAAGACGCTGATAATCTACTCAGAGAAATACTAGTCCTGCAAAGAACATTACAGCACGTTGTTGTTGTGCCACTAATTGCACTGTCAGCCTTCACTCTGTATATTTTCCTAATATTAATCCAAATAACTCCATTAATTCAGCTTATTAATATGTTTTCCAAATCACAAATGAGATCTATAATTATTGATTTTCCCTCATTACGTTACAAAACTTTTTTTACTTCCGTCTGAACAAGTGTAGGAGCCAAAATTAGTGTAAAAGATTAGAGAATGAAAACACATATTCCCACTTTTATGGGAATATAAGTTATTAATAGCATAATTTTAGCTATAATTAGAATGTTTTCCTGGACAGTTTTTTCTTTTTCCACGGAGTCGTTTATCTGGAGAACTGATGGCTTAAGCAAATCAGTAGCGCAACTGTATTGTCCAACTCCAAGAGTGCAGAGAATATGGCTTATTTGCACAGTTCTGGCACAGATGGTGTGTTTGACCCTGAAAGCACATGGTAAGTCTGGTGCACTTTGCGAGGCTGGACTTACGGTGCATTTGCAGGTCAGCCAGGCTGATGCTGTCGATCCAAAATCACAGTGACTGGACGAATCTGCCAATTGCTTGACAGTGTTACTGACTTTAATGGAACCTGAATTTCAGCCACTTCATTTAGACATTAAAAATGAGAAAAGGTAGAATACTGAGCAAAGTTTATAACTTACTTGTGCTAGTGGTAGTCCTAGGGACAGCAACCAATAAGCCAAACTGTTTGCGGTTTATGGACCTCTGGGACCCACACTTTATTCCTTTTGAGATCTGAGAGAGACAATTAAGATAAGCAAGTTTATATAAAATGTAAGGTAATACACATATATAAAATTTTTAGGGGGGTCTGCAATACAATGCAAAATGCCTTAGGAGTCCAGAAATCAAAAGTAGAAAGCTGCAAATGCAGATATACCCTACATATAACATCACCATCTGTTAATTCTGTCACAGCAACCCATCTTGTCTGAATCCCTTAGTCACTATAACATAAATAAACTATAACCATCATAATGAGTATACAAAACACTCAATATATTTTTTTAGGTAATAAGGGTGATCATTTAGTTAAGTAAGAAAAAATGCACCGTATAAAGAAACTTCCCAGATCTGTTTGTATTCTTGGAACTTCTTTCTTTCCTTTTTTGTATTTTGCACACATATACCCGCACACACCAAAACATCTTTCTCCCAGGCTGAGACCTCTTCTACTAGTTCAGCCTAGAGCAAATGCCTGTTGCTGAGTTATGAAGCACTGGAAATATGCATTTATAATGAAAATTTCAGTGACACTACAATAACTTCCAAAACATGCTGTAGTTCTTGTTGCACTTAGAGCAATTATATTCTGTTTCCTCTGCTCCTTTGGTTCTTAACCTGTCTGTTCTTTTAGGCTGACAAAATCTGATGAAGCACTCTAAATCTTTGTGTCTTCCTGTTCTCAGGTCATAACTACTATTCTATGGTAATATGATATATAAAATGTGAAATATATTTTTCTTCCCTCCTATTTCTACAAGAAATGTGAAGAAACATGTTCTAGAGAAATTACTGTCAAATTACACATCATTTCTTTTTGTATTAGTCATTGCATTGCTATTAGCTCCTAAATTAAAATAAAATTACTCCTTTCTGTTTATTAACAGATATATTTTTTCTCAATGCCAGTAATCCCACCTATGAAATTGCCTAAACAATTGCTCAAAAATAGTCCAGAGCAGAGCTTTTTTTATTGTTTTGCCTGATTCAGAGAGCTGTGTCTCTGACTTTTTCTTTTTGAGCTTGCTGTTGCTAGGTCACTTCTTCTGAGTTCATCATGAATGTTAATAGCAACAGAATTTGGTGTTATACCCTGCTGCTCAGCGAGTTTGAATGTTGCTAGATACCATGCTGCTCTCTTTCAACCCCTTAGGGAAGTTTACAGCTAGTTAGTCCTGCAAACATTATTCCACTCCCTGGGAAGGAAATTATCTTCTAATCTTTTTTTTTGGTTACAGTTTGCTTATTGCCTCTGATATGGTGTCAGTGCTGAGGTTCCAATGACTGGCTTTAAATCCCCATGATGTTTCCTCAGAGTTGTAAGGTTTTATGCTGGCTTTCATGAGGGGTTGGCTATATTCTAAGATTAAGAAGTAATTTTCCTTAGCTGGAGATTGATATTTGCAACTGCCCCTGATGAGTTATAAGGCGTAAATCCATTCAAAACTTGATGATGAAGGTGCATTGATACAGTAACTTTTCATAAGGTTTGGGGTTTTTTGTTATGTCATGGTCACATGAAAATTATTGTGTCAGTCCTGAACAAGAACTAAGTGAATAAGACTTGGTTGTGGTACACAAAAGCGTTTCTGGTAGATTAAAACAAGCAAACAGAGTAGAATGAGAGAATTTTGTGGGAATCTGACTGCAGATGCACGGATGCGCAGGAAGAGCTTGAGCTTCCGAGGAGACCCCAGACAATAGACTTGGCTCTTCTGATCAGCTAAGAGAGCTCTGCATTGGCTGTTGATCTATGAAATATCATGGGGATCATATTGGTTAATTGGTACTATTAGTACAGTTTTCTTAATTTCTTAGTAAAACTGTAGATCAGATCTTAACGGATTGTGTGGCAGAGTAAGAAAAGGGAAATGTGTTACTCCACAAGAAGTAGCATGTCTTGAGCTCTTTGACCTAATTGTCAAGCATGTAAAGGTGACTCCACTGTAAAGTTACTAGAGTCTCGCAATGAGTATTGCGATTGCCCCTAATGCAGAATCAGCATCAAATAAGTGGCGAGATCCTTAGGGCTTCTTTCTCAGCATAAGTTTCCCCCACCTGCTCTAACTTGAAGTGTTGGGCAGTAGAAAAAGCAGAGCTAATTTTCCAATATATTGTCTCTATGTAGATATTAAACATCATGGATAATCCAACTTCCACTACTAACAGACAAGGCATTTTCCTGGAATACCAAGACAGAAGGTAGTAACACTAATTATAAAATTTTTGTCATAAATTCTTTTCTTCTTATCAAATAGACTTATCTTCATCAAACAAAATTAAAGTGGAAACGAAAAAGGAGTAATTTTTCAGACAATTGATTCAAATTTTAAACATAAAGTAACATCTTCACAAGTATATAAATTAGCTATTTTCATACCCCTTTATGGTTATTTTTCAGCCTTCAAACATAAACCAGTTTTTAAGGTCTTTCTTCTTTGAAGTGTACATTTTACATAGTTTTTGTACTTATTAGTATGACCAGGTTTTTATAACCTGTTGCTTGCATGAAATGCCAGTAAATCAGTGTAGTTTATTTGCCGTGACACAAAACTGTTCTTCCAACTATGCTAAGGGGCCAGTAAACTTAGAAAGTATCTCATGATGTCAAAAAACCACACACACAAAAAAAAACAGAATAAAGAAAAGCTGTACTGTAGACCCTTATTCTTTGATATTGAATTCTAGATGAGAGTATACATGGTTATTTAGTAACTGGTCAATACCTGAGAGCAATATCAGATCTGAAAATGTTCATTATATTACTTCCACTAACAATACTGGCAATTCTATTAGGAAAATAAAGTTGGAATTGCCCATTGCTGTTATCAAGCTCAGTGGAAATATTCAAAGAATTGAATTTCCATCCTAATATTTCAACATTTGTTTTCAACCCAAAAGAGTATTAGGATCTATGATACTAAAAATGTTCATGAAACACAGAAGTTCAGAAAAAAAATTATTTTGTAAAATGTCAAGATGAGTTGTTTTGATATTTTCAACTGATATGAAAAGTTTTTCTTTGAAAAGTCAGAACATTTTACATTACTGGTTAATACCAAGATAAACTTTGGTGTACTACTGAGATGTGAGATCCATCTGTGGATCCATTGAACAGATATTACATTTGTGATACTGTCTGTATGTTGTAAAACATGTCTCAACTTCTTTATATTCATAGGGAGAGGAAAAAAAGCAAAAAAATCTAATACTACCACTATATTCCATGTGGGGAAAAAAAAATCACATTTTCTTTTTATTAGTATTTTACTTCTATTCAGTAGAAGTATTCCACTAGTGTCAAGGAAGGGGTAAACAGTATCTTATGCGTACTGTATTTGATTGTCTCCCTCCCCTCCCTTTTTACCTTCCCTTCCCTTCCCTTTTTACCTTCCTTCCCCTCCCCTCCCCTCCCCTTCCCTCCCCTTCGCTTCCCTCCCCTTCCCTTCCCTCTTTTTTTCATGTAACGTTCTCTCTCATAGAAGTGTAGAAGATTTTACCTAAACTGCCTTAAAACCTCCTCCAGTTCATATAGACTATAAAGTAAGTATAAAAGCTGTTGGCATTTCTGTATTTCATTCAGCAAATAGGAAAAGCATAAGAGTCATAACCTGGAAGATTAGAACAAGTTGTTTTGATTTACGTGACACCTTTTATTTTGAATTATTGAGAGAGCCACACCTGGCAGAGCCATTGTAATCAGATGAGGCTATCCCATGCTATTCTTCTGTTTGACTGATTAGAGGTAACAAATATTACGAAACTCAGTACTTCAGAGATGAAGACTTGGTGATTTTACCACTTAACTTTAAGAGCACTGCTCCATTCTAGACAATAGTAATTATGTCTCTTCTGCTGAACTCAGTAGGGTTAGAATTGTAAAGCTCAGTCTGTTCCTATCTGTTAAGTAACATGTACTGTGTTTTGCAATTTAAGACAGAGCTTTAGTTCAGATCTTGTTAGCTTGGTATGAAAATTATTTGGCAGTTCATCGTCTTTTCACCCAGCTACACTACCACGACAGTGTTAGTGATATAGTAGTCTCTAGGGCTCATATGACATATACGAGGAATGTGAAACTTCTTCCTGCTCCTTCAGCGTGACCAATGCTCTTCCCTCTCCCCCACACAGCTTGTCCCTCTGCTGTGCTGTGAGTACACCAAGTTTTAGAGCACCTAGATTAGCATTAATCTTGAACTTGGATTTTTTGTCTTAGTACCATGCCCATCAGATTGTCAGTGCAGCCTGTTCGATGGGTTGTACAGGCAAGATGAGATAAGAAGCACATTTAAGAAGCAAAATTTTGAAACTGACTGATGAAATTTAGACAGGATTTTGTACCTCTAAAAAAAGTACCCTCTAAACCCCCCATGGCATGGCTGGAAAATGCTATGGTGTAATATGAATATCTAAAATACCTACACCCATTTGTGTTAGGGAGTATCATCAAAGGTTCATTGTTCCCTCCCCAGTCAGGTGAAGGACTCACATGAGTGAGTTTTCCTGTTTCCCTCCTGCATTAGTCAGGTCCTTCCCCTTAAAATGTACTGGTTTTTTGCAAGGGGTAGGAAGAAAGAAGGGAGGTAAAAAGAGAAGTAAATAAAGTTGTCTTGGACATGAGATACTAATACAAGCTAAAGGAAATGTTGCAAAAGGCAGTAAAGAAAAAATATTACTTCAAAACATTGGCATTCTTTAAGAAAAACGTATTTATTTAATAGGCAGAAATGTTCCTAATTTTCAGTTATGTTGTGACTACTCAAAGCATGTCCTGGAAAGTAGAAATCCATCACAGATATTTCAGTTTTATCAAATACACTGTTTTCTGCCCAAAAAAGTTTTGACAACTGTTTCAGCCTCCACAGCCATTATCCTGTTACTATTGCAATGACTCTTCTTACACCTGGTCTGCGATATAGGACCTAAAAGAGACTCCTTTTATCTCTACAGGCACAAAATTATGTTCCTCGGTTGGTATATATAACTGAGAGTTATATATAAATAACTGAGTTCAGAGAAGCTCTGCTAATCTATGCCATCTAAGAATCTGTCCCAATCTAGCAAGAATAAAACTTAAGTCAATTTTTACTGTCACAGAAATCATACTTCATTAACCAAAATCCTTTACTACAACTCACTTGCTTTAGCTAGATATGTTTAATAAAGACCAGACTGGGTCATTATACTCATGTAATCATTATAAACTTTTTGGATCACCCTCAACAAAGATTGTAGCATGAAATATGTGGTTGAATTACAGCCTATAATTAAGGAAGATATCTACTCATGATTTAAACCTCTGACTGTCAGAGTGTTCATCTGTTGTCTGTTCCAACAGATTAATTGCTCTTTCATTTTTAACTGATCTCAATTTCTAGTCGTAGAAGCTTATTATATACCTTTGCCTACTAAGTTAGAGCTCTCACATCACATGTCGCCTCTTCAGCTATTAAGGCTATAAGAAACAAAAAATTCATGCGCAGGATTTTTTTTTCTTTTTTTTCCCCCTAAGATCATACTAGAGAGTAAAGGAAAAAAGTATGTTAGATTTTCTAACTTAAAAGAACTCATGATAAATAAGGGATTCTATTGTTCAGGATTATCAGTTTGAACTGAGTGTCTAAAACAGTAAAGAGGTATCTTAATGTAGGTGTTTGTTAATTTATGTTAGGAATAATGAAAAAAAAAAACTTTGGTTAGCATTATTTCTGGTTTAGCTCTTATGCGATCAGGGAAAAAAAGTAAAAAAATTTTGGATTTACAGGGTTTTTCAAATTTAAAATACCTTGACTTTCCAAATCATTAAAAAATGACTTGACCTTGCTACCATTTTTAGAATGTTAAAACTGTGTGATTTCTATGGCCCTGAAAAGCCAATGTTGACTGTCTTTGAAAATACCTCCAAATGCACAGGTCACCTTCCAGTTTGCTATCCGTGTCATATATGAAAGGTGAACACTTCACAGGAAGGTTTGAAGATTTATAATGAATAAAAAATATCACAGCTGTACATGAAGAAAAAATTCTGATCACTGCTGTTTATCAGCTTACTGTAGCCCTTGAAGAATGAGGGCAGTTAGCTGTGCTACTATCATTTTAGCATCTTTTTGTTTATAGATGATCTTACTTTTTCCTCTTAAACTCATGTAACTGCTGAATGCATTTATAGTCTTTTTATATTCAGGAGAGGAAGTAATGTTATTTAATATTGCTTCCAGGCCTTAGAAGGAGATACTTGCTACTACTAAAACAAAATATTTTAAATTATTCTGTATTTTTATTGTATCAATCTTTATAGATCTGGCTTTGCTCCAGCAAAGGAATTTGTATCAGACCTGGAAGTTTCTATTCTGTGATTAATGTCATATCTAACTCTTCAAAACTAAAGACAGGCATTGATAGATAATGGAATTTTTGTAGTAATATTAAAACACATGAGATTGCACAGACTGGAAAAATGTGTAAATCTTGAAAATAAATATTGTTATGCACCTGTTTTTAAATAAATGCCTTCATTTCTTAGACATTGAAATGCCTTCTCTTATTCTTAGAATTTTTGTATGGATAATGAGATTAACATTAAACCCTGTTGTTTATTTGATAGGGCCTGCATTTTAAGCAATACTGAGTAGTTTAACCTTTTTTTTTTTTTTCCCAAGTCATGTGCAAGTTCAATAAGTTTTTACTTCTGAAAAGTCATTTATCCCAGCAAACTTTTTTGTACTAGTGCTATGCCCCATGTGGTTTTAAACAGACCAATAGTAAGCCATGATTAATAGCAATAACTCTAGTAAACTATTTGTCTAGATGACATCATCACCCTAAACCTTCAGCTTCTTGCATGGATTTAAGAAGTGAAGCCTGGTTCACAGCAGATAGAAGAAACATATGGTGAATTTTATTAGTCTTCTGAGGCAACTTGAAAATCCCAGGGACTTCTGTGATTGCTTTTTTTCCTATTATATCCACAACATTATAGAAACCATACCTAGTACAGTAAAGTGATGAGGAAGATGTGGATTATCCTTGCATGCAGAAGGTATATTATGCAGTTAGACCTTGGTGCCACACTGAGAGGAAAACTCAGACAATAAATGCCACAAAGCATGTGAGCAGCAGGGAGGCATGAGAACGTCCTGGTAAAGTGCTCCAAAGTGAAAATCAAAGTAAGCAGATAAAAGCAGACATTGGTCTGGGCTTTTTAATCAGGCGTCTGGAGCAAAGCTGAGGCAGGAATGATAAATCTGTGGCTATGTTATGGCACAGAGGGAGCACTGCAGTCAATCAGGTCAATGTTTATGTTAACTGTGGTGGAAATCATTGAACATTTACCTTTCACCCTTGCAAATGAATCAGCAGGTTAGAAACTGTTGTTAATTTATGAAATCGCATGCAATCTCACTAACTATGTGGATGAAAACTGAAAGGTAGGCAATTTGAAACAATCCCTAGTTTAGATGGGGTATTGATATAGTGAAATACATAATGTGAATGTGAGTTGGCATTTTGAAACATCCATTTGCAACAAAGTAACAGGCAATTAGGAAGAAAACGCACAAATTTGGGCTGATGCCTTACTGATACATAAAGTACTTTGATAAATGACTGCATTTTGAGGAGCTGAGCTCCTGGTTCTGGCCATTGAACTACAGATAGTCAAGCCTGCAGTTTCTGGTCCGTAAATAAGTTTTCATGAGGAAATAATGAAGCAAACAGAAAACATACTGATTTATTTTCAAATTGTCTTCAACACACCAGAGCAATTCTTGTCCTAAGACTCACACCAAGCACTCAGGGAGTGACCTAAAAGATGGAGGCATACAAATAACTGTCAAAAGAGAGGTTTTCAAATGTCTCCTCCGTGTGAGCTCAGAGCTTCCTCAGCTTCCCAAATGTGTAGATCATACACTGGCAGAGGCTAACTACAGAAGCTGCTATTCACTCCAGTGATGAATTGTAAAGAGCATTAAGGGAGTGACCCACAGGGTCCCCATTAGCCACACTCACTGGCACTCTGTGAGTGCTCTCTGCTGGGTCCTTCCAGAAGACCTTTGGGACATAACTCCTATCAGTCACTCAGCTACCTCAAGGACTTTCTTATTGCCACAAGACAAAAAAACTTCCCCAAAGACAGAAACAAGCACTTTCAAATTATGCTAGCCCTCTGAAAATAACTCATTTAACCCCAGCAGAGCTGGGGTAGAGCACACTCTTCACAGCGCTCTATCCCTAAGGTAACTAACATCACCTTCAGACACAGGGAAACACAGTTATTCTGCTAACATTTGTGGGTGGCATTGCAGTAATATTTTGAGTTGTTTTGCTGGCTTTCCTCAGATTTTGTCCAATTCCTACATCTAAAGTCAGTCAGATCTTGACAGTTCCCAAATTGAAAATGTTGATTTTCACAACTGCTGCATTGTTTGCTCTCAACTGTGAAGATTTCCAGATTTCCTCAGAAAGAGCACTTAAGTTCCCTGCTGCACGCCTTTTTAAAGGCCACCTATTCACAATGTTTAGATGATAGTGACTACCTACCATGATGTAGGACCATGCCCCTGACTAACATAAATGGCACTGATGACAAGCAGGATGCAGAGAATAGAGGTGGATTTCTGTTTATGCTAAGGGAATTTTCTAAACTGGAAAGAAAAGTCTACAAAGTTGCTTCATGCATTATCTTTCCTGCATCATCCTCCCCTCAATGTTACAAACATAACATTAGTATACAAGTTAAAACGACCAACACAACAATTCATGCCAACAGAAGCAGCTGAGTATGGTTGAAGCTAATACACAGATTACTTCGACTCATTTTGGATACCTGTTATTTTTTATCTCCTACTTGAATTAAGGTTACACTCATTAATCATAATCTGATTATGTTGGAAAACATAGAAACTGAAGGAGGGAAGAATCACTTGTCTACAACCACTGTGGCTACATATTAAGTTCAATAGGGAGATATATACTTTGTAAAAAGTTTTTTACTAAACTTAAACTTTCAGGAAAAAAATCAGCAGACAAAACACATTATCTTCAGTGATAAGTACAATGAAACATAGAACAAAACACTGAAACTATTTTGAAAAAACCTCTTGAGTACATAGAAATAGGTTTTAGCTCAATGAAGAGGTCATTGTGTAAATTACAAATAGCATGATCCTGCACGCTACATAATGATCCATCGGTTATTAAAGACGAGAAATGCTATGTCCTCATTTTGCAGATACAGTCTGACATGCTGCAATGTTTTATACATCTTAAGGCCAAGAGCACATACAAGTTTCCATCAGTGTGAGTGGATAAACATTGTCACAGATTATGGAATTCACCTTTCAAAGTAAGTCCTGCACTTACAAAGGGGCTAAATGCAACATCTATCAGAAAGAAGACTTGGAGGGCAGAATGGCCTCAAATGAGAAAATACATTTTGATTAACATTCTCAATTGTTATGTGGGTTTTTTTTCACAATCATCTGGTGCTGCACTGGACGGACAAGAGGCTTAATTTATTATGATTTCTGTAGGAAAACCAAACCAAGCTAAACCAAACCAAACCAAACTAAACCAGCCATACCTTACCAAACCAAACCAAACCAAAACACCCCCTGCCCCCTCAATTTTCTATCATTTTCATTCTGAAGTATGATTACAGACTTCACATTTACCTATCTTTTGCATTCTTTGGAATGATTAGGAGGCCCACAAAACAGATGTAGCTGATAAATGAAGAAGCCCTTTGTGCTTCAACCAGTGCCGAAAATGAGGCAGATGCTGACAGTCAAAAGAACCAACTCCTGCGGCACTCGAAGGACGTTTTGTCAGGTGCTAGCCTCTGACAATCACATGTTGTAGTTACATGTTTTATGTTATCAATATTACAATAGAAATTCCTTACAATGTCAATTACAGGAAGAATTGTAGGATTACAAACATTGAATTCATCATGTAAGTGTTGAACAGATAAAAGACAGAGAAGAAGATGCGCAGATCACCTAGGTTGGTATTGGCATCTGCATGTTTGTTGCAGTCTCAGGGAGCTTTATTTGCTCATGGTTTTGAAATGAAGCATGTATCTAATTCCTTTTTATTTTCCTCCTTTTGATAATTGTCTTCTTTTCCATCTCCATTTTCTTTTTCTTAGAAATTTCATTAAAATAAACACTTAATATTAATACAGAAATTAAGTTATGAATTTAAAATATACAGCAGTCAAGAAATTAAAATGTTAATATTCCCATGCAAAGACTAATTTTGTTGTAATATATATACACAATCTGCATGAAAGCATTTCTCAGTATGGCCAGTAATCCAAAATACCACAAACCATGAGTGTAGTGTGATCATGTTAATGTTGCCATGGGAATTTTAACACTGTAATTTCTTGACCCATATGCATTTGATTTCTCACACAAAAAGTTGATGGGATTCTTAACTGGACTGAATTATTGGACCTATCTTGACTCACATGAACTGAAGCTGTATTTAACGTAATCAGTAGCTGGTCTATCTTTCCTTATGCACCAAAGCACCTCCGGACAGTGGGTACTCCTTTTACATTGTTGGAGCATACACACACAAAAAAATGACCTTGCTATTTCATTAACAATGAAAAAGGTAACAGACTATGGTAGGACAATCTTAATAGTGTTCACGGCACTTAGTTTCACTCTATGAATGAAATTGTAACGTATGGATTCTGAGCCTAAAAATGTGTGGAAGACCTAATATCTGCCTTTGCAATTAAGCAGATTAAAACGCTGACTCTCAAAAAAGTTTCTAAAATGTCACCACTCTGTATTGATATTGTGGGGAAAAGAAAAGCATCTGCAGGATGTAAGCAGTGAAAATAAGATTCCTGTGGTGAACCAATCTCAGGATAATGCAAGGTTTGCCTGGATCTGGATATCTGAGATAATCCACATTGAATTAGGAGTTTAAACTCCAATTCTGCACGTTCAAATTTTCCAACTGAGGTGGCTTGATCTTTGACGCTGGGCAACACAGTATTTTCTCCATGAAGTTTTTTTAGATCAAAAAAGGATTCATACCATATAAAAAAATAATTGAAGAGATCTTTGTGAAGGAATTAATATTCTATGGCATATCAGTCCATCTTTACTAACTCTTCTCATTAGATATAGATGAGTGAAGTTCTGTTCAGAAGAGACAGGAGTTTATAAAGCTCAGAACAGTGTCATACTTCAGTCATCCAGAAGACAAACATAGTACAGACCATGATCTCTTCAGTATCTTCTTCCACTCAGACAAGGCCAGACCTTATTCTTCCTCCTGATTCTTATATTGTGATGAAGTAAATTGCTATGAAGTATGTTATTTAGTGCCTCCAGTGGTACTATACTTTTGTGAACTGGGTTGAGTGGTAATCAGCTAGTCTATTCATTAATTTGATACACGGTCAGCTGAGAAAAAGTTCATCTTTTACAGTGTTTTAGCATGAAATCCCTTCTCGGATTTGTTTTAAGTAAAGTAGACTCCTTTGTAGTAAAGCAGATTCGAACCTGCTCAAGAAATAATGTAACTATTATAACAATATAACAGTGTAAGAAGGACATCACACTTATCAGAGTGTGTCCAGAGAAGGGCGACCAAGATGGTGAAAGCCCTCGAGGGCAAGACTTAGGAAGAGGGGCTGAGGTCACTTGGCTTGTTCCGCTTGGAGAAGAGAAGCCTGAGGGTGACCTCATTGCAGTCTACACCTTCCTCAAGGGGGGCAGCGGAGGGGGAGGTGCTGATCTCCTCTCTCTGGTGACCAGCGACAGGACATGAGGAAATGGAATGAAGCTGCATCAGGGGAAGTTCGGACTGGACATTAGGAAAAGGTTCTTCACTGAGAGGGTGGTCGGTCACTGGAACAGGTTCTTCAGGGAAGTGGTCACAGCACCAAGCCTGTCAGAGTTCAAGGAGCGTCTGCACGAGGCAATTAGTCATATGGTTTAGTTTTAGGCAATCCTGTGAGGAACAGGGAGTTGGACTCGATGATCCTTATGGGGCCCTTCCAATTTGAGATATTCTATGATTCTATGATTGTATGAAATATTGTAACTACAATAAAGCTGACTCAAGACCTTCTTAGCTACCTGTGAGTGAGTTATAAGGACAATAACTGAAATTGCTTGCCTAAAAAAAAGGAAGATGAATTTTAAATCTGTATTCAAAAACCTTTAAAGAGGAATAAAGCAAAGACACCACTCAAGCATCATAAGTGTAAAAATTATACAGTTTGAAGGGGATAAATTATTTAGAACTTACTCAGACAACCTGCTTAGCTTTTAGCCCTTGTCAGGGACTCAGTCATTTGTCCAAAAAAAA
The DNA here is from genome assembly GCF_964195595.1 of Calonectris borealis. NCBI lineage: Eukaryota > Metazoa > Chordata > Aves > Procellariiformes > Procellariidae > Calonectris > Calonectris borealis. Next base: position 25,891,644 of record NC_134352.1, on the reverse strand, counting down.
GACGCTTTAACAGCTCAGGTCTTTTAAAGGTGCTTATTCATAATCAGGCAATAGCCACAGGGAAGAAACCATACCTTCCCTTGTTCAGAGGAAAGGATGAGTTAAATGAATTCATGAAATCCAGACTGAAAATGTTGTGGAACATCTAAACACCAACTTTGGGCTGAATTATTTGGTATTTATTAACACACATACTGCTAGCTACATTATGACTCTTTATAATTATATTTATTAATGGAAGCAAAACTGAGGAAGCTTTCTCTTTGGAAAATATTTGTGCACATCTGCACTCATATAGCCACAGATCATATCATAAATTTTATTTGCTCTTTCCTTTCTTGGCAGCCAAGATTGGTATGAAAGCATCTTGCTTGCATGTGCTAGAAAAGCTTTTACTCTATCTATGAAACTTTAGATTTATTACTCTGTGGCTAAATATACTCATTAAATTTTTTTACCATATAGTGGATTCACCATTCTTGTTTACCACATGCAATACACCAAACAAACAAACAAAAAAATGCAAAATACTTTTTTTTTGTTTGAGTGAAGAGTGGGCGAATTGGAAGAATTTTTAATCATTATTTAGAAGAACAAATCATTAATACTGATTCTTCATTATTAATTTTAATTTGCATTTATTTAGGGGAGATTTAGCTCTTAGCATTAAAATTATATGAAAATAATGCATTATTCCTTTAAAATCCTCAGCAGAAACCAATTTCAATGACTCATGCAAGGTAACAGTTTAAAGAATTCAGAAGTATTTAAGCAAGAATATTCTATTCTAATTATCTATTATGAGGATAAATAAGGCTGCAATTTTATCCTTTCAAAAATAAATCCAAATTTAGCAATTGTTTGCAAAAAGTTTAATAATTTTATCCATAAGTAGGGGTGGAAATAACACTAGTCAAACACCCCCATACCCCTACACCCCCACACCCCTGTATTAGAAGACTCCATGTCCTCTTTGTTTCACTGAGTGTTCACAGCTCCTCTCAGCAGGAGAGGATTTCTTTCTAATGCTCTGAGTGTTAAAAGATAACCTTCAATTAAACCAAAACTAATGTGGTTTTGTGTTTTTTTTTTTTTTTTTAATATCCTGCCTGAAAGTGTTGTTTGGTCACTGACCTCAACATTTCAGTATGCATTGTGATATATGTATCAGGCAATATACAGTTTTTCCTCTTCCATGTATTTTAACGTCAGAAAGAACCACTACAGTTAGCTATTTTGTCCCCAGTGTATCTCAATCTCATCCAGTAAAGTCTCTGTAAGACCCAGTCTGAGCTATAGCACAACTAGTCTTGATTTAAGAGTATCCATAATGCTTCCAGTTAATAGCCATGGCTGTTTATAACCTGCACCTTATTTCTTCTCTGTATCTGCCTCAGTGCTTTGTGGTAATATTTCTACTGGACGTTACCATGATTACTTGCAAGAATACAACATAAACTCATAAAGTGAGTTTTCATCAACAAGCTAAATGTTCCCAAAATACAGAGGATCTGACCACAGACCTATAATAAGAATGAGTTTTGTTTCATCCTACTAGAGATTCAATATTTTGTTACATATAAATGTATGATTTACTCCTAAGATATTTGCTGTGGATTTTCCTTTGCATACAGGATGAATTTTCTGAGAATTTACTAATAAATCTACTAGTTTCTGGATCTTTAGGAAATAAAGGACTTTCTCATGTTCCTCCTGGATGTTCCAAACAAAGAACTAACATGGACAACATAACATGCATAAAATTAAAATTAATTGAAATTGTTTGTTTGTTTGTTTGTTTTCTTTAAGAAATCAGTTTGTAGTGAGGGCATGATTATGTTTATTTACTTTTTCTATTGAATTTCCTTGCATTACATTATGATGATAATCAAAGTTCTTTCCATAACCTGGCACTGCGGTGGCAATGAGAAAAGACCACATACTCCCCTGTGGGACATACAGACGCCGAGACTTGAGAACAGAATCCCCACCCTCTGGTGACATTTTATCATCAAAAAAATCAGTAAGTCAAAACAATACATTCAAAGAAAGTGCAGATTCAGCGTATTTTTAGCAACAGACTGAAAACACATCACGATTATTTTAATTATGCCAAAGATATCTTTTCCTCCCATCCCCAACTCAGGCAAAAAGATGGTAACGTCCCGAAAAACTTCTGTAAAATAGGGATATCCTATTTTAATAAAAGGGTGGAAGTGAAATATACATAAATATGACTTTTTGAAGCCATTTTAATCTCATCTGAAATGATAAACAGTAAAAATCATGACTGCATGTGTATTGCAAAACATCACCACAGGTCTGAGTAATAGTTGTCTGTATATCCTAAATGTGTAAGCTCTTCTATGAGATGTCTTTGTAAAAAAGAGTTATAAACTTCTACATCTTCAGTTACAATTATTTAGAGTATGACAAATGAGTCATGTCATGTAATTTATATGCCACAAATATCAGTGTGTTTTATTCTAGTTGTATCAGTAGGTAGCAGCTAAGTGTATGCTGAGTCATTTTTTTCTGCAGGCTGGATATCCTCCTGGTCAGTTTGCCGGTTCCAGAGATAACCTTGTTATGCACCCCCAGCCACAATCCGAGTTAACATTCAAGGTCCTTCATTTCTAGGCTGCCAAAGGCCAAACTCATTGGTGAGATAAGTTATCGCACACCTTAGGGACAGAAACAAGCCACCTGTCACTTGTCAGAGAACCAGTACTAGTGCAATGGTACCTAATGTCCCACCATCACCTGCAGGCAAAATGGCTGTTATGAAAGTGTAGCCATGGATAAATGTGATGGAAAATAGGCGAGGATGAGAAGGATTTAGATAAATGAGATCAGGTACAATTAGTAGCAAATTGTGCTGACAATGGCTTTTCTAAGAAAGCTTTTAAAACAGTGACCTTCATTTTTCCTTACTGAATTACAAAGTGAGGCACTCAGAGAGACTTCTGTGTTTCATATCTCTGAAATCCATAGCTTACCTTTTGCAAGCCAACCCTCTGTTGTTTATTTCAAGACTGATACTCACTTAGTCTGTGTTTTTCTGAGGTTTGGGAAATGTGTTTTTCAGTCAACTGCAAGCAATGAATGAAGGCCACACTACCTTGAAAGTAGACATTTTTTACCAGATTTTGCAATAAACCAGATCCAGAATATTAGCAGCCACAGGAGTTACGATTGCACTATGCTCTGTTGGCATTATGAGAAGAGAGTTTCAACAGTGCCTCTTCAAATTCAGCTCCATTTGTGCTCCACATTAATAATGACTTCAATTGACTGAAACCAGCAAAAAATATCCAATTAAGTGTCATTACATGACTTCAGTTAAATGCCTCCTTTGAAAAGTCTCTCAGAAGTTATTAAGTTTCAGTGAGTTTACTGCAACATGCTGTGACTGAATGTTTAATTCTTAAAGATGCACTGTCATTTTAAAGCAGTAGCCTTACAGATTAATTACTAGATTTTAGATTCTGTGCTTTATGTTTCCCTGAAAATTAAGAAACTTAGTGTGACCAAAATTGCCAGAGCACAAAAGAAAAAAATTTCTTGAAAAGAGATTAATTACAGTACAGTCTGTCTGTATCACAGCTTTAGGGAGAGGATATGTGAAACAAAGCATAAGCTTTATATTTTAACTTAAGACGTGCCAGGCATCTCCTGCCTTCACAACGTACAAACACAAGCTCACAGTGTAATACAAGATGAGATAGCACATCCCAACATAATATATTTTTGTCTGGACAATAGTTAAATATTTGCTTGATCCTATATTCTACCACAGAAAAATGCAAATTTGATTCTCTGAAGATGATAATGGCTCTAAGCCGGTGAATGGCAAGGCATTAAAAACAACATAAAGAAAAGGAAATAACAATATACAATAAAGCTAGAAGGCGGTGTGTCTAAACAAAATTGAGAAGTGATTACATTATAAAGCAAGCCAATGGTCAGCGTCTTCTAATTCAAGAAGGGTACAGTTAAGCAGGGAGAATTTTTTTTCTTTTTAATTCTTAGACGTTAATAAATTATCATCAAAATTAGTAGGTTCAATATGTTTGATTCTAGAAAAAGGGAATGAACATGAACATGAACAGCCTGGGAATTGGGAAAAAAGAAACAAAAATGACTCCATGATGTTATTGATGACATTCAATGTTAGAGCATAGTCTTCTACTATTCCTTCTTTATTGTTTTTCTGTTTCTCTTGTACAAAGATACAAGCTAAGTCTCAAGGATCTTTAAATAAAAGAACAGAAAGGAAAGGAAAACACATGAGTTTACATGGTTTTTTATTTAACATCAGGGCCAACTGTCCTCACCTACTCCTTAGCCCATCCATTGAAACAATTGAAAAGACACAGTCGTCAAATTGGAGCTTAGTTTTTGCAATGGAGTTTGATAGAAAAAAATGAAAACATTGTTCTTTTGGGGAAAAAAAAAAAAAAAAAATCATGAGAAGCTGACAGACAGCCAATGAGGAACTGAACATCAGACAAAAGGGAAGGGTCAATTTTAAAAGACCTTTAAAGAGAAGGCCAAATGTACTTTGCAGTTTGTTCAGTTCCTGCCAAAGCACAATGAACCATAGCGTTTTCCCTTAAAAATGAAATGTGGTGTATCATAATTTGCTAAAATACGCGATTAAACTTGATGTGTTTAGAGGAGCAGATGGCTGTGCCTCCAAGTGTTCTCCCCTTGGGTTTCCAAATAGCAGAGGAAGCAGGAGGGAGAAATACAAAAGACTATATCAGTGTACACTCATACAGCTTAAATTAAGAGCTTCACAATCAAGAATACTTTGTCCTGGGTAGAAATTTTATTAATTTCTTGTATTTGTAAACAAATTTTTGAACTATTTTCATCAGCTACTTAATGTTTAAAAGGTGTCAAACGTGTTGTATTTGCAACCATTTTCCTCTTTATTTTGGATTTCTCCATCATTGTCCTTATGTTTGAGGAAGAGTTATACATTTTCCATGGACCTACATTAGTGAAAAAACATGGCTGGCTGCTTACTCTGAAGTGCTTTTGTAGGGAGATACAACATCAGTCCTTCATGGGTGTCCTGGCTTCCCACTGATTTCTTACTGACATTAAAAGTGACCTTTAAAAGGTCAAATGGTTTGGTTCCTTGTTTCCCTAGAAAATGCCACTTTCCCAGCATACCTCAGCAGTTGCAATCAGATTAGTCACTCAGCTTTCTGTTCTCTTTCACAGAAAGACAGACTCCTTAATTCATCCTGTTTTGCCTAGAAGAAGACAGCTTTGAAGACCACCTGACCTGCTCTTTTCCTGAAGTGAATGTGGGCATGGTGAGTGAGTAAGGACGGCTTGGACTGTCAGCCATTGAAGGGGCAGCAGAAAGGATTAATTCACTGACAATTAGGTTATTTGCTTTGCACTGTCAGATGTTTCTTCAGCAGCATATCACTCCAGCTCCAGAAGTTCTTTCCAACTCTACGATTCTATGATGTTACTTTCACTGAGAATTCCAGATGGGTGCTTTTTTACAGCAGAATAAATACACAAATTACCTACAATTTGGTTTGCTAGGTTTTGGAAAGTGTGAAATGCTATACTTTCATCAGTCCAGGAGGGGAGTGCTCTTAGTTTGTGGTATTCTGTCTTTGTAGTTACATGTAACTGTAAGAAAAATTCCAGAGCAATGATCCTGAATGCTGGCTGTGTGCCTCTCACTGGGTGCCTGGTCACTCACATCTTCACTACATCACGTCTCCGGAAGTGATCCTGGGATTTGTAAAAGGAAGAGATGTCTACAAAGGGAAATAGCAAGGTGACCAGATTGGGCAAACAAAGTTCACTAGCTGTGCATGTCAGTTCAGCCTGGTTTATTAGCTCCTACAAACATAAATCCAGATTTGCAAAGGCAGATACATCTCCAACTGAGGCTTTTACTTATTGCAGTAACAATAATGGATCTTCTAACAGCAAATTGCAAATGGAATTTGGGAATATTAGACCATCTATACAGGCGTGGATCTTCTAACAACAAAATGCAAATGGAATTCGGGAATATTAGACCATCTATACAGGCAGAAGTAAAAGGCTTTATAGGGCTGTGCTTAGCCTGGCCATTAAACTTCATATGGGATTTAGGTCTTATTTTCCTCAGTTTCATTCCTTGTGAGTTCACATGTCCTGAAATTCACTGTGATGCCTCATTCTTGCTTCAAACACATCTATGCAAAAGACATAAAATTCTCCCAGAACAGCATGGCCTACTGACTCTCATCTCAATTCAGGAATAGCTTTAACATTAGAATGCCCCCCCACAAAAACCCTTTAACAAAGCCAACAGGAAAGAATATGCCACTGCCATCCCAGACAGTGCCCTGCTTATGCTGTTCCCTGCGTTAAGCCTTTGGTTGCTCAGGCTTGCACACTTTTGAGATCATGACGGTTTGTCTCTGCGTTCACTTTGATACTTCCTTGACCAGCAGCTAAACACAGGCTCCCAATCCTGTTTGTTTAAGGAGTGCCTTGCGCTGACAAAGTATGGTGCAAATGACTAGGGTCAACTAGCACATTGCAATTTATTCTAGGAGGATACGTGAGTGGTTCAAGGATGCTACAGAAACCTATCAGTGTGAAATCAGATCTGAGGAAGTGGAGCATAAAAGATGTGCCTCTTGGAATAATTTCAGCTAGAATAATCAATCCCAAGGTTTACAGGATTTAATAAGGATTTAATAGGGCTTCTCTACTGCTGCACCCCTGAAAGGTTAGCAAACCATTTAAAGAAGTTAAGCAGGACAAATCTCTCAAAGCTCCGAGTTTGTAGTGCATTAACTGTGGCATATTTCGTCTGCTTTCAGTATGTATGATACCATCCTTGTACAATTCATGGTCTCTCCTACTAACGAGCACACCTCTGAAAACTATATGAACATCTGTATAGCAGTTTGTCGTAACTCAGTATACATCTAGATTATATTATATGAAACATTAAAAACAATTGAAAAATAACATTAAAAAACAGATTACCAAATCTTCCTGGACCCAAGCTAATGCATGCTTATTTCCTCTCCCTACTGGAAGACATCTAGTCTCACTGATGAGACTCACAGTCTTGTTCAATATCTTTATCAACGATCTGGATGAGGGGATTGAGTGCTCCCTCAGTAACTTTGCAGATGACACCAAGTTGGGCAGGGGTATTGATCTGCTCGAGGGTAGGAAGGCTCTGCAGAGGGACCTGGACAGGCTGGATCAGTGGGCTGAGGCCAATTGTAGGAGATTCAACAAGGCCAAGTGCCGGGTCCTGAACTTTGGCCACAACAACCCCAGGCAACACTACAGGCTTGGGGAAGAGTGGCTGGAAAGCTGCCCAGAGGAAAAGGACGTGGGGGTGCTGGCTGACAACTGGCTGAACATGAGCCGGCAGTGTGCCCAGGTGGCCAAGAAGGCCAACGGCATCCTGGCCTGTATCAGAAATAGTGTGGCCAGCAGGAGTAGGGAAGTGATCGTGCCCCTGTACTCAGCACTGGTGAGGCCGCACCTCGAATACTGTGTCCAGTTTTGGGCCTCTCACTACAAGAAGGATATTGAGGTGCTGGAGCGTGTCCAGAGAAGGGCAACGAAGCTGGTGAAGGGTCTGGAGAACAAGTCTTATGAGGAGCGGCTGAGGGAACAGGGACTGTTTAGCCTAGAGAAGAGGAGGCTGATGGGAGACCTCATCGCACTCTACAACTACCTGAAAGGAGGTTGTAGCGAGGTGGGTGTTGGTCTCTTCTGCTAAGTAACTAGTGATAGAACGAGAGCAAATGGCCTCAAGTTGCGCCAAGGGAGGTTTAGATTGGACATTAGGAAAAATTTCTTTACTGAAAGAGTGGTCAGGCCTTGGAACAGGCTGCCCAGGGAAGTGGTGGAGTCACCATCCCTGGAAGTATTTAAAAGACGTGTAGATGAGGCACTTAGGGACATGGTTTAGTGGGCATGGTGGTGTTAGGTTGATGGTTGGACTCGATGATCGTAGAGGTCTTTTCCAACCTTAAGGATTCTATGATTCTATGATTGGCTCAGAAACAATCATAATAGTCTTCTTCCTGGCAAAAAAAAAAAAACAAAACACCTGCAAGATAAGGACCACATTGTTATTCTTATATCTTTGAGTAAGGAAAGTAGCCTTATTCTGTAAAATACTGAATCACACAAAGTGTCTCTAGATTCAAGTCTGCGCGTCATTCTAGTGAAGGCTTTGCCTTCAATAGACTACCCAAGTCATGTGTTGCAGCCTCATTTCCTCTGTGCCCTCCAGAATGAAAAGCACTTTGGGAAATAAAACTGAAATTTCAGGTGTGAGTTGTTTTTTCCTTTTTTTGTCAGTAATTGTCTTTTAATTCAAAGAAACATTAGTAATTTTATTTTCCCCTTTGTAATTAAGAAAAGCTATACAATTATAATTTATGAGTGTTATGTTTTCCTGTAATGATCAGTTGCTTTTTCTTGGAAAGATGATTGCTTGTATGTTTTCTTCAGCTTTTTGTTTGCTGAACTGACTTTTCCGCAGAAAATATTTACCTTAGAAAAGTTTATAATTATAAACCATCACACTTATTTTGTTTCCCCCCATAGCTGTTAATACAAAGTTTAAACAGTCTTCCAGTTCTGTCAAACACAGACACACCAAAAAAAAAACCAAACCAAACCAAACCAAACCAAACCAAACCAAACCAAACAACCTAAAAAAAAACCCAATAACAACAAAAAAGAACAACCAAAAGTGTGTATTTTTGAAAATTCAAAAGGTCAACTTCGTCACTGCAAGCCTGTCTTACTGAATAATCTCCCTGAAGAATAAAGCAAAGATAACCTAAAATGACATTTTACGCTGTGCACCAACAAAACAAAGTACACAGGGGTAGTCAATATGAGAATGGGATAGCAATAATGGAATACAGGAATAAGAAGTATGGTCTTACATTCCAAATGGAATTGTTCATGTAAGAATTTTTAATTTTTTTTTCTTTTAAAGAAAATACTTTGGTCTGCAATGATGATACAAGGCTGATTAATTGGAGGAGTGTTGATAATATCAACATGAAATAAGCAAGTTTTGTTTGCCAAAAGAAGTAATTGAACAAATTAGCTAGATACTGTGTTTGTACCAATGACATTTTTAACGGCTTAGAAAACATTGTGTCTTTTTAACTTGACTCATTTGTGACCACAGACAAATAATAAGAAATACAATAATGTTAATCTGGTAAAGCACGTACACATGGGCAAAACTTGGTGTAAGAAATTTCACTGATTTAAACTGGTTTCTTATGTGCTTGAGTATTTTCTACATGCACTCCCAATTCAATTCTTCTTGATATGGCAGTGAACACATTCATATGCAATTTAAGAGAAAATGAACTTTGAAAAGCTTGCCCTTAAGTGAACCTGAACTAGAAACAGATTTATATTTTTCAGAAAATGTCTTGGAATATGAAGACCTTGCAGGAATTTCCTTGCTTTGCATTAAGACATTCTCAAAGGATAAGATGAAATACACTTCCTTGGGACTCTGACCTACATCCAGCCCAGCTGGATAATCAAGAGAAAGTTCTACATGCACTGAACTCAAGAGCATGTCTGCCTACATTTATGCAAGTAACTTGGTCATAACAAATCATGGCTTCATTACCATTGAGCAAAACAGAATTTTTATATCAGACATGAAATTTAATTTCTAGTTGTGTGTATCAAAAAAGCCTTTGGAAAAATAAAAGGGAGAAAGAATTTAGGTTGTAAAGGAGATCATAAAATGCAGAATCAGAATTTGGTCTCAAACTCCCAAAGACTTATGAGTGCATACAAAAGAGGGATGAAAATCTAGCAGTCCTTGTCATAACAAAACAGCTCTCTGAATGAATTATATGTTGTATAAATGGCCACAGTATAGAACATGTTTCCTATGAAACACAGTCCGCTCTATGATTTAGTAGACTTTTTTCCTGCAATGTAAAACTTCTCTATTATATTTGAATGGTGCACAAATCCAAGGAAGAATAAAGTCAACTGGGGGAAAAGAGGGAAAAAACCTCCTTTCTTCACTTTAAAACACACGGTATGTCTATTCTGCAAAGCAAAAATTCCCAAAAGCAGCACATGTAATTACTATATTGTGTCCCTATGGGCAACAGCTACAAACCTATGCACCAAAAAATAACAAGGCAGTTATACACCTTTTTTTCAGCAATTCAATAAAATGTGCAAGCTCTCTCCAGGAGATCCCCAATGTCTTATGTCTCATATGTGAGTTGTAGGACCACAGATAATCTTTTTTACACAGTCATATTCTCACACCTGCGTGGAAAAACCTTTTGAAAATTTTAATAGTGTTTCAAGGGAAAGGTATATATTATATCAAATTGACATCTTTCCTCCAGGTGTTTTTTAATTTCTTGTTTCAAGCACATTTTTTTTTTTTTTCTAGTTAGAGGAGATCTCTTTTCAGCAGTAAGACACATACAAGAAAGTTTTACATTCAAAAGTCCTTTTTCAACCAGGTAACTTTTTTCCACCTGGTGACTTACATCACTAACGATGTAAAGCAAAGACACATAATGGGAGTTTTTACCTTTATTTTGTAATTAAACTCACATGGGCTGACCTGTAGGTCAATACAGACACCACATCCAGAAACAGTGGCCCCAGATACTTATGTGGAAGTTTTAATTCCAATAGGTTCAAGTGAGACTAACATTTCCCCGCATATTTTTGTAAATCCCTGTGTTCCCAAAAGATGCAATGGAGAGGCCAGAAAATGTAGGTTGTATGGAACATATTTTTCATAATTTCTGAAGTGCTACCTGTTGATTACGAAGAATTTGTTTATCTCATTAAATACCAAAAATGTTAGTCTATTGATGTTCTCTGCTACAAACAAATATATCCCATGCATGTTATCCCTGTTAGACAAGAGTTTGTAAAGCCCACCTTACTGTACTTCACAGGTACTCACAGACAAATATTGCATCAAGTTGTGCAGAGATTTTGTGACCATCCAACTGTCATTACATTTACAGATGATCTGAACAACGTATCCTGTGTGAACTGTGATTTCTTATACAATCTAAGCATCTATTCATCCATAAGCACACCTCTATTTTCACTGTCATTATATCAGGGAAACTCATCTTTGAATACCCATGTAGTTGAGCTCCTTTTTCACATCAGTCTTTGAAAAGAAGTTTGCAAGTCAGGTTTGCTGGCCATTCTCCCAGAAAAAGTTAATATAGAAAAAGAAACAGGAATTACAGCCAGAAGAAAATCCATTCACTAAAAGAAACTGTAAGGATCAGAGGACGAAAAAATAGGTATCTTTGAGGATGAAAATGAAGTTTCCAAATAAAATCTAAAAAACATTTAAAATACTTTTATTTTATTTCTTTTATCTCTAGCACACACAAAAGTAATCTAATTTACTAGAACTTGCTTAATTTTCTCTCTAAGAGTACATCCAGTGTGAAAAACACATTCAAAGATCACAAAAGAAAAAAAAAATGTTTATCAAAAGGTGTCTATCAAATATAAATTGCTCATTAAAAAGCCTTAGGCTTTAATGTGGCACAGCTGATTCAAGAATAATTTCTACCTGTTTACCTCATCAGTTAAAATATGTGAGACTTCATCCTTTTCAACTGCTGAACTTATCTTGTTCTTGCCAGTAAACATAAACCCAGGACAGTATCTTTTTCCCCAACTGTTGGCATTGTAATTCCTGATACGGAAAATTCAGTGTAATAGAGAAGACAACTGAGGGACAACTTGTTGGAGCTAGTACTAGCTGTATAGTAGGGATCCATATTCCCCCGGGGATATTAAAAAAAGCAGATTCTAGAGCAACCCTTAGTCTTCAGTCTGCATTCTCATATTGAAAAGATAACAGAAAATCACCTGGACTGCTCAGGGGTGTTGTATGAGCATGGTTTATCTGGACCCAAGACATGACCCTGATTGCTAGCGAGCTCCAGAACAGAGTTCAGTATCCTATTACAATCCCCCAAGCCACACAGCTCCAAAAATGTTTTCAATAGTGTGAAAGCTTTTATTTTTTCTCTCTTCTTTTAAAATTATTGAGCTGTTGCTAACCCCTGCACATAACATTCCTTTGTCCTTTGCAATGAGAGTTTTACAAGTGTTTAAGGTGTAGAGTGAGTGAATATACAAAACAGACAAATGGCCTTTGGATTTAAGAGTCTCCAAGTACTCTCAGACATGAATGGCTGAAACATCTCCAAAGAAATCATTGCAAACTATTGGATTACAAACCTCCCTTGAATATGTATAAAATTAAGAAAATTTCAGAGTGCTGAAATATAAAATAATATCTCTTTTAAAACACCATTAAGTAAAAGATCCACGTCTGACGTTGAAAACACATGGGCATTTTCAACTACAAAAAAATGAAATTCAGTGAGAAACAAATTTGTTATGCCTGCTTCCTACAAAAGTTATAACCTTTGTAGTAAAAAATAGTATTTTTATGAGTTGTACAAGACTATTTTAAAGAAAAATAATATTTTTTTTTTCATTTATGGGTATACCTAATGTTTTTATTTCAGTTTTCTTTTAAGAAAAAATAGAGGAACTGTAAAACAGACTTTTTAAATTAAGCTAATCAAAGTATATTAAATCAGATAGAAAACTCATTGTTAGCTTTCTTCACTTCAAGTTGAAACCGAGCTTTGTCTCTTTCATCCATTTCCATTCTGAAAATCAGAATTAAAAAAATATTTGCCTCACCTCCTGAATATCAGCGTTGATCACAGATTTGTATGTGGTGTGTTTTCTGTGTCTCTGGTATGACCAGATACCAGAGACAGTCTCTGTCTAGAGCAGAAAGCCTTCTGGATCATATGATCTGCTATACAGACACATGATGGAATAAGTTATATGCAGATTTCCAAGATTAACTCAGAATGTCTTGGCCTTTTAGCTTTTAACCTAGACCATTACCATTATTTTTAATAGAGCTCTTATGTGTGAATAATCTATACCATCTGTTGAGTGTAAAAACATAGTGGAAAAAATGTAACCTGGACACAGAAGTATTACTTTTACTCGTGTATTTTATGAACAGATGCTCAGAATAAAATCCAATTCCTGGAATAAAACCTTTATTCAGACAGAATCTAAGATCAATAAACTTGGATTGTTCTCCCACATCCTTCAAAAGGCTGAATATGAGAAAAACCCTTATCAATTATGTTCTTTGAATAGCTAAAGTACATAAGAAAGAATGTCTTGTTTTGCTGTGGTGATTTTAACAAATAGCTACAAAAATATGGAATGTTAGAATGACAATGTTTGAAAAAAATTAGAGTTGTTCAACATGGTAAAAGTGCAGTAGATAAATACACAATGGAATAAGAAGGGAAAAGAGAAAAGAAAAGAAAAAATTAAGTGGCTAAACTCCGTACCTGGATGTTTGCCATCATTTGCACCACGGCTGACCATCCTTTTGTTCACCTTAAAAGACCCAAAGGTGCAGTGAGTTTCCTACAACAGTCAGATGTTTCCATATGAGGAGTTTTTTTATTTGGTAACATGTAAGACTACACACTGCAAAACAAAGGAAAACATGGGCAGATACCCTTCTGTGTTCTACAAGATAATGGTTAGACACTTTAAAAATTTCTTGACTCTTTCATTGTCTGCTCTTTCTTCTGTGGTTAGTCTATAGAAAACTGTGCATTACATATGGGATCTGAAAAAGACACAAGCAACTAAAACTGGCTTCTGTCATCAGCTTGTGACTGCACATTTTAATTCCAATCTGTCGGCAGCTACAGAGGTAATTTGAGTTTCATTGAAAGATATCCTGTTTAATTGCATTTCTCATGTGTGATCCAGTGTATCTTTGCTCTTACTACGTTCAAAATGATAGTGAAAATGTAGACTCGTTGCCATCATCCTTTTTCTCATAAAGTCACTTGTTCAGGTTTCTTACCAAGACTGGACTTTCCCCCTGCTCCAACGACTGGACTTTTATACCTTGGTCCAGCCACTGGCCATGGATCTCACATTCCAAACTGAGCTGTGCCAGATCGTCACAGGAAGATGTGTGGTGGATTCAACCACATTCAACCATGATAAAGCAGATGGGGACTTTATTAACAATGGTGTAAACAAGAGGACTTGGGGACGTATGAAGTGATAAACGTAAACACGCTAAAAAAGTACTGCAGAACACTTTAGAGGGATTCAGTGGTAAAACTGATTTTGCTTCAACCATGCCTATAGCACTTTTGTGTTGTTAACATCTGAATGAGTGAATCATAAAAAACAGAGAAAAAGGTGAAGTTCTCACACCTATGTGCTTAGTAGTTTTCAACAAATTCAGAAATTAGATACAATTTTCAAACCGTAATAGCAGCCTACCACATATAGCAATAAACATGAAAGCAAGAGTTCTGGTTACTTCCTTTATAAATAAAGTTTCACATGAACCACTACATATCACAACACTCCATAATAACTAATGTATTTTTTATGGGATAGTACATATCTCAAAGTGGAAGAAGTTCTTCTCAAGATTTCTAGCCACTACCATTTTTGGGGTAGGTATAATAAGATAGTTTATGTACTTTGTGCATTGACTGTCTTTAACATACTTTATTTTAATCTGTTTTCTGTTCATTTCATCATAATACCTAGATCTTTTGATCTAGAAATGTAAAGCTTTACCTCTTAGTAAAAATCTATAATCCTGTTCATAGAAGCCATTTTGCTTGCTCTCTTTCTTGCTGCAAAACATTCTTGTTACTCTCTTTCCCTTTCCCCAAACAAAGTTAGACAGAGTCTTAGAAGCTCTTTAGGGTATTTTTGTGATATTCATATTATATTCACAAAGTTAGAGATACAATGAGAAAACAAAATATTTATATGTGTAATCACTAATAAAAAACCATGAAAAAATGTTGACAAGATTGACTTATAGAGGACTTAAATACATGTTTCTGTGCAACCAGAAAAAGGCTTTGCTGGATTAGTCTGGAGTAAATTATTTTCCAAAAATTACTGTTCTTCCATAAATACTACCACTGTTAACTCTTTTAATTCATTTATTTTTTAAAAAGCATATTCACCTAGGGAGTAGCTAAATCTTGCAACTCTAACGTTCGTTGTATCAAGACTATGGATGCTTCAGAGAATTTTAAAAATAGTGAAATATTTCTATGGTACAGTTTGGCCTAATAATTTTCTACAAATTCTTAGAACTAAAATGTATGTCCTTCTAATGTACAGTCTTTGCAGCTGGCTTTCTAAGGAGGTCAATATTTTGGAGAAAATTTAGTAAAGTTAAGCAATTCAGTCAAAATCCTTGCCCGTACAATATCTGCTGGACAGATTCCAAGCTAAACTATTATTTTTAAAGACTGACTAACTAGTTGAAAAACTCTGATTTTTTATTTTTATGTGCATGCATTCCAATGATAACTAAGTTCTTTACCTACAGTCCAGTGTTTCAGATAAACAGCTTTTGGAAACACAGTTGCTAGAGAGATTTATATCATGACAGAATAGTTTTCTATTTGAACTCTGTATCGTAATTTTCTCATGAAAACACTTTGTAAAAATAAACTTTCCTAAAACTACTAAATAGTAGCTTTCGCTATCAAAGTAAAAGAACTGAAGAAGGCACACAAGACAACACTAAAATAAGAAGTTAACAGAACACGGAAACATAGAAAAGTCCTTACTTTAGAAAGTGTTCCTGAAGATAAAACACACTAAAACCTAAGTAAATTATGTAATGCAAATGTGACTTTTTTGTTGTTGTTTTACAAACAATGTGGCGAGACTCTTGTGGCTCTTCTACAGACCATATGAGCCAGAACCTACATGAAGATGGGTACTGCTGCACAGAAGTGTGCATAAAACGGTCTTTTAGTTAATAAAAGAGGCTTTCATAAGTGATAATCCTGTGAAAGAATACAGCTTAGAAAATGCAGGCAGACAGCCGTTCTGACACGGTTCTCTTTAAATGGGCTGATCTAAATGTATTGGTGTCAAAGAAACCAAAGTGTTTAGATGGACTTTTAATGAGTTTTATCCATCCAAATAGATCCCCAAACACAGTGGGATTTCCAAATAAGTTAGTTTTACTAGAATACATACCTGGACAAAGAGAGAGTACTGATGGGAAAATATTACTAAATTGGGAAGCGAACAGTATCCTAGGAAGTAAGTTTAACCTGTTTTATTTATGTATTTTTATTTCCCAGAAGATGAACAATTGCAAGCTTTGTGTGGAAACTACAATTTCTAAGTAGCAATACTACTGCCGGAGTAAAATGTACTTCTCCAGATAGAAGTGAAATAATAAAAATGAAGTGAGTTTCAATAAGTAAGCTTATTGATAGTGAGTCAGCACAGAGAGAATCTTAACTACATCTAGTCTGGGGTTATTTCTAAATACAGTTTTGTTCAGAAATACTCTTTGGACATCTGACAATTTCTCATAATGCATTACCATTATTTTATGAGGATGTGATAGTGGACACTGAAGTGTTTAACATCTTCCAAACAACCCACAATAATCTGCAGAAATGGATCTTCAAGCAGTGATCTGAGGAGAAAGTTGAGAAGGTTTGATTCCTGAAACAAAAAAAAAGAAAACCTGCCCAGACTCCTACCAAATATTTATATTCAAAGTTTTATGATTTACTAGCGTATTCTTTAATAAATTATCATCTACAAAAGCCACAAACAGTACATCACTAACTCCCCAAGAGAAAAGCAAAGCAGTGAATGAGACAGAGAGGCTGGGGTGGATAGAGGTGAATGTCAGGACTGTTTAAGTATCAGAGTTGTCAAACACATCAAAAAATATTAGTTATGGCATCTCTGCCAAGGATAAAACAAATAAGACTTAGTCAGTGGAGAATTACCAGATGATTAAAATGCTGTCCTATTCTGATCTTTATGGCATTCAGAGCTCTCTGGATTGCCCCAGATATTACAGTATGTGGAGCCTGACATACATGAATTATATTATGGCATATTCTCACTTAAAATTACCTATTGCCTACTGCAAATCAGTAGGAAGTTGTCTCTGTCTCTGCAGTTTACACTAATAAGAAATGTAGATATGGGAAAGCACTGTCTATTCACTTTGAAGTGCAAATTTATGTGCAAAGTTTATATAAACTTGATATAACATAGCCTACCTTCCATTTTTTTTAAACATTCCAAAAGAAAAGTCCAATACAGAGCAAAGGGCAATATAGAATCTTTTATACCCATTTATACCAATTTATATACATCCTGCAGCCTGTGCTTTTACTTTTTACAAACCATATTTATTATTTTTTTCTTTTTATAAAGTTAAAGTCTTCAATTAATAGCTAATCAATGTCTGGCAATGTGGAACACTACTAGCCTAATAGATCAACCAGGAACACATAGCAAAATTATCAGAAGTCAAACATAATAAGGGATTTGCAAAATGAAGTACAGAAAACCTCAAAACCCACGAAAAGTAAAGGATGCATAGATTGTCATCGTTGAGATGGAGTACAGCAGAAAATCATGAAAATTAGACACATCAGTAATCTCTGTGTTAAACATTTGGTTTGGCCTATGAAACAGAGCAGTCACTGAAAGTGCTGAGCACCTTCAATTCCCTTGGGCCCCAGTTCTTCCAGATATCATTCACTATCTTGCTTGATTACTTTCTGCCTAATTCTTTCTCATATTTATTTTTGTACCACAAATACTTGCTGCTCCTAGCTTGCCAAACCAAATGTAATGACAATTAATCCTACAGCTTTTAAACCATCCTGACCTGAAAAATATCTTTTCGTATAGAGACCAACTTGAAACAGTTGAATTTCTGGGTTGCTAAGCAGTTAACATCTCCACAAGAAGGATGTACGAAATCTAAAGGGAGAGGGAGAGAAGGGGACTGTTGCTGATTTTTTAATGAAGCACTCTGCAAATGTCTCATAACCAGAGCTAAAAAGCTATCGCCCATATCTGTACTTTATTTTTAAATACTTGGTAAGTTACATGCAAAAATACCAAAATTATGTATCAAGCATGCACTTTGCAACCACAGCTGTCTGTAGGAGTTGTGTCCACTCCAAAGAAAATATCAGATTCAGCACAAACATATGTTTCAAATAATCTAGGGATAGCGTGCAGTCAGGAATAATTTATTATGCACATCTGTAAGAGTGCTATGTTTTAAAAGACACAGTTTTTATTATAGCTTAACATTATTTACTTAGGGGGAGGGGAGAATCCTGACAGTTTTAAAGAATCAGTTTGCTTCTTTAATAAAAAAGAAAAGAAATCCTCCCCACTCAATTCAGTCCAGATTGTATTTGATCATTCTGCATGGTTTTGTGACTTTTATACTTTTCAACACAGTTAAACAAAGGATTAAAGCTCAAAATCCACCTTTTTAAATGGAAACAGCTTTTACCAGGGGCAGACAGAAATCTTTGTTCCAAGCTGACAGCAGAGGGCTTGCATTCTGCCCTTGACATAGCCAGCCACTGCCCATCGGGGTGGCGGGAGCAGTGTGCATGTGCTGAGGGGCTTGCTATTCTTTGGGGATTTGCTCTGGTTTCTTTTACTTTTCTTTTGTGGTGTGAGGGGATGGATTTTGTTAAAAAGAAAGTCTCTGACTTCCTGCATGGAAATGTCACCAGCAAAGGCTCCTTGCAATCTACATTGCTTCAGTGCATCACCTTGGCAGACCCCTGCCATGCGTTCCTGGGAAGGTGCTGACTCCCTGTGTGTTTCCCCTCCCAGTGCTCAAAGCACTCCTAGCCAGGCAAGGGCATGGACATCTCAAGTAGGATTTCTCTGTGGGCACCTAAACCCAAAAATAAATCTAAGCCATTGGTAACCCTTCAGAAGATGTGAACTACGGATTTTTCTACTTGAAGGTAAGTTTTTCCATGGAAGAGACAAGGGGCAAGAAGAAGGGGCAAGAACTCATTGCATTTTGCAGCCTACAGAACAAGGAAAGTACACTCCAACTGAAGCTATCAAGTTACCTTCTGTAGTTCTACAAAATCACAGCCTTCCAGTCCTTGTTTCCCACAAGTCACAATCCTCAGCTTGCTCCTGGCATGAGAAAACTGCAGTTTCAGGCCTGCTGTTTTACTCTTGCCCACAGATCCTGGGTGCTCATATCTCTTCAAACGTGACATTTCTAAAGCAGTGGTGTTTGTCTATTTGGGTAATATTTCTATCTCTCTACATTTGTTTACACCTCACATCTGTGTGCAGAACACATGTTGAATAAAAGTTTTGAAGCCAGGACATATTTTCTAAATGTACTACCAGTGGGACATTCTTTTCTTGAAGGAGCCATCCTTTCTACCAAATTCCAACTCTCATTCTTCCCTGCTGGTTATGAAGGCCGACAGCTTTGCTGTGATTGGAAGTATCCCGATAGATTGGTGGCAAAGTCTGGAATAAGCACAGGGACCAAAATCCAACCCTATCTTGAGGTTTATTTTTACTAGATAATAATAATGCTATTTTCTATTAAGCATCATTACTTAATTGTGCTTTCTGGTATAGCACTGTTAGTGGGATTTGGAACTTCTGTTGATTGTGCTTTATCTTCTCCTACAAGGTTCAATGGAAAAGATACAAAGAACATCTTTCATACTTCTTCTCCTGTTTTCCAAATAAAAGAGCAACTTTTCTATACTTTTGTGCTCCATGTTAATTCAATGTATTTAAACAAAAAATAAAGAAAATTGTGTGTTTCATAAATGAAGGGATTTTGAATCATTTTACCCAAGTAGAGTACCACAGAAATTCAAAGTTGAATGTTATTAAGTATAGTTATTAAGTAATTATTGCATAATAAATCCATGAGAAGTGGTAATCATTCTTAAGTTTCTTCCTTTTTTTTTTTCAGGCAAATAAAGCTTTCAAACAACAAGTTGGCAGGATAATTTGACAAAAGTGCAAAATTTACAAATAACAGTGAATTTAATTTGGATATACTCAGATTTCATAGAAAGTGCATTACACAAAACATGTAATTTTATGTAACTATGAGTTACATATTGCGTCGGCAAAACATCATCAGGGAATTATGTTGCTGAGCTTAAATAATAAACACATGAGAAATTTATGGCATTATCAGAAAGCGGAGGATACAATAGCTACAGAACTGCAATTTGACAGTATTTGTTCACAGCATAAACTGGTAAGAAAAATAGAAAGATTAATTTAAAAAGCAATTATTTGGACCAATAGTTGGATAGGGCCAGCTGGTATATAATTCAGGTTTAATAATATACATAGATGTGATCATTAACAGTAGAATATTAAAAACTTAATGTGTTTATTGTATTGTGTTGTACTGAAACAATATTGTTGGACATCTTACAAACTCAGCATGTGTGAGAGGAGTAAAGCTTGAATTATATTTTTGCTTTTGTTTTAACTGAATCTTGAGAATAATGGTAACATCAGATTTTGACCTTCGTAAATACTGCACAGGACTCTGCGATTTGATATAATCTGTATGATCCATTAAACTCATTTCTAAAGGACAGATTATAAGGACACTCCTCCTGCCCCCCTCCTTCTTTGAGAAGAAATTAAAATAGAGAATTATAGGAAATGGGAGTGCAAAGGATCTCAAGATATCATTGAGTTTCCCTCCTTCTCAAACTGTGCAGTCCGGTAGAGATGTGCAGGCTGCCACAAACAGTGACATATAGAATTCTCAGCAGAGTAAAGGGATGTGCACTAAGAGTCCAGAGGACAACTGACCCATTTCACCCTTATGCTGAAACAAATTCAATGTATATAGACAGGCATACTAAGATATAGAAGATCTGGAAGACAATGGAAAAGATGTTAAAAGATGATAGAAAGATGACAGCAAGAGATGCCAAATCATGAGTTGTTGTGGCAGCAGGGAAAAAATTATCCTCCTTAATGCAAAATTTGATCGTCTCTATTAAGGAGATATCTCAAGAAAAGCACCGATTTCTGAAAGTAAAAGACTGCAAGTGTTTGACTACAAGTATTTAAGAAAACAAAGTACTGCTAAAGAAGTCTATAGTCAGTGGATTCACAATATGTAACAATACTCAGTACAGCCTTTGTTCGAAATAACAATCTTTGAAAGGGCATATAGTACTTATAAAAGGAAAATTAACTGCCTTGTTGACTCTGCACTGACTTCAGAGTTTTCACCCTATGCAAACTCCATTAATCACAGTTTCTGGACTGAAAAATGAAAGTCTCAGAAGCTAGATTTTAATCACATTAATTATACTTTCTATATTTAGCACCTGTATTTATAATCACCACTTATTTAGACTAATTTAATTTTGATAACAAAAATAATTAAAGTAAAAGACACTATAATAGCTGAATAGTAAAAACCTTATTAAAAGATCTATCAAGATGAAGATCTCAGAATTGGGCCCAAATGTAATTTTTGTACAATTTCAAATTGATTAAAACCACAAATACAGAACTTAGCATTAAATCCATTCCATTAATCATAATTTAAAGGTAATCACTCTACAGCCTTCACTGATACGAAAATCACATATATATCTTCATCTTAATAGAATCATAATCATGCAGACTCTGTAGATACCAGTAAGAGGTGACTGTGACATACATTACTCCTGCTATTAACGGTAACACGTACCATGCTTCAACAAAGTCAACAGGCACCAGTAATTTGAGTCTCAAAACTGCACTGTGTGTGTTAAAATGCTCTAGTTTATATCCTGCAATTTGGTTTAATTTGTATCGTGTGCTCTTTAGTAGGACACTTTGTGTGTGAGTGCCCGTAACCTTTAATCTAATTGTCAGCACAACTTTTCTACAAATTGGAAAGTGCTTTATTCTTATTTTATGTATTAGGAAATGAAGTACAGATAAAATAAGGGATTTGCAAAGAATACTCCAAAATTATTTCAGACCAAAGAAATAAAGGTAGGATCATATTGCTACCTAAAACAGTGGGCTATTTTCTTCAAGATCTTTTTCCATTGTTTATTATTATACCTGAAGTGGAGGGGAAGGAAACAACTATAATTCCATCTAAAAAATAAAATCAATTATAATTCTAATTTTAAATTAAAGGTTGTTTTTTTTAAAATAGCAAAAATACAGTAACAGTCAAAAAAGCAATTAATATGGGTACATCTACATTTATTTCCTTTATGATATTCAAATGTAGTGCTTTTTGGTTTTCTCTCCATATTTTTTGTTCTTCTTTCCAGCATTTTGGGTGGTCATTTCTAGAGTGGGACTTTTTTGCTAGAGTTGAATTATCTTTCTTATGGGAGAACATTCAGTTGCAAAAAGAAATTCCCAAACCAGAAGTCAAAATCTTCTACAAAATGGAATTGCATCTGTCAAAATGGTGCTATTAAGGTCACTGAGATACCACCCTTTCATGCAATTCAAATATGTCATCCTGATTTCTGTCTTTTAACCTTGGTTCATAAAATAAACTAACATGCTTTCTCTCAAAAATATTTTTGTCATGAATGCTAAAAATATTCCATTCAAAAAAAAAGTCAGACTTGTATATTTTGCTAACACTGAACTGTTTATTATCGTAGACAAAATGTTTTTCAACAGCAAGATATTTCTCAAAATATTTAGATTTCAAAAAATCGTTCCGTGTTTTCTTGTAAACACTTTTTTAAAAAATCAAATAAATACAATAAAGTATCTTCTATTGGATTTGTTTGCTATTTCTTCTCCAGGACAGCTAAGCATACTTGGATGTACTTACACTTTATATTTGTATTCACAACTATTTTTGAGGGCTTTTGATGAGCTGCTTCTACAGCCATCTGTGAAGTCATTTCAAGGAGCAAAACTGAAAGTGAGTCATATTAGTGTGACATGCTACATTCTTCCAGCTTTCAAATTGTTATTTTTGCATGATACTCACTACATCAATTACCAGATGTTTCAAAGGTAGTATGACATCTTACATGGCCTCCTCTGCATGCTTTAGGAGATTAAGATTACTGTTTTTTCCAAGGAAAGTCAAATATTTGTCGTTTACTAACGGAAGCAATTTACTCTCACAGAAAATATTCAATTATTATAAACCAGTAATAAATGACAAGAACATTGTTTTTGAACACCACCTGCAAGTGTTTGAAATGTGTGGTCGATTCCTGCTATTGCCATTACGTACATCCAAAAGATCAAAATATTGACAGGAATGATAGAAAGCAACATAACGGTAGATACCACAGACAGGTTATTATGTTCTTGCTACAAGTACAAATTAATTCCTCCTTTTGACAGCAAGTGTATAATAATGTCCTGGAATTTTTGTTCCTCTGGAAATTTTATAATAGATTTAGCTCATTAATTAATGATATTTGTAGCTGCAGAGGGTTCTTTCAGGATCCGATTCCTCTTGTTCTACTGCTGCTTAGCAGGAAGGTTAAGATAAAGGAAAGATAGAAGTCTTACAACACTTGCAGTACAAGAAAAAGAAAATAGGTTTTTTGGATTAAAGACTCAGCTCTGGGACTAAAGAATGAATAAAATAAAAGTTTGCTGAAGGAACAAGGCAAGAATTTGCAACTATATGGATAGGGCATTTTAACTAATAAAGAATCCTACTGAAAATACAACTTTTCAAACTACATTTCAGATTACTTCATTGCAAGAATACTATCCATTTCTCATGTGGTTTATACATCACCAAATGCCAGTTGCCAGGAATGACATTTCAGAATTATTTAATTCTTTCAACTGGTCTTCCCTGCCACAGGGAATCCCTCCTCCATCACAGACTGATGTTCACAGCATGAATTTTTCATTGCTCCACCTGTGACATGTGACATGAGACTAGTATTAGTATTAAGATGAACAATTTTGTCTGCAGTTTCCCTTAGAGTGTTGCAATCAAATTGTGTAACACTCCAGTGGCATAAGCACCCATGATCACGTCGAGGCCTTCAGCTGCCTATGTTCTGCCTTATTCTTTAAACAACCTTTTCCGTTTCTGTTGCTTTTGTGCAATTTCTTCCAGCAGAGAATGTCTCATTCTTTTTAGATTCAACCCATTTCTAAGAGTCACAGAAGCTCAGTTACCTGTCTTCAGTCCCATTCCAAAGCCACAGCTGTGACACCCCTGCATGCCCCTATGACAATAGGTGCTGAGGTACTGTTCAGGAATGCATCTATTCCTCTGGTGTTGCTAAAGTTCCATGCCATCTGAAAGTCAAGCATATGTGTGTGTACAAATTGTAGTCACCTCCACCTACATCTTTTTCAGATCAGTTTTAACAGCTGCTGTGACTTTCTGTGCATTAGGGAATGCCATGATCCTATTTAAAATTCATTCTGTAGAATTTTATAAATCTTTTTCCCTCTTAGACATGATGGAAAACTTTTTTGTAATGTGCCCACCTGCACAATAGTTGTAAGCTGTGCTTGAAGTCAAGTCATTTAAACTCAGTTCAAGTGTAGGACATCAATACTGAGGAGTGGTTTATCTTTACTCACACTTCATTTACAAACTTGTCCTCTAGTAATGTTTTTATTTTTGTCTCCTTCTCACTTCTCCAAATTTTTTTGTGATTGTTCATTAGTGATTAATTTTGAAAATTTTAGCAACTTAGTCATCCTCTGTAATTTAAATTTAAATGCCCTCACAACTTTTCTAAATGCTCTTTTTCCTGTAAGATATAAAACCAGATCTGTTCAATCTCATGTTGGCCACCAATAACTCTTTCTGTTTCTGTCATCTCTTAATTACTTTTGCTTTAAGTCTTTCACTTATGTGTGATAATATTAAGTAAAACCTTTCCGTCATTGTTAATTATAAGTGTGACTGTGAATAACTATTCTACAAGTTTGCAGGGTTTATTTCACATATACAGTGGAAGGGATATAATTTCTTTTAAAACTATAGTTAGACCTTAATTCACAATAAATAATGTAGATGAATAAGAGATGTGGAGCCTCCTCCTGATAATAGTCATATATGTGGAAAGATCACAAATCAGTTTCTCTGAGATCAGCAGAATTATACCAGATTCAGCCCACTTCAATAATAGTAGAAATAGGTACAACACATAAAATAGGCAATTTCCAGTGCAGGGTACTCGATACAGCTCAATTCATGTAGCCAGTGACTGCATATTTTTGGCGCCCCAGGTACATTTGCAGACCATCTGAGTCTGGTTATATTTTTGGCTTCATTTGTGTGTAGTAAGCAAGTATGCTACCAAAAAGCAACCTTGATAATTAGTAAAGTCTGTAATAACATCTGGTTCCAGTTGGTAGGCACAACATCACACAGATGCAATTCTGCCTCATTCTGCTCATAGAATACATCATTAAGAATGAATCCTACTTGTGACACTCAGGGATAAAACACACACTTAAATTTTTACCTGTTCTAAATGAATTCTAGTCACTTGTATGATTAACAAATTATATTTCTCCAATGACAGATTACTATGCATACATAATTTAAACAAAGGAAATTAGAACTAATTGCATCCCCGTGGCCAGCATCTCAGGAACCATTTGCACATGCCTGAAGGTGTTCTTTAAAAAATAAGAGCTTCAAAAATAAGAAAGGGTAATACAGGTGTCTTCTCCAAAACTCTTCTGTGTGGAATGCAAGAATTTGAGTACAGCACAAAAGAGGGGAAAAGCTGCAAAGAGATGGTTATCTAAAGATCTAGTAGACCTGTGCTATCCCATTGCAACCCATCCACAGGTCAAGATTTCCTAACCTCTGTCCTAAAGCCAAAGTACCTACAAAAACAAATCAGGTGGGCAAAATAAAGACTATACAAGTTACCAATTTTCTTTAGAATACAAGGAAGTATGAATAAAAGTGTTTATGGTGCTCTAAAATAAAAAACCTCAAAAGGGCCTATCACTGATGAAGCCATGAGAAGAAAGCTAAGGAACCTCTGAGAAGAACAAGTATTTAATTGTAATACATAGCCTGAAGGTGAACAGAGGGCCTGATTACAAATTGGAGTTTTGAAGAGTAATTTTGAAGAGCACAGTGAACGACCCTGGATGGAAAAGACAGAGAAGTCTATTCGAATCCAGACAAGTTGGTTCTTTCTGGCTTTGAAAAAGGAAAAAAGGAGAAAAGACTATGAAGTGTTTTTTTCTAGAACAAGAAAATTCTGAAAGACAAAAGAGAAAGATAAAGACTCTTTTACACGAGCAATAGGTTTATTATCCTGAAAGAGTTAAACTTCTACAGTTGCTAGTGAACCAATTTCGCAGCAGTGATAAATAAAACTGATTCACCTCCTGATGTCAAATGAAGAGCAGACCTCAACATTGCTATAATTAACTTCATACAATATTTTAATTATTTGTAGTCTTGGGTTTTTTACTTTTTTTTTTTGCTGGTTTTCCTAGTTTTCTTTTGTAAGTTTGTAAACAAGAAGTAGTTTTTGGGAAATATCAGCATGAGGAAGTGGTTACATAATGAACTGGTTTGGAAGAACGTTATTGACATATAGGATAGATTGAGAGATCTTGTGATGACAACTATGGAAAAGGAGTCCATTTGTAATAGGACAAGGGGGCTATTGGCTTAAAATGGATTTACCATTGAGGAGAACATAACCATGGTTCTTTATGACCTCTGTTACTAGAAAATTTGTATGCTTCACTATTATTGATGTATTTATCCTCACCCTCTGTGAGGCAAGGAACTGCTACAAACTACATCTTTCACAAAGGGAACTGAGAAACAACAGGATTGTAAGCAATTTGCCCACGATCACACAGGATTTATGTAATGGAACAGGGAGCTGAACCCTTGTTTGTCAATCCAATCAACATTTTAAAAGCACAAGGCTGCCTTACCTCTCTAGGCGTCTAGCCAAAACTCAAATTGAACTCCATTGGAGACTTTTTGTAAACTGTTCAGATGAATGTTTCCTTCCAGGTGTTCTTTCTTTATAGGCAGTGGGAGGTGGGAAAAAAGTAACAAATAAAAAAAAAAAAAAAAGAATATAATGTATTTTAAAAGTATGAGTTAAAGGACCTGTATCAACAGGAGTTGTGGGTACTAAACTTCTTTAGATTACTAACCATACATTTAAGGAGCCTGTTCTCTCAAGGTCTTCAGATCAGTTTTATATGACATTTTAGATTATATATTTCAAAAGAAATAAAAACTACTGGAAGACTATACAAAAACCAGAAGACTTGGGACTCAGCCTTGGTGTATTCCCCATAAGTTAAGAACTGTTATGTTATAAACACTATGGTTCTTCGCAAAAAAGATAACAAAAACCTAATTCTGCTGCTGACATGTTTCCCTAAAAATGGCATTTTTAGGCACTATTAACAGAACAGTAAGAATGCTCCCTCTGGTTGGGAGCACTGGCGCATGGCTGGCAGTGGGTGACAGGCAGGAGAGGGGAAAATTTGATTCTCACCTAAGCTGAGCTGACACTAACGTGATTTGGGCCATGCAGTTAGCTAGTATCAGCTATGCAGCTTCTGCTGGGGATTAGAACTTTGTTGTCTTTATTAGCTGTAGTATCTTTCTAATGTTATTTAGGGCCCTAGCTCTAACCACATTCCCAGTAGTTCCAGGAATAATGTTACTGCTGGAAGTGTTCGGTTCAAATGTACTACTCCCGGCAAGGCTGTGACAGCACAGTGTGTGTATATATGTCACTGCCTTGGCTTGTACAAGAGTATGTGATTTTAAGTATACTTACCTGTTAGGAAGGCTGGTAGCTTTTATTCCAAAAGCATATACAACTACAATAAAATCCCTCTAGCGGTGCAAGGCAAGGAATAAAAAATGTGAACTAATTCTATAAATCCAAGTCATATTTTCTGTATGACAAATAACCATTATCAATCTCATGTTAAGTGAGTGTTTAAAATTTTAGAAGTCAAAACAATTGAAAAATTGAATCCTTTATCATAAAAGTCAGCATGACAATTCATCCCTCTCAAGTGTCACAGAGCCCTAAATTCCCAAAGCCAATTCATTCTGGAATAATAAAATGAAAAAAAGTTCTAAAAATATATAAATGTCATATTCTCTTCTCAAGTGATTCCACATTTTGAAGCTGCATCTTATATGTCTTTTTTTTTAGTTTAACAAACTACTCATGTTATTTTTTTCATCTATACTCTACATTGAAAAACAATGCTGAAAATTAGACTATACAATCCTATCTATTCCAAAAGAAAAATCAATCGAATGATGATGACATACTCTTGCTTTTTTCTGAAAAAAAAAAAAAACTTAGCTGGAAAAGTGATTCTTAGCCTGCATATCAAATTGCTCAGATCTCTTGGGGTTTTTTTTAAGATTAATTCCTTGAAAATTAATCTGTCAAACCATTTAAAAAAAAATAGTAGTATTCAAAATTCATTCCTGTCTTAAACTCCTCCTTTGTGGATGGTATCTCTCTGAATTTATTTACAGTTTCTTAAGAAAACTTCATAAAACTGAGATTCACCATTTTTAATAATCTCTTCTGTGCCACAACACACCAGAGATAATCAACAGAGGCACTGATTTTGTCAGAAGCACTGCTTACTTCCATTGTTCTTCAGAAGTGTCTCCAGCGTGCCATGCACAAATATGGTTTCCCTTTGAACATTTGTTTTCCATCATCATGCATTCCTATTTTAACAAAGAAAAAGAAGAAAATAAAGTCTCTGTATGTTAGCATATGTAACACAGTGAGGTCTGAGTGGCACATTTTCTCTCTTAAAATGACGAAAATACCTTTTAGTCAAAAATGTGGTTCTGCTCTTTTCTTTCTTTCCTTTTGTGCCACTTACAGATTTCCAGCTTATGGAGTCACGGCTAATATTCAGTGACCTGCTTTTATGCTCCATCTTTCAGGAAGAGGAGTAGGACTTTTCTGGCACAGAATGCCAATGTTAGTGACACTGCTCAACTTAGCAAAGTGGCAACAGCACTAGCAAGCAAGTGCTTTTCAGGGGCCACTGGCAGCATCAGGATCATCAGCATAACAAGCTGTTCTCCCAGGCATTTAGTGGTGTGCCATGTAGTAAACTGCTTCTCCACCCAGCTTTAACATGGTAGTGGAGACTGATGTATGCTATTGAGTAAATATCACACCATACCAGGATTTCAGAACATATGTTCAGATAAAGAACTCGTCAAAGCCTGACCAGATGACAACCATCAGGAAAGTTTTTCTTTTGACCTAGATAGATCAAAAACATGACAAAAGGGAAAAATATTGACTTTTCATATCTAAATGTTAATGAACAAGCAAATTTGTTGAAAATACTGGATCTATTACAGTATATTGCTTGGAATTACAGCCTGTATACTTATACTGACAATTGTCCCCTCTCCCCTCACTTCTTCTGAAGTAACTTTTACATTGACTAAGTTTTCTAAAAGACCAAATCTTTCTAAAAGATTTGGACAGAGTAAAGTGATTCAAGATAGCACCCTAGATAAGAGAAAAACAAATGAAACTCTATAAAGGCAAATCAGCCCATACAAATGACTAGCTAATTGCAGGTCTATTTTGGTTGCCCAGTAAGTGTGTGCACAGCTTCAAACTAGCTGTGACATGAACTATTTCTTACCTGGACATAGGTCTTGTGAGACTGTAGGCTAGGGAAGAAAAAATATATATAAAAAACTGGGGTTTAAGTTATTTTGTAAATAAACAAAGGATTTAAAAACAACAACCTTTTCCATAACTCTAATTATAGTATTATATATACAGATTAGATTTTGCCTTACAATATACACATATATGAAAAGAAAATACCAGACTGCTTTCCACTACAATCTCTGGCATGTCCAAAGGACAGAGGATTTTGCTGTAAGAATGTCTCTCTCCTTTCTCCTGCTTATATTTATATACGCAGGCTGCCTCTTTGATTTAAATCCCCTCAGTCAGAATATGGAATTGAATCCCTCATGTTCAGTAGCTGATCAAGAGCTACCAACATAAGAAGGCATGCCAGCCTTTACTCCCTAGAAAACCATCATTTCTACAGCCTTATTAAAATTAAGCTTAATTAAGATTTAATTTAGCTCCTGATGAGGAAATCTGCCTGTTCTTCAATCTTAAAGACAAAACAACATGTACTTGAATTTTAAAAGTGACACATTTTTTTTGTAATTACCATGCAACCAGGATAGATTATTTTTGTTTTATGATTATCTTTTTTACAGTATGCGTAATTCAAAATACTAACATTGTTTGCTCTCAGATCCTGAATGTGAGGGTGGGTAAGGAATATTATACACTTATTTATTAAACAAGGCAGACTTTCCACTTTCACTTATGGGAAATTATGTTTGGAATCAGCCTCTTGTGGTTCAAGGAGATGCCTTTTTAACTGCTATAACCCACGAGAGAAAAGAAGTCAAGCTAAATAAAAACAACCTCAATCTCTGCCCCGCTATCCCAAATTTTGGAGATGAATTTTAGCACTCAGCTGCCAAATAATACAATGTCTTTTAATGTCACTGAACCTACTCAAAACAGTTTCCCACATTTCAGACTGAAGATTTTCATCTTTTAAAAATATGCAGACAGATACTCAGAATCAAAGCATACTTGCAACTTCACTATAAAGACTTCCTGCTGCATGGACAAACCAGTGTAAAACCATTCATTTGGTCCTCTGTTCACTCATCTTGTATCAGGGAAAATCTCCAAAACGTAAAGTGCCCACCAAGAAACTTTACGTGTTGCAACAGGAAAGATAACCTGACTGGGGTTGTAGGGAGGATAACCAGTCCGTAGGGAGTCTCCTGCTGTCAGAACAATCCAGCTGGTCCTCTGGAATGGTGAGGACTGGAATATCAGGCACTAGGATCATGGGCAAATAATGCTGAACGAAAGACACTGCCCTCTCATTAAGTTCTGCTCTAAGAAATGTCCACTTAGACCAGATTGTGTGATTCTTCTTTTTTAGTTTAAAAACAAAGAGGTCAGAGAAGACCTAGTATTTTTTCTTTTTGTGTGTATGTGCATGTCTTTGACTGAAAATTGATGAGAACTGCTATAACAGAGGTTATATCAGTGAAGCTATGATGAGTCATGGGAGCTGGAAAAAATCATTATTTTCTATAGCTTTTTAAGTCATATCTGACATCTGTGTTGTTCTAATTTTGTTCTAATAGTAGAGTAGGTATACAGGGTCAGAGTAGAAGCAGGGTCACTACAGCAGACCAAGATCCACTTCAGAAGAATGGAAGATTAGTGGAAGTTCTTCACTGCAAATGAATTATTACAGAAAAGGTCATGATTTGCACCATTCAGTTCACTCTCATACAATCCCTAGATACAATTCCTTTCTTTCCAAGTAAAGAAAATGACTTAGTTATGATGATATTGCTGACATTTTTGCTGTATCAGTTAAGCTGAGAAAGAATCCCTGATCATGATGTTTCTTCTGTGACTCTTATGAAAAGAAAATCAGCTCCTGAAAAAGCAAGGTATTTAAAGCTCATTTCATCCCTTAATTGAGGAAGGAAACTGACATTAGAGGAACTGGGAAGAATTCATACCTAGAATTCCACAGGCAATTTCTATGTTTTAAATGACACAAAAAGTTAATTTTAGGAAAGGCCAAGTGAAATGCATGCTGATTTCCTATTATTTGGAAATTTCCAATAGACACAGTAAACGTATTTCTAAGAGTATTTTCCTAGACATCTATACATTCACAAGGTATTTTAGTTAGTTAATTTCATAGTTTTCTCCTAAGAAACTCTTTCCTTATATAAACTCTTTCCATATACCCATATGCTTATAAATAGCCTTTTTTGTCAATGGCAATTCTGCTGCTAAATTTATTTCCTTGAAAGTTACTTCCTTCATTCCCTTACAAGCCAAAAAATATATATCACATTATTCTTGAAATAAATGGAACTGATTGAACATAAAGGCGGTTCTGAAAAAAATTGACCTCCAGCAGTGCTCACGTAGGTGATAGGATAAAACGAGCAGGTGCTTTTTCTTTGTGTAAGAAAGAACTCATAAATGGGCTACTTGAGAAAGTGAGTAATATTCTTGGGCTGGTATGAGTCCTATTAACAATCACTACAAAACTGTGGACTAGACATAGATGTCCTCAGACTTCAATGGGAAATGATTGGTGATTCATCTTAGTAGGAGCAGGAGCAAAATTAGAATAGAGTGGGAACAATCATACAGAATAGTCACTGTCTGGTTCATCCTAATATGCAGCAATATTAAAATATGATATAGCTGAAGCTCATTTGTTCACATCACCTTATCCATGTCATCATCATTCTCGATCTTAATAAGCACCAGCACATGCTATTTAAATCATAGTGGTAAAATAGGACTTGAAGAAATCCTCCCAAGTAGTCTCTCCTCCTGAAGCAACCACTGACTCTTCGATAGATGATTGTGCGCAAGTATGGTAGATGCTTGGTGCCTGTTTGTATTCATTCTGATCCTTTCCCTGTTCAATGCCCACCCCAAAATATCCTGCAATCCTACTTTTAATATTAGTTAGATTTATAGTTTTCTCCTGTAAAATGTATTTTTCCAAAGCAGATCTTTTACAAGACACTTCTATTGCTTATACTTGCATAATATTTTTTGTCTAGTCATTTGTCTTTAGACATTATCTGCACAAAACCAGGCTTTCTAACTCATAATTGCACAGTTTTCTCTTGGATATCTGAGTAACCATTCGAGAAATCTCCCTAAACTGACTAATTTGAAAATCCTTTTGTGATTACACCAGTAAAACATGGGATTTTAAATAAGACCATGGTTTGAGGTGTGGAGAATTAGATATTCCATGAAGCCATCAGTAGAGATTTCATTTCCCATGAGACCACAAAATTATAGAGAGGGGGAGGGAGAGGGAGGGAGGAGTGAGAAAGAGAGGAAGTGAGAAGGAACAGAGAAAGAGAAAGAGAAGAAAGCAAAAGCGAAAGCGAAAGTGAAAGAGAAAGAGAAAGAGAAAGAGAAAGAGAAAAAGAGAAAGAGAAAGAGAAAGAGAAAGAGAAAGAGAAAGAGAAAGAGAAAGAGAAAGAGAAAGAAAGAGAAAGAGAAAGAAGGAGAAGGAGAAGGAGAAGGAGAAGGAGAAGGAGAAGGAGAAGGAGAAGGAGAAGGAGAAGGAGAAGGAGAAGGAGAAGGAGAAGGAGAAGGAGAAGGAGAAGGAGGAGAAAGAGACAGAGGGAGGGAGAAAGGGAGAGAGGAAGGGAGGGAGGGAGGGAAGGAAAGAAGGAAGGAAGGAATAACGGACAGAGGGAGAGAAAGGGGAAGAGGAAGGAGACAGGGAAAGGGGAGGAGAAGGCGAAGAGAAAGGGGAAAGGGAGGGGAGCGTTGTTCAAAACTGCATTAAAAATAGTGGTTTGTTTGGGCTGCAGGCAGCTTCAAGAAAAACCTACAGGGAGTTACAGCAAGGGAAGAAAGAACTATCTTATATGTGGGGCTTGTCAGTCATCTGTGAGTTTACAAGACCAAAAACTATTTCAGATGTTACTGTATGTGAAAGTAGGGTCCTTTAAAAGAATTCATTAACATTGTATAACTGAACTTTAGGTGTGTAAATATCTATAAGAAAGTGAATATTGTTCTCTTCTCCAAATCTGACTGACTGCCCACATATATAGCCAAGCACACAAAAAGTTTGCTACATTCCATATTTTATCATTTCTATCTGTATCTATACTTTTTATTACCTAGGGTTGCTGGCAGAAATGGAGCAATCCGACAAAAAGATTGACTGTGCAACATCCTTACACTGGACAGCACAGAAAATCCTAACAAAAAGCTCTCCAAATAAACAAATGTGACAGCGGGGTTTAAGACTGTTGTCTTTTCTCAAGCAAGTGTGGGCTGGTAGACTGTCCTCCTGAGGACAGAAAAGGGAAGGGTCTCTAGGGTTCTCCCTGGCGGTGCCCTAGGCCCGGAGGCAGCAGACACCTGGAAGCCGCGGTCTGCTTTACCTCTGCGGGAGCTTTGCTGGAGTGAGGGGTGCTGGAGGGATTCAAAGGGCGCTGGCCCAGCTGCAGCCCCAGCTCAGCACCAGGGGAGAGAAGTGGGCAACCGCTGGAGCTCCCAGCGCCCGATTAGACCTCAGTCAAAACAAGGCTTCGGAGTTAATGTTTCAGCAAGATAAACAGAGGAAGTTCATCCCTGTTTCAGCACTGTGGCACGTTGTTTCAGTCTCTAGCAGGGACAGCAGGGCATTAATTTATATTCAGAAGGCCAGAGTCACAACAAGAAAAGCCAGAAACATTCTAGGATTTTTTTTCGCCCATCTTTCCCTCTTTAAGGAAGCACTGTTTCTGCAGGTCATACAGAAAAATACAGGATTCTCTGTACCTATTGGATCCAGTCATGCCTGATAATACGAAAGTAGTTTCTGTGGAATAAAATAAAAACTTCTCTATCTGACCCCTGTAAGTAAAAACATGATATGGGGTTTCCATGGCTTCTGTAACTTTAAATACACGTGAAAGTATCATAACAAAAACATAAAAACAAAATCATGTTTCCAAAGTGAACTACCTCCGAAGATGTTGTTTGCATATACAACATGACACTTAGAAGTAAAGCTGATGAGAAAATTAAATGCCTTCTTTACAGTTTTCAAACACTAGACTTAGTGTTTGACAGCAAAACACTTTGTTTTGATTTAGACTTCTATAGATCAGAATATTTCAGACTATATAAACACTTGTGTAAATAAGTATAAATAAAGCATATAAATAAAAAAACACATGTTAAAAAGAAACTTAACAGTATAATTTTAATTTTATTGATAAGATAATAAGGATGTTGAAACAATTTTAGATTTATTATCTCATGTTATTTTTCTCTTTTAAGTTAACAGTGTTGTTTGAAAAATATTTAAAAATACAATTTAAAAATACTTTCTAAAAACATTATTTACAATTTTATCTTTCAAATTTGATTGTAGCAAAATAATTCAGTTAAATATTCTCACCAGAATGCCAGAAACGCATATGATGTGCTCATTTAATACTTCTTTGAGAAGTTTGCTCTAAGTCTATTCCCTCATACACCATGGCATAATGTTTAGAACCTACGGAAACTGAAAAGGAAGGTTAGATACTATACTCCATTACCCAATCACATGAATCTATCAAGTAAGGAAAACCTCTTTGTGTATATTAATTTACTTTCTTTGAGCTAGGCATGAGGATCTGAACTCTTCAGAGGAACTCAAGCAAGGAGAAAGTTTGCCTAATAGAAACATCTTATAATTGAAATAAAACTAAAGAAACAAAATTATATAGACAAACCTTTTGGCTAAATGCCTTTTTAGTATTTCGCTAGGCACAGAGCCAAATTTTTTTTCTGCAAAATTTTGTGTCCTAAGTTATTCAGATACAGTTGAGTGTTTTACAGTGATGGGTGTTACTACGACATTTTTACAGTGTTTGCAAGGAGACACAAATGCCAGCAGAAGCAGGTCAGCATGCCTACTTAGAACTTGTTGGCCCCTCTGTGCCTGGCATGTTCACGTGTTCTGCACTCAGGAGGACTGGCTAATGGGGAGGTGGGGTCTGGCAGTTCACGCAGCTCCTGCTCAGATTTTGGCCAAACGCACAGCTCATGCCAGGGCATGATGTGTTCTGGGAGCAGCACCATTAGGTCACAGCAAGAGCAACCGCTAGGCAGGACACAGTGGACAGGAGGAGATACAGGCCCTCTTGTAGCCATTATCACCTGCAGCCTGCTGTCTCCTGCAGCTGTCATCTCCTGCATCTTTGCATACTTACTGACAGTTTCTTCAGAGTTCACTAACTTATGGAAATGGTTTAGACCAAACTTCCAAACTGGAAGGTATAAATACATCAGCTTATCCAAAAAAGCTTTTGAAGTGGATCCAATAGCAGCCTGACCAATGAGGCTTTCATGCCTCCCAGGCACCTGCACCGTGACAGAGGAGGAAGGATGAGCACTCTCTCTACCTGCTAGATAACTGTTTTGCTCATAGGTGTGCAGGTTACTGAATTAATGAATTAATGAAGGAAAAAATTAAAGAATTCATGTTAGACTAGTCTGCACAAAGGAGATTGAGCCCCTGGTTGATTTGTCTTTTTTTTTAACCCAATTTACAAAGTAGATTGTTATGTAAATTTGAAAGATCCAAGCTGACCACAACAAGAAGATACCTAGAAAAAAATGAATTAAACAAAAATCCCTGTAAAGCTCTGAAACACTTGTGAGAGGAATTCCATGCACTTGTGTGCTATTGGCATCACCAGTAAATTAGCACCTCACAAGTCTCACTAGGTCAGGTATCGTCTCCCATTATCAGCAGATTATGGAAACCATAGAGAGTAATTTATTTTCTCCATTATGCACAGTACTTATAAATGTATGCAAAGACACCACCTCTGTTTCAGGAAGTCCCTTGTGGGACTTGGCATATGCTGAAGAAATATTACTGCAGAGTTGCCGTGTTTTCACCATCTTCCCTAGGCCTTGGCACCTACAGAGTACAAAATACTTGGCTAATGGGCCTTTTGTCAGACCCTGTAAGACCAACCATGTTTGTATTCTTCTATAAACAGATGAATGACTTAATTGTCCTGCATAAAAATTTGAAATGGAAGTGTAAATATTTCCTTTGCATTTGATCAGATGATTTTAAGGCAAAATGACTAGGTATAGATACTTGCTTTAGCTGGTGAGCAGGACTTTTTTCCTCTGGTTGATTTCCTTTTGTAGCAACCTTATTTGCCTCTTAACAGTAAAAATACAGAACATAATATGTCATCAGAAATGCAAACCTTACAGTTCTATATATTTCACTAAGAAATTGCATCGCACCTTAGATACAAGACACTGATAAAATCACTTACAGCCCATTCTTTATGACCCAATTCTTTAATGGGATAAAACCATTTGAAATGGAATAGAGCCTAGGGTTGCTGATTCACTGTTACTGGGAAGGTTTATTCTAAAGCAAAGGATTAAAAGTCAGATGTTTAAATGAGGAAAGAAAGCATAGCTTTACAAATTTTTACTGAGTGCCTTCTAAGTTCTGAAACAGAATATCCTCCATGGTTATTTCTTTCATACAAATACATATATAAGATATACCTGAGAAAAAAATAGAAAAATATAATCAATCTTCTTTGGAGTACTAGTGGATGGTTGGGTCACATCACAGGAGAGACAGTTCAAAGAAGAAAAATTGCGGGAAAATGGATATTATTTGTTCTCCATCCCCATTGTAACATTTACAATGTTTATTACTGTGAATTAGAATTTTTGAGTGAAATCCAATCAGTATAGAATGCTTTCAAATAACATTCAATCTTTTAATGAACTAATCAGAATGAGTTTAACAAATCCTTCATGTGCATAGAGCCTCTGATTACAATGAAACCATTCCAGCACATCCCTGGGGTATGACAGAGTCTTTGAGCAACAAAAATTAAACTGCTTGAATACACTGCAGATACAATGAGCTGCTTCAACCACAACTACATTCAGGCAGTTTCTCAGAGTCAGCCAGATTAGCTAGCTGATATTTATCTAAAATGATTGTAATTTACCGACCTTACATTTCAAATAGACATCAAATGTGTAGGGAGCTGTGTAGAGTTAATTCATACCTTGATGCTCCCTGCTTCAGACCAGACACAGCACAAATCCTTCATCCTTCCTGTAAGTGCCCATAAGAAACGTTTCTCTGTATTTTCCAGAAAGTTCACAGCTGATATATTTTACTGAAGTAAAATACACCTACACGAGAAACAAGCCTTGACTTCTGTGTGTTGAGAACAAAAAAAAAAAAAACAAAAGCAGAAATTTTTATTTTTGCTGTAATGGTGTAGTTCTAAAGTAAAACTCATTTTATTGGTCCTTTCTGTGTGCCCTTCAAAATAGTAAAAGAAGGAGGAACAAGTAGCAATTTTTCTGAAGATCCAGAAAATTTTTCATTTACGGTGATTTTTAAGAGGTTCATTTTGCTTGAGAGCAAGGCTAGCTCCTGGA
The DNA here is from genome assembly GCF_964195595.1 of Calonectris borealis. Taxonomy (NCBI): domain Eukaryota; kingdom Metazoa; phylum Chordata; class Aves; order Procellariiformes; family Procellariidae; genus Calonectris; species Calonectris borealis. The sequence goes on along the minus strand of NC_134352.1, from coordinate 25,853,644 downwards.
TGTATCAAGTGGAGAAGAAATTAGGATCTGCCCTTTCTGATGCACTTTTCATGAGGTTTCTTCACTTTTTCATAAAATCATAGAATCATAGAATCATTTAGGTTGGAAAAGACCTTTAAGTTCACTGAATCCAACTGCAAACCTAACACTGCCAAGTCCACCACTAAACCATGTCCCTAAGTGCCACATCTACATGTCTTTTAAATACCTTCATCACCTGTAATAATGAAAAGTGCCTAGTTTGGGGTTACCTTTCAGGACAATCAGGAAATTTAGCTACTGCAAATTATAGTTCACATTTTTTTTTTGTGAGAATATTAATTTATCTTCTGAAAACTTTATGGACATTCATTTTTATCTCTAGGTTTAATCTGTTAAGTCCTGCAAGATCTGTACTCCTACTGAAAAATTATCTTGACTTTAGTAAGTGAGACTTTTCGGAACGTAGACATGCCATGAATTTAAGCACCGAGGTAGACAGCCGTGCTTATGTCCTGGATTTAGCTACAGGTTAAACCCTATGTGCCAAGAGGACACAGAGACAGATTCTGAATGTGGGCAGCAGAACCAGGACAGGTTAGGAAACTCGATCTGCAGGGATGTGCCTGTAAGATAGGACGAGTCTCAGAAAAGTGAAACCTCAGCCTTACCAGCTGCAAAATAGTTGCAGTGAGGTAATTGGTGATACCTATCTTTGTGCAAGGCAGCATCTCCCTGCTTCTGACAATTTGCCTCTGATTTGAGAAGAAAAATACAATCAAGCATGTAACATTGACAACCCCTGTTTCATGTCATTTTCTAAGCCATATAAAAAGGAAAAAAAGGAGGCTCGCAGGAACTTAATTAACAAGTATCACTACTTTTTTTCTGTGGGAGAACTAGAGGTGTCCTTGTGTATTTATCAGACTTTAACACTAAGAAGTAGTAAATCATGTTACAGCCTCTACATATATATGTTAAATTCATACAACCTGGAATCTCAGCTTTCTTCTTTCAGGTAATTGTGAAAGAAATCAAGTATTTTCAGAAATGTAGGAATGAACTTTCAGACTACATATCTTGCAAATAACTCTCTGTAAGCATGAAAAACTCCTCTTTGATGATTTTCTATTGTATTCACTATTACTGTGTTGTTTTTAAGTATTGCAACTAGGCAACTATAAAAACTAGGGAATCATAGAATCACAGAATATCCTGAGTTGGAAGGGACCCACAAGGATCATTGAATCCAGCCCTTGACTCCACCCAGCGCAATCTAATAGTTAAACCATGTATCTAAGAGCATTGTCCAAATGCTTCTTAAACACTGACAGGCTTGGGGCCATGACCACTTCCCCTGGGGAACATGTTCCAGGGCTTTACCACCCTCTCACTGAAAAGCCCAAAACTGCACACAGTACTTGAGGTGAGGCTGCACCAATGCTGAGTATAGTGGGACAATCACTTCTTTCAACCGGTCAGCTACACTATGCTTAATGCACCCCAGCATACAGTTGGCCCTTTTGGCTGCCAGGGCACATTGTTGCCTTGTATTGAGCTTATAATCAACCAAACCCCCCAGATTCCTTTCTGCAGGGCTGCACTCCAGCCTCTTGTCCCCCAATCTGTATGTACATCTTGGATTACACCATCCCAGGTGCAGAATCCAGCATTTGTCCTTGTTAAATTTCTTACGGTTGGTGATTCCCAGCACTCCAATCTATCACGATCTCTCTGTAAGGCCTCTTTACTCTGTAAGGGAATCAACAGCTCCCCGTATTTTAATACCGTCAGCAAACTTACTTAGTGTGCACTCAGCTCCTGCGTCCAGGTCATTGATAAAAACATTGAAGAGAAGTGGCCCTAAAATTGAGCTGTGGGGAACACCACAGGAAACTGGCCACCAGCCAGATGTTACCTCAGTTACTACAACTCTTTGCGCCTGACCCTTTGTGGTGGTGCATTCATACCCCCCCTTTTTTCCCTGGGACACTTGTTGATCTGGGCCGCCTGTTGACCTCAGAAATTTCCATGAAACCTCAGCTTTGGTGTATTGAAGTCTGGCAGTTGAGCACTCCTTGACTGTATCAGAAACTCTGCATAGCTGAGGCTGGGAACATACTCCTACTGCCTGGCCCAGGCATCAAATAGAACAACACCGAAACCTTGAGAATTTTTTAGGAATTACCACCTGGGACTGTGGCGAGGGTGGAAATTTACGGATGACTAAAGCCAACCATCTTGCGGAACTATAAATGGCGGTCCTAAGTGAGGTCCTTTGAACTCTCCTGGACCACAACAGGCTGCACCCAGCATCTCCCTCTGAGTGAGACGCCTCTCAGAGCTTGCGATCTTTCAGACTTATTATATTCAGAGGACCGCTGGGTCCTGGGTGAGTCCCTTTCGAAGCTCAACCCTTCGCCATTGAGAGGGAATGCCTAGACATTCGACGTGAATATTTCTTCACTGAAATCGAGCAATTTTTAACAGGTACCTTCTGTATATTTTTATATATATATATATGTGTGTGTGAACTAATTGTAAGCATAATCTGTGATTAAGTTGTGATTGTAGTAGACTTACTATCTGACTTTGCAAATATTGAATTAGTTAATGATTAATCGTTACTAAAGTTTGTTAATGATTAGTTGATAGTTAAGTGTTGCTAAATTGTGAATGAAACCTAGACTGACCCTGAAATATAAACCCTTAAATGATTTTCCTTTATATGTTTCACCCATATAATAAGTAATAGAGTGAACCTTGCCATCGAATTCTATTAGGTCGCACCTTTATAAATCTCTGTTAAAATCACTTTCTGCTAATTTCTTTGACGATGATTCTTTAAGCGGCCTTTAAACCACTCATTCGTGACACCCTTCAGCCAATTGTTCACCCATCGTATTTCTGTACATGTCCAGATGGATATTTTATCCAGAAGGATACTGTGAGAGACAGTATCAAAAGTTGAAAAATGAAAATCTGAATACTTTTTCACTGCCTCACTCAGTGATTGACTCTTCGGTGTCCTGAACAAGTGTTGCTGTATTTGCTGCCCTAAACCCTACGTTAACGAAGATATACCTGAATTAAGGTAGTTTCTTTTTTGTTCATCATTGGGATAGGTTGTCATGTGGATATATCTATATTAATGTACTACTCATCTGTTCAAAAAACACAAAGGATTTCCTGCATCACCTCTCATATATCCATATCTTCTCCATATGTCAACCCACAGTTTTAACACTAACACCAGTATTCAAGATAACCTACAAAGACACATAAGTGAGGTTCTTATTCTTCCATATTTCCTAGCCGGTACATTTGATGTGGGTCACTGTTAAATAAAACTAAATCTATTTTATGTATCATTTCTGTGGACTCTACCATAAGTTATTTCTTAGCAATCCTATGTAGATCAAAGAAAATATTACTTAAGCCTTTATTCAGATTGTCTAGTCTTCGTAGCACAAATATCTGCATAAAGTGACTTGGAACACTTATTTCTTTGTTTATGAAAGTAATAAGTATTTATCTATCAAGTATTCTTTTTTAAATTTTGTACATGTCCACCTTTTTAATGTAACCAGATGTGTAAACAAAGTTAATTTTTAGGATTTAGCTCTGTTCAGACATAAAAATTACATATTTGATTACATTACCATTATTAAACACTCTTTAAAATATGTTTTCCAATGAAACTGATCCACTCAGTATGTATTCTTGTGGTCTTAAAAATAGGTTTTTAAAACTAAAATTTAAGTAAGTGTAAACTAATTTCTTATTTTTACAGTCTCCTGCTCTACTGTGGCACATTAAGCATGGATCCTATAAAGGGGAAATATGAAAGCAGGATTGCAGCTGAAACTATCCTGTAACATAACATAATAAATTGCACAACTCAACTTTGATAATTCTTAGCTTTAGGCTAAGAAATATAAAAATAAATCTCCAAACATCTTTGGATTTTAGCCTGAGGACTCATATGCTGTTTATTTTTCCAACACACACAAGGTAATTGAAGCATCTCATTATCAGCATGTCCTACCCTTTTGATGAATCTGATAATTTCTTAGAAATGTCCTCCATTAGCCATTTCTTTAGAACCTTGTACCATGACATTGTCTCTTCTCTCTAAATTTCAGAACACATGTATCAATTATTGATATATGACACAAAACTCATTTCCTTCTGTCATCAGTGTTTTTTCAGGAAACAATATGTACCTTTCTATAACGTTTCAATTCATTGTTGCATAAATAAAATTAAACCTTCTTTCTGATACTCAGAGATGAAGTTTTGTTCAGAGATGAAACTAAAATAAATTCCACATGTCAGAGTTCTTTGTTAAATAAATTTTCTGTTATCTACCCGCTTTCCCAGGACTGATAAAATAAAATCCTTCCCTTTCTGGTGCTAAAATATTGAAACACCTCACTTTATTCAAAATAAACCGAACAACAACAGCAAAAAGAAGATTGTTTCCAACAAAGTTAAATACTTAGAAAATGTTTTAGTGTTTCTTTGGATGCATGATGGGTAAATTCAGCCTTTTAAGAAATATGTTTAGAACAGCACGTAGAAAATTAGTTGCTGATCCAACAGCTGAACCAGCTGAACTGGTTGAAAGTGTCAACAGACCAATCATCCTCACAGAGGAGGACTTCTGTTTCTATAAAGATCTAAAGGTTATGTTGAAGAAAAGAAAAAGTCTTTTTTTTTTTGAACTCAGTAAAGGATTTGATTTTGGCCTGGCTGAAAAGATTGAATTCATGTTTGAAATGAAGTTTAAGGTTTATTTGTTGGGAGGGAGGGGAGGCAGGGAGGAGAGTGAGGGGCGTGAATTTAACCAAAACTGACTAACCTTCAAGTTTTTCTGGATTTTCCAGTCCAATGGAAATGGTTAGTCCTTGAAACTAGCTCCAGCTAGCTGAAGTGATACACACCAGAAGTGAGAGGATTATTGCTTACTATAACAAAAAGTGTCTTTGGGTTATAAGAAGGTATTCAAATACTGGTTTGTAAATTCTGAGGGATCAGAATATGCAGACACTTATACAAACAGCATTTTTAAATAGATTTGATCAAAACAGAAAATCAGGCACCAGCACATAGTTACTTGGATTATCAGAATCGAGTGTAGCCTTTGGGGCTATATTGCACAGCCAATACTAACTCTGTGTTTCAGGAATGTTTGCTTCATGAGCACAACTTAGTCTGAATTCAAATCAAATTCCTCTGCAACTTCTTTCTTGGAAATCAGGAAACTTTCTGCTATGTGTACAAACAAACAACAGGTATTCTTATATTTTCTAATTTATTTTTCATTTAAAGGAGTCAGATAACCCCCAAGTTATTTCCTTCCAAAGTCTATGTTACTTCTGGTTTCCTATATACTGAATATCGTGGTAGATTAAATTATGGTCGAGATTTTAAAGCATGTGGGTTCAATTTAGTTATAGTGACTTATTATATTGTATATGAAATAATACAATACAAGAGCAAGAATACAAGGAAACTACCACAGCTTTTGCTTGTACTTCTTTTGGGCAGTGCTGAGGGTAAATATAAGAAATGGGCAAACTTCAGGTACGTTTGGTTAGTTTTATGTAATTCGTAACATATTGTTTATAACAATTGGTCTCTTACTGTTCTGTGTCACTTGACATTATTTATGTCAAATCATTAGTGTCTGACATGTCATTTTGTAGTCTGACATGAGGATGTAATGAAATAATGAAATGTTAAAGAGAAGTCTATTTGTCTTGGTAACATAGAGCCACTTCAAACATAGATAACATCTAAGCATCATCCAAGAATAACATTGTATGGAAAATGGTACATTTCTCTAGCCCTTTGTTTTCTTCTGCAGCAGTTCAGAAATGTGCTAAGACTCAGAGTGGACTGCAATCGCATCGAATTGTTGAGACTGCTTTGCCCTCCCTCCTGTTTAAATCCTCCACCTGAAACTCAGGCATGCTGTCACAAGTCATACTAGACAAGTTGAACATCTATTATGTGTTGAAATCTCTATGTAATTCCATTATGGAATCTATATGTAGCTCTAAATTGACAGCAGAAATGTCAAACATAATTAAGTGTAACAAATCTTTTCCCACAATCAGAAAGGTTTGGCACAAGTAATTCAGTGTATTCAAAACAGAATCTTCAAAGTTTCTTCAAACTGAGGATGGAGACAAAGATAAAAGTTTTGAACACACAAATGGCTTTATTTTAAAATACACAACTCTTAGGTAACTTCTCAAGAGGAAAACTGGCTTAGTAAACAGATTTTGTGAAAGATATCTTTTTGATTGACATATTATAGTAATCTTCAGAGTAATGTTTCTAGGTAAACTAATGTGAAGCCAAAGAATGCTTTTACTGAAATTAGTGTATTACTGTGTTTCATTCAAATGAAAGAAAAGTGTAACTTCTTATTATGCAAATATACAAATTGTATCTATTGTTATGCTAAAATGTATATAATAATTGTGGTAGTGACTATTGCATAAAGGTTACATGCTGGTTTAAATTTTACCCTTCAATTTCAGTAACACTGAACTTTTGAAAAACTTCAGTCCGTCAGTTTCAGCTTGCTTCAAAATCTAATATCCTCAGTGGAAGTCTGTCTATATTCAACAAAACTTTTGGAGAACTTACTGGACTTGAGGTCACCCCACTGAAAAAAATCATATTTTTAATTTAATCCTTATTTTTATTTAATCCTTATTTATATTCATGGAATTTACACTCTACTGAAAAACTATCTTTTTTGGGAACAATCATTAAATAAATATATTCATTCTCATTGGCTCATCTTCACTTCTTATATTACATGGCAGGACATTGAAGATACATAAGAAAAGGCCAAGTTCTCCTCTGTCTCCTATATCATTGGCGACAGCTGAATGTATATATTCCTACATAATCTTTATTGAAACTCATATGTACTTCAAGAGCAAAAAACCCCAAGTTAGTTAATAATATACAGTTGACCTGAAAGAACTAATGAATTCATTTATATATTATGTAGTATAGATAGAAATTTGCCTTGATTTATTCTCTTGGAGGATGCTTTATTCAGTGGCAGCCAGCTGTGCCAAAGTGCCTGGGCCACCTTCCACAGAAGTCCTCAGAGCATTATTTCGCATACCTCAGCTAAGCCATCAGGGCTTCCATTATTGCAGGCCATCAACTGAGAAAAGAAATGAACAAGCTCATTGTCCTTGCGCTTGATGGAAGACAGATGAATTAGCTGAGGCATCCCTTCACTCAAAGCTGTAGTCAGGGTTTTACATCTCCCCAGATCCATGTGGAGTTCTTAAGCAGGCAGACAAAGGAGTCCAGCTTTGCTGGAAGCTCCAAGTTGCCACCCTAGAGTTATCCTCCAGATTGACACATAGCCAGAGCTATACTGAAAACAGCAGCAGTAACTAACTGGAATTGGTATTTTTCACTCTTAATAAAAGCACTGAAACCTGACAGATACTCAGAATCTTTGCTATGGAATGATAACTATGTGCAGATATTGATAAAAAATACTTCCTATTTCTGAAGGAAAAAAGTCAAATAACATTTTTTTGTCTCTATTTACATCTAATCAAATTTCTAGTAATGCAATGTCTCATGAACTTGAAGCAGTATGTTTTAAATCTATTATCAGCTTGTTGATGTCTTCAAGTCTGGAACACTTTTCTAAAAAATACCTTTCATTTCAGTCAGGTATTTGAGATTTGTTTCAGAAATTATTTGCTGAGGGTCATTGTATTCAGCTGTATATCTAGCTAATTATGACAGTTCCTTCTGACCTGGAAATCTAGGAAGCTTTTCACAAAAGAAATGAGTCAGGCAATTTGAGAAATTGTATGAAAATAATCTCACTATTCGTCCACTGAGCAGGTTTAGTGTGAGAGCAGTGTATCTGTCATTCTTTCAGGGTGGGCCCATTTTGGAATACATAAGTGTTACTTACTTTGGTACAAACCGATGAACTAAAATGGTCCTGAATAAAAGCACCATTATAACTATAATGAATTAGTGTTCAAATTCATTTCAGCTTGTCAAAGTCTTGAACGTGACCAGACCCAATTAATTACAATATTATTGCCAGGAGTAAAGTGTGCTTGCTGATCACATCATGAAAAGAGTGCAGTGCCTGCAGTTAGGACACTAAGAATTTTATACATGTTGTTGCATGAAAAGTTAGCTTCTCATACTTTTTTTCCCTAAAACTTTGAATGTAGAGAAGTGTGCATTTCCAGATAAAGTAACATATTCATCTTCATCTTTAGTTTAGAACAAACCAGATTTCTTATATTAGTGATTATTTTAAGTGACTAATATTTCTTGCCCTTGCTGTTACATAATTCTCTGGGTCAATTATTGTTCAAAAATACATAAAAACTTCATAAGGAAACTGTATAAAATCCTGCCTGGAAAAGGAAAATTACTCCCCAGATTGCTAGCTTTGAAATGACTGAAATATATTTTTGGGGAAAAAGAAAAAATCTGTTATGATTTATCTCACCTGCTTCCAGATCTCCCACAACTTCTTTGATTTTTCTCCCACGTCCTTGTTCCTTTCTGCCTGAAAACGCTGTTGTTTAAATATCATAATGATTATAGGATACCTTTATGGAGCCTACCATCTGCAGCACATGTAGGTAATGCACACACATATCATATATCTAGATTACAAATTGAAATATTAGCATCCGTAAATGCTAGTCCTCATCATTTTCGAGTATAACCTTTTTATAAAATTCCCTGTGTACATTACTTTGATTCCGGAACACTTGTAAAAGCACTTAGCTAACAAGAGTACTTCATAGACATTGTTTAAGTAATTTCAAGAATTTCAACATAAACAAAAACATACTGTGCAATGTAGTATCTATGACAAACTCATTTCACATTTTTGGACAGCTTAGTACATAAACTTTTAGCCAAGTTCTAGGAGCTCCAGCTGGATCTCCAGTTTCCTTCAGAGATGTGTTTGTATTTTTCAAGCAGGGATAACACCCTTAACACATTCTGCTTTGCATAGTAGCCTTAACAGACAGGCAGAGTTGCCAAGCAGCAAAATTCCTTTTTTGTCTGTTGGATAACCAGCAAAAATGTCACAATCAGAAAACAGTCCCTCTGTTGAGGAGATAACAGAGACTGTCCATATTAATCTTAGGTTTCCTTTCTTTCCTTTCTAGTGATTAAAGTGGTTGGGGAAAAAAAAAAAAAGAAAAGAAAAGAAAATGCAGGACGGAAGCAAAACTGTCTTTATAGAGCTAAGAGGTTTCTAAATATGGGAAGTATCAGTAGAAGCAAACTTGATCTGAAATACAAAAGTGTACACCATATACAATAATTGTTGCAAACAGTCGTAGAATCATAGAATCATAGAATCATACAGGTTGGAAAAGACCTCTAAGATCATCGTGTCCAACCGTCAACCCAACATACCATGCCCACTACACCATGTCCCTAAGGGCCTCATCTACACGTCTTTTAAATACCTCCAGGCATGGTGACTCCACCACTTCCCTGGGCAGCCTGTTCCAAGGCCTGACCACTCTTTCAGTAAAGAAATTTCTCCTAATGTTCAATCTAAACCTCCCTTGGTGCAACTTGAGGCCATTTCCTCTTGACCTATGGCTAGTTACTTGGCAGAAGAGACCAACACCCACCTCGTTACAACCTCCTTTCAGGTAGTTGTAGAGCGCGATGAGGTCTCCCCTCAGCCTCCTCTTCTCCAGGCTAAACAACCCCAGTTCCCTCAGCCGCTCCTCATAAGGCTTGTGCTCCAGGCCCTTCACCAGCTTCGTTGCCCTCCTCTGGACACGCTCCAACACCTCCATGTCCTTCTTGTAGTGAGGGGCCCAAAAGTGAACACAGTATTCGAGGTGCGGCCTCACCAGTGCTGAGTACAGGGGCACGATCACCTCCCTACTCCTGCTGGCCACACTATTTCTGATACAGGCCAGGATGCCGTTGGCCTTCTTGGCCACCTGAGCACGCTGCCGGCTCATGTTCAGCTGGCTGTCAATCAGCACCCCCAGGTCCTTTTCCTCTGGGCAGCTTTCCAGCCACTCTTCCCCAAGCCTGTAGTGTTGCCTGGGGTTGATGTGGCCGAAGTGCAGGACCCGGCACTTGGCCTTGTTGAACCTCATACAGTTGGCCTCGGCCCATCGATCCAGCCTGTCCAGGTCCCTCTGCAGAGCCTTCCTACCCTCGAACAGATCAACACTCCCACCCAACTTGGTGTCATCTGCAAACTTACTGAGGGAGCACTCGATTCCCTCGTCCAGATCGTTGATAAAGATATTGAACAGGACCGACCCCAGTACTGAGCCCTGGGGAGCACCGCTCGTGACCGGCCGCCAACTGGATTTAACTCCGTTGACCACAACTCTCTGGGCTCGGCCGTCCAGCCAGTTTTTTACCCAGCGAAGAGTGTACCTGTCTAGGCCATGAGCCGCCAGCCTCTCTAGGAGAATGCTGTGGGAGACAGTGTCAAAGGCTTTACTGAAGTCCAAGTAGACCACATCCACTGCCTTTCCCTCATCCACTAGGCGGGTCACCTGGTCATAGAAGGAGATCAGGTTGGTCAAGCAGGACCTTCCTTCCATGAACCCGTGCTGGCTGGGCCTGATCCCCTGGTTGTCCCGGACATGGCTCGTGAGCACCCTCAAAACCAACCGCTCCATGATCTTCCCCGGCACCGAGGTCAGGCTGACCGGTCTGTAGTTCCCCGGATCCTCCTTCCGGCCCTTCTTATAGATCGGCGTCACATTGGCGAGCCTCCAATTGTCCGGGACCTCTCCAGTTAACCAGGACTGCTGGTAAATGATGGAGAGCGGCTCGGCAAGCTCCTCCGCCAGCTCCCTCAGTACCCTCGGGTGGATCCCATCTGGCCCCATAGACTTGTGAACGTCCAGGTGGCATAGGAGATCATTAACTTCATCCTCTTGAATTATGGGGAGTTTATCCTGCTCGTCGTCCTTGTCTTCCAGCTCAGGGGGCTGAGCACCCTGAGGATAACCACTCTGACTACTAAAGACTGAGGCAAAGAAGGCGTTGAGTACCTCAGCCTTTTCCTCATCCTTGGTGGCAACGTTCCCCCCCGCATCCAATAGAGGATGGAGATTCTCCTTGGCTCTCCTTTTGTCATTAACATACTTATAAAAGCATTTTTTGTTGTCTCTCACGACAGTGGCCAGGTTGAGTTCTAGCTGGGCTTTTGCCTTTCTAATTTCCTCTCTGCACGACCTAACGTGATCCCTGTACTCTTCCTGAGTTGCCTGCCCCTTCTTCCACAAGTGATAAACTCTCCTTTTTTCCCTGAGTCCCAGTCAGAGCTCCCCGTTCAGCCAGGCCGGTCGCCTTCCCCGCCCGTTATGTAATAATTGTTAATAGCCGATAGGAAACCTGCTTCCTTTTCCTGCCAGCAAAATCATACAAGATCTGCAAAATCGTGTTTTCTCAAAGACCTAGAGATTACAGTTTATAAGATAATTTTTAAAAAGTAAGTGATGGAAAACTCACTTCCTCTTTGAAAACCAGCTCTTTTTACAAATATTATGTGAACTATTCTCTGTAATTTACTGTAGACTTCAGCTTTTATGTCAATTGGACATATTTGGTAAAAAGTGTGATTTCCAAAAGCAATAAAATCCCAGCATTTAGAATTCAATATTCAATCTATGTTCCTTTACGGAACTCTATTTCCTACCTTATTCTTATTCCAGTAATACTGCCTAATCCCTCTACAGAATATTTCTGTTTGTTTTCCTTTTGTTTGCCCTGTCTCTTGAAACAACAAGGAAAAGTGCAGATGCTGCTTCTCCATCCCCTGCTATTACATGCATTGGCACATCCACTAATTCTTGATTACACAAACAATACACCCTGTCTGTGAGCTACTGAGCCAGCCTGCAGACTTCGTTACTGTTCTCCCAAGTACATGCCTCCTTAGGTGCATGCTTCTAAGGCATGACTTTTTTGCAAGGCAAGAATCTAGAATTTTAGATCACTGCATTTAATGATTTGTGTTCATTTAATCCTCCTTGTATCAAAATTTGGCTATAAAAATAGACTTGATTTCAATAATTAGCAGAATACTTTTGTTTGGTTAGTTGGGGTTTTTTTTGATTGTATAATGTAGGTATAGTGGAAAACAAAAAGACTGACAAACTTTATTTTGAAAGAAAACTGTTAGTGTGTTTGTTTTGTCTAAATGAAAACCAGATATAATTTGAACTTTTTAAAACGGAGTTCTAAGAGCCCAACAATTTGATGTTAAGTTTGTTTTAGAAGTGTGATATAGAACTTAAATATGACCTGTATTTTCTACTAACTCCATATAAATCATGCATTATCTTCAATTAAGCAGCATTCCCCTTTTTAAACTTCATGTGGCAACAATATCTGAAATTGGTTTTAAAATTTCCTCTACGAAACTCATATAAAAGAAAATTTTATCTTTTAGTGAAATGTAAAAAATTATTTATGTCAATCCAAAGGTTATTTTGAAAAAAATTAAAATATTTCTCTTGCAAGAATTTGCAATTACACATTTTTATTATCTAAACTACTGTCCTCAATTTGTAATCAAAGCTAACTTTTAATCAAAACTCAATTGAATTTAAGTTGCAAAGTTGTTTTCTTACTAAAACTGTATTATTTAGTAGCTTTTTTAGTTCTGAGCTAAATGAAGACTTGTTTTATGTAGATCTGTTACCTGAGGGCAAGAAATAAAACTTGTAAGTCACGTCTTGCATTGTTCATTTGACTAGTTCTGTTAGCATTCTGTTCGAAATCAAGTATCTAATTAAGGATAGAGGGCACAACCATGCAAAACATATTCTGGGTTTCCGTGTGAGAAAGCAGAAGACTGTAGTTTGTGGGATCCAGTCCAAAATGCGTATCTTTATTTTCGAATTTGATTGGTTTTGCTCATAACTAAAGAGCCTCGATTGTGTCCTTTTGAACTGCCTAGATTGGCTTTGAGTTGAAGTAACGTAAGTTGAAATCTCTATAGCCAAACATACACGTCTTGTCCTATTTCAGTGATATGTATTTATGCAACATGCAAACTATAACCTTTAAGCATATCAATTTTCTTGAACTAGAAAATTAATAGGTATCCCTCAGAGTAAGCAAGGCAGTATTTGCTTACTTACTGAATTCAGTGGAGTCTGACTTTTACCCACAGTTGGCCTGTAAATTGCAAAGAAAGTACTTCCTGGTTTTAGCTAGCCACATATTTACAGTGAAGGGTAGAGGGGCATTACCCCTCTTATTAGCACCATCTAGAGCAGTAATTTGGCTTGTAGCAGTTAAGCAAGTAAGAAACATATGGCTCCACAGCTCTCTCCCTGTTTCCCTCCCCTCTTCCTTCTCACGCTAATCAGGTAAGGGCTACATCGATCCTGACTTTGTATTACTGTTCTCAATGGTAACTATCATGAATTATGTGCAATACAGACTAATCTCTTTTCATTTATACTATTGGTGGGCAAGATATGGCTAGGAGAATTTCCAAAACTCAAAAGTGATCCTAAAGAGTCCATTCTTGATGTTCATTATGCTACATTAAATTCAAGAAAGCTGAAAGTTCTCTTCTTCGGAACTATTTTTAATTAGCTGTTTGACTAAGGATTAAAATAAAATAAAGTCTATGCTTTAGACATAGAAAAAGGATTATCATATGTGGGACACAGTGACAAAATTAAAACATGAAATTAAATAAGACAAAAATTCAGAAGGCAAATCCTCTTTTGCTTCATACTATACTTGTTAGAAGAAATAGTTAAACAACATTATACTACTAAGTTATTACTTTCAATTAATACAGTTTCTTTTAGGTGAATTTATTTTCCTGAAAGTTAGTGACTGCAAAAACTATGACAACAGATCTACATACTTAAAAGATCAGCTGGAATTAGATAGAAGAAATGCTTTTAAGCATATGAAGCTACTGACTTTTTAAAATTCGTTTACTTGACAAGGAACCCACAATGAGTTTGTTTGTATTTATGTTTTTGTCATCTACAATTATTATAATAGATTGGCTTCTCTTTGTGGCAGTTCACAGCACTACCCGAGTTTGCAGAAATGAAGACTATGACCTACATCACCTCCAAAAGTCCTGGGGAAAAATAAATGAAATTTGCTTAGCTGAGTTTTCATTTGTCAAGTTCCCAGACAATTACTCCCTCAAATGTTAGATACCTAGCATCATCACAGTTCAGAAGTAGTGTCTAGGTAGAGATCACACCTTGATGAATCTGCTATGCTTGCACGATGTACACTTCTTCCATTACAAAAGGAAAAGATACCCCTGATTAGAAATCAATGATGCAAAACTAACATTAATGTCTGAGACGTTATGACGATTGCTTCTTCTTAATTCTATTCCCAAAAGTCACCTAGAAGTTATGCTGAAATTGAGTCTACAAACAGAATACCTTATACACTATATAGTTGTGCTGGATTAAAGGGTCACTCAACATCTGCATATAATACTACTTATAATTTTTACTTAATTTATGGCATTTTCTACAAAGATGATGAGTAAAAGGCAGCTTGGGGGTCCCATAGGATAGTCATTCCTTGGATATAATCACTCATGTTAAAGAGTCAATATGTTGTTTTAATCACTTTCTGAATTATAAGACCATTATTCAAGGCTGAAATATTTTATACTTTGAACTGCAAGACATTTATATGCTGTAGAAATTCTCACATTTTAAATTGACTCTAAAGGAATAATATCTTAAAAGCATCTGTTGTTTACTTTTGAAAAAGAAATCTAACATTATGTTTACCCACAGATGGGATGCATTGAACACCATTTTCTACTGCAGCTCTGTTACTGCCTTTCAACAGTGAAAACATTTATCTTTGGGGGCAAAATTCTTCCCAGGAAACTAAGCAAGAGGAAACTAAGCAAGAGGAAACATTGGCAGGACGATCCCTGATCCCTGCTTCAGCATTGCACAGTTTATGTGCCTTGTAAGGCCCAGCATAATGAGGATGCTGGAATCTCTCTTTACAGAAGTGAATAGTCAGAGATGGGAATGAGCTCAAAACATAGAATTATGAAAACAATAACAACTTGATCTTCTAAACAAAACTGGAAGAACAACAACGACATAAAATAAGTGGAGGCAGTCCCTATATTTTCATCTTTGTTTTTCTCAGAAAGCAGAACACCTTCAGCAGAGTATTTGATGCACATTGCAAGGCTCCGAACCACTGATTTCAACAACAGGTGATAGACTGCATAATAAGCCTTCAGTGCATGCTGAAGCAGAGGATTTTCAAACTTTTTTTCAGTTCAGTGTAAATTTTTTCAGATTTTTCCTCACATTCAGTTCTCTAAAACGGAGGTACCTATTACTCAGTTTCAAACATGAATCACAAAGGTGATATAAAGTAGTCGTTTTCCCACTTTGGCCAAATCTGAGGGTTGTAGCCAAACTCAGACCTGGGTCTCAGAAGAGTAAAACCAGGGTTTTGCTGATGTGACTGGACCACCTCTGGTTCATAAACAAGGTCATTTAAAGGTAGCTTAGGCATAACAAAGCAGTCAGGAATGACTAGCTGTGATCTTCAGGTCTGGCCACTCAGTATTACACATAGAGATAAAGCATTTTCTATGGCTTTGCTGAGTTTCCAGAACCCCACAGTGCAGATGGCTGCTTCTGACAGCTGAAGTACAAGTCACTATTGCATTTATGCCAGCCAGGAACTGCTGTGTGCCTGGGGGATTTCCTAGCTGCCCCCAGCTGTGCAAATGGATCCAAATGCAAGTGAGAACGTGGCTAACAAAATTGTCATAAAATTGCCATTAAAGAATTATACAATTCTTCATTATATCCTTGGCTTCCTACTCATAATTAGAGATCTGTGAGTAAGTAGAATAATTTGAGAATTTGCAACTAAGTTACTCCAGGTGTTGTTAAACTAATATGATGTAACTGACATGTAGCATATTGCTTATAGTCTCCTAGGACTTGCATGGAGAAAACATGTTGTATCTCCTGAGGCCAATAAGATGGGGAAAACATTTTTATGAGAAAACAACAGTTTTAAGTAGCATTTTAACACCATAATCCAAACCATACTTTTGTATTTTATGAACAAAATCACTTCCTTGGTGTGAAACAGAAAATATAATTATGATATTTGAACTGTGGAGGCTTTGACAAATACCAAAATATAAAATAATGCAGAGAAAGGGGCACCTGAATGAAAGCAATACAGCTCCAAAGAGAAATACTCATAACATGGAACAGTCAGCCCCTTCACAAAGAGCCTACCAATGTGCACCTCCATAGATGTGTTCTTCTTACTAAGAAGGTTTTAAACTGGGGGAACTAGCAGAACTACTGAATGCTTTGTGCTTGCACTGAGGGATGATGACAACCCAAGGAAATACTGTGCATGCTCTGACGGAAGCTGTAGTGGCTGTAATGCAGCACTGATGACGTTCCATCCTTGAAGAAGAGCATTACATTTTGAATCTCTACTGGTATCAAAGTGCAAGAATTATTATTTAGTCTGTTTCATAGCAATAATATCTGACCCAAGGTTGGGTAAGGTTTGTTTGAGGAGCTCTGGACAAGATGTAGAAAGAGAAGCAGTTGCATTAAGAAAAAAAACAATCCAAGGAATTGAACCTGAAAAATCTTCTGCCACAACTCATTGTAATTACCACATATACCATTTTCTCAAAGCATAATTACATTGACATACTTCTCAACTTCCCACAGGAGTATTTTGGATTTTCATCATTAACGTTAATTGAAATATTACCATACCACTTTGTAAGCGTAAGAAACTCCCATGGTTCTTTGAACAGGGTCCTAAGTTCATGTTCCTTCTATGCCTTCCCAAGGGAACAGCAGTGATTTGCTGGTGACAAACATGTACTGCACACACTGCTGCATCCATATGCATACGTGCTTTTTCTGAGAAGACAGACAGAAGAAACTTCATGAATCAGCAAAGGTCTGCAAAAAAGTTTCCTGTCATTCTAATTCAGCAGCAGTGGTAGCAAAAGGCAGGCTAGTCAAATTATACAAGTCTCACATACATGCTGGAACATATGCCAGACTCCTGGCCAGTGCTCAATCTTTTCTGAACAGAGTAAGTTTGTCCTGAATGTCTGATGTTAACAATAAACTGAATACCAGACAAGCTTCTATTTCCATAGTGAGTACTGTCATGATCATAGATGGAGGTCTGAATTTAAACCAAAAAATATAAAGTAAACACTATATTTTACTTCTTTGAACTTAGGAATCACATATTCAAAATAAGAACAGTACAAATTACATCCTTTATGGATTCAGCATAGAGAATTAGTCACAGGATTGATTAGACACTGCCGTGAACATCCATGATTAAAATATCACCAGTCACGTATTGGTAAATAATTACATGCCAACTTCCTGTAAGGATTTTAGTGTAAAATAGACTACTTAGCAACAAATCCAGACTTTCTTAATTCCATTTACAGAATATATAAATAAATGAAGGTATCTGCTGTAAAGCTGGCCAAAACAGTTATGGGTGAGAAATGTTGTAACTCTAAACTAGGGAAATTTTGGGAAATGTGTCAGTTTCTATCAAAATGTCAATAGCAAACCCAGGAATTCAGAGAAGAAAAAAACAAACCTTTACAAAACAAAACCTGCAACACTTCTGTAGGCAGCATGTATACACAGGAGAAATAAATAACATGAATCCATGTTCCTACTTTCAGTCAACCGAATAAGAACTAATCCAGTCCCTGAGTCCCACATAAGTACCAATGTCATCAGCCTATTAGTTATTCTAGAACTTACTTCTCTCCTTAAAAAAAGTAAACATGAGGGATAAGTAAATAAACAGAAAAGGTAGACTCTTCTGTGCAAATTGGCATAAAGGCAGGTTACAAAATCTTATTTTTTGACACAATGGAGTTTCTAAAGCAAAAAACCTTAATCTTTTACCTCTTTTCTCCAAGCCTATACAACACAACTGCAGAAGACAGGGAAAGGGTGAAAACCAACAGCTAACAGCTTCTAAGTAGAGCTGTTACACTACTTAGCCTAGCATGCATTCCTACACAGTGCACATAACTGCGCGATTTTTGTTATGACTTCTTGTCACTTATATCTACATCTCTACATTCTGACTTTTGGTTGTTCTTTTTTTCTTTTGGTCATAAAAATGCATATATGGATTACCTATTTCAAAACAGATTCTAACTTGTTTGGAACACAGATAATTTCCTTCCATGTTTTTATATGGGGCCACAATGTTCCCAGCCTGATTTACGTTTTTGTGAAATATTGTGGTGCAAATAAATAACATAATTTAGAGCAAGAACTGATTGATAGTTTTCCCATGCAAACCAGTTGTAAACCTGTTGCAAGAAATACAAACCAGTTAGCATTTCCCAATACTCTTTCCCGGATTTTTTTTTTTTTTAATTTTAAATTAAAGCAAATAATATCCTGTATCTTTTATAAGGACACCCCACAGAGGATTTATCAATCATCAGCTTTATGGTCCTTTAGCCTGGGTTTTCAGAGAAACAAGGAGGCACTACTAGAGCACTAAAAATGAATTTTTTCTCTTCACTGCTGTTGCTTGCCTTGTTGTGCTTGATTTCAGTTGTTCCCAGTCAAAGAGCACCACCTGTGCAGTTCAAGCACTCTAAAGGTAAGGCACAGCCTTGAGCTTAAGATAATAGGCGCTGAGGTATCTGTACTGGGTTTGTGAAATTTAAAGAAGTATGGAGCATTGCCAGATTCATCAGGAGAGGCTAAGCCATAAAAAGGTTGTGAACATCTGATCTACACCTATTTCCAAATATAATCTCTGTCTTGCTTTCTTTCTTTCTTTCTTTTTTCTTTCTTTTTCTTTCTTTCTTTCTTTTTTTCTTTCTTTCTTTTTTCTTTCTTTCTTTCTTTTTCCTAAAGATCATCTTTCCTGCTCTCTGTGCTT
This sequence comes from Calonectris borealis, assembly GCF_964195595.1. Taxonomy (NCBI): domain Eukaryota; kingdom Metazoa; phylum Chordata; class Aves; order Procellariiformes; family Procellariidae; genus Calonectris; species Calonectris borealis. Next base: position 25,834,666 of record NC_134352.1, on the reverse strand, counting down.
TTAATTTTGCTGCCTGAATTTTGCTCCCTGGCAGTGACAGCTTTTTCAGGAACAGACTGGTATGATTTTATTTTCATTATGCTAGTAAGATGACTCTCTTGTTCCATTTGCAACACACAATCTCCATTTTATTTTTATCACGTAATTATACATTTCTAATGGAGAAAAAATATGTACGGTAATATTTTGATTCAAACATATAAACTGTTCTGTAGCCAAGACATTACTGTGAACCTCAACAGAGATTCAATCTGTTCGTTGTTCCTTATTTTTATTGTAATCTAATTTGCCACAGTATTTTTTATACTAGCATTCTGTTGCCTTTCCAAATATAAGCCACAATATCTCAAATATTTGCCATTACATTAAAAATTGCTAATTGTTTTTCATATACTTAAAAATAAATGTCTTTAAGAAATTTTTCACCTTGAAGTTTCTGTATGTTGTCAGTGCTTCAGGAAAGTCTACATTTTCTTACAATGATAAATGCAAAATATTTCATGTGCTCAGAGATCACATTCCACATTATTTAATATTTAATAGGTTCCTAAACATGTACAAAAATAAGTATTAAAATGACAAAAAAATAGTTACGTTCTCACCTACCACAAAGATACTTGACATGCTTGATTTTACTAAGATGAGAAGGTCCCTTGAATGGGTCAGGATTAGTAATAAAATGTTCTTCGGAAAAAAAAAGCCTCAATTTGTTCAACAACCTATGAGCACAAGCAAACGCTGACTTCTATAAACCATCTCCACCTAAGACAATTTCCTTCCCTAAGCTGACTCATGGAGCCCAGTCCACACCAAAAGCGCCTGAACTAAGGTCCTTGAAGACTTCAGTTCATAAATATTCTGCTCACTCACTGTCTAAAAGTGGCACCCATTTAAGATCCATATAAGTTTTATATATGAAAAATAAATGCTTTAGCCAAAGAACAGAAAAGAAAGATGCCACTTTTAATGCCTCCTAACATTGGTACCATCATATTGGCAATGCAGTCAAGATAATGAAACACAGATGCTACAGGATATTAGAACAACTGATCTTCAGACAAAATAAAAATCTGCACTTCTTCCACTGACCACAAGACTTGGTTGATTCTCTTTATCTTTAAACTTTAATTTCTTTTCCTATTAGGTCATACATGGGTTTATAACAAGTTATTCATTTGCTTCAGATAAACAGGGAACCGGAAAACTGCCTTCCAAATTTTGGCCACATTTCTGAATATATTATCATCCGTTATGTACATGGACCACCTGAATTATCATCTTTCACTCTGACAAATACATCTCAAATGCAGTGAATACTGCATTTGTTGGGAAACTATTTACACTATGAATCTTCTATTTTATGAGGATTTTAGGTATATTATTTTGTGATTATGAACCCACCTCTGGCATTTAAACTACTATTCCTCTTTTGTTGTCAGTGGAATGCTGTGAAACAAAGAGAGAAAAGAGGGGAAGCCAGATTCATCTTTAAACCCTATCTTAGAATGAAATGTCAGATTTTAAAGATCTTATGTTGGAAGAAGAAACGAGTTATAGATATATATCTCTCTATATGTCTCTATATATATAGATATTATGGCAAGGGATAATATTAAAAGCATGTACACATTTATACACACACAAATCCATGTGTTTAATATACCTTTTATCATATACACACAAAGAGGAAGAATATGAAAATATGACAATTTTTCAGTTGTATACAGTCCTTCTGCTGTATCTTGTTTCATTGTAAACTTTAAAAGTATGAGATAAACAAAGAGACATACAGCTTCTGAGACCCTCTTTTTTCTAAGGAAAGATATTATCATAGTGAAAGTACAGAAATCGTTGCAACTGTCCCTCCACACCTCTATCCTATCTTGATATAAGTAGGAAATGTACAAGTTTACTTCACATAAACACAAAATTTTATCTCCTTTTCTTTCCCTCTCCTTCCTCTTTTCTCCCCTTTTCTTTCCTTTCCTTCCTGGCTGTGTGTGTAGGAGGATTTTTTTTCTATGTGTTTTATCTCACTATCTCTTTTACAAGGATTCAGTACCACAATTTTTTGGGCTTCAGTAACTCAAGGAAACATGGTGCATTCTGCTAAGATTTCCCAAGTGAATTCAAAAGAGTTATATAAATCCCAGTGTTTAAATCCAAACCTTAGGATGTGATAAAAGTGCTGAATAGCTATCAGATAATGCTATTGGGTTCATTCATCTGCTAAGTTAAAGAAAGTAAAGAAATGGTAAGCAAACTATGGATGGTGTAATAAACATCTGCCATGTGACATTCTGGAGTTGTTTATCTTCTGAACATTTCAATTTTACCTATAATTGTATTTTCTTCTCTTTTGTTTTTACTCCGATTTGGTTTTTAGAAAGCATAATCCCTACAAAATCCCAATTTGTTGAACCACAGGGACTGCCACTAAATGCTTGGGCCAGTCACCAGTAAGACTACAGGCACCTGTCATGTTGGCTGGTTAAATGCTATCAACAGTGCATTGCCATGCTCCTTCTGTCTGGCCACTTTGTGGCTTTGAAGCTGCATGGGATTCAGGTTCATGAGCCATCCAAGTGATGACAGGGCTTTATCACATGAGGAGCACTTATCTGCTGAAAAATCCAAAGCTGTAACTATGAAGAAGTAGCAGATGCTGTGGGGGAAAAAATAGAGGTTTCAAAGGTCAATATCACAAAATTGCCCTGTATCTCAGATGAATGTCTAGCCCACTCCCATCCCGTAGTGGACCGTGAGCCACAAAAGAGCTATTTTCATCTCTGTCCCGGTACTGCCCAATTCTTGACCACGGACAGCAGGGTGATGGACCACTCCTGATCTATTGTCCTGTGTATTTTCTGAGATACAGAAGAACGAGATGCCTCTTGGTGATAAATTGCACTATTTCAGAACAACAAAACAGAAACTGAAATTATTAGTTTAAATCCATAAATAGAAATGTACCTAAACAGCAGGTGCATTTCTGTCCTTTTGCTTACAGCTCCTCTCATCGTGATTTCCCTCTGTCTCCTGTGCCAATCTGATTGCTGCCCTAATCCCCTTTCTCTGCCAGCTCATCTCATAGTTTTTCATCATGCCTCCTCTTGGCTACACAAATTCTGTCTTCCCTTGCTTAACCCAGCAAGCACCTCACTGATCAATAAGGCAGCCAGCCTCCTGCACAGGAGTGACCAGACAGAGCAACCCCCCTCAAATTCCAGTTTATGTTTCCCCATTCTCATTATACTGCACAGCATCTCCTGGCAAACTAGAGGCAAAGTTACAGAAAAGGCCTTGCTTATCTCTTGAACAGAAAATGCCTGCTTCACCCAGCCCATGATAGCTCTGTGGAAATTCAGCATGCTCACAACAATCGGCATTGTAAAAGAATTTAGTAGTCAGTCTCTGATAAGTTTTTCTGATGTTGTATGAGCTGCAATTTCAGTTAGTTATACTTTGTTAAAGCTGGACAATGTTTCTTATAATCTCAGAGGACATTTCCTCTCTACTTGGTAGCTTGTATATTAGCAAATGCCACCTTTTTTGGTAATTTAACATCTGAAATGGCATAACCACATAGAGTTTGGCCGTTCTCTTATGCCCTTTAAATAAAGGCATGCAACCAGCATGAAAATTCTGCCCAAAATGGTTAAAGCTTGGCAAGTTTTTAAGCTGAGGTCAAGGGTCCCATAATAGAGACCATTACCAAATTAACATTATGTATCATTGCCAGTGCCATCTGTTGCTTAAAGCACTTTCAGGAAGAAAAATTTGTACAATGCTGATACAGCACTATCTTTTAGATGAAAATAGGTCATGATAGAAATGGCAAGTAAGAACAAAATATTTGGGGGGTTTAGTTTGTTTTTTTTTTTTCTTATTCTGTGGAAACATCATACTTTGTCTGTACATCTGTACATCTGCCTCAGGATTTAAATCATGAAGTTCTCTGCCTGCCACTGCACTCTTGCACAATCCTAAGAGTATACTTCTCTACTAGAGATGGCACTTAAAGACAGAATGTCAAGTTTTCTGACCTCTGCAACTTCAATTTCACATGGACACCAGATTTACCTATCAGCTCCAAACACAGTGAGCCACTTCAGTGTCGTCTAGTGCTGGACTTTGCATGAGCCAAGCAGATCTAATTTACTTCTTTTTGTTTGTTTGGTAACTGAAAATGACTTGATTACAGCCAAGTAAGTCAAAGGCTTAGAAACTTGGAAATTAAGGGAGAAAAACTTGAATTTATTTATTAATTTTCTTTCAGTTTTATAATTTTGCTTGCCATTTCAAACTATTTTGACTGCCGTTAGAAACTGATTATTGAACTGTAGAGATATACAACATACACAAAAGCCATCTGAAAATATTCCATTAATGGAAAGAGGTGATGGTTAGCAGTGTAACTGCCTAATGCGTGTTAGGATTATCACTAGGATGTATAGCCCCATTTCTGCTTTTTCCCAGAAAATCTAAATTATCCTATAGAGAACAGACAGTTAATAACATTACAGAAATAAATGGCCCAATTTCTTCTACCTGACATCCTTATTAACCATATGAGTCTAATCAAATACAGAAGATTCTTGTAAATGAACTAGCACAAACTAACCTGGGGTCTTGTTTTAATATTCCAAACATAATGATTAGCAGCTGCCTGGAGCCTCTAGAAAGAAAACTGCAAGAAACTGAAACCTTTCTTTAATTCTGCATTTTTGTTGTGAAAATTAAGGTAACATGCTTTTAGCTTTCTGTACCTAATCAAATACAGGTGGAGAGGAGCCAAAGGGGGAAAAATGAAAGTGAAAGAGATACTATAGTTCTAGTGTTTATTAGGAATGTAAGTCAGTCTCATAAAACAACAGACACTAAGTCACTGGGCTTTCATAAACTGTCACACTGTCAAATTAAAAATATTAAGGTTTTATATTACTCCTCATTGTCTTTTAAAATAATCCCATATAAAAGGATGTAGCTAGTGTCATATGTCTGTAGGAAGACTGTGTTAGTAAAACATTTCTGAATTACACCTACTCTGTATTTTTTAAATATACTATAAAAATTAGGGATGTATATTTTTTCTGGAAAATTAAAGCTGTTCTTTTAATTGGAACCAAACATACTTCAATGTATTTATTGAGAATGAGAACAAATTTTACATAGTATGTACAATAAAATAACAAAAACAAAAGCCAACAAAAATTTGTGAAGAAAGCCCTCTAAACCCCCTCTATTTCATATTTATTGTTGTTGGCATGCAAAAATGAATATTTGTTTCTTTGCAGTGAACATGCTACTAGTTCCCTTATATTTTACTTAAGTTCTATACAATGATAGGTTTTGCAACCAATGAGACACTTATTATGTCTTTATTTTATGAAATGGAAATTCTTCCCACCTCCCTTGTCCAGATATATGTTCTATCTCTGTCCTGTCTTTATATTAATACAAAACCCAGACATAACCATCCTTCTACTTAGCCAAACCTGCTTCTTAGGGTAAAAGGAAAAAAAAAAAGTGGGAAAACAGACTAAAAAAAAGCAATGCTCATTCACATCAGTGGATGAGAGGATGGAGGCACCAGGCCTATAGGCAAGACAGTCTCACATGTGACACGTTTAATGCAGTTCCACCCCCTTAAGCTCTGATTAACAGGATTCTCAAGCATAAGTAATCATTGTGTTCAGTCTAAATTCTAAATACCCTTCTACCATTCAAAATCCTCACTCCCAAGTCAGGCAAACTGGTTCCAGATCTGAGCAGAAGTTTCCAAGATAACAATATGGTGGACTTTGATGTCTAAAAACATAGGTACAGGAGATTAAATATCTAGCCTGTAGGAGACAGTAGCCATTTCTTATATTTAAATTCTTATTAGTATGTTTCCACCATAATTACTGTAACAAAAATTACTGTATTAAAAAAAACCATTAGGTGTCTGGCAAGACGGTGCTTCAAAGTGCCTTCTTTCTTTATGATTATCTATGAAGTAGAACACTTATATAGCCAGGGACATGCACTCGCAGTAGATGAGGCTATGCTTCATCTCTGGATTGCAACAAAGTTTAGGCCACAGGTAAATCCTTCACCCCCCCCAGATTTGGACATTTCAGGCAAAGAAATTTCCGCAAAAGGGTTTTCAAGTCCTAACACAGGGCATCCTATGAGTTTTGGACACAGGGAGTGTCAAGCAGCCACTGGAACACAGCTGGCTGGTTCATGTGCAAAAGAACCCATATAGAAGTTCCACCTGAAACTATGCATCTAGGATCACAATTTAAAATTAGCAGAATTACAGTGTAGAAGTCTTGCATGTTACCCAGTCATGAGCCAAATTCATAGTGCAAAAAACTACAAAAAGAGTAAGTAGTTTAGAAAACTGTGCAAGTCATGGGCATAATATACACAGATTGTGTACTCTTGAGAGTACATATAAATAAAGATAATACTCCTGATCATTGGGCTGCAAAGAAGTGCAGTGGGAAAAACAAGGAATAAAGATGTTCAAAATAAATTGCCAGGATGACAGCATGCTTAGGAGAGGTCTGAGAATTTATCTGCATCTTCTGTGAGGTTTCTTTCATAGAAAGTATTTTCTTCCTTAGAAAGGATAAATACCACCACTCCAGAGGTAGAACAAAACCCAGTTAAATAGATTTCCTATAGCAGTTAAATTCTTGCAAGAATAGCTGAAACCAGTTCTGTGTTATGCAAGCCAAATTCAGAGCTGATTTAAATAGGTCCAACTCTGTTTAACAAAGTTGTGCAAGTTTGATTTCAGACCTTTTTCATCATCATAAAATAGTCACCCTGTGTCACCTAAAATGAAAAGTGTTTTTTCTTCTAAGTTCTCCCTAGAGACAAAGTGAACGTTAGTGATCATTACATGGATATTAAGGTTCTGAATCAAGTGATGCAGCACATTCAGTGTGAACTCTGACCCACCTCCTCACTTCCTACACTCCATTGGGACCTGCACCTTTCATCCAAAGAAGTAAAATATATGTTTTATTTTTGTAAACACTTTCCCACACCACCAGAAAACCTTTGAAAAAAGAAATACATCTCAGGGCCTGTTGCTGAGTTTAATTTGTTTGGAAGGATGTATTAAAGGGACCGTAAGCTACATACGTAAAGGGAGAAAGAAAGAGAAGAACCTGGGCATAAAAAGAAACTGTTAGGAACTGAAGAGCCAAAAGTTAGGTATTGCAAGAAGTAAAAGGGGCTCTGGAGGAAAGATTTGCAAAGTTTACAATAACAAAAGTGTTCTGATGGCATTTTTTCAACTACTAATGAAAGCAGCATGTAGTTAAAATGTAAATGTTTTTGCCCCAAAGGCCAATGTGTTATGCTACTGCATTACAACGCCTGCATGTATAACGCATATTTGTATAAATAAGACACAGCAGAGAAAATAAAGGGCTCAATTCTTTGTTCCTTAAGGCTGATGTCAATGGTAACTCTCTGACTATAACAAACAGGCTCAGGCTTCCAGTGAGGTGGGCTCATAAATCGATTTATGCCGGCTGTGATAAGCTAGTGGAAATACTGAGATGGTACCATACAACACACTGAGAAAACTGGGGCTGCATTTTAGACACCTAACTTCTCAGAAATTCTCCAACATTTCACCTTTCAGAAAATCTATGTATCTACCTTTGTAGTCTCTTCTCATTTTTGTTTACAGAAATGCATTCCCTGATTTCATAATAAATTAGATCTACTTTGTATCTAAATTCTGTGAAGTAAACTTATTCCCATTCAGCCATATTTTTTTGGCAGTGCTAATATTTTATTAATGTTAGTCTCCGTTACTGTCTAATTTGATTGTATTGATTTACAATCTTATCTTTATCAGCAAACAATCTTTATCAGCAAACAAATCTTTACACAATGTAAAAAATCCTTGGCTGGCAAATGAAATGTTATGAAAGAGAGGAAAGTTGGTAGAAAACAGCACCTTCAAACTGTATTTTTAAAAAACAGTAAGGAGTATTTTATAAGACATATTTGCCCTTTTTCTATTCTTTGTAAATATTTGTGTTTTCGGACTTTATACAACTGAAAATAACTGTCCTGACTGCTTGGCTCATGTGCCTAATACAGTGACAAAAGAAAATTAGTTTGATGCAATTTGCATGGCTTTACCTTTCTTGCAGTTATACTGCATATATAACATGGATTAATACATTTTCTCTCTGACTACAGTTTCCACTTCCTCCTTTGTCTCAGGGCTATTTTCACATACCAATTGTAATGCGTATGAAAACAAAAGTATCATGTACTTGCTGTTTCAGTAGGACAAAAGAAGCTAAAGAAACCGAGGTATTTATTAGTCTTTCCCATTCTTTACACAATGGATATAAGTAAGTAATTCATTCATGTATGTTTTGCCATGAAAAAAAAATCCAATATCTTTACTAAAATAAATCCACATTTTTTTTTTCAAGAAGCAGTTCAGGCTAAGGTTTTTCTATTGCTCTTTATTCAATGTTCACCTTAACAATCTGTATTTAATATATACAACCTTGGATTTTTTTCCTTCGCCAGAAGAACTTAGGTGATCAAGTGAATTGACTTAACTAGCATGAGAATTAATATCTAGGAGCAAATTCATCTGAGTGCTATGTTAATCATTTATTCTTCTTTTCCTGCCAGTACTACCTGCTTTTTTAGAAAGGATATTTATTTTCTTGAAAACCTGGTATAAATAACTCCAGTATACTCACTTAGACAAATTAAAACATTGTAATCATGTTAAAACAGCTTTCCTTTTTTAGCTGTGCTTTACGAGTAAAGACAAACATGTCACTCCTTAATAACAATCTTTCAGCACCTAACTAAAAGGTGTATTCCATGAGAAGTCATAAACAACCATACACAGAGTAGGTGAAGTATGGGTCTTGAATGACATTATAGAGAATCTGTACTGTGGAGAACAATGAAAAAAAACTGCACTGCAGATGGTGTAAGTCATAGCAGATATTTCAAATGAAGTTTTAACCTGTTCTTCGTTAAGTGGTAAGAACACATGATGTAATTGAATTCATTTCATTGTTTCTTCAACATCTAGGCACTACCTACCCCCTCAAAAGAAGTGACTATTACATCCCAAAGTTGTGCAGGAACCAAGGTTTTAATTTTGGACAGTTTTTTAAAGATGTCAGAAAGTCATCTGTTTTGGAATGAACAAAAAATTGAGCCCTCAAAATTTATCACAACCAGACCATTAAAAAGAAATAGTTTCAGGTCACTTTGTTTGTCCTCTTTTGAAAAGAAAAAAAAAAAAGGCATTTATTGCCATTTTATTCATATTATTCACTTTGTATATATTGATATGATTATGTTAAATTTAATTAAAAGATATTTCAAAATAGGAATGTTCTGTTCTAAAAAAGTAAACTCATTGAAGACTTCCATTTTTTATTAAAACAATTTTTTTCTTCAAAGCTAACTGATTTCTATTAAACCTGTTGCTACCAACAAATTGTTATTTTCTGAAAGAATACTCCAGTGGCAACTTCCAGGCAGGTTCATTACAAATTTACATCACCATTAAGTTATTTGCATTGACACAATCCAGGTGGGGGGCGGGGGCGGAAGGGAAGGGACATGTTCTTGAACATACAATAAGTATTTTTTACTTTCCATGTTTTCTATCTTCAAGGACAAAGTAAACCCAATTGAGGTTAAAGTGCAATTCAGGTTAGAGCATTTATTTAGAAATGTTTGAATTCAAAGGGTAAAATCTATGTTTCTTTGTGAGTCTGTGAACATCACTCTTGTAAGGTCAAATATTTCCAAAAGTTCCTGACAGCTAAAGTTCTAGAAAGAGTAACCACTTTTGCAAAAATTGAAAAACATCCAAATTAGACAAAAAAGTTAAATGTTCCTAACCATAGAACTCAACATGGAAATAGTTTCAAATCCAGAGAAATCAATCCATGTCTCTACTTTTAATACAAAAAGTTGAGAATTCTACTTATGCATGCCATTTAAGACATTAAATTCTACAATAATGGTAGTAAAACATCTTTATTGCAGTATTAAAGCTTATAAAGTGGAGTAAAAGAGCTGTTGAATGGTGGACTTTTTCATTGTTTTATGAAAATATGATGCTAAGTCTTTTTCCTTTCTTCAAAGTTTTGAAGGTAAAAATTTTCATATAGAACTCCTTTGGTTTTGAGACTTTCAGTCTTAGCCTTTCCTTTGCATGAAAGCAGATTTTTGCATTCAGTATTCTTTTAAGAATAAGTGTGTACCTGAGTACAAGACTCATTGTGTGCATAATAAGATGACTAATTAAGATGACTGTTACTACTTCATAATTTAAAACTTCTTTTTTTATGATCTATTCTTTATAGCATTGACATGGGTAAGTAGATTTCTGAAGAACCAAACCATTAGGTGTATCTTATTTTAACATTGCATCACTTCAGAAACATACTTTAATATTTGAGTGAATGGGCTTAAGGTTCTAAATATTCCTGAGAAGAAAGAACAGATTTAAGGCTAATAACTACTATAGTGCCATGTTTTTTTCATTAGATCCAGATAGTGATGCTATCTCTATCATTTTCCTTGACTCTAAACACACTGTTAGTGAATGAGCTTTACATTCTTTGTAGCTGTGGCTACATAACTTCTACAGTAGGAACATTATGGGTAATAGAATGGATTTGGGTATGACTTGACTCCAGGTGACTTGCAGGAACAATTCTGAAAATTTGGAAACCTGACAAAGACAAAGCAATAAGAATTATTTCTGTGTGGGTTACACCAGAGCTTAATAGTTACCTTGTGCAAGCGGAAAAGGTCAAGTAACAGCCTCCACATTCCTGTAATATTTTCTCTCTCCACCCTCTGGCCATCACAAATATCTGAGTGTGATTTTTATTAAACAAAATCCTGCAATGTTTGAGACTGGAGAGACTTTCAGTCTGGATTTATTCCTAATGGGTCAGTCTAGATCATATTATGGCCATCTGTTAGTTCATGAAGTCTACTGGAGACTTTAGACATAGGAAAACCATCAGTATATGATCATGGGCAGTTTAGGATAGCATTTTGTCCCGGAATCACTGTTCCTTTGATCTCCAGTGGTCAATCTTCTTTGTTCAAATTACAGTGAAATCAGGTATCGTTACCTATGCACAGTGAGGTGGTTCAACTATGTTTTTACACGAAGGACAAAAAAAGTAGACATTGCTGGGCTCTAATTTCTTCCTTGCAGTATTTTTGATATACACCTAGTACAAAACTTAAAATAACAACATGACAGAGACATGCACTGTCTTCTGAGCAGCTAAACCTTGGTATGTTCTAGTAGTAAAAAAAATGTTGTTCATGCCTACATGGTTCAAGTCTGTGACCACAGTAGTGAAATTATGGGCCAGCTATTTTAGTTTCTTTGTTGCTTGCAAAACAAATAATAACTTTTAGGACAAAACTTATGAAGAGAACTCCACGCATTTCACATGTATTGCCCTATCTTTACACAAAGATTTTACATCATTACATTCACTGGAAATACAATTAATTCAATTCAAATCCTCAAAACATGAGATTTCACCTCAGCCTGGCTGATAAGCAACACTTCCAATGTCCTTTTGTTTTGTAGTGTTTTTATTATTAATACTAAAGTTTGAAGTGCCAAGAAAAAGAACAGGTTTCCTATATTAACAGCTTATCTACATTCCAACCAGAGCTCCAGAGCTGTTTCTTAACTCAATTTATTTCTGTTTCTCTCTTACTTTCCTTCCCATTTTCAGTATGCTAAAAAGACACTTTACATAGACAGCTTCATCTATTCTGCTTAATCTAGTACTCCAAGCTGGTTCTTCTCTGCTCCAGTTTGGATATTTTATATCATTTGCCTCTTTTGGCTCATTTTAGACAGGGGTTTGGTGTAACAACAGAAGATGCTCTCCTAGCAGCACCTGATGTTATTCCGTATTGTAGAAAGCTTCCAATAGTTTTCAAAGGGAAATTGGTATTTTAATGAGAATTTGCTGTTCATTAGAACTGAAGAATATGCAGAAATAATCTGAATTATGCTGCACAATATATATTATTGAGCTGTGAGGAGAGAGAGACACAAACACTCCTGGAACTGGAGACACTTCATATTTCTTCATATTACAGTGAAAACATACAATAGCTTTAGAGACTTCTTGATATATCTGACAATCTCTATGAGAGATCTACAAAAGACATCTAGAAAAGATCAGATATGCAAATTACAGATTTCATGGAAAATGAAAGACATAGGACTAATTTAAGCACATCCCATATGAGGATCCCTTCATAACTATCATAAACTCCCTCTCGTGTTTTACATAAATTACATGCACACATACAATTTAAGTCATTTTGAAAGTGACTGATCTCTTCATAATAATATCCAGAATATGCTCAGAACCAAGAAGAAAATTAAATGCTTATTAATAATTGTAATATTTTAAAAGCATGTGGTCAGATGATGGACTCTGACTACAACTAGCAAATGTATCTTACTTCAAAAAGTTCAACAGAGAAAGAAACGTCTTTTTTTTTCTTTAAAAATCTAGGAAAAATTTAACACAAATTCTCTTTTTCAATGACAAACCCATGATAAAATTAAAAGCTAAGGCTGTAAAACTCAAGAGCCACTTGCATGAAATTGTAAAATGAGAGAAGTTTAATAATAATTACACAATATCCTAGGGAATACTTATGCATGTTATGTAAAAATACATAAATTTAAAAGTTGATTCTGTACTTATAATTAAAGCAATTGTAATTACATTGTTGTTACATTTCACTAACACTAATCACACAAGGTTTATACTTTTGGAAAGCCATTGCACTAATTCATGTAGTGTCTGTGTTCTAATTATTATCCTTATGTGAGCATGCTTCCTACTTTTGTATTAAAGCACATTCCTGCCACTAGTCAGTTTCACTACTAAGTTTATAGCTTTTATAGGTAACACAGCAGGTTACATTTTACAGGTAACATAGCAGGTTTCCTTTCTATAAGGGAAAAGAAATGTGGAGAGTTCATCCATTTTCCATAGGCTTTACGTCAATGGCAGGACTCAGACATAGTCTAAGGCACTCTGGGTCAGGCCCCATCACCCTAGGCATCATTAAGGGATACTTACCAGTCATGTCCACCAAAGCTGCAAAATGAGTAGAACAGCAAAATGTAGAGTGCAATAAATGAAAGGTTTAGAAATTTTGTTGTCATTTTGATCCTGAGATGACCTGCAAGTCTAAGTCAGATAGTTAAGAGTACAATACAGTACAATACAGTTAAGGGTACTGATATCTACATCTCCACCTAATTTTTAGTAATTCCAAAAGGATTTTTTTTAGTACTGGAAACCACCTTTAGCTTCTCAGACCTTTAATGAAATGAAATCTGAATAGAGACTTGTTTCTTTATCAGCAAATGTGGGTGTGATCAGTTAATTATTTCTCCACCACAACTTTATAGCTATTATACAGGCACAACTTATGTTCTTGCAGTTTTGATTCTTTGTGTTGCTATAACATAGAGGTCAGACTTTTACGATTCCCAGTTCTGCTGCCTAATCTTTTGATTATTTTAATTCTCCTAGATAGATTTTTAACCCTTTACTGATTGCATTTCGCTTAGGATATTTTGAGTGATATTTATATAGTTTATGTGATATTTATACTAACCACTAGTTTCATAAATAATGTTTTTGCAAGGAAGTAGCTCAATCTAAAACTCAAAACCCTGTGAAGTTATGCGGTTCCATTGTGCCTTGTAAACCAGACATCTGGAGAAGAAACTTTCAGTGAAAATGCTGAAAATCTTTTTACATGTAGCTTCTGTATGTGCTACTGTACCTTTCATATTTCTCTTTTTATTACGCTTTTTTCCCCTTATGCACCAGGCCAGGGAGTTGTAACCATGAAAGAGAATATGTATCACAATCTTGAAGACATTAACCCTGAGGTGTCTTCCTCTTTAGAGAAGGAAGCACGGCACAATGGAGTGGGTAGTCCAAGCCAGTTTGAATACCATAAAATCACATGTCACCGCAATTACAATGTCTCCCTGTCCCGCTCCTCCCTTCTGTTAATTCCCCACAGAGATATCCCCAGATCTCTTCCTTCCCATTACCAGAATGCTCTCAGGTCTACCCAGTGACTACACCCTCCACCATAACATTCCTCTCCCGCCAGATAGCCCACATCTTTATGAAACCATTTCTTCCATCTTTCCTTTCTTTTCAACACAGCAATAACTATACCTCCATCCCACTTTAAAAGCCCAGTTTCTGCCATGTCATCCTTTACCTCTTATTATGTACCCAGACTCTCTACCATTGTGAGTACCTCACAGTGTATCACCACAATGCCTCTACTTCTTCAGTTTCACCATCATATTTCAAACCTCCCCACTAAATTAAAATTAACCTCTGCAGTTACAGAACAGCTTGCTCTAGTACCTCATAAAGAAAAAAGCAGGAGGGATGCTATTTTGCAAAGCACACTCATGGTACCATTTCTGGGATGAATTTGGAAGGCAGCCCATCTGCCCACATCAAAGACTGTGACAGCATCATTTGGTAAATGGTTCTGCAACCCGCAAATACGTGATACAGTCCCAAGTGGGTGGGACCTGGCCCATCCAATGTCACCCAAGAATACCTGATCTTTAGCTCCAATTACAGATGCTGCCCTGTCCTAACAGGTCCCTCCAGCCCCACCAGCCAGGTGTTAAGGCACAGATAGAAATGTAACAGATCTGGAAGACATGAGCCAACTCAAGCATCTGCATGAAGAATTTCACTTTGTTTTAGTGGGAGACTAAAGGTTTCTGCAATGTGCCCTCAGCCACAGAAATGTCAGTATTATTTCAGAACACAAACAGAGCAGGATACTGGCCATCTTACTAAGATTTTTGTGAGGTGACCTCACAAGGCCACCTGGGAGCCATGGGGCAGCAGCCAACACAGCAGAGAACCAGACCCGGGGGACCACAGGAGAAGTCTCCCCCAATGCTTGCCTGAGCATGCCAACAATATGGTCCCAATGAATCCATCCCAAACCGCTTGATGTAGCAGGTTCACTGACATTGCATACAGCAAGGCATGGGAACACTGGTTCTCCCTGACAGATCTCACCACCTTGCCAGTGACAGTCAACTGGACACAACACTTAATGCCCTATTTTATGCCACTGAGCCAATTGCAATTATGAAGACCAGCAGTGTTTTTGTATGCCTTGAGCACAGCCCTCATTTACAGCCAAGATGCTGTCCCAACTGCACTCCACTTCAAGCCTTCCAAGCCCATTGACAGGGCAATGGCAACTATAAGTCACCATAATCACTGCTGGGACAGCTGTGTACTTGGTTCCCATGACAGGGGTATCCAGCAGGCCAATAAAGTATGCCTCGGTGATATTAAGCCATGCATCTGTGACCAATCCAGTTATTTCATCAATGAAAGTAATTTCTCTTTTTGAAATCCATCTTCTCCAATGCCAGATGGCCATTAGCTCCCCATTATGGTGCCAGCATCCTCAGTATAACCTCTCCCAGTGCGAGGGTTAGGGGGTTTTCATTTAGGTATTTAAGTATCTCAGCTTTATTTTCTATTGCCATTACCAGACATTTTTTCCTGATTGACTTCTAGTTTATCAGAGAAATATAATAGTCCTTATATTCATTAGCTGCAAGGGAAGAACTTTTAAGTCTTTGTAGTGGTTTGACCCTGGCCGGCAGCTAAGCACCACTTGTTCACTCCTCTTCCCTCCAATGGGACAAGGGAGAATAGGAAGAGCAAAAATGAGAAAACTCGAGGGTCAAGATAAAGGCAATTTAATAAATGAAGGAAAGAGGAAGAAAAAAAAAACAAAAATGTTATGCAAAGGCAATCACTCACCATGTCCCACAAGTAGACCAAAGGCTAGCCAGTCTCTGAGCAATGGCTACCCCCCCAAACTCCCTTCCCCTCAGTTTTCATTTCTGAACACAATGTTAAGTGGCAGTGAATATCCATTTTGTCAGCCTCGGTCAATTGTGCAGGTTGTGTCTAGTCCTAACTTTTTGCCCACTCCCAGTCAATTGTTGAGGGAGTGCAGAGTGGGAAAAATATAAAGCCTTGATACTGTGCAAGAAGTAGCCAGAATTTTGGTATATTAAACAACACTCTTTTAGTCACAAGTCCAAAACATAACACCCTACGGGCCACTATGAAGAAAATTAACTCCATCCCAGCCAGACCTAGTACAGTCCTATAAGGTTTCCAGGAGCTGTTGGGCTTATTCAGGGCTTCAGTAGCATACTGAAGGCATACTGCTCTCCTTCCTGGCCATGAAGATAGAGGAGTTTTAAAACAATAGTTCTCCAAATGATACAAAGTAGAAGAAACCACAAGTCATATCGTCAGTGAGGTCAAAATTCCTTTCTCTTCCATTGGCTCAAACATATCTCCCCACATGTAAGGATAAGGAATAACATTGTGCCTAGTTTCTATGTTCAGTGATACCCAGAATAAGGACATTTTGACCTAATCAACTGCTGTTCTCATCAGTGACACTCCCTGTAGCATTGCCATTCCTATGGAATGTCTAATGACTTTTGGCACAGACCCCAGTCAACAAATCTTTCTTTCTTGGCTGAAGATTTGAAATCCACAAGTGCTCTCCCTCACGTGACAATATTTTCATCTTGACAGTAGTAGTACAGAACTTTCCTGGCCATGAAATATAAAGTGTACACTGACTTTCAGACAGAAACCATATGACTACACCATGTTAAAAGAGCTCAATATTTTTGCGCAGCCAAAAATGTTCTTAGAACACGTAGTTGGAAGTTCCAAATACGTGACTAATGAAACTCTTTTTATTAATATTTACTTTCTACAAAATTCTGAAGGCCAACCCAGCCATATTAGTCTGAGGCTCAGCTGCCACAAACCAAGACTTCCAGAATATCTCTTAGCACTAGAATAAATACAGATATTTCAGAGAAAGGAAAGTATTGTGAGAAAAAAAAACAATCTAAGACTTAAAGCTTTCCAAAAATGTCTCTAAGTCTCCATCTATTCTGTAATCTGGGAAAGGAGAATGCTGGGAGCCCATAATTTCATCTGCTTTCACAAGCTGTATAAATTGATAACACATCTGCAATTTACACACACCTACTCACACATATATATATGTACTTTGTGTACATATAAGATGTATATTATTATTTTACACAAGGGTAACTTATACACCTTTATTAAAATATAAAATATATTAGAGATCTGCAACCATTTTTCATCATAATTAAAGTTTCAATGGGACTATACTCATGACAAAATGAAGATGAGTTATGAATTTTACTCCCAAGTAATTAACCCAAATGGTATGTACATAACCCAAACTGAGGTTGGAAAAGAGTCTTCCATCTCCTGAGAAGCATCCATGGAATTTTTTCATACTTCTCCAGCTGTTGAACACCTTCCTCAAAAACCTGGATGACAGGAGAGAATGCACCCTCACCAGTTCTTGGATGACAACAGGTAGAAGGAATGGTCAAAGCCCCGGAGGGAAAGGCTGCCAGTTCAGAGGACTTCAGCAAATTGGAGGAACAGAAACAGAAACCTCATGAAACAAAGACAAATAGAAGTCCTGCATCTGGGATGGACCAGCTCCATGCAGCTGGGGACCAAATGGCTAGGGCAATTCTTTGCAAGAAAGGATGCAATGATCTTGGTGGACTGTTAGCTCAACATGAGTTTGCAGCGCTACGTTAAAACAATGAAGACTAACCACATCAATGGGCTGCATTAGCAAAAGCACAGACAGCAGCTTAAGGGAGGTGATTACTCCCCTCTAATCAGCACTGGGGAGGCCACATTTGGGATACTGCTGTGAGTTCAGTAGGTGGCTGCTAGGATGGCTAGAAAGCTGGAGCACAGTACACTTGAGGAGAGACAGAGGAAATACTTCTGCCTGTTCTTCCTGGAGAAGAGGTTGAAAGGGGATCCTATTGCTGCCTTCAGCTACTTGAGGGGTGGTATAGGGAAGACAGTCAGATGCTTCTCAGGCATGCACAGAGAGAGGATGAAAGGCAACAGTAACAAGTCACAACGTGTGAAATTCCAACCAGATGGAAGGAAAACAACATTTCATAATGAGAGCGGCCAAGCACATATCTCCCAAAAAGGCTGTACAACATCTATCTTCAGAGATCCTTAAAAATAGCTGGACTACATGCTAAGCAACCTGATCAATCTTTGAAGATACTTCTGCTTGGAGCAGAACCAGGATTTAGATGTCCTCCAAAGGTCCCTTCCAGACTGGTTTATTCTATGATTCTCTGTTTTGTCTGGAGGGAAAATGCTATTATTAGAGAGGAAAATCCACAGAAAAATCTGTTCACTCTATAATGAAGAGCTTTATAGGCTTTAATAGCCAAAACAGGCAGTCTTACACTTTTGTGTTTCTTATTATATTTTTCAGTTTTAAATAAATTATGCAGATACTAAGACTTCACTGACTGAAAGCATTTCTCATCCAAATCAAAGCAAGAGAAGATATAATGGGATAACCTTAGGGAAGGATAGAGATATTGCTCAATTAATCAAGTGTAGAATATATACTACTATATATCCAAAATAAGATTCAGGATCAATGGTAATCATTGCCTTTCTAATGCTTCCCCCTCAAAGGGTGAACATGATTTGCTACAAGGTCCTGCACTTTTTCTCCAGAAGTGCCGCTTTCTGTATCATGAAGCATGGAAGGAGGGCTGTCATCATTGCCTTGAAAGGCAGAATGTTACCAGGCAGTCCTTATCTCCCCGGGTGTGAAAAAGCTGTGAAAGTCAAACCCAGCTCTTCTGGGAAGGCAAATGCAGCTGCATATAGACAAACTGTCCCATAATGCCATTTACAAAGCAAAACCACCATATATTTAGCAATGAAAGAATGGATTCATTATTCCAGAGTAATGTCAATGTTTAAGGTAGCTTGATAATACATAAGGTAATATAATCATGGTGTGAAAAATTGTCACGTATTGTTATTGAACATCACTTAATACACTCCAGTTGAAATTCATTCCACTGAAAGTTCATTAGAGAAATTGTGGCAAGATAAAACTTTGGAATGCATATGTATACATGACCTCAAAATCAGCACTTCTTTATATTCATAAGTGCAAGGAAAAATGAACAAAATATATAGCATTGCATTTCATCAGTAACATTCTTATGGGAATTAGGACTTAGGAATTGAGAAAAAACAGGAATTTACAAACATTGTCAGGTGATCTTCATTAAATATACTGACACAATAAAAGCCTAAAAGCAAGTGGTTTTTACCAGTGGTGATTTTTTCCTCTGTTGTTTTTTTCTTCTTTCACTATTTCTTCTTTTCTTTTTTCCCATTCCATCTTTTCCATTTCCCAGTGACATTTTGCCTGAAAGAACTATTACAAGTGATTAAAGAAAGAAAAAAAACTTAGACGGAAAGCTGACAATAATATAAAAATACAACATGTAGTTTATTCCACTGCAGAACGAGATATTTATATCTAAATTTTACCTTTCTTACTTGAACATTTAAATATGCCTAACAAAAACATCCTTAAATCCTAACATAGCTTTTCTCCTTTCATGCAGGTTTCATTTTGGATGCTAGTAGAAAATTTCTGAGTTAAAGAAAAAAAATATTATTTTCAAGCTGTTCAGCACTTACTATGTTAGAGACTGATTATCACTGTGCTTTTCTCTCCAAAAAAGATAAATATTACTGGAACAGAAAAATTTTATTGGCTGCCCTTTGCTGAATAATTAGTCAGAAATTGGTGAGTTTTCTATACTTGAAATACTTTATATTTAACAAGATTCAAACCTTTTCCATGACGAAAACAAAGATAATTTATTGAGTGAACAGAAAAGATTCATAACTAGAGGTTATAATAAAGAATTCTTTTTTCAGAATTCTAAAGGAAGACAGGAAACAACAACTTAAACATAATAAGATTTGAAAGACAATCATAAAAGTGCTAACTGTAGAAAGTTAAGATCTGTATTTCATATCTTTTTTCATTTGAAAGTGTTCAAAGTTGAGATACTTCAGTGAAATTATCTCCTGTTTTTATTACCTTTACACATGTAAAGATTGGAAATAAATCAATAACTCATCTATATTTAAGAAAAAAAAAGCAGATTTTTCAGCAAGTATGAACTGGTAAAGCTTCTGTGAACTATAGCAACTTACACCAACTCAAGATCTGATGCAAGCAGTGAAATTAGAAACCATTTCAAACTTGCATGTGTGAAATGAAATGCAAGACACTTTTGTCCTCTAGTAAGAAAAAACAGTACAATGTTTGGACAGATTACAAGCCACACATATTGGTAAACACTTTACCTATTTCATGCAAGAAAATTACAATGAAAGTCAAAGCAGAAAAAAAGAACATTTGCTAACTGAATCTGAAGAATATTTTCAATACTACTGCGCTAAAAGGTTAAAAAGTAAGTCATGAAATCATAGAACTCTGCAGAAGTTTAGTGAGTCACTGCATTATTGATAGTAACATTCTAAATTGGATAATAAATTGCTTAGTGGTGTTGCTGATGGCCAGAGGAAAGTGGTAAATGGATACAGATGGAGCAGGAAGGTGACAAGTGGATTGTCAGTGGGATCTGTGCTATGCCTAATCTTGTTCATACAGTACTGTATATCACTAATCTTCAAGGCAATTTTTCATCAGCTTAGTGATTGCCAGATTGTTTTAATCCATTTTGGCTTTTTCATAACTGGGGGGAAGTATCTATTAAAATCTGAAACTTGAACTATTTAATAAGCTTATTTTTTTATTTTCTGCCATTCTGGAGCTACAAAAAGATTATGGAAATAAACTGTCAAGAGAATTGTTGGATGCAATGCAATTTATACAAAATTATTTAATAATTTCAAGAGTATGTGATAACACGATTATAAAAACACTTTCTCTATGTACTTTCTCAAATATAAAAATCACTGGAAAGCATGAAGCTGAATTTGGCATCTATACCACAGTTCTCATCTGAGAATAGTGTTGAAAGAAACTGGTATATTAGGTCATTCCTTGTGATCTGTTTTCTTCATCCAAACTGATATGAAGACAATGCCAGTACAAGCCTACATCTGCCTGAACACTGTATTGTTTGAACAGAAGGCAGCATGTCTCTCTGCTCAATGTAAAACCTTTTCCTTGCACTTGATCTAAGACATTCAGGTTTGTTATGCCTCAGTTCACTGCTTGAATCACATCCTTAATACCATCAGTGATGGTATTACGTTGGTAGCTTGACAATTAGAGCTTTGCCAATTATACCAGATAAGAATCAACCAGAAGAGAGTTCTACCATCACCAAAGTACAGTAAAAAAGGGAGTAATGCATACAGGTTACAGGGTCCAGCCTTGGAAGAGAGTTAGTAAGTACACGGGAGCGTGGATAATAGTGCAGGAACTGCATTAGAGGGAGTTACAGGAGGACACCTGGTAATTAGCAGTCAGGAAGGCTACAGGAAGTCCACCTATGGCCAGAGGAGGCAGGACATCTGAGGGAACAAGTATAAAGCTTTTCTCATGCAATCCTTGTACTAAACTTATTTGGACGGACAGGGGCAATCTGAAAACTACAAGGCTGATGTTTGATAGGATTATTTAATCCATGTCTTTTATAGCTGAACCTCCAGGAAGAGGCTATTGAAAACGCATGACTGATTTTTGGAGAGTCAATGCATCTAGAGCCTGTAGTCACCAGCAGTCAGAGTATCTATGTCATTTGTATTGAATAATTGTTCATTTATTATCAACTGATGCTATCTTTGTTGTACTGTCTAATAACATAGCAGATGATTCTGTCTGGTCAATCATTTGCCTTATGCAAGAACCACAACTATTAGAGTGGTGTCAAGAAGAGAAAAATAGGGCAGTAAAAGATAGTAGGTAGGTTAGACGTTCCCAAAGATTAGAGATTCCTACCTCAGCAGAAATAGGTGACCAGATTAACAGATCAGTGACTTACATTAGTCTGTATTTCCCAGTGATTGAAGAAAGTAAATTCTTCCTCTCCAGGATCTCTTCTCCTCTTCCTTCTCTGCTTATAGAGTGAGGCTTAATCTCTTCTGTAATAGTAGCAGGTATCACAGTTAAGCCAGCCACGTTCCTGCATTTTGTCTTTTTTCCACGTATTCAAAACAATGTATGTGTAAGGAGACTCACAGATTTCTAGCCAAACACAGCTTTCATTGCCTTCATGATTATCATGAAGTATATAGCATGTTCCAAGTATATAGCATATTCCTTTACATTTCTTAAGAGATCACTGCAATCTCTTTCAATATCAGAGTTCAGCTTGATATGTACAATATGGAAGCATATATTTGAAAGCTTTACATATTAGAGGAAAATTCTAGATACATTTGTAAAATGCAGTTTTATTGCCCACATAGAATGAAATTGTGTCCTTGTCTGTAAACTAGTGTTAATTCTGCATGTACAAATTATGTGATGGTAAATATATTTTTAATTATTACAGCCATCCCTCAGACCAGATGTTTTCTGAACAGTTCTGTTCTTGTTTTTTCTGGTACTAGACCTCTTAAATAAGTTGGCAACAATTTGTTCAGTTTTAGAAGAGGATTGGCCACTGGTGCCAATTTTGTATTGACATAAAACTTTAGTATACTTGGCCCTTAGTTTCTCCCATATGGAAGAGAAGTCGCCTTCCTTACGGCTTTTATTGTTTTGTTCCTCCATAATTTATGTGCAGATGGAAGATTCATTCCTTGACTCACTCATTCTATATTAATAAATAACTAACACTAGTACACCCCTAGAGTTGTATAGCCCTTCAGAGTTAATTTCAGAAGCAAAATATCTCAGTTCCCAAGCAATTCTGCAGGAAAGATAACTGCTGTGGATCATTTGTGTGGTTATAAAAGCAGATCACAGATGGATCATTTGCACAGTTATTGCTACTGTGACTCTTACTTACAAGAAAGTTGCAGAAATGAGATTAATTCTATAAATGCAGAACAAAAATGGTAAATAACAAGAAACACAAAAACATCCACTTGATGATCCAGTTCCCAACACAGAGTCTGAAAATTAATTTCTCTTAATGGGAATCTTGACTGAAATCTAAGTTCTGATTAAAAATAAAATATTTTTAGATATTAAGACTATGCTTGTAACTTTGTAAGGCTGAGACTGTTTAACAATATTTTCTGTAATCTGAAAGTGATCAAAATTAGTCATTGCACTAGAGAAGATTCTGAAAGCCACAGATAAACTTAATCCCATCATTAACCAATTTGTTCATGAGAAAACTAGCAGAAATTTTACAAATTTATCTACCTCCATTCTTCATGCTACCTCCCATGAAAACCTCTTGGGGCCTAAGACTCAGACAAAAAAAAAAAAAAAATTCATATTCTGTCAATAGTAAATGTAATCACATCCTAAAACCAGGACACGTGAGCACTACATTAAAGAATTTGTATTTAAATTGAAAAGAAAATCAAAGAGGAGTTTTCTACAACTATGTACTTTTTTTATATTTTCACATTATATCACCTTTCTTTTCAAATTGAAGGGTTGATAAAATCCAGAATCTTGTAGAGTTTAGGGTTTCCAATAGACTGTTTAAGTCTAGTTTACCATTAAATGTGTAACTTAGTATTGCTTTCTTTAGTCAGCACCTCAAAAATATTAATTTCTTTCTCTCCTCTTCTTTCTGGAGTTTCCCCATGGTGTTTTTTTGGGGGGAGGAGAGAAGGGAGTTGACTCCTGTGTCTGTCTGGACAAGTCTCTGGAAATTATTTTAACAAAAAAAAGCTGAATATTTTGATATAACTTGGGAAAATATAATATCTGTTTAAAAATAATAATTAAAAATCATTGTATCTTAGAGATGTAGAGCTAAAAGGAATTTCAACAGGTCACCTAAAACATTGGCTGAAACTGGCTTGGAATCAAGCTCATGAGGACCACCCCTGGCAGCTGTTTGCCTAATCTGCTCTTTAAAGATCCTAGAGAAGAGAATTTAACCCGGTCTACAAGGGCAGCCTGTTCCAAGGATTTACCACAATGACTGGTTTTGTGGGTTTGTGGTTTTTTTCCTAATACCTAAGGTAAATCTCCTTTGGTGTAAATTAAGCCCGTTTGTTCTTATCCTTCTCCAAGTGAAGGTGATGCACATATTCATTACCATGTCAGAACACAGCTGTATCTTTCTTTAGTTGTTTGGGGTTTTTTTTTTTTTAATAAAAAACCCCAGTTCTTTCAGTCGTTCCTTGTAAGTCATATTTTCAAAATCTCTGACTATTTTTTTCTTTCCTCTGTCCTGATGTTTTCAAATTTATCATAAAAGGTATTTCTAGCTAGCCAGAGTACAGAAAGTCAAAATCTCACAAAAGGTCACACGAATGGAATAATCGCCTCCAGGCCTTTCATGTGACTTTGTTGTTAATATATTCCAGAATCACATTTGCGTTGTTTTAAAAATCAGTGTTAGAGTTCAGGGTTCCTCAGATCTTTTTTCTGAAGTTCTGCTGCGCTCACTCTAAGATGTGCTTTTGTGTACTACTTTCCATTTGCCTTTACTGAATTTCTTGTTGATTTTAGATGATTTCTTCAAATTACAAAGATTCTTTTAATTTTAATTTTAATCTTATCCTCTGAGCTTGGTATCACAGTTAGATTTTATAAACATGTCCTACACTCCATCAAGAAAATAATTAATAAAAATAATTATTTTCATTATCTACAGAGTACATATTTTCTTCCCACCTGAAGCTTTGTGACATGGTCATTTCCACAGCAGCGAGTTTTGATGTCAGAAACAAAATTATGGCCTCAGAGAGGTACAGCTGGAATAAATGAGCTCTTAGGAGCCAGATTTCATGCATATGTACATATTTAAGCAGTGAAGTGTCAGGGATAAATATAGCATTTATACAATATATAAACAGCAGCCAACAGTTTTTACTTATACAGAATTCCTGCTTGAGCAACAGCAGCATAATTAGCCCATACTTAAAGAGTCTGTTTCAGAAAGACTTTCTAAAATGAAACTTCTTTATGTGTTAAAACTCTCAGTAATTAGGAGTTGTAAAAGTTTACCATATGGGATCAAAAGCAAAAATATTAAATTAACACCAATGTGAAAATACTGCAGTACATTTTATGCACCGCTGACATTTCACTAAAACTTCATCTGAAGGTATGGAAGACACATGCTAATCTCTTGGCACAACATTTAGCTCTAGAAGATAGGAAGCAGGAGGGTATCCAGTCAAACGAAGAAAACCCTCATGAGCATAGATGGGAGAAGCTTTCCTCACATAGCTCCAACAATATTAACATAGTGCATAGGGCCAAAGCAATTAACACTGACCATTAATATTCCAGTGAAACCTCGTTCTATAGAAAAACACAGACTTAACAGAATTTAAATATTGCACGTGTAAACTAGAAGCAGAAAGGAAGAAGGCTATACAGCTCCTGGAATTGAAGCTATGTCCTTGAGCAGTTGTCTGACTATGCTGTCCAAATCTCCAGCACACCATTTGCTTGGGAAAGCAGGCTTCCTGAGAAATCAGACAATCAGGAACCAACATCTCAACATCAAAACCAAAACCAAAACCAAACCAAAAGAAAACAAAACAAAAAAATCAAAGAATTATATACATTTGACCCAACCTTCCTGTTTGAGGCACTTTCTTCCCACTAAAAAGGTGATATTTTCTTAATGAGCTGAATTCCCTTTTTAGCCGCAGATCCTAAAAACCACTAACATTTAACAGAGCTGCTCTGTATATTGCCTTGTAGTATATCAGATCATAAGGAATACACTTCCTCTAGGAGTCTAAGAGCCTTCACTCCTCTCAGACACATCTATTCTTCTGAAGCACCATTATTCATCTGCAACATCCATGTTATATTAATTCTCTCAGAGGCCTTACACAGAAAGTAAATATTAGAAAAGAGGGCAGTTTAATGGACATATCAAAATGCCTGATTAAGCATTGCTCTGTTTTGCTGACTGTGTAGCCTTTATTTCAGGTATGCAGCTACTTCTTTATCTATGCTTTTCTGTCAAAACTGGTGCCTGGATTATGCCCCATTTTACCTACACAGTACTGTTACAGGAGCAAAGAATAGACAGTGACATTAACAGGTCAGCTAGTGTTCCCCAGCAACTCCCTTGAGTTGTAAGGCTGTTGTAATCTGCACTTCTCTGTTGGACAGAACGTAAAGATTAAGGAAGAAACGATTCATGATGATCTACACTTCCCTGTAATAGTATTTCTCTCATAACTAAAGACTTATTACCCTTCACAATTTCAGTGTTCTTATCCAACATTACAAAGTTTGTGGTATAATTGCTTTTATCATTGTGACCATTTATTAAACCTCTCAATGCACGTGACAAATGATGTATTTGCTAACTGAGAGCTATTTTAATGAAGCTTTGTGGAGCTGACACTTAGCAGTTCTTTGAATGTTCTTGTAGTTCTTTGTTTAATATTTCTTCTGTGCTTGCTTTTTCTTACATATCTTTAAAGTTTTAATAAATAGACTCCGGGTCACCTGTTACCATGGATTTTCCATCCTTGCTGAATAAAAGCAACTCTTGACAACTTCCTAAAGGGACTTCTCCTTCCTTCTCTGCATATCCTTTTGGAACTATGAGAAGGTAAATAAATTTTATGGGATGAACCAGTATGACTTTATGACCTTTTGCTATTAGGTACCCTATTTCCTGACAAAATAAACAGAATTCTGTGTTGTTTTGCTGTTTTCCTTTCTTGCCCTTTAGCTAACATTTTATTATAGATATCTCACTAATATGAAACAAGGATTATATTATGAGCCTTTAACTTTGTACAACTGTCTGCTTATAAATAAAATTCTTATGTATGAATACTGCAGACACCTCTGACATCCTTAAGGTTTTGTCTCTAAATCAGGAATAGAAATAAATCAGGAATATCTCAAAATTAAGTGACTAGGGTTATGAAATGTAGAAATTCTGGAAGCTGATCAAGCAGTACTGGAAAATCCAGTGGAAATTAAAAAGATTGCTTACTGATGTCATGACTTAACCTTTTTTGTGACATATATGATCAAAAATATTATTTACTTTACTTTCCTTAAAATAGTCACATTAATATCTGTAATGGATTATCTTTTTAAGGAGTTCTACTGTTAGGAACAGAATCTCATGAACATCCTCAAATAGGTACCTACAAATTCTAATTACGTGTCCTAATTATTTAATTAAAGTTAGTACTGTACATGAAATCACGTAATTAGAACATGTAATTCAGTAAAAGTTATGATTTGTAATTAATTAACAGAATGTGCAGTAAGTGTGTTTAATTTGCAAGATATATGAAAGTTGATTAACTATGTATTGCACTGCCACCGTGGATCAAATTTAAAATGATTCTTGGCCATTTCAAAAACATTTTTGTCAACTGTCAAATCATTGACTTCTTGGAATTTTTTTTTTTTTTGAACGTTCTCAGATATTTTCCTTAGATGTTTTCAAAACAGAGAAGAGCTACTGCTTCATTTTTTCAGGCAAGTAACCTTTTAGTTACCTATAGGGTAATAAACTCCTAGGAAGGAGAAAGTTTACTAAATCCTGTTAAGCAAATACTTTAGGTACTACATCAAACATCCATCTAACAAAGCTATCATTATACACTTCTAGGTTAGCCCACATGTAGGCTCCCTTGTCAGAATTGTAATTGAAATTGAAAAATTTGCTGGTGGCTAATTCTCTGTCAAATGTCTCATTCTTTACAAATTTCTTAACCTCAAAGTTAATATGACCGCATAATTTATGGATGTCTTCTCTGTTTGTTTCAATAACAGAAGTTTACTATGTTGATGCTCCCGGACTCAAGAAATCCTCCAAAAAAGAGTATTTGAGGGATTTCTTGTATCAGAGTCTTCCTATCTCTCAACAGAAGGCAAAAAGTTATAAAAATATATTTGTTGACATGAAGGAATTTTTTATTCTTTCCCATAACATAATTTAACCTCCAGCTTGTATTTTACCATATTTCTAACCTCCTTCTCATTAGCTCATTTTCTGCAGCTCTTATGATATATTTCTTAGAATTTAATAGTTTTGAATATTTGGAAATTAAAAAAATATATAAGAAGCTAAATTCATCTTGGAGTACTGAATCTGGAAAGCATTCATATGAAAAGAGAAATAGATTGAATTTTCTTTGCCAGCAGCACTAGGTTACTTTGGTTACTTTTTCTCCATTAACAGTTATTAACTAACTGTTATTGCTAACTTTAAGTTCATTTTTATTCCTATGATAACAGTTCCAAAAAGAAGTGTGTAAATTACTAATGCAAAAAGTTCTCTTTAGAAACCTGGGATCTAGATTTTCTATGTTAAAATGTTTAATTTACGTTTTATTTCTAACTATTAACATTTAAATCTTAGAGAATAGAGTATTTAAGATTAACTTTCAAAAGTTACTTTATGGCATTTAATCTTAGCTTATAGTTTTATTTGGTCTTAAGAATCTGTGGTTTCTATAAATCTATTCTTTTTCTTTTGTCCATTTGCAGTTACCTCCTTTTAACTGTAGTTCAGTGATAATTTTCACTTACATTATTGGCTTAGAAGTACCGTACGAATCAGTCCAGTCTATGATAGTTTTCATTGATGTAATGTACAACAATCACTGCCTTTCATATATGTAAAATTGAAGGTAAATTTAACCCTGACCTCTGCTTTGAAACTCAGAAAACACTGCTGTATATACCACATATTGTGGTGGTATTGTCCAAACCCAACTACCTAAAGAAAAACAGTTATGTAAGAAAAAGACAATGAGAAGGTTTAGAAGCTGAGGGGGGGAAAAAAAAAAAAAAAAAAAAAACAAGGGAAAAAAAAAGAAAAGAAAGAAGAAGAAAGAAAAGAAAAACACCAAAAAAAAACAATCAAACAAAAATCCTCCTTGCCATGTTATGAAAAATAGAGTATTTATTTTTCACCTGTCAGTAAAAGATTGGTTCAAGATACGTTCCACCTATGCAAAATGGAAATTGTACTCTAATCCAGCATTTTAAAAAATTGCAAGATAATGGTTATAGCAGGAAGGTTTTAACAGAAAGATTGTTTTCTGTAAATTAGTTAAGCAGTCCTTATCTTGAGGAGGTCTTCTGCTTATGGTGCTCTATTGTTCTATAGCCTATTGGGTAAGGTCCTCCAAAAAACTCATTTTGTGGTGCTAAAGAGAGTCTATATCCATTTAGTGGTATTAAGCTAATTGTTTCCTACGATAACACATCAGACTAACAGATCATGCCTAAGTAATGGTTTTTAACCTCTACCAGCATTTAGTTAAACCTATCCCCATTAAGAAGTGTCATGATCATTGCAATGCACATTCTCCCACAAGAATACAACAAAATCAAAGAGAAGAAATGGCCAGCCACACTTCAGCCAGTTTTCTTCAGCTGAGAAACAACCATGTGAAACATATGAATTCTATAAAATGGTCTGCCTTCCTGGTTCCTGGGAGCTGCAAGAAAAGTAACCTCCTCTTGGTCTTTCTGGCCATGGGCTTGGTGAGCCAACAGAGGGACCCTCTGATTTCATTACCTAAAACTGAGAACATGTAAACCACCCTCAGGGTTTAAACTATTTCAAAATTCCTTCCAAACCTCAAAGAGAAGTTTGCCAAGACAATCCTAAAACATAGTACTTCTCTATAAAATAATTTTAGAATTCTTCCACTTTATGTATCTCTCAAACATCTTGCCTGGTGTTTCTTGAAAATGTTTATTCTGACACCTTGTGTATACCAATGCGAAACTAGTTTTGTCTAATAAAGTTCAAAATCAAACTTATTCTAAGGAATAATACATTTATATGAAGTGTTGCAAGTAATACATATTGTACATTTAATAAAAATTATAATTAACAATATTGTGATTCTATAGCTCACCCAAGTTAAAATTTCTATTGCATATGTAAAACATTAACACATTTAGAACATGACAGTTGAAAATATCCCAGCTGCTCCAAAAACTGCAGTGGCATCTTACTATATTGCTAGTCAGCTGAAGAGCACTCCTTAATACAAAAGCAAATCACTGTCCCATTACATGTTTCTAAGTAGTTCTGCTGGTTTAAGTGTAGATATGAGTGTGACAACAATGAATTAAATATTTAAGTTTTCTGAAAACCACCCTTTGTAGATATCATTAACTTGTACCACAGAACCACAGCTAACTCAAACATGTTAGAACAATCTGGTTTTATAATAATGACCATTTTTTATGTATAACTTCATATAAGCTCACAGCTGAGCTACTCAAATACTGTAGGCAGCAGTAACCCTTTCACACATTACTGTCTTCCAAATTTACCATAAGGATTTTTTGGAAGTGCAGTTCCCCTCCATTGTTCCAGTTTTTTACAAAAAAAAATTGTGCAAAATTGAGAAGAACTCATCAATAGAGTAACTCTAAGCTGGTGAAAACTGTTCCGCTCTTTTTTCCCTTCTGTTTTTGATCTTCAAGTAACTGTGAATTGAATACATCCCTTATTTATTAATTCATTCATTCATTTCTTAATTACTAATCAACTGAGTACTGCAATTGCTAAAAAACTGTTCAGATTAATTCAGTGCAATCATTTTCAATCACACAGATCCATAAGCAGTGAATGGTAAAACTTGTATTGGCTTCAGTGAGATGGGTAATCGTCGAGCAAGTTCAAAGAGGATATTGTAAATATTTGCAGTTCATTCCCCTGAAGAAATCTAGCCTAGGCTTCTGTTTAGGCTGTAGGACATGAGAATGATTGCCAGCATGGTCTCTGCAGAGACCATAGTGCCAGTGGAGACATCCTCCCACCTCAGGCAGCTGTTGTAATATTTAAGCATCTCTCTCTACTGTGGAGATTACCGAAGTGTTTCAAAGCAAAGCACTGAAATAATATTTCCAAATATTTTTGTAAGAACATTTCTTTATAATATGTTGGAACTGGCTTAAAATGGCAGACATTAACAGAAAAAGAGATTTTTGTCTCATCATAACTGCACTTAGCAGTAAACAAAGGAGATAAGAAATAATGCAAATTGGTTTTGCTCATATCAGAAATGTCTTCATCCAAAAACACCTCCTTACTTAAGTGTTCAGAATATCTGAAAGCCGCTCTTTAAACATACTTAGTTTTTCCCATTTTATTCTGTCATGGTTTAACCCCAGCTGGTGACTAAACACCACACAGCTGCTCTCTCACGCCCCCCCCTCCCCCCCCCTCCCCCCCCCAGTGGGATAGGGAAGAGAATCAGAAGAGTAAAAGTGAGAAAACTCATGGGTGGAGATAAAGACAGTTTAATAAGTAAAGCAAAAACCATGCACACAAACCAAACAAAACAAGAAACTCATTCACTTCTTCCTATCGGCAGGCAGTTGTTCAGCCATCTCCAGGAAAACAGGGCTCCATGACAGATAATGGTGACTTGGGAAGACAAACGCCATCACTCCAAATGTCCCCCCCCCTTCTTTCTTCTTCCCCCAGCTTTATATGCTGAGCATGACGTCATATGGTGTGGAATATCTCTTTGGCCAGTTGGAGGCAGATGTCCCAGCTGTGTCCCCTCCCAACTTCTGGTGCACCCCCAGCCTACTCGCTGGTGGGATGGGGTGAGAAGCAGAAAAGGCCTTGACTCTGTGTAAGCACTGCTCAGCAATAATGAAAACATCCCTGTATTAACAACACTGTTTTCAGCAAAAATCCAAAACATAGTCCCATAGTAGCTAATATGAAGAAAATTAACTCTATCCCAGGCAAAACCAGCATACATTCAGATCTCATGTTTTACCCTGTAAACTTGATTTTTGGTACTTTATAATAGCTATTGGTGTTTCTAATAAAAGCAAACCACCCTCTCTAACACATACAAAAACCCCCAGTTTCAGTACACATGATCACTCTGCATCCCCTCAATGCAATGGGAATCTAGTAATCCTAAGTGCTAGATATTCACAGTGGACCATTTTTTCCCAAATCCATAAACTGACTGAATCACAATATCTGAGCAGGATGTCAGGGTTTTTTTTTCTATATGTAAATTGAGTAAGCAGTAATCTCAACATTGACTGAGGATTAAGTAGATGGTGAGAAAATGGAGATCCCCATGTACCCAGCAGTCCTTATAACTGCTAATTTACTACATGATGCTAATTAAATGAGGCTGGCTTCATAATGGAAATATATGGTGCCTGAGTAGAAAAGCTGTTAACATAATTATATCTGTTACACAGGGAGTGTAGCAGATTGCAATTATTAGAAGACTGAGTTTAAGGCTACCTTGTGTACTCTGATGTTAGGAGTGGCTTTTGTACTCCTTCACTTCCCAAATAACACTCAAACCCGGCGTTAAAACTTCTTTTTTCTCCTTACAGTTTCAAACACATGCTTTATAAAAATTAACTTACTCCCCTAAGTACTCAGTTTCCAAATGCAGTTCATTTTTAACAGTTAAGGAAACCGTGGATACCCCTGGGCATCTTGTCAAAACATTACCACAGCCGTCCTTTGAATGATTGGTTATGTAAAAGCCCCACCTCAAGTCATGCACAGAAAGCTGGCCTGCAAGAACAAAAAACCCCAGCTCTGCCCTGTACCAGTGACTGCCTTGCCTGTCACCCCCTTGTCACCTCTTGGGGGTTCATGGCAGAGTGTCTATAGAGTTTTCTTAAAGTCAAAGATTTTCTAAAGCAAGTCTGTATTACCTAACTTTATTACGTTTCCCAGAATCCCCATTTTCACAAGCTATAAAATACTCTATATTCCATGATCAGGGGACTCTCAAAAACACATTTCAAAATAGCAACACATGATGTTAAAAGCAGGCATACTAGTGTTTCAAATTCAGTTCAGCACTTCAAGAAAAAATAATTAAGGGATAATGTTCACCGTGGAGGAGTATTCAGGCTTTAAAAAGCTTTTGCGGATGATTAAAAAAAGTGAAGGGATGCCAAGGCATTTAATAACCACAAAAGCTGTTTATTGTGAGTGTTTTCCAGAACTATGAACACTGTGTCTATTAGACAAAGACAAAAAAAAAGAAAAGAAAAAAAATACCAACTACCCTCAAAGTCAATAAACAGAAACATAAAAATGGCTAACACTGTTTTTCTCAACTTCTGAACACTTAAAACTTCTCTGCTGTCTGCTGCTACAAGTGCATTTTAGAGGCTAATGACCCCTAACCTTCCCTTAGGAAATGTGCATTTGAGAACCTCTGTTTCAGTCACTACTATCCAAAAGGTATTTACTTTTAGCTAACCATCCTTTCACTCCCAGAAGTGGAGATCCAGGGAAGCCATAGAAATACCGCAAAATACTGGGGAAGAAAGGTATGAATGTACACTAACTAGCTTCACAGCAGTGTACTATTCTGTTTCTTTTTCTCTTAAAGCGTAAACACAATACCTGAATGCCTAATGAAATCTTCAGCACAATATAAAGAATTCTTTCTTCAATACCTTTTTGTTCTTATTTTCTTCCCATTTGCTTGCTATTCTTTCACGTCTTTTTCTTCTCCCGCATTTCAGATTCTTGCTTATACTTTTTATATTCATCTCCTCTCCCCTTTTTTCCACACTCTTAGTCCCTCTGCAGTCTCTGTTCTTTTCTCAAAGCCTTTGCCACTCATTTTTCTTGCTCAGATCATTGCTTCAGTCTCCAGAATTCCCATATAGATCTTGCATGCAGAAAGTGTTTTGCTAGAGGTTTGAAAAGCAAAGGGGCATCTGCTGCCTACCCTTAAATTACATGTCCCCCTGTTATACGTTCATCTTTTCCTAACTCTCAGAATGAGAGTGATAAGATATAAGAGGGGATGAATGAAAGTACCAGAATCTCAGAAGGAGTGAGAAGGAACCAGGAGCCTGTGACTTCTCTTAACTTGGAGGAAATCATTGCTTGATCAAGAACAACTTGCCAAGACTAGTTCTGAGTCGTTCTTTTCTAAGTCTTCAAAGGCCATCAGTCCGATGTTACTTAGGACATCTAGCTGTCTAAAACAGAAACATGAGGGAAGGTGTTAAAATTTTATAAGAATCAACATATTACATTTTAAGAGAAACAGTATGTGTGCAACTTGGTGCAAGCAAAGTATCAGATTCACTTTGCAGCCAATCCACTTTGTCGAAGTGCCTAATTTGTTTAACTATACTATATTGCCAGTGTGTCACTCAGAATAAGTGAGAGTAAGCATTTGTCCTCAGATTGATCATGCCTAGTTCAATGCCTAAGCTTTAAATAAAGCTCCCCAGTGCATCTGAATTTCAATTCTTAAGCCAGTTTTGGACTACATCTCTGATTTCGCTATAATGAAGTGATAAAGAAGATTAATGAGAACTCTTTCTCTACCAGAAAAAGAAAAAGGGTATTTCACTGTTTGACCATAAGCTGGAGAAGCCTGAAGTGTGAAGGCTGCCGGAAAACAATGCTGCAGAAAGCAAATCCCCAGATGGTGAAGTGCTGAGAAATGTGTAAGCATTTAAAAAAAAGGTTTCTGAATGATAGGGTAATACGCATCTCAGCCATCAGTGTCGAGTGACCTGTTTGTGACAGTTCACCTTGTCTGATGTGACCATGAACAGCTGTTTGCCACAGCTAAATGGTGGAACATAAAAACCAGGGAGACAAAGGAAGTTCAAGTCATTTATGGTCTACCCACAAAAAGCTCTGCTTTACTCTGTTAGCAGTTGCAATACCAGTGAAGTACTGGAAAAAGCCAAGAGGACTTTATTGAATTTGTAAGATTTTCCATATGACAACTGCCTTAAATGTGCCTGATGAATTCTTCTGTTGTGCAGACTCTTATGACGTGTCATTCTTTGAGTACAAATAATCATCAGAATAAATGAATAGCAATGGTAGTAATTGTATCATGACCTCCTGGTGATTGGACTATGGCCATCTAATTGCCTGTCAGTGTTCAGGGGTCCAGATCTACAGCTGTGACTGATCATTATGGCTCAGGGAAAGGGCTGTGCTAGCTTATTCACCTGTGAGACAGTTCAGTTTCATACAGTATAATTTAGAATAAATTTTAGGTAGCTATGATTTCTGGGAGGTGCAGAAAAAGTGAAGCTGCAATACAGCATGGGGCAAGGAGCAAAAGCCTTCCCTATGTGGCCTCGTTACACTCATCTAACCCTTCTCAGTACAGGCATGCTGGGTTTAGGACCAAAATTCACACCAAGCAGGACCCACCCCACTCAAACACTTCATCGATTTTCCTGCAGCAGGGAAACATTTTCCCCAGTTTTGTAGAGCACTGAGCATGTTGGGGGCATTCCATAATTCATCAAGCAATTACACTAGCTAAGGAGAGAGAATCCAAAGTTTACAACCCCTACAGTTATAAAAAACAATCTGAAAATTCTTAGAAATTCTTAGAAATCTTACTTCTAAGTATGTTTTAATTTTTTTAATGCCTACAGTGAATTTTTAAACAATTATGCAATCTTCGTGATGTGAAACCTGTACATTTTAAAAGCAGTTATTAGACTATTTAAGTCCTCTGAGGCGTTACTGTTTCGGAAGTATTCATACACTGAACAAAACAATCATATACAACAAAGACAGTGAGTAAGGATTTTCTCACAGGACAATGGGATGAAGTCTTTCGAAATAGTTTCTGTAACTGGTAAAGATAAGAAGTACCTCAGAGGCCCTGTGGATTAACAGGTTTCTTGAAAAAGGGAAAAAATGTCCCGATAACTGAGTACAGAAGTAACTCAGCGGCACTTCTAGTCAAACAAGAGAAACTTCTCACTCTAAGACAGGCAAACAGACTGTCAGACCCACAGGGAAAGTTACGGGGTGTCTAGAATATCATCAGCTCACAAAACTGGTATTTACCTCATCAGGCCTGCTCATTCACCCTACTCCAAATTACTATACCTGTATATAAAAATAACATCCTTCTAAAAGCATATTAACAGGATGATATGCCTCTCTTGCAATGACAGCAGTGCTAGTAAAATGGATGATAAGCCTGAATTTTTCTACCTTCTACCAGTACACAGCTAGAATATTGATCGCCTTCTCCTAACCCTCAGCAGATTTCCCTGTTCCCTGCCCTCCTTCTCAAGGATCCAGACACCATCAGACAACTGTGTCTAGATGATTTGCTCCTTCAGTTGGTGCAACGGGGAGAAACCAGCAGAGCCTTCAGTGTGAAGGGAGCTTAAGCGTCCACAAGGATCACATTATTGAGTTCTGCAGGTGGTATTTGATAAATAGACTACAGATTATTTTAACAAGAGATTCAACTTTCTTACAGTAGACAGAGGATCAGGCTCACCCAAACTCTGTTCAATGCAAATCCCAGGGTAGTGAAGAGATGATGTTTCTGAGATAATTTTCCACTCCTCTGATTCCCTGCCTGACTGGTTTCCAAAGTGAAGGCATACTCTATGTTTCAGATGTGTTACAGTGATAACAGTGGTTCCCCCAACATCATCTGCACACCCTAAAGACACTGAGCTCTCAAAAATCACCCTGTTCCTCTCAAATAATTTCCTCTCCCCAGCAGTGGCAAAACTGTAGCACAAAACCAGTCATAGACAGTATAGAGAGGAAAAAAAGCTGTTGCTTCTGTTTATAATTTGTACTAGTAGTATAGTCAGACCTGGCAGGTGAAGGTCAGCCGAGAAACAATCAAATTTTTTATTAAACCACTCTTTTTTTAACAATCATTATAACTGGTAGTGAATGTATACCAAACTCACCTGTCAGCTCAAGGCTACTATTTTTTTTTTCTCATTACAAATACATATTTTAAAATTATTGGAGTATCTATTCAAGCAACATCTAGACATTCTTAAAAGTGTTACAAACTGCTTGGTTTTTCATTCCTGCATAGTAATTTTCAAAAGTATCTTGCTCAGAAAAGGTATTTACAAGGACAATAAACTGTGAAGACCAAGAAAAGTTATTCAATACCAACTTAATAATAGATTGTTCCATTTCACTTGGAGCTTTCTAAGAGAAAGTATTGGGTTTGGTTTTTAGTATTTCAGCTGGTCATCTAAGCCTAGATAACCCATATCTGCTCTATTCTGCACTGTTTACACTTACATGATCCTAGTAGCATCAGGTAGGGAATGTTCTCCAAAAGACTTTCTCAACAGGAAATCAGTTCCTGGACTGATTGCCAAGGACTATTACTGACTTCCATCCTCTTAGACCAGTACAAACCTTTAGCACTTAGCGGGTTGAGAAGAATAAAACACAAGCCTCACCTATTCTCCACTCTGTGGCTGAAGGTGTAAGGAAAACAGGCACAGAACTGGTACTTAACAATATTATCTTACCTGGGGAAGATACGAAGGGGAAAGAGGCAGCGTATAATGCTGTTGTTCCTTGTTCCTTCTTTTTGCATTTGTAAAATCACAAACTAAACAATAGACACTGGCAAATTCCATGTCTTATCTGTTCTAAATAGGATTTTATGTATCATGTACACATATAACAGGTATAAAGACTTACACCTGTACACAGGGAGATAATGGATCTCTCATCTCTCAAGTTGTTAATATTTTCTTCTTCAAAAAACAGAAGGCAGAGGAAATCTTTCCCTAACAAAACATTTAAACGGGGAAAAAAATAATCTAGCTCAGCATCAGATGCTCTTTTGGTGTCTAAAGTTATCACTAAACTTCACATGAAGAACATTTATTTCTGTTATAAAAATATACTTATAAAAAATCTGCTCTGGGGAATGAATAATAGGCACTAAACACAAATACATTAAGGGCCAAATTGTCAATGTCTTAAAATTCCACCCTAGGACTGTGTACACACTGTCTTTTGCATTCTCAGAACCAATGTTTGGATTAGAAGATTGGGTATTCAAGAATGACATTATCCATATTTGCACAAAAGTGTCCATCTGTTCATGCAAAACTAATTTTGGGTTCATCTGTGTACTGGGGATATTCACCTGAACCCAAACATTCTTTTATAATATATGTCAATTTTTGAAATCTTAGCCTTCATTACAAAGCCACAAGGACTCTGTTTCATTTTGTCAGAGCCAATCTAATTTGCTATCCTGCTCCAAGGGTAGGAAACATATCGTGCCCCAGCTAAATCAAATAAGCATTCCTCCCTCTTCTTTGAGACGACTGGGACAGTAACGTGGGTCTTTTGCAGGTATGTACCCAGAAAGCGGCAGTTCCCCATCCTGGTATGCATTTATAGTTAATCTAAAAGTCAGATAGGATTACAGTGTCTGTTCCTGGGAGAACACAGCTACGGCACCCAGCACTCTTCATGCCCCCAACTTTAGCCTTCAAACCATCTTACGGGCACTGCTGAGCATGAGGTTAATGGCTGGGAATCCTTTTTTGACTTTCTAACAACCAATTAGTCTGTCATCCTGATGCACAATATTCAGCTGACCTAATTGCCTTTAACCAGCCTTCCTGCAAATGCTGGTTTTGGTCAGACTGGTACTGAAGTCCTTTTAAAATCCACCATGTATGTGAAGTGACATTTATTTGTGTTAGTGAAGGTTTGGGTTTCTAAATACTGCAAAAAGCAAAATTCCTCCTAAATATACCACACTTTATTATCACCTACTTATTTCTTACCTAATGAAAGGATAGAGGCAATGAGAGATTTTAAATGAATGAAAGTATAGCACATTCATACCATGAATATAGTGCTCTTAAAATAGTACTTGTTTTTTTCAGCCTCACCTGGGAGATGTTTTAATTCTGTATGGCTAAAGAAAAAAGAAGAAAAAAGAAACAAAACTGCAGAAGGATTCTTGCTGCTGCAGAAGTGGACGAGAACATTTATCTTTTCATCATACATGAAGGTAGAAAATTATTTAAACATACTGTGGCTTCTAAAGCTCAACTATGTCACTTCAAGGCATCTCTGCCAAAATCTTATTTTTTATCATAATTGCTGTCCAAGGTTTTGACCTCAGCTAAAACTTTTGGTGAATTACCTTAGACTCAGTCTATGTGGACTAATATTCAAATAACAGCTGCAAGATAAAAGTATCTCTCATATGTTATAAATCATGGGTTTTTTCCACACTGCAGGAACCTTTGGACACTGTCGCAGTGACTATTTCAATGCATGTTACATTATTATTTCACTGGCAGGTACTGAAGGCATCCTTGTTTGAAGACACATATTGTCTTAATTACACCACACACTCGTGTTTCGTGTTCCTTTGCAGATGCTGTTACTCGGGCTATAATTGGATTGCTGGCACACAGCTACAAACCCAATAAAGAATCCTCTTTGGGTGCTGCCTAAAATGTTCTGCTATTTCATATGAGAGCTCCTTACATGGCCTGTTTATCTTAATTATTAAGTGGAGAGGAAAGGATTATTTGGGATAAATTTTGATCTCAGCTGAACTCAGTGCAAGTTTTCATGAATGTGAGCATATTGGATCATTAAAGACTTTTGCTGTCTTTTGTATTTTGTCAAAATTTAATCAGCTGAACTGTGCATGCATTGAAAGGTTTCAGAAACATGCTGTCTCATATATATGTAAGTGCAGGATGCTAGCTGTGTATTTACACTTACAAAATGTGCTTTGTGTATATCTTTTTTCTTTTTTTTTTTCCAAATATACTGGAGTTTGTCCTTTTAATTTCTTTAGTATTTGCTATAATATGTACCATATTTTGCTACGGTTGCTATAGGAACAGTATATTACTGAATAACAGACAACATCTGGTAAACAAGATATAAAAGGACACAAATTGGCACTCTCCTCAGCCAGGCTTTGGATGTATTTGGACTTTTGTGAAGTATCCTTTGTGAAAAATATATCTAATGCCTTTGTTTCCTATATGGAACTCTTAATGCTTATCTGTCTTTTTTCTTCAGAAACTCCCTTGCTGTCAACTATACAGTGTTGTCCACTAGAAGAGAAGTTAATGAACCAAATAAAAATGCATATTACTTGGAAGGACAGGACACTACCAGAAGTGGCTTAACTACAGCGAAAGAAAACCTGCACTTGTGAGTATTTTTATAAATACAGCCCAGCAGGCATGGCATAGTATTGAGATGAGATTCTCTCTTTCTCCCTCCTTCTCTCAAATATTAAGCTATCCTATCTCACTCTCATTTTCCTCCCTTTATATTAAAGAACATATATATTCATGAAAGAAATTATGGCAAGCTACATGCATTTAATTTGTAAAACTGGCAGGACTAGATTACAGATAGCATAAGCGTTTTATTATCCATGAAGTTTCCTACCTATGGGAGAAACACCTTAAATAACCATCTCAACACACTTGTCATGTACACTCATGTCATGAGATTCAGTGTAGCTTTTGTAAATGTAAATGTTCTTGACTGAATAATGTATAAGAGGCTGAAGTCAGCAATACCTACAACAGTAACAATGTGTTATGTTCCATACATAATTATTAGTCAATGTGCTACATTACTAAAGAAGAATAATTTTGTTTAAAAACTAAGAAGGTTTTAAAATATGGCTTAGGTCATTTACAAAGCTACAGTCAGTAAGATGAAGCACTGCTAGTTCTGTTATCTAGCACCATGAATTCAAAACATCTGACTGAAAGAGGTTTTGTGCTGGTAATGTAAGTTCTCTGCTTCACCTCTGTAACATCTCTGACCTCTGTTCTTTCACCTTTTCTCCAACCCCATCATCAGCTTGGCCCACTGAAGACAAACATAAGATTGCTCTGCCTATACTTCATGCTGACATGGCATGAGCTGGCTCTGATTCAAAAAGGGCAGGGATGTTTCTATGCTGATCCCCAAAGGGAAGAGGTTTACCAGTGGGACAAGAATAGAGCTTAATATATTTTCTATTAATTCAGGGCAGCCTTGACCCCCTAAGCTTAGGAAGCCCCAAGGTTATGGCAACCTGTATGAAAGTCTCAATAAGCTTCCAGGTACTTTGAGAAGGCACCAAATAAAAAGTCAGCTTGAAATGGGCTATACTCTTCCACATCTCTTCCTGCATTTGAGGGTGGAAAAGAAGAACTGAGAAGGGGCTTTGCTCAAGAATGCAGGTGTTTTATTGGTCCTCTGTACTTCGTCTTGTTCTCCTGAAAGTATGAGGATAACAGGGTAATAGGTTCTTGCTAATTTTTGTGCCATTGAATAAATGTGATTTGAAATAAAACAAAACTAAATCCCACACACTTACACTGCATATAAGTAAGTGACATAATGGATATCTCAAGGCATGAGATTTCATTGAGTTATTAGTCTTTCATTCCTCCCTCTCCCCTATCTTCCTGTCTTTTTCTGCTATCGCAAACAAACTCATTATCTATCCTCTTCAACGAATAAAGGATAAAGTGACTTATCAAAATGTCTCTTTTTGTGATATTTACTGTTATCAATAGTAGGCTTTTCTTCCATTTTCTTTGATTTAGATATAAAACCCTTGTTTTGAAGAGACATTATCATTTTGTGTTAGGCCTAAAATGTTCTTTCTACCTACGGTTAGTGAAGAATTTGTTTTTGTTTTTCATGTGTCACATCTTTTTATGTTCCAGGCTACTACTTATCTTTCTAATTTTCTCTTTTCTTTTGTGAAAATAAGGATATGGAAGCAGAAGAGTGTAACAGCATAAAATGACTGAAGACTGCGAAAGTAAAGTTATACATAGAAAGTGGTGCTTTTCAAATGGGAGTAATAACCTCCGAGTTGTAGTCTTCACAACAGAATAATTTTGTCATGGAATCTTGGTGTCCAGATTCAAAATGAAAGAGCCAGAAGGGGAAAAGAAGGAAGGAAATAGTGTATGAAGAGTGCCGACAGTAAGAATCTGGCACTTTGTAGCGTTCAAATACACAAGCTATCATGTTTAAATAGTAAGGATATCAATGTCCCATGCACAACTTTTGAACAATATGCAAAGAAACAATAGCAAGTCAGGAAGAAGTACTTGTCTTTGTATTTAAAACACTGCCTTGCATCTATTGTGACTATCAAGTGAAGCACATGAAAAGATTTGTTGCTCAGAAACCTCTTCAAGTTTGTGATTTGAAATTGTAAGCTGAAGTCATTGAGGATTTGGTCCATTTTTCATATAGAAATTCAGGCCTAATAAGTTGTCAAAGTGCCTCTCAGATGCTTCTGGTTTGCAGGGTTTTTTCATGCTCTATGCAATTTGATTCATTTATCTCTGCAGTTCTCACTTCTTAGGCAAGAAGTTATATTAGTACTTAATGCTGCTAGATTCTGAAATCTCTTTTTTGAGCTCATCTCAGCATGCTCCCATGTCCTCTTTGCTCTTCTAATTTTAAAAAAATTACTCTTTTGCTGTGCATTGTAACTTTGAGAACTACTATCAATTATTTTACATTGATTATTGTCTAATTTGGCTGATTCTGAGATCTCATCTTGATGCTATATGTCAATAACTTTTAAAAGTCTCCTCCATTAATACACACTTAATGGATAAGAGACAAGTGTAGACAGGATGTCTGAAGTTCTTCTTTTATCACACAAAAACATTGATTAAGCGGGTTGAATTTGAATGCACTGAAATGAAGATTAATCTACCATAATAACAGCACAATTTTCAACCTCAAGGAGTGAATTAAGTGATAACCCAAATGGCTTTAGTAACAGAATGACCTTTTTGCATTTCACAGCAGTTATTTACAGCTTTGGTCATCACTGTATTGTTTTATTGAAAGCACACTCAGGCAGATCTTCAATAGTTCCATTTAGAAGAAAGGGAAGAAAAATTCCCACATTGTGGTGTCAACACACCGCTAAAATAGAGCTCCACTATCAAAAGAGTAGTTTTTTACTCTGTGCCTTAAAAGCAGGTATCTGGCCTGTCACTGCAGAAGTGGACATGTTTTTTTAAATAAATCTTTGCTGACCACCTAATACAGATTCCTGCACAATCTGTTATTATGCAAAGGAGTGATAAAGATGAAAACAGGACCAAGATATGTTTATCCTCCTGATGACAATGGTCAGCAGAGTGAGTTTGCGCATATCAAGTTGCAGATGATAGTACAATTTACACACCACCTTTTCCAGCACTGTTTTTTATAGTTCATTTTCAGTACTCCTAATTTGTTTGCTATTTCCCTGCTGCAATAGCTTGGATTACAATTAACACTAGGATTA
This sequence comes from Calonectris borealis, assembly GCF_964195595.1. NCBI lineage: Eukaryota > Metazoa > Chordata > Aves > Procellariiformes > Procellariidae > Calonectris > Calonectris borealis. The sequence continues at coordinate 25,791,449 of NC_134352.1, read as the reverse complement.
CATAAGTATATATACGATAGATATAATAGTAGATTAATACATTAGCATAAATTAGTAAATATATATTAATTATATGTGAAGTAAGTATCAGATATTAGTTATATATACAATATATATTATTAGATACATATATATTAGCTATATTACATATATGTCACAATTGGATATGTATTACAATTAAAACTTGTACGACTGCATCTTCTTGCATTCTTTTGTTTTCCTTTTGCTCTAAAGAGAAGTCAAAATAAGGTGAGGAAGGAAAAGCATTACTACGCTGTCTCAGAGGTTTTTTACCACCTAGAATCATAGAATCACAGAATCACACAATATCTGAATTTATCTTACGGGAAGGGACCCGTAAGTATCATGGAGTCCAACTCCCTGCTCCTCGCAGGATTACCTAAAACTAAACCCAGACTGACTACGAGCGTCATCCAGATGCTCCTTGAACTCTGACAGGCTTGGTGCCATGACGACTTCCCTGAGGAGCCTGTTCCAGTGACCGACCACCCGCTCAGTGAAGAACCTTTTCCTAATGTCCAATCTGAACTTCCCCTGACGCAGCTTCATTCCATTTCCTCGTGTCCTGTCACTGGTCAACAGCGAGAGGAGATCCGCAGCTCCCCCTTCACTGACCCCTTGAGGAAGTTGTAGCCTACTTCTTTAGATGAGTTATCTCTCCCTGAGACTCATCCTAGCACAAAAAATTCCACACACACCAAAAAAAAAAGGTATTTTTTTATTTCAGTATTTTAGTCCAGTAGGGTGAATTCAGAAATTATTTTCTTATTACTTTGCGCCCTAAATGAAGACTGAACAAAAATGGATCAGCACCTTAGGGGAACAAGTGGGGTCTTCAAGTACAACCAACAGAAGGTGAAAGATAGGCAGGCAAGCTGGTGAAATACACACCCTCTTGGGAAATCACAGAGAAGTGTAATCTTGGGACTCCAGAAAGAAAAGCACAAGCCACTGCTGTCCAAGATGAATAACTAGGACTCTCTAGCTGAAGCCAATAACAACTTATATCCTCTGTGGGTCATCACAGAAGGTGGCCTGTAACAAATGCTTAGCAGTAGATCCAGAGGACAGGCCAAAAAGGTCAGTATTTATGTTAATCCACTGATCATTACATATCACACATACAGCACAAAGGAGCTGAAAGTGCCTCAGCTGATAGTGATAGCAGTCTTATAAAAGGTCTTGCATGGTCTAGCCTGTCACATCAAGGTCAGAATTTTACCTTCTCAGAGCCTCAGCTACATACAAATTTGTCACTTGTGTAATGCTGATCTTTACTGAGCTTAGATGTTGTGAATTGCATCCTAAGGACATAAAATAAAGCTTTGTGCAACTCTCCCTCCACTCACTCTCTACAAAAAAGAGAAATATGATTCAGCCTTGGTTCACTGAGCAAACATGTAGATATACATACCTGAAACTGAAACACCGTTTGATGCAAAACGTCATCCACTGCAGCATGAATGGGTGCTATTACAGTTCTCATGCAGTGGATCCCTTACGAGAATAAGCACCCACTTCAAAACCTGCTTGGAAAAACATTATTATGCAGACTCACAGGATCTAATGCAAACACTACCTCAGGAGTAATTCCTGAACAAAAGAGAAAACAGGACCTTTCTTGATATTATTTTATGTACGATAGTATCGTGTTTCTTCATATTCTCCAGAACTCGCTACAAAGGATAGGAGAAGGTGTTCAAATCCCTGCCTTCAATGCAACCTAATTCAGACCCTTTTAAAACAGTGAGTATAGATTCTGCATTAGGGCAGCAGGGAGAGCTATAGGAGCTCTGCACAGTGTAATTTGAACCCCCCCCCTAGTAGAATGTATATCACATTAATAACAGCTCCACTGCTCCGACACTGCTCAGGCATTGCCTACTTTAATTGTATTTCAGAAGGGCAAACAGCTATATACATCAGTCGACTACATTTCCTTTTCATTATTATATTACACCTCATTGAGAAACTCTGAGCCATCTAAAAAGAAAGATTAATTTCTCATCTCATTTCCCAAATCTCAAGGGACAATTTGGCCCTGAAGTTTAAGGAATAAAGTAATTCAACTTATGAACAAAAATAGGAAATAAAATGGAAATCTTCATTAGGTCATTATTTGCTGTATATGCATGTTTATATATGCATATACTTTGTCACCTTTGTCATTTATACTGAGTGCAATGACAAACACGGAATTGGGTGTCTCTTTAGCCCTTATTTAAACAGAGTACTTATGCAGGGCAGATCAACAAAGTCAGCTGTCGGATCCTGCACAGAAATACTTTATATATGCAAATAAATCTGCATAGTGTTTACAGCATTACCCCAGACACTACTCTAACATCCCTTATATGTTTTCTAAACCAGTGTTACTCCCTTGGCTTCAGAGACATAATTCCTAATTTAATTGTTTATAAATGATATTAGAATAAAATCTACTCTATTTCATTGGATAGAAATACCTTTTTAGTCCTCCAGTTAATCCATGGTGTGAGTGGCTTAGGTTTACAGTTTCCTACAAACAATAAAGGGAAACTTCTACGCATTGATTGAGCTTTCTGTGAAAATCCATCTTCAGGTGACTCAAGAATCTTGAGTTAAAGGGCTAGAAATTGTACTTGCATTATTTTTCAATTGTCCTACTTTCAAAGGAATACGTTTACCTGGAAATAGTTTACATATTTGTCTCAATTCCTGTGAAGTCACTATCTATTTCCCTAGTACTTTTATGAGGATTATCTAACACACTATCAGAAGTAAAACTCACATAAAACAAAATTGACATTTACCTGACCTCATGATGAAAGCTATAATAACATCTGTTCATCCTAAATCTTTCAATTTACCTCTTTCTCATATGCTGGTAAAATTAAGATAGGGTTTGTACAACTCTCTGAAGTAACCAAGACCCAAATCACTGAGGAAAGAGACCCTCAGGTTAATTCCAGATATATTACACCAGCAACAGAAAACCTAGCCCTAGAGTTTTATAGATTAAAAACAACCCCCAAATAGAAACTAACAAGCTGCTAGTGCAGCACATGCGCTAACTGATTACAATTAGCATGAAACTGCGCTGGAAAAGTGAATATCCCTATTCTGAAACAGCTTCAATTTCCAGATGGTCTTATTAAGAAATAGCCTCGAGTATTACAAATTACATGACTGTAGTCTTTGGACCCAATCCTCAGTTGGCACTGAGTCTCATAGCTAGGATATTTCTCTTTATATTTAAATAGTATTTAAATGAAGCCAAATCTTACAAATTTTGTTCTTCCTTAAGGAATATTAACCTTTGAAGTTGTTTCTCTTTGCTACTGACTCATATGGGAAAAAACATGGTGGCAGAATCTCCCAGACAAATCTTCCTATAATACGTGTGTGTAGAGAGACATAGAGAGGTAACATAATTCAAGTACTATGTACTTAAATTCACCATCTGTGATATCATGCTCAGTTCTTATACAGTGCCAAAAAAGTAGCACCAGATTCCCACTGAGAGGACTCTGCATTTCATACCTCTCACAATATAAAGTTTCACCTGTGTGTCTTCTGGCTGTTTTCTCCTGTTACTGCCTTGGACTCCAGAAACGCCATAGAAATGTTGTTTAAAAGGCTTTCAGTAGGGGGGTGGGTGGAAAGAATGTAATAACCACATTGCTGGGGGACATCCCATCATCCAAACACATAAAATGAGGAACAAATGAACACATAGGGAATCCGAAAGTGAGAACACAGAAAGAACTCCATGTAGATCTACAGGAGGACCCCATCAGCCACAGTTGCTGCAGGTGGCTCTGGCAGTTATCTTTAGCAATAGGTACAATGAAGATGTACCTGTAAGAACTCACCAGGGCTCATTAGATATTAGAAAGCCAACTAAGACACAAAGACAGCTGGGAAAAGTTCTTATGGGTAAATACAGTCTTACTAAAGGCTCTTGTAGTTCAATCTTCTTGCTAATCACTGCCATGTTATCTACAGCTTCAAGGAGCCTTCTTTTTTAATCTGTCTGACTTGATCTGTAAGAAAAATGAGTAATCTAACAGGCATCCCATTCCTTTGTGGAAATGGATTGTTCAGCTGCTCTTGCAATATCCTGCACCACAGTTCAGTTTTCTAGGATATGCATGAAGCTTTTTGGGACCTGGTAGTGAGAAGTATGGGGGGAAAGCATCCTACACTGACAAGCCTTAACAAAGTAAGATTCCTGGCACGTTGCGGGAAGTGCCTAAACCCTCAGGGTTTATGCAAGGGATTTCTAACAGGTTCTCACAGCAAACATGAGATACTTGAAACCACACAGGTCATGCCCACATATTGAATTCTGTGGTTTCTTATCATAAGCAGAGCAATGGCTCCACATATAATCAGTACTTACGTTTTTCAAAGCCTAATTTCAGCAGCCCTGAATAGTTATTTCCTTTTTTAAATAGAACGGTATGATTTAGAGTCATACCAGAGAATCCATAGCCAAATCTGCCCTAAACCCCAGCAGCCTGGCAGTTTGCTTCACCCTGTCTGTAATTCCCTGAAGGACTTCATTTTCTGTATTACCATTTTTATTGACGGTTGCAATTTTAATGAGCAGGATGACTCATACAGTGTTTAAGCTATTACAGTATCAAATTTTAGGAAAGAGAAGCAAGAACTTGCTTCTAACTTGCACACTCTAAAGACAATTTTCTGTCATAAGTACATGGCATTTCTTTCACTTTTTATGGTAGTTATGCAAACCCATAAAGGAGAGGCACATAGGCCTCAAAAAGATCACAGCAGCCTGAGAGCTCCAGTTCTGTAACATATGTAGCTAATTGTTACCTTTGTTACTACAAGCAAACTACTTAGTATTGCCTGTAATACAGAAAATTAAAGGTTATATATAAAAAAAAAAAATATGCAAAGCCACCCATACTGCAATAAAGGAAATGTAATTAATCAGTATATGAGCTGCCAAAGAAAGATTTGCTTGTGGTAATTATAGAAAAATATAACCTTCCATGGGCAGAAAGGAGAATAAAAAGGGAGAATAGAAAAAAGTAGCAGAGCACAGCAGACAGAGGAATACAATTGCTAAGCCTTTAATAAGTTATTGAAGTGCCCTCCCTGGCTGCTTATTCCAATCCTTCCTAATCAGTTGGGATTTTTTTATTTATTTATTTCCTTCCATCTGGAACAATAGTTGCTACCAAGGAGAGCAGGACCAGCATAAAACCTTCTGTAAGGAATAAATATCCTTCCACCCTGACTGTACTCTCCCAAAAAATAAATAAATAGAACTGTTGACTGATGAATAGGTATTTAGCCAGGCTTCATTTTTCTCCCTTTCCAGGTGCTTGTCCCTGGCTTTGATTTGCTTGCTTTTACCTCTTAATGCTTTTTCCTGCACGTCCATTCTTCTTCTGTTTGAGTGTACTGTGCATGGATAGTACTAAGTGGGAAGAAAGCTATTCAATTTTTAATGCCTTTAAATGTTTTTGATACTCAGTTTGGTTTCAGTTTTTTACTTAGGGACATATTCTCCCTGTTTCTAGTGTGAAAACAAACAATAGTACACACCCTTTCTCCTGTTTGACATATTTCTATGTTAAATAGGGCTGAGGTGACTGAAGCACTCGCTTTGCATTAAAATTAAAGTCCAGGTTAATGTCCGCAGAAAGGAGAAGAGGATATAAGGAGCTCCTCCACTCCCTTACATGGTAAACTTGCACAGGTAGGGAAGACAGAAACACCTCCAGGCTGATACTCCTAGTTAAATGCAGATAAAGGGAGAGTGGGCACTTTGAAAATGCAGATACATTGTCAAATTTCAGAGTCCACTTTTGGTTGTATGACGAGCACTACAGCCAGTCAGTGGTTTCTATATCCACAGAGTCCACCCTTTCTCAGCAACAAAAAGTTAAGCTAAAGCAGACAAACAAGAAAAATCAAGGTTCTGATCTCAACATAAATGAGTATTTGCATTTGAATTATGACATGAAAACATGTAAGCCCAGGTACTCTTTTAAAATTAGTTTTAGAAAGTTTGCGCCCCGATAATTAATTCAAATGGTGCATTGAACATACGTCTTAAGTCAGGAATCTGATACAACACGTCTTGCTAATCACTGCCATATTATCTAAAGCTTCAAGTAGCCTTTTTTTTCCCTCTATCTTCAATGTTTGAAAGATGGCCCCAGAGTTACAGAGGGCTGTAAGCCTCAGAGGAAGCTATCTGATCATAGGGGAGCTTGTCAGGCCTCCTGTCTGAGTGTAACATCAGATATGGTGGCAAATTCTTGGTGGTAAATAAAGAATTCAGAACAACGGATACTCAGTATGAAGAGATCCAGGGTCACGGTTAAAGCCTCTCATGGGCAAAGCAAGGTCACCCCACGGCTGCCGCAACCCTTTGTGTGGCTGCAGACGCTGAGCCCCAGGACAGACCAGCCTAATTCCAGCAGTGACGTTTTTTCCTGAACTCTGATATCAGGCTGCATGTGGAGATTCATCTCGAAGAGTTCACTTTGTTCTACAAAACCTTTCTTTTCTGGCATTTCAGCCTGCTTCTCTGAAATGACAAGAGTGCAATGCAGACTAGTATACTAGTTTCTACATTTAAATACTACGCAGTCTGAGCCTGTCATGGATGGCAAAACAGATTAGTTGTGAATTAAACCTGCACTTTATGCAGAAAGTTTCCACAAAATAGCAGTCCAAGCTCCATTTCCTGAACACTACTCACATATTATGACCAACAAGAATTTTGAAAAGGAACAGCTTCATTTTATTACAAGGTTTTAGATGGCTCTCCCTGTCTCAGACAGCTTAATAAAATTCAGAGGTTACTTCAAAAAAAAAAGGCTGGAAGAATATTGCTTTTGAAATGTAGACCCAGCACAGGTAAATGATGATTAGACAAGAAGCTACACACTTGGATCACTGCTTTGCCCTAAAGGTAAAACTAGCAAGTGAAAGAAAAAAACAAAACAAAACAAAAAAATCTCTTCAACAGATAAAAGCGGTCAGTAGAAACGTGATAGCACAGAAATAAAGAATATGAAAGCTACAAAGAGTAGCAAATAGGTAAATTACATGTAGGAATCTGTCAGTATGCTTCTGGAACATTATGGTAGTTAAAAAAGGTTCTATTAATAATATTCAGTGATTCAAAATCTTTAGGAAAGTTCATCTAGCCTGATCCCTTATAGCTACCGCTTTTAATACAGCTTCCAAACATCCTTTCTTTGAGTGACTTACATTTTGAATCTATGAAAATCTGTATACCCTTATGGAAAGTGGAAAAGACATTGAAAAAACTTCTTAAAATATCTTCTAAGTATGTTTATATATATGTATACACATATAAGAGGAAATCCTTATAGAGTAATGGTTTGCATCAATGATAGTTTACTTTTTTCAGTCTTCCATTACTGCTTGGGTGTATTTTGTGTTATACGAAAAGCCTCAGTCTACACCTATAAAAAGGTGGATACAGAACAATTAATTGATTTGCTTAAGGACACAGTCTTTGCCAGAAGTAAGACAAAAACTTTCTGAGTCCAAAGGCAATGTTTTATGCATAAGATTCATCTTTTCTTTCCTTGCCTAAGTTATTTACAATTTTTAACCTCTTGTTGTTACTCATTTAGGTAAACTTTGCATGGTGAAGTGGAAAGAAACAATACACACCTACAGTGGACTGATTATGTTTTCCAATAGATCTTTTAGAATTTTGACTGTGACCATTAAAAAGGAAATTGTAAGGTATAGTGGAATTACTATTTATTTGGGGAGGGGGGGGGAACAAAACCACATTAAAAAAAGTAAATCACACAATAAAGCAAAAAGCAAACAATAGGAGGATTTTAGCAGCAAAGATGCTATACATCTTCAGAAAGTCTGTCTTATTACATTATTTCTCTGCAAATTTCATAATGATAACTTATCTGAATTTGTTACAATGTTATCTCTTAGTTTCCAGTCATTTGATTTTGTATTTTAAAACTGCTACTCTGAAAGTATTCACAAGAACATTAAATCAATAAATGTCAACACTTCATTCAAAATAGAGATGATTTATTTCTCTACTTGGTCTAAAAAGATAATTACATGGAAATCTGATGGGTACAAATAACATCTCAAGGTAACTAGATGAGTCAGTAACAATGTTATACACAGTTCAAAGGGTAAAGAAAAAAGCCAAAGGCACAAATTTTATAGCTGGTCCTGGATAAAAAATTGGTTTGTATATATGATTTATAGTTATTGATATGGTCCTGGAGGAGTAGTTAATAATTTCTTACAAAACAGAAATTATTTTGGAAACCTAACTGGATTTAAAAAGTGCTTTCTTTTGTTTGCTTTCGTAGCTGCCTACAGTTTATCCTGAGATTTTACAGCTGTGTGTCCAGTCTATAACCTGTACTTCCTGTACCTTCATGTAGTTATTTGAAAGGGTGTGTAGCCTAATTCATTAATTACTGCTATATCTGAATGCCTTATAGAAATTACAGAAAACCAAGTGTAGGCTAAAAACAGATATAGTTTGTATCTTTACTTGTTTTTCTTGCACAATTTTTAGGAAACTGTCTATAGCTTGCATTTTTTTTTCTCTTCACTCTGCCTTTGCATCTATCATCACTTAGCTACTGTTCCTAGAAGTAACAATTAGTGTAGAAAGACTGCTATGTAGAAGTAATGTTTACATTTCTTCCTGAACATCTTTCATACCTGTAGAGAGAGGAGCTCCCTGCCATGGTCTGAGAATGTCTCTCTTTAAAAGAACTCTTGTGCCATTCTTTCCCCTGTTGTCGGGGGGGGGTGCTTTGCCTCCCCAATGAATCTTGACGGTCAAGAGATGAAATCCGTGAGACAACTTGCTTTCAAGTCTAATGAGACCCCTGAAGATCAAGATCAGGCACTTGAATGTGTTCATTACCGGGACATCAAGGTAATATGTTTAATTCTTAGTGTGAACCTGAAATTACAGAAAGGTTCTGTAATTAGGTTGCACCTGATGTCATTGATTTACCAAGACCATTTGAATTTGAGATTGCATAAGCGCTGTGCACCCTTTGCAGATAGTCCAAAGTGCAAAGGCATAAGTGAGATAATACAGGATTCAGAGACAAAAAATATGTTTTTCAGCCTTTGAAACCTTTGAAACGCAAAATAATGCTTCTCTTATACTTCCATACAAGAATCTAAGAATGAAATTGTTAGTGCTGTGGTACCATGAATAGAGTTCTTCCAAGGCTGGTGAGATTTTACTTGCACTTTTTACATACTTTTTACTATACAGGTTTTGGTTCCAAGGCTAGCCAATACATGTTTCACTTAAAAAAAAAAAAAAAAAAAGAAAAGAAAAAAGGAACTAATATGGTAGGAACTGGGAAAAAAGTTTCAACCAAGCAGTGGAAATATGGTAAAAATGTCTATAAAACCAAGGGTATTTTTACAGTGTTGTTTCTTTTGAAAAACTCTTCCAACGTTTTCATGCAGTACCAAAGAAGACTGGGATACAGTTGAAGTCTATAAATAAAAAGTAAAATATAGTGAGGGATTCAGCATGAAATAATGGGATTCCTTTCCCATGCAGTCCTAAAAAAATTTGCCAAGTGTGACAAATGAATCATCACACACACAATTTTGGCACTTACAGTAGGTGTTTATGAACACAACCAGCAGAAAGATTTTGGAGCATTAAATCACACAGATCATTAAATGCTTTCAATACTGCTATCATTTACTGCAACCTCCAGATGGAAAGTTAAGGGGGAAGAAGGCAAAAGTTGTCTAATTAAAGAAGATTGTGGTTTACTTTTTGAATCCTAAAATTGTTCAGCTATCTTACCTTATATTCTTCCTATGATGATATTATATCAGCCTTTCTCTTCAGAATATTTCCATTCTGTGGTCCTAATGCAGATTTCAGTCAGGAATTACTCAGAGAAACTCTAACTGAGTACAATAGGATTTGGCTGCTTACAAACAAGAACCTTATATTTTATTCAGGCTGGTCCAAACCACTTTCTCTGTAGGAAAATTCTCTCATTTCCCAAATATTCTGCTTCTGTTTTCCTTTTTCCTTAAATAATTTTTAATGTTCCAGCCAACCCTTTTACCCAGTGCGGTCTTTTCAGAACCTTCCACAAGCTCTTAACTTTGTAGTCTTTGAGGGCTCTTCCTGCACAACCATTTTTTGGAGTCTTAGGACTCCCTTCATGAGTCGCCAGAAAAGTTAAGTATCAGAGAACTGGGTTTAAGACTGTAAACTGCTGACATACAGAGAGAGCCAGAGAGATAAGGGAATATGAAACACTTCTGCAAGTCCCAGTGGAATACAAAGCAGAAATCCCATGCTAATGCTCACTGAAGCAAGCAAGCTAGGGCATCCACATGGGCACAACATAGTAACATACAGCTAGATGTACCAATTCACATCTGGAAGTAATATAGCTGCAGCATATAGACCATTTAAGAGCTCCTGCTTCATTGAAATGTTGTTAGACACATAGTTGACATATTAGGTGTTTGAGTACAAAACCAGATAAAAAATGTCTATGTCTGGAACACCTGAAGTCCCAGACCCTCAGTATAGATTTATATAGCTCAAGCACTGAAACGCTTGAGCTGCTCAACATCTATCTCAACTCCAGAGGGATTTCACAGCTTCCATACTTTGTCCAATTCTAAATACCTCCTAAAATCCTTTTTGGTTCAGTGGACCAACCAAATAAGTGTCTTCAGAAAAACTTGTTTGATTCAGGCTTTTGAAAAATAAATGGGACATTGAGGTGCTGGAGCGTATCCAGAGAGAGCAATGAAGCTGGTGAAGGGTCTGGAGAACAAGTCTTATGAGGAGCAGCTGAGGGAACTGGGGTTGTTTAGTCTGGAGAAGAGGAGGCTAAGGGGAGACTTCATCACACTCTACAACTACCTGAAAGGAGGTTGTAGTGAGGTGGGTGTTGGTCTCTTCTCCCAAGTAAGTAGCAATAGGACGAGAGGAAATGGCCTCAAGTTGCGCCAAGAGACGTTTAGATTGGACATTAGGAAAAAACTCTTTACTGAAAGAGTGGTTGAACATTGGAACAGGTGCCCAGGGAAGTGGTTGAGTCAGCATCCCTGGAAGTATTTAAAAGATGTGTAGATGTGGTGCTTAGGAACATGGTCTAGTGGGCATGATGGTGTTGAGCTGATGGTTGGACTCGATGATCTTAGAGATCTTTTCCAACCTTAGTGATTCTATAATTCTATGATTCTATGATTGCATGGCTTTCTAAGTACTCAGTTCCTAAAATGTAAGGATGCCTAGATGGTGAAAGTTTTTGTCAAAAAGGCTACAACAGAGGCTACAACTCTTGCAAAGGCAAAGAACTTACAAAATTGTAGGGCATATTTTTGTATAGGACTAGTTATTAGGAATTTCAACTGATATTTAGGAACTCAATTTTAGACTTTTCCTTAAATCTTGGTCAGACTGGAACCTGAAAAAAAGGTAGCCTGTTGCTTATCAGCTTGACAGTCATCTGTACTGGTAAAAAATAAATTGTTGCAGTCATGGTGTTCAACCTTACTGGAATCATCTTTGTACTAAGAACCAAGGGCTTGAGCCCCTGCAGCTTCTTTTGTGTCCTTAGTTTGAAGCACTGAGAGCATAAGAGATAATGAGTAGCTTTTTCTGGGCTGTAAGAAATGGGAGCACTAACAATAAGTGGAATGCACTAAGATGTATGTATTATCCACTTTCTAGAAATTAAAGCACTTCAGTGTTTCATTAGGATGAAGGCTTCACCTTTCCAGTATGTTCAATGGAAAACCTACTTCTAGGTGTTGTCCTATTCCCATATTTGGTGAGAACACCAAGGATCCTGGCTGCCATATTCAAAGTTCAAAATATTTTCTGTATTTGCCTAGGTCTCTCACCACTGTTGCTATGGTGCCAACAAAAGCCTGAGTGCCACACAGTATACATACTCATTGAACTCCACAAAGGATCAGTGGGAAAAACAAGATATGTACTTGTAAGTCACAATAGGACCAAAGTCTTTGAAAAGCAGCTGCAGTGTTGTTGTGTTGACACATGGCCAAGTTGAAGGTGAAAAATAACTTTAATTGTCACAAAAAAAACCATTTACTTTCTTGCCACTGTTGATTTGAATAGATTTAAATTATTTCTGCTTAAGACAATTCTATGAAAAAGTTAGCTTAAGAAGTTCATTGTCCAATTTTCTTTAAGCAAAAGCTCTCTTTAGACCCCTGCCATACTGGGGGAAAAAAAAAAAACACCCCACAATAAAGCCTTTGTATAGTGAAATGGAATTGAGAGAAAGTGGACACAATGTCATAACCATGTATTATGTAACATTATGAGGCCAATGGGATTTAAACAGATTTAGGTTGCTTATCCAAAATAATTTTATACAACTGCATAATGGTTTGAGGTTTGTACAGAAAGCAAACATTTGAGCTCAAAAAATATGAGATTGCTGTTTGCAGAAATTTCACAAAAATGAAAAAGAAAAAAAGGGGAAGAGCGAAAGATCAATCCAGCAAACATTCAGTTTATTCAGCTGCACTCCCTTGCAAATCTGACAACTTTTAAAAATTTTCCTTATGTATTCCTTTTTTCCTCTCACATTGTTTCTGTCCTGTCCTGCTTCGTATGTATCTTTTAAATAGTATAGAGGAGGGGCTAGTCATCATTTTGCCCTCAGACAAATCAGTTTGTCCCCAGAAGGCATTCACTAGAATACCATTACCTATAATTCTTGGTGCAGGCCGTGTGCAGACAGCTGGAAGAACTGGGGAGAAGAAAAGACAGAGAATTCACTTTGCATCATTGTAATGCCATTGGAACAGGTTCCCTCCACTGCCTCTAGAAGCACGTAAATTGAAACTGATCTGTTCCTGTGTCCTGGTTCCGGCTGGGACAGAGACATCCTGTCACACTGTATACTCCCAAATGCACAGCTAGAGTTGCACTGCAAAGCATGTGATAAGGAAGGAAAGACAGCGTTGGGCTGTTTCATTTCCATACACAAGGTGAGAACATGGCAGCTGCTTTCTGATGGAGAACAAAACATGAACATAGGCAGGTATATGTCTTTCTCTTTTCTCCTGTGCTTGCATGAAGAATGGGGCAGAATCTAGTATTAAATAAATAAATCATGAACTGCCTCAACTTTTTTTAAACCTTGGAATTGACAAAAGCTGGGGAAAGCTATTAGGATATTTTTTCTAGCTTAACAGTAATATGCAAAAAAAAAAATTAAAATATTGTACCTTGACCTATTGTCAGAGTGGCAAGCATGAAATTTTCATATATGTGTTTGTGTATGTAAATGTATGTGTGTGTGTGTATGTTACATGTTCTTAAGGGTATTTTAATGAGAAAGGCTGATTCTGGAAGTGAGAAAATTACTAAATTGTGATTTCCTTTGTGATTCACATATGTTTAAACTGTGATTCCTTTTCTTTGGCAAGTTTTATACAGATATTTCTTGGATCCTTCCTCCAAGAATATTTCTCTTTCAGTAGCTGGCCTTCTGCCTCCTCTGCTCCCAGCAACCTCTAGCTACAACCTCAGATCTATCATAAACAGCAGACTGGGTCAGGTGGCTGCAAACTAGAACTGTCCAGCCCTAACAAAGAGGATTTAAGTTGGCCGTTCTGCCATAGGAAGTCTAGCTGTGAAAGCTTCCATTCTGCCCATGTCAGAGTTCACTTCTGTTTGAACAGGCATGACTTAATAACTGTGCCTTGGAAGTGCTGCTGTGTGCATTTCTCTTGACAACTTCTTCTGTGCAATTTTGGATTAAATTAGAATTTATACTGGATCTCTTAGTGGCCAGTATTCCTGATATAGCTGAACAAGTAAAATTATTCAGCGGCTGTTATTCAAGAAGTATCCCATTTTAACACACATTCTTCAAACAGAAACACTGAACAAATAGTGCTGTATGAAGCAGAACAAGCATTTTTTTGTTCATTAGATGAAAATTTTAGATTTGATTGAATGCTTGAACTTTGAACAGGGCACTGTAATATGCAGAAAAAAAGAAAAATAATAAAACAGAAGTGTAGTAATCATTTAATCAGGGCATAAATTCTAGCACCTTAGATCCTGGAGTCATGTGAAAACAGAAAAATTGTTGGCTTCTCTGTGAAAGTCAAGACTAACTCCAACTGAAAGAGTGATTCCTACAGGCATCTGAAAAGAGCCTGAAAAACCATTTTCAAGGAGAAAAACAGACACAATAAATCTCACCTCCTTCCAACACAGTCTTTTCTTTGATGGGGAACAGAGATGCCTGTTGCCAGTTTTAGTATTTCCTCCTCTCCTACACACATCATTGTAAGAAATATAAAGATGATTGTTCCATACTGTTTCCTGTAAGGTTCCTCTGAGAGTTCATGGTAGAGACAGAAACTCAAAGGACAGGGACGTGTACGACATTAGTGTGCTTAGGAATGCAGCCACTATTATCCACAAAAGAGTATAATATAAAGTTTTCATGTAATCTTGTAAATTAAAGCTGACTGCTTCACAGATAAGTAGATATTTTGATAAAATGTATTGCAGTGAAAAAAATGGCTATGCACATGGGGCATACAGGTATGGAGATTTGGATTCCAAAAACCTTATTTATGTTGTTTTCTCAACATACATTTCCAATTATTCTAACAAAGTTCCTGATTTACAGTCACACCTAGGAATATTATCCACTCTGAAAAGACTGTATGTTTGAGTAGAAAATATACTGATTTATTATGTCATAACATTTTCATTTAGTAGCAGTACTTTATGTCAAATGAGAATAAATCCCATGGAACTTGGGGTTTTGTGAGCTAAACAAACCTGATAAAACATTTTGTGTGAGAAATCTACCTGGATTTGCAAAATTATTCTTTAGTCATTTTTCATTTTCTTTTCAAAAGAGTACCGATCAATTATTTTTATAGTGAAGGAGTATGTATCAACAGAAAGAAAAAAAAATCACAGGAAGACATTGTTCTATACTACAATTCAGCACTCAAAAACATCAGAACAAGAAGCCTAAAAGTCCTGGGCTGTGGATCAAAATCTGACTGTTCATCCTGGCCTTCAGGCCACTATATCATAAAAACTCTTCATGTACTCCTTCATCTCTTTACATGTTCTTCTCTAGACCTTATGCTCCACCAATGGTGATAATTCTATGAAATTAATACTTTATGCATTTCCTACACAGACACTAATTTCAGTTTCTTTCATGATTCTCCTATGTCTTTTGTACTGTGACTAAGCTTGTTCACTAAGTTATTGTTTTTGCCTTCTCCAAATCCACTCTAAAATCTCATTTATGCTTTGTTGCTCATAAAAGCAGAAAGAAAAATTAATCAATCCCATTGATAAATAAGCAGTAGTTAAACCTTTACAGTGTGCATATGCCTCAGCTAGCAGGCAGGTAATACTGCTCTCACCATTTCCCTCTGTATTCTTTTCCTCTTCCTCCTTTGGTGAGAGGATAAATAATAAACTGAGTTTTGCAGTGAACAATCTTTTGCAATGAACTGAAGTGAAACTCACAGAGTGTACTGCAAACTGAAGCAAATGGTGGATTCAACATCATATTGGAACTCCCCCAGCTCAGACCAGCAGCAGGCACACTATCTCGTTATTACTGCAACGGTATTTTGCTAGTCCATATACTGTTGTTAATCAAGGACTTCTAAAAAACCCCTCTTTCCTTTGTTATTATTGCTGCTTTTACAATGGATCTAGGGTGGTCCAAAGCTGCAGTAAATATCAAACCCCAATTGTGGAAGGTGTTGTTATGAGAACTGGTTAAAACTGCTGATTAAATTCAAGATGAAATGCACATCTCCTTTTGTTTAAAAAATACCATTTGGTTGTTCAATACAAAGCTGAAAATTTCAAAATGTGGGTATCATAAAAACTCTTTTTCAGTGTGACTCTTCAATTTTAACAAAAAATAAATAAATAGGCAACATTAGTGTTTAACCTGATGTAACAACGAAAGACTGTTGGCTAATCCAGCCCATAAAATTATAATAGTGTAAAACGTAATAAATTGAGCATCAAATGGGGCAAAGATGGAATAGAAGGCCTGAGTTTCTAATTGCTACCATACAGTGGAACATACCTTGGTCACCTTCTGATTTACAAGCCAGCAACAAAGCAATTTCAGACCTATATGCATATTTCTAATTCATTCTTGGCAAGCTCACTTTCATATCTGCCAGATGCTCTCCATTTTGCAGTAGCAATCTGAATCTCTTGTCTGTTATAATATTTCCTGCCATGCTAAACATATCCATTCATGCTAAACATATCCATTCATGCTAAACATCTATATGCTTGTTGATGTGCAAGCGAGCAATCCAACACGCTAAACTGGCAAGATCAGACCAGCAGAAAGTTTTTATAACAGGTTTTCAGATGGACAGTTTCCGATTTCTCTAAGTAGCTCATCAAGGTAGAAATGCACTACTGCAGGCAGCAATTGCTTTGCCTTTAGCTGAATTGGTGCAGTAGCATTTTGTGCCAGATTTCTCCAGAGGTTCATGCTTTTGAAAGCTTGAGTCACAGTACTTCTGCCATTGCCACTGCTGGGAAAAGCTAAGCAGAGCGAGAAGTGGAAATTGTTGGAGCAGCTGCCACCTGTGCTATATACGATTGAACGGAAGCTGCTGTCATGTTAATTTTCTGTGCTTTTATATGCCAGGAAACCCATACTAACCCAACCCATCATGTATTTTTTTCAATGTCACACAGGAGTTGCAGCCCCTGGGCCTTTGTTAGTGTTCCAGGGTCCCAGTGCAAGAAGATCTTTATATCCCAGTAAAAATTTGCAGTGGTGGCAGCTTTCACTGTAGTTTTCTGAGGCAGAAGGAAAATAAGGTGGAAAACAGAAAAGTTAGAAAAACTTGACTGAGCGAGGCTTTTTAGTATTATAGATCACATCCTTGACTGAAGTAATTTAGGAAGGCTTAGCAGCATCCATTCATGAATGGTAACAGTTAGATCTTTCAACAGAACTGATTTCTAAAGATTATGTCTTATGCAGCCCATCTGCCTTTATGCGCAAACTCTTGAAATATTTTAAAATATATTGTTTTGCAAAGTATTAAAAGGGCTGCTCACAGGTAGCTTGTGTTTAGAAATTTTATCATGCCATTTAACTAGTAGCTCAGGTTGCTAACTTTAAGCGACCCTGCTTGAAAATCATGACTTACTGAGGGCTGATTCCTGCTGCAGAAAGTGAACCATGAGAGGAATTTTCTGCTTCCTGATTCATATTGACACCTGCCTGTAGTTATTATATCAACACGGATGGAGCCAGGTGAAAGCCCCCTGATGTGCTGCCTTAAAACACCTTAATTTCCAGATTTCTGTTAAATGTAAGCAACAATGTACTCGATACCTGCCCATAGCAATGTTTGGCTAAATAACGATCACCATGTGTATTTCATTGTCATCTCTAGAAAGGACACAAACTAACCTCCTAATGGAGAACAAATACAGAGGCAGGAATAGAGTGCACTCAAGTGGGGATGACTGCTAGAAAAAGACCTTAAATATGAAATATTATTATAAATATGCCAAACTGCTAGATTCTGATAGTCTAGCTGGTATGAAACACACATCAGAATCTGGAGGCTTCTCTTTGTATATAGGAGCTAGATTTCCTACACTTTCACAGTGTAAGTGGATGTACAGTAAAAAATAAAGTGGCAATATTTTTCTAAAAAATCTCAGATTTTATCATAATTCAGAAGATCATAAGGGATTAGGAGGATGAACTGAAATAAAAATTGACTCTAAAAATTATTTGGTGTGAAAGAATAACAGAAAGGAAATTTTGAAACCATATTGGGGTCACTGTTTTCCATGAAGAAAGCAATATTAAGACAATCATCAAATCAAGATATTCTGCATCAACTTATTCCATTTTAATATTCTATCTCTTGTTATTGATTGAGAATACACTTTTCATTTTTAAGTTTTCGGTTTTAAGTTTTCAGTTTTCTACTATTAGCATGATACCACTCTATAATCACAACAATAAATATTATGTATGTGCCATGCTGGGATATGGTCATTTCTCAGCTGGTTGAAGCAATATCCCAGCAAGGCACACAGAATATCTTATTCCTTAGTGTTATAAGTACTTGTTATTTGCCATTAGGAAACAATTCCATATTTTGTTGATATGAATATTAAGGGCTGATGCTAACTTTTGGTCAGAACACTTGTATGAATGCCAGCATTTTTGTGGGTGGTTTTTTCCCTTCTCTCAGATTTTGCCAATTTTCTTTTCTTCTTACTCAGGGATTTAATTCATCTGGAATGCACATAGAATTTTTACACCAAAAGAAATTAATTTTGTGAACATGCAAAGCTGAAATTTTTGGGAATTTGGTGCTGACACTGAATTTTTGTGTATCTTTGAAAGCAATCTTCCTTGGGCTTCATGTGACCTATTACCAGAACTTGTCCAAAACACAAGGTTGAGTTTAGAACCCAGTTGGACAAGATCACATTCTCCAGGTCCTTCAGGGAAAAAGCAAGATGCAGGAACTCAAAGAAGACAGAGCTCTTTTATCTGTCGGGTCTTTGGGCATTACCTCAAGACACCTTAGTAAGTACTATGTCTGTACTTTTCCAGTGTTGCAGGTGTGCAAATTCTGTTTTCTTAGCAATATATGTAAATAATCTTGTAGCAAAAATGTCTGCCTGGAACAAGAGCAAAGAAATAAACCCTAACTTTTTTGACCTTCAAGAAAATCTACAGGCTCTTTAATTTTCATATGGTCTGTTGTGTTTGGACAGTTGGAGGACATACCTAAACCACTAATACATACTTTCACTACTGCCAGTCAGACAGCTTCGTACTCTCGTGTTGCAGCATTTGAGATCTCCTGTTTAGATACTATGCACAGTTTTATTAAATACTTGCACTATTACTAAATAAGTCTTTTCTACTTTCTTTTACTCAGCTGACATGGATTATCTGTTTTCCTCTTAATACAGAATTCTATTTTCCTGCTTTCATTGTGTTGTTGATAACATTATTTAGTAAAACATCTTACAGAACACTCACTTGAGCACTGCAGCTTGGCAAATGGTAAATGGTTTGTAGGAGTGAAAATCTTACAACACCATTTCAAGGACTGAACAATTTGAGAAGCATTAGCACGAGTGAATAAAGATGAAAGACTATTTAATAAACACTAATACTTTACTTTTTAAAACTCTCTCACGAAGACCCCTGTGTAAGGTTTATTTTCTTAAAAAGAAAAAAAAAGTAAAAGTGTTTTTAGCCAGTTATTTTACCAACTGTGAATTAGAAAAACAGCACCCTTCCATGAAATGCAGAACTCTTCAGCCCTTTCAGGCAGTAAATAACAGTTTGTATTGTGTTATCTGGAAAAATAAAATATTATGCTTTCAGATTTTTGTATTCAGCTGCAGATTTGCACTGGATTTAATGCCTCTTTATTTTCCATGTAAATGGATTTTCAAAATTGTTTCTGTGGAAAAGTGAAGGTATTTTTTTCCCCATTTTTCCACTTAATGTCATTGAGCTGACATTTGAGTGAATTATGAAAAATCAAGAACCTGAAAGCTATGGCCCTGCTGAAGTCCATTGTATAGTCAGAAGCAATTTATGCAGAACAATGAGAGAAAATCCAATAGATCTGGAAATGTGCACAGAGAAAGCAGCAGTACTTTGTTATATTAATAATTTAGTTCTCATTTTCATCTTAATTCTTCATATTTTGTTGGGTTTTGCCCTCTTACAGAAGTAGCCACAGTATGAAAAATACCCACTAGCACCAACATTTTCAGATAGTTTCCACCATACTTCTGCCTGAGTTTCCAGGAGTTTGTTACAGCAGAAAGTTCAAGCCATTCTCTTATGTTCAATTTTAGAATGGGAGTGACTAAGCATGTCTTTGCTATTAAGAGAAGACAAGAGAAACAACAGGTCCAGTTCAGCCAAAATACTCAGTTCCTAATTCTTACTCATGACTTTAATTCCCACTGAAATCAATGACAGCTGGACATGGAAAAATCTTTGTGAACTGGGGCCTTTGGTGCCTTATTTACATAAGCAGACACAGCTACCATAGACTTTGTAGTAAAAAGGTTGTGGCTAATAGAATCTGCCTCTTGAAAGAACTAATGTTTACTGATTTTGTGTTATTATATTATAATATAGTAAAGGCCTGAAAAAAAGGAACAATTAAAGCTGTTACTAGCAACCAAAACCTCAATCACTTGATTTCTGCTGGAGGAAAAGGTCTGGTTTTTTAATTGTCTGTGTATAAAGTCAGTCATACATATTGATTCTTTTTGGATTTGATATTTTTAAAAAAGGAAGCAAAATTTTCTTTCTGAATTGCAAGCATGATGAGTCAAATGTATGCCTATGGCACTGGGTTTCTGTATGAACCAAAATCACCTATAACCACATGAAACAGGAAAAGAGGAAAACAGTGGATTCCTCAGCCACTTGGATACTTGCAATTTCTGCAAACAACAGGCTGTCTTGTCCTGTTGGAGTGCTTCAGAAGTGTCTCAGTCTGGGCAATGCCAAAGACTATTGTACTGTGCAAGGGTCAGAATGAGACTGCTGGAGGCTAACAGGGAAACACACAACAAAGACAACGATCAAGTTTCAAGATTTCTAATCCACATTCCAGGGGAATCTGTCACTGCCAATTTTGCAGTGCCTGCTCTGTCATATAATTCATTTCATTTCACAACTCACAACCAAGTCCCAGAGGCTGCTTAGCTTGTATCTTGGACATATGTCTAGTGGAGTGAGGCAGAGAGAACATTGGTCATGTACAAGTTCATAAAGTTCTCATTCTGATATTGCTTTCCTGCGTGACAACTGAAAGTATGTTTATAGTTTCATCTGGAAGGTGACAGTAGGACCAGAATGTTTTGGCACCTGCAGGGAGACTGCAATTTTTACTCACCAGAAACCATTCCAAATTTATTTATTTTTGCTTCTCTCTTGGATTTTGTTCTACAACTTTGAAAGCCTGCAGTCATCCACTAGTCATATGGTAAAATAATTTCAATGTCTTCAGAATATTTTTTTTTCACTATGGTAATGAATGTGGCTGAAGAAAAGAAAGAATTTGCAAATAGTGCAAGTGGAAAAGCAAGCACTGAATGTACCACCACAAAAATCAAGCAGACTAGTTAAGAAAGCTTCTGGAATGTTGGAAATGACGACCAAAATCTTGTAAAAGTGCTCCAAAGCATCATACTGGGAAACCAAAGAGAAAAAATAATTTATTTTAGCCTATGTAAATCCTGAGTATCTTCTTGGTGCTTTCAAGACTCAGCCTTGTTATATCTCAGCACTGTGCTAACTAAAATTTCCTGAGATTTTACAAACTGATTTGTCACATTTCTTAAAAATTCTTTGGGAGTGACAGGTTTAATCTCCCAAGAACAAATGAAGAGGTTGCGGAGTTCTTTGAGGAAAAGCTTTGGTAATTCTACTCTTTTGGCTTGAGGGAAAGTCTGAGAACAGCTTATTTTAGGAAGCATGATAAGTGTCCCTACCTCAGTATCCAGCAGTTAGAGCAGTAATAAAGTTCCTTTCATAGCTAGAAACTTTAAATTAATTCCTCAAAGAGCTGAGCACAAAGAACTTCAGAGAAGCACTTCTTGTCACTGTCCATCTGGATTTCAGATCAGCAAACAGGTATCTCCGGCTAGTGGCTATGATCTCATTAGAATACAACATGAAAAATGGCCTCAGAAATAGGTAACTCCAGAAATTATTAGCCTTTGTCATGTAGAGAAAATATTATGCATCATATAATACTCATGACACTCTCCTCACAAACATTCCCAGCTTTTAGGGATGTTTTCCTGTAAAGACGAAGGGAATCAAAGTAAAGATTCCCAGGTGTTTTCAACTAAAGGAGACAGAAAAGAACAAAGAAAGAGTGTCATGTTTGTTAACCCTGCCAGAGAGCAACAACCATTTCTTTTCAGTGTAAACTGAGAAACCACCATCTGTGCCACTTCAAGACACAATTATTAAAATACCTTCTCTGATACTGTCTTCTGTTTTTGGTTCAGAAACGCAGGCTGGCACAGAAAGCAGAGTCCGCCTACGGCTGCTTTTAGTTCCATTAGCTGCAACCCAAAGATCCTCTGCAATTCATAAACGCTGGCCATTGCTCTTCAAGGTGAATTGCAGGTGCTGGTATCTGAGATGCTGTGTACACACCCTGTAACATGTTGCAGTGACTAAGGTAAGTCAGTGTAATGTGCCTTCAGGGAATGTAAATAAATGAATACTTTGGTTTTAATTATTTGAGTTTTGCCTTCTAAAATTCCTCCAATGCTATGTTATTTAGAAAGAAGAAAGTAGAAACAGAATCTAATAAAATACAAAAATAATAAAAGACAACTTCCAAATAGTTCATTGTAATTTCATATTCTGTTTAGTTCTGTGATGTATTACAGTCAGCACTGCAGGTTTTGTACAGACGTTTATACATTATATTCATTAGTGGTGTAAAAATTGACAAGCTATGTCAAGTCCATCTAATCAGTGAGATGATTTGTAATGGGTAAATATGCAAAGAATTAGTAGATATCTATCCTCAATTCTGCACTGTTAACTGTATTTTGAACTAGAAAGTGAGCCCTCTGCCACATTTTTATTTTTCTTTTAATGAATTCTTGGTTTTCCAAGACTGTGTTCTTATGTTCTGCTGAAAGTATAATCATCTTGTCTTTAAAGCAAAGCAATAATTAACAGCAAACAACTAATACTACCCTGAAACTTGGTTTTGGTTCTTATCAGATCTCCTAACAGAAGGTTTATGATCTGAAAAATGAAATGCCTTTTGCAGACAACATAAAAGCTACACTAGCTCATAAATCCCATGAAGGTAAGCACTGCTGGAGTAATATGCTGTACACAGCACTGGGCATCCATCACAAACACCTATGGAGCACAGCAATCAGAAAATGGATCCAAAAAACCTGCTGTCAATATGGCTGTCTGGACATCCCTGGCGTTTTCTCTAGGGAATGAGTTCATGCTACTCTTGCATGTGTCTCAGTCAGTAAGATAAAGCTCAGACCATAACTTTTAAGTCAGACTAAATTCTTAGTCACTAGGGTATTCACTGTTTTTCACTGAGTTTTCTGTCTTTTATGAAATAAAACATTCAAACAGTATACTTGGAAAATTTCACAGTAGGAATGTAAATGTCTCAAGATCAAAAGTCTTGATATTTTGTCATTTAAATAGCTCTGTAATATATATTTTTAATGTGAAAATACCTCTGTAATTTATTGTTAGAACTCTATATGCTTCTGAAGCATAAGCACTTTTTCTTCTGTTGATATTCACTCGTGATTGTAATTTTTAATGTATTTATTTTGCAGACAAAATGAGACCTGAATCTGATTTTGTTTTGCTGACACACCCTTAATGGGTTCTACTGGAGTTAAGAAAACATGTATTTAGTGGTTTAGGGAAAAATCTGGAAAAGAAGGCTTATTATTGGTGTTACTAGTTCTTTTTCATCAAGCGTATTCTTGATATATACATACAGGGCAAAAAAGTTCATTTAACAATTACCAGATTGACACTATAAAGCACTGAAGTATATTCTGCAGGAAAAACTAAATCTTTTAAATGAGCTGAAGTAGTTTTACAACAATCTTCTACCTCAGAAACCATCAGAGTGTCTGATTTCCTGGAGAAATTGTGGTTTCTGGCAAAGCAGTTGAAGAAAAGGCTTCCCAAAGAGAAATGGAAATGAAAATTCATAAAAAAAGAATACCACAGAGGGTTCCATGGCATAATTTTTTAAATCTAGTGGGTTAAAGAAAAAAAAAAAAAGAAAATAAAAGAAAAGAAAAGGAAAAAAAAAAGTATTTATTCTTGGAAATCTTTTAAGAATATAATTTACATGGCTATATTTCTCATGGCAAAGAATGTTCTCACCATATACTCTTGAAAGTGTTTAAGGGTACTGTATCCTGAAGACAGAAGGATTCAGGAAGTACTACAGCTATCTCCTTCCTTCCCATCCATTCGTATAAACAGCCATATGGCCCAGATCCAGACTCTAGGAAAGTCAGGAGGAGCCCTTCAATAGACCAAAAAAGGCTTTGAATCATGTGTTATCTCACTAAATCAGAAGTGAGATAGCACTCAGCAGAGGAAAGAAAGTATATGAATCATCTAGTAAATAGATGTTGAAAGGTTTTCACTCATTAGCTATTATGCCAATTTCTAAAAAGTAAAAATAAAGCCCTAAAACATGAATTTCCTTCTCCTCAATTAAACACAATAATCATCTTGCTACAATAATCCTCAGTATGCTTGTTACCAGCATAAATGTAATTCTCTTCCTAAATTTTGAGAGCTAACAAATTTCTGAAATCTAACCACAGCCTCACCACATTGTGGTGTTTCCTTTTATCACTTCCAAATTTGCAAACTGTTGTTTTGAACAAAACTACTCACCTAATTAGTCATGTCTATTTATGATTGCTGTGACATCCTGCCCTCTCCGAGTTCTATCACGGTATCAACGAAGTCTACATATTCATTTTTCCTTGCCACAGCTCAACCTTTTCCCTTGCAACTGTTCTTTTGATGACTTTTGTATAGCTGGAGTTCTAGAGGCTCTGGTTGTCCTTAGTTGTATTGTTTTCCCCTCAGCTGTATGCTATCTTTTGCATGTTATTATCAGTGCTGCAATCCAAAATATATTCTCGGCTTTTATTGATGTCATATCAGAATAATTACTTATGATATTCTCTGATTGATCTAAAATCTTGTGTCAAGCATTTTGCAGTTTTCTGTTGAATAGTTCTGTTCTAGACTTTCTGCTGATGGACATTTTTAATGTATCACCACTAGAAAATGTTTTGTTGTGTTTTGGTTTTTTTAATTCATACTCTATTAGTGTTGAACTGAAAAATTTCATCCTTATGTATTCATTCCTCCAGTTCATGTGAATCATCATAATATATAACTTCACCTTTCTTTAGAAACCAGATCTGGTTGAAAAACAAAGTCCCATATTCCTTCCTGCAGCTCACTGATCTACAGAGTGAGCAACACTATCCTGCTAATGATTTCTACAGCCCTACTTTTCACCTCAGCCAATATCCCTTCCACCAATTTCAAGTCCCCTGGTTTCTTTCTGGCACTAGTAAATTTCTTTGACCTTAGTCATGCTTTTAGAGACCTTAGAAGTCACCAACATTCATTACAAAATCCAGGATTTTTTTTCTGTTTGGCTGAAGATTCAATTGTCTTTAAAATATTCAATGAACTCCATTTATGTATTTGGTAAGTATTATTTATTTCTGGTGAACTGATGTTTCTAACTAAAAGCCAAATTTTCTTTTTCATTTTTACCTTACCTCTTTCCCTACTTAGACAGTCAAGTTTAGAGATTTATTGTGTCCCAGGTTTTTGCCAGATTGCCTGTCAAAAGGCATTGTACTAGCATTGTTTTACCATTTCTCATGTGTTCAAAGATTATAGCCTCATTTGACTTTTCTTTGTGTCTTAAAGATTATTTTTCTATGATTTGCTAAGGTTCTGTTGCATTTTCCAGAATTCTGCTATAGATATTGCTTCTTCAAGGTCCTCCTCAATGTTTCTATTATTCCTGGTGAGATATCAATTGCACAATATGTCTTTATTTCATAGGTGATACAGTTTATAAAAAATAAATATTTCTTTTTGACCTTTGTTTCTTTCCTTATCTTTTGTCTCCTTACAGCAAACACTATCTTAAGAATTTATTATATTCAAATCTATTGCTTCTGTTCGTAAACTTTGCTGGTAGTCTCTCTTTGCAGATAAAGCCGTTATTATCTTAGCTATACTTTAAACTCTCAACTCATTTTAATATTTTCAATATTATCTTCTATGCTTTTTTTTTTCCAGTTCAAGTTGCTGAAGGCTGTGTCCTAAAGAGCTGACAAATATTTAAACAAAGTTTAAATATTGGAAATCATATTGACAGAAACTTTAAGTATGCAAGTGCCTCTGAAATCACTAGGGTTGTAGGTGTCAACGTGGTATCTAAATATCTTAATGGGTCTGACTTTCGGTTTTGACTTGGTTTTAGAAACATGTTACTGCTTTATGATTACATCTTTATTATTTTCAGAAGTGTAACACTTTGAATCAGATTATTGTTTCTTCAGAATACCTGAAATTCATGATGTTATCAAGCTTCTTCATCACAAGCTCCAAGAGAGAGGCATCAATCTATTAAACAGTAGTAACAGTTAAAACCTTCTTAGTTGTATACTCCTCAGGAAATCTATTTCTTCTACAGTGTAAATTATTCTGTCACCATTTGCATCCTGACAATGCAAATTTGTACCTGAATTAAACTGGGTTAATTTAACTGGTCTGGGTATCATACCCATTTAAATACTTTAAAAATGATCTGGGAATGCTTATAACTAGTTTGCATCTAAACGGATTCAATCTTCAGCCCACTTGATTAGAAATAGCACACATCATTTCATAAGAAACAGTTAACATCCAGCAAACACAGATTATTGGTGTTATGGCCTAAATTAACTGTGTCTGCAATGAGATGCAGAGAGCAGAGATACACACACAAATCAGAATTTGTAAGTAAAACTCAGAAAAAACAAAGTTTGGACTGAATATAAAACAGCTCAAATCTTTAAGTAAACCTTTCTAATTCAACACATCTGGAGCTACATTCTCCAAGTATATTGAAATGGACATTCTCTTTAATGTCACCATACAAAAGTATAGATATGTATTTTTTATATAGTTAAAACTGCAGTGTAAGTTTCTCCATGGCAAAGGCTAAATCATTTAATATTTTGTTCAGTAGCTAAAGAACACATTTATTTGTATTCCCAGGGAGTTTATTGTGGGTTGTTTTGGTTTTGTTTTTCCTGTTTGGTCACAGTCAAAAACTATTGCATCAGAAGTTTGGTCTTCACACACAGAAAAACATTATCTAAGGCCCAGATCCTCGAAGGTGACTGAATGAAAAACTGAAAACAATGATCATTAGATTAATAAAATCAGTTGGGTTTGGATCTGAGTCACAATGCATAGTACTTCAGTATCTTACTGTACCTTACATCCTAAGGGTATTTTTATATTTACACTTTTGTTCTGTTTTGCCTTTTGCCTTCAACTACTTTTTATTTCATTGGCTAATAAAGCTCAAAAAGATTTCCTAATTACTGCACCCCAAATAATTGCTTCAGCTGCATTATCAGTCCTACTAAGACCCTTGTCACTATTTTCCTCCTGCTGGGAACTGTGAATGATACATTAAACTGTCACACCAAAAATCCGTTTTCAAGTCTCCTGTCTCTTGCAGTACCCACCAGGTATTTAGGGGGACAATACAGGAAACAGTGACAACAGCTCTTCCAGCTCCAGTAACTAGAGATGTAGACCCAAGAATTACACCGATGACTGTCATGTTAGAGGTCACTAATGAAGCTAACTTTTGTAAACCAGTTATATTTGGTCACAACAGTATTCTGGGGCAATCAATAATTATACATTACTGTGAAAAAGCATTTCTTTCTGTCTCACAGGCAGCCGTTAGTTGACCTTAACTCTTTTACTGTCATACATCATAAAGTTATTCCATATATACTTTTTCATAGTTTTTATATTTCTTATTCATGTCCCCTTTTTTATTCATATATCTTTTGAAAGGTCAGAAGCCCCAGTCAATGTATTTTGGTTTTCAGTTAACACTAAGTCAAGAAAAGCTCAAAAATTATAGCTTGCATCACTTGCATCATCCAGAATTTCCTGCTCCCCACTTGTCTAATCTTTCCTGTCTGGAACCCATTCCAAGGGGCAAGGAAAAAAAAAAAAAAAAGAAAGCAATGTAAAGACAAAAACCCTAAACTACTCCTGTAGTTGTTTTCCAACAAAACACATTAAACCTGTTATTATTACAACCTTTATTCAAGAGTCTCAGGGACTCAGTTTATTAAACTACGATGTATACAGCTCTACAAGATGACGAATCCATGCAAACAATATATGAATGATAATAAAAGACAAAGGAAAATACCTCCTGTGAGAAGGTAGTTTAAGTAACTTACTTATTCAGTAGCATTCATGCGAAACAAATTAACCAGGCAGACGCTAAAAACAAAGGGTACTTACAAGTGAGACAATACAAAATGCAGTGTCATGGATATTGCAGCATAAGTGCCACCTTTTTTCACGGTTTTTACTGCATGATTGAAACTAAGTTTACATAGAGCCATCAATTTAAGAATCTAGATCAATTTTCATTTGCATAAATAGACTCCAAGTAACCGAGAGCTAAACGCAAACAGTAGTATTGTCTGTAGTTTATCCTGTGATAAATAGGAGGAAAACGGTTTAATAGCAAAGGCTATAATTATCCACAGCTCTCAGTTTACAATTAGTTTTCTTTTACAGTTAAAGTCATAAATGCCAGCTTTAATCATGTGTTCAGGTTGAATTAGGCACTGCCAATGCTGCAAGAGATCTAATCCTCTTTCTTTCCTTCTCATAATGAAATAATAATGCAAATTCACCACATTGATGGGACGACCCATGTGAATTTATTATAGGCTTGGAGAAGTCTCTTGAAAGGGATAAATTCTTTCTGGGTACAGACTTGAGGTAATTCAAACCAGACAAGAAAAAAAATGGAGCTGTCATCAGAGGCCAAGATATGGAATGGATTTCATTTGTATGAATAGGCTTTTTAATAAGTATAACAGGGCTAAGCTCCAGCTTTGCTAAGGGAATATTATTGCTGTCATTTTCCAAATCTGGATGCACTAACTTTATTTGTGGGATGAAGATCAGCTCCAAATCTCATTCCTTGTTACACTGGAGCTTGCAGTGGACAGAAAGATACCGCACAGTGGGCAGACCTAATGACCAGGTCTTCTAATTATTTGAGTTAAGACAAATGGAACAATTAGCTCCTCATAAAACCATTTGTGGTAGTCAGTGACACGTACCAACCTTTCCTGTAGAACAAACTCTACCTTTTAGTTAATGCTCAGGTTTTTATCAGGTAAGGTTTGTTGTCAATATGATAGAATACTTAATTATTTTAACTTCCAAGGGCCATTTCAGCTAGTGAGAATATATAACACTACCTAAAAGGGTAATTGTTCTCGGTAAATAAACAGATCAAGAACATAGAGACTGAAACTAAAAGTGACACAACACAGAAGTAAGTTTTAACCATGTGTTACATCACCGTAAAATACAGCCCAATTAGTGAAATAAAAAGATTTCCAAGCAAAAAAGAAAGTCCTAATTTCATTAAGCAACTGTCAGAAGTTTCGAGCTATCTCCATGGGGTTCACAGACATCATTACTACTACCCTGCTTTATGAAACTACTGTTCTGGCCGCAGCAGGCTGCCCGCATTACTAACACTAGGCTTCCAGTGAAAAGACAAGGCAAGAGCAATAGTAAAGATTTAAAGACACATGATAAAATGACCCCTTTCTTTTTATTTATTTATTTGTATGAATTATCCAAAGCATGTTTTCAAGTTTCTCAAACAGAAGAACCAATTTGCTCTGCAAAGATAATGTAACCAGTCTTTCTCATGTCTTGCATACAAACAAATCTTCAACACAAAAATCAGCTTTGCTCACAGTCTTTCCAAAACTTATAGTTGTCTGATTTAACAGCTATAAACATGGCCTTGTCAGATGAGCAAAATGAAACCAATGCCAAATGCTCTGTTACCTTTCTATGCAAAGTCATATAATATTTTACTCCATATATTCTTTTTAATTTCATCTTCTGCTCAGTCTAACATGCCTAAAAGTTTCCTCTTAATTTTGGTAGAATAGGAATGTATAGCATTTCTGCTGTATGGTGTCAGGCTCTTCACAGAATCATAGAATCATAGAATCATTAAGGTTGGAAAAGACCTCTAAGATCATCGAGTCCAAACGTCAACCCAACACCACCATACCCACTACACCATGTCCCTAAGTGCCTCATCTACACGTCTTTTAAATACTTCCAGGTATGGTGACTCAACCACTTCCCTGGGCAGCCTGTTCCAAGGCCTCAGTAAAGAAATCTTTCCTAATGTCCAATCTAAACCTCCCTTGGCACAACTTGAGGCCATTTCCTCTCATCCTATCGCTAGTTACCTGGGAGAAGAGACCAACATCCACCTCACTACAACCTCTTTTCAGGTAGTTGTAGAGCGTGATGAGGTCTCCCCTCAGCCTCCTCTTCGCTAGACTAAACAACCCCAGTTCCCTCAGCTGCTTCTCATAAGTCTTGTGCTCCAGGCCCTTCACCAGCTTCATTGCCCTTCTCTGGACATGCTCCAGCACCTCAATGTCCTTCTTGTAGTGAGGGGCCCAAAACTGGACACAGTATTCGAGGTGTGGCCTCACCAATGCCAAGTAGAGGGGCACAATCACCTCCCTACTCCTGCTGGCCACACTGTTTCTGATACAGGCCAGGATGCCGTTGGCCTTCTTGGCCACCTCAGCACACTGCCGGCTCATGTTCAGCCGGTTCGCAACCAGCACCCCCAGGTCCTTTTCCTCTGGGCAGCTTTCCAGCCACTCTTCCCCAAGCCTGCAGTGTTGCCTGGGATTGTTGTGACCCAAGTGCAGGACCCGGCACTTGGCCTTGTTGAATCTCATATAGTTGCCCTCAGCCCACCGATCCAGTCTGTTCAGGTCCCTCTGCAGAGCCTTCCTACCCTCGAGCAGATCAGCACTCCCGCCCAACTTGGTGTCGTCTGCAAACTTACTGAGGGAGCACTCGATCCCCTCATCCAGATCATTGATAAAGATATTGAACAAGACCGGCCCCAAAACTGAGCCGTGGGGAACACCGCTCGTGACCGGCCACCAACTGGATTTAACTCCATTCACCACAACTCTCTGGGCTTGGCCGTCCAGACAGTTTTTTACCCAGCAAAGAGTACACCTGTCTAAGCCATGAGATATTGTTGATGAGCAGCTAAAGCTTTTTTCCTTTACCATTTAATATCTTCAACATCTTAAAATTTCAGATTAAATACTTAGTGCAGAAATCAGAACCCTTTCTCCAATCATGATTACATAATTTATAATTTAATTAAAACAAGGTATATGGTCATTTAAATTCAAAATGAGGGATACAGAAGGATACAAAGCAAGAGATATATTTGGAACAACAATAACTTTCCACTTAGCTCCACTCCTACAAACCTTTAGTTATGTGTAGAATTTCATCTGTTGCATCTAACTTATTTTCATTTTGGTTCCAAAATTGTTTTGATGTATAAGGATTTGCAGGAGAAAGATTGAATATAGTAATGGTAAAGTAATAAAGCCTGTTAAAAGCTGATTGGTGCTGTTTCAAGATCTATACCCTCAGTCTGCATTGCTGTACCTGTATATATGCATGCATGATGCCATAAGTTTAAATAAGGAAACATACGTTTAAATAAGGAAAAAAGTTATTGGACAGTGTTATCTAAATAAACCATTGCATGATTGTCTGAAAATGACATACTTAATCTTAATAGGAGTGGGTAATTCACAACATAAATATATTGGCTCTGTGAATTCCAATACTGAACCATCACTTTGTACAGTATCTAGTATGACATATGACCACTAAGTTCAACCAGAATGAATATTATGATCATACAGATGATACTGTAATTGATTAAATGGCCTTGAAGCTGACAGTGGAAAAAATTATCTGACTGAATGGTCACCTTGTAAATAACCTGAAGAATATCAAGTAAAATTAATCACATCCATTCATACTTTACACTAGTATTTACAAGCATGTCACTCACTTTTTCAGGAAAAAAAGTCTTTGAGTGTTACAAGATTTTCTTCCTACAGAAGGGTATACATCATATTACAGTGAATCAATCTATGTTCTTCCGCATCTACTGTAAAAAAATTTGTAAAAATAATTTTTAAAAAGCTTCTACAGTAACATAAT
Source organism: Calonectris borealis (assembly GCF_964195595.1). Taxonomy (NCBI): domain Eukaryota; kingdom Metazoa; phylum Chordata; class Aves; order Procellariiformes; family Procellariidae; genus Calonectris; species Calonectris borealis. The sequence continues at coordinate 25,759,419 of NC_134352.1, read as the reverse complement.
TTTACTCAAAAATCTCTTACACTTAGGCTTTGATATATAATTTGGTTTCACACTATTAATCTGATAAACAACTTTTTTGAAGTTCTATCTGGTATTTTCTTAAAAATCTTACTTGTCCTTTCTATTCTCACTCTTTTGAATTTGATCTTCTGCTGATATAATTTAAATGTGCCTCAACCTGTTAAGCCTCAGCAATGTCATCCTCTGATCCGGAAGTGTTCTCTGACTCAACTGGAAGAGACTGTATCCTTTTATGGAATATGTGGTCCCCTCATCTTTTACCAGAGGAGTCCACGTTAATATCACTTGAAGATGAGGGGTTGCAGTGTCTGTGTTACAGAGATAGGGAAACAAAAACTCTGTATTTTCTAAAGGGGATGTTGAGAGCTAGACTTGGAACTCCTCCAGACATCTGCCAATTTTCTCATACTACATTTAAGCAGCCAGCACTGCACTGCACATGGAGGGCTTTGGAAACTAAAATCAGTCTAGTAGGAGCTTGGTATCAGGAAACCCCAAAAGCTTCTAATCATTTTTTCCAGGTGCAGCTTCTAATCTTTTTTCCCCCCTCTCCTGGGCTGCTTGTTGATCTCAGAAATTCCTGTGAAACCTTGGCCTTGGTGTGCTGAGTCTGGTGGTTGAGCACTCCTTGACCATACCAGAAACTCTGGTAGCTGAGGCTGGGAACGTACTCCTACTGCCTGGCCCAGGGGTCATCCCCTGATACCCTTATCTGAGTCATAGCTCAAGGGGAACAACACGGAAACCTTGAGAATTTTTTAGTAATTACCACCTGGGACTGTGGCCAGGATGGAAATTTACAGATTGACTAAAACCAATCATCTTGCGAATCTAAAAACGGTGGTCCTAAGTGAGACCATTTGAGCTCTCCGGAACTGCAGCGGACTGTGCCCAGCATCTCCGTCTGAGTGGGATGCCTCTCAGAGCTTGCAACATCTTGAGCTAAGAATATTTGGAGGCCTGTCATCTGATGGGACCTGGGCTGAAACTCTTCTATTCTCAAGGCTCAACCCTTGCCCATTGAGAAATGCCAATACATTTTACATGAATATTTCTTTACCGAACTCGAGAGGAATTTTCAACAGGTACCTTTTGTACATTTTTGTATATATATATATATATTTCTTCTTCATGGTCTCTGTGTGTGAGCTAATAGTAAGCATAATCTGTAATTAAGTCGTGATTGTAGTAGAGTCAGCTAACACTTACTTCATAAATATTAAATTAATGATTAAGTGCTGCTAAAGTTTGTTAATGATTACTTAATGATTCAGTGCTACTAAAACTGTGAATGAACCCTAGACTACTGCTAAACATATATAGTCCCTAAAATATAAACCCTTAGACATAACATAATTTTTTTTATATTTTTCATCCGTGTACTAAGCAATAGAGCAGACCTTGCCATTGAACTCTGTTAAGTTACACTTTTATAGGTCTCTATTAAAATCGCTTTCTGCTCTTAGCTTTGACAGTGATTCTTTAAGTGGCCTCTAAACCACTCATTTGCGACACCAGGTCCCAGATCCAGGCTAGGAAAAGATTTTGGTTAGTTCTGGAATAATCAGTGCATTTGTTATTCTAGCAATAACTATTACAGCTCTAATGCTTTCTAGAAGAGTATTAAGATGAAAACACTATGTAGTCTTTATTTTATTTCTGCCTTTCACATACACTTTTTTTCTTGCACCTTTTTTATTATTTTCTATGTATGACTTTATCATATTTGTATATTTAGATATCCATATCTGGATATTTGTCTGCTTTTGTCTGCTTTTCCACTAAATTCTCTACCTATCACTTACTATTTCGTATTGGTTTCACTCTTTTTTACAACAAAGATTAAGATTCCTTTCATTTTTATTATTCTCTCTCAATTAATGTTTACATTTTATTTTTCCTAATTTACCTCATCTTCATATCTTTTAAACTGTCTTTGGACTTTCCACCCAGTTCTCTCATTTCTTTTCCAATCTCTTTCTGTAAATCAACCTTCCATTGAACTGCTGCATGAACAACAGCAAGATCAAAGATAATCCTCTTTTAAGAATAAAAGGCAGCATTCAGAAATCAGTCACTGTGTGTGCTCATTTATCAGAGTGGAATATGTTTTTGTTTCCCTATGCTATAATGAAAGCATTGTACAAATAGGCATCTTTTTAAAAAATTTTTAAATTTTTTAAAATCTGTTTTAAAAATTACAGCTCTTTTTCAGCTATTAAAAGGCAAAAAAACATGACGGGAGGAAAACTTCTTGATTTCTCCTCAATGCTTGCCCCCTCTTTGCTCCCACTCTCACCCTTCTACTCAATATGTCACTATACTTGATTTTAATTGCGAACAACAAACGTTGTAGTGCAGCAATTTTTCTTTTATAGCTAAGTTAGAAATCTTTAAAAAATAGAAGTGCTAACATAACCTTTAACTGCATGCGAAAATGCTGCTACCACAACATTTGTATTTTTCCCCAGGTAAATTAAACTCCAGTACAAAAAGGTGCTTCTAGGTAGGAGAGAGACCAATTCACTTCATATCTCAAACTTAGCCTCAACTTATGTAAAATTGCCTACAGCGTGTAGAAATATTTCAGAGAATATTCTTTTCTACAGCTGTTAAGAGACCATCAAAGTGTGAGGTCCTAGCAGAGGAAATAAGACAAAGTCTGTTGGTTCACTTGGTTCTGATTTTTTTTTCCCCTATATATGAAGACAAATTAGATTTTGGAACATTTTGAAGTGATTAATAAGAATGTGAGGATAGACAGGTTTCTGATGTCTTTTGTCAGAATGCAAGCTAGAATGTTTGAAGTATTAAAATTATGACAGACTTTGTAATAATTGTGTGTTTTATACCAACATAGCATTTCAAAGACCACAAGGGCTTTATGCATGCTAGCACTTCTTCCTCTCTCTGAAAAGAAACCACTAAAAGAACAAAGGTTGTTGTTACAATGTGAAACTGGACTGTAGATGGGACTCGTACAACAGTATAATGCAGGATATAACCCTTTGAGTAAAATATCTGAGGTTCAATGGCATGAAAGGTGCCAGACTAGATTCCACTCCACTTTTCTGTGTTTTCATAGTATCACAGCAGATTCAGTTCCACCCTGTGCATGTGCATTTGCTAGAGCTCGTCAGAGGTTAATATATCTCCTATCATCACCCACATGCAAACAGGAGGTGACCAGCTTCATGGAGGAAAAATACACTATGCAGAGAAAAGCTTGCAATAAATTACCTCCCTGATCAGGAAAATATTTTCATTGCTTAAGCAGGTTTTCCTGCATATTGCTGGAATCTTCAAATGCATCAATACACTTATGGCATATGTGTCGCGTAGGAGAAAGATCGTACATGGATCACATGGCATGTGGAATAACAGCATCAACAAGACCCATAAATAAACTGCTTGCTTGTATTCCATCCCACTTCCATCCCCCATACCTCACATAATAGAGTTACTTTGTACTACTACAAAGAGGCTCTCCATGGTGACCAAAGGAGAGGCTGAATTTGTGCTTATAACAGACAATGCAAGTAGTGCTCTTGCAATTACACACAGTAAATGTACAGTAATCATTATAGGAATACTTTGAGGAAAAAAAAAATCTTTTTCTGGTATAAGGAGTATAAATACATTAGCTACTTTGACTTCTGTGCAAATCACGTTTACCCTTTAAAGGTAATCTGTCACTTTTCATGTGACACTGTTGCTGAAAAAAACAGCTGTGTTCATCTCAATGTTGAATTATCCGTTTCTCCTCTACAAAGGAGTAAAATTGCTTGATTGTTCTGTATGCTACTTTTCCCCTTTCAGATAAAATGCCAGAGCTGAATCATGACTCCCTTAGTGCAAGCCATTTTTGTCAAAATGAAATGCATAATCAACAGTTAAAACAATTAGTTGTTTTGCTAATCTCTCATTTCATAGACCTAAGATTAACTCCACAAGCCATCTTTCATTATAAATCAGATAATCAGCACTGCTGCATTGTTTCTCAGCTACAGTTATATAGTGTTGAATATCCATCAGCTTTTCTTTAGCATTACTATCTTTTTATACTAACATTTTACTGAATTTTCAAACAATAATTACACAATAAAGGATTAAACCAACCAAATCCCATACTGTTGCTGAGAAACAATCAAATGTTTAATTGCTAATAATCAATACATATATCAAGCGGCTTTCTAAGTATGACTGTTATTTATAACTACAATGGCCTCGTTTATTTGGGGAAGAGGGAAAATAAAAACACAATGTACGTGCAAGTGTAGACATTCACACATAAGATAAAAATAACAACAAACAATGGAGAAATCTCAAGGATAGCAATTTTGGTTATTACAGTATGTGCACATGAACATATCTGACAGCCAAAGGATAGAAATTCCTGCTGTTTTCACACTGAATGAGATTCAGAGCAAGAAACCATATGCTCTCTGACAATCTACATCCCTTCTGTGCGGAAGGAATTCCCTATATGCCTGGAAAGCTTTCAAAGACGTGGTTTAGCATTATCTTAGCTAGGAATATCAGCTTTTCCTGTTTAACTGCTCAGTTGAAAGACATGAGAGACTTGGTAATGCCTAATCTGGATCAGCCACTGGGGAAAGACAGTCATACTCATCTACTGCTCTTGCAAGGGCAGGACAGACCTTAGAAAATATTTGCCAGAAATTCTGTGAGTGGAAACACTACCAGAGAGTCACTACAAATTGCATTCAAATTGCATTCTGTGTGTCCTATAATGAGGTAGTAAGCTGCGGAGGGAGAGTAGGGGAGGAAGGAAGGATGAGAAATGAAGAACGAATAATTCTGTTGAGAGATTTTGTTTTACAAGAGATATTGCAATACAAGCTTCTTTGTAGATAATGGTATGGAAGTTAATAACATTAATGGCATAATTATAATTTGAGGTTCTTTCCTGAAGTTCCAACAAATCTTTTTATAGCCTTACACGCTTTGTCAAAACTACAAAAATATCTGTAGACTCAGCTACAGGAATACTATAATTTTCCAGGATATTCATGGAAATTTTCTTCCCAAAACAACTAAGTTTGCTGAAGGGCAGACATATCTATTAACACAAACCAAGGTGCAAGACTCTGAAGTTGTCTGTTAATGCACATGGTGACTGATAGTTCTCTTAACATTGCCATTATCTCCTGCCTGCCTTCGGTTCTCCATTTTAGGCACATTCTCCATGTCAGTTTTGACCCTTGGATCCTCCAGTGACTTGCTACCTGAAGTCTCTAGGATTATAAGCTTCCCCAAAAACTAACAGTTTTCTTCTATGCCCAGAGTATTGGAATCATTTCAGTATTGAGTAACTAGGTGTTTAGTTCATGACCAAATATATTACATTATATATACTAAGTATTTCTCCATCAACATCTCCATCTCCATCAACAACAGGGTATTCCCAGAGAGCATTCAGGAAACTGGAGTGTGTTCAAAACACAGCAGAGGAAAAATCATTTATAATTATTGTGTGTTATATAGTTGGGTAATTGCTATACCACTCACACAGGATATGCAAGACCCACTCTTTTGCCAGAAGGTATTTCGATCCATAATTATTTAAATACTTTATATCAAACATGTAATATTTTTGTGTGCAGGGAGGGAAACCTAATTCTCTCCCTTTTCCTCCCTAAAATAAAGAAGACCATATTCAGTTTCAGGGAGACCTTGCAAAATCATCAAGGAAGATGCAATTAAGTGAGCATTTGTTTGACAAAGAAGAAAAAGTCCGATGTAAGAACCCCTTCTGCCCCACTACTGAAGAAACCCAGGATGCTCTATGCAGATGCAGCATTGTTCTGTAAGTATGATCAGTCTTGTTTGGCATGAGTAGGAGCCTTGCCAAACTCAAAGCTGGATTTGCTCTCTTCTGCTCTTGATTTGAACACTGACTCTTCCTAAATTTAGTTTATCACCTGTATGTATTTTGAAAGTGGGAATGTAACACAAATTTCAGGGACTTTCTGCTCATAGTGAGAGTATCCTCCTTCTCCTACTTTTACGCTATCTTAGAAAAACAGGTTTTGCTTTTTCCCTAGTTGACCAATATCACTTCTTGGAGCACTGGAGTAATTTCTGATCTAGGACATGATAGACACCCTGGCAGAAGAAACATGTGCTTTTTTGGTTTACTTTTCAGTAACTTGTAACACTATAATCTATTTCTACATGTGGTGGTGTGACACCAGAAAAGTTATTACTTAAACAAGTTGCATCTTATATTTTGCTTTGTAAGTGAAAACAAAATATGCATTTAAAACCTACCTTTCTTTCAGTTCATCAGGAGTAAAATCCTGAGCATATAAATGTTACCCTCAATATTTTAATTTCTTAAGATTATACTATTCTTACCATGTATAGCATCGAAAATATCAGAGGCTTCTTGTCAGGAACTGTTATAGTGAACTGCAAAATATTTCTTCTTAAGCACAGGCAATCTAATAAAGTTCCAAAAAAAGGTTCCACTAAAATGAGAATAAAGAAATCATTAACAAAGGATTTAAATATCCATCATTGTAGTAAGATTACTTTTTGCCTATTAAACACAGGGGAATAGTGTCTCCTAGCTAAGCAGATTGGTAAACAATAACAGAATTGAAGCATAACATTAAATCTACTTCATATCTACAACTTCAAATTGAAGCTTAATAAATAATAAGAAACAACTGAGCCTTATAAAAGCAAGCATTCTGAAGCCTCTTCTTTTTTTTGAATCCACAGCTAAAACCAGGCCAAATATATACATTTTTTGTCAAAACTCTAGCAAGTCAGTAAGCTGGCAGAAACATACATGGAAGTAATAATTGTTAGAATTTTTGAGGGATAACCTTATAAATACAACTATTTGCATTAGAAAAGTATTTTCAAACTATATGTCTATGGAGGAATAGAAAGAATAACCTATGAGAATATGTCAAGCTAATACTAGCCATCATCACTTGATTTTGTAATTTTTCTTCTGATTATTACAAACTGTGTACAGAACAAATACGATTGTTGAAACTTTTAAGAAAATAATAACTAGCTATAAATCAATTCAAAAAAGGATAAACTCTCTAAGAACAATATATAAAAGAGGGGGGAGACATTAGCTTTGTCAAATTGATTCAATAGATTTATCAAAATAAACACCTTTATCTATTATCTAGCTATTATTATCAAAGTAGATGCAGTGTGATTGATTCTCTGGTCTGTACTTCCAGCCTTTCTACTTCAAAACTCAAAGGGTCTCCCAAAAGAACACAAATACATGCTTTGTTCAGTAGTCCTTTTATCACATAGAAAAAGTGTTTGTCTATATTGTGTAGCAAACGTTGTTCCAATTCATTTGGCAATGGTAAAGATATACAAGAATGAGTTTTTCCTGTTCATGTTTCACTTTTTCCTCAAAAGCATTGACTTTTCCTATAAACCATTGCGTTCATCACATCTGGGGGAACTAATATTCTATTTTCCTGAAACAGTACCACTTTTATGTCTTACGAAATGCATACTGCAGAAAACAAATTTTCTCAGAATAGTCAGTAGTAAGAAATAGTATTCTGTACTGAGAATGAAGGACATTCAGCAGAATAATCTGTATACAATAGTCTTGCAAGAAAGGATTCGGATAAATACTTTCTTAATTTCCATGTTTTTAGCTTGTTCTTTGTGCTGATCAGAATTTTAAGTCAAGAGATTTTCATCACAAGAATAACATCATCTTTTTATTTCACTGCTTTACGAAACTAGCCTATATAGTTTACAATACCTCCTGAACAGTGACTGACATTTTAAAACTTTTTTTTATACTTGTTTTTGTACTGTATAGGTCACAGTAAGCCCAAATCCTGGCTGAGATACTGGCAATTCCCTCATTATGAGATCAATTGGTAGTAATAGCAAAGAGATGATCACCTTTTGCCTGTCCTACATGATTTACTTTAAAAATAAATTAATCAATCCAACAAAAGATTGGTTGGTTTTGGGTTTTTTTAATGAATACTGTTAGGGTGTCTTCAATGCAAACAGGAGGCGTATTTTTCTCTCATGTTTCTAAGGTTCTGTTTACTTTTTCAAGCTCACCAAAATTCTTCAAGTGATCATTCTAGATCTGATGTACTATTATGTCCTTAATTTCTGCTTGAGAGAGAAGCCTGCCAAAATTTCAGTTGTCTCAGGAGAGTTGCTAGAGGCCAAAGTTTTTTTTAGAATAGGGACGCTCAAGAGCAAAGTATAAATGATTACAAACATGACAAAATCACAAAGGTAGAAAGTATCTAATTAACAAATGCAATAATGCCATATACACTAGGTACCTATACAGTAAGAAATTTTTCCATACACATATGTATTGTGCAGGGTGGAGAACTGCTCTACATCGAGCCTTCTCTGAATGTTATTGCAGCCATCTCTCTCGCCACAGGGGAATCCCAACCTTAACATCATTTGTCACACTATAAAGCATGATATTAGTCCCTTTGGTCTCAGGGTATATCAGTGATACAAATAGCTTAGATATAATGCTACATTTATTTTCTTTAAAGTGTAGTAGAAAAATGTGATTTTCTTTTCATGTTTTCATAAAAATTATCTTCTCTAAAAGCAAACTCCAGTAAGCACAGATTTTTATGCACCACACCCCTGAAAAATCAAACGGAGAGCATCTACACAAAAATTGCCACAAAGGTTACTGGGCACAGCTGGTCGCAATCAAAGGCGCAGCATACTCTACCACCGAAGGGACTGCTTGTCAGGGCTACCCTATGATAAATGGCATAGGGGAAAAACAAAATATTTTTTTCCTTAGGAATTAAACCATATAGAAAATAACTTGACACAGAATAAATACGCAATAAAGCAAGTAATTTTCTTATTTTAAAATGTATTAAACTGTCAGCTCAGGATTTCAGTCCCTGGTTCAGTATCACGTTTTTCTATGTACTGTAACAGGTACTTTGTCAATAAATAGTGGTAAAATTATTAAAATATTAAGATGGGTAAAACAAGAACAGTCTGGGTTAACAGCTCTGAAACTTTTTAGAGTGAGTATTTACATTTCTAGTTCTGAATTAATAGAGTACAAATAGCTACAAGAAACTACATTTAAAAGTATGACACAAAAGCATTGTCCAGATAATCATGCCTCTTACAAGTATAAATGTATAAGAGAATAGGGCTTATTGGCTACTGTAACCACTAAGCTTACAACTTCTTAAGGCGCAATAGCTATAAAAACGAGAGAAGCCAGAAAATTATCTGTCCCAGATAGTGGGAACAGTATAGAAAACTGAGTTCTTTCCTATTCTGACAAGAGACTTACAGCTAAATTCACAGTCTTACCTAGGTGGTGAACACAAGCACTGAGATGCCAGTGCTCAAGTGACATCTAAATCTGCAGATACATACAGTCCTGCAGCATGTGAACTTTCATATTACTGAAGTTTCTGAAGGGGACCATTGACAAAAACCTCCTAAATCCTAACACTCTGCAGCCCTGTCTTCCACTTCTGTCCCTGGAGGATGCTTAAATCAGGTATCACTTGGATTTCAGGGCTCGGCTTAGTAAATATTGTCACAGCACATCTGCTTGAACTGTTATTGCGTACATCCCCTTACATACGTGATTTACAAACCTGGCCTGTTCTGCTGAAAGCTCTGATGGTTGTATTATTCAGTCTGGGATGGAAGAGACATCCTTTAGACTTGGACCAAGAGATGAACCTAGCTTTTCTACTTACCAGGAAAACAGTCAAATTCTGTTTCAAATCAGAGCAGATTAGAACTTGTCACTTAAAGCCAATCTAATTGCACACCTGGGTAAAACAGGTAATGCATCTTCTTTGCTACTGTATTTTGCTGGAGATTCTGACTTGGAGTGGGCCTGGAGTATAGAGTCAGCTTAAATTTCTATTGCTCAATAGTGGTCTGACCTTGTTCATGTCAGCAGTAGAAATTTTATTTCTGGCATTGAAACATAGGCATTCAGCTTAAATGAAAGGTTGGAATACCTTTGCTGGTTCCTTGATAGGGGAGTTAAGTGCCTCTTTCAGCTCTCTCAGATTTGGCTCTCTGAATCTCAGCTGTCTGCCTATAAAATGGGTATAACCATTCATCCCTACACACAAAGCATTCTCGGAAAAAAAAATTTGAAGAATTATGAAGATCTCAGATATTATAGAGTTTTGTGTTATGCATCTACTGGAGCCAGAGAGGTTGCTTAGTCCAGGTCTGCGGTCTCAATCTAACAAAAAACCAGCAGTGGCTAATATCTCACCTTTCTGTTCGTATTTAAATTATTTTGAGTAAATAAGAAACCATACTGGGGCTTTACGAAATTCACAGTGCTCAGAGGGGAAAGTCTCATAAAGTGAGGATTCATAACGACACCAGCTTGCAATCACTGACTGGGCTGGACTTTGACATCGCTGGAACATGACCCCATATTGAAGCAACCATAAAGCAACAATGAAAAGCTCAGAGCTCACTGACAATAGATATCGTAAATGGATGCTGATGCAGCATTTTGACAATCATCCTGAGTAATCAACAAAATATAAACTAAGGCAATTTCCTCCAAAAAAAAGAAGATTAGTATCCTCAGAGTGGGAAGTATGAAGCAGCAGTATTGTGCCCAGCTCTTCTCTTAGTTACTTAAGGTTAATAAGACCAGCAATAACGTGTCTGAGATTAGGGAAGTTCTTTAAAAACATGCAATTCCTCTCTTTCCCCACACTGGCATATAAAAATATAAATAACATAGGCAATGTAATGTAACCTCTGTGTAATAAAATCAACCCTCAGTGCTGTTGCCAAGTTTGTCAATTTGTTAAAAACAAAAATTTAGGAATAAAATAAACTCACAATTAAATGCAAAGGATTATGCCTAAGACTTCTCCTAGCAGCAACCATACTTGCACATTAATTCTCTAGAGAGGTGAGTGACTTGCAAGAACATCATTACCCATTATGTTTTGCTGTCATTGACATATGTGCCCCTGTACTCGGCACTGGTGAGGCCGCACCTCGAATACCGTGTTCAGTTTTGGGCCCCTCACTACAAGAAGGACATGGAGATGTTGGAGGGTGTCCAGAGAAGCGCAACGAAGCTGGTGAAGGGTCTGGAGAACAAGTCTTATGAGGAGCGGCTGAGGGAACTGGGGTTGTTTAGTCTGGGGAAGAGGAGGTTAATGGGAGACCTCATCGCACTCTACAACTACCTGAAAGGAGGTTGTAGCGAGGTGGGTGTTGGTCACTTCTTCCAAGTAACTAGCGATAGGACGAGAGGAAATGGCCTCAAGTTGCACCAAGGGAGGTTTAGACTGGACATGAGGAGAAATTTCTTCACTGAAAGAGTGGTCAGGCCTTGGAACAGGCTGCCCAGGGAAGTGGTTGAGTCACCATCCCTGGAAGTATTTCAAAGATGTGTAGATGAGGCACTTAGGGACATGGTGTAGTGGGTATGGTGGTATTGGGTTGACAGTTGGAGTCAATGATCTTAGAGGTCTTTTCCAACCTTAATGATTCTATGACCCTATGATTCTATGATTCTATGATATGTTGGAGTTAGCCGGAATTGAAATTGAAATCTGTTACCGTGTAGTTTTGTGTATTTAACCTAAAACCTGATCTAAATCTGATTACAGATAACTGGACATGTACTGAACAAAGGATTTTTTTGATCAGTCTGGAGACTAGACTAGTTCAATATTCTCAATCACTGAAAAATGAAAAAAAAAAAATATCCACCTTGTCTGGAGAGTTTTCAGCAACAGGAAAGGCAAGAACTGAAATTTGTTTACAATATCCCAGAAAGACAAGAACAGAGCTAGAGTAAAACTATATTACAAAAAAAAAAAAAAGAATAATATAAAATAAGAGACCTGCAATATTTAGATCTATTTTTAAAAGTAAAATTTAAGAAATAAATCCTTGCATTAAGTTAGATATAGTGAACATCAGGACTCCCAATAAAACCTAGTCATATTCATAAGCATAACATTTTCTATCAAGGATACAGTCTGTTGAAACATACACTTGCACAACCTACTAGCATCCTTTAAAACATATGTTGTATTCATAAAGTAATTATGAAAATAAAGTCAAATCCATTAATTTATATAGTTTCCAGGCTAAATAGGACATGCGAGAAATTTTATATCAGTCAAAAATATTTCAGTGTTCTTTAAAAGTAAAATTGAAAATTGAGAGCATAGACTTATCTGATCCGTTGTTGTTTGGTTGTTTCTCAAACCCTAGAGATTTCTCTCTAAGTGACCTGCTTACACTCACTGGACAGACTTTTCCCCAATGTCTTCACAGGAAAGCTGTGGTACGGAATTATTCTAATCCAAAGCCCATCTTTAATAATTTAAAGAAACCCACTCCAATTAACAAAGTCAAAAAACATGCCAATCACAGGGTTAGACTCTTCACTGTATAAATGTGTCTGATATAGTTGCTTCCAGAGATATAAGAAAGAGAAAATATCAGCTGTGAAATACCTCTTGCTGTCTAATCAATATTTGGTCACTTAAATTCCAAAGCAAGAATATAACTACTTTCCTGCCGATCAGCCACACTGAAAAAAGAAAAAAAAGACCTGTTTGGGGATATTACCTAATGAAAACAGGGAAAAGTGCTGCAGCTTTCTTTTAATTTTACATGGCAAAACTTGCTCAGGAAAACACTCAGACTTAAATTGTGTAGATGGTAAAATATTTATAATTCAGATATTAAAATATTTAATATATGGTCGAAAAAAAGGAAAATGTGTTGTAGTATTATTCCCCCAAGACTTAATTTAGCATAATACCACCATATAACCTTCATTTAGACATATGTATGTATTCAATTTGAACCACATCTTCCATTTTCCTTTCAAGAGTTTTTTGCTTTGAATGGTGAATACCAATAATATACATTCTTTTCAGATATGGTGTATGCAAACAATAAGATTGGAGCGTATAAAGGATTCTTCTTGTTCACACATAAAGGCTACTTAAAGAGGGAGCGGATCTAATGGGAAAACATTTTGAGAATTTGCTCAAAAGAAAGCCAGAAGAGATCAGATTTCTTCTCTCAATGCACAAAGCTAAACTGAAAGGCCAGCTTGTCAGCAAATGTTTAACTACAATGAAATTCATGCCTGCCTACAATACATTAATTGGATATTTCAACATGGTTTAAGTATGGGAAATTCCACATGGTAATCCTATAGCAGCCTTACACTAAATGCTGGTCTGAATACAATTAATAATCTCTGGATATTCAGTGTCAAGCTCCTAGGAAGACTCTCCTGTGGTTGAAGCAAAAAGAACTTGAAGTTTGGAAGCAGTTCAGAAAATATGATGCTGGTAAACAAATACTTGTTAGGCCTGTAAAAAAAGGGGGGAAAACTATTACCACAAAGCAGAATGCAACATGAAGTGAATTACCTTCATGAAAATTTAATGCAAATGACATCGAAGCAAAGCTAAGTTTTATGCGGTGTTGTTCAAAGGAAGCTGGTAAAATGACAATTTATAGAGCATTTTCTCTTTCGTGCTTGCCACAGGATATAGCAGTAAAACAAAGGAAGGGCTTTTCTGCATTATTACTTTTTCAGAATATTTATATGTTTACAACTTGAGTATTGTTTTTCAGAGGGGAGTTTTCTTGGTGTTAAGACGATACCTATTCTCTTCCTTACATCCCTATTTCCTTCTTCAGCTGCTCTATAGCAGTCATCAATATTCCAAATCCTCCTCTACTAAACACCAATACCTGTAACACTTCTTAAAGTCTAATCTGCATTGATTAAATACGGTTGGTTATTTAAACCCTCAGTCGAAATGTTTCTTCAAGGGGAGCAATAATACCTAACTTATTTTCCTTTTGCTTGAAGACTTTGAAGATCCCACTTGGCAATAAAACTGCTGTGTGGTACTATAGAGGGACAGAATATGAACAAGCACCTGCTCTGAAATGTAGTATGAAAGGCTAAGTTTATGCCATAATGAGGAACTGTCTTGGGAAGTTTCAAAGCTATAACATGATGACCCAGATGCTGCATCCATGTTCATCCCATCGCACACAGACTTGGACTAAATGGCCATCTACAGATATGGTGGATTTACCTTGGCTAGCCGTCAGGTGCCCACCAAGCTGCTCTATCACTCCCCCTCTTCGACTGGAAAGGGGAGAGAAAAGGCTCCGGGGTCAAGAGAAGGGCAGGGAGATCACTCACCAATTAGTGTCACAGGCAAAACAGACTCAATTCAGGGAAATTAATTCAATTTATTGCCAATCAAAAGTCAGAGTAGGATAATGAGAAATAAAAAACAAATTTTAAAACACCTTCTCCCCCCACCTCTCCCTTCTTCCCGGGCTCAATTTCACTCCCATCTCTTCTACGTCCTCCCCCCAAGCAGCGCAGGGGGACGAGGAATATGGGTTGCAATCAGTTCATCACACATTGTCTCTGCTGCTCTTTCCTCCTCACACTCTTCCTCTGCTCCAGCGTGGGGTCCTTTTCACAGGATACTGTCCTTCACAAACTGCTCCAGTGTGGGTCCTTCCCACAGGCTGCAGTTCTTCACAAACTGCTCAGCGTGGGTCCTTTCCACAGCGTGCAGTCCTTCAGGAACAGGCTGTACCAGCATGGTTCCCGCACAGGCCCACAGGTCCTGCCCGCAAACCTGCTCCAGCATGGGTTCCTCTCTCTCCACTGGGCCACAGGTCATGCCATGAGCCTGCTCCAGCATGGGCTCTCCATGGGGTCACAGTCTCCTTCAGGGCACATCCGCCTGCTCCGGCATGGGGTCCTCCATGGGCTACAGTCTGGATATCTGCTCCACTGTTAACCTCCATAGGCTGCAGAAGGACAACCTGCGTCACCATGGTCTTCACCACAGGCTGCAGGAGAATCTCTGCTCCAACGCCTGGAACTCCTCCTCCACCTACTTCTTCACTGAACTTGGTGTCTGCAGAGTTGTTTCTCTCACATATTCTCAATCCTCTCTCCTTGCTGCTGTTGCACAGGTTTTTTTCCCCTTCTTAAATACATTACCACAGAGGCACTACCACCGTCGCTGATGGGATCAGACTTGGCCAGTAGCAGTTCTTGGAGCCAGTTAGCATTGGCTCTATTGGACATGGGGGAAGCTTCTGGCATCTTCTCACAAAAGCCTCCCTAGTAGCCCCTCTGCTACGAAAACCTTGAGACAAAAACCCAATACAACAGATTGCATTACCTGAACCCCATGAAGCTGGCACAATTGCTACCTACTCATTCTTGGCTCCTAACCGCGTGTGGGGTGGATATCATGTCTTAGGAGGCCTTACATCTGCTTCTAAATTAACCCATCCCCCATTTCTGAACACTTCAACAGGCAGAACAGTGTCTCATTTATTACAAACACTGGAAAATGTGCAGTTAATAAACTGGGGAACTGAAGGAAGAGAAAGGACTTCTCATGGTTAAAATCAGTGGAACATGCTTCCTCACTCCTCCCCCCTCCTCTACCTGAAAATATTTTCCAGTCTCTGTAACATCATTAACAGAAATGGCCAAGAGCCTAAGAAACAAGAAGATAGTTCAGAAAGAGATCAAGAAAAACTGCGGACATGCCTGTCCTTTAATTTGCAACGATAAGGAGTTTGTCAGATGAAATACTCTACATGCCGTTCTGTAGAAACCAAAGTTTAGTGCTCCAGTACTCTGGTAGCCTAAGAATTTCTGCCTCTTTTCAGCCTGAAAGCCTCTCTGTTCTTCTGTGGAGTACCCCCTGTGGGACCCTCGTAACTGATGCTATGGCTCGTTTGGAGAGGTGCTCCCACATATTGAGAAATACCTTAGAAAAATCACAACCAATATATAGAAAAAGAACAGCAATTGAAGCAGTGGATATGGAAAATTAATGCTTTGCTGACAATTATTAATTTGTTTTTCATTAATCAGGAGAGAAATGCCTTCAGATAGCTGTGTAGTATGAAACAAGTTTATTTACATTTGGCTTTTGTGCGCATTACAATGCTTGGTTTTATTTATTCTGAATTTATCAAAATATAGTTTTGCTTCTTTACTTATTAAACACTACTACTCCCTTGCTGCCCAGACTTTCATCTCTTTAATACAGCCTCCAAAGACTCTTTAGTGAATGTATATTTCGGGTATCATTCTACTTACAATGAACTGTGTTGAAAAGTATCATCAAGACTTTAGCATAGAAATAAATCAATCTAGTGATGGTAAATGGTCTGTGGTCTCACAGGGATAGTCTCATTTGTTAAAAATTTTAAGCCATACAAATGAAATATCCTTTCCCTTTATAGAGAACTTTATGTGGAATTCATGTGTAGCACACTTAGAATACTATTGTTTTCCAAGCTGCCAACTATGTGAACAATTAAAAATAAAGAACATCATTTCATGTATATTAGCTAAATAACTAGCTTATATATATATTTTAGAAGAAAATGAATAATATATCTGAATTATTTAATCAAGATTTATGTCTTTTTTTTTTCCTGCAGACAGATGTCTACCAGCATCTGTTCCCACAGCTCACCTAGTTACCTAAAACTTTCCAATAAATTGTTTCCAGGGGTTTCTTTTCTTAAGTTTTCTTTTTGTCTGCTTTGGGCCATCATAAAATGCTTGTTCACAATCTACTGGTCATATTCTAAACTCCAAATTTACAGTGTGAGCTGCTAATTAGATTTTCATATCCAGGAGGTAAGCTTTGAACTTCCTAAAGAAAAAGTGGCATTTAAAAAAAAAAAAGAAAAGGAAAAAGAAAAAAGTTTTAAACATTTGAGGCATCTTTCTAAGATAAAAATAGATTCATTGACAGAATTTGGTTCCAGCAAGTACAACATAAGAACCAATACGGTAATTCTTCTATGAAATAACCACAAAATTTTCTAACTTAGAAGACTGATTTCTTGAATAATGTCAACCTTATAAAAAATGCTCTCTGCAGCTTAATCTTTCTTTGCACATATTACGATTTATAGTCTATTAATTTTCCTGACAAATAAGGGAAAATTTTACTTTTTTTGTTCTTTTTGAGCATTGTTGAACCCTCCATGGGAAGGTGAGATGAAGTCTATTCTACTCTCAACAGGGCTACTAATTAACCTCCAGCTGCAGTTATCCTCAGTTAAATTTACTTAACCTCTACAAAGTTGAAGGGCATGTCTAGCTATGCAAGGCTTTGTAGTTCAGAGAAATGCAAGATCTAACTAAGCAAGTTCAGTTATAAGAAGCAGTCTAGCCATTTGGCATGGAGCTTCTTCAGGAGTGATTTGCCCCACTGGATGATTTCCTGTATCACTGGATTTAATTAGTTCATTATCTTTACAAAACATTAGAGCAAACCATTATACTGACTCCATGGGAGTGAGCCATGGGTTACCAGTGACCATGATCAAAGACAACACCTTCATTGGTTCTCACAAAGGAACAAGTACTTTTTTGCTTCCTTCTTTTCTTCCTTCATGTGGTAGGAACCAAGGGCAAAGGGACAGGATCCTGTCTGCCTAAACACAGGTATCTACTAACATCTGAGATGCTCTAAGTTACCAAGACATCTGCAGGATGGGCAGAGACAACAGGAGCACACACATCTGGAGCAGGATTGGAGCTGGCTGGAATGACCACTGCCTCAAAGGGGATTAACAGCATACGTCCAGGTGACCAACCCTCCTCCCTGGTCCCAGGCAATGTGATCTATTCAAGGGTGTGGAGATTTTTTTTTCTGTGTGAAGGTCTTGGCACAGCTCTGACTTTGTTTACATCAGCACCTGCTCAGGCCTAAACCCTTGTTCCTGTTTCTGACTTCAATCTTCTCAGCGCTAATTCATAGCTTCCATTGCAGCTTCTGTTCCCACTCCACTGCTGTCCCTGCTTTATAGCATCAGAGGTGTTTTCTCAGTTACGCTGTACAGCTGAATCATAACTTTAAGACCATGGACTAGATTCATGTCAGTGAACGGTGAATTTAATATTTTTTTCAGTATGAAAATCACATGCAGATCTGACAGAGAATTCTCTGTGTTGGAAAACATAAAAGTTTGTATTTTGTTGTTAATTGGCATGTTTTATGTAGAATAACTGCCTTAAAGTGATTAAGAAATCACTTTCTTGTAATTCATTAATGAATGCGGTTCATTAGAGAAATTACCACTTTTTGCCAACTTACTTTTGAGACTGCTTCAATCATGCATACTATAAACAGGCACAGAACTAATACCTTGCCTACATCCCAATATGGAAAAAAAATGATTGAGTTAGTTCAGTTGCTAAAGGACAAAGCCAACATATTTTGAGATATCCTGTATAATACTTCACATAAATACTGAAGTGAAGAAGCCTAATCCTGGTATCTTTGTTCAGGCATAGTTCTCTTCTAGTTTTAGTGCCCTGGTTTAGGCCTGAAATGAGCATATGAAAAATACTCCAATAAGATGAAAGCAAAATAAACAAAATGCTGGTATAGCCTATGATTTGATTCAAAATTAGGAATTTCATTTAGCCAAGATCTCTGCTGGGGAACCTGAGAACAAACTCCAAAGATTATGCCCATTATTACTTCCTATTTCTTTTCTGACACAGTCCCCTAAAGAAATCTGACCCTAGAATCAGATAGCTGCAGGTATCAAACAAGCCTCGTGTATTTGCTGTCTCAGCTTAGAGGTTTGAATACATCATATCTGCTATGGAAATGAGCCACAATCTTCCACACTAAATAAAAAATCTCCTGGTAAAGTCCTCAAGTTCATTGAAATCATTGTGATGTTAGAAAGAAAATAAGGATTTGTGGAATTTACAGAGTTAGACATTAACGCAGGTGTAATGATTTATCAACTAAGTGTCTAACAAAATATAAGAAACAAATCGGGTAACCTAGGAGTCTCAAATTTCCCAAAATGTCAGCACATGATAAAGTTACTTTCTTAGTTTATCTCATGACAGCAAAGGAAAAAGTTGTACTACTAAGTAAAACAACGCTTTGAAGTGGATTTTTTTTCCTGTAAACAATGTCTTCATTGTGCAGACAGAAATCTAGCAATAAAAATTAGAAACAGGAGGAAAAGAGAAAACAAAAGAAGAGGAAAACCATTTAAAATGTTTAAGTAAGAGGTTAGTTTCTCTGTCAATTATATCCAACTTAGTATGGTTTTCATTATCTAGCAATAAAAAGTTTAGAATAAGGGAGTGGTTGTCATGAATTGGAATATTCTGAGTCCATGACATCCAGGACTGTGACTATTTTATGATAACCACATATCCTAGAATACCCTTTTTTGCCATTGCAGTGAAATAAGGAATCTTTATAGTATGAGCCAAGTATGTATTTTCCTTGTTTGTAAAATTTAAACTGGCAGTTCAGAATGTTTAACAGCAGTTGCAGCTGAGACGAGGTTCGTGTGTTTTAAACTGCCCACTCACTATGACAGTGAAGCAACCAATACAAACTACACTTCAACAAAAGTAGGTTTTTTAGTCTGCTGTAATGAACGCCAGACCAAAATCCATATGCAGGTCTGCAAACTCAAAATGACACTAGTTTATTACTCCTTTTGGTATGTATGTGTATGTATGTATACATGTATGGGTACATTTGCTTACCAGGTTGTATGTATACATGTATGGGTACATTTGCTTACCAGGTCAGCAAGCATGTGAGAATGATGGACTCCTTCCTTTCTTTCTGTTAAGATTTCTAAATACTTCCCATCCAAAGAAATAATAGTAGCATAAAATTACACTGGAAGAATTCAAATGTTGTTCTATAAACCTATTAAGTTCGCCAGTCATACAAATGAAAACTCAATCTCACTCCTTAAACTAACTTGTCTGCTTTAACAGCAAACATTTCCAGAAGCTGGCTTTTTGCTAAACCAATCTAATTAAAAAGCTCAACTTTTGAGCTCTAAAAATCTTACTATCTGTAATTGTGGGTAGGTTATGGCTTAACAGTTCTAAATTATTAGTTACGAAAAATTCTTTCTAATGGTACACAAAAGTCATCATTTTTAGGGGAAACATAAACATAATTATAAGGAGATCAAGAACCAAGGAATACGAGATGCAAGCGTTAGAGATATTGAGAGACCATAAATAATTCAATGTTTAAAATCTTGATTTAATATTTTTTCTGGGAGAAAGAGGTTTCACTAAACTTGCCATCAGTTTATCCCCTAATCTCCACCATTTTCTAAGAGGCTATGATTTACCCACAAAAAAAAACTGTTTTCAGAAGATTAAGTGATGACAAAAAGAATGTAACAATGATAATATTTTTTTTTGGTTCCTAATCTCAGACTTGCCTAATTTGCCTAATTTGGGTGCCTTGTCCCAGGAAGTGGAAGGGATTATTACATTCACCTTTGCAGATTTTTATTTAAGGCCTGGGATACTTCAAACATAAAGGTAGGTTCAAAAATTGTGCAACTTCCCTGTAGGTGAAGCAGAATTCTAAACTAAGAGAACATAAATCTGCATTTGAACATTATTAAATATCCTTGATCATGTAATTCTCAAGACCATTAGTGGATCCTTCCAGAGAGACTGAGAAGATCAGAACGGCTTAAAAAAACATTTAGAATTATTTAGGGGTAAGTCTCCTTGTTAAAACTGCTTACTTGAATAAGCTTTAATTTTTTACATTTCATTTTTGAAGTTGCATGTTGTTATGTTTCATTTGTATATAAGTGCTAACTTATATGGCATTTGGGAACCCAGCCAAGGGATGTAAAAGCCAAACACAAGGAGAAATTTATGAGGAATTTTCATAATTTATGAATTTTCATAATTTATGAAAAATATTGATACATAAACAGCAAATAGAAAAAGTTTGAGAAATGTCTTTGGCATCAACTATCAAGCTAGTATGAAAAATTGCTTGTTTTCTTCCCACATTATTGCTAAAAAATCCACTGGTACTTAAGAGTTAGCAATTGAATTGCATATTTCCTTCTATAATACTTTTAATTGTTGTCAAGGCCATGGAGAGCCTTATTAAGAGTAAATACACTTAATTAATATTTCAGGCAACAAGATGTAAAACATCCATGGAAATTCTTTAGTTGGTAACCAATCTGGGGATAACAGATTGTTGAAAGCTTCGTTGTTTTGAAAGATTCTTCTTCTACTTCGTATAATAGAAACTCTTTTTTAAAATCATGGCACATTTAATCTATCTGTCAAACGTTTTCATACCAGTAATTGACAGCATGGACATATCATCAATCCAGTATTGCATTACTGTTTGTATATAGTCTATACCAGCTCATTTAGGTACCCCTCATGTTTTTGTGCATGACCCATGCTTCTGACATCTGGGATGATGGATATTCTTATAAACAACGTAATTAGTGGTTAGAACTGGAGGAACCTCCCATTCTCTGCAAAACAGAGCTCTGCTAAGTTCTGGGAATGTGCATGAAGATCCATGGAAATTAGCTTGCAAAGAAATTAAATTGAAGAAAGCCTTTCTGGTCTGGTTCTGAGAGAGAGAGTGGTTGAGTAAGGAAATATCAGAGTTCAAAGAGTAATATGTTAATGTTCACCAGAAGTGTAACGGGAAGAGGATTTGAAGGAAGCACAGCAAACTCACAGCAATAACACCTAAAACCACAATAATTGTGGAAGAAGTCCACCAAGTCTCGTTATTTATTATGTGTGAACAATATTACCACAAGCAAAAAAATTAATATTGAAAGACATGCCCAGACTTTCTCCTTATTTCAACAGTATCACATGGTTATGAATGAAAACTTCCTGCAGCAGTACAGTGAAGGATGATACCTTACATTTTTTCCATGTAATAATAGAGGCACCATGTGACATCCTCATTACTACAAAGATGCCACAGATATCTCCTATTTAATCATAGGAGAAAACTTAAATAATCTCAGTTACTGTGATGTGACAGTTGCTGACAAATACTGAATTGTTTCTGGTAAGCCATAGAATCATTATTGTAAACATGAAAGCAAATACACTGGAGGAAACAGGTAAAATATATTATTGTGGATGTGCTTTCTATCACAGACCTTCTCATGATCCATTATAGAAATAAAAATTTCCGTCATATGGCAGTCAGTATCACTGCTGTCTTCTTAGATTTTGATTTTTATCTTTTCTTTACCTTTTTTATTCTTTCTTTTCACCCTTTATTCAGTAAGAGAGGATTCCAGAGGAAGCCCGTGAAAAGCTCATAATGGCAGATAATGTTAAAGGAGATTGCCTTCTCTGTTTAAGAAATCTGATTGTCCATCCCAAGATAAAGTGACTGGAGATTCATGAAAAGTCATGCAGATAGAAGATGGACTGTAGAAGCTGGAAACATTAATTACTATGGAAACAAATTCATTTATAACTGTGAAATAGTTCAGATCAGGCATACTAAAGTAGTAATTGAAACTCCTTTAATATTAGTGATATTCTCATGCAAAGTGATTTTTATTCTATCGAGTTCTGTTGAGCAAAATATTTTTGGTTAAATTTGTATTTCTACAGTAGGGAAAAAGAAACAAGCTATTAAATACATCATATAACTTGAAGAATAATCCTGTTCATGAGGCTTCAGTTATGTTAATTATCATATGTGTTCGAACATAGTTTTTGTCTCCAATTTCTTGAAAACTTTCTCCAATTCCCTTTTATTCATTTAAAAAAATTCTATAATAATGCTAATGTAAAAGGAAAGTGTTGATGACAGGTTCTCTTACAAGTTAGTGTATCCTCTGCAATAAAATGTGCTGTGAGCCTGCTCCAATTTAAAAGAATAATTCAGTAGCCTTTTGTAATGGTTTGGACTGTGTCTAACAGCTTTTTTCAATGAGCTTTTCAATAATATAATAAGCTGCAATGTGTTGGTTTGTGGCAATATTTCACTAAATGTATGTGATGGAAAGTGAACTTATAGCATTGTATTGAAACAGGAAAAGGGTGAATTTTACAGGATTTGCTTTATTAGTAACAATTTTCATCTAGGTTCACTGGCCACATGGGGATCCATCTGCTGAAATTAGTCTTCGAAGGGTAAAGCCACAGCCCAGCCTGTCTAGCTGTATTAAGGTAACAGACTACAAAAAGGGCTGGAGCAAGAAATTTCCACTTCAGGGCTGGTGAACAGTAAAAGAATGTGTCTGCTATTGGCAGTATCAATCCTTCATCTCTTGACATGTCATATAAAGTCTATACGGCAAAATGAATGTGTCACTGTAGCACAGCACTGCTGGTTTAGCACAGTGAAGTGCTGTGGTGTGTTTCTGCGTGTACTGGTATTCAGGAAACTAATTCCTCCAGGGTCCCTGGCTCCATACTCTGCTTGCAGGTGCATAGTGACACCTTGCTGATTCTTCTTCAATTTAGTTGGTGTTTCTGCTGACTAGAGAAAGCTGGCACAAACACGCTGCTCACACCTTCCTATTGCTAGTAAGGAAGTTCCCTTGAAAATTTGGCCCAGGACCTTAGAGGGATTTAGTTTTGTGTAAAGGTTTATTTAATCCTACTTGCATTTCTATCTGAGACCTCAAAAGAGGGAAGGCCTTAAATCTGCGCCTTGACTGTCAACTATGTAAAACTTAAAATGCGTTAAGACTTTAAATGCCAGTGAATCATATTATTTGCACAGCGTTCTCGTTTTCTTTCGCAACATAGAGGACAGGTTTCACTGCATCAATTTCATCAATACAAGTAAGTATTTGTATATAAGCACATCCTGTAAATGTATCTCCTGAAAATGCTACAAGACTTTATTTAGCGTCACTACATTTCTTATGGACTGAAAAGTGACCCTAATGCTACAGGAAGTACTGGTGAGACTGCTTACAGACCCCCTAGTGTGGCAGCAGTATTGTGTGTAGAGCTCCACGACAATATAAAGAGAAGAGAAACATTCCTAAAATAAGCAAAAACAAAAACAAAAGTAAAACCAGAGAAAGGTAACCGAGAAGACACCAGATAAATAAAGGCCTGTGTTCAGAAAATGAATACATTATGTTTTAAGATTTGCACATCAGAGTTAGAAAATGCAGACAGGAACTGTGAGCCAAATTCACCACGTGAGTGAAGCTGTGATGAATTCTTCCCAGGTTTTACAAATGCATCACTCTGTAAAGAGCCCTCAAGTAAGAAAAAATAAATATATATAGATGGAGGAACTCATCCACCCCCACATGAATTCATCCTTAATAATCCACTGAAACTCATAAAACATAAACCACATCAATCCTCCTCAGTATATAACTAGTTATTAAATGCAAACCCCAATATACCATAAAACTCAAAAGAAAATGGGAAAACGACACTAGCAATGTACTGTGAATGTGAATGTTATAACATATGGAGGACAAGTTTATAAAACAGCAAGACATGCAGATCTAAAATTAACACACTTCAAGCTCCTGTGGAGATTGTACTGGACTTCAGAAAAGGGATACTAATTATGTTTAAGAGATTCTTTTGAATTTTGGGGATGTAAAAAATAAACAAATGTTCCTGCAGTGCACTTAAAGGTCCTGTTTTCTGTGACACTGCAGTTTAAATTCAGTGTAAAATGTATGTTTTCCTTGCCGTTACTTTGTCTTAGTTGCTTTTGCTACTTTGAGAGAAGCTCTCTATCCCATGCGGAGAAGACGACTCCTTGGGGACATGTTCCCCAGAATGAGAAAACTATTCCAATAACAATCTCCTCCTCTGCATCAATTTAACAGACGTGTGAAAACAATAAGATTAATATGTTTGTTTATAGAGGTTTTTAATCCTTCTTGGTTGGCAGATGCTGCTGCTCCCTTGCAGTGATGAATGGAAAGAACACTTCGTAACCATAGCATATGATCCGTAACATATATAATGTTACAACTCACATTCATGTGCAAATTTAAATGGCTACTCAAAAGGAAAAAAAGAAAACCTAAGAAATAGGAGAGGCCATCCTGATTGATACTTGTCCAGGGAATCTGCAACTTCATCTGAAATTTTGAATGACCTTTTGTCGCAGTTGGCAGAAAGACCCATTCTAATCATGAGTTTACAGGAGGAAGCTCAGTTTGGATACTGCTTCTGAAGTTTGAACTAAACTGTCCAGAGATATTCTTTGGCTGTTCGCATACGATTTCTACTGCAGTTGTTAGAGATGTACCTACTGCATTCCCTAAATTGTGTGACCAGTTTTATAAAAGTACGCTTAACTTTCATATCTGCATGGGGTGTTGATCATAAGATTTACAAAAACGATGACTCCTACACTCAAACTTTTTATGAATTTTAACAAAGCAGCTACTTTTGTAAGTATTACAGCTGCTACAAATAACACCATTTGTACTGGAGCTCAATTATGTAGCTGTTCGACTGAGCACGCTTTTTCTTATCCTTATAATGAAGGTCAGCAGAGTAACCAATCCACACGATAAATTTTAGCCGCAGTCAGTTTGTCCTCCTGCCATGCCCCTGTTTCCCTCATTATTTTTCTGAGCTGCATGAGTGAGCTATTTGGAGCAACACCCAAACACCCTGAACACCAGGTGATCAAAGGAGCTAACCAGAGGGGAACATTTTATTCTCACATGTTTGCAGACAGGCAAACAGCAAAAGCACGAGGCCTTACCACATCTCCTTCTTCGCAACAGGACTTGTTCACAGGTTTTGAAACAACACTGGTGTTAGCACAGTTTCCTTCTTGCTGCACACTAAGCTTCCCCCTGTACTCCAGGCTGGAGTTCACTGGGGTGTTTCCATGTTGTTTCCTTTCTCATCGCTGCTTAGTTTAGCTTCTAACTAACCTCTCATGCTGCCGAGCAGCAGTTGTCCACCTTTTGTACTGAAAATTGTACCTTCAGTGCATTTTTGCTAAGGTCAATCAGGATTTCATTTTTAGGTTATTATCATTTCAGAAATTAATTTTCAGAAATTTCAATAACTGAAGGAACATCAGTTTTTCTAATGAGTTTGCATGGGTTACAATTTACTGGGATCTGGAAAGAAATATTTTTTACAAGTGTTACCCTCTCCAAAAAAATTAAGCTCTTGGTTGACCTGACATTTTAGGGGTTATAAATAAGGGTTGAAGTCAGTGATATTTTAATCCAGGAAAAAAATGACTCACTTGTTTAAACCATTCATATCACCACTTTCAAAATCATTTTGGTAGGAGAAGGCTGATTATAATCTCAAGGAGACTGAGCATCCCTTGAAAAAATCATAGAGCTTTCATTAAATTTACTTGGATGAAAGTTAGGTGGTCTCCCTGAACTGACTGCACAGTCATTGATTTTAAGAGAGACACTTATTTTCTTATTTTTAGAAATGTTCCCAGACAAAAAGAAATCTTTATTTCAACCAAAAACTGATTATTTTCTTCAGCTAAAATTTCTCAACAAATTAAATTTGTTTAATCTAAAACTGTTTTATTTCTTCAGCCAACTGGAAAATCAATGATTCAAGCAAAATCTCTCTAGTTTAGCTGAAGGGGACTGAATCGCACCCACTCACCAAAAATATGAATGACATATTTTTAATCCCCTAAATTGTTGTGAATGTCCTGGCACTTGCTTAAAATAAAAGCCAGCTTCCTTGATTCCCCAGTGTTAAAAAATGCTCTTATACACTTTGTCATATTCTTGCTAATAGTACAAACGAAGTAAAATAATACATGAGGAAAATCTGAACAGCACTGTTATCTAACCGATATATTCACTGTTACATCTGCGAGTTTCTGGTACAGCTAATGTTGTAGTGCAGATTTGAGATTAATCCACAATAATGTATTAATAGAATTACATTGTCTGTTACTAAGTCAGTGTAAAGCTAAAGTGGTCTGTCAAGATGCCAATTTGAAAACTTAAAATGAAGGGGAAGGAAAATCCAAAACCAATGTTAAGTACATGGAGAAAAAATATCCCCGTTCTTCCAACTCCATAGAAAGCAGACCAATAACAGGGTTGAATAAAGAACATGGTTGTTTTGCCAACTACATGTGATAGCCTCTCTACTTTGCCTTTAAATTCCCATTTACCAACCAGAACTGGCTTGCAATGAGCTGGCAGGGGTTGGTGATCATTTGATGGTAGTACAGTCTGGTTATTTCTGAGTTGTAATACCTCTCCGAGCTGTTCCTGAGGAGAAGCAATTAAGGGCCACTACTTCCTCAGACCTGTGCCTACACTCACTTGGAATAACCCCAGTTGTTTACAGAACAGAAATTAACTGATCTTTATACAGCTTCGTACTCCTATCAGCTAGTATATATTTTATCAAATGATCAAAATACAGCTCTAGTCCCTCTTTATGGGCCAAGATATTTTCATCCTACTTCACTGTCAATAACAATACAGCCTAGCAGTATCCAGCCCCAGATAAAAGCTTGCAATCCAAATAAATTTTCAGGCTTCTTTTATAGAAGTCAAAAATCACCTCCAGATTATACATGCTGATTCGCAATGGCTGGGATTGTTACTTTATTGAATCATGCTGTCATTATGGAGATAAAGTCATCCATGTGGCATATGTGCAGAAAAGGAACTTTAATACCTAGTGGAGTGCTGTAACAATCATAACCAAGGACATCTCACTTACTCCAGAATCATTTGCATTTGGTAACAGAATCAAGGACAAATACTGAAGTCCTGAATACTTCAAAAAGGCAAATGTAACAAACCACCCGAAGTAACTGCTGCTAAAAATCAAGGAACGGTTTAACTCATAATGGGTCTGATTCCCCTGACGTAGGCTCTCAACTCTACCAGCTTCAAAGTTACACACATACAAAATACAATTGCTAGTATATAACCATGTATTTAGAAATTATGCGTTAGCATATGTGATGCCAATAGAACTTGTGCCGTTACTCAGCTCGTATGGAGGTAGGTGCTCTTTGATAAGGAAAAGCTCCACCTGTACATATACGACAGTACATATGGGAGCTCCCCATACGCTGTAGTATCAAATTCTGGAGTATGCCCTGTTTCTGTCTTTATATTTCTCTGAGGCAGGAAAACATCATTAGCTCCATTTTACATGAATAGAGGTATATTTCCTACATCATCTTACTCTGCTTTATCTGAGTATGGTTCAGCCAGCTGCCCTAAAATTTTTGTAGGATGTATTTTGAGTTCTGTCACTTTTTGTCTCGCTTTATGTTTTTTTTCTGCAAACCCCAATTTTCTGCCTGGAACTAACCTCTTCCAAGCTGGAGCTAGAATACACCTAATAGCAGAAAGCAGGGAACATTAAGGAAATGATGCTCAGGCTAAAACTTGAGCCAGCAGGACAGAACAGATGCCTAAAGAGATAATATCCAGAAAGAGATATAGATCCTCCAGATCAGAATGCCTTACTTTTAGGTAGCTGGCTTTTGGTCCAAACCTAGGTTTCAGAAATAAGAGGGAGTGACACCTCAAAATTGCATCACAGAGAAGGGAGCTGTTTGAATTCTTTTTTTATTAGTTCTTCATCAAGATCTTTAGGAAGGAAAGATCCTAACCTGTATTCTTTCTGTGAATTTGGGTTTGTGCTTTGTACTCCCAAGTGAACTTATCTTTCTAATCTGTTTCCTTCAAAGAACACTCATAAAACTAGCGCTGTGTCCACTTTTATGAAACAGTTGTATTTATATGAAAGATCTTATCTCCTGCCTGGTTTAGAATGTATGTGGGACAACCACTAGGATTTGCATATGGCTGCCAGGGTGGCTAAACCTTTCCATAGCAGCCTCTTAGATTGGGCATGTAAGATAGAAAAAGGCTTACTTTAAAACTCGATCAAACTTAGGTGCATGTTGGGTGCTGGCAAGGTCAGCCGGTCTGACTCAGGAAAGACTAAATTATTCTGGTACTTTGCTGCAGAAACCTCAGTTGGTTTAAGGAGTCATAGGACGATTCTCTTAGACTGATTCCAGTACCCTTTTCTAGACCTAGCCTAAGTGCTTTTACTGAAAGTCATGTTGGAGTTTGTACTGTAGATTGATATTTACAAAGTTTAAAGCTATTACTATAAATGCTTTCATTGTCCCTTTTAAAGATAAAAGGTCCGATTGTTCATTTATAAGCTTATAGTTGAGCCCAAAATCGTGGAATGGAAGAAGCCCTGCATACAGACTAAACAGGTATGTCCTATTGACTTATTAGTTCTTTCACAACATACTCTTGCAAAGAACATATATATTCATTTTTTTATTATTTACTACTTCATCCACACTTAGAGACTGCTTGTGACAAACTGTGCTTTGTTACAAGAAATGCTGAGAGAAGAAAGAGGGCATCAGGTGTTCATTTCCCTTTGTGTACAACTCTTCTGCAACAACAGAATACAAGAGCAGTCATGGAGTGCTGCCAAGGCAAGGGGGGATTGGCAGCTAACACCACTGCAGCCACATTTTGAAGAGCCATGGCACCACTCGTAACTCACACCAACTAACAGAGAAGTAGGTAGCCTACCTAACACCTTGTGGAAAGGGAGCACAAGATCCCTCACCCTTCTTTCTTCATTTGCCACAAACCTCTGTTCACCTCTGTGCTGATCTGTGGGTTCTGGGTGCACATGTAAAGTTTCCTTCCCTGCACATGGGAATGGAAAGTGATGTTACAGCAGGAGAAGCTGATATGGTCATGCATAAGGTCAGGCATCATGACCTTATGTTATTTTAGCTGTTCAGCGAAGACTGGCAGCTGCAGTAAGAGGCAAACACAGAGGTATAATGTGCATTTCTGGAAGATGTTTTTTTAGGGATGCACTTCAGCAAGTGTCTGCAGTAACTTGCAATATGACCAAAGAATTTGTAGCTGAGATCTGAAGGCAGCACTATAACACACTATCAGGATTAGATCCATAGTATTCTCTTCATGACAAAGCAGTCTCTAAGAAGTTACATAAATTCAAAAGCAAACACTTTTCAAAGTAGTCTACTAGCAATTTCAGCATTATATCTCCATAGAGCAGTTTAAGCCCTTATCCACCCCAAATATTATTTAAGATCATTCAAAAGTTTATGCCATTTTAAAAATCTGAGGTGATTTAGGTGATTATGTCACCAGAGGTCTTAATGTGTCTTAAAACCATACACTACTCTGAGAATTTTAGGCAATTTAAGCACTTATGCCATCATAAAACAGTTTTAGTGCTTAAACTATCCTGAATGTTTAAGGTGGTCTAAAAGTTCATATTACATCATCTAGAATGGTTTGAATGGCCAATTCTTTGTCAGACACTGTTTGAGCATAATTTGTAAATTATCTAAAAACTTTCTAAGTGGAACATTACCTAATAACTAGATAAAACTTCACAGCAATTACAAAAATACTTTTCCATGGTTATTATTACAGAGTTAGTTCAAGCCAACGTTAGCACATTACCACTGCTGATCCACACTGTTCTCTAAAAATACAACACAGGCTTTAATTTCTAAACACAGCAAGATTTCTGAAATCAGGGGCTCAGCTGCTAGCAGACTTACTTAAATCAAGAGTCACCTAAAGTTTTCAGCATTGGTTATAAAAGTCATCAAATAAAACATGCTAGCTACTTTTATAGACATTAAAATGATGCAGTCTGTAATATCTAATTCTTCTAAAATATTTCTACCTCTGATTGGAATGAAAATTTAGAAATTTTGCACATAAATAAATAATAATTTTTAATGAAAACAATATATGCTTCAAAAATCATTCATGTCCAGTGTTCTGAGAAGAGTCAGCATGACACACTGTCACATACCAATCAGTTTCCATCACTGTTGCCATTGGAGTAAAGAAACATCATGCAAAAAAGATTATCTAATAACATAGGCTAACATTATTTGTAGATGGTGCAGATACAAAAATTGCTATAATTAATAATTTTGACTATATGTGACTTCAGGATATTCAACGTGATTTCACTGCTTTCTGCTGTAGACATGCAGAGAACACTGTAAAATTTGAACTATTTTCTACCCAGCCCCTACTAGACAGCAAAAACTTCAAATGAAAGCATAAAATTTTAACACTTTTTGTCAGCCTTGTTGGCCACATCATGATGGGATACAAAAATGAACTTGATGGAGAAAGCATATCTTTCTCTCAGCTGTGCTAGTGCCTCTATGTGGTAGGAATGGCAAATACTAAAACAGTACAGCAAGCTTGCAGTATTTCAGCAGTTAACTGAAATCAACCAAGAATATTGGGGGATTAGTTGGTTAAAATTTGCAAACATTGAGTATTTCAGTCCCATATCTTACTCATCTACTTCTAAAGTCCCTAAAGTAGGCATTTTTTTTCACCTTTACATGCACAAATTTTTTTGTGTTGTCAGAATCTAAATAAAAATATGAATAATATCCTAATATTATTCAGTGCACCTAAAAAATCTCCTTAGATCTAGAATGCAAAGTACTAAGCCACGCTGGGAAAATTAGCTTCACTGAAGCTCCCATCACAAAAAGGAATCCAATACTGCTTCTACACAGTTTTCATTCAGTGATGTCTTCTCACCATCTCCCACCAAGTGCCAGATGCCTATGATAGTATTTCTGTATACACATATTAAGCAACATTGTCTTATTATGCTTTACTTTTTATTTTTGTTAATGAAACAAAATCACTCTAGCAAAGAACAGAATATTTATTATTCTCATGGCTAAACAACATCTGTGGAAATCTTTGTCAGTCAGAATCCTGAACAAGCCTCTAAGTCTTACTGACAAAAGTGCATTCATAAACACAGAGACGTACCTGACCAGATTAAAAATTCTGTCCCTATTAAAATTATATGGGATGTACTCTGAGCAGACTTAATTGGTATTGATATGGGAGAAGAAGTATCAGTGTAATACTCCACAATTAGTTGTGCAGATCTGTTCAGTCTCCTTTACAAGTGCAGTTCTGTGAATAGCTTCAGCAAGTTAAACCTTAAAAACCATTCAGATGGGATTCAGGCATTATTCTTTAATTATTATTAAAACTGAAGTCTATAGTGGGAGAAAAAAGCAATGCTGAGCTAATCACACTCTTATTCTAGTCTCACAGGGAGACTTCATTTGTGAGTTTCCTAAAAAGGATGACATAGCTGTCACGGGTTCATGATTCCCACAATGCATTTCTTTTTCTCTTCATTAATCTGTCACTAATTCAATCTGTGAACGCTGTGTCATAATCACATCTTACATTTCTCCCCATTACTGTGGAACAAATTACTACATTTTTCATTTCAGAAAGACTCCACTATTATTTCTGCTGTTGATAACAAGTTCATAAGGTACAGCTCTCAGTCCTTCCAGCCCCTGTCCTTAACTTAAAACCATTTCTTGAAAACACAGAAAAAATTTACACTGGAAATAATAAGGGCATTATATCATCCCTCATCACACCTATTAGAGAGACGTTAGTTCTTAAATTTAGGAAAATAATTTATTCTTTTTCATGACACTGTTTCTTTCATAGTTGTACTTCAACCTGTTTTCTAAAAATAAAGACTATTCATAATGCAAATTAAGACCTGAAAATGTATATGATCTAAGCTAATAAAAATACAGATCTCTAGCTTGGTGCAGAACTATTATTGTTAAAACTAAAATGAAGCCACTTCTGAGATTGGACTGCTCAAAAGATTAATAATATCAGACAGTATAGCACACAGAAATCTTTTCATATTCATCGTCAGTTGTCAAAATTGTTACCATCTGATGACTGCTTCCCATTTGAAATAAAATGGATTTGGTGGTCTCAGTCTTCTTTTCAGGAGACCTTAATCCACTTTACAAAACGTAACTGCATTTGACACTAAATGACAGAAGGGCCAAATCCTGAATATTTAAACAGCCATATTAACTTCTCACTCCTAAAAGTACCAAATTCAGGCATGTGTTGCCCATTGGAAGCCTGCAGAATCACTCCCTAAACCGAGGCTTTTGGTGGTGAAAATAGTCTTTTATTCTCCAGGACCACTACTCTAAAACTGAAATACTACCTAAAATGTGATAGCGAATTTATCATACAATAATAAGTTTTATGTCACCTATAAAGTAATGACACTGACATTTTAAATACATTCTCCAGACACTCAGTGAAACTTGATTCCATTCATATATTTCTGATCTGTGATCTTCAAATTTGTTTTGCAATTATAAGGAGCAAATCTGCCCATCCTAGACATATAGTCTCAAATAACAGAATACTTGGGATGTTATTGATGGCAGACATTTTAACTGTACCTCAATCTACAGTTCATTTCCTAATTTGTTCAATTGCCTAGAACTGTCCTGAGTAATCCTGGGGTACGTCTATGTTATGTCTACATTAATTCAGTGAAATAGGACCTGATCAGTAGGTTGAAGCAGCTGGTGCTTGGCCTCCCATAACTACCTTACTTGCAGCTTAGGGGTTTTTTTTCAGACACATTTAGTCTGGTCTCCTGGTATAGCACACCATATAAGTGTAGCAATGTTGTCCAAAAAAACAGCCAAACCCTCAAATTCCAATGAAAAGTTGGAATACATCTGGTGCACACCTGGAGTGAAGTTTGCAGTTGTTTTTTTTTTTAAAGAAAACTACTTCACACACACGAAAGTTCGGTGAATTGAACCAGCTCTCAGTAAAGGGAAAAGATTGAGAGATCCGCTTCAAACTGCACTACTGCTCCAAATCAACATGCTAACTTTGAGGGAATTTACATTGATTCCTTTCATGTTCCCCAAGTAGATACTGATAGATCTAAGCGATGCAATAAATGGAGGCAGAAAACCAGGAAAACCAAAAGTAAAGTAGCTTCATGCATTCTGAAGCTGTAGCACAAAAGTTGTTTTCACCTTCTGCTTTAAGCAGTCAGCTATCACACAAGAAATTCCATACATCTGTTCACTGTTAACTTGGGTAGCTGCTTTATCCCCAAATACTTCCTCACAGGGTATACAACCGATCATTAATGTAATATTTTCCTTTTGAACATAACATAGATGTTCTGAAGAGCTGTGTTTTTTCTATTACTCTAAAATCTCTCACTGTAACAGTGCCTCTAGCGTAAATGTCTCCTTTCCTGTGCTGTTTTTGTTTTCGATGTGCAAATCTACAGAGGAAGCTGTACCTTCGGCTTAGTTTAAAAAAGTCATACACAAACAAAATTTGCCTTTTATTTGGCATTGCAGCCAGGTGAAGGTTCATTTTTGCAAATTAAGCCCTAAAGCTGTAATTCACTGTTAGTAGATCATGCTGTCCAGAATGGCTTTGTTCTAAAAGGTGATTAAGCAAACATGAAATATTCTTATTCAGGACAATTTCTGAACTTGATATGATTCCTACATTAAAGCTGGTATGAAAACATGAATATGATTTTTTTATCCTGATTTAGTCATTTCATTTATTTATTTTAATTTCAGAAATAAAGTCAACTCTTCCACAGCAGAATACTAGCAAAGTCCTATATCCACTGTGTATCATCATCAATAGATATTTTTCGATAAACACCATTTCATTGTTATCACCACAATTTCATAATAGTCTATTTCTGACCTGCAAATTTAGATAGGTAGCCCTGATGGATCATATTTGGCATTACTCTGCCTTATCTATTTATACAAGGGATAAGTGAATACATATCTTTTAGACTTCTTGACACATTTGAAGCTGTTGGTCGATATTTTATTAAAGACAGAAATATTGGTATATAAGTTATAAGCACATAACAAACCTCCATGTATCCATCCATATCCCCACATCCAAAGCCACAACATGCAAGTAGAGATGCTACAAGAAGCCTTCAGCATAAACAGCTGAAAAAGAATAGCATAAACAAGGCTTATCCAGGCAACAAATACATTAGAGACCATAGATGACTGATGCAGAAGCAGCAGCAGAAGGCAATTCCAGAGCTTCACCTGCTTGCCACCTCTGGAGCTCCAGCATAGAAGGGGAACAGGTTCACCACAGGAAAAGGGGGAACCATGCTGTGATTATTGCTGAATCTTGCTTCCTTACCTGACACTATCTCAGAGAGGCACCTGGAGTTATTTTCCCTCCTACCTTGCCCGTCCTGTTGTGTAGATGACCAACATGACCTTCTAAAGGACCCAAAAAAAACCCTCTCTGCATTTAAGGTTGTTGTTCTGTACCAAAAACATGGCTGTCAATATCTGATATTACTTTTGTTTACATCTGCCTTTCCCACACACAAAAAAAGTTTGTTCTTTCTAATTCCTTTTCCTCTGTTTTTCTGTTTTAATAATACGTTATTATTTCTGATTTCCTGTTGTTTTACGTATTGTAACTATCCTGCTACTGACAGCTTCTGTTATTGATAGATTAGTAATTGGAATTGTGGAAACACTGAACAAATACAACACCATTTTGACTTCCTTTAATTAAACAGCTTCCTATGCATTTGATTTTTCATTGGCCACAATTTAGTAAAAATAAGCACTAGAATTTTGATCTCCAAAAAAGATCACCATCCTGCAAGCCTGCATATGTTTATGTAAGTATCCTGTCCACTGAAGTTAGCATATGTACTTAAACTGAAATCTTGACATAAAATACATCAGTGTTCTCAAGACCAAGATCACTGTTTCCATTCTCTGCTTCTCTGCCTCTTTTTAATGACCTAATGACTCATGCTGAAGTAGGAAAACAGTGCAAAGCGGGATGCCTTCAATTCCAGGTGTGCAGGCCTCTAGACCTGACTGAACAGCAAAAAGCCAAACTATTCCGACCAGACACCTCTG
This sequence comes from Calonectris borealis, assembly GCF_964195595.1. NCBI lineage: Eukaryota > Metazoa > Chordata > Aves > Procellariiformes > Procellariidae > Calonectris > Calonectris borealis. Next base: position 25,723,708 of record NC_134352.1, on the reverse strand, counting down.
TTTTGCATTGGCAAATAGAAACTCTCCATTGACACAGAGACAGTATGACAGACACTGCATCTTGCTGTTCCTCTTCACTAGATCACTTGTCCTGTTTCTGGTGAATCACAGCTGCATGACAGTCCTCCAAAGTATACTGACTCATTGCTGCAAACTTGCGTCCATGCTAAACAGCATTGGACTTTGCAAGAAGAACTTGCAAACTGAGCCCAAGGGTACTGTAATTAACAGTAAACTGTTAATTGCTTTTCTAAATTACATACAATGAGGAAGAAAATTTTCTTTTGTTCTGCTAAAATAAAATAAAAAACTCCTTGCAACTGAAGAGTTATTAACCCAGTATTAAAATAGTTCTTGTTTAATGAAAGGATTCTTTGTTCATTGTCTTCTTCTCCCATATGCCATTGTAAAAATCTGTGTTTCAGTACAGCTCTGACAGACCCCTTTGTACTGTACACTATCTGTCATTCCAGCTATCCTTAAGAGTCACGAAACAAAAGGGGAGATTAATTTAATGGCCTACAGATGAAAAAAGAAATAGTTTCTAAAATGAGGTCTAGGCAATTCTCTTTTTCAAAAACTGAAATATGCTGTATGAAAACTATTGGACATTGGAAAGAAAATTTCTTCATTGTTTCTATTTTTGTTATTTTTTACAAAATTTCATAAAGCAATCCGATACAAACAAAATAATGAGAAAATGAGATTCATTAACATGAATTACTTGCATTATATACAACTGTAGCATTGTTGAATTAGTTCTTTTTATGCTCTGGTGATCATTTACAGGTAATCAACATTCCTGTGGAAAGCTTGAGTAAAAAATGCCTTAGGGATTAAAGCTAAATATATAGCATACTGTGTTCGTAGGGACTGCACTTCACAGAGCAATTCTCTGTACATTGAACTGTAAAGGTAAAAGGTAATTTCCAACTATTTGCCATTGTAATTACACTATCCAATATTTTGAAAGAACATACCATGGCTAAGTGTCCAAAATGTAACAGATAATAGGCAGCAAATTAATTAGTTATCTGGCTTTTCAATCACAAAGGAAGTCCTGTTCTTCATGCTATCTTTTCCAACACATTAACCTTGTGTTTGTAGTATTACTTTGGGCCATGTTACTGTAAGTATCAGGACAGGCACACAAGATGACAATTTGAGGCACACAAGATGACAATTTGATAGGTCATCTCGATATCTCCCTTCCTCTATTACAAACCAAACTTGTTGTGAATTCCCAGCATCAAATTTGTAAAAAATTCAGGCTTTACTCTCCCAAACAAATAATCCTCTGAGTCAGCTGCAGTTTGTAGTAGCACGTTCTCCTGGTTTCAGCTGGGATAGGGTTAAATTTCTTCCCAGTGCTGTGTTTTGGATTTAGTATGAGGAGAATCTTGATAACACACTGATGTTTTCAGTTGTTGCTGAGTACCCTCCTAGTCCAAGGACAGCTCCCATGCCTACTGACTGAGCTAGGTACACAAGATGGGAGGGAACATAATCAGGACAGCCAGCCCAGCTGGCTAATGGGGTATTCCATACCATGTGACGTCATGCTCAGTATATGAATGGTAGGCGTGATCCAGGAAGTACCGATTGCTATTTGGTTATCGGTCAGCGTGGGTGGTGAGCAATTGCATTGCACATCACTCATTTCGTATATTCTATTATTATTATTATTATTTTATTTTTTCTGTTCTATTAAACTGTCTTTATCTCAACCCACGAGTTTTTTCTCACTCTCACCCTTCCTATTCTCTCCCCGCCCTGCCGAGGCAGGGGGGGAGTGAGCAAGCAGCTGCATGGTATTTGGCTGCCTGCCAGGTTAAACCACGACACATGTAAATAGAAGTCACATATGTACACACCACAGGCAAATATAAAAGAGTTTTAAATCTTTCCCTGGAGGATTAATTGAGTGACATTAAATGATACTTACTAATGCTCATACTTATAATTTTAATAACAACTACTCTAGCTTGTTTGTGAGCCCACCTGTTTCCAAATGGTGCCAACTTTTCAACCCAGTATGTCTCATCATTAGTCAGTACTTTATGAGAAAAATAAGTAAGTTTGGAAGGGAGGAAGAGGGAAGGACAGCTAACAATGTCGGGTTTTTTCCCTTTTCTTTTGGGGGTTTTTGGTTTCTTATTTCGGTAGGTTTTTTTACTGAGGAGTTAAGTAGGTAAGTCCATCTTCTCTTGTTATTTATACCCACCTGAAATCCTTAGTTCTGATTACCTTAGAAGAATATAGTAATGTCAAAACTGAAAGATGACTCCAAGTGGGAAATAGCATCAGAGGATGAACACTTATGGGAAGAATACTCCCTTTCATTCTAGGATCCTTATTAATAAAACCTGAAGGAAGTAGGAGTACCTAAGATATGACACTTAAGCACGGAAACTCATTGAAATTTTCCAAATATGTAGCATTTTGGTTGTATTCCCCACCAAAATTTTGGACTTCAGCAGGAGAAAGGAATTGATTTTTCATTATTATTTTTCTAAGTGTAATACCCCAAGTAAGAGAAACATTTATCTAAATAACTGCCAGACAAAAGTAAGTCTAATAATAATTGTTTTTAATAGAACATGACTAGAGCTTTTCATGTGCACTAGATTTTTCCTCATGAAAAATAAATTGCAGTGCTTCAACATTTATTCCCCTTTAATGGAAAATTAGTCTGGATACATTGACTTGTACACTACCTAATGCATTTTCTTTTATCAGAGCACTGGAAGGCCTCTTGAAAGTGTCCACTTCTGGAGCTTGGCAGAGGGTTTTTCTCAGGAGTAACTAAGGAGTTGTTCTCAGGAGAACACTCTCTGGCCTGGCCTGGCTGGGATGTTGGATGCTAAACAGCTACAGTCCTATATGGAGCAGATAAAGTTACCAGCAAGGGAAACACGTTTTGCCTCTATAACCCTGCTACAAATTCCTCTGAGTTGGTTTTCTCCTTTCTTTTTGAATGTATAAGACCACCTTTCCTCCCACTTCTTACTCCCACCTTTTAGGAGGAGGTACTCACAGTGGCTCAGCCTGGGGTTAAGTTGTCTCCTACTAATTTTATACACCATTGTGAGCCTAAGCAATCATATCATAAGGACTTCAGCAACTCACATAGAACATGCTGGAGAACTACAACCAAAGTTGTGAGTCATTTTTCTCCTAGTAAGACAATACAAGGCAATTTTCAAAATAATGTAACATAAATAATGATCCATTGATTTTCACAGAAACATAAGCAGAATCACTATCTATTCCTGGTATGTATGTATAAAGGAGCGATGATTAGAATTAGCTGTAGAAAAACAGATTCTCTTTGAATTTCTTGGTGTCAGAAAGTATTGTAGGGTAGACAATATGCTCAAATGCAGACACTGGCTTACATATCAAATAGTGTTTGATTGAAACCTTGTCTGTTTCAGTGTTGTTTTGACTAGAGCTTACATATTGACAAGATAGGAAGAAAACTTCATGAACACAATTTGAGGAGAAGCAGATTTGCTCTTAATATACCTCCAGCAATTTGTACAGGCTGTGTTTTCCCATAGTCTCATTATTACCATAGAAAAAAACAATGGAGGAACACATCATCCCTAAATATAAACTTTGCAAACATAACAACATTTGGTTCTAGGCTGGACTTTCAGATCAGACTATTCCACCACCTGCACAAAAGTTCCTCTTCATTCTCCATTTTAATGGTTTGCATCTCAAATCAGTGATTGTCAACATTTTGACTGGCAGACATCAAGGTCTGTCTCCTTGAGATAGAGAGCAAGCTGAACAGTACATCACATAAAGGCTTCATTCTGAAAGCATCATGTGTGACCTTCTGTCCACCCATGTATGTGAAATCAACGCCACATGAGAGTTTTGGGATTAACTTCATTGGACATAGGGGTTGAATTTAGAGACATATGTAAACAACTTGCTAAAAATCAATAGATTAAATATTCCAGTGCATTTTTAACTGAAGAAGCTTGACTCCTGTCTATAAAAAGACAAACAAACAAACAAAAATATCAACATTCAGATCCATCAAGATAAGGCTAATTGCATACTGAAATCAAAGAATGAATGTCCAGATTTTTTTCTTGCCTGCTCTTTCACCTTCCCACCTTCACTGTTCCTTTTTATTTCTTTCTTGGGCATTGTTCTATGCTCATGATATTTACACCACTTGTAACTTGATGTTGAATAATTTGTAAGTTAGTGATTTTTGAAGACAAGGGTGAAGTTTCTACCAGGAAGCCAGCACTAAAATGCTAGTTTCCGAAGGATTTATTATGATCCTCAGGTCCTGAACATCAAATACCATTCAAAGGAAAACTTTTCTGGAAGCTGTTGAATTATTTTAACAGATCCCAAAAAACAGTGGGGATATGAAGAAGTAGGGGGAAAAATTCATAAAGAAGCTTTTCCATTTTTGTGACAGATTGGTAAAATGACATAGAAGATGCATCACTGAAAGAGTAAGATCAATCTGAATTGGGATATGTCTGTAGTAGCAAGGAAGTAAAATGTTGCTTGTGGTTTCTTTTACACAGTCATACTGAGTCCACTTTTCTGTCATGTTCCACATCTCCCATAAGCAACCAGAAGTTACATTTTAGATAACAGATATCTGAGATCCATTACGCTTCCTTCTAGGTCAGTCAACCACTCTAGAGGACAGGCTGCAGAGATTTTTCCTCTCTCTTCACCATCCAACCTCTAGAAGCCACACTTAAAATATGACCATAAAAACACCAGGTAGAATTAGCTATAATTATCTCTATTTCCTGCACTAAGCTAATGGCACAGGAACACAATAAATACTTACCTCCTCACCTCTGTTGCACACAGGTCATAGATAGAAAATGTTCAAAGCTCATTTTCCCAGTGCAAGTCAAGACAGACACACTTGCCAGGTGAGTCAAGATGGCTGGAATCACCTTCCAAAATCCCTGATTTTTTCTGTTGTTTTACAATCTGAATATTCCCTTGGGTGTGCCTATGGCACAGTGACACAGGATCAAATCAGAGACGACACAGCTAAATCCAAGGAAGAAGCTGTACATACCTAGAAAAATGCGCTCCTGTGACCGGTGCTAGATCAAGCCTTGGAGAAGTTTAGCTTCGATGTGACAGCATTACACTTGAAAGTACCTCTTCCAATTCTGGCATGCATTGTCATTTCTATATTGTTTCTGGGTTTGCGATCAACTCAGTCAGTACTAGGCCACCTGTTACACTGGAGAATGACAACAGAGCACTATTAGCATTGATAAATAATGTGTAATCCTTTTGCATCAAAATCAGTGCCGTTGTTTTGAAGATAAAGCTCTCTTTATATGCTGAGATAATGTCAGGGATCATAAGCAATCTATTCTGTGACTTTGTCATCTTTCTGTCACTTCATTACTATTAGCTATCCTGCATTAGAAGGCTTATAAAAAAAAATCATGTAGTTGGATAACCTCATATTTTACCCTATTCTAGACTAATCAAAGTGCATTCATGTTAATATTAACCTCATCAAATTACAAGGTAGGTAATTTTCCTTTCACTTCTGCCATTAAAAAAGCCACCCTTTCTGCATTTGCAGAAAGCTGTATGACATACTGACACTTTATACATGCAGCAGAAAGGCAGCCAGACCATGACTTCCAGGCTGTCCTTCACATTAAAGGGGTGAATGAACAGTTCTGTCTTTGCTCAGCCAATGCAGCAATTTCATTTCTCTGGTAACAGTTATACCTCTATGTCTCCAGTTCCTCTGGATGACAGTCCAAGTGCAAATGACACAAGAGAACAACAATAAACTTCTAATGAGAACATTAGCTCATTCCAAGTAGGAAAGATTTACCCCACACACCAGTTTAATAAACATTTGTCCTTTATTTTAAAGAAAAAAAAAAAAAAAAGAGAAGACAAAAGAAAGAAGGTGGAATCACAGCATCAACATGAATGTTTGCCACAAAAGAAACTAATCTAACAGTTTATCACATATTCATGTCTGTTTCAAGCATTCACCTTTACAAGGTGTCTGCTAAAGGAGAAAGAATAAACTGATTTGATTGTTAATTATGATTTTGTTTCTTGTAGTCCTTCTGGTGAGCTCAGTGTTTTCAAAGTGTATACAAAACCAAGAAAAAAAGATTCTCAAATCTGATTTGTAAGCTACAGTCATTTTATTTTCAGATGTACAATTTAAGAAACTTTAAATTAGTCCTTTTTTGCAGACTCAACTGAATTTCTTCTCCCTTCAAGACATGTTAAATTGTGTTCCCAAAAAAACAAGGCACTCAGAATTACTGACTGATTTTGAAAACTCATTTCAACGTTACACCAGAGAACTGATATACCAAGGAGTAAAAGTGATCTGACACAAAGGTTAAAAAACAAAAGAAATGAGCTAGACAAATAGTAACTACAGTTCTTATGCTAATACCAAATTTTAATGAAGACCTAATATCAGTAGCCATATTCAAATTTGTTTACCTACACAAATGTTACTGTACGTCATACCCTAAATGGATTTATTTTGTTGTAAGCAAAATCTAGGATAAGCTCTAAAAGTCTTCATTTTTATACTGAATTACAATATTTAAAACCTGGGCTGACAACTTAGACATTGAATATCTCAACTTAATTACATTTTTCTTTTTCTGTTTTTCTTACATTATGAATACCTGTGCAATAATAATAATATTGACTAGCAAATCATCACGTAGAAAACTTTTCCACTAGCTGGCATGTTCTATAGAGAAATACATTTTTCAGTCAGTTCTATTACTATTTGTAAATTGCTTTACATGGAACAAAGTCACAAGCATCTGAGCCATATATTTTTTAAAAAATATTCCTTGCTTTATTGCCTAAAAAGGCTGAAGGAGAAAATAAGCCACAGGCAGGGTCATTAGAAAAATAAAACAGCCCAGGACTGTTTCTATGTAAACTGCATTACTAATTTTAAAAGGTTTCATCTTAAATGTTAAGAATAAAGTCATAAATAATGGGCACTTTGAGTATATGCCTTTTTCTGGAGCAATTATGTATCTATAAACCTTAATGCAAGCAATGGGTAGAAACTGCTTCTTAATGAACAGCAGGAATTCAAGAGAAGAAAACAAGCAAAAAATCTGAGAGGCCATCTGAAAGCTTCCTACCTTCCAGCAACACTTTTCTCTTTTCACTAGAATCCAAGTGGTCTGCTAACTAACTGGTATTTTCCCTCATATCAGACTAGAGCCTCATAAACAACATTTTCTCCTTGTCCTACAAAAAAAAAAAGTTAGATTTATGAAGAAAATCTTTCCCATGCTGTTTTACCAGGCTCAGTTTGACTTATGTGGTTCTACATCTTCACTACTTCATAATCACACTGAAGTTCAGGCAAGTGAAAAGGTCTTGCAGAAGTCTTGATTGTAGGAGTAAGAAATTTCTACTAATGTGTATTTTATTGTGACTTTCATTTGGAATCTAATGTTTTTTATTTGGGAAATGCTGGTTCATCCCTTTAACTACTGTAGCTTAAGGCAACACTTGCATGTTTTATAGACAGTGCTAAACATCTGTTTGTACACTCTTCCTTTCACAAGATGATTTCACATTATATGTCTTTTAGAATCAGCTCTTCTACTGAGGAGATTAGTACCTCTTGGGGTCCTATTTGGTGAGGTTTTTTTGAATCTTTCTCTCCCTTACATTTGCCTGCAGCTAGACATAATCATCCTGGATGCTAAAGTCAGAGGTGCCACCTCTCCTCCTTTCTCATACTTACACAGATCTGTGTCTGTGTCATATGTACTTTGTTGGTAAATGTGGATCAGAGACCAACAACACAGCAACCTAGAAAATGTAGTTTTTCAGGCAGTTATGAGTCTCTAGCCCTTAAACCATTAGATACTGAGAGTGTCATATGGATGGCACATTCAGTCCCTACGAAGTGATGTTGCCATCAGAAACACTGTACCAGATGTACCACTAAGGAACACCAGCACTCATGGCTGGAATGACAATTCTGGGAGGCAGAGAGAACTGGGAATGCACACAAACGGATCAAACTTAACGGTTATTGTGACAGTCCTTCTATAATTATGGTAAACAAATTTGATGAAAATGAGTGCCATCTAAAATCATAAATATAAATTCATCAAATGTATGAAAGTCTACATGCTAAGCAAAGAGGACTTACCAGTACTTTTTTTTTTATCTGTGTCAATCAGTCTGCCCTTTGCTAAATTAAACATTGGACTGCAGAAGTTTAATGTTACTATCTTTGGGAAATTTAACATACAGGTGACTTTCTGAAACTTCTGATAATATGTCTATAAATATTGTTTCAGTCCCTCATAAATAAATCAAAATTGTATTTTTCCCCATTGTGAACAACAGATTAGTTCTCCATCAGTATAATTGATAATGCTTGCTAAAGAGTTTGGTAGCAATCAGTATCTGAAAATTCTGTTACTCACCAGTCTAATAAGTTTTTCATACAACTCTTTCACAACAGATTTTACAAGCTTGATAGATCTATCCATTTCTAACCACTACTCATCTGCATCGACTGCTCAAGAGTTTATTTATTCCCAGTAAATCTTTCCTTACTTATCTTCTCCTGATTTTAATCGCATTGGGAAAGAACCACTATTACAATATTAATGCATAGTCTCCTTCACCTGACATTTTCAAATAGATTGAATTCTGTTTCAAGACAATACTTTTTTTGCTAGTCTTCCATGTTTTCTCTCTTTTCTCCTTTTCCTGCCTTCCACGTTACCCTTGGTGGAAAATCTTGACTGAAAAGGGTATTCATTTAGTACTGAAATCACTGCACTAAGGGATATTTATGGCTTCTCTGACATGCATCTTTAGGGTGCTAATTCTCCTGTGGGGATTTTTTTCTGTAATTTGAAGGCTACAGACTAAATCAAATCAAGATACACCGATCACAAGAGTGTTCACTGGAAAAGGATGACGTAGGAAAAATAAATCATACCATCTAAATGAATGACATCAGAAAATAAAAGTATGGAATATAATATGTTCATATTAGAACTATATATAATCTTGGGTTTAATTTATTTTGGAAGCATTATTTCAGTATCTCTACACAACTTGGTATAGTATGGGAATACACTTAACTGCACTATGGAAATACTAGGCCTAACTATCAGGCCTAACCAACACAACATTTTTGTAAGGCAAAAGTGGTTCAAAAGGCAGCTCCCTAATGAGAGTTAGCATTGATTTAAAATGTAAAAAATCTAAAAAGTCACACTTACAGAATAGACTTACATCCCAATCAGCTCTTTTTGCTTGTACTGTACAACCTGTACTGCTAACTGCATTGTGGAAAAATTTCCTGATTCAGTGTAAACTTGTTTTCATTGAAATAATAAATCTGTTTTTTTGAAACAATGTACCACTGAAACATGATTTTTGGTTTATCAGCAAGCTGTTCTTATCTAATCTGCAACTGAGCAGTTTTTGAAACTATTTTTCTGTTGTAAACTTCTGGGTTATGCCCCAGTTTTGATTTTAAAAAATCTGAACAATTTTATCTCTGGTTTTGAAACATTTTTTTTTTTCTCCTTTCCTTTTTCCCTTTTGGAATTAACTCCAAATTCTGGAGCTTAAAAAAACAGCCAGTCGGCCAATTGAATAATAAAGATTCACTGTAATATAGTGAAAATGGCAGCATTTTAGTACCAAAAAGTGCTTTTCTGAGTGATACTTCTTTAACTTCCAGAGTGAAGATAGAATTCCCAAGGTTTCATTAATCTTTACCTACTTCCTGTTTGTGTTTGGACTGGAAGTAGTACAATACTACATTTCCTCACACCTGCACCAGCAGCTGGACTGAGACAGTATGCAAGAAATTGAAAAAAAAAAATAAAAAAGACAAATAATTGCAGAGCTTTTTAATTTCAGAAAGAATTTAAGAGAAAGTAAGTGTTGGCTCCAGCTTTACGAGAACATATTTTATATTTCTATTTTATATGGGATTGTTCATCTGCAATTCCCACTATTAAATATTTCTATTCATTCAACAAAACAGTTTTACTGCAGGTGTTCTGGAGATTTCATAATTTATAAACCCTAACATTCAAAGCAAATATAAATTTATTATTTAACTTACATATATATGTACCTCAGAGACTGAAAGAATTACGTATATGGTAGCCAACATCATGGGTAGGAGTTTCCCAACCAGAATTCTAATTTTTTGCTACCTTTCCACTAGTTTCCTACTTCCAACTCTCAAAAATCACACTTCAGATAATTTTCCTAATTCTTGTAAGAAAAAGTGTTTGAGGAGGAGATCAATTCAAAGGAGGGAAGGTATGGCCTGAATACATTGAGATATACTTGACATCATGCATTGTGTCCTTCCCTCTTGTGTTTCATTTTGGTCTTACTGTAAATAACTAACTTCCAGTATTTAGAGAGTTCCTGATTTTTGTCAACACTTATCCACTGCTGACTTTCCTTTCTTGCAACAAAATTCAACCAAGCTAAGAAAACTGCAAAACCACGTATTTCTTCCATTCAGTGTATATTTTGCAAGGGCAGGGGGCACTGTTCATTGATGGGTCAGCTTTATTTTAAAAATAGTCCATTTTACCTATATAACAAAAAACTAACAAAGCACCAACTTGCCCTTAAAGCCAGAAAGATAATTCTCTTCTTTCTTATGGTGCTGTAATTAAATGGAAACAAGAACAACAACAAAAAGAAATTCTATTGCTTTACAAGAATGCTGAAGAATATGGATACTAGAGACTCAACAAAAGTTGATTCAGATTGTTTGGAATTTAACACTGTCTCCATGAAAAGAAGACATATCTGCAAGCTACAGCTGAACAGATCTTCCTAATTGAATCTCTTAATTAGCAAAACAGTTCTCGGTTCCTATAATCTAGCATAACTAATATTTTACCAGCTAATCAAACTGAGTTATTTAAACTATAGCAACAGAGCAGACTTCAAATAGTCTTTCTTTGCACATGGATTTCTGTGCAGATTCTTCAGTGCTGAACTCTTCTTTTAATAGTAAATCGGATGTGCTTTGGGAGGAAGAAATTTAAATTTTAGCATAGATCTTAAATGATCTGTGCAAATAATGACCACTACTTTATCATAGTAGACACTCCAAGTCAACAAAAGACTCCTTGTTATAGCATTTACACTACAGATGGTTGGCAAGGTTTATTATTTGTGTACTGGAGACATTTCTTCTGGTTTGGAAAGAGTTCTGACCAGCATGATTACTGCATTTTGCTATTAATATCAAGGCCTTCCAGATCATTTAAAAGTGCAGTAGGTAAAAGAATACTGCAAGAGAAAGATTATAATCTGTAAAATAGAGGAATATTATAATATATCATATTGTATCTCCTTGTATTTAAAAACATGGACAACTGACTGACATGTAATTCACATGCCCAATATGAAATCTACATAATTTATGAAAACTTAATGCTATGATGGAAATATAATGAGTCTTTGAGGATATAATTGTTTTATCACTCATGCAGTTCAAATCCCATTCTTTAAATTGACCCTTGCCACTCATTCTCGAAAGCAGTAGCAAACAATAATTTTACTGACAATGAGTGTGTCAGCCAGAAAAAAGGACATTTGTGAATGTGCTTGACATTTTAATCCTACAAATCATAGGCCCACTTAAAAATATATTAGCAACTGAAGCTACAATAGCCAAGAAACAAAAAGCAACTTGTACCTAATTAGAAAAGAGAATATAATGGATTTGTTGGGACATCTCAGAATTGTAACCAATAGGAAATCAAAGGAACAAACTATGCTCATAGACAAAAACTGTCATCATTAAAAATAAATGCTCTCATCTTCATAAAGAACATTCTCATGAGATTTTGTTTTGTAGGTACAGGCCACTCTAATTCCCTCATATTTCTGCACATCTAGCATACCATCTGACCCTGGTAGCCTTCATTCTGTTTTCATTCAGTTTTCCTGTAGGGGATTGTCCCTGCCTCACGCTACTACCTGAATTATGCCTGCAAATCGTTTGAAAAAGTGCTATTTGTAAACCATGCCAATGACTGTGCTAACAGTGCACCAGTACCCAGGAACACTCTATGGTACGACACCATAGTAATGGACTCATATAGCAATAATTATCTCCCAAATTAAACAACCAGAAGAAAAAAGATGGAATACAAGATTCAAATGTTTACAGGCAAAAGCAATTGTTAACTGTTAAATTAACATGTCTAGAAGAAAGGTGCTCTGGAACTTTCCTGACTTTATTGCACAGGTGAAGTAGAAAATCCCATGAAGTTTGGAAGACAGAGACTCAAAGCCTCCTAACCTCCAGATGGTGCAACTCTGCAAGGGTTAATGAAGTTCCAAAATGTGTGTCTGTTTAAGATATGCAACATAAATAAACCTGAAGGCTATTCTAAATTGCATCAGCCAAATTAGTGTCTCCAATATTAATTTATAATTGAGTACTTCCAGTTGGATTATCTTTTTTTTTTAACCAATCACAACCCTATTCTACAGTGAAGAAAGAAGCAGAAAAAAATCTATTCTTATAATTAACTAGGAATCTCTCAATCAATGCACTTTTGGTAATTGCCAAAACTAGGGGTGATGGTTGTTTACAGAAGTAGCAACTAGTTGCCACAGCTCACCCATTGACAAGTCCAGGAAATTTTTAAAGCATTAATGCTGTACTTAATTAAAAAACCCAAACGAACAAACAAATCGTATTACACAACCTTCAGAATATTTAAGGAGAGAAATGCAACTAAATACTTCATTTTCGGAGTATTCATGCTGTGGTGACCTTCAAAATGAAACACAAGTCTCTTTAATTCAGCACCAGTTGACATGCTCAGTCCTTGTCAGACTGCCAGGAATTCTTCAGCCATCTACATACAAGATATAGAGAATGTAAATGATTATAAGAGCTAATCTTTTCATAGGTGAGCAAACAAATAATGGGTAAAGACACAGATTAAAGCTCTCAGAAGCAGGTACAATATCAGTTGCCAAGAGTGAAGGATCTCCTGAGATTGCATATGTTACATATTACCTGGACTTGTGGTACTGCTTGTAAAGTTACATTAGAAACATTAGTAGGCTACATATATACACAGCAATGAGGATTCATTGTGGAAATAATGTAAATATTGAAGGAAAGATTCTTTCTTATTTACTTAGACAAAAGACCCAGTATGTTAGTAGGAAAGAACATACAGGTTTATTTAAGAACTGAGGATAAAGATTATCAGTCCAGATGGCTAGGAAACTTTCTTTCAGCAGAGCTCATGTTCAAAGGGAAAGCAATCAAGAAGAAAAGATCTGATTAGAAGAGAAAACTTCATCAAGTCACAACAAAAAGTAACACTGTTTGTTAAAGCAAGTGAGTTGGTTAAAGTGCCATCCAATACCAAAAATGGTCTCCTACGTTAACTTCTTCTCTATTCTGATTTAACTGTGAAGCAAATATTCAGAACGGAGTAAAACTAGAGGAAAACAAAGCTGCCAGGTGAAATATGAGCAGGCAGAGAAAGCTCAGTTGGAAACCAATAACCCAACAGAACAGTTAATAAGATTCTGTTAGGACAAAAGGTGATTCGTGATTGGCACGAAGTGTACTTATTTAATTCATACTGTCCTTTAATCTGCTGTGAAATATTTACTAAAAGTACATACTGAGAAATAGAAAACTTGTTGTGATAAGTGGCAGCTTGGGGAGGCTAAAAATCAAACTGTCCAGAACTGAGGGTTCTTGTCATCAGAGATATAATTTACAAAGCCCATTTGATAGGTAGAAAGAAAGTGCTAGTTCTCAGTTGTCTACTTGATTCACAACCCTTTACCCTAATACATTTGACTACTCTGTACTGCAGTGCTTCGTGCAATCCTGTCCTGAAATCTACAAAGAATGGCAAAGCCACCCTGATTTTTATCAGAGTTTTGTTTAAAAATCTTATTTTAATGCTTGTAGGTTCATATTTTTTCTTCAACTGTAATAGCTCACTTGCTTAGGAACCAAAACACCCCCATTTATTGAAGAAGACTCATGGAATGCTTCGTTAATTGAGAGATTGAGTTGATTGGTCATTCTTCGGAGTTGCATAATTAGATAAAATGATTATTGTACGCTGTAGGGAATAATCAATCTTTTACTGACCCCCTGCGGGACAGACTAGGTGACCTAATTGGTCTTTACACTTCTCTTTTCTCTGTTTTAATGTAGCTCTGCAAGCTGCAAAATATAATGAAATATATTTGAAATAAACAGAGATTAAAATTTTTTCTACAGCCTTTCAATAGATCACATCTGTTTATTAAAGGAATATTTCTGTCTTTGATATGCTTGAAAGTATGTGGTTTTTTCCTACCCAGGATGTAAAAGTTAATACTACATCTATCTGTTCAAACAGTCCAGAAATTCAATGCACTGCAGGGTCTCCTCACTTTACTCTACAAAAGAGAAATTACAGCAGCGTTTGTCAGAGTCTGCTGATGATGTTTATGCACGCTTTATCCCCTCAGCTGAATGTGGAGTAGTCAAGGTAATGAGACAAAAAGTAAGTTGGATTTTTAATTTAAAAAAAAAATAAAAAATAATACAGTCTTTTCAATAACAGCATCCCTACTCATTTGTGGTCTGTTTCTTCAGTCAATCCATAAAAGGTCATTTCAAAATCACAAAAATGCAATGATTCTCAAGACAGGGTAAACATTAAGCATGTTTTGGAAAGGCAGATATAAATATCTCAGACTGGAGAAAAAAAAAGAGCAAATGAACAGGAAGAAGAGAAGGTTGAGGACAAATTTTCATGACAGTACAAAGAAGGAAGAGCATGAAATAGTTCAGTGCAAGGTAAAAACTACCCCAGATTAAAGCTCCTCTAAATTTCCTCCTAAAATGTCAAAGTCTAATCATTATTTATTAAACGTTGCCAAGTTTCAGTAAAAGTGGCTTAGTGTGAAAAGAGACATTAACATCTTACAGTTACGTAAAGAAGACATCAGGTTCTTTTTTAAAATAATAAAACGTCTCTCAAAAATCAATGAAGTAATATTTTTTTCTTAATGTGAAAAATGCCTTTTCAGAAAATTTTTCAATAGGTATTCATTAAGAGGATAGGCCACAGATGGGTGCCCAGGCTTTTCGTACCAGAGAAAAAATGATAAAAGAGATTCCTTTCTTGTTATCTCTGTATTGGTATTCACTGATTGTCTCGCCCTAAAGCACATTAAACTGATTAGCTATGTTTATTGACATAATAGTTGCAGATCAGGACACATGTTGAGAAACATTATATGTCTTATTAATAGGAATTATTATTTGTGGACTGCCACAAGCCCTCATAAAGTAAAAGCTTCACAATTTGTTTTTCCATTATTTCAGCAGTATGAGAAATGTCACATTTGTAAACTGATATCTGCTTCCCCGGAAGATTTTAGAACATTTTAACAGTACTAATAACATCTAATTTTTTCCCCTGTTTTGGTAAACAACAGAATAAAGAAAAATATAACTGCTGTGAGACAAACACATCCTATGTCAAATTAGGCTTTGAGCTTAACTAAGAAAAAGTGGATGTTTGGGTTTAGCTTTGATTAATATAATCAAAAAGGAGGAAGATGAGCAATTACCTACCTAAGAAACTTTATATTATTTACCCTTCCTATAAACTCCTGCTGCTACCAAGTTACTAATTTCTCATCTATAATGCAATTCCACAAAAATAAAGAGCTTTTCCAGAGACATAAACTTCATTCAGTAAACTCCTTCTTGTTCCCAAGTTATGTTATCCTGATATCTATGGTCAATATAAATATAAAACCTGTATAAACCCCTAAATCAAAATTACCAAATTAGCGGTATTGGTGAAATTTAAGTTATTTAAAAGAAATATGGTAAGAGTTCAAGGAAAAAAAAAGAACCACCCTGCCAGAATGGTTAATTTTTACTCTATCACCTTACTTGAAAGAAAGTTCATTTTCCATTTCTATTTTAAAGCTTTTTTCAAAAAAGTTTGCAACAATTATACCTTCACTGTCATCTTTCTAAGAAGTATGCCTGAAGCATGCATGCCATTATCTTAATTTTAAACACACAAAAAAAAAAACCAAACAAACAAAAGATTAAAATGCTCTTGACAAAATGGACTGTGAATATAGAGCTGCAAAGTACTTTCTCATATTGCCTAAAAGAGAGCAGTACTTACTTTTGGATTTCTTTATCAAAAAGTAAAAGAAAACATATCTCATATATCTAGCTAGCAATATTCATCTTGCTTCAGGAAAGGATAGATTAGGCAGTTCTTGAGAGCTCTGACAGCCTATTTTTATTTATCTTCATCATCCCTGGTACAAGGTGATCAGTAGATGGCCAGAGAGCTGTACACAGAGCTCCGACACAGTTTATTAGCTTTCTCCCCCTAGATTTGTCTGAAGTCACCGTAGGAGCAAGTCCACTCTCATTTGCATCATTTTCAGAAAAATATCGTGACTCAGCTTCCACTATATAATGTGTGCATGTGCAGTCATATGAAGGGGGAATGGTTAAGGGAAGGTAGCAACTTGATCAATAAAGACATCAAGCTTTCTCCTTCATGGCTCTGAGGAGATTATGATGGCCTTTGTGAATTTCTGTCAAGCTGCAATGCTCTTTCCCCCACCCTTTTCCCCAAACACTCCTCAGGCACAGACAGGGAACAGGATGAGGGCAAAAACATAGCAAAATGCTGCTGCTTCCCCATGTCAGCCTGAAAGCATGTTGAATCCGGCTAGTGATGGGGATGACAGAGTACTCTTCCTTCTTCCAGCCTGGAGACTACTTTCTCTGCCCAGAAAGCAGCCTGCCCAGCAGGAAAGCTCAGGCCCTGCTGACAAACATGTTGTCATTAAATACACTGGAAGCAGTTTGGAATGTAGCACAGAGTAGCTTCTCCTATGGCATTAGAAATATGAGGCCACATCCACAGCTGGTGTAGCTCAGTAGTCTCATTGTTTTAAACAGATCAATCCTGATTTATGCCAGCTGAGTGTCCGATTCACACAACATTGGTTCTTTTGATCTTCAGATTCTTGCAGCTTTACTAAGGCTGGAGTTCTGAAGCAAAGTGGCATTTTTGAAGCTGTTACTCTCATGTCTTTACCAAAAAGCTTTTCCAGCCCAGAACATGCTCATAAACATGCCAGTTTCACAGGTCTAAACTTACACCCTACTGTGCATGTTTTTAGCCTGTGCAACTTTCCTCTTTATATTACCTTTTCAAAAGTTTGCTTCCCCAAATCTTTATCTTATTTAAGCCTTTCTTCTTTTAAAATGTAACCTCCTTTTAATCTTTTACATATAGGATACCAACGTATCACAAAGCATTAATTCTGTCTCTGTGTAGAGCTTCGCAGTTTATCACTTGAAATTATTAGTTTAAATTAGATATAAAGGAAGGAGAAAAAGTAACTTTTAAGCAAGTTGAAGAAAAGTGTAATCTTTCCAGGCATTTAATTTTGACTGATATGAAGGTAAAGATAAGAGAAAATTACGCTTCTGACTACTGCTCACATAAAAAATGCAATACACATTAACAGGATTGGCTTTTGACACAATGAACTGGAAACTAAATGGGCATTAGTGCCTGTGAACAATAGGAAGCATACTCTGACAAACTGAAATGTATTAAAAATACTTATAAATACAGAAAGATTTTACTAGATCAGAAATATTCCTAGGTGAATGTCGGCTGATATAACCTAATTAAAGAACATGACTGTTGTGAAAATCACTGCAGGAGCTAAAAGGAGCAAAAACAGCTTTACATGCATTCATTTCCAGTCATGAGGGTTACACAGAGGAGCAACACAGTTCGCTAAAGAGTTCATGAATCTCAATGCATTCTTCTTGTTGCAACAAGGTCCTAATTTAGGATCTCTTGCTAGCTGACTCTTTGATATATCTATTTTAAACTCATCATTAGTAGCACTTTTACAGTCATCCCAGGGACAAGAATAGTGGTTGTATCAGTGTTACAGCATGTAAGTTTTCAGAGACTGTTAGAAATGCACCAATATTCTGAAGCAGTGGATGAGCAAGAACCCAATAAATGAAAGCCTTTATAAAGCAATTTTCAAGAACAAGTCTCACATTTTCACAGAGGTGATTCGTTCTAATTTTCCAAATGCTTCATGTGATCTTAATAGCAAGTGACTGCACCTCAGGAAGGAAACGTGTCAGTTGTATGCCAGTGACAGCAGCACACATGCAGATAGGCTAGTGGGTGAGACATGGCATCAGGAGCAACAGATCAATCTCTTGAGAACAGGAAACAAATGTTCAGAAGATTTGAAAAATACAGCAGTATTTCCTCTCATTGTTCAGTTAAAAATAGAACAACAATTGGCTGGAGTTACAAAACAGAAACCTAGTCTGATGCACTGGTAAAGTCACTTTACTAGAATAGCTCCGACCCTAATAGCAACTGTTATTTCTGCAGTCTTGTACCTCACAACCCATCAATACTGCACATCGATTCTCAAATCTTAGATGGTTCCCATTTTTCCATGCAGTTGATGCTTTAAGTAGAGGAACACAATTCACACAGCTATCAGATAAACTAAGAGGTAATGAGTACTGGATGAGATGAAACTTCTTTTCAAATGTACCTGAAGATGGCAGGAAACTATGACACCAAGAAGCAAGTTAGCAGCAAATACTAGTTTGCTTTGGATTGTAGGCCTTTTTTTCTCTCTATTAAAGAAAAAATCTTTTCCAAGTATTTAAGGATCATGAATATCACCTACTTACCTTCATTAATGTGCTGGGGCAGTTTATAATGTAGTTACAATTATTCCAATTAGCTTAACAGGAGTATAAGGATGTATAGGATTCTTACCTAAAATGCTGTCTTTTCAGAAAAGATTGCAGGTAATTGATGGATCTATCTTCTAAACTATACTTGACATTCCCAAGAGGTATGTGGATTTTCCTGCAAATGATAGGTTTTTTGATGCCAATAGCATAGTTGTTTTTGAAACATTTATGTGGTGTGCCCTACCCATCAGATATGATTCATTAATACACCCCTTTTAAAACCATCCATTCCTTCAGTCATGTGCAAAACATATGCCCAGCTTGACTTCAAAAATGACAACTCATGCACCTGCATTTCCTGAACCATGACAGTAGATATTAAAACTACACTTTAGAAATTGGTTTACTTCTCTGGCCCAAGTGAAATATCATAGAATCATAGAATCATACAGGTTGGAAAAGACCTCTAAGATCATCGTGTCCAACCGTCAACCCAACACCACCATGCCCACTACACCATGTCCCTAAGGGCCTCATCTACACGTCTTTTAAATACCTCCAGGGATGGTGACTCCACCACTTCCCTGGGCAGCCTGTTCCAAGGCCTGACCACTCTTACAGTAAAGAAATTTCTCCTAATGTTCAATCTAAACCTCCCTTGGTGCAACTTGAGGCCATTTCCTCTTGTCCTATCGCTAGTTACTTGGCAGAAGTGACCAACACCCACCTCGTTACAACCTCCTTTCAGGTAGTTGTAGAGCGCGATGAGGTCTCCCCTCAGCTTCCTCTTCTCCAGGCTAAACAACCCCAGTTCCCTCAGCCGCTCCTCATAAGACTTGTTCTACAGACCCTTCACCAGCTTCGTTGCCCTCCTCTGGACACGCTCCAGCACCTCCATGTCCTTCTTGTAGTGAGGGGCCCAAAACTGAACACAATATTCGAGGTGCGGCCTCACCAGTGCCCAGTACAGGGGCACGATCACCTCCCTGCTCCTGCTGGCCACACTATTTCTGATACAGGCCAGGATGCCGTTGGCCTTCTTGGCCACCTGGGCACACTGCCGGCTCATGTTCAGCCGGCTGTCAATCAGCACCCCCAGGTCCTTTTCCTCAGGGCAGCTTTCCAGCCACTCTTCCCCAAGCCTGTAGCGTTGCCTGGGATTGTTGTGGCCAAAGTGTAGGACCCGGCACTTGGCCTTGTTGAACCTCATACAGTCGGCCTCGGGCCATCGATCCAGCCTGTCCAGGTCCCTCTGCAGAGCCTTCCTACCCTCCAGCAGATCAACACTCCCGCCCAACTTGGTGTCGTCTGCAAACGTACTGAGGGAGCACTCGATCCCCTCGTCCAGATCGTTGATAAAGATATTGAACAGGACCGACCCCAGTACTGAGCCCTGGGGAACACCGCTTGTGACCGGCCGCCAACTGGATTTAACTCCGTTGACCACAACTCTCTGGGCTCGGCCGTCCAGCCAGTTTTTTACCCAGCGAAGAGTATACCTGTCTAGGCCGTGAGCCGCCAGCCTCTCTAGGAGAATGCTGTGGGAGACAGTGTCAAAGGCTTTACTGAAGTCCAAGTAGACCACATCCACTGCCTTTCCCTCATCCACTAGGCGGGTCACCTGGTCATAGAAGGAGATCAGGTTGGTCAAGCAGGACCTGCCTTTCATGAACCCGTGCTGGCTGGGCCTGATCCCCTGGTTGTCCCGGACATGGCTCGTGAGCACCCTCAAAACCAACCGCTCCATGATCTTCCCCGGCACCGAGGTCAGGCTGACCGGTCTGTAGTTCCCCAGATCCTCCCTCCGGCCCTTCTTGTAGATGGGAGTCACATTGGCGAGCCTCCAGTCGTCCGGGACCTCCCCAGTTAACCAGGACTGCTGGTAAATGATGGAGAGCGGCTCGGCAAGCTCCTCCGCCAGCTCCCTCAGTACCCTCGGGTGGATCCCATCCAGCCCCATAGACTTGTGAACGTGCAGGTGGCATAGCAGGTCATTAACTTCATCCTCTTGAATTATGGGGGGTTTATCCTGCTCGTCGTCCTTGTCTTCCAGCTCAGGGGGCTGAGTACCCTGAGGATAACCACTCTGACTACTAAAGACTGAGGCAAAGAAGGCGTTGAGTACCTCAGCCTTTTCCTCGTCCTTGGTGGCAACGTTCCCCCCCGCATCCAATAGAGGATGGAGGTTCTCCTTGGCTCTCCTTTTGTCATTAACATACTTATAAAAGCATTTTTTGTTGTCTCCCACGACAGTGGCCAGGTTGAGTTCTAGCTGGGCTTTTGCCTTTCTAATTTCCTCTCTGCACGACCTAACGCTCTTCCTGAGTTGCCTGCCCCTTTTTCCACAAGTGATAAACTCTCCTTTTTCCCTGAGTCCCAGACAGAGCTCCCCGTTCAGCCAGGCCGGTCGCCTTCCCCGCCCGTTCTTCTTGCGGCACATGGGGACAGCCCGCTCCTGTGCCTTTAAGACTTCCTTCTTGAAGAACGTCCAGCCTTCCTGGACCCCTTTGCCCTTCAGGACTGTCTCCCAAGGGACCCTCTCGACCAGTGTCCTGAGCAGGCCAAAGTCCGCCCGCCGGAAGTCCATGGTAGCGATTTTGCTGGCCCCCCTCTTTACTTCACCAAGTATCGAAAATTCTACATTTCATGGTCGCTAATATGACTTATTCCTGACTATTTAGCTCTTGTAGCATACACAGAACCTACCTCCATAACTGAGAATGTTGAATATGTAAGAAAAGCAAGAATATCCATGATGTAATCTTCTATGGTGGTCAAAGAGAATTTAGCTGCAAAGGAACCTGAAACTTTCCAAGTTTTTGAAAATAGCAAGTACGCAAATTTGCCTTCCATACTTACAAATCCACTGAAGTGTGGATACACTGCAAGAGAAAGCAGCAAGAAAAAGTGACCAATATTGCAGAAGCATTGATAGATTATTCTACTGAATGATTCAGAGGAATGTTCAGATGGGTACCAAAATGGGGCAAATCCAAATGAACATTACAAGATGTCTATGAATTAAAGGACAGATTGTGCACTGACATAGACTTACCCTTGGGCTCAAGTGCTCTTAGGGAAATGTGTCCTGAGCACACATGACATATAAACATTGCCTGTTCCTATGTGCTGGCTATCCCCTTGTGAAGTGGTGAAGAGCACAAAACAATTCCTGAACCATTTTCTTTTCAAGCCATTTTTGCACTCCGAATCACTTTCTGGAAGGATAAAGAACATGATAGTTTCTGCCCAGGGAAGGAACAAAAGAAGGTGCTTTGAACAAACCTGAGCACTTGAAAGGGAAAGAAATAACATGGTGGGCTGGGATAGCTGTGATGTTACTTCATAGCTGGGATGCTATGAAATAGAGACATTAGAGTCCATAGAATACCAGTTGGAGGACTATTTTATAAACATACAATACCCAGAGAGGGCAAAAACAGAGGAAGATCCCTGTAAAGTTTCTCCTGACAAGCTAATCACGAGACAAATGATCAACATTTCTGAAAAAATTAGTTCCGCATTCACTCAGCTCATTTGTTTGCTGGTTTTTGAGGATGTGCTGTGTTATCCTTTATTTGTCTGCACAGCCTTAACTTTCTAATCATACTGCTGGTGACAGAAGTGCTTTATAGAAATTGGAGTTTCTACAAGTCAGCACTAACAAAGTAATTTGTAGTTACTGCTCTGCTTAACAGGTGTTAATAAATTACATTTAAATGGAAGAAGGCGGGTAAGACAATAGCTCATTCTGCACTATGCAGTCTCTGGTGCTCTAAGAGCAAGCAGTACTGCATAGCTTGTACTCTCATAGACAGCTCTTCAAATGAACACCACCTGTAGCATCATAATTAACTTCCATTACTATCACCATTATTATTCATAAATACTCTTATGTTTATTAACATGAAATTTATAGAAAATATGTAAGTATATCATAACATCAGCAAAAGGCTGACCATTTTAAGTATTTTTCCATATATCTCCATAGTCATTGTGTTTTTAATGACAACAAAAAGATTCTCACCCTGAAAGCTATTCTATTTAGGGATTTGCACCAAAACAGGTAACCACTACAATGGGCTATAATCAACCACATAGGATCCTTTCGTGTAACTAGTCACTCAGCCCAGCAGAGAAACCACAGCGTTAGAAGTGTAGATCTGTTCATAACCATGAAGGTTCCACCAATAACTGGTGTGAATGATGGATTTGCATAATTAGCACATCCTAACTTTGCCTTTGTCTTTTGGGCCAGCAGGAGTCGTATATGCAATTTATAAAGTTGATTTAAATCTTCACAGTTGGGCTTACAAAGAAAAGATGCAGTACAGCCAGAAAGTTCGTTAGGTCTAATTTCACCTTAAGGTCTTGATTCTGTGAAGAGATAAACTCATGCTTAATTTAAGTCCCATTGATTTCTGCAAAGCTCAGCTGATTTACAGAGCTGAGTATCTTCTATGTGTCTTATCATCTAGCTCTTGTAGCAATTCTTTATAGCTGTGTAAAAGCAAGCAGAAAATATTTCTCACTAAAACAAGTTCTCATCTGAAAATTTCAAATAAGTATTCCAAATACCATTGAACAGCAAGCTTTGTTTGTGTACAGAATACTATTCTAAATTATAAGCAGTACTGTTCCCATCTGGCAAATTGAAAAACTGAAGTACTGGTGGATATGTGACCAAACTTCTAGTTTTAAGTCAGCTTTATTTTTTCCACCGTTAATTTATGGGCATAATTTCTCACCAGGTCTTTAAACACCTGAAAATAATTAGTGGCACAAAAAGATGCTTATTACAGGGCAAATTGAAAATCTGTTGTTAAATTGTTTTCCCACAGTCAAAAAGCTATTGAGTGAGTCAGGAAGAGAGCCTGCTTCTTAAATCTATGATTTTTGTTCTGAATCGGAGGCCGTGTTACTAAATTATGCAAGCAAAGCTATATAGCATTCTTGGCTCCCTGCTTTTTACACTTCTCCTTTTCACCCTCATATACTTCAGGACAGAGTGCTGGTTTTATAATACATTTTCAGACAGTGGGCTTGTTTGGTTGTTTATTGTGTACTATTTCTATCCTCTACTTTTCATTCTTCTTGTCATGCAGCTTATGTTGGTATTTTCCTACATCTCTTACCTTGTGGACTAATCTTTTCAAATCCATTTCTAGTATAATACTAACCTTTAAGATGCCTACTAACCCCCTATTTTACTGCCAGAAAAAAAAATCCCTGTCCATAGTACTATATTTGAGCCAATGAGTTATCCGAATCAAGTCATAAGATCTGGGTGAAATCCCTGCTCCCAGAAAAAAAAAAAAAAAAAAAAGTCCAGTTTCTGGAACTCTTTGCCTTTCCTGACCTAGCTAAGACCTAAGTCACAGCTCTTATCCTTACTAATAAAAAAGAACAATCTATATTTTCTACTTTCAGCTTTGCTACCGCTACCGCTATTTCAACACTATACACATATGATAGCACTCTAGTTCTACTATCATCCTTTTCCACCAAGGTAGCAGATATGGGGGATCCAGAGCACCAAAGACCCTTTGGGTAGTCTCCCTGGTCTGTAGTATAGTTCTTCTCATATCCAGAATAGAGTCTGTTCTGTCCTTTTTGTCAAACTTAAACATCATTATCCTCTGCAGTCCATTACTTATGACATCAAAGTGACCCAAGACTTACAGCATATCTTGCATATTTCTTATGCCTTTTCTTAAGCAAATCACAATAATACACTGTCATGTTTTACATACCAGTATGCAAATTCTACAGTAAATAGAAGTCAGAAGTGAAATGATGGGTAAACATTATAGTCAATGTAAGTAATGCAAATCAGGGCTGGCTTGTCTTCTTCAGTCCAACAGAAGAAGAGCTATTTTTTATAGCTTTATAGTCTCAGGCCTTACATGTATATGAACATGAGTATTCTCACGTCAGCTTCATTAATGTCAGGGGAATACATAAATATCTGTGGTACCGCTAACAATTAAGATGGAGATTTGTCAGAGAATTCTAGCATTTTATCCACAATGTAAAAAGAGTCTAAAGCACTGGTAGATTTTTATCTTTCTCTACATGGATTCAGAGGTCTCATTAATCAATCTAAATAAATCAATCAACTTCATTCTAAATGTAGATGTAACACAAGCCACTGCTGAGTCATACAGACTAGTTCAATTATCTGCTCTGGAAGGGTAAAAAAAATGCAAGCACTTCAGTTCTGGTCCTCAAAGAAAAAATCTTGAAAAAACTAGAATCAAATGACACTCCACTGTAAGAGATATTTTAGTGTGATGTTTACAGCCAGACAAAGGAACATGACCCTTCATCCTGCACCAGTCAGACAAAAAACACTGTATCCCTGCCTTTGTTATGATTATAGCACAAAATGTAAAGACTGCACACATTTCCGGCTTTGGAATTACATTCAGAAGAGATACACAGATTTGCTAAAGATAACAATCCCAGATATACTCTTTCATCTATGATTATTCTAGAGAACAACCTTATTTTTCAGTAAAGACTACAGAATAATACTGCAATCTGGTTGGATGAGAAAAAAGGGAATGGCACTACGTGACAGCTGGATTGTTGCTCTAGATTAAGATTCTCAAAGGGAATGTGTCCCAGTTTCGGCTGGGATAGGGTTAAATTTCTTCCTAGTGCTGTGTTTTGGATTTAGTATGAGGAGAATGTTGATAACACACTGATGTTTTCAGTTGTTGCTAAGTGCCCTCCTAGTCCAAGGACAGCTCCCATGCCTACTGACTGAGCTAGGTACACAAGATGGGAGGGAACATAATCAGGACAGCCAGCCCAGCTGGCTAATGGGGTATTCCATACCATGTGACGTCATGCTCAGTATATGAAGGGTAGGCGTGATCCAGGAAGTACCGATCGCTACTTGGTTATCAGTCAGCGCAGGTGGTGAGCAATTGCATTGTGTATCACTCATTTTGTATATTCTATCATTATTTATTATTATTATTTTCCCTTTTCTGTTCTATTAAACTGTCTTTATCTCAACCCACGAGTTTTTCTCACTCTTACCCTTCCGATTCTCTCCCCATCCCACTGCGGGGGCGGGGAGAGTGAGTGGGCAGCTGCGTGGTATTTGGCTGCCTGCCAGATTAAACCACAACAGTCCTTTTGGCACCCAACGTGGGGCTCAAAGGGTTGAGATAACGATAGATCTGACCAAAGTGTGTTAAGGCAAAATTGTTATAAACATTCATTATATTGATTGGTCACAATGTTAGGTCATGTAATACCTTGCTTGCAGTATGTGTTCCCTTTTGTGTTGTTTATCATCAGTCGGAACTGGGCCAAGATTATCATTTTGCTGCTGTTTTATGAGGTGATAAAATCATTGGTCATAAGTCTAATCTGGTATCTGTACTCGGCACTGCTGTCATTTCTGTACCTCGGGAATCACCTCTTAGAAATTATTAGTAATTACACTTTTTTCTCCTCGGAGAATGAATTTAAGGGGGAGACAGGATGGGACACTTTCTCCCACTTGTTCATCTTCCCTTCCATATTGTCAGAAACTCCTTTTTCTTCTATCCTCTTCACGAAGATGTCCACACTATTCCCTGAGAATTTTGAATATCCTTGGGATGTTCAAACAAGCATGTTCATATTGCTATGTCTCCTGAATGTGGTTCAGGCCCCTTGTTTAGGGTTAAACAATTATTCAGGAATACTGTCCAGAGATCAACCCTCAGGAACAAGAAAAGAGGGAGGGCAAAAGGCATTGCCTCGTCTGGGTGGGCGAAGCGGTGAGTCTCAGGGACGGTGGGCAGCGGGAGATAAACCCCGGCAACAGACATGGTAGCTACTCAAAACCCCACGACAGGTACTGCGGCTACTTCAACCCCTACGACAACCCCTGTGGCTACTCAAACCCCAGCAACAGTCACCGTAGCTTCTCCAACCCCTGCAACAGGCACTGCAGCCACTCAAACTCCGGCAACAGGCACTACAGTTACTCCAACCCCCATGACAAGCACTGCAGCTACCCAAACCCCAGCAACAGGTACTATAGTTGATCCAGAGGACCAACCTTCGCTGGTATCCGTTGCCCCTGTACAGAAGAGGAAATCTTGGAAGCAGAGATCAGGTCATTTAGAAAGGGATGATGAAAAAGCAGGGACATCATGAGGAGAGGAGGAGGAAGAGGAAGAACTAATAAACGAGACAGAAACCACCCGATCCCTATCCTGAGTGAGCTGCGAGATATGTGGAGAGATTTCAGCCGTCATCCAGGCGAGCATATAGTTACCTGGCTGCTCCAATGCTGGGATTATGGGGCCAGTAGCCTAGAATTAGAGGGGAAAGAAGCCAAACAGCTGGGATCCCTTGCTAGGGAAGGGGGCATTGACAAAGCAATTGGAAAAGGGACACAGGCCCTCAGTGTCTGGAGGCAACTGCTGTCAGGCGTGAAGGAAAAGTATCCCTTCAAGGAAGATGTCATATATTGCCCAAGCAAATGGACCACTATGGAGAGAGGTATCCAGTGCCTGAGAGAACTAGGCATGCTGGAGGTAGTTTATAGTGACCTGGACGATGACCAAACACCCAAAGATCCAGAGGAAGTCCAGTGCACGCGACCCATGTGGCGGAAATTAGTACGGAGCACACCAGCGTCGTATGCCAATTCGTTGGCAGTACTGTGCTGGAAAGAGGAAGACGCACCAACGGTTGATGTTGTGGTTAGCAATCTCCGGGAATAGGAAGAAAGTGTCTCCTCCTCCCTTGTCTCAGCTGTGGAGAAACTGTCCCAGAAGGTCCAGCAACTCGAAGAGGATATGTCCTATTCTCCACCTGTATGGACCAGTATCTCAGCCATTAGAGTCAGCATTCTTCTGCTCAAGAGAGAGGATATAGAAAGTACACACCACGGGGCACCCTGTGGTTTTACCTGCGTGACCACAGAGAAAACATGAGGCAGTGGGATGGAAAACCTACCTTCATCCTAGAGGCACAGGTACGTGAGTTGCAAGGAAAAACAATCACACAAGGCGGTTCTGTCAGGAAGAATGCTGCTCCAGTTTTCAGGAAAAACCTGTCTCACGACGGTCCAGTTTCCAGTGAACAGTTCCCCAGACAGAGTAGAAGGGCTGATCTTACTTTGGATTGTAACAAAGGAATTCTTAACTCACTTTTGCAAGAAGTGAGAAACGGATACTATGAGCAGAACTAGAGGGGCCCTGCCTCCGGCCAGGTGGAGGAAAGGGACAACCGGGTTTACTGGACTGTGTGGATTCGATGGCCTGGCACATCAGATCCACAGGAGTATAAGGGTCTCGTAGACACCGGTGCACAGTGTACCCTGATGCCATCAAGCTATAAAGGGGCAGAACCCATTTGTATTTCTGGAGTGACAGGGGGATCCCAAGAGTTAACTGTATTGGAGGCCGAAGTGAGCCTAACCGGGAAGGAGTGGCAGAAGCACCCCATTGTGACTGGCCCAGAGGCTCCGTGCATCCTTGGCATAGACTACCTCAGGAGAGGGTATTTCAAGGACCCAAAAGGGTACCCATGGGCTTTTGGTATAGCTGCCCTGGAGACAGAGGAAATTAAACAGCTGTCCACCTTGCCCGGTCTCTCAGAGGACTCTTTTGTTGTGGGGTTGTTGAGGGTTGAAGAACAACAAGTACCAATCGCTACCACAACAGTACACCGGCGGCAATATCACACCAACCGAGATACCCTGATCCCTATCCATGAGCTGATTCGTCGACTGGAGAGCCAAGGAGTGATCAGCAAGACTCGCTCACCCTTTAACAGTGCCATATGGCCAGTGTGAAAGTCTAATGGAGAATGGAGACTAACAATAAACTACCGTGGCCTGAATGAAGTCACACCGCCACTGAGTGCTGCTGTGCCGGACATGCTAGAACTTCAATACGAACTGGAGTCAAAGGCAGCCAAGTGGTATGCCACAATTGACATTGCTAATGCCTTCTTCTCAATCCCTTTGGCGGCAGAGTGCAGGCCGCAGTTTGCTTTCGCTTGGAGGGGCGTCCGGTACACCTGGAACCAACTGCCCCAGGGGTGGAAACACAGCCCTACCATTTGCCATGGACTGATCCACACCGCACTGGAACAGGGTGAGAATCCCGAACACCTGCAGTACATTGATGACATCATCGTATGGGGCAACACAGCAGAAGAAGTTTTTGAGAAAGGGGAGAGAATAATTCAAATCCTTCTGAAGGCCGGTTTTGCCATAAAACAAAGTAAGGTCAAGGGACCTGTACAGGAGATCCAGTTTTTAGGAATAAAATGGCAAGATGGACAGTCGTCAGATTCCAACGGATGTGATCAACAAAATAACAGCCATGTCCCCACCAACTAGCAAAAAGGAAACACAAGCTTTCTTAGGCATTGTGGGTTTTTGGAGAATCCATATTCCAGATTACAGCCTGATTGTAAGCCCTCTCTATCACGTGACTCGGAAGAAGAACAATTTCAAATGGGGCCCTGAGCAACGACAAGCCTTTGAACAAATTAAACAGGAGATAGTTCAGGCAGTAGCCCTTGGGCCAGTCCGGGCAGGACAAGACGTAAAGAATGTGCTCTACATCGCAGCCGGGGAGAATGACCCTACCTGGAGCCTCTGGCAGAAAGCACCAGGGGAGACTCGAGGTCGACCCTTAGGGTTCTGGAGTTGGGGATACAAAGGATCCGAAGCCCGCTACACTCCAACTGAGAAGGAGATATTGGCAGCATATGAAGGGGTTCAAGCTGCTTCGGAAGTGGTTGGTACTGAAGCACAGCTCCTCCTGGCACCCCGACTGCCGGTGCTGGGCTGGATGTTCAAAGGGAGGGTCCCCTGTACACATCATGCAACCGATGCTACGTGGAGTAAGTGGGTCGCACTGATCACACAATGGGCCCGAAGAGGAAACCCCAGTCACCCAGGAATCTTGGAAGTGATCACGAACTGGCCAGAAGGCAAAGATTTTGGAATATCAACAGAGGAGGAGGTGATGCGTGCTGAAGAGACCCTACTGTATAACAAACTACCAGAAAATGAGAAGCAGTATGCCCTGTTCACTGATGGGTCCTGTCGCCTTGTGGGAAAACATCGGAGGTGGAAAGCTGCTGTATGGAGTCCTATACGCCAAGCTGCAGAAACTGCTGAAGAAGGTGAATCGAGCCAGTTTGCAGAGGTAAAAGCCATCCAGCTGGCCTTGGACATTGCCGAACGAGAAAAATGGCCAGTATTTTATCTCTATACTGACTCATGGATGGTGGCAAATGCCCTGTGGTGGTGGTTGCAGCAGCGGAAGCAGAACAACTGGCAGCGCAGAGGTAAACCCCTCTGGGCTGCCGCATTGTGGCAAGATATTGCTGCCCGGGTAGAGAACCTGGTTGTAAAAGTACGTCATGTAGATGCTCACACACCCAAGAGTCGGGCCACTGAAGAACATCAAAACAACCAGCAGATGGACCAGGCTGCTAAGATTGAAGTGGCTTGGGTGGATCTGGACTGGCAACATAAGGGTGAATTATTTATAGCTCGGTGGGCCCATAACGCCTCAGGCCATCAAGGAAGAGATGCAACATATAGATGGGCTCATGATTGAGGGGTGGACTTGACCATGGACACTATTGCACAAGTTATCCACGAATGTGAAACATGCGCTGCAATCAAGCAAGCCAAGCGAGTAAAGCCTCTTTGGTATGGAGGACGATGGTTGAAATATAAATATGGGGAGGCCTGGCAGATTGTTTATATCATACTCCTACAAATCCGGCACGGCAAGCACTATGTGCTCACCATGGTGGAAGCAACCACTGGATGGCTAGAAACATACCCTGTGCCCCATGCCACTGCCCGGAACACCATCCTGGGCCTTGAAAAACAAGTCCTGTGGCGACATGGCACCCCAGAAAGAATTGAGTCAGACAACGGGACTCATTTCCGAAACACCCTCATAGACACGTGGGCCAAAGAGCATGGCATTGAGTGGGTCTATCACATCCCCTACCATGCACCAGCCTCTGGGAAAATCGAACGATACAATGGACTGCTAAAGACAACACTGAGGGCAATGGGTGGTGGGACATTCAAGCATTGGGATACACATTTAGCAAAAGCCACCTTGTTAGTCAACACTAGGGGGTCTGTTAATCGAGCTGGCCTACTGACTGAGCTAGGTACACGAGATGGGAGGGAACATAATCAGGACAGCCAGCCCAGTAAGCTAATGGGGTTTTCCATACCATGTGACGTCATGCTCAGTATATGAAGGGTAGGCGTGATCCAGGAAGTACCGATTGCTACTTGGTTATCGGTCAGCGCGGGTGGTGAGCAATTGTATTGTGCATCACTCATTTTGTATATCCTATCATTATTTATTATTATTATTTTCCCTTTTCTGTTCTATTAAACTGTCTTTATCTCAACCCACGAGTTTTTCTCACTCTTACCCTTCTGATTCTCTCCCCATCCCACTGTGGGGGCGGGGGGAGTGAGCGAGCAGCTGCGTGGTATTTGGCTGCCTGCCAGGTTAAACCACGACAGAATGGGAAGATGATTCCATCTTATTAGAGAAAACCAAATTACATCATACTGACCAATCATACTGGACAGCAAAGCAGTTTCTGATTGGCCAGTGAGCATCCTATCTGTTGGTCATGGCGAAAAGTATATCATTCAGAATACACTTGAAGCACTCATTACACTAATTTGTATAAATAGATGAAGGGATACACCTCTAATGCATTTTCTCTTTGCAGACAGGTGTGACAATAAGAAACATGATCAGGAAAGTGGTATGGCTTTAGAGGACAGTTTTCTGCAGGGAGAAGAAAGCATTAAGATAGGCAAAAGGGTAATTGGAGAGGTAATTTGATTTTCTGAACTCCGTATGACTTGAGAGGCTCCACATGAAATGTTGATGAATGTCCACAACAAGACTGAAGGGATGGGAGGTCAGAGTGGAGTCTTCTGCCTGTTTCTGCCAGTCTTTGTCTTTTATTCTTGCAAACTCAAAAGACATTCAGTCAGGGAGGGGCAAAAGTACATTGAAATGTAATTTAATGCCTAAAATAATGTTCTACTGCTGTCTCTGTGTTAACATTGTCAACCTTATGTGCAACAGTCTAAGCAATCTTTGTAGTTAGAATCAAGCCTCCTTATTCTTTCTGGAATATCATAGAATTTTCATGAAGTTGAAGAGTGGATTATTTTGAAAGAGAAATGCATGGGTTAATGCAGAGGGATTACAGCTGGGGCAATGGGTGGGTAGATAGGGAAAAAAATCACATTTTAATACATTGAAAGGCAGCCCTGTGAATACATTCTGTGTCTGGAAAGGTGGGGGGGCAGGGCGCGGGGAAGATCACCACATCAGAGGGGAGGAACATTAATTGCTTGAATTTAACAAACAGGTAATAGAAGTTATAAGTGAGGAAATGTATCCTCCCCTTTAACCACTGTGAAGTTAACATAGTATCCTTTACTGTTTTCTGAGTTATATCTTTGCAACATTAGTTATATAATTTTATTATAATTAATTGGCTAGAATTTGCTACCTAATCAGTAATAATAGCCTTAAAATACAACCATGAAAACCCTTTCATCTTTTAACATATCAACTATTAAAGCGAATAATCTGTATCTGTTACAAGGAAAGTGCATCTCAAATATTGCTCATATGTTACTACAGATGCTCAGTTAAAGATACATCTGCACATGGAGTTAGCTGTTGCTTCAGTTACATCCCATATTAAACAGCTTTTGATTGTTCAGATTCTAGGAGCGTCAGTCTGTCAAATTAACCAGGTCCTGCTGCTATCAGCCTGATCACAAGCTAATCTTGAGCTTAAACATGGCTGTGATTCTCAGACCAGGCACTGTACTTCCTACTTGTCTTGACTGCAGTGTCCAGTGGGCTCAGCTCAAGCCCCAAGGCTCTTATCTATGGTTAGTACTGCCCTCTTTAGACACATTTTTTTTCATCTTTATGAACTCTTCAAATCCTATTTTCAGGGGCCAAGCTTTCCTTGTGCATTGCATAATTCAAGTGTTAAGGGTAACAAAACCCTGCAGGGAATATGCATTTACCAATGTCCATCTATGGCTTACAGCTTAACTTAACACCTGTACATAGTCCTATCAAGCCCTAGGGCATAATCATACAATTAGTGTACTGTAGAGTTTCCCTACCTCTTAGGACTTGGCTAAAATCAAACACTATGCATTCATACAAGTCATTGTTCATGTGATGTATTTCTTACTAGAATTTCTTATTAGCATATTTCTGCTTCATACTTTTCCTGCTTGCCCTCATTGAGACGAATTGATGGGGAAACAAGAGCTATCACAATTCTTCATCTCAACACCCGTGACCTCTGCCACACTGCACCAATAAGCAAAAAAAAGCCAGTGACCAGAGTCTTCTCTAGCTTTGTCTTAACCCATCTTTTTCCTGCTCTTTGTAACAGAAGGTATCCTGAATTGGACCATTCCTACTTGTTCAGCAACAGCTGAATAGGACGTATTGTTGTGAGAAAGGCTGGTGGAGAGGGTTTCATAGTGGAGTTGTTTTCAGTGGTGGGTGGTTGGGAATCTGTTTGCAGTCACAGTGTTGCTATGTACATTTAGAAGTTTTAGCCAAACAGTAACTCTCTCATTTATCATCCCCATTTCTCTTTTCAGGTTACCTCCCCTATCCTACCATAGCAACATCCTTCATTCCTTAGCATGTACAGCAGAGAAACTCTCTCTCATTCAGATACTAGACTTGACAAAGAAAAATCAGGTCTTAGATATGTAATTATTGAGTGCAAGGCACAGAGGATGTTGTATTAGTTCCTGCACCCATCTCAGGATTTTCATCCATACCTTTTTTTTTTCCCCATCTTTGCTGAAAGTTTAGTTCTCTTTTTTCAAAGCATGTAACACTGTTCATATTCCAGACATCTTAAAGGAACAAACTAAGGCATTCAACTGCAGTAATTTCTAGGACAGTTTTCAAATTAATTCAGCTTAAGGAATATATAGAAATTCTTGCCAATCATCAAGGTCAAAGAGGCGCAAGATATGGTTAACCCCAGATGGCCCAAACAGTGTTCAGAAAATTCCATTTACTTTGCCACACACTTTGAGCATATCTAGGCTGTGGAGACCATGCATTTTTATGGCTCAGACACTGGAAGGAGGAAGTGATCTGCTGCTCATTCCAAGATCAGTGATGATGCCCTGTCAGGCATGCAGAATGCCAGCAGGGACAATTCAGCTGAGTAATATCAATGAACATTTTGCAGGATTCCCCTTATTCTTTCTAAATATGCACACTATCTGCTTTTATCAATGTCAGGCAACTTGGAAAGGAAACACAGGAAAAAGGAAGAAAAAATGTTATGAAATATTAGATGAAGGTCTCTATGCCATTCAATGCAAGCTGCATTAGCCATACCTGCCCTCACTCTGAGCCAGCTGGAGAAATACTAGCTTAGGTACCAGAAACAGTCCAGACTCATAGGCACAGAACACTACCTGGGTTAATATCCTGAGTTTATTTCATACACCCCATGAACTATATGTATAAGCTATACACAGTATTGCATAGCTCTATTTAGACACACGAGTAGCCTCTAAAGTCAAGGCTGGACTCTCAGCGATGAACAAAATTTCTCAGGGCAGAGATACAGACAGGAATATAAGTCTTGAAGGTAAGAAAGGTTTTATCATAGCCATGGAGCTCCCAAATCTGTGAGGATCAAGGTCATAGAAAATTCAAAAGAGCAGTTTGCAGAGATTCTAAAATTTCCCAGAAAATCTGCTCTAGGACACTTTCTTTTCCCACTTAGGACTACATAGTCAAACATCTCTGACTATAAACTTCAATGATCTTATCTACCAGGGATAGATGTTTTAATAAGGACTTGGAAAAAAAAATTCAGAAGGTGGAACTAAGATCAGCGAAGCACACACTAGCATTTATCATTGGAGGATTAATTACTTTGCCATGGCAAGATCTACCTCCCATCACCATCCCAGCTGCATCTCCTTGGAGAAATCTGTCAACAGCTCTTTCCCACAGGAAAAGAAACTCTTGAGAGACCTTTTCTGAAGAGCTAATATTGCTGTATCAATGGTTTTCTTACTCTCAATATTATTAACAGTTCATATTATTTTGACATAATTGAAGCTGATGGTTTTGAATGTTGTTTTTTGAATTGCTGTTTTCACAGTTTTTAAAACAGTTTCATTACCACCACTCATATTCAGGGTTACTTTTACTTCAAACACTAAGACTTTTTGGGTTACCTTATTTGCATTTTAATGAAAAGAGTGATTCTAATCAACTGTGATGAACAGTACTCATAGTTTACAATTTTCATGATTAATACCAGCAATAACATAACCATATTCCATGCAGCATAAGTATGAAAGTTTAGTCCCTAAAACAGCATTTTCAACAAAGAAGAAATTATGGAAAGTGTAACTAAATCTTATCGCATACAGAGTAATTACACTGTTAGTATTTACACCATTTCATGGAGTAATTACTTATATTTCCAGGAGGTATACAAGAATATTACATACAGCATAAGGAAAATTATATGTCCACTGAATTTTGGCTGTGAAATTAAAAAAAAAATATATATATAGTTCTATCTTTATCACAGGAACACGAAACTTGCTACATCATACTTACCCAGATGCCATCATTTTGGAGAACATACTTCAGCTGGGCAGGATGCCTCTACAATGCACAGAGTACATTGTTCTGGCGTATGGATCCTGAGATCTTCTAATTTGACATCTAATCTTTGATGAGACTCCCCCGTTCTCTTACAAAAGCTGCATAGCAGGCAGCCCACAGCTTTTATTCAAGGAAGGTATTGTCCATGCTGTAGTCTAATCATGGCACATCTCTCCCTTTGACTTCTTCTATATCTCCAAGCCACCTTCCATTGCTAGGTGAAGTAAAATAAGACATTTCTGTGGCACATGACTTGTTAGCCAGGGTAATATCCCGTAATAACCCCCGTCTCCCAGGATACACAGAAGAGGCTGTCACCTTTAAATTCTCTTGCAGTGGTACTGGAGCAAAACTTTTACTATGTAGTAACTTTTGTTTCATAAATATGTGTATATATATACCCAAGCTCTCATGACCCATTCCACATGAACCTCCATCAATATTAATAATCCAGTCACAGCATCAGAAGCCCAAAAGAGAAATATTTCATTCTGATTTTGAAACCAGATGTTTGGCATAGAGCAAAGAAGAACAACAATATGGATTTTATCAATTGTCATTAGTAGTGTCATTAGGTAGTGTCATTAATAATCTCCAAAATCTACCAGGCTTTGAAATACACAGTAACAAACTTTCCTTAATAAACTATGCAATAGCCTGCATCACAACCATCCTTAATAAACTATGCAATAGCCTGCCCACAACAAATGAGCTATCTATTGAGTGGCTGCAGTGGAAGATGACAGATTTCACAAGACAACACTTGTGAGATTAAGGCTTTTAGGTTAATGTGTTCACACGCACCAGAACGCTGCGGAAGAATCAATGCAAAATCCTCAAAAAATGTTCTGTCAACCATCCTAAAATGTTGTACATATTGCTGGTTTATAGCACAGCCTTTTGCCCTCTTCAATATTTGTTTTGTGAGCCCATAAACATTGCTGCACCAAGAGAAACCAATCCAAGAAACTGATCTAAGCAGCTGGTCAGTGTCCTTCTCATCCTTCTCATTGTTGTCCCACTGCAGCTGTAGGCATTTATCTACTGGTGGTGTTGCCAAAACCTCTGCAAAAGCTGCTTGGTGGTCTGTTACTGGCTTGCAAAACTGAGGCTGATTGTCAGCAAAATGTCAAATACTACTCCACAAGCTGCAGCTCATTTGAAATGATCACCATCACAGCACTGACCTTGAAAATAGTGAAGGCTAACTGATAAGAGATAGATCACAGGGATTTGTGTGCCCCAGGACTTATAGATTTACATCTGCTTCTGCCGTTTTCTGGGGGAAAGTAGCACAGAAGAGTGACTGACAACATAAGAGAATCATTTCAGGTGAAAAAAAATATTCATAATGCACTGGCTACATAGGTACAGCTACATTTTAGCAGCATATCATCAAGCAATATTCAGCTCTGCATCAACTAGATATGCCAAATATAAGCAGGGGCTAAATGCTTCAATGATTGTAACACAAAACCGTATCTGCATTGCTTCCAAGTACTTAGTGTTTTTACACAGCGTTCAAGTCACTTAAATGTTTAAGTGTTACAAACAAATGTGACCCTAAATGCAAAACACTTCCTTATGTAACCATTTGGCTCTTAGGTTCATATTCCACGTCCTCTTCAAACGTTTCTCTACCAGCCTCCCAATACCCGTTGTAGTTCATGTCCCATTATAGTTAACTGCCAGCCTAGTTGCACTTCTGTCTTAAGACTTACGCACATAACAGAGGAGATTTGACCAAGGCTTGACTAAGAAATAAAGAGTTTCTTTTTAAATCTGTATACTACTCATAACTGTTCTTTATATGAATCTTGGTCAACTCTGAGAAGAGCCAATATTCTAGCTAAGCTAAACATTGCTCCATGAGGTAATGACACCATCCTGAATCAAAATCTGTTAAAAGAATGTGCCTATTAGAGGGAATTACCATTCTCTATCAATAAGGTTTTGTATTTAACAGGTTACTACTTTATCTTTAGTCTAAATATCTAGATGCTTTATCCTTTAATTTAATGTATAAATTGATTCTACTCTGTCTTACCACACCTAATGAGCATATTTGGTTTCTTTGTCAATAAAAGCTAATGATTAAATGAAGAAAGTTAATCAGACTGAAATAAAGATAAGAGATATTTATTTTATACCAGTGTCCTGGTTTCGGCTGGGATAGGGTTAAATTTCTTCCTAGTGCTGTGTTTTGGATTTAGTATGAGGAGAATCTTGATAACACACTGATGTTTTCAGTTGTTGCTAAGTATCCTCCTAGTTCAAGGACAGTTCCCATGCCTACTGACTGAGCTAGGTACACAAGATGGGAGGGAACATAATCAGGACAGCCAGCCCAGCTGGCTAATGGGGTATTCCATACCATGTGACGTCATGCTCAGTATATGAATGGTAGGCGTGATCCAGGAAGTACCAATCGCTACTTGGTTATTGATCAGCGTGGGTGGTGAGAAATTGCATTGTGCATCACTCATTTTTTTATATTCTATTATTATTATTATTATTATTACTATTACTATTATTACTATTATTTTCCCTTTTCTGTTCTATTAAACTGTCTTTATCTCAACCCACGAGTTTTTCTCACTCTTACCCTTCCGATTATCTCCCCGTCCCACTGGGGGGGAGTGAGTGAGCAGCTGCGTGGTATTGGCTGCCTGTCAGGTTAACCAGACTGGAATACACTATTGTCACTGCCTTTATTTGTGGAAGAAAAGTTAGACCCAGTCTCTTGTATCTTGTTTGATACCAACAGGCAAGGCCTTCAGGCAGGAATTATTTCAAAGTTTATCCACAGATGTACTACTCAATTTGTGAGACAAGGCAGTGGTTCTACTTTGTGTACAAATCCTCATTATACATCAGGGAAAACAATCACATCCTGGCCTTCTTTCTGCATATGATAACTATTTTTAGTGCTAAGAGAGAATCCTTGAGAAATACACTGCAACAGAACAGAGGAAATTTTACCCACTTTAGCAGAGCTTTAATGTATGTCTTCAAAAAATGTATGGAAGCAGTAATTTCTTTGGAATATGAGTGAAAGAAGACAGAGACTTTAGATGTTTTCACTAGGAAATAAGCAAGCAAAGGAATGCAACAATAGGAATTACTACTTTTTTTCCCTTTTTATGATTGAGAAAGCTGTATAGCAAACGTTAGCACAGGTCCACGCTGAATCCCACTGAAGACTGCGATTACACGCTATGGTTCAGAATTTTGTGTAAAAAGTGAACTCCTCTGTGATCTAATATCTCTTAATTAAAAACAAAAAGTGCTACGCAACTTGCATTACCACAGAACAATCATAAAAGAAATGGAGTATGTACATACATTAGACAAAGACAGGAAAGAATTTAATTTTTTTTTTTCTTCTGGCAAATAATTATTATTATACTCTGCTTTCCACCCACTTCTCAATACAAACTATTTATATAAAGGAAAAATAGATATTCATTGTAAAAGGTGTGTGTAAAATTTACAGAAGTAAATCTCTGGATTTTGTTCCCCCTTATTTCAGACCTAAATGACTATTGTACCTTTACTTTCAAGGACAATGAAAGTTTGTTGAATATTTAATAGTTTGGATTGCATATTGATTTAGTGGAAATCATTAATTACATAGTAAAATCAAAAGTATGTGAAAGAAAATTATGCAGAAAAAGGAACTCAATCACAGAAACAGTTTGACTCTTAAGACAGCAGTTGTAAAATGTGCCTTTACTGTCTATCAGTGAATATCAAGTGGTTATTTTTCAAAAACTCTGTCCAGTTTGTTTTTTTTTAAAAAAGCATAATTTGCAGACACAAAATTTGCACCTCCACTGCTGATCTCCACTTACGCTTCGGACTGAAATCTGAGTCTGCAATCACTCTGCTGGAATGCAAGTCTTAGAATTATCTTGTCAATGCCTTCAGGTTGGGAATTACTATCACTTTGTGGATCCATTTGCTCTGTACCTGGTCCTTTAAAATGATGTCTCATGGCTACCTTTCATGTATTCCAATATCCCAAAGTTAATCACATATCTTTTCTTGACTCCCTAGTAATAAGCCACCCTACCTATCTTCACCAGAACCTCATTCTTGGGATACCAAAGTGAGAAATTTTCAGCCTAGATGTACAGCTTAATATTTTTTCTCAGGGGGAATGGTGGAACTACTAATAGGAGTTATGAGCCATGCCTGCAAGATATAGGCACGTTGCCAGCAACCTGTTATATTTTCCCCAGTGAGTATTGTCTCTGCTGTAGAACAGACAATGACCGTCATAATAATAAACAATGTGTTTGTATCTTAAACTTACCTGACCTTGGTCAGCCCTACTGCAGCCAACAATTCTCTTACTCTGTTGCTTGCATGACCCTCTGGAAAGTGGAAGAGTCACTATAAGTTTGAATGATTTTACCATTCCAGTGGAAAACAATCACATTTGTGGAGGGTATGCTCCAAGCTGTGTATTTTCACACCCTCTTTTTTCATCAGTTAAAATACAGCATCAATATACTCTCTCATCTCCTTGTTAACTCTGATCACCCCAGGATGGAAATCTTAACCTTATTTGTGATCCAGTATTCAAAAAGTCCTAGATCCCATCGCTCTCTGTGGCATCCAAGGAATGCAATATACCAGAACAGTATACCTCATGGTGGCATGGAAAAGCACCATGGACCCTACAGTTTACAAAGGTCCACAGATTTG
This sequence comes from Calonectris borealis, assembly GCF_964195595.1. NCBI lineage: Eukaryota > Metazoa > Chordata > Aves > Procellariiformes > Procellariidae > Calonectris > Calonectris borealis. The sequence continues at coordinate 25,683,439 of NC_134352.1, read as the reverse complement.
CTGGAGGGCGTTTCACTTCTTTCAGCTGCCAACTAAAATTTCATTCATATCTGGAGTGAAACTATAACAGAAACTACTTCAGCTTTAATTTCTGAGTAGCAAAACAGCAGTGATTTAAGTACTGGGCAGTTACCCCTTAAGGGGCCCTATCTTTGAAAAGAATTAATTTAGTTTTCACTCTAATAACACAGAACAGAATAAATGAATTTGTTTTCCACATTTCCATAAAGTTTCCCAACATTTTATCATTATTTTATGGACACTCAAAATGAAAAATAAGATCTATTTCTATCCTTATTTAGATAATTCTTTATTTCATTCATTTGCTACATGAATGGCTTCTCATGGTTTGAACGGGCATACTCTTCACTGAGTAAAAAACTAGCTGGATGGCCAGGTCCAAAGAGTTGTGATGAATGGGCTTAAATCTAGTTGGCGGCCAGCGACAAATGGTGTTCCCCAGAGCTCAGTACAGGGGCCAGTCCTGTGCAATATCTTTATCAATGATCTGGATGAGGGGATCGAATGCACCCTCAGTAAGTTTGCAGACTACACCAAGTTGGGCGGGAGTGTTGATCTGCTTGAGGGTAGGAAGGCTCTGCAGAGGGACCTGGACAGGCTGCATCATTGGGCTGAGGCCAACTGTCTGAGGTTTAACAAGGCCAAGCATCCTGGCCTGTATCAGAAATAGTGTGGCCAGCAGGAGTAGGGAGGTGATTGTGCCCCTGTACTCGGCATCGTACATGGCCTTGGTGAGGCCGCACCTCAAATACCGTGTTCAGTTTTGGGCCCCTCACTACAAGAAAGACATTGAGGTGCTAGTGCACATCCAAAGAAGAGCAACGAAGCTGGTGAAGGGTCTGGAGAACAAGTCTTATGAGGAGCGGCTGAGGGAACTGGGGTTGTTTAGCCTGGAGAAAAGGAGGCTAAGGGGAGACCTCATCGCTCTCTACAACTACCCAAAAGGAGATTGTAGTGAGGTGGGTGTTGGTCACTTCTCCCACATAACAAGTGATATGAGAATAGGAAATGGCCTCAAGTTGCGCCGAGGGAGGTTTAGATTGGATATTAGGAAAAACTTCTTCACGAAAGGGGTTGTCAAGCATTGGAACAGGTTGCCTAGGAAGCGGTGGAGTCACCATCCCTGGAAGTATTTAAAAGGCATGTAGATGTGGCACTTAGGGAGATGGTTTAGTGGTGGACTTGGCAGTGTTAGGTTTATGGTTGGACTTGGTGATCTTAAGGATCTTTTCCAGCCTAAATGATTCTATGATTCTATGATTCTGATATATATTAGTTACTGAAAATAACATTCTAAAACACTTTTTATAAAATGTATGTCATCAGCTGCGTTACAATTCAGCTCATTTTAAGATCTCCTTTAATTGACATGACTCCAATGTGGCAGAATGGCAGTTACCCATAATAAAGTTCTTTTACATTGTCTAGAGTGAAAGACTAAGGAAAACTACTGAGTTTCTTAAACATGTCTCCCTGGACAAAAGCAGGTTTTCCCCATATCAGAGATGAGGACATTTGAAATATGTAAAGTGTGAAGCCTGCAAAAACACGTGCAAGGCTGCCACCTCTTAATTATTATATGAGCCAGTAAAGATCTAAAAGCATATGTGAATGTCTTGAAACAAACAAAGTAAGAAAAAAAATTTGGAAAAACGATAAGCATATGTTTGATACATTTGAACCACATATTTAGATATTTTAAATATACAGATGGATTGGCCATATGGTTTTGCTAGCGCCAACATACACAAACTGTCCAAGTAAAAATCTATTTCTTAGACACGGCTTTCTGAGGACAATAGTTTAATACAGACAAAAAATGCCTAAGTGTTAAGGGGCACTGCAGGTACACAGGAGTATACCAGCTGTAAAACCAGGGACCTCAGTGGTGTAACAGCAAGTAAGGATTTGTCCTACATGTTTACAAACTCTGATAATATCATAGCACACACAATCCGAAAAAAGTAAATTATTGCTCATCCATGACTAAATATCAGTCTGGAACCAGACAGCAGAAACAGCACAAAATAATCCCAAAACATAACTGCAGAGAGAGTCCAACTCAGTATGACTGGCAAATCTGTGAAATAATGCATGATTATCCCATCATCCAAAATAAACATTTGGGTATGGCATCCATTTGGGACCAACAGATCAGTCTTTTTGCAATACATCCAATCCAATCTCCCAACCCATCAAAAAAAAAAAACCTCACAAGACCAGCAAAAGTGAGAAATGGTCAGTGAGATAAGAAAAGAATCAATCAAGGCAAATATCTCTTACCCAGGAAATAGACTCTGGCAGAAGCACCATAAGTCATAGATATATTATTAGATAAGAGAATTCTTCTCAATTTCTAAAATTATTTCCTGCATTTGGAGCTTTGGTAACATACATTGTTTTGTGACTTTTTTTAATAAAAATAAACCTGAAAGTCCTGTAAAAAGACCTGCGTGGCAAATTATATTTTATAGTGGAAGGTGTAGAGAGGGTAAAAAGAGTTCTGAGATCTCAAAGGTCAGTGTTTCAGGCAACTTTCATTGAGGAATATCTTATTTTTTCTTTAATAGTTTTTGTTTATTTCTTTGACTTTTTCAACATTTTGTCCAAGATCTCAGTGATAACAACCAAATAATTTTGTCCTATTTATCAGCCAGGTCACTTGTGCAATTACTCTGGCATCATGTTTAAATAACGTCCCCCGTGATGGGCAAAGCAAGGTTGCTGCTGCCATATGGGAAACAGAAAATGAACATTGATTTTTGTAAATAACTCTTCTAACAGGCAGGTTATTTTTATTTCATAACATCTGTAGACTTTTCATTTAGCCAGTGTTTAACATCCCGATATCTCATTTCTGATTCAGTAGATCACAGAGGCAATTGCTAAATTTTGGTAATGGGTTTAAACCTTCATTATTTATCAAATCATATGCTCATGTCTTGTTCCATTAAGGGAACAGAATTAAGAAAGAGTTTATACTACCTGTTGAACATGACCAACACAACATGTTGGTCAAGTCTCTGTGTGCAAAAGTAGATATATAGCCGTAGCTGTCAACATAGGCAAGAAATGTACTGATCTGCTTTATTATCTCTGGATTAAGTACCTTTTTACTAGAATAACCTATTTCAAGCAGAAATTCTTTTGAGAATAAAACGTACCTGAAGACTTTTTATTTGATTCTCCAGTTCCTAACAAAGTCAGAGTACTTAAACTTCCAAGCATGGATTTTCATTTCAGCTGAACAAACCATGTGATGTTGAAGAATTAACAAAAGTCACAGTGTTTGCAATGGGAGCAAAGAAAAAAGTGAAAGCTCCCATTGTGGCTTTTGAAATTAGAGAAACTGTCAGACAATCAGTGCAACTAGGATTAACATTAGCAAACAATTGTTTTGAGTTGGCATTTCCATCCCTGATGACACTAAAACATTTACTAAGTTTAGCAACTGACTGACAAGTTGTATACATTGTTGGGGCTATACCACAAATGTTGATGAAGATCCAGGCTAAGCTTCTGAAAAGATATTCTAATCTTTGCAGCTTTTCTCCACAGAGTAGAGTTAATATGAACAATAATAACTGAGGATACTTGTCCAGCCAAAGCCTTGGAACAGTGAAGATGAGAAATGTTTGGAAAATATTTTCATCTATTACAACATTTCACCTGCAAAATCTGTCAGACTGGTCAAAAGCGGGTGAGATACAAAATCATGAAGAAGTTGAGCTGATGTTGTGAGCAAAATTTCCTCAGAATAGTAAAAAATAAGGAATCTGTTTATTCATACAGGCTTAGGAAATCCAAGTAAATAGGGCATGAGATAGTGATATGATACATCAGGTTTCAAAACTGCTAAATAATATTTATACTTGCCCTAAAAAATCTTGACATAATCTCTTGCCTGATGTTAAAACAATGAGTACAGTCATCATATTGCATAGTAGGCTCCACTGGTTGTAAGGTAGCACCTGGGACTTGCATGGTGTTTTGGGAACAAAATCAATCCTGATGTAAATAGTTGCCAATTTCTTTGCTCTGATACTCAGGTACTTTCAGAATGTAATTTACCAATAATTTTCAAAGCATTTTATAAATGTGAACTAGTTAATCTTCACAGTATTATTATAACTAACTTCTAGAATTATTTGTATTCTTCAGTTCAAAAACCACCAGGCACATGCCCTTGCCTGTTCTTGTGTCTACTCTTTTAGCAAATGCAAATGTCAGAAAATGAATTGGTGTTTCTGCTAAGAGAATCAGTTTTTTCTTATTCTATATATTTAAATTGGTTTTAATCATCAACATTTCATATATAACATATCCTTTATCCCTCCCCACTGCACACACGCTCTAAGTTTAATTAAAATAACTGAAATGAAACGACAGATAATTTGTTTTTTAAATAGACTGCCACATGCTCCATTTACATAAAACCCATTAGTTTGCATTAAATACAAATTAGCTGCTGATATGAATTAAATCACGTATAAATAGTCCAGAATATCCTCAAAACCACACATTTTAATTAATATAACAGTTAACCAGATTTATCTGTAAGGTAATCAAGACTCTCACTCATTCATTTTTCAGTACAATAGGCCAGAGAACGAAGGGCTGTCCTGTAACACTTATTTTAACAGTGAAATAAAGGCATGGAGCAATGCTTGGATTCAGGCATTTATAACAAATTATGTTGTTTTAAACTGATTCTGCAACATCCAAACCAGAGGCAATATGAACAAGGTCTACATTGTGGGGAGGAAATGAAGATGCCAAAAATCTTTTGAATCTTTAATGTCTAGTTGTTGCAGAAAATTAGGAGTTTCGTAAAGGAACTGTGAAACTACTTTTTTTCCTAGCCATTCTAAACATAAAAGTAAAATATAATATGACAAAAGTTTTTAAGACACTTCTTAAGTAATTGTCATACAATGAAAACAGTCATTCAAAACTCAAGACTCCCAACATCTCTCTCCAACCGCTACAAATACCAGCAAAATAGTGTCATTCCTAGGTAATCATTTCCTCATCTTCAAAAACGGGTACAATAATATTTTCTTTACGTGGGAGTTCTGCATTTAGTAAGCATACTGAAAGCGTATGCCAAAATCTCACCTTAATGAATCTTTGTTAGTAAAATTTTCTAAGTTTGTACCTACACAGGACCATAAACCACACATTTTGGCATACATTTTGGGAACTTTTAAATGGAGACTCCCTCCAAATTGCAACATATTTTGAGAGAGCTTGTCTCTAACAACAACAGAAGTGGTATCCCTGAGCTCCTCACGGCAATTCGCAAGATTAGAAGGTTCTTTAATGTTTAATTAGAGGGATCTGTAATGTTTAACAAATTAAAGAAACACCATCCTGTGGAAAGCAACACATGACAAATTCAGTTCCACTGTAGCTAAAGGAGAAACTGGACACAAAAAATGCAAGTAAAGTAGCCAGGCCATATAAATTCTTTGGCAGAATAGAGAGCAATTGAATGGCACTAATGTAGAAATTGTACAACCATTACAGGTTTTGAACAAGTTAGACTGTCAACGTTCCAGATGTTGCAAATGATTCACGTGATTTTGTAATAGAATGTAATAGAATGTAATAGAACCAGACAGGCTACACAGTGGCAGAGACAATACTGAAAAATTGTGGATCCAGTTTAACATCACCTGTAGGAAGCTGAGCCACCTCATCATCATATGAATAAGCCAGGTTTGAGTCATTCACCAGCTTGCAAGATCAAGCCTTATTTTTGCAAAAGCTGGGTTGGAATTTGTCTCGCACTCAGCCAGTGGAAAAGGTACTCCTGAATGAATGTGATAGCATTAAACTGGTCTTTGGGCTGCTTATTGTTTGCAGGATATACATTTTTTAAAAAGTAAAGAAGCATTTTTCTCAATTATACTTTCAGCTGAAGGTGTATCCAATACACTTGGTTTGGGTTAAATATTGTCATGGTTTAATCTGGCAGGCAGCCAAATACCACGCAGCCACTCACTCACTCCCCCCACCTCCACAGTGGGACAGGGAGAGAATCAGTAGGGTAAGAGTGAGAAAAACTCGCGAGTTGAGATAAAGACAGTTTAATAGAACAGAAAAGGGAAAATAATAATAATAAATAATGATAGAATATACAAAATGAGTGATGCACAATGCAATTGCTCACCACCTGCGCTGACTGATAACCAAGTAGCGATCCGTACTTCCTGGATCACGCCTACCCTTCATATACTGAGCAAGATGTCACATGGTATGGAATACCCCATTAGCCAGCTGGGCTGGCTGTCCTGATTATGTTCCCTCCCATCTTGTGTACCTAGCTCAGTCAGTAGGCATGGGAGCTGTCCTTGGACTAGGAGGGCACTTAGCAACAACTGAAACATCAGTGTGTTATCAACATTCTCCTCATACTAAATCCAAAACACAGCACTAGGAAGAAATTTAACCCTATCCCAGCTGAAACCAGGACAGTATCCACCCCTTATTCTATCCATTTACGTTATGCTTAGGTCTTACATTTTTCGATACATTTCAATTAATCACCACTATCTTTTTTTATATATACATATATATATATATGCACACACAGATATCATTCCCTTAGTCTATGGATTATCCCTTTAAAATGTCCATTGAGTTCATTTAGTCCACAACTTTGGGCTCCATCTGTCATAACAGTCTTTCAGGGCCAGAGAGATGGTGTGTGGTGTTGGGCTGTTGCATCCTGAAGCCAGTTCTCATTTCAGTACTGCTGCGCTCGTCCAGTTCTATCATAGTTGCACTTTGCTCGGTTTCATCAGAGTTAGTTCATTCTTCGTTAATCTGGGTGATTTTCACTGCTATACCATTGATAGCAACCATAGAAATAATGATACACAATATCATATTACAGTTGACATCATAAAATTCAGTTCATTGGCTATTTTCACCCAAAATCAAATCCCCTTGAGGTACACACCGGACCTCCCCATCCTTTCGCATCACCCACCAAGTGTAGCCAGGTCCTTGCGCAAAAGCAATCCCACGGATGGTTTTTCCCTTGCCAGAGGCAGGAATAACCCAGACTGTCTTCCCCAGCATATTTCTTATGTGCACGACAGGGACTTTATCTCCATCTACAGTACGTAAGAGTCTTGATTGGGCGGGGCCAGCTCGATTAACAGATCCCCTAGTGTTGACTAACAAGGTGGCTTTTGCTAAATGTGTATCCCAATGCTTGAATGTCCCACCACCCATTGCCCTCAGCGTAGTCTTTAGCAGCCCGTTGTATCGTTCGATTTTCTCAGAGGCTGGTGCATGGTAGGGGATGTGATACACCCACTCAATGCCATGCTCTTTGGCCCACGTGTCTATGAGGGTGTTTCGGAAATGAGTCCCGTTGTCTGACTCAATTCTTTCTGGGGTGCCATGTCGCCATAGGACTTGTTTTTCAAGGCCCAGGATGGTGTTCCGGGCAGTGGCATGGGGCACAGGGTATGTTTCCAGCCATCTAGTGGTTGCTTCCACCATGGTGAGCACATAGCGCTTGCCGTGCCGGATTTGTAGGAGTGTGATATAATCAATCTGCCAGGCCTCCCCATATTTGTATTTCAACCATCGTCCTCCATACCAAAGAGGCTTTACTCGCTTGGCTTATTTGATTGCAGTGTATGTTTCACATTCATGGATAACGTGTGCAATAGCGTCCATGGTTAAGTCCACTCCTCAATCACGAGTCCATCTATATGTTGCATCTCTTCCTTGATGACCTGAAGTGTCATGGGCCCACCGAGCTATAAATAATTCACCCTTATGTTGCCAGTCCAGATCCACCCAAGCCACTTCAATCTTAGCAGCCTGGTCCTGCTGGTTGTTTTGATGTTCTTCAGTGGCCCGACTCTTGGGTGTGTGAGCATCTACATGACGTACTTTTACAACCAGGTTCTCTACCCAGGCAGCAATATCTTGCCACAACGCGGCGGCCCAGAGGGATTTACCTCTGCGCTGCCAGTTGTTCTGCTTCCACTGCTGCAACCACCACCACAGGGCATTTGCCACCATCCATGAGTCAGTATAGAGATAAAGTACTGGCCATTTTTCTCGTTCGGCAATGTCCAAGGCCAGCTGGATGGCTTTTACCTCTGCAAACTGGCTCGATTCACCTTCTCCTTCAGCAGTTTCTGCAACTTGTCATATAGGACTCCATACAGCAGCTTTCCACCTCCGATGTTTTCCCACAAGGCGACAGGACCCATCAGTGAACAGGGCATATTGCTTCTCATTTTCTGGTAGTCTGTTATACAGTAGGGTCTCTTCAGCACGCATCACCTCCTCCTCTGTTGATATTCCAAAATCTTTGCCTTCTGGCCAGTTCGTGATCACCTCCAAGATTCCTGGGTGACTGGGGTTTCCTCTTCGGGCCCGTTGTGTGATCAGTGCGACCCACTTACTCCACGTAGCATCGGTTGCATGATGTGTACAGGGGACGCTCCCTTTGAACATCCAGCCCAGCACCGGCAGTCGGGGTGCCAGGAGGAGCTGTGCTTCAGTGCCAACCACTTCCAAAGCAGCTCGAATCCCTTCATATGCTGCCAATATCTCCTTCTCAGTTGGAGTGTAGCGAGCCTCGAATCCTTTGTATCCCAGACTCCACAACCCTAAGGGTCAACCTCGAGTGTCCCCTTGTGCTTTCTGCCAGAGGCTCCAGGTAGGACCATTCTCCCCGGCTGCAGTGTAGAGCACATTCTTTAAAAGACTTGTAGATGAGGCCCTTAGGGACATGGTTTAGTGGACATGGTGTGTTGGGTTGACGGTTGGACACGATGATATTAGAGGTCTTTTCCAATCTGTATGATTCTATGATTCTATGATTCTATGATTCTTCACATCTTGTCCTGCCCGGACTGGCCCAAGGACTACTGCCTGAACTATCTCCTGTTTAATTTGTTCAAAGGCTTGTTGTTGCTCAGGACCCCATTTGAAATCGTTCTTCTTCTGAGTCACGTGATAGAGAGGGCTTACAATCAGGCTGTAATCTGGAATATGGATTCTCCAAAAACCCACAATGTCTAAGAAAGCCTGTGTTTCCTTTTTGCTAGTTGGTGGAGACATGGCTGTTATTTTGTTGATCACATCCGTTGGAATCTAACGACGTCCATCTTGCCATTTTATTCCTAAAAACTGGATCTCCTGTGCAGGTCCCTTGACCTTACTTTGTTTTATGGCAAAACCGGCCTTCAGAAGGATTTGATGTATTCTTTCCCCTTTCTCAAAAACTTCTTCTGCTATGTTGCCCCATACGATGATGTCATCAATGTATTGCAGGTGTTCGGGAGCCTCACCCTGTTCCAGTGCGGTGTGGATCAGTCCATGGCAAATGGTAGGGCTGTGTTTCCACCCCTGGGGCAGTTGGTTCCAGGTGTACCAGACGCCCCTCCAAGCGAAAGCAAACTGCGGCCTGCACTCTGCTGCCAAAGGGTTTGAGAAGGCGGCATTAGCAATGTCAATTGTGGCGTACCACTTGGCTGCCTTTGACTCCAGTTCATATTGAAGTTCTAGCATGTCCGGCACAGCAGCACTCAGTGGCGGTGTGACTTCATTCAGGCCACGGTAGTCTACTGTTAGCCTCCACTCTCCATTGGACTTTCACACTGGCCATATGGCACTGTTAAAGGGTGAGCGAGTCTTGCTGATCACTCCTTGGCTCTCCAGTCGACGAATCAGCTCATGGATAGGGATCAGGGAATCTCAGTTGGTGCGATATTGCCGCCGGAGCACTGTTGTGGTAGCGATTGGTACTTGTTGTTCTTCAACCCTCAACAACCCCACAACAAAAGAGTCCTCCGAGAGACTGGGCAAGGTGGACAGCTGTTTAATTTCCTCTGTCTCCAGGGCAGCTATACCAAAAGCCCATGGGTACCCTTTTGGGTCCTTGAAATACCCTCTCCTGAGGTAGTCTATGCCAAGGATGCACGGAGCCTCTGGGCCAGTCACAATGGGGTGCTTCTGCCACTCCTTCCCGGTTAGGCTCACTTCGGCCTCCAACACAGTTAACTCTTGGGATCCCCCTGTCACTCCAGAAATACAAATGGGTTCTGCCCCTTTATAGCTTGATGGCATCAGGGTACACTGTGCACCGGTGTCTACGAGACCCTTATATTCTTGTGGATCTGATGTGCCAGGCCATCGAATCCACACAGTCCAGTAAACCCGGTTGTCCCTTTCCTCCACTTGGCCGGAGGCAGGGCCCCTCTAGTTCTGCTCATAGTATCCGTTTCCCACTTATTGCAAACGTGAGTTAAGACTTCCTTCATTACAATCAGAAGTAAGATCAGCCCTTCTACTCTGTCTGGGGAACTGTTCACTGGAAACTGGACCATTGTGAGACAGGTTTTTCCTGAAAACTGGAGCAGTATTTTTCCAGAGAGAACCGCCTTATGTGATTGTTTTTCCTTGCAACTCACGTACCCATGCCTCTAGGATGAAGGTAGGTTTTCCATCCCACTGCCTCATGTTTTCTCTGTGGTCACGCAGGTAAAACCACAGGGTGCCCCGTGGTGTGTACTTTCTATATCCTCTCTCTTGAGCAGAAGAATGCTGACTCTAATGGCTGAGATACTGGTCCATACAGGTGGAGAATAGGACATATCCTCTTCGAGTTGCTGGACCTTCTGGGACAGTTTCTCCACAGCTGAGACAAGGGAGGAGGAGACACTTTCTTCCTATTCCCGGAGATTGCTAACCACAACATCAACCGTTGGTGCGTCTTCCTCTTTCCAGCACAGTACTGCCAACGAATTGGCATACGACGCTGGTGTGCTCCGTACTAATTTCCGCCACATGGGTCGCGTGCACTGGACTTCCTCTGGATCTTTGGGTGTTTGGTCATCGTCCAGGTCACTATAAACTACCTCCAGCATGCCTAGTTCTCTCAGGCACTGGATACCTCTCTCCATAGTGGTCCATTTGCTTGGGCAATATATGACATCTTCCTTGAAGGGATACTTTTCCTTCACGCCTGACAGCAGTTGCCTCCAGACACTGAGGGCCTGTGTCCCTTTTCCAATTGCTTTGTCAACGCCTCCTTCCCTAGCAAGGGATCCCAGCTGTTTGGCTTCTTTCCCCTCTAATTCCAGGCTACTGGCCCCATAATCCCAGCATCAGAGCAGCCAGGTAACAATATGCTCGCCTGGATGACGGCTGAAATCTCTCCGCATATCTCACAGCTCACTCAGGGATAGGGATCGGGTGCTTTCCGTCTCGTTTATGAGTTCTTCCTCTTCCTCCTCCTCTCCTCATGATGTCCCTGCTCTTTCATCATCCCTTTCTAAACGACCTGACCTTCACTTCCAAGATTTCGAGCGGTTCGATTTTGGAGCGGTTCGTCTTGAGGGCGCTCACGAGCCATGTCCAGGACAACCAGGGGATCAGGCCCAGCCATCACGAGTTCGTGGAAGGCAGGTCCTGCTTGACCAACCTGATCTTTTTCTATGACCAGGTGACCTGCCTAGTGGATGAGGGAAAGGCTGTGGATGTGGTCTACCTGGACTTCAGTAAAGCCTTTGACACTGTCTCCCACAGCATTCTCCTAGAGAAGCTGGTGGCTCATGGCTTAGACAAGTGTACTATTCTCTGGTTAAAAAACTGGCTGGACGACCGAACCCAGAGAGTTGTGGTGAATGGAGTTAAATCCAATTGGCAGCTGGTCACGAGCGGTGTTCCCCAGGGCTCAGTACTGGGGCCGGTCCTGTTCAATATCTTTCTCAATTATCTGGATGAGGGGATGGAGTGCTCCCTCAGTACGTTTACAGACGACACCAAGTTGAGCGGGAGTGTTGATCTGCTGGAGGGTAGGAAGGCTCTGCAGAGGGACCTGGACAGGCTGGATCGATGGCCCGAGGCCAACTGTATGAGGTTCAACAAGGCCAAGTGCTGGGTCCTGCACTTCGGCCACAAAAACCCCAGGCAACGCTACAGGCTTGGGGAACAGTGGCTGGAAAGCTGCCCAGAGGAAAAGGACCTGGGGGTGCTGATTGACAGCCGGCTGAACATGAGCCGGCAGTGTGCCCAGGTGGCCAAGAAGGCCAACAGCATCCTGGCCTGTATCAGAATTAGTGTGGCCAGCAGGAGTGGGGAGGTGATTGTGCCCCTGTACTCGGCACTGGTGAGGCCGCACCTCGAATACTGTGTTCAGTTTTGGGCCCCTCACTACAAGAAGGACATGGAGGTGCTGGAGCATGTCCAGAGGAGGGCAACGAAGCTGGTGAAGGGCCTGGAGAACAAGTCTTATGAGAAGCGGCTGAGGGAACTGGAGACGTCATTGCGCTTTACAACTACCTGAAAAGAGGTTGTAGCGAGGTGGGTGTTGGTCTCTTCTCCCAAGTAACTAGTGATAGGACAAGACGAAACGGCCTCAAGTTGCACCAAGGGACATTTAGGTTGGACATTAGGAGAAATTTCTTTACTGAAAGATTGGTCAAGCCTTGGAACAGGCTGCCCAGGGAAGTGGTTGAGTCAGCATCCCTGGAAGTATTTAAAAGACGTGTAGATGAGGCCCTTAGGGACATGGTGTAGTGGGCATGGTGTGTTGGGTTGACGGTTGGACACGATGATCGTAGAGGTCTTTTCCAACCTTAATGATTCTATGATTCTATGATTTCCTCTTCTGTACAGGGGCAACAGATACCAGCGAAGGTTGGTCCTCTGGATCAACTATAGTACCTGTTACTGGGATTTGGGTAGCTGCAGTGCTTGTCATGGGGGTTGGAGTAACTGTAGTGCCTGTTGCCGAAGTTTGAGTGGCTGCAGTGCCTGTTGCAGGGGTTGGAGAAGTTGCGGTGACTGTTGCTGGGGTTTGAGTAGCCACAGGGGTTGTCGTGGGGGTTGAAGTAACCACCGTGTCTGTTGCTGGGGTTGATCTCCCACTGCCAGCCGCCCCCGAGACTCACCGCTCCGCCCACCCAGACGAGGCAATGACTTTTGCCCTCCCTCTTTTCTTGTTCCTGAGGGTTGATCTCTGGACAGTATTCCTGAATAATTGTTTAACCCTAAACAAGGCCTGAACCACATTCAGGAGACATAGCAATATGAACATGCTTGTTTGAACATCCCAAGGATATTCAAAATTCTCAGGGAATAGTGTGGACATCTTCGTGAAGAGGATAGAAGAAAAAGGAGTTTCTGACAATATGGAAGGGAAGATGAACAAGTGGGAGAAAGTGTCCCATCCTGTCTCCCCCTTAAATTCATTCTCCGAGGAGAAAAAAGTGCAATTACTAATAATTTCTAAGAGGTGATTCCCAAGGTACAGAAATGACAGCAGTGCCGAGTACAGATACCAGATTAGACTTATGACCAATGATTTTATCACCTCATAAAACAGCAGCAAAATGATAATCTTGGCCCAGTTCCGACTGATGATAAACACATACTGCAAGCAAGGTATTAGATGACCCAACATTGAGAGCCAGCCCCACAACTTTGACAGCCAATACATCAACATTGTGGCCAATCAATATAATGAATGTTTATAACAATTTTGCCTTAACACACTTTGGTCAGATCTATCGTTATCTCAACCCTTCGAGCCCCACGTTGGGTGCCAAAAAGGACTGTCGTGGTTTAACCTGGCAGGCAGCCAAATACCACGCAGCCACTCACTCACTCTCCCCGCCCCCACAGTGGGATGGGGAGAGAATTGGAAGGGTAAGAGTGAGAAAAACTCGTGGGTTGAGATAAAGACAGTTTAATAGAACAGAAAAGGGAAAATAATAATAATGATAAGTAATGATAGAATACACAAAATGAGTGATGCACAATGCAATTGCTCACCACCCGCGCTGACCGATAACCAAGTAGCAATTGGTACTTCCTGGATCACGCCTACCGTTCATATACTGAGCATGACGTCACATGGTATGGAATACCCCATTAGCCAGCTGGGCTGGCTGTCCTGATTATGTTCCCTCCCATCTTGTGTACCTAGTTCAGTCAGTAGGCACGGGAGCTGTCCTTGGACTAGGAGGCCACTTAGCAACAACTGAAAACATCAGTGTGTTATCAACATTCTCCTCATACTAAATCCAAAACACAGCACTAGGAAGAAATTTAATCCTATCCCAGCCGAAACCAGGACAAACATCAAAACTAAAGCGCCTCAACTGATTACAGAATTCAACACAGTATAAAAGTATTTATATTTAACAGAAAGAAAATTTGATCTTATATCTCTACAATATAGATTCAATCTCTAGGACAAATTTTGCATGCATATATGCTCTAAGTAATTCTTTTCTGTTCAGTTAGAAAGAAAGAGCATAATTAACAAAGGATTAGTCATCCTAGATTCATTGATTCATCTTAGCTGTGTTTTACATAAAGCATTAATATACAGTGCATAATATGCCGTGTGTCTTAATTTTTAGATGATTTAGGAATATTAAATGTACAACAATGTTCTCTAATGTAGTACGATTGACACTAATATACCAAGGAAACGTACAAACAGTACAATCAAAAACGTGATGGTGTCTTTGAAAAGAAAGAGTAAAATTCATTATTCATATTAAAACAAAAAATATTTTTAGTACCACATCTGCTTAACATGGATGTTCATTCATACATTTTGCTACCCATAACAATGGAACAGTCCTAACCCCATTTGCATTGCTCCAGAGAGGTAACTATCCATAAAGACTGAGTATTTTAACCCAGGAAATATCAGTGAAATAAACAGTAGCAAAACAGTTATTTTGCTTCTTAAAAGCCAGTTTTTGCAGTAAACTATGCATTGCAAGAAACAGCAGGATGGGCTATGTCAGTTACATCAGTGTCATATTGTATTATGATCTGTGCCAAGATATGATGGGCAGACTAAAACAGATATTATGTGTCACTACAAAAGTTAAAGTAGCCCCCAAAGTACCCAAACATTTTTAAATAAGCCCTGTTATTCAATACAAGAAACCTAAATGAAGCAAAACCTAACCTTCTTTCAAAAATGAAATGACTAACCACAGATCCAAGCCCTGAGAACCTATAAGTACAACCAATCAGAAAAGATTTGTGAACAAGTCATTACTCAGGATTAGAACCAAGTTAATTGAAAAACAGTCTTTCAACTGTTTTGCTGTATCTTGGCAAATAAATTTGTTCTCGAACTCTAAAAGCCCAAGAAAGATTATTGGATGAGTATGCTGTGGCAGGAGTGCTTAGACAGAATTGTTCCAGATCAATTATTTTCTATAATCTAAGGTTATACCTTCCAGGAAAATCCTTGAAAGCAGATGTTTCCTGTAAGGCTGCACTGTTCTGTAATCAAACAATAACTACTGATTTCTTTTAAAAAAAATTGATTCAGAGTAAAACCTTAACATTGCAAATTAACTTCTGAAAGTGGGAGATTTTGACAATATGGAACTTCTAACACTTTTTACTTTTCCTCTCCCATCTTCAGAATCCTCTTACATCACTTCATTGATTTTCTAAAATACACCAAGACAGGGGCTTCTCAAAGACAATGGAAAGAGACATAGAAGGTACTTTAAATTGGCACTAATTCAAGGCCCTACTAGTTATACAGACAGCTTTGAAGTTACATTTGTGGCATATCTAGCTGCATTAAATAACATTGTAGATACACTTTGCTTGGTTTTGAACAGCAGTTGCAGCATATTTAGTGCCACTTAATGGAAAAATGTAATGTATAACTGAGGGTATATTGTTATTAATCAAATTCCAATATAAAGCTGGCTGCTGTAATAATGGGAGCAATTATTGACTGTTCAGCCTGGAAACTGACCCTAAGTAAATCCTGTCTTTTCAAAATGGAGCATACAGACAGAGAGTTCAAAATAACTTCGTTTCTAGCACTCCCATGACTTAGGTCCAGTCGAGGTAGTATAAAATGTAAGGCATTACATTTTCAAGTAAAGAACAAAAGAATACAATAATGTCAGGACCTGAAAATATAAGTCAATAAAATAGTCTGCTTTCAACCAGAGTTGCAAGTTCTGCCCCCTCCTAGTCACAAAAACTTGTGGCAAACACTGAGAACTTATTAAGAGTCTGTGGGTGACTCCTACCAATGTAAAAATTTTTCGGTCTTCCATCTAGGATCTGAAGAGGTCTTCCTGAATTATAACTTTGCATAGGTAATTATGGAGGAGTTAAAACCAATTAAAAGGTGTTGGGATTCTCATAATTCCGAAGTGATTATCTGCCTAGCATTTGATGGTCTTTGTGCCATGTACATAGTAGTGGACAAACTATTAGCACCTGTCAATTCTGAAAACAACAAAAAAAAAGAGAAAAAAAAAAAAGATGTGTTTTCCCACTTGGATTTCTCAAAAAAAACCCAATGTGACATATTAGTTGATTCTGAATAACTTGCCCTCCCAAGATTTTCATTCTGAACTGGCAGTTTCCTGTATTACTTCTGACTTGACCAGGGGAGGATCTAAAAACAGTATTCAAGCAGAAATTTAGTCTGTCATCTAAGTCTCATGGCTGTTGCAGCAGACTTGAAATGCTACAGGAGCCACAGCTACCTTCACAAGTACCTGGGATACATACAGGACTTCAGAAGGAAAGCTAAGTGCAGGAAGAACTTTGTGGTAGTAAGTAACGTACAGGGAACGATCAAAATCAATAAGCACAAGATTATGTTGTGAAAGATATTGTCATTATTAAACAAGTCAATACAAGAAAGTATCCTTGCCCTTCTACAGCTGTGAAGAAGGAGCTTAAAGCCATGTATGGTTTGGGAATAAAGTATCCCATTTTAGCTCAATGATTAGGATTATTGTATAAGCAAATTTGGATACCCAAACTAATAATGTCTGCAGTGAGATTATTAACAATATTGGGGTTTAGACTATGATTATTAGATGTCTGCTTTGACTTCCCACTAAGCTGCATTGGTTAAGTCATATGTTCCTAGCATACATGCTGATTTGTACAGACATGATCTAACAGTTCATATTTTGAAAATGGATTATTTCTGTTCCTCTCCTTCCATCCCCAAAAATAAGGGCAAGAATGTATTGTCTGAAAACTAAAGAATATATCCTAGCATACAATTCTCCAGCAGGGGATTAATAAATGGTAAACTCATTATCTAAGCTTCTGGTTACATGGTCAACTGAAATCTACCCAAATTTATGCTCTCTGTTCCTCCCTGCCCACAGCTGAATAAGGTTTCAGGATGTTCTTCAGGTCATTATGCAGGATTTGTGATGTTGATTCGTGGCTGGGTTTGAAGATTTAGGGGAGATTTTTTAAACAAATAAGGAATTACTAGGGCTGATAAACAGAGATTATTTCTAAGAATTTCTATGCAAATAGAAAAACAAACCCTGGGCTATTGTCAAAAAAATAAAAGAATATTTTCAGGCAATAAAGATTTTGGCTAGGTAGTGCCTCAGTTACAAATATGAAATGATATGAAATTTAGATATGTAATCTACTGAATTATGCTTTCCTCTGGTTATATATTCTGTATCCAAATTACAGATATAGTTAGACCCTCTAGGCTGGATTGGCAGACCTTGCACATATTCACATATACTGTTGGTTCATGCATTAGACTTGGGATGAAAAATGAACTTGCAAGTTGATAATAAGGCTATTTATATTTACAGATTTAGTTATTTTACTTGACACAGAACAAATGGAAGAGAATGAGATCACAAAGAAGACAGTATGCAAGAGATCTTTTAGGATTTCACAGCAGAAATAAGGTTTGTGTAGATTTGTGTTTCATTTAATTTCCTTTCACATTATGCAGACTTCTGTGTTTGAGGAGTTTTTAAAAAGAACTATATTTACTCTACAGTATTTGAAGAAAGGACTGATTTTTTCCTTGAGCCTTTTTACAATCCACTTTTACATTCCTCTACAACAAAAATAGAGATGGAGAGAGGATGTTTGAAAATTAATTTACATTCCCACCTGTTTCAGACATTTTGAAACTTGATCTAATAACATTTATTGGCCTGAAAAATATGAACATTTCCTTTACTAGAGACTATAAATGGATGACTTCTCCCTCCGCAGCAATCTTGGTGATTATGTTAACAACTTTGGTTCAAAAATTCACCCTGAATCTCTGTATATTCATATAAAATGGTTATGCACTAAATACTATAAATACTAAACATGACACTAAGGTATCAGATTGGACAAAGCCAGCAAGCTATGGCCTGGAGGAAATGTAGAGCTACCCTGTCTGTCCAGAGCCCCAGGGCACTTTGCCCAGGGCAGGCACTGCACTACTGAACCCAGATGGGGTATCCTGCATTAAAAGCTACCCTAAAAACCTTGAAAAAATATCCTGAGATTTGGGGCAAAATTAAAACCTTCACCCTGCAATAACATTAGCCCGTTATAGTCCTGGCTATCAACTGACAAGTGGAAAAGGAAGTGAAAACTTTTCCCCATTTAAATGAGTAACAAAATTCTCATTACCTGGTTGCTATAATTTTTATCCAAAGCGGTTTACAGAGAATGCAGCTATCCCCTTGATGTTCCTCCTTTCAGATACTTGCACATTCAGCTCATTCAGCTCATGCAACTCATGCAGCGTTTAGCTCATTCAGGCAAGGAGTTGTTCTTTTTTCCACTGTGCTATGTTGCTATGTGGACCAGGTGAGTAGAAGAATAAAGGCTGTTAGGTTAAGGAGGCTGCTAGAACCAACTGAAAATTAGAGAAAATATCCAAGATAATAAGCTTGGAAAGTGAAAATAAACACAGAGAATCTATAGAAATAATATCAAAAAAAAAAAAAAAAAAGAGCAGGAGAATCAAGAAATTAGCTTTAAAAATCAGAACTTTTAAGGAGGCCTATTTAATGGGCTCACAGAATAATGTGGAATATTTTCCTCCCATTATCTATAAAATGCAGTAGTTAATTCATATATCACATGAACCAAGCAAAGGATATTTGCCCTGAGAATGGCAGGAACTGCGTTGTGAATTTCTCAGTTAAGTCAGATGGACATATCCCTTAACTGACCCTACATGTGAACAGTATCCCACAGTATAAATCCTTAACAGGTTGGATAAATACATTAGTTATTTTTCAAGTTCGTTCTACTGCTATTTAGTAACTGATATACCAGATAAATAAAACTACAGACTTCTGACTAGAATATTGCAGTGCAGTCCCTTAAAAACAAAATTCAGATTGTTCCTTGACTGCAGTTTTAATCAACAATGCACATTTATATATGACCTCTGTCTTGAGAGATACCAAAAGAAAGGGTTGTCAGTAACAGTTAATGAGATACATGTCTGCTTAATTATAACAATAATTCCATTCCTAATGCAGTCTTTAGACTAGCTATAGGTTTTTATATTAAATTAAAGATATTTCTAAAGCCTTTTCTCCTTTTTTGAATATATTTTTGCTGAAGTTACTTGGAGTTCATAAAGGTAATAACTACTAGTCCACTACATTTTAAAATTGTCTTTTGCATTTTAGTTAAAGTTTTTTTTTAATCTGTATTTCTCATCTAGTTTTCTAGTGAAACCTAAAAGAGTTTATAAAATATACAACTTGCAAAGTGATGTTGACTTTAGCTAATTCATCTTTTTTACCTTTTTTTCCATTTTCACAAGGAACCACACAAAACAAGTACATCAGTTTCATATGACATGGTACACAAGAGTAAATTTGATTCATTTTAGTCTTTGAGATCACAACATAGATTTTTGTGAAGAAAAAAAATGCCATTCAAATGAAGGCATACAAGGTCTGATTCTTATTTCACACTACTGTAAATGAGGTGTAATGTTAATGAACTACCAACAGCCCCACAAATGTCTTGTAAGTGATATAACAGAATTTACTATTTTATCCCCTGTGTTGTACATCTATAAATATTCACCTTCTTAACTTGTTAGACACATTCTACTCTCATAACCTCATTCACAGTATCACAATATTGAGTTATGTGAAAGACCTCCTTTGCCAGAATATACATGTATCAAAACCTAAAAATTCAACTGTAAATTCAGGAGATAGACACGTGTTCAACAAAATTATGCATGGCTGAATAGACAATATTTCCTTATAGAAGTATTTCAGCATTTTCTTACCACATTTAATGAATGGAAGGCTTAAAAATATGAGTACCTACAGTACAATAAATGTCTGCTTGAGTCAGAGTGATTCTGTATGACCTAGAATTAGTGGTTTTTTCTGTTCTTTAAATTGTAAATGTTTATCTGCTGAGACATGGTTCAAAAATATAAGTAAAGCCAAAACCTTTAAGCTGTAGACATGGAGTACCCTCTAGCCTACTCATCTCTAAATGTCCGTATCTTCCATATTGAAGCAAGATAGAAAATCTTCACTGAAATTGCACCTACATAGGATGAATAGGAATTCATGAATTGTTACTCCCTGTTCATCTGGTACTTAATTTTTTTCCTTACAATGTGCATTTTTGTGCAGCAGCTAAATGTTCTTTACTTCTCCAATAAGCAAGCCAAAAGCGTACAATGTTATGTATTTTTTTTTTTTTTTTAAATCCACACTTTTGAAATTATATATTATGTCTACCTCCATTTTTAGGCTCTGATTTCAGCAGCTCCAATTTTTCTTTTAGCCCATCCAACAGTATAAATATGCAAGTTCCAGAGCCCAAAGCCTTCCCAGGCACTGTTTAAGTGTACACACAGCCGCAATGCCTTAAGATAGTCAGTCCATTAATAAATTGAAATACTTCTATGATCTGAAATCAGGTACATACCGATACCTCTTCTGTAGTTCAAGCACAATTGTTTTTTGCATTTGGTCAACTGCTACTAATGAGGAAGTTAATTACACCTCACCACAATTTTTCTGCACAACTACTTCCAGTTTATAATATTTTGGTGAATAAAATATATTTTGTTTCAAAGAAGCAGCTTGGGTTTTATCATTTATAGTTTGCTGAACAGTTGTATAGAGTATTATATATTTCTTATCAGATTATTTATTTCACAGGTTCCTCTTGGTTGGTACAAAGACTGCTGAAGCTGTAAGCATTTTTTGTCTGTTTTGTGTATTGACATCAATGAGGTTGACATCTGATTTAAATGGATTGATCAAGAATTTTCCTAAGTGTTGCCATCACAGAAATATTTTGAAAGACATTTGACATGGCCAAGTATAAACAAAGAAAATGTCCTGTGTTTCTCATGGTAGAGAACAACTGGATACTCAAACAGGTGATTGCAGCTTCTTACTTGAACAAATCAGTTGTGTGTTTCTCAGGGCATTAGAGCAGTAACTATTACTAAGGGAGGGGTTGGCCCTTTCCTTTGGGGCCAAGCAATTTGCACCCTCCCCAGCAAACATGCCAGATCTTTTCCTCCTCATTGCAGAAGCCTCAGTGCAACCCTGATTTGCATATTTCCTTTTGCTAACACTTGACTTGGCAAACCCCTAAAAAAGTTGAAGAGGTTATTCCTTCTTCTATCAGCAAAAAGTACGAATCTTCTCTCCTGTCTTTGTCAAAAAATGTTGGGCTTGTCTACCAGATGACCTGTGTAACTATAACCTGACATCCCATAAAATGGATCTTGTAAGTGTAGACTGAATGATACGATAATCATAACTCCTTTCAGGACATTTCAAAGAATCTGCCATAGCTGTGATATTAAGCAAAAAACTTCAACACATTTTAGAATATTTCAGCAGGAACTGGTTCCCTTTTATTCAATACTGACAAAGTTTTAACAGAAACTGCCATGCTAAGTTTTTGTATGAGCTGTAAACCCAGGCTCTTAGTTACTGATGATGTTGCATTTGTTTTATCCCTAGTGGACTAGCCTAAATTTCAATTGCGTAACATCCATCTAAATTTCATTTTGCTGTCAGTTGAGCTCCCTAATTGTAGTGTGAAGTGTTTAACCACACATCTTCTTTAAATTGGTATGAAAACCCCTGCATTTCTTTGACAATCTTTACTTGGTGCCCAGTTTGTTATGTCATGGTCTTCTACCTGCCTTATTACAACCAACAAAATCTTCTTTGACAGAGGAACTACCTATATAATACTTACAGAAAATTGTGTTCTAACAGATATATATCTATTAATATTAGTACCATATTGATATTGAATTTTGAGTCATAGAATGGTTTAGACCGGAAGGGAACTTTTGAGGTCTTTAGCTCTAATCCCCTGCCCACAGCAAAGCTAAACTTTCTGGCCATTTTTTTAGAGATACTTCATTCTACATTTTTTCTTTAATATTTATTTATATGTTTTACATATCTCTTTTGGTTTCCAAGTAAATTTACCACTCAGATACTGAGGGATGAGCAACACTGACCAAGTGGATAGGTATAGGCATAGATATGTGGTAGTCGTCGTCTTTAATCATGGCAAAGCCTCCTACCTCATTCCCTAACATATTGCTAAAATCCCAGTCAACAAGCTCTGCTGTTGATGGGAGGCTGCCAACCAGCCAGCCTTATACTATGCCAGAACAGTTTTATTAGAAGGACAAAAAAGGAAAATAATATTTCAAAATTTCCACTTTTGACTTTTCATCGTATTTTGATAAGAGTTTGTGAAACAAAGATACCCTTATTCCTTACATCCTCTAATCTGGAGGGGGGAAAAAAAGAAAAAAAAGTCAGTGGCCTGGACCCCAAGAAGTGACTGGGAAGCTAAACAGATCTTAAGCAACTGCTCGGTAAGGGTAAGGTCTTGGGATTTAGCATACATACCCATCCAATTGCAGAGCCATGAAAGCTGTGAGGCACTTCGCTGCTTACCTCCTACTTCCCAAGGCATTTGCACCTTCGCAGAGCTATATTGTGACCCTGGAGCATGGCCCCATGGGCTGCCCTGGGGAAGTCCAGCCATCTACAAAGGCCAGACAGAAAAGCGCCCACCTCCTCCAAGAGGTCCACTCTGTCGAACAGTTTCATATCACACTTAACATGTACCACATGGAGCAGACGTCTTGAAGCACTAGGTGACGAAAAGAATTTATTAGCCTGGCAGATAGAGCACTTTCCTGGGAAACAGGAGTTGGACAGTCAATGCAACCTTGAGCATGAGGGCATGCGAACAGCCTTCTGCTGTCAGATCCTGTCAGATCCACAACACATGGAAAACTTCCCTGCAGGGTTTTTTTTATGCTGCTGCACAGAAATCAAAGCAAAATTCATAAAGCCTGAAAGACAGCAGAAAAGGGTATGCAATTGTATGGTGAGGAATAACAGATTGATTAGAAAAAAAGACAAGCAAGAAATAAGTTGGGAAATAGGGAACAAAATTCATGGCCTGTCCTTTTCAGTTAGGTATCTTCACACCCAGAGTGATACGCAAAATACCACTAGGCACATTCACCATAGCCACCACTGCATTCTGGGTAGAAAAAAGCCTGTTTGGACAGCTTTCTGCACACACACTGAGCTAGTCTGCATGCTTCTGGAGTACACATCAGCCTTCCTACACCAGTCAATAACAAAAAGAGTAGATATAACTGAGCTCTTTGGAGGAAGGTCTACCCTTCATGGTCTACCCTGAGCAGAGACCTCACTGATCTAGCTTGTTACTAGACAGGTACATGCCTTTTGCCCTCAGTCAGGCACCTCATCAGTAGAAATTAGTTCTTCTGCCACCTAGCTTTAGTGTCTTTTGTCAGCGTGTGGGATTTTTTGTTGGTTTGTTTCTAAACAAGTGTTCTGTGGAATTTCATTCCCTCCTCATATGGGATACAGAGCGGATTCCACCAGGGAACCAGCCTTGAGCGGCCGGGCACGGATGCATCCCTGTTGCTGTGATATTCGGCCCTTTTAGTGGTATTTCCTTGGTCCTCAAGATTTAGAGTGGCATCACAAGAGACGTTGACTTCAAGAGCAGAGCAACATTTGGCTTACCTCTATACGTACCTACATTAAGATCTTTGAGAGGGACCACACCTACACCTGCACAGTTACATTTTCTTACATTACATTACTGCTGCAACCACCTTCTTATTTCTGCCTTACGGGGGATAATAAATAAACATCATGCAGTTATTTCTGTTCACATGCCTGTCTGGGTTTTTCATACCTCTGTTATAAATCCTTCAGACATCTTATGTACAAGTTGTACTTTGTTTAGTCTCCTGTGGAAACCATCCCATACCTCTGATTATCATAGAATCATAGAATCATTAAGGTTGGAAAAGACCTCTAAGATCGTCAAATCCAACTGCCAATCCAATGCCACCATGCCCACTAAACCATGTCCCCAAGTGCCACATCTACATGTCTTTTAAATACTTCCAGGGATGCTGACTCAACCACTTCCCTGGGCAGCCTGTTCCAAGGCTTGACCACTCTTTCAGTAAACAAGTTTGTCCTAATATCCAGTCTAAATATCCTATTCCTTGGTGCAACTTGAGGCCATTTCCTCTCGTCCTATCACTAGTTCCTTGGGAGAAGAGACCAACACCCACCTCACCACAACCTCCTTTCAGGTAGTTGTAGAGAGCGGTAAGGTGTCCCCTGAGACTCCTCTTCTCCAGACTAAAGTTCTTTTTCTTCAGTCCCAGTTCCCTTAGCCACTCCTCATAAGACTTGTTCTCCAGACCCTTCACCAGCTTCGTTGCCCTTCTCTGGACACCCTCCAGCACATCCATGTCCTTCTTGTAGTGAGGGGCCCAAAACTGAACACAGTATTCGAGGTGCGGCCTCACCAGTGCCGAGTACAGGGGCACAATCACCTCCCCACTCCTGCTGGCCACACTATTTCTGATACAGGCCAGGATGCTGTTGGCCTTCTTGGCCACCTGGGCACACTGCCGGCTCGTGTTCAGCCGGTTCGCACCCAGCACTCCCAGGTCCTTTTCTACCAGGCACCTTTCCAGCCACTCTTCCTCAAGCTTGTAGCGTTGCATGGGAGTCGTTGTGACCCAAGTACAGGACCTGGCACTTGGCCTTGTTAAACGTCAGACAATTGGCCTCAGCCCAATGATGCAGCCTGTCCAGGTCCCTCTGCAGAGCCTTCCTACCCTCAAGCAGATCAACACTCCCACCCAACTTGGTGTCATCTGTAAGCGTACTGAGGGAGCACTCAATCCCCTCATCCAGATAATTGAGAAAGATATTGAACAAGACCAGCCCCAAAACTCAGCCCTCTGTGACCAGCTGCCAATTGGATTTAACTCCATTCACCACAACTCTCTGGGTTCGGTCGTCCAGCCAGTTTTTTAACCAGAGAAGAGTACACTTGTCTGAGCCGTGAGCCACCAGCTTCTCTAGGAGAATGCTGTGGGAGACAGTGTCAAAGGCTTTACTGAAGTCCAGGTAGACCACATCCACAGCGTTTCCCTCATCCACTAGGCAGGTCACCTGGTCATAGAAAGAGATCAGGTTGGTCAAGCAGGACCTGCCTTTCATGAACCCGTGATGGCTGGGCCTGATCCCCTGGCTGTCCCGGACATGGCTTGTGAGCGCCCTCAAGATGAACCCCTCCATAATCTTTCCCGGCACCAAGGTCAGGCTGACAGCCTGTAGTTCCCCAAATCCTCCTTCCAGCCCTTCTTGTAGATGGGCATCACATTGGCAAGCCTCTAATCATCCAGGACCTCCCCTGTTACCCAGGACTGCTGATATATGATGGAGAGTGGCTTGGTAAGCTCCTCCGCCAGCTCCCACAGTACTCTCAGGTGGATCCCATCCAGCCCCATAGACCAGGGGCCTTTCTAATTTTCCCTTTGCATGACCTAACGAGATCCTTGTACCCTTCTTGAGTTGCCTGCCCCTTCTTCAAAAAGTGGTAAATTCTCCTTTTTTTTCCTGAGTCCCAGCAAAAGCTCCCTGTTCAGCCAGGCCGGTCATCTTCCCCGTCCATTCTTCTCACGGCACATGGGGACAGCCTGCTCCTGCGCCTTTAAGACTTCCTTCTTGAAGAGTGTCCAGCCTTCCTGGACCCTTTTGCCCTTCAGGACTGTCTCCTAAGGGACTCATTCAACCAGTGTCCTGAACAGGCCAAAGTCCGCTCTCCAGAAGTCCATGGTAGTGGTTTTGCTGACCACCCTCCTTACTTCACCAAGAATCGAGAATTCTATCATTTCATGGTAGCTGAGCCCAAGACAGCCTCCGCCCACCACATCTCCCAGCAATCCTTCTCTGTTTGTGAACAGCAGGTCAAGCGAGGCACCTCCCCTGGTAGATTCACTCTACCAGCTGTGTCAGGAAGTTATCTTCCACACACTCCAGGAATATCCTAGACTGTTTCCTCTCTACTGTGTTGTATTTCCAGCAGACATCTGGAAAGTTGAAGTCCCCCATGAGAACAAGGCTAGCAATTGTGAGACTTCTGCCAGCTGCTTTTAGAATGTTTCATCTGCCTCCTCATCCTGGTTAGGTGGTCTATAACAGACTCCCAGCAGGATATCTGCCTTGTTGGCCTGCCCCCTCATCCTTACCCACAAGCACTTGACCTTATCATCACAATTGTTGAGCTCTATACAATCAAAACCCTCCCTAACATTCAGAGCCACCCCACCACCTCTCGTTCCTCACCTGTCCCTTCTGAATAGCTTATAGCCATCCATTGCAGCACTCCAGTCATGAGAGTCATCCCAGCATGTTTCTGTGATGGTGACTAGGTCATAGCTATCCTTGTTGTCCTCACTTTCTCCTCCTTTCTGAGCTAATGGGATCAGTACTGCGTGTTGTAATCAAGAGGAAGCATATATATCAGAAAGACAGTTACATAACATTTCACTCCAAGTGAACATCACACTCACATTTTATCCAAAATGACCCCAGGATCTCCTTCCAGAGCAATAACCATTTTCACTGGATGACAAGGGCCCACATTTTGTATGTATCATTACGGATATTTCCCCATTCCACTACTTACATTACTTTAGGTTTGAAAATATTAATTTAAAATTGCCCTTTTATCACCTGCTCACCCTACTCACTCACAAGAATTCACCTACAATTAGCTTTACATTTATTTTCATTAATATTTGTTAGCATTAATAAACTTTCACATGTGATTTTGTAACATTAATAAACTTTATCATTCATCACATATGCACTTTCAAGGTTTTATGTGGTTATGTTTATTCACAATGGTCCAAGTACACATTCTTGCACAACGCAGTCATACTTTCGGTCCACTGTCAATCCTCACTCTGTGCCAATAGGTACCACATTTCCCAAATTTTAGCTAGATGTTTAAATTAGAAGAGTATTGTCCTTCTTTTTCAACTCCTTTTTAGTTGAATTTTTGTCATGGGATCATTTAAGAAACTTTTTAGAAAGTTCATTTTATCAACTAGATCACTTTTTCTGTATGTTTACTAACTCTACCAAAGACTGGGCAAGTCTTCCCTGTGAAAAAGCTATACTGATTCTTCCCCATTACTTTTATTCATACATCTGCTAATGACATTCTTTATCATAATTTTTTACAAATTTCTCTGGTACAGCCTGCAGACTTGATGATCTGATTTTTTCTAGATTTTGCAGGAACCGGGTTTGGTTTTTTTCTGTTTTTTTTCTTAAAAACACAACATATTTGTCATTTTTTCTGGTACTGATAGCTCTGATAGACTATACCCTGATTTCATAGATTTTAATGGAATCATATCTGATTCTATGACAATTATCATAAGACTCCAGTTTATTGCTCTTTGTTCTAATGTTTTGTTCTAACTCCTCTTCTACTGACATTTTGCACAAAATCCTTTCCAACTCACTCCCTATAATAAAATGCTCCAGCATGGGAATTGCCTAAATCTCCTTCGTACTGATCAGTGAAGCAAAGAATTCTCTTAACTTTATGGTAATAAATTACATTGACCATATACAGTTTCCATAGTCTTTGGCAGACTTCTTGCTTCCACTGTGTTCGAAAAGATTTCAACACTAGTCTTCATGGTTTACAAAGTTGTTCCTCAACTTTTTTAGTTATCATTTTGACTAATCATAGTTTAATATTTAACTTGCCAAAGTTTATGCCCTTTTTCCTGTTTGGAAATTACTAACACTTTTTAAAGACTTATTTTTATTTCTAATAATAGTTTTTGCTATATTCCTTAATCATGATTTCTTTGAGGTGGAATCTTTTTTTGATAGATATAATCCCTATGGTCTGTAATCTCTAATATGGTATCTTCAGCACTTGTAGGTAATTAACTCTTTGGGTTCTTTTAGCAAGACTTCTTTCACTCATGCGTCTTGAATTTTATTTTATAGTGGGGGCAGTTCTAGAACAGCTCTTCAGTTGTAATATTTTGAGGTGAGTCATGTACATTGCTCACAACTGATGGACTAAGTCACTAACAGCTGCTTCTTTTTTGAGGTTTCTGCCTATTTACTCCAAGATGTTAAAATACGTGCATTATGTCTTATTGCTAGGCTCTGCTTATTTGTCTAATTGTGGTAACTGAATCATTCTACCACTCCTATGGAGTAGGCTTCACAGCCTTTTTCATCTCACACTGTAATTTCTTTCTGAGGACCGTTTGTTGCCTTCAATATATGCATATATATATAACCTACCCATCCAACTCTGTGCAGTAAACTACAAAGTGCTAGTCCTCCCCTTGACTCTGCCTACATTTTTACTTATTATACTTGCCTCTCTTTCTCTCCTGATTTTTACTTCTTTATTTTTCAATTAAAAACAAGTTGGATGAAAGAAGACACAGTTCTATTTGTGCTTCTTTTGTCTTGTCTTTCTAAGGAGTAAAGCACGCCATTTTTGTCTGGGATTTCCTTCATTTAAGGACAAATAATTAGAACTGGATGAGTAAAAGATGAATAAAATAAAAAAGCTTGTTATTTCAAATACAAGCTAATGTCTTTGAATTATTCAATTACATTGTCTTATAGCTATTAACCAAGGACTTTTTGCTGACAGTTGACGTGCCTTAGAACATAACCAAGGCCACCTTATTCAGAATAACATCTGAAGTTTTTCATTGTTTGCTGAGTGACAAATTTAGGAGAGACTGTTGACTCAGAGATGCAGTGTGTTTTTCTTTAACCCCTCTGTATTTAAGATGATAAAAGCTGTTTGAGAATACAATGCAGTGGCCTTTTGTTCTGTTAAACAGAGATTCTCATCCTTATTCAAAAGATCTGTTGTTTAATTTTGTATTTTCATTTTTCCAAACTTTTTCAAAGGGCCAGCACTGAATAAAGCATTTGGGGTCATTTTTTTTCCCTCCTTTTCACATCTGGCTGTGATAACAGATGACACGGGAAATCAATTTACCTTCCTCTAATGAACAGTGACAGTGTAAACAGTCTTCTGCTATGAGTTGAAACATAAGATAAAAAGGAAAGTCACAATATTTTTGTTTAAAAAAAACAGTGAAAGAACAATGCATGCAAAATTGAATATTCTAAATTCAGGACTTATTTCACCCTTATTACTGCTGTTCTTGCACTGCAATACCAAAATTGGGAAAGAATAAAGATTTCCATACTCCTTTGGTCATTTTGTCAATTATTTTTGTGTACTTGTAATTAAAGCCATTCTGAGTTTCCATATCAAACTTGACTTGCTGAGATTAATACCATAGCTTAAGAACAGAGAAGATGATCTGTTTTGTTAGCAGATTTTTCACATACTTATACAAATAAGGTTAGATGCAGTATGTAAAGCAAGCTGTAAGTACATGACATTTTCCCAATAAGTGTTTTTCATTATTTTGAAGCATACATAAAACTCCTGCCACATCAAATCTTCTAACTCTGTTCCATATGTCATTTAGGATTCGAATTCTGCCAGTACCCAACCTACCTGACAAGAACCATAACTTCTGTTACAAAGTAATTTATGTTTGCGTACTGATCCATTTAACCATAGGAAATACCCAAGTTTAAACCCATTGTGTAGGAATAAATCCTCTGAAACTTATATATACTTAGAAGAAAAACGTTCACTGACTTTTGTCTCCTTGAACAAGAGGAGGCAGAGTGGGTCAGATATGACCAGGTACTTGTACTCACACCTGTATACAACTCCACATCCAATCTTTCAGATCACACTTAAGAATTTTAAAATATAGTAGGAAATGTTTACTGTGCTGAAGACCTACAAAAGATTTAAAATTATGAAAATGGAACCATATATAAATCAATTACAATTTTGTCATTAACATCAATAGTAACCTATTAACCTTTATAACTAAGATGTTAGTAAAGACTAAGAGCTTTGCCAGCATAAATGTACAACTATTTGTGCAGGTGGGGGGCATCTTTTCCTTAAGTGGGAAAAGGTACTTTTATTTCAAAATAAGGATGCCTTGATGAGAAACTGTTTCAGGATAACTACCACAGTACAATTATACTAATATGACCATAGTATATTTCCATGTACAAACAGTTCCTAAGGCACTCTCTTATTACAAATGAAACTTCCTAGAATAATTGTTTCCTTTTTTTTTTTTAAGACTTTCTAAAAATATCCAAAATATTGCTTTATGTGACATAGGTAAAACCTTATGAGTTGGGAAAGTATATCTGTATGGTTGAATTAGTCCAGGATGCAATATTTTATGTGTGTACCACTCCCAACACAATATATCACTTAGGCAAGGAGCTCAGTAGGATTCAGAAGATTACATGTCTGTACATTTATTAAGGACAAAAAATCTACATTTATGTTAGGTACATCTAAAAAAAAATGGGGCTAATAAACCTCAGGGTTTAAGCCAATCATAAGCGACTGGAAAAAAAGTTTAATTCATTCTATGGGTATCTATTATAATAAACTCATTTCTGTTCTGAAGTTGCTAGTACTTATTTAGTCAAGATGTTTGACTACGCGTGCGAATGACTCGATCCAACATAATCTGACATATTGATTTGTATATTTGTACATGATATATAAGTATCATACTACCTTTTCTTACCCTTTCTGAACTATTGAAGAAATTTACTCAGTGATGTGAAAAAAGTAGAAAGTTAACTGCAAAATACTTCAGCAACAGTTACAAAATCAAAAAAAAACCAGTAATTTGTCCAATTATCCCTCTGTGTGCCATTAATTGCATAAAAGTTAAACAGTTTTATGATGAAAATTAACAACGGATTCTGAAGTTCATGATGTAATTTTAGATGTTTGTAATAGATACCTAAGAGTAAATGCAGCTTCTCTGCATTTGCTATTCAGATGATGGTGCAGAACCTAAAACTCACTCAATTTTCCAGGATGAGGGAACATGCTCATTCATTTGGAGAAATAGAAAGCTGTTGCAAAACAATTTATTTTGCTTTTCCAGTTAAACAGGAACTGAAAAACCCTTTCTGTTTTGGTGCATTCTTTCTTTCATTGGCAACAGACTATAATAATATCATAATTTCATTTTATGATGGACCCAGCAGTTTCTCTCTCTAATAACCTTCTTAGACTTTCAGTATCACTGTAATGATTTAATGATTGCAAGACATGAATGCCTCCTGTAGTGTTTAAAGTGGCTTCAGTGTATAACATAACACATTTTTATATGCAAGTGACACTTCCTTGTGTTTTCAGTTCTCCAAAATAATTTAGAATGTACATTAGTAGTTCAAATAAATGTGTTAACTAATAAGACTGCAGTGCTGCAAAGATTTTATTTTTTTCTTCTATGAGATTCTTTGTTAAAATTCTGTTGCATCTCATTGCGGTGTTCAAAGAAACTAATAAAACGTGATGAGATATAAAAAAGCATATGAGAAAATGGTTTCAGATATTGGAGGCTTCTAAATTGAAAACACACATTTCAAAAAAAAAAAAGAGGGAATGTTGTTTTTTCACTTAAAGAGGGCTTCATGTTTTTAATCTAAAGATTCTATACCAAAAGGCTAATCCTTTCCTAGCTAGAATGTTTCTAAACCATGGCTCATCTAATTTCTAAATTATGGTTCATTTCTGAAATATGGTTCTGCCTAATCACGACTATAGACAAAACAGTTAAGTTTCCCCAGGTTGATAGGTGTTCATTTCTTTCAAACTAAGAAAATAATAATGGGGTGTAAGTGGCCTGGATGTGACCATCCACTTTTGCTAGGGAACTACTGTCTTCTGTTTACGGAAGCATATATTGTCCATCATCAGTTCCTGGGAGCCAATATATCCATATTGTATGGATTCCAATGAAAAATAGAAGAGTAAAATATCCAGCTCTGACAATCTGACATGTTAAATAAGTGCAGATTTAGGGGATTTTCTCCTGCAAAGGGAATTGAGTTCGTAAGTCAGGCTCCTAACGGTTCATGTAGGGCCTAATAAGAAATGAAGACTAGTTTTCTGTTTATCTTCAAATCCAATAGAATTTAAACAAATTTCATCCCAAGAATCTTTTTGAGATGAAAAAAGAAGGGAAGGGAAGGGAAGGGAAGGGAAGGGAAGGGAAGGGAAGGGAAGGGAAGGGGAAAGCATTTGCATAATGTTAACTCCTGAGCTATGGAGTTTTGCTTCATTTTCCTGTGTGTGAGAAAGTTCAGTCAAGTTTACTGTAGAGTTATGAGACTACCCCCACTAATAACCTGTTCTAAACTTGAAATTAATTATATCAGCTAATCAGGACTCAGTAGTGCTGCATGGCGTCCAGCTGACAACTGCTAACTCATTTCGTTATTTAAGTCCCTGAATGTTTTCAGCCAGTCACTACTATCATTAGTTACTATTCAGTAATGACATCTATATATTAGTTCTTGTGCTGTGACTGATTACTGTTCTTCATATGTCCCAAACAAACAGCTTGGAGTTTTCAGATGTTTCAGTGATGTGTTCTCAGAGATCTTAAACTTCAGATATTTAATTCATATTTATACTTTTATTTCAAAAGGAATTATTACTTGAAGAAAAAGCAAGAAAAATCAAAAAGTTAAATAATGTCATAGGGAAGAAAATAGCCCTATTATTACGGGCACCTGAATGAAGTCTTTTAGAGCCCGAAGGCAGTTAGAGAAGAGTGAAGCACTTAGTGAATTTAGGTAAAGAAAAAGAAGATGACAAGGACATTCAAGTCATCCTCCACTGGGCTGACAATTTACATTTATTCCATTGTCCAAGATGCAGTATCATCATAAGATAAACTGTAACACAAATGAAAAAGAACCAAAATCTGAATATGTTCCATCTATAAAGATATGGCTATCAAGCGTGTAATGGCTTTTAATTGTCCTTACTTAACAGCTGTCTCCATAGGGATTTGCAAATATGGGATGGAGAACTAAATGCTCAGGAGGGACAAGCAGGGCAGACCCAAGTTCAAACTGCAGTACACAATAAATGTTAAGAGTCTTTATGTGATTATAAAAGGGAAGAAAAAGGGCATTTTAGAATGATGTCTGCTGCAGGCCACCAAACAAGGAAAAGCTGATTATTAATTCTTGTTAAAAATAAAAGCCTGATAACTATGAAAAACATCAAAAGTGTAGTGACTGGTGTTAAAAAAGAACCTTATTTACACATTTATTGGGAAACACAGATGTGGAATAGGCCAGCAAGATTTTTTTATGTGTTCTCTGGAGAAAAAGAAAGATGGAGAAAAAGACTGAGGGAAGACTTCCTCCAGTTTTGAGCCTTCCCAGTAGTTATGAACTCAAAAACAAGAAGTGAGACTAGGTTAACTCATGAAAAATATGCTTTAAAATGGGCAAACCTGTAGGAAGGATCTCAGGAGGACTGAATCTAAGGAAAAAAAAAAGGACAGTAATTCCTTACAAGAGATTGGCAGGTCTTTAAAAAAAAGTCTTATATGCTCAGTATTAACAGCAAATTTTCCTAAGGCAAAAGAAGACAGAAAGTGTAGCAAATGTTCCTCATAAACTGTTCAATGTCTTGAAACTCAAGAAGGAAGCACTGAGAGAATAACGAAAAAGGCAAATGTTTAAGGACAAGCAGAAAAAAAAATCAGAAGCACACAGGCCCAAAATTAGAAAGGTCAAGCCTCAAAATGAGATACAACTGGCAGGGAACATAAAGGGCAACAACAAACCATTCTACAATTAGATTAGGAGGAAACCCAAGGAAAGTATCAGTCCATGACACTGGAGGCTAATGACAAATGATGTCAAGAAGTCTGACATGTTTAATGCCCTCTTTTGTTTCAGTTTTCACTGGAAAGGTTAATTTTAATCAGATAATTAAATATCAATGACAGAAGGCAGTAAGAAGGAAAACAGATCCTCCACCTACCTGTACCTGACAAAATTCACCCCAAATGATGTGGAATACTGTCTGGGACAGCTTCTGATTACCTTTGAGAACTCTTGGAGGTTGGCTAAGAATATGGGAGCTGGGAAGAGGCAATAAAGTGTAATAAGGTGTAGGAAAATAAGGGAAAAAAAAGAATGTTCACTCATAAATTAACTTCAGTTACTTAATTTAGGTGGTCCAAGACTTCTGCAGGATATAATGTCCCTCTCCACTGATAAGAGAAGGAAGGTAGTTCTGTCTAAACATACTTAACTTATAAAGTAGATGAAATGAATAGTTTGTATCTTAGAAAAATGTTAAAGTGGATCATTAATTATAGACCCTCACCTTAATGCTATTTCTGAGAAACTCTGGAACAAATATCTGGACGATAATGAGAATATGCCTGGCAGGAAGCGTGGACTAGTCAAGAGCAAACCATAGCAAACCATCTGATATTTTTCTGTAGCAGGCCTTTTAGATTAAGGAGAAGTAGCTGATCTAATATATTCTTTCATTAATAAGTTTTTTTATGGTTTTACATGATTTTATGGAAGTCAAGAAAGCATATTCCAGAGACAGGTAGAAAACTGAGTAATAGTTGTCTATGTAACTGTAATTAAAATTTCAATATCAACAAGGAAGGACTAATAACGTTTCTGCAGCAGTCAATGCAAAGTCTAGCTCTGTTCAAGGGTTTTATTAGTAACTATGATGACAAAATATAAACTGTAGTGTAAGATAAGTGTAAAACTAGATTTTAAAAAAACTATCTTTCTTTTTTTTAACTGGAAGGAGAAATAGAGTAAGGACTCTGTAGGGATCTGTTCTCAGTCCAGGCCTATTTGAATTTTTTGTTTACAAAATCGATGATAAACTATAGTATTCCTATATTACATCTGCAGACATAAAGCTATGCTAGATGCAGCTACTTGCAGAATGAACTCATTTTAAAATCACCTTGAAAATATTTGAAGAAATGGTCTGAAATAACTACAGTTCTGTAGCAATGTGAGCGATAATGAAATTAATTGAACAGCAACCAGCTAGCATGATTTGGACACCGTTCTACAAAAATTAGTCTGGGAGTTAGAGGGCCTTATAGCCCGAACGTGAACCAAAGCCATCCTACAGTTTAAGGAAAAAAAAATAACTAACTTCATACTGCAATATGAAAACAGTAAAAACATATATGAAATATGTTTGGATTCTAACTGTGTGTAGTAAGGGCTCATTTGATATATACATCTTGATTTTGGCATTACACTTCAGGTTAGATGTAAACCAGTCAGAAAGAGATGAGTAAGAATGAGAAAAAGTACAAACACCACCACCAATGAGCAAATTACATACGAAATAACTTGAGTGGAGGGAGGCCAGGACATCTTAGGAAACAGCAGAGAAAGAGAAGGCTGAAAGATGACTTAGCAGGAGGGTAATTGCCGTAGATGATTCCCTTCTGAGGGGGACAGAGGGCCCAATATGCCAGCCAGACCCATCCCACAGGGAAGTCTGCTGCCTCCCTGGGGCCCAGGTTAGAGACATTACTAGGAAACTCCCTGGTCTGGTACAGCCCTCCGATTACTGCCCGCTATTGGTTGTACAGGCTGGCAGTGAGGAGGTTGCAGAAAGAAGTCCCGAAGGGATCAAAAGGGACTTCAGGGCACTGGGGCGACTGGTGGAAGGATCGGGAGCACAGGTAGTGTTTTCCTCGATCCCTTCAGTGGCAGGGAGGAATACTGAAGGGAACAGGAAAACTCATCGGATCAACACATGGCTTAGGGGCTGGTGCCATCAGTGAAATTTTGGCTTCTTTGATCATGGGGAGGTTTACACGGCACCGGGCCTGCTGGCGGCGGACGGAGTTCAGCTGTCTCACAGGGGGAAAAGGATTCTCATGTATGAGTTGGCAGGGCTCATCGAGAGGGCTTTAAACTAGGTTCCAAGGGGGAAGGGGATAAAACCAGGCTCACTAGAGAAGAGCCTAGGGGCGGCACGCCAATGTTGGGGGTGAAATCGGCAGCACAGTTCAAGTGCATCTACACCAATGCACGCAGCATGGGTGGCAAACAGGAGGAGCTGGAAGCCATTGTGCGGCGGGGTAGCTATGACTTAGTCGCCATCACGGAAACATGGTGGGATGAGTCTCACGATTGGAGTGCTGCAATGGATGGCTATAAGCTATTCAGAAGGGACAGGTGAGGAACGAGAGGTGATGGGGTGGCTCTGTATGTTAGGGAGTGCTTTGACTGTCTAGAGCTCAATGATAGTGATGATGAGGTCAAGTGTTTGTGGGTAAGGATGAGGGGGAAGGCCAACAAGGCAGATATCCTGCTGAGAGTCTGTTATAGACCACCTAACCAGGATGAGGAGGCAGACAAAATATTCTACCAGAGGCTCACAGGAGTCTCACAGTTGCTAGCCCTTGTTCTCATGGGGGACTTCAGCTTTCCAGATGTCTGCTGGAAATACAACACGGCAGAGAGAAACATTTGAAGGGTTCCTGGAGTGTGTGGAAGATAACTTCCTGATGCAGCTGGAAAGCGAGCCTACCAGGGGAGGTGCCTTGCCTGACCTGCTGTTTACGAACAGAGGACTGGTGGGAGATGTGGTGGGCGGAGGCTGATCTTGGGCTTAGCAACCATGAAATGATAGAATTCTCAATACTTAATGAAGTAAGGAGGGGGCCAGCAAAACCACTACCATGGACTTCTGGAGGGCGACCTTTGACCTGCTCAGGACACTGGTTGAATGAGTCCCTTAGGAGACAGTCCTGAAGGGCAAAGGGGTCCAGGAAGGCTGTGCCTTAAGAAGAATGGGCGAGGAAGACGACTGACCTGGCTGAACAGGGAGCTCTGGCTGGGACTCAGGACTTCCACTTGTGGAAGAAGGGGCAGGCAACTCAAGAAGAGTACAGGGAGGTCGTGCAAATTGAAAATTAGAAAGGCAAAAGCCCAGCTATACCTCAACCTGGCCACTGTCATAAGAGATAACAAAAAATGTTTTTACAAATATATTAATGACAAAAAGAGAGCCAAGGAGAATCTCCATCCTTTATTGGATGAGGAGGGGGGGGAACGTTGCCACTGAGGAGGAGGTTAAGGCTGAGGTACTTAACGCCTTCTTTGCCTCAGTCTTTAATAGTCAGACCCGTTATCCTCAGGGCATTCAGCCCCCTGAGCTGGAAGACAGGAATGGCGAGCAGGATAAACCCCTCATAATCCAAGAGGAAGCAGTTAACAACCTGCTACGCCACCTGGACGCTCACAAGTCTATGGGGCTGGATGGGATCCACCTGAGAGTACTGTGGGAGCTGGCGGAGGAGCTTACCAAGCCACTCTCCATCATTTATCAGCAGTCCTGGGTAACTGGGGAGGTCCTGGATGATTAGAGGCTTGCCAATGTGACGCCCATCTACAAGAAGGGCCGGAAGCATGATCCGGGGAACTACAGGCCTGTCAGCCTGACCTCGGTGCCGGGAAAGATTATGGAGGGGTTCATCTTGAGGGCGCTCACAAGCCATGTCCGGGACAGCCAGGGGATCAGGCCCAGCCATCACGGGTTCATGAAAGGCAAGTCCTGCTTGACCAACCTGATCTCCTTCTATGACCAGGTGACCCGCCTAGTGGATGAGGGAAAGGTTGTGGATGTGGTCTACCTGGACTTCAGTAAAGCCTTTGACACTGTTTCCCATAGCATTCTCCTAGAGAGGCTTAAACAAGTGTACTCTTCTCTGGGTAAAAAACTGGCTGGATGGCTGAGCCCAGAGAGTTGTAGTGAATGGAGTTAAATCCAGTTGGCTACCGGTCACGAGCGGTGTTCCCCAGGGCTCAGTTTTGCAGCTGGTCTTGTTCAATACCTTTATCAATGATCTGGATGAGGGGATCAAGTGCTCCCTCAGTAAGTTTGCAGATGACACCAAGTTGGGTGGGAGTGTTGATCTGTTCAAGGGTAGGAAGGCTCTGCAGAGGGACCTGCCCAGGCTGGATCGATGGGCCAAGACCAACTGTATGAGATTCAACAAGGCCAAGTGCAGGTCCTGAACTTCGGCCACAACAACCCCAGGCAATGCTACAGGCTTGGGGAAGAGTGGCTGGAAAGCTTCCCAGAGGAAAAGGACCTGGGAGTGCTGGTTGACAACCGGCTGAACATGAGCCGGCAGCGTGCCCAGGTGGCCAAGAAGGCCAACAGCATCCTGGCCTGTATCAGAAATAGTGTGGCCAGCAGGAGTAGGGAGATGATTGTACCCCTGTACTGGGCACTGGTAAGGTCGCACCTCGAATACTGTGTTCACTTTTGGGCCCCTCACTACAAGGTGCTGGAGTGTGTCCAGAGAAGGGCAATGAAGCTGGTGAAGGGTCTGGAGAACAAGTTTTATGAGGAGCGGCTGAGGGAACTGGGGTTGTTTAGCCTGGAGAAGAGAAGGCTCAGGGGAGACCTCATTGTGCTTTACAACTACCTGAAAGGAGGTTGTGGGTGGGTGGGTGTTGGTCTCTTCTCCCAAGTAACTAGCAATAGGACGAGAGGAAATGGCCTCAAGTTGCGCTAAGGGATGTTTAGATTGGACATTAGGAAAAATTTCTTTACTGAAAGATTGGTCAGGCCTTGGAACAGGCTGCCCAGACAAGTGGTTGAGTCAGCATCCCTGGAAGTATTTCAAAGACATGTAGATGTGGTGTTTAGGAACATGATTTCGTGGGCATGGTGATGTTGGGTTGACAGTTGGATAGATGATCTTAGAGGTCTTTTCCAACCTTAATGATTCTATGATTCCTCCACTTGTATTTTCCATGTTAAGGTTGAACCCAGTCTCAGCAATTGCAGTCAGCTCTGTTTTGGTTTCTGCTCTCTGCTGTTCTTATAGCTCTAAACACATGAGCATTCTTCAAGAAGAGTACTTTAGACTTTTAGAATAAGTGAAAACCTTTGACTGAACAAGTTTGCTGCAATAGTTAAAAGTCTTTCCAATTTGCAAAAAGAAAAAAATAGTATTCAGCATATACCTTCCTAAACCATTAGTTGGGATAAAAATGTTCTATGTCTTTTTTCCTTAGATCAAAGTGGTCCACCCTATCATCAATTTACTGCCAGGTACAATTTCTTATCTTTTATATGATACCCAACATAGCAAGAGCTGATGTTAGTTACAGCTCAGTAAGAGCAAGACGGCAGATTTTTTACCTGCATAATACTAGTGCTTCTGGTTTTTTCTTATTTTGTCACTTGCAATTCTTTGGGTTATTATAGCATAGAAGCAGAAACTTCTGGTTAGCACCTCCTTGAGAAATTTTTATTTTTATTTATAGTGTGCTTCCATGGGCAATTTCCTGACTTCCACAGAAAATATAAGATTTATGAACCACAGTAAAAGAGAGGGGTTATGCAAGGCAACTTCAAGGTGAACTCTTCTTGAAGTAAGGAAGTGCCATAATTTTCAAAATTCTTTTAAAAAAATCTGCTTTTAAATTATTTAGAAATACTTCAATTGACACCAGAAATTCTGAGCAAAGACGTTTTGTTAATTTGTGCAGATAATGAATACTTAAAGCTAAAATATATTTTGCCCTGCCAGTAAGCAAAGAATTACCTTATTTAAGTTGCTGTGATTTAATGACATCATGCAGCATTAGAATTGTTTTTGGAAAGCTTCATTTCCATTTTTCTGAAAATACTAGGTATATTCCCTGACCTTTTGGGTAATATATCATAGCCCAAAATGAAATATAGCGTAAGGAGCAATAACTTGCTTTTGTCCTATTATTTGAGTCATTTCACATTTATTTTTCTTTCTTTTTGACAGTTGCTTACAGGAAGAAAATACAGAGCATATTTCTGCATATAGTCCAAAATCAGTCCATGATAACTCTTTTACACACATTCTGTTGCAGATTTGTGCTGTTTAAAAGTGCCTCTAGTGAAGAGAACAAACCCTCTATCACACAGAGATTTGATCCATGCTATTGTTCTAAAAGTGGCAGTAGCTGAGTTTTCAATACAAATTTTGTGTGTTTCTGTATGGGATATCATGCCTTCTATGACACCAGAAGAAGTATAATGTTGGTATAATAAAGACAAAAATGCATAAAGCAATTTTCCATATGGTGCCTCCCCCAGTAGAATACATTTTAATACAAGATATATATATATATAACCTACAGAAATCAATTTGCTTGTAATTTATGAAAGTAAAAGCGAACAGAGTAAACAGGGAGACCTATTTGCCTTGATGCATATTTGTCTATATTTCACTCAGAATGCTTTGTTAACATAAAACAAACTTTAATGTTTACAAATATTTTTATTTGCAGGCTTCTGCAGTCAAATTATACCAAATCATTAGTGAACTCAAAGACCGTGTTTCAAAGCTTTGTGAGAATGTTGGCCACTATAGAACTTAATGTCTGGCAGATGCTCAAGACTAATGATATGCTCCCCGCTACAATGAAATTCTAACATCCTCAAAACTAAAAATGGGCACAAATTATATTCTAATGGGTGCCAGTCACAAAAATAGCTCAAATGACTTAATAGATGCAAAACATTTTGTATGTTTTAGTTTATGATTTTAAAGCATTGTATAGACTATTTGATTCCAGGCTGCAACTTGCATTTCCTGATTCACGACCATGTAGGTATTGTTGGCTTTGTCCAATCAAAATGGTTGTCTTTAAAACTATATGAACTTCTAGTTGCATAGTTCTTCAGAATAGTGAAGAGAATGTGAACAGAATTATTCCAGAAACAAAACACAAGATCGAAAAGTTTTCCAATATAAGAAAGGTGAAGCAAAAACGTCTACTAAATCTCTTTAACTGAATTCTGTAGTGAGGTCTTATCTGCATTTCCAAGCCATACTCAATGAATACAAGTACATCATCCACCATTTTATCTTGGAATATGTCCACTGCTGCCAAGGAGCACTGGGATTAAGTCAAAGGTAGTAAGGAATGACAACAGAAGATTGCACAGAACAGAGACAGAAGTCATTTTGTTGTACATTTTGCATATATTATGTAGCTAACAAATAGAAAATAATAACAATTTACATAACTCATTTGGACCCAGGTCCGCTCTTAAGGCTTTCCTCATTCATAGCTGCTATGCAAACAAATCAAGTCTCTTTTATGTTTATCCCCAGTTCAATAACCTTAATTTTTTAACAAATATGCCAGATTTTCTGCATTTTTGACCGTCACAGCAAAGTGACTGTGTTATGTTTGGCAACAATTAGAATTGTTGATTCTGAGCTTATCCTGGGGATATCTTTCATGCATGAGGGAAAATGCAGACTTAGCTCTCCTGTGTCCACTTTAACCTACCACCTTTTAGATCTGACCTGTGATCTCAGCCAGATACAAACTTGTAATAAATTACTAGACTTGAAAGCTGAGTCATACTTCATTTGAAAAAGGAACCATTTCAAGCTATGCAGTTTTGAATCAACCTATAACCTTCATGTCACTGTAATTTACTAATGTAAATGTATGTTTACAACTGCACTTGGAGCATAAATTGCTAGAACACCTTAGAATATATGTAGGAATGGATGTGAAAGTTTTTGCAGGTGGTTTTTTTAGATTTATTTGGTAATATGCAGAATGTAGAAATTTAATATTTAGCTAACATGATCTTCCTATATCTGATTCTTAATTATGTGCTATACAAGTTTTGTCTTAGTTTACACTTCTTTCACATACATATAGTTATATAGACAAGACATTTAAAGTAAACCAGTTTATGTATGTGAAGCTGTTTTTCTAGAGAAAGAAACATATATTGGAACCTGGTTTTAGTTTTTTCACAACAATTTTTACACTAAAAATAAGGCAAGATGCAAATACTTTTCATACAGAATTTAGTACCTAAAGTAGTGATATGCTGACAAAGTTATGCATGTTGATATAAGTTAGAATACTAAAATGTAAACTGTAGAAGAAAATGCATGCAGCAATCAAGTATTTGAAGACAAATTATAAGTATTTCCCTTGACCCTAACAAAATGAATGAATAAAAGGATATTTAAAATGCAAGGTGAATTGCTCTAAGATATATAATCCTACCATACATGCACAGAGTGAAGTTTGGCATTTGATGTGTCTTACTTGTCTGTGGTAGCAGATTTATGGGCTTGTGAGAGTGGAAACACATAGGATGATCAATATTCACTAGCATACTCCAGCCACATGTCATAGAATCATAGAATCATTAAGGTTGGAAAAGACCTCTAAGATCATCAAATCCAACTGTCAATCCAACGCCACCATGCCCACTAAACCATGTCCCTAAGCGCCTCATCTACACGTCTTTTAAATACTTCCAGGGATGCTGACTCAACCACTTGTCTGGGCAGCCTGTTCCAAGGCCTGACCAATCTTTCAGTAAAGAAATTTTTCCTAATGTCCAATCTAAACATCCCTTAGCGCAACTTGAGGCCATTTCCTCTCGTCCTATTGCTAGTTACTTGGGAGAAGAGACCAACACCCACCCACCCACAACCTCCTTTCAGGTAGTTGTAAAGCACAATGAGGTCTCCCCTGAGCCTTCTCTTCTCCAGGCTAAACAACCCCAGTTCCCTCAGCCGCTCCTCATAAGACTTGTGCTCCAGGCCCTTCACCAGCTTCGTTGCCCTCCTCTGGACACGCTCCAGCACCTCCATGTCCTTCTTGTAGTGAGGGGCCCAAAAATGAACACAGTATTCGAGGTGCGGCCTCACCAGTGCCAAGTACAGGGGCATGATCACCTCCCTGCTCCTGCTGACCACACTATTTCTAATACAGGCCAGGATGCTGTTGGCCTTCTTGGCCACCTGGGCACAATGTCAACTGGTAAACTGTGAAAAGGTAAGTTAATTCCTTGCTTCTACTCCAAGGAAAACAGAAGGGAAGTGAAGAAGGAAAAAAAACCACAAAACCAAAACAAAAACCCAACATTGAATATCTATTACCCTTGCAGATCTCCTCATTCTCACACCAAACTAGAGCAAAATGTCCAAGAACAAATCTATGCCATCCTATGAATGAAAAACCTACCTATTTTGAGTAGGTCTAGTAGACACTGTACGACTTGCATGCAAAAATTTTTTTTGGTAATTCACGTGAGGAGAGTGACAACGCAACTTTCTGTTCAGCTACGCATGCAGACTGCATAATGCCAGCCACGATATACAACTACTGCATGTATCACACAGAATCTGAGTAACCCACACTTACATAATTACTAACCAGCATATTGTGAAGGCTTGTAATGTTTCCTGAGTAAAAA
Source organism: Calonectris borealis (assembly GCF_964195595.1). NCBI lineage: Eukaryota > Metazoa > Chordata > Aves > Procellariiformes > Procellariidae > Calonectris > Calonectris borealis. Next base: position 25,640,020 of record NC_134352.1, on the reverse strand, counting down.
CAATGAAAGTAATATTAATAAATAGTAAGATTAACATTCATACAAGTGTCACAGATCTTCTGATAAAGGATGTATAACATATTAAATGAATGTTTTTAGGAAAAACTTACTGGATACACATTTAAAATAGTGTTCAACAAAGCAAAACATTGTGAATTTGAATTAGTCAGTTTTTTTGAATCACAGCAGTGACAGTATTAGATCATTAAAGGAATCCAATACTGTGTACTGAAATTCATATTTCAATAATATGCATTATAGGGAGAGATATTTTGGCACTGCCATTCAGAGCAAGGCTTGACCTCTTAAGACATAAGCACCTTTGATTATTTTAAGATGACAACAATGATATAAAATGAAACTATTTTTAAATGTATAAAAGCATGAAGAATTTACTCAGAATATCTAGGTCAAGAAAGTTGAGAACATAAGGTAATAAGGTTAGTTTTGTGATTAAACAGTTCCACAAGGATTTGAAGAGAGATTGCCTACACAGCCTGTAAAAAGGGAGCCTTTGTTAAAATATATGTGTTCACATACTCATATCACCTTTTGCTTGGAGCATGTATAAATTATTTTTCTCTCCAGTGAAACATTTCCTCCCTACCACTTGTTGCGATTTTATATTTATGCCATCACATAAGCTTTCTCTTATGTTCTCACTTTCACTCTGTTCATCTGACAAAAAGTTCACAAGTGTGGGCAGAATTGGCAGTCTTCTGCTTATGGCCATGACAAGACTCAGTTTTGAGTGAAACTCAAAAAAAGACTTGCTTCAAGCATTGCTACAGCTTCCACAGGAAGGCATACATTAGTTAAATTATTTGTGTACACAATATCAATTTACAAATCTAAGTTTGAATGGAAACCAGAGACCTAACTCGCACTGAATCCATGTTGTACCTAAGTGCAGAAAAGTGAGAGGCTGACGCTATAATTAAAGACTTCATCTCCAAAACAAGACCAAAAATTATGATGTTGTCTAAATTTTGACGAAGTTTATCTTAAACATTGGGGTGGATTGACACCAGCCAGCAGCAAAATATATACCCTTCCTTTTTCTCACTCCCCCCTCCCAGGGGATGGGAATTAAAATAGAAGGAAAACAAAAAGACCCAGGGATCAAAATAATGACAGTTTGATAAGGAAGAGAAAAGCCACACATGCAAGTAGAGCAAAAAAAGAGGAATTAATTCACTACTACGCATTTGCAGGCGGATGTCCAGCCACGTCTAGGAAAGCAGGGCCTCAGCACACAAGATGGCTACCTAGGAAGACAAATGCCATAACCACCAATATCCCTCTTTCCTCTCACTTTTCCTGACCTTTTATTGCTTGAGCATGGTGCCACATGGTACGGAATATCCCTTTGGTCAGCTTGCGTCAGCTGTCCTGACTGTGTCCTCTCCCATTCTGTTGCTCACAGCCAGCCTATCTCTATTTTGGCTGGGCAGTGAAAAGAGAGGAAAGCTTTGACACTAAGCACTGTTAAGCAGTAGCCAAAACACTGGCATGTTATCAACACTGTTTTAGCCACAAATACAAAGCACAGCACTATATGAGCTGCCTTGAAGAAAGCTAACTTCATAATTTCATCCCAGACAGACCCAGTACAAACCTTAAAGCTGAAAAATTAAAAAAACCAAAATCTTCTACAGTTAGCAACTGCTTAGCACTAGAAACACCTACATGCCATACCCAGCTAATTCAACCTTTTCTTGTGTTGTATTTTGTCAGTTTTGCCAATTCAGGAGGTAGAAAGAAGGTGCTGCCAGCCCCTCTTTTTTGAAGTGCTTCATCTGGGAAATGTTCACAAAGCATGCTGGACAGAAGAGCACAGATTGGGACGGAATTTGTAGTCACTGAATTCAATCTCCTCCTATCACAGCCAGACATTAATCTCCATCATAGAACATTAACATCACATCATATTGCTCCTCTGGAAAGCTTTTCCAAAAGCTCTGCTTTACAATGGCTAGACTGAAAATTAAGTCTGTGATACTTGTAGACCAGTGTATACTTACAGAAGAAATTCTTAACAGTCCATGAAAGTTTCACACAAATTTGATCAAAGGGTCGGCAAATTATTTTAAAGTAGGCAGCAAAAGACAGTGGCAATTCTGCCCCATGCAAGAGCTAAGAGGGTAGGGTTAGCTCGCTAAGGAGAGGTGCAGACCCATCCTACAACTTCATGTTCCCTCTATTCTCTCTGTCACCCAGTGAACTTTGTATTCCTTTCTTTACAGCGGCACATTTTCACATGGCTGAAATAAGGAACCTGAGAGAGATTTTAAGTGTCCCCTTGTAATCAGCAATGTTTCTTTGTGGGCTGTGGGTAGGATAAGGACCTGCTAAGGTACTGGTCAGGTGGGCCCAGCTCTACACTTACGTGTTTCCCTGTGCCCAGAGGCTCGTTCTTTACTCTTGTTATGCAGTTAAATCAAGAGGCAGAGCCTGAGAAGAGCAGGGACAGAAGACAGGATGGAATTCCAGAAGACTAATTTTTTGTGGAATAGGATTTAGTGGCACTGCCAACAACAATGAAAATAGTCACAAATGTTAAATTGAAGTGAAGTCAAACGTTGAAGGTAAAATGTTTGAGGTAAAGTTTTCCACTTCAGACAAATACCTCATCTTACTGTTTTGAAAGCAATCACTTACTGTATTGATTCAGATACAAGCTGCTATAGACCACGCAAGGCATGTGGGATCCACAAGACTCAGGATAGATGCCTCATAAGAAGCCACACTGACCTGATGATGAGAAAAGGATTTAGAGAGGGGCTGAAAAAGCCTCAAAGGGCAAACTTAGACCCATTAATCAGCTTTGGAAACAGCCTGGGAAGGGAACAGGTAGAGTGGACAGAGTTGGAGAAAGTTCTTTGAAAAATAAGCACAGAGACTGAGAAAAACAAAAAAAGTAGTCCAGGGACACATGTGCTCCCTTCTTCTGTGATTACCTTCCACAAGTAGCACAAATAAAACTGTCTCTCCTTAAATTTTCAGAACTGCAAGTGAAGTCACTGGGAACTGTGTTTTAAATATCTGTGGATAATACTGAACATGACAATACTGAGAAAGAAAAAAACCCTCTTACTCCTTTAAAATTTTCTAAAAATATTTCTCTTAATGTCTCTGTGCTTCTGCTCCTCATACAATAAATGGAAATAACTTTCAGAAGAAATATCAGCCTAAGTTCACAAACATACCTGTGAAGTCTTCAACTACTACAGTAATGAACACAGTAGAAAAGAGGGAAGTAAAAACTGTGTCTTCAAAACAGTATTTGGAGAACATGTAGTAAGTAAATCACAGTTTTGCATAACACATGTAGATAAAAAGTTGAATAGCTGGCCATTGAGTGATATCACTCACCATTTGCACAGAACAAATCTGGAATCAAACAGCAGTATTTAATATAACAAGAAACTGCTCTGTGCAAATGTCCTACAAAGCGATACTATTTTCACGCGTTTCCTAGTTTTTCAGCATTTGACTTTGCAACCTTAACAATGTTCTTTTAATGCGATTTTCTCATGAAAAAATATATTTATGTCAAGTTATTTAATTAAAGTAGCTACAACCAAAGACATACATCTCAACCTTCCTATATGCTCTATCTACAGACTTTGCTTAATCTCCCTGAGAGCTCAGTTTCAAATATGTATTACAAACCTTCTTTCATGAATGGATGTGTTAATAATACAGCCATTTGTATTCTAACTCCAGCTATCTCACCTTTAGGGACTCTTTGTCTCAGAGACTTGATTCATTATTAGTATAGCTAACAACGTTCCAGTTTCTCAATATCAGTCTCCTATTTAGTTCTAATTTGTAATATCACAACCTTTGCTTAACCTCAGCTGCAGAGAAGTCTTCATGATTCTATTCTAGATAGCAAAGTTGCATTAATCCCTCAATGCAGGTTTAGATCAATGAAAATATGATGTTAAAAAGTCTTTTTCATGCAAAGAATTTGATATGTTCTTAGTACCAGCATCTAAGTATGTCCCCAGGATACAAAAAAAATCCCAGTCGTTCATCTCTTTGCTCCAAGTAAAAGGATGCTTATACTTAAAAGATTTCATAAACAGACCTGTAGCATGAACATTTCCAGTTTTTTCCAACAGCTCTGTCTTCAGCAAATGTACAGTTAATGTCTGAGAAATAAAGCAAAATATCTCAAGCTGAGGATATACTCTATAGTTTTAATAAAATAAAATTCTGCTTTCCCTATCACATTTATCCTATTGTATCATTATAGCTCATCAACCCATTTTGTTAAAGTAATTTATGAAGACATGCAAGACTGTGAAACAATCTATCATTTCTCAGAGTCATTCAGGTGGTAATTCAGGTACTGAATTATTTCATTACAGGGCAAAGTAGTCATAAAGCTAGCTTTTTTTTCAGATGTGATTAGATTTAAGAAAGTTTTTCATTTAGCAAAACAGAATAGTCTAGACGTACTAATAGAGGAAAATTTAGAATTTCCGTACATTTGTCATCAATAAAATAAATGAGACATATTTAGATTGTATATCTATTCTTCACACATTGATCACCACCACTGTTCAGGGTTGGAGAGTTATTTAGAATTTTTGGGCCTAAACTGCATGTGACTTCCTAGTCTTGCTAATAATAAATATTACACCAGACCCTCTTTCTTTAGATAGCATAGACTCATATTAACCTGCACAAACATACAAAATCTTTGGCTCATTTATTAAAATTTAGAAACTTAAGCTCATGCCAAGTTGTTGTGGTTTAACCCCAGCCAGCAGAAAAAAACTCCACGCAGCCGCTCGATCATCCCCCCCCCCTCGGTGGGATGAGGGAGAGAATCGGGAGGGCACAAGTAGGAAAGCTCCCGGGTTGAGATAAAAACAGTTTAATAATTGAAATAAAACTAAGTAGAACAATGAGAACAACAACAATAACAGAATACACAAAGCAGGCAATGCACAACGCAACCCCTCACCGACCGCCGACCGCGTGTCACGGACGGGGGGCGAGCCCCCCCACACACCTGGTTTTTATACTGAGCATGATGTCACATGGTATAGAATACCCCATTGGCCAGCTGGGTCCACCACCCCGGCTGTGCTCCCCCCTCCCGGTGCAAGCATCACCCAGCAACAGCCAAAGCATCAATGGGCCATCAACGCTCCTTTCACACCGAACCCAAAACACAGCACACCCCCAAGCTACTGGGAAGGAAGTTAACTCTGTCCCAGCCCGAACCAGGACACAAGTTAACAAAAGACTGTTAACAGAATACTCTAAAACGCATTCCCCAGCAAACAGCCAGGACCACTTTCTGGTTCCTTTAATGGTTCAAGAGAAATTATAGAATAACTATATCTTCCTTTCTTAGGCCCAGCTGCTTCCAAACACACCTTCCTAGAGATAGAGTGAAAAATTTTTGCACATCTGGTTGACATATAAATGGTAAGTATAAAAATTCAGTCAACAACAACTACTGGTTCTCTTACAAAAGAATCTCAGCAGAAAAGGGAATTTCATTCTTTGGTGCTGAAACTCCAGGTTCATAAGCTGAACAGACACCCTAAGCCCAAGCATCTCTTCTGTACAAAGATGAACAATGACTATCCTTAAGGTTTATAGCAGATCATTCAGGCAAAATACAGAGACAATCCTCCAGTTATACAACTTGGAGAATAAAGTTGATGTCACAAGATGGAGCTATCAGACACGTCTGCCTGTTTCTTTATGTGGTACCAAATGTTCAATTTTAGGAAGAAATGCATTTTTAATAGTACAGGGTTCTGGAAATAGCGACTTTTTGGTCTCTGACTGAAGTCAATGCCTACAACAGAGCCAAAGCTTAGAGGCAGATATTATCATTGAGCTGAAAGGTCTTTAAGAAGTATTAACTTTGTTTCAGGGCTAACACATATAAAAACCAATGGAGTATTTCAGACATGGTTATACAAATATGATCATTGAATTATGTAAAAAGACAGTCATCATGATCAACAATACTGTAGAATGTTTCCTACCTCACTTTCCATGCTATTGTAAGTTTTAAACTCACACGTTTATACCCATATCTTAAGGAGCTCTGTATTAAGAAGACCATCTACCATCTAGTGTTTGCTACTTTGGCAAGATGAGCTAAAATATTATCCTAACTTTGATGACTGTCTGAGAGCACCTACTATACCACATCTATCAAATTATGCATATTTTTTCACAAAAATGACCCAGTTTCCAGTGTTGATTCCTCTCTCCTGTTCTTAATGTCCATGCCGTAATGGAACCATAAACATAGACCCAGAGCTGCACTATTTAGAAAACTATTTTAGAAGGGCTGATACTAAAATATCAAGTAGAAAAAGTAAAGCAAAGGTGTCTATCCAAAGTGATTGGAACTAGAAACATCTGAATTCACAAAGCAGGTACAATTAGCTGATGAAGAGCTCTTATAGAGTTTTCTGGCTTGCAGGTAAATTTATAAATAATACAATAGTTCTCATTTACATACATTTCCACATTATATTCTTTAAACAAAACAAAAAAAATCTTTCAGCTCAGAAAAATACAAAGATATTAGCTTGATGCAGGAAAAAAATTGCCAATCACACAAAAAAATTCTGAAGTAAAGCTTCTGAGGTTTTAAGACCTCAGTAGAGATTCAGAGAATTTTATCTGACCTAGTGCCTACATCTTAAGCCTTTATGACTTTCAATAGACCTGTGGGTTGTGCTACAACAGCAGATGACATTCCATCAGCTGCATTTTTCCAATGATGCCTGTCTTTGCTTCTTTGCCATTTGTTTGCAACCATTTTGCAAATAATTTCATTCTTTGTTTTCAGAAGTTTTGGTAACAAATCAAATAAGCAAAAGCTATTTTCAATGCTTAAAAGATACATCAGATCTACTCCAATTGTTCATATTAAGTTATAAAAGAATTTAAATGTAAAAAGAAAGTGTTTCTGAAATTATCATTGAACCCTCTTCACATTGTTTCTTAATGATACCAATGTTAGAAATACATGGGAAAAAGCAGCTCTATTTTTTCAAAGAACCACATATTCATTTAGCCATATAAAATCCGCCTTACCTAAAGTGAAAAGAACACAACTAGATTCTGAGCAATTTTGCATAAATGTAAGTGTGATTTTCCTTCTCCAGAAATCCTTTTTTTCCCTTCAGGTTTTCAACTTCTTTCTTTTGGTATGGACATTTTCAAATTATCTAGGTTGCCTACCATCAAAGATTAACTATCACCCACATCACAATCATAAACAGATACTAATTTTTTCTATTTATCTGCCTCCAGGCCCTTAGATGTCTGACTGGGCTGAATGTAATGTCTCAGTGCTAGAAATAAATAAGAAGCTGGAAATAAGATATCTACATCTGTCGTGGTTTAACCTGGCAGGCAGCCAAATACCACGCAGCCGCTCACTCACTCCCCCCACCCCCAGCGGGACGGGGAGAGAATCGGAAGGGTAAGAGTGAGAAAAACTCGTGGGTTGAGATAAAGACAGTTTAATAGAACAGGGAAAAAGAAGGGAAAATAATAATGAAAATGATAATGATAAAATATACAAAATGAGTGATGCACAATGCAATTGCTCACCACCCGCGCTGACCGATAACCAAGTAGCGATCCGTACTTCCTGGATCACGCCTACCCTTCATATACTGAGCATGACGTCACATGGTATGGAATACCCCATTAGCCAGCTGGGCTGGCTGTCCTGATTATGTTCCCTCCCATCTTGTGTACCTAGCTCAGTCAGTAGGCACGGGAGCTGTCCTTGGACTAGGAGGCCACTTAGCAACAACTGAAAACATCAGTGTGTTATCAACATTCTCCTCATACTAAATCCAAAACACAGCACTAGGAAGAAATTTAACCCTATCCCAGCCGAAACCAGGACAGTATCCACCCCTTATTCCATACCATTTACGTCGTGCTTAGGTCTCACATCTTTTTTAATACATTTCAATTAACCACCACTATCTTTCTTTATATATACACACACATATATATATGCACGCACAGATATCATTCCCTCGGTCTATGGACTATCCCTCTAAAATGTCCACTGAGTTCATTTAGTCCATGACTTTGGGCTCCATCTGTTATAACAGTCTTTCAGGGCCGAAGAGATGGTGTGCGGTGTTGGGCCGTTGCATCCTGAAGCCGGTTCTCATTTCGGTACTGCTGCGTTCGTCCAGTTCTATCATCGTTGCACTTTGCTCAGTTTCATTGGAGTTAGTTCATTCTTCACTAATCTGGGTGATTTTTCACTGCTATACCACTGCTATATCATAGAAATAATGACATACAATATCATGTAACAGTTGACATCAAAATTCAGTTCATTGGCTATTTTCACCCAAAATCAAATCCCCTTGAGGTACACACCGGACCTCCCCATCCTTTCGCATCACCCACCAAGTGTACCCAGGTCCTTGAGCAAAAGTAATCCCACGGATGGGTTTTCCCTTGCCAGAGGCAGGAGTAACCCAGACTGTCTTCCCCAGCATATTTCTCATATGCACGACAGGGACTTTATCTCCATCTACAGTACGTAAGAGTCTTGATTGGGCAGGGCCAGCTCGATTGGCAGATCCCCTGGTATTGACTAACCAGGTGGCCTTTGCTAAATGTGTGTCCCAATGTTTGAATGTCCCACCACCCATTGCTCTCAGCGTAGTTTTTAGCAGTCCATTGTATCGTTCGATTTTCCCAGAGGCTGGTGCATGGTAGGGGATGTGATACACCCACTCAATGCCATGCTCTTTGGCCCAGGTGTCTATGAGGGTGTTTCGGAAGTGAGTCCCGTTGTCTGACTCAATTCTTTCTGGGGTGCCATGTCGCCACAGGACTTGCTTTTCAAGGCCCAGGATGGTGTTCCGGGCAGTGGCATGGGGCACAGGGTATGTTTCTAGCCAGCCGGTGGTTGCTTCCACCATGGTGAGCACATAGCGCTTACCGTGTCGGGTTTGTGGGAGTGTGATATAATCAATCTGCCAGGCCTCCCCATATTTATATTTCAACCATCGTCCCCCATACCAAAGAGGCTTTACTCGCTTGGCTTGTTTGATTGCAGCGCACGTTTCACATTCATGGATAACCTGTGCAATAGCGTCCATGGTTAAGTCCACCCCTCGATCACGAGCCCATCTATATGTTGCATCTCTTCCTTGATGGCCTGAGGCATCATGGGCCCACCGAGCTATAAATAGTTCACCCTTATGTTGCCAGTCCAAATCCACCTGAGCCACTTCAATCTTAGCAGCCTGGCCCACCTGCTCATTATTTTGATGTTCCTCAGTAGCCCGACTCTTGGGTACGTGAGCATCTACATGACGTACTTTTACAGTCAGGTTCTCTACCCGGGCAGCAATATCTTGCCACAACGCGGCAGCCCAGATGGGTTTACCTCTGCGCTGCCAGTTGTTCTGCTTCCACTGCTGCAACCACCCCCACAGGGCATTTGCCACCATCCATGAGTCAGTATAGAGATAAAGTACTGGCCATTTTTCTCGTTCAGCAATGTCCAAGGCCAGCTGGATGGCTTTCACCTCTGCAAACTGGCTCGATTCACCTTCTCCTTCAGCAGTTTCTGCAACTTGGCGTATAGGACTCCATACAGCAGCTTTCCACCTCCGATGTTTTCCCACAAGGCGACAGGACCCATCAGTGAACAGAGCATATTGCTTCTCGTTTTTTGGTAGTTTATTATACAGTGGGGCTTCTTCAGCACGTATCACCTCCTCCTCTGTGGATATGTCAAAATCTTTGCCTTCTGGCCAGTTCGTGATCACCTCCAAGATTCCTGGGTGACTGGGGTTTCCTATTCAGGCCCGTTGTGTGATCAGTGCGACCCACTTACTCCACGTACCATCGGTTGCATGATGTGTAGAGGGGATGCTCCCTTTGAACATCCAGCCCAGCACCGGCAGTCGGGGTGCCAGGAGGAGCTGTGCTTCAGTGCCAACCACTTCCGAAGCAGCTTGAACCCCTTCATATGCTGCCAATATCTCCTTCTCAGTTGGAGTGTAGCGGGCCTCGGATCCTCTGTATCCCCGACTCCAGAACCCTAAGGGTCGACCTCGAGTCTCCCCTGGTGCTTTCTGCCAGAGGCTCCAGGTAGGGCCATTCTCCCCGGCTGCGGTGTAGAGCACATTCTTTACATCTTGTCCTGCCCGGACTGGCCCAAGGACTACTGCCTGAACTATCTCCTGTTTAGTTTGTTCAAAGGCTTGTCGTTGCTCAGGGCCCCATTTGAAGTCGTTCTTCTTCCTGGTCACTTGATAGAGAGGGCTTACGATCTGACTGTAATTTGGAATATGCATTCTCCAAAAACCCACAATGCCTAAGAAAGCTTGCGTTTCCTTTTTGTTAGTTGGTGGAGACATGGCTGTTATTTTATTGATCACATCTGTTGGGATCTGACGACGTCCATCTTGCCATTTTATTCCTAAAAACTGGATCTCCTGTGCAGGTCCCTTGACCTTACTTTGTTTTATGGCAAAACCAGATTTCAGAAGGATTTGAATTATTTTCTTCCCTTTCTCAAAAACTTCTTCTGCTGTGTTGCCCCATACGATGATGTCGTCAATGTACTGCAGGTGTTCTGGAGCCTCACCCTGTTCCAGTGCAGTGTGGATCAGTCCATGGCAAATGGTAGGGCTGTGTTTCCACCCCTGGGGCAGTCGGTTCCAGGTGTACTGGACGCCCGTCCAAGTGAAAGCAAACTGTGGCCTGCACTCTGCCGCCAAAGGGATGGAGAAGAAGGCATTAGCAATGTCAATGGTGGCATACCACTTGGCTGCCTTTGACTCCAGTTCGTATTGAAGTTCTAGCATGTCCGGCACGGCAGCACTCAGTGGCGGCGTGACTTCGTTCAGGCCACGGTAGTCTACTGTTAGCCTCCACTCTCCATTGGACTTTCGCACTGGCCATATGGGACTGTTGAAGGGTGAGCGAGTCTTGCTGATCACTCCTTGGCTCTCCAGTCGACGAATCAGCTCATGGATGGGGATCAGAGAGTCTCGGTTGGTGCGGTATTGCCACCGGTGCACTGTTGTGGTAGCGATTGGTACCTGTTGTTCTTCAACCCTCAGCAACCCCACAACAGAAGGATCCTGTGAGAGGCCGGGCAAGGTGGACAGCTGTTTAATTTCCTCCGTCTCCAGGGCAGCTATACCAAAAGCCCATGGGTACCCTTTTGGGTCCTTGAAATACCCTCTCCTGAGATAGTCTATGCCAAGGATGCACGGAGCCTCTGGGCCAGTCACAATAGGGTGCTTCTGCCACTCATTCCCGGTTAGGCTCACTTCGGCCTCCAATACAGTTAACTCTTGGGATCCCCCTGTCACTCCAGAAATACAGATGGGTTCTGCCCCTTTATGGTTTGATGGCATCAGGGTGCACTGTGCACCGGTGTCTACTAGAGCCTTATACTCCTGTGGGTCTGATGTGCCAGGCCATCGAATCCACACAGTCCAGTAAACCCGGTTGTCCCTTTCCTCCACCTGGCTGGAGGCAGGGCCCCTCTAGTTCTGCTCATAGTATCCATCTCTCACTTCTTGCAAACGTGAGTCAAGAATTTCTTCATTGCAATTACAATCCAAAGTAAGATCAGCCCTTCTACTCTGCCTGGGGAACTGTTCACTGGAAACTGGACCGTCGTGAGACAGGTTTTTCCTGACAACTGGAGCAGCATTTTTCCTGGGAGAACCCCCTTGTGTGATTGTTTTTCCTTGCAACTCACGTACACGTGCCTCTAGGACGAAGGTAGGTTTTCCATCCCACTGCCTCATGTCCTCTCCGTGGTCACGCAGGTAAAACCACAGGGTGCCCCGTGGTGTGTACTTTCTATATCCTCTCTCTTGAGGAGAAAAACGCTGACTCCTAATGGCTGAGATACTGGTCCGTACAGGTGGAGAATAAGACATATCCTCTTTGAGTTGCTGGACCTCCCGGGACAGTTTCTCCACAGCCGAGACAAGGGAGGAGGAGATAGTTTCTTCAAAATCCCGAAGTCTGCTAACCACCTCATCCACCGTTGGTGCTTCTTCCTCTTTCCAGCACAGTACTGCCAACGAACTGGCGTACGATGCTGGTGCGCTCCGTACCAACTTCCGCCACATGGGTCGCGTGCACTGGACGTCATCTGGATCTTTGGGTGTTCGGGGGTCATCCAGGTCACTATAAACCACCTCCAGCACGCCTAGTTCTCTCAGGTACTGGATACCTCTCTCCATAGTGGTCCATTTGCCTAGGCGATATATAACATCTTCCTTGAAGGGATACCTTTCCTTCACGCCTGACAGCAGTCGCCTCCAGAGGCTGAGGACCTGTGTCCCTTTTCCAATTGCTTTGTCAATACCTGCTTCCCTCACAAGGGATCCCAGCTGTTTGGCCTCCTTCCCCTCTAATTCCAAGCTACTGGCCCCATTATCCCAGCATCGGAGCAGCCAGGTAACAATATGCTCGCCTGGACGACGGCCGAAATCTTTCCGCATATCTCGCAACTCATTCAGGGATAAGGATCGGGTGGTTTCCGTCTCGTTTATGAGTTCTTCCTCTTCCTCCTCCCCTCCTCGTGATGGCCCTGGTTTTCCATCATCCTTTTCTACACGACCTGACTTCCGCTTCAAAGATTTCTTCTTCTGTACAGGGGCGACGGATACCAGCGATGGTTGGTCCTCTGGTTCAGCTGTAGTACCCGTCGCAAGGGTTTGGGTAGCTGCAGTGCCTGTCGCGGGGGTTGGAGTATTGGTAGTGACTGTTGCCGGGGTTTGAGTGGCTGCAGTGCCTGTTGCGGGGGTTGGAGTAACTGTAGTGACTGTTGCTGGGGTCTGAGTAGCCATAGTGGTTGTTGTGGGGGTTGAAGTAGCCACGGTGCCTGTCGCAGGGGTTTGAGTAGCCACAGTGGTTGTCGTGCGGGTTGAAGGAGCTACAGTGCCTGTCGTGGGGGTTTGAGTAGTCACTGTATCTGTTGCTGGGGTTGATCTCTGGACAGTATTCCTGAAGAGTTGTTTAACTCTAAACAAGGCCTGAACCACATTCAGAAGACATAGCAATATGATCATGCTTGTTTGAACATCCCAAGGATATTCAAAATTCTCAGGGAATATTGTGGACGTCTTCATGAAGAGGATAGAAGAAAAAGGAGTTTCTGAAGATATGGAGGGGAAGGTGAACAAGTGGGAGAAAGTGTCCCATCTTGTCTCCCCCCTAAATTCATCCTCTGAGGTGAAGACGTAAGAAGTGTAATTATTAATAGTTTCCAAAAGATAGCTCCCAAAGAACAGGAATGATGGCAGTGCTGAGTACAGGCTCGTGACCAATAATTTTATCATAACATAAAGCCAGGTCACACAGTATAGCAAAGCAATGACCTTAATCCATTTCCCAGAGATGACCAACCCCACATACAAACTGATAATCAGCAGTATAGACAGCCAGTAAGGTGCTACATACCACAACTGCAAGAACAGATCCAAAAAATCTGAGAGCAAATAAATCAACATTGTGAACATCGAGTACTAAACTGATATAATGAATGCTTATAACAAATTTGTTTTAACCCGTTCGGGTCAGATGTGTCGTTATCTCAACCCTTCGAGCCCCACGTTGGGCGCCAAAAAGGACTGTCGTGGTTTAACCTGGCAGGCAGCCAAATACCACGCAGCCGCTCACTCACTCCCCCCACCCCCAGCGGGACGGGGAGAGAATCGGAAGGGTAAGAGTGAGAAAAACTCGTGGGTTGAGATAAAGACAGTTTAATAGAACAGGGAAAAAGAAGGGAAAATAATAATGAAAATGATAATGATAAAATATACAAAATGAGTGATGCACAATGCAATTGCTCACCACCCGCGCTGACCGATAACCAAGTAGCGATCCGTACTTCCTGGATCACGCCTACCCTTCATATACTGAGCATGACGTCACATGGTATGGAATACCCCATTAGCCAGCTGGGCTGGCTGTCCTGATTATGTTCCCTCCCATCTTGTGTACCTAGCTCAGTCAGTAGGCACGGGAGCTGTCCTTGGACTAGGAGGCCACTTAGCAACAACTGAAAACATCAGTGTGTTATCAACATTCTCCTCATACTAAATCCAAAACACAGCACTAGGAAGAAATTTAACCCTATCCCAGCCGAAACCAGGACAACATAAGAAAGAGCCCATTACACAATCAGTTCTTTTTTGAATAGTAAATATAATCTGTACCCTGCTGTAGAAGTAACCACCGATTTATGGATTATTACATTGCTAACACTACCCTACTACTGCTAAACCAACAGAGTATCTCCATGCTTTTCAGTATTTCTTTCAATAATAAAAAGTAAAAAAGCAATGCTTTGGAAGAAAAATCAAGCAAGTCAATGGATTTTTTCCTAGGATGTGAAGCAGGTGTAGGTAGTTTCACTTATATATTGGAAGAATTCTATCAATTCTTGGAGTTTTCACTCCCCCTTTCCCACCTCCATCAAAAAAATTAATTGGTTTACTGTTTGTTTTCAAAGATGCAGAAAGAATTTTTTCAAAATGTCTTTTAAACAGTATAGATGTAAGCATTTACATCATTAATTTCTGTAAAATGCTCCTGTTGTTATACAGTCTTCAGTGTCTAGGGAAGATATAGTGAAAGTTGCAATTAAAGTGATTTCATTAAACATATTCAGCCCATTAAGTTGTTCAATTTTGCATTAAAATCATTAGTATCTCAAATGTAGCAAGAAAGATATTTGGCAAGTGGTGACAGCTGTAAACATAAAATGGACATACGTTTTAATTTACCGAAAACAGATGTGCACATGCACATACTGAATATGTACATTTGTATGTGTAAAGCTACTCCTTTTTCTTATACATTTTACTCTTATAAAATATTTGCCCAGGTTTCAAACTTTCTTTATGGAAAATTACTGCAGCAGATTATGTTTAATGGTTGCATCTTTTTACTGTAGTGCTATCACAGTTTGAGGTTTGGCCTAGGTCTAGTAGCTTGCCTTCCAAAGTTACTCAAAATTAATCATGCTAAAATCATATAAATGCTGTTTGACTCTAGTTTGAATCTGCTTATACCTAAGAACTGTTACTAGTGATTATGATAGGATCTAAATATCATTGCCAACTATGGAAGAAGGGAGTTTCACATGATATCACTACTGCTGCTACTTAGCAGCCAGACAGCCTCTACTGTAAATCCAAAATCTGATTGTGTTACGTATTTCTCAAGCACGTTACAAAAACTATATCAAACTTACTTACATGATCAACTGAAATATATTACTTGCCTATTAAAAAGAAAATGGGATCTCTAAAAATGCGTTTTTACCATGAAAAATTGTAGCAATTGTACAAAGAATGAACTGGCTATAAACAGGAAATATAAATTCTTCTCCTGTGAGCTCTCTAAATTCCCTGACCAATTAAACACTATACAATTAAATTAATTTAGTCAATCAAGACCTACAGAGAATTACAAAGAAAAAATTATAGGGCAAATTCTCCATATTCTTATTGAGCAGGAGACCAGCATCATTCCATTAGCTTCAGTGAAGCAACACCGGACAAGATCTAGCATTAGAATGAGGTCCAAAGCTTTTGAACACTAATAAAAATTGTACTATGAAATTTTTGATTTATATTATAATTTCTTTAGAAATTATGCAGTGCTTGTTTCCTCAAGCAATTATTTCAGCAGACATGGACCCCTTGGTCCTATTCTGCCCCCAGATACAAATTCACAACTTTGGCATTGGACCCAATGCTTCACACCTTGCTCAAGCAAAATGTCATGGGAGTTCTTCACAGCAAGAGGTGAGGCTGGTTTTTTTACAGAGAGGGTTTCTAAAACAGCTAAATCTCGTCCTTTTCTTTTTTGTTTATTACTTGTTGTAAAAAGGTAGAAGTACACAGTACTTGAAATTAAAGTAAAAGGTTGAACACTGCTGCTTTCACCAAATAAAAATGCCATTAAGAAAACTGCTTAAAGATGTACAAATGCAGGATCTGTACAAACATTTTTAAAACAGAATGAATACCAGCTGGGTTGTCTACATAGTCAGGAGAGTATGTACACAGAGTTCAACTAGGAAATCAGGGCCACAGGTTGTACCTAGGGATGCAATCATTGTGTTTGAAAAAGGTCAACATATCATAAAAATCAAAGGATCTTTAAGAGTTCACTTGTTCCACCTCTTTGCTCTTAGGCGCTATACCTAGATGATCTTGACAGACTCTCATCAATCATACCATCACATTTTCTTCAACAAAGGGGAACATGCATTATTCATTATACAGTAATATAAGAAGGTACCATACTCCAGCCAGTGAATTCTCATCGAATTCTGTTTCTCTACATTCAGCACTTCTTCAGGGCAACCCATTAGTTGTCTGTCTTTTTTGATACACCTGAGCTTTTTGTGCTAATGGATTACTCTCACGACTTAATTTTTAATTCAGAAGCTCACTTTGCTCCATTTATGCATGTTAAATATAAGTACTAAACTTTGGTTTTATTTGGATTAATTATTAACCAAGATCCAAATCCAAAAGTCCCTGTAGTCAGTCAACAAGAGTCCTTCAGACTTTACTTCAGTAGTCTTCCTTCTTTCCCAGGTTACCATGTAACCTCAAGTTCTTTCTAAGCACACCCATCAATGACTTTTCCTTCTAAGGATGAACATGGATAGAGCTTGCCAAAAATTTTCAGCAAACTATGAAAAGTATCGTAAAAATTAACACGTATCAAAAACACATTGCAATAAATAGTAAAATATTCTAAGACATGGGATAGTTTTGTCAACAAAAGGAATATACATCAGAGCTAGATCCACACAAAAAAAAAAGCAGAGAGTATCAACAGTGTCTAGGGCTATAGCATATCTCATTCTGTGAGACATAATAGTCTGTATCTCTGCCCTCAACAGGTACACAAAGTGAGAGTGAGCTCTTCGGATGCAGATAACATTAGTCAAGTGCAGACAGTTAAAAAGATTAAGCACAGTCTGGAAGTGCCTGTTTCTCGACATAGAGTATAGATGGATGTATAGGGTGAGTACTTCAAAGGTATGTATCCTCATCCACTAGTGCCTATCAGCTTGGTTATATGAACCCAATCTTAACTAATCTTGGTTGTCACCTCTACGGGATTATTCAACCAAGAGAAGAGAATACTCACAGATGAGAGGTTTTCATTTGTTGGAGTGTTTTTGCCAAAGCAGTTTTATTTTGCATAAAAGGCAAAGGTAAGGGAAGATTTATTCCTAGCCTGGTCTAAGACTGTTTCTCCTGCAAAATGGAGCCCTCATGAGTTAATGGCTCTGCAGACTGTTGACTTGTTTATGCAAAGTAGATCAGTGTCAGCAGGGTGTTTCCTGTTCTCCGAAAGTCTGTTGCCTGGTGGTTAAGGAAATGTTTCTGAGGTGGAAATATAAGTTCAAAAACCCCTCAAACGAGAAAAATAATTAAACACAGATTTCTGAGATCTTTAGTGGGTGCTGAGCTATGTCATACAGGACCACGTCACCATTTATTTTGCCTACCTTAGACTACAGCTATATGAATCAATAACACTCACCAGACTAAACAGCATTTCTTATGTTGGATGAAAAGTAAGTGGTTTTAGCTTACAAAAAGTTGAGGAGAAGGAAGGAAAGGAAGGGAAAGAAGGGAAGGAGGGAAAGGACATTAGGCTGTGTATGTTTTCCCTGGGGGAAAAAAAAAAAGGAAATATTGGATAACCCTCAACTGGGGCGGGGGGGAGGGAGAACAGAACTTTCTAAAATAAGTACTTACAAAAATTGAACATAGGAACTTCTTTTTTTTTTCAGACAAACAACAAGGACATATAATATGAAAATACATACTGGGAATATTACAAATGACAGGATACAAACAGAACAACAGCATGCATTTAAAAACTAGATCGGGAAACAGGAAATTGGCTAAACTACCCAGGGGAGTCCTGGTTTCATCACCTTAGTATAAACATTTCTCAAAAGATGCGGCTGCAAAGCTACCTGGTAGAACAGATCTTCAGAAATAAATGTTCAAGGATGTCACTAAGGGTTCCTGAATGCTTTCCAGTTTCACAACTGCCCTTGCTGGGAATACGTAACTTTCCTGCATTTTATTGCCACTATAAAAACAATTGTATTTCTTATTTTTCACTGACAGAAAGATTAGTTTGCTGAAAATTAAAAAAAAAAAAAAAATCCCATTGAGATCTCTGGTATAAGAACACCTGTGAGATGAGCAACATTACGAGTCAGAAAGATTTGGTAACAAAATGTCATCAGGCAAAGCAGCAAATATATGAGATTGTTTTCATACTTTAATTCTGTCTGATGTCTGTTTATAAAGCAGATATATGGCAGAAGATGGGGGTGAAATATTTTGCCTGCTTGAACTCAGTAAACTGTTGAGCAACTTTACGAAAGCTGCTGCTTTTTTAGCTTTAAAGTGAGGAATTGACATAGCTCATGAAATGTTTCATGTGTGAAATGGTTTTAAATTATTTTCTTGTAAATATCTTTCAACATGTAAAGCATAGATCTCATAGTAGCTTATGACTAAAATACTTAACAGCTTTATATGTGTAATGATGCTACTTGTTACAGCACCCTACATGCCCTACATACAACAACCAGTTCAATCATTCCGAAGTGAAACTACTTCTGGTGAGAATACCGTATTTGCTCTTTTTAGGAAATATAACAGTGGCTGATAGGGCTCATAGAGCAGAAGGCGTGCAGGGAAAACACAGATGAAAAAAAGGCATATTGGAACCTGATCAAAATAGCTATGCTGACATATCACATCGCCTGGGAAACTCAAGTAATCAGAGATTATGAACTGCTTCTACTTTGAAAAATGACTACCTAAAATAAGTATTTTCATACTAAACATACTTTTCACATGCCTTCAGAGCCCTACTTTTCTCACTTTATGAATGAAATACAAACCAAAAAAACATTTCTCTACTGTTTACTCCCCCATCCCCCAGAAGCAGGCAGATTTTGTATATTCTGACCAGTTCTCTCTCCGCAGCCCAGCTGAGGGCATGGCTTCCTCTGGGTGACCTTATACAAGGCAAGAATTGACCATGTCTTTCAGCTGGCTGGTGGGCTGTCAGACTGAAAATACATAATGCCATTGTTACTGTTCCCATCCCACCTAAGGTTTCCTGGAAAGATTCACGTCACAGAAGAATACTCAAAATAGATACCACTGAAACATAGACCAGACCTTGCTGTGTTTAATTAACATAGGCCTCAATAAAACCAAAAACCAGTTTACACCTGTTGAGTCTGAATTGAATAAAACTAACCCTAAATGTAACAAAATTTTTTGTTAAATTTAAAAGCAGATGTTCTTGAATAACCCCCAAATTCATCTCAGTTTTCTTCCCTGATGCTTTACTACTATTTTTTGTCTTAATGTTTCAATTTAAAGCTGCATCACACATGAGTATTCTACATTAAAGGGTGGTACCATGTTACTTATTTCTACTTAGGAAGCATTTCTTCCTGCAATTTTCTCTTTTTGGGGAGAAAAATGAAGAAAAGGACACCACAAACAAAGTGCTAAAATCTTTTTTACGATCCATATCTGGGGGATACAATGTTTTGAAATACTACCACGTTTTGTTATTGTTTCCGTCATGGAAAATACTTCTATCATTTCCCACAATTAATGATGAGAAGTTTTAATCACATATGATCCCAATCATGTTACTCTTCCAATCCTCTTTATCTTGCTATGTCATTCTGATGTCTCCCTTTTCCTGCGAGTGTGAAATGTGCCCTATTATTAGCTTATTAGGTCTTCTAGCCTCTAGCTCAGTGAAGAATGGTTCACTATATTTCTTAGCCATTGACAGTTTCAATTCCTTAACCTCTAAATTTCCCTTGATATATAACTATATCTTGCCCCTTCTTATTTCAGCCTTCCAGAATGTCCCTTGGCACTACGTTCTGAAGTCAGCCCCATCATCCCGCACACAGCAAAACTAACTAAGTATAATTTTCCTCTGCCAGTCAAGCTTTTAATTCCACCAATTTGTTCTTAATTCATTATAAATTCAACTAACTGATTGAATTGGTTATTTAATATTTCCTCATACAATGAATAAGATATCTTCCTATGGTTCTGCTTCTATTTTTCGGTTTGGATTTTTGGATTTAGATACACCACTCCTGTTTAAAAAACTCATAAACAGTTTCAAAAAAAGACATGAGAAAATATTGATTTCCTTACCAAGGTAAAAGCTTTCTAATTTGCCGCTAACTGCTTAAGACCTTACAAATTAAAATTTCCTAATAAATTTTGAGTATTTTTTCAGATTATGCCTAAAATCTGTGCAGTCCAAAATTTAAAGCCTGAGATAATTCTCCCTAATTCAATTCAAAGATTACATTTAACTTTAATGATATGAAGGTCAAGATTGCTGACCATCTCTTTCCTTATACAGCTAATAATATTGTTATAGAATCATAGAATCATAGAATCATTAAGGTTGGAAAAGACCTCTAAGATCATCAAATCCAACTGCCAATCCAACACCACCATGCCCACTAAACCATGTCCCTAAGCACCACATCTACACATCTTTTAAATACTTCCAGGGATGCTGACTCGACCACTTCTCCGGGCAGCCTGTTCCAAGGCTTGACCAATCTTTCAGTAAAGAAATTTTTCCTAATGTCCAATCTAAACCTCCCTCAGCGCAACTTGAGGCCATTTCCTCTCGTCCTATCACTAATTACTTGGCAGAAGAGACCAACACCCACTTCACCACAACCTCCTTTCAGGTAGAAAGCAATAAGGTCTCCCCTGAGCCTTCTCTTCTCCAGGCTAAACAACCCCAGTTCCCTCAGCCACTTCTCATAAGACTTGTTCTCCAGACCTTTCACCAGCTTCATTGCCCTTCTCTGGACATGCTCCAGCATCTCAATGTCCTTCTTGTAGTGAGGGGCCCAAAACTGAACACAGTATTCGAGGTGCGGCCTCACCAGTGCCGAGTATAAGGGCACGATGACTTCCCTACTCCTGCTGGCTACACTATTTCTGATACAGGCCAGGATGCCGTTGGCCTTCTTGGCCACCTGGACACACTGCCGGCTCATGTTCAGCTGGCTGTCAGACAGCACCCCCAGGTCATTTTCTACCAGACAGCTTTCCAGCCACTCTTCCCCAAGCCTTGCATGCACGGGGTTGTTGTGACCCAAGTTCAGGACCTGGCACTTGGCCTTGTTAAACGTCAGACAATTGGCCAGCAGGATATCTGCCTTGTTGGTCTTCCCCCTCATCCTTACCCACAAGCACTTGACCTCATCATCACAATCGTTGAACTCTATACAATCAAAACCCTCCCTAACATTCAGAGCCACCCCACCACCTCTCGTTCCTCACCTGTCCCTTCTGAATAGCTTATAGCCATCCATTGCAGCACTCCAGTCATGAGAGTCATCCCACCATGTTTCTGTGATAGTGACTAGGTCATAGCTATCCTGTTATCCTGTTCACTCCATACTCTTAATGTTTATCTCTCTAGTTGCCATGGAAATGGTCTCTTATGTGAGAGATCATTTGGTTAATTTGGACCCCAATTACTACACTACTAAAGCATAGTCTAGCTCAGTCAGACAAATTCAGAAAAGTCTGCTTTCTCATTCACAAAATTATTTGCATAAAAAATGGATATTTGCATTAAAAATTAATATTTTCTTAGAACATTCAGAGGTAGACATCTTTCTTTTTTTTTTTTTTTAAACTCTGTTCACCTGTAGGAGCCTGTATCTGAAACCTTAGTTACTGGGATCAAGCCGGCCATTTGACCTCTCTGTGCAAAGCTTAATCACAAGGCAAATGCCCTACAGTTATGGGCAAAGTTTGACCACGGTGGCGTGACAGCTGGGTTCCTAAGGCCTCACACCTGCCAGCTGCTAAATAGAAGTGATGAGATTCTCAATTCTCAGCATTGGCTAGGCAATCGGTAATTAGTTGTAGCATAGATATTCAGCTTCTATAAATTTCAATCCAGAACCTAGCATTTAGGTTTATGTGCTCTGAAGTTAAAAATGTCAGCCTACTTGTCTGTGTCTATATATATACACATACTATAATGCCCCTTAGATCCAACATTCTTGTCCTATTTTAACTAGAACCATTGCTATCATCATTGTTCTCTCCTCCCCCTTTGCCATATCCTGCCTGTAATACTGTCTCCATCAATACGATGGAGACCTTTTACTAAAAACAGTGTGCTTCTTTCTCTAAACAACAGTGTGGAAGGAAAGTTAGCAGGAGGGAATTTTTCTTGCACACCTTTCAGAAGTTTTACATAGAAAAAGAGTAACTGAAATCTAGGTTGTTAATAATTAAAGCAATTAAAGTAACACTTAAGTTGCTGTGTATCTCAACAGTGCATTGTTACAGGAGGAATGAAAAGGTTTTGATACCAGTTAAGAGGGTTTTTTTAATCCTTCTTCTGGTTCTCAACAGAAAGTATTTTATTTTGGGAGGGAAAAGGGGCAAAATGAGCTTTCCCCTGGGAGAATTTTTAACGTTTCCCAAGACTTCCAGAAACTTTAATTGAAAATGTAAATGGGAGAACCCATTGTTTTATTAAAAACTTTGTTTTATGAGTGGAAACTACTTGTCTCTATTTAGGTCAATACATTTTTAGGCTACAAGAAAATCTTAAAATCAAGCTACCTGATTCAGCAGCTACCTTCACAGCACAAGATACAGAAACACATCCAGTAATTTTGCTATCAAATCTTAACTTCTTGTTGTGGTTGAACTCTAAAGAGACATTAATTGGTCGGGACTACTATATTTTCAGATAAGTTGTTGCACTCGTTGAATGACCCTGCTGCTTTTTTTGGCAATGTTAAATAGTTTTCCACTATCAGATATGTATTCTCTAGTTGCCTGTAGGCTAGACTTTTTTCAATTAAGCTAAGTAGTTTGATCTTCCATAGCTTATGACTGACAGCATAGTCTCCCACTTTTTACAGTGAACCTTTAGGAATCTAGCATCAGGAATGGACACAGAATTTTATTCATATTCTTACAGATGTCATATTCAGAGGTATTACTCTCTCTTACTCAATAATCTGCTTTTACATTTACTGTTTGTTCTCTGAGCTTTGTAATAGGACTTCAGTTAGTGAACCTGTCTTTAATTCTACTTCCATTTCATGATCACAGCAGTCCAGGACAATGTTGCCCACTTTGTAACACAAGTCTTTTTTTCTCTGCATAAAGAACCCCAGATCTTTCTTTGAGTCTAAATTTAGCTGTAGTAAAATTAATTTTATTTAAGAAAACTTGTATTGTTAAGCAATTCTATCCTTTTTATTTACTTTTTGAAATATTAACACCTTTCTCTACTTCCCTGGAACTTTCTCAGTGTTGCTTGGATTGCTTATAAACCCATCACCACAACTCTGAATATTCAGAGTTCCTTATCTAACTCTTTTACTACTTTTCTGTTCAAATTGCACAGTTTTGCTAATGCAGAGTTTTTAATAAATCTTTATAACTTTTAAATTTGGAAAAAATCCTTATCACAGATAGATCATGTGGTATCATGATACTCTACAAACACAAAACAGTAATTTTAAAGTGATTCTACATCCAGCCAAACAATTCTATGCAGTATCTGGTTTATGCCGCAACAGAAGATGACAGAGGAGAGACGAAAGAGGGATGAAACAATTTCTACGGCACCTGATGTCATTAGATGGCCCAGAGGATCTTTCGACCACTAACTCTGCTATTCCTAGGCATAAGTCCAGCACTCCACTCCCTTCTATCCTCTTCAGATCCATCGAGCCACTTCCCTAGGATTTCCATATTAACCATTACTCAGGGATGGGAATAAGACAAACTAGGGAAAACAGAATGTCTTGATTCTCCAATGCCCAAAACATCTCTCCATGACACTGAGATACATAAAAAGAGATACACTTCACTGTGCCCTCTTTTTTTTTTAATCCTGCAGAATATATAAACTACCTTGGATTATCAGTCCAAAAGCCATTGAACTCCTATGACCTACAGCTTAAGGCATCATAGTACATTTTTTAGATGTTCATTAAAAAAAAATCTATGTAGTGCTAGATATAATAGGGTTCCTTTAAGTATGTACAAGAAGAAAGGAAGCAGATTTTTGTTCTGTTACACATAATTTGTGATTTATTTTATAGTTCAACATACCTTAACATCTAACAGTTTATCTTAACTCTGTAAACCCTGTACTTCATTAAAAGGCTTTCATAAAAGCTACTTCCCTTCAAATCCTTTGCCAATCCACCTAGAGTCTCAAGAAACAGAAAAGTTACATTAGGTGCGAGATTTGACTGGTATCAGTTTACCAGTTACACAGTCTTTGAAGAGAGCCATGGGGAGGCCTATACAGTCATCTCACAGACTATATCACTGAATAGATCTCCTCAAATCTTCCAGTGAGAAGAATTCATTATTAAGCTTATCCTGAAACTTCTTCTCAGACATCTATTTTGTGCTTTTTAGCTTGTGTATTACTATAAACTGTTTCTAATATTACCTTGTAAGAGGAATTCAGTCACAAAAGATCGTTCACAAACTTCTCTATCAGATTTCTCGTATTCTCTTTGTTATTAATGGAATCCTAATGTACTGAACTGGGTTTTTTCCTAAGACATCAACTTGCTGGTCACAGCAGATGAAGAAGGATTCATGACTGTCTGGACTTAGTTACCTATCATATACTGTCAGAGTATTCCTAATTTCAACAAAATGAATAAAATTCACAGGGTCTGGGAGTTATAGTTTGTTTCTGCTTAATAAATTAAAATTCCACTGGAAAACTTTACACCTCTTAACACATCAGATACACCTGCAGAGCTGATGCACTTCTCATAATGCAGAATTATTGCAGAAATATCAGGCATTGTATCATATTCATCTATTTCACATATAAAGTTAATTCCAGAGGCAGAATAATTTTGCTCGGATTTCTTTTAGCATCCATTTAAGTTTGCAGCAGAGAAACAGACATATATCCCAGACAAGAAGGTTCATGTATGACGGAGCTATTTAAGTATCAGACAACAGTTAACCTACATTTACATTTTGGAATCAGCCTTTGCTTATTGCATCAGTCAGAAACTTTAAAACTTTCTTCCAGGGAAGAAAGAAGATGGTCAGAAACAATAAAATCCCTGGAGTTTTTCAAGTGAATGCTTCTGCTAAATTCAAAGTTATATCTTTGTGGTGAAGGTCTCTTTTATGACTCAGTCCTGCTGTCTTGTTACATCTCGTTACATCAATATCGAATGGATTTCATATGTGCAAAAATAAATGACCTCCCTCTGAGGTACTTGCCAATGTACTGTCACTTCAATGTGTGCTATATTAGTGACTAGGTTGTTAGCAGGAGAGAGAAAGTAAAATTGAGAAAAGTACAATTAGAACAAGATTTACTGATTTTTTTGTTTCATGTGGCATGAAATTTTTCTCATTTCTGACTTCGCAATGTGAAATGTGCACATTCATACACACAGAGTCCTTATTTTCTACTAAGAGTGCAGTGGAGCATTTTCTAAAATTAAAATCTTAAAAATTCTTTCAGTGAAAACTTTCTGTTAAGGCAGAACTAGTAATTAAAAGTATTGTATAAAGAGATAAATCCAAATAAATCCATAATGATCTGTGAAGCTAAATATGTAATGTATAGTATATTTCAGCAAATGCTTACCAGAAGTGAAGCCTTTCTATATGTTTTGTGCCCTTGAACTTTTAAGACTTTATTTTAAAAATGCTAAAGAAATCTGAGTTACCTCACACAGTAATATTCATTACTGTGGCATCTTAGTCAAAAACAAACATACACAACAGTATGGGATCTAAATGAGAAGTTAGGAATGAAGATGGCTTGACAGAGAGCTCTCAGGAGAAAGTCTTCTGGATCCACAAAAAGCATTATAGTACTGCTTTGGATTTACTGCTTACATTATTAACATGTAAGAGGCTATTAATATCACAAAACAAATTTTGTGAACACAGATGAACCAAAGAACATTTTAGCTCATTTCCTGAACCATAAACAAAGATCTCCATATACAGCTACTGAAGGAGATGTAAAGAGCAGAGTACTGTATAGTCTTTATTAGATTACTCAGAAGCTTTAACACAGCTACCATCAGAGGCTGTATAAATCAAAAATAATAGCTTCTATAGGAAAGTGATCAACATTTAAAGATAATGTCTTTGTTCCCTAAGGTTGCACAGTTAGATTTAGATATTTCTGATGGATCTTTGATGCAGCAAATACTTAAATAATTATAAAATTCTCACCTGGAAAATCCTCTGGAAAAAAATTGCTGAGGAACTGATTGGATCCTTCTCTTTTAGTGCCTTAGACCAGTCAGTAATAGTGTTATTTCCCTCTTTTACTCTGCCTGCATCCTGTTGATAGGTGAAGACTTCAGCAGTACAAGCTGGAATGTGCATCTGAAGATACCATGATGAACCATTAATCTTTTCTACTTCAAAATAAAAGTTAAAAACTTCCAGTTGGTCTACCGTTATCCAACACATGCTGCGCTTTGGTTTATTAGAGTAGCTGCTAAGTTTGTACTTGGGAGTCAAGAGCTTGGTTACACAGATGGCTCTAAAGAAAGAATTTAAAGAAAACCGTTACATTCAAACTACAATAAACCTCTTTTGTAGTATATTTGTATATGTTTGTTCTTAAGTTATTCCAAGACACTCCATAAAAAGCCAATGCTAAAGCAACTGTACAAATGGATTACACCTTCAGCAATTGTTCATAATGTTAGAAGCTGTTTAACACAAAAAGAAAACGTGAAGATTATTTTATACGGTTTAAGGTAGTTGTACAGGAGATAAAAATTCCTCATATCCTTTATCTTAAGGGTAATGTAAAGCTTAATTAAATAAGGCTTACAAAGTACCTTGAGCCACTCAAATCATGAGGTGAATATATACAAGATTCCATTCTACTTTTAACATTAAAGACAACAATCATCTAGTTATAATTAGCACTATATAAGTAATAGTAGATAAGAGTCTGACTTCTGCTCTGACTCTTACTTGTACAGGTTTCTGAACCACAGAGCTAAATCTACCAGCTTAATATTCTTGAATAAAAAATTGTAGTAATTTTCTCAAAAAACTGCCTGAGTCATATATGTTCTGACATACAATAAAGTTTACTTTTGGTTTGGGTTTTTTTGGTTGTTGTTGTTGTTGTGGAGAATGAACAAAATTATTATAATATAATAGTTTCTAGCATGCAAAAACATTAAGTAAGAAGTTTAGACTATATGACTAAATGGCTCTATCTCATGTGATACTGGTAACAGAGTTCACTGACTATATTTTATACTGGTAAGGATCTATCACTACCATTTTTTTCACCGAAGATGTGGAAATTAAAACTCTCAGTCTTCAGAAAATTGCAGAAGGATTTCCTGAGGGCCGTGGGTGGCCTCTAGCCACCTCTTCTCCCATTACCACCAGTTGCTATGGCTCATGCATCTGCATCAAGAAATGTGATCACAGCAGTGCTCTGCCTAAGGGGCCCCTCAGTCAGATCAGGGCTTCATCTACCTTTTTGCTAAAGCCTGTGCTTAGAGAACATCAGAATATCTCATAGCAACAGATTCTGTCAGCAAATGCCTACATATAGAAAAAGGTGTTTCCTGAAGTCAGGGTCTAAAACTGTTAAAAGCAAGTCTGCTTACAGGAAATATAAAGCTACCCTGCCCAAAATAACACTTTTCCACAGTCTTTCTTGTGGCATATTCACTGGCAAAGCTGGAACACCTTTTTTAGTACAGGAATAAATAACTGAAAATTATTAACTGATGCCTCCTCATCACCAGCCAAATACTCCAGCTTAGCTGTGTGGTTATCCTTCTGAGGGGCAGGACAGGGCAACTTTCAAGGGATGCAAATGCTGTGATTATGTCCCAGTCAGAAGTGAGAACAGACACGAGGAGCCTCTTTCACAGATTCTGTGATCATCTACTAGAAACTGTTGTGGTCTTTATCAAATATTTACCAAAACCTCATAAAAATAGAGATTGTCTTTATGTCAAGGAAGTTTGATGATTACTATTATGAATTCATGTGCTCTCATTCTTTATTGATCACAGCCATACTATTCAGAGAAGGTTATAATGATAAAATATATATATAATAAAAATTACAGTCATTACCTATAAAAACTATTGTGCATTTAAAAGACCAAACAAACCCAGAAACAAAATATCTGTACAATCTGAATACTTTAGCTTTAGTTACCTCATACTATCTTTCTTCTTCCCTTTCCTTGACCGATCTATTAACTCCCTGTTTAAAAGTCCAATAATAGATCTTCATTCATATTGACTTCTCTAGAACATTTATGCCACCAGCTTTACACAAGAGAGCAGTCAGACTGACAGCTCCATGGGGCAGTGATTCTTTTCTGTTCTGGCTAGTGAGACACTTTCCAACAAAGTCTATGGTGTTTTATTAAAAATAATGTTGTCACGTAAATACAACAAAAACAAACAGGAGAACTGCTTGTTGGTAGGACTAGGAATTCAGTCTACCTAAATGCCCTGCAATTCAGAAGCAGCACAAAGAGAAAACACAGAGACTTGTTGAGACAGAATGCGCTGGTGTGTCAGAGAGTCTGTCTTGGCTTGAATGGGTGGACCAAAATTTGGAAATACTTTTTTATCACGGGTTTTCATCACTCCTCTTTGGAATCTAAGAAGAATTCAACGGGAAACAAAATGAGTTGTAGAAAGCTGGCTCTGATTTTTTATCATATTCCCATACAGCAATCACATACAACTCTTCTGATAAAGCACTTTTGGGATTTTCCTTACAGCTGATGTTTCTCATGGAGTCTCTCCTGTGTAATTTGGTACCTATCTGCATATTTTGCCAAAAATAAGACTGAGGCCCTCTCATTAACTTGTACCAACAGATTTTATTTTCATTAAAGCAATAAAACCTTAAATAATCCTATGAGGAACAAAGGCCCTTTCATTATCATAGAAGTTCATAGCAGCTTACCTCTTTAAGCAATGTCACCTAATTAACCATAATACATTTGCTGGGAGACTACAATTTCATCAGTTAGGAAGAAAACAAAGGCAGGTTTCCAGAACTGCAACCTTGCCTCAGAGCCCAGCTTGCAAATCCATTCAGAAAAAGAGAACAAGAAACATTACTTGATACATCCAGTACCCACAGATTTGATGACTGATCATCCATTTTCACATAGAGCCAATGCTATGGCATAAACAGCTGTCTTGGCAGAACACACAGTCTCCCTCTAGTACACACTGTGGCATACGTATGGCAATTAAGTGTATTTTTGCCTCTTATAAAGCTCCTATCTACTTCAAAGCAAAAAGAACTCCACCAAACACCTTTCAGAGTACTCAGCTTCCCCTAAAAGTACAGCTGAAAAGTGAAGGGCTGGGACTTGGTTTTATAGTAATTTATTTCAAGAATCTCTGTTGTCATTAAATTCAAGAGATTGTTATTGGAAATTTTCTGCACACTTTTTTCCACATTCTGTCTCTGAGGTCTTGATCTCAATTTAATTCAGACAATGAAGTATAAGTAGCAAGAAAACAACTGATGTTGCCTTTGCTAGGTGTGTTGTTCCTTTACTATCTACTTTGCAGAACTGGCATCAATGTGACAGAAACTGCACTGATGACTTCCCAAATACCCACAAAATAGCTAGACTTGCATAATGCCCTTCACCACAACCGTAGTCCCTGGAGAACAAGCCATCCTAGTCTTGCTGTAAA
Organism: Calonectris borealis; assembly: GCF_964195595.1. Lineage (NCBI taxonomy): Eukaryota > Metazoa > Chordata > Aves > Procellariiformes > Procellariidae > Calonectris > Calonectris borealis. The sequence goes on along the minus strand of NC_134352.1, from coordinate 25,610,166 downwards.
AATCCTGACTTTGCACTTCCATTCATCCATCATGCCTGCAACTGCACTCATGGGACTATGAGAGTCACCCAGAACAACTTCTGTCTGTACACCATGTCTACTGTGGCTCCTTCGGTGGGAAAGCCAAGCAAGTGAGCTTGGAAAGAATCAGCAAAAAATAGTGCCCTTCTCACCTAGAGGTAGGAAGAGTCAGTGCAAAGTCAGAGGGAGATCAAGAAAAGCCTTGTGGATTCCCTAGGAACAGCTGCAAACAGGAGATTGAGCAGAATAAGCACAAGCACTAGAGAAAAATGCACTGATCGTGGGAATGAAAGTTCTGCTACTGCAGAAAACAATCATCAGTGGGTGACAAGAGACTGCTCTGGCTTGTACAACTGGGCAAGACTGGGGAACATTTTGATCCTGTAATGAGGCTCAAACTTTGGGAGCTGCACTGTATGCTGTGTTTACGGAAACTGAAGGACTTCCTGCCACCCCAAAGCTTATTTTAACACTGTGCAGTGAAAGATAGATACCCATGAAATGGACCAATGTGTCATTTGGGACAACAAGCAGCTTTACATAGATATTCTTGCTTAAAGATACTCAGTTTTAGTCTGTCTTGCTAGCAAGAAATACACCTTACAGATTGTAAGAATCCAATAGTATGCAGATTTAAAGAATTTAGGAATTATGTAACTTAGAAATCAAAGCTTCAGTCATTTCTGTTTTTATTTGAGCAAAATTGTTTACCGATAAGTTGAAAGTAGTTTTTAAAGTCAATATCTGCCTGGAGAAAAGATAGGTCTGTCTGAACAGCTGTCTCATCCTGCTTACAGAGATCCATTAAGAACACCATTACATGATGTCTCTCTCACTGACGTATTTCTTTGAGTTAAGATAAAGTTTTAATTGTAGAAGCACTTAAACTTACAGTAATCATTGTAAATAATTTTTTAAATCCCTTATATATAACTGTCATATTCACAGTGAGGTGCATGGCAACATTAACAACTCTCTAAAATTCAGCATACTTAGCTTTGAAAATATTATCTGCTCTACCTTTTCAAGTCCAAGTTTCAAGTTCCACTAATCTACTCCACACTTCCTTACTTTAGTTTGCTTAAACACTGTGGTTTTTACTGTTGGTTGGGCCCTCCAGAACAGAACACTCCTTTTGGACCTAGCCAAACAACAGATTTTCACTTCAGGTGCATTTTAATTGTTGAATATAAAATTTAAAATCGAATAGACTTATAAGACTCATATCTAAAAGCATGACTGTGATGGGACCCAAAACCACTTAGAAATTAGCCTTAAAAAAAAGCTCAGACCCTGTTAAAAAGGTCAGGTAAAACCTGAAAAGCAAAGAGAGGAGAAAATCAGTTGATAGAGAATCCAGGAAGCACTTCTCAGAAAAGGTTCAAACATAAAAATCCTGTGTGCTATTGTAATATGAAACTTTAGTGATTCAATGCAATAACTGGAGATGCAGGAGTCTCTTTTTATTATGAAGGATGTTTATGTGAAGAACAAAATAGACAAGAGAAAGCAACAGTTAAAGAATACTTGATGGGCACTTTAATCTTCTATTAATATGCAAATTTTGTTCTTTAGGACCCTAGAAAGAGATATGTTTTTTTCATAGGCTATTTGAAAAGTGTCTTATTCTCCCAGAGGTCTTTCTTGTATGAATCCAAGTGAAACACTGTATTTATTCTAATTCCCCAGATACTTCTGTATGCACCATTTTCTTCTTGAAATTTTATGGAGTTTATTGAACCATATTTGTAAAACATTCCACAGCTGATTTCATTCTAAAGATCTCCTTTAATAGAGCCAAATCCCCTCTGATCTGTGTCATGTGAGGATGTTAAGAAAATAATCTCCAAACACAAAGGAAAAAATGAAAAAGTCTATATGAAAATTTGGATATGAGCTTCTGACCAAAAATGGATAATTTTGTCTTCATAATCAACCTTAGTCACATATATACCCCTGGAAATACACAAAAATATTTGAAACAGTAATATTTTCTTTAGTAAATGCCACTCTCCAGAGCAAAAACAGCATTACTGCAGGAATAACATCTTTATTGGTATATATTCAAAAATGCATTTCCTGATTTCCTTTATACCAAGTCATAAGTGTTACTTTCATAGTGGAAAATAAAAATTAAAAAAGCAAAATCATGCTTGCTACCATCAAAAGTGAAACGAGGAATTTTTTATTTTAATTTTTTGCTGTATTTCCACCTATTCAGCCTGCAGCAAGTTAATCATGTTCTCTCCCTATTTTCTGTATAGAAATGACAGTACAAGATTATGAGTTAAAGTTTGCTTCTCTTGCAAGACTTCCTTACTTTCTGTGGGTTTATTCATGACTAAGGAAAACAGATTTAGCTCTAAAAAGTGTCCGTGAAATTAGGAATCATCATGAAGTTTGAAGCCTTTTTGTCTTATTATTTGAAAGGTTGTAATGATTTGATCTGACTTTCCACCGTGAATCTTCTTTGTAACTGATCCCACATGAATGTCTTCCTGCTCAGACCACTCATGGAAACACAGCTTTTGCTATGGATCTCTTTTGGCTTTTATGAATTGGGGATAACTCCATCACTGTGAAATATAATACTTTTGTACAGCTATAAAACTGGTGAGGGAAGGAGACTTATGCACAGGAATTCCATCAACACATCCCATTAAAAGAAAGTACTACATTACCTTTTGTCTGCAGGCACAATATGGAAAGTTAAATGGGGTTCCAAAACATGACCATGAAAAAGGATGGTCTTTCCTAGGACTACAGACAAGTGTTAGAGATTCATTTGATTTATTTTTTTTAACATGTTCTTCTAATATTTGTTATTTGCTATTATAGAGAGGACACAAACCATATACCTCTTATTGTGCTGACATGTTTGATGTCATTATTCAGTTTAAGGACAATGCATGAGAATTCAAATAAAAAAGCAACATAGATTTTTCCCTCTGGAAAACATATATTAATCAGACGCAGTAATTTATCAGGTTCTACAATGTATATGATGACAGCAATGAGAGCAAAGTCACAAAAAACATATAAATGTGTTGCAGGAAGTGAATATGTGTTTCTCAAAAGAGGTCATGTAGTGTGATATGCTGCACCTAGGATCAGGGAGAGCAACTTTCACCTGTGGTCAAAGCTTCCCCCAGTTCTTCCTGCTTCAGCTACCCAGAGATGAGCTTGACAGTTACAGACACCGTTCTGCCTTTGGAGAAAAGAAGTGGCAGGGTTTTGGCAAAAAGAGGAGGCAGGACAGGCAGGGTAAACGCAGGATTGCGCAAGCTAAACGCCACAGATGGTGGAGGAAAGGACCTTAACAGTGACCATAGCTATTGGGATTCTTTTTGCCTAAAGACACAGTTTTACAAAAAATTAAAAAAATAAAAAAAAAAAAAAAAGGAAATTAAAATGTGGCCACAATCAAACAGTTTAGTTGGCATTAATTTTGTGAATCAATTTAATCTGACCAGACATTAGTAAACACAGTGATCGCCATACCCTCCAGGGGAAGATTTAAATATAAAGCACGGAGTGGAGAATGAGAGGGGATGTGGTAGACCAAGTAGCCAGTAAATGCACCTACAACACGTTTTCCACAGTCAGCTCCACTCATTCATCAGCCCACTTTGGTTAGCATCCAGAGGTCACACCAAAAATGCTTTCCACACCTTGCACCCTCACATTGTCACAGGGCAATCTCTCCACCTGTCAGTCCCCCTCACTGTCACTCAAGCTGGCAAAAATGTTGCCATGCTTCTCTGTGTTTTTAAAACTGTTGCAGAGGGAATAATGCTCCCCAGCTGGATGGAGGCTGAAGTGGCCTTTATGTCCTGTGTGAGAGTAGCCCTCCTTTGGCTAGAAAAAAGGCTTTTTGTTCTGGTCCATTACCAGTATTCCTCAATGGGTGACTCAGGCACACATGTAACGTCAATGGTCACATTCAGCCACAGTGTCTGTTGCTTTCCACCCAAGAGCTTCCTGCCCCCAAAGCAGGAGGAACTGAACTGCACATGGTCCATATCTCGAGCTGTCACTCTCTGGATTTGGTGTATCTAACCAACCTGGGCTCAGTTTCTGACTGAAAACCACAAAGGTTCATAAACTGTACCACTTAGGGACTGCTTAGGGATGGCAAACTGTGGGGAAACGAACAGGAGAGACACTTAGGTTATGTGGTAAGAGCTGCTCTGCATGCCCACAAAGGAGCACAGAGACAATGGCAGGACGGGGAGGTCAAGTAACAACCTGCCAGGTTAATCCCGGGCCCATCTGCACCAGAGCCATCAGTCCCTCAAAGGCCCACCTGCGCAAGCCTGGAGGAGTGCAGAGACACAAAGGCAGGTGGGAACCCAAGGTTCTCAGAAGGAAGGACACCCTGTCCCGGGCCCCTCCCAGGGCTGTTGCAGGAGAGAAACTTGCTGATGGGGGACAAGGGGAGTCCTGGCCATCTTGGAGCAAGGCAGTGGGGGAGTAGGATGATCTGTATCAGCAACAGGAGTGGGCCTGCAGCCTCAGGGGCTTGTATGCCCGGGTGCCAGCAAGTGGGGAGATTGGGATCCAGGGGCAGCTAGTGGAGGGATCCACGCTGTATCTATATATATTCTCACCAAGGCACCCCCATCCTGCTCAGCCAGAGGGGGGAGCAGGTTGCAGCCATTGGTGCAGTTTGAGTTCATGTCAGTGCTCAGTGTGTATGTCTGTGATATGTGTGGCCAGACTTGTATATCTGTGTATGTGTGGTGTATACATCTGGTCTGTGTGCACGCGCATAGTGGGAAGATGTTTTCAGCCTCACTGCTGGTTGAACATGGGGACATAGAGCTGCAGCAGCCTCACCTCCTTTGGGCTGTTGAATCAGGCACAATATAATTTCGCCTAATTTAGACAAGTTGGAATGTTTCGCTGTACCTCAAAGTGCTAAATATAACCTGCCATTGCACCACTAGCTAAACCCAGAATAAGAAACCACCCATTTCTCTGTTAGAGCAGCGTTAGAGATATCAGACAATGAGAACAATTTAATTTCACAGGTGCTGCAAACAGGCTGTGTTAGCATGTCTTGTGGAGAACTGCGCTAACACAGCCAGGCTGGTTTCACTATCCAGATGGCCAATCCTATCTGGGCTGTCTCCAAGTGCAGAGAAGGCCATGACTGATCCCTGTTCCTCAGTACCCTCCACAATGCATGTCATATGAGAAGGGCAAGGCTTGCAGGGGCAAAAACGTTAGTACAGAGAGACGCTTATGCTTCCCACAAGCATTTTCGGGCTTGTTACCCACAACCAGCAGGGGAGCAGAAAAGACAAATCACTCAAAGGTGTTCAAAATCCCTTCTACATCTTCTAGATATCACTATAACTCTGCAACATCTTCTAGATATTACTGTTTTATGTTATAATAAAAAGAAACTATGATAACTCTGTTCACTGAAGCACACAGAGATGCTGTAGTGGGTGTAATCAAAGTAGCTAAGGTTCACCAGCTTGAACTGAGCTCTTTACTGCTCTGGTTAAACAATACCCACATTAGCTCATTCATAGACAGCTCAGGTAGGTCAGCATCCTTAAACACAAATACAATAGCACACACGGACACACACAACATGGTAGTAAATCAAGTTTTAGAAATAAGAGCTTAAACAAAACTTGAAAAAATCAGCAGAATATTCTAAATTCTGAAGATCTTTTTGTTAAATCATCAGGATCAGAATTATCCAACAAGTTTTATAGCATTCTCTGCTGTACCTAAAGCTAGTGGTGTGCAAGACAGCACGTATGTGTGTGTGTGTTTTAAAATGAAAAACAAAATAAATTATCTTTATGGCATAAACTGAGCTGTGGCAAAGACTGAATGACCTTCAAGTTCTCAAAAAGGCAGCCTGTACAAAGTCAGTTCTTCAAAATGACAAAAATATTACCCCATAAACAGTTGGCAGAAACAATTAACAAGAAAATCTGAATTATACAAAGTCTCAGTCAAGCAGATACTTCTGGATTTTTCTTTCCATTAATGTAAATCAAGTTAGTAATTTCTAACAAATTGAAGGCAGTTTTAACTTCATTAATTCCCAGCCCCTCCATCTGTGTGTGTACATGTAAATACATCAGCTTGGAAAAAAAAGTTAATTGACAAAAACACACTATTTTAGTTATTTAAATATGCACCAACTTGGTTACAGTGTATTCATCTTGTGGGTTGTAAGCAATTTTAAAGGTAGTCTTTTTATCCAACCCCGCTCACTGGCTTCCCTATCTAACAGTCAGAGTAGACATACATGGATTAAGAAAAAATTCCATATTCCACTCCAAATTTTGTGTATGTGTGCCTATGTGTGCCTTTTTCAGTTAACTACAAATCACTCAGAAGTAGATTGCCATATGATTAAAACATAAAACTGTGCCACACAGGATTCCTGTCTTAATTCAGAGACTGCTCAAAAAGTAGGTAACCATAGAATAAAAAGATGTAGGCAGAAGATAAGGATGCTTTTACATAATGAGTCTTTTGATCTTGCGTATGCTTATGTATGTCCTTAATATTAAACTGACTAAGTATCCCACTGAATCAGGAAGAATATTTGCTTGTACACTGTGTTAAACATCTCTTAGCTTCCAGTCAAGCATAAGTGTGTTATTGCTCCAGCCACAGAGTCTTCAGTGTTAGATTAATCTGAGATTTTTCTCACATTTTGGTGCTTTGCATTAGAAACCTCCTTAAGCTGGCCATCAAACTAAAAAAAAAAGAAAAAAAAAAAAAAGGTTGTGTGCAAACAGACTCTCCACTGTGAAGTTCAGTGGAGAGGATTACCTTTTGGTTTTACTGAATAAAGAACTGCATTTGACCAAGACCCTGCAGATGTATGTGAGGAGTCATAAAGAAGAAGGTGGGGTAATGGGCTGATGTAATATTTGCAAGATGCGAGGAATAAAAAATTGGATAACAAACAGACAGGTCAAAGTTTCCCCATTATTGCTGACAGTTGCAAGCATCGATATAATTGCAAGCTATTTAAACATCTTTTATTCATTTAAAATATTGTATGGAGAGACATTTCTGTATTTCTTAAGTAGTATTCCTTATTTCTTATTCTGTATTTCTTAAGTAAAACAACTTGAGACACAAGGAGCTTTTCTCCTTGAAAAGGTGTATGAGCAGACTCCTATGTTTTACAATGAGTGTGATGTCCCACATCAAAGACAAAATAATATTACATCAAAGGAATACTGCTCTCACACTTGCTGGCATGAAACAGTCTATTATTGTTCAAAATGATGCCACAATTACAAGAAAGAAAAAAGAAAAGTACTTTCTATTGTTTTATAGCTGACGGGATTGCTTTACTCTGACCTCCTTACTGAGGTCTGTACATACACCTAATTCCTCCATACATGTGGGAAATTAGTGCTGAAATCAGCTCTTTCAATTTATCTGTGCTTGCCTTCTCTCTGCTAACTGTCTAGGGAGTGCAAAAGATGTGATTAATCAAGATCAGATTAATCTGCACTATAGGAAGAGCATTTTAAGACATCGAAAGCACTTCTCCCTTCCAAGAGTATTTTTAAGAAAGTCTACTGTGATAATGGCTGAACATGACATTTACTTTTAAAAACAAAATAAGACTCAGCAATGCACTCAATCTTCAGTCACTATCCCTTGAAAAAAGTGTGAGAGGCAATGGGAAAGAATTAATCTCTTGGGTCATCAACTCCACTCCCCTATTATCACCTAATCCCTTTCATAGGTTTACTGAACCTCATCTTAGAAGTTACTCATTGCCCCCGCTATTTTTATCAGAAGGCCATTCAAGAATCTTAATCCTCTAAAGGTTGGATCCTTTCTATCCATTTCCAGCCTAAACTTGTACAGCGCCGGTGTTCCCCTTTCTGTGTCAATACCACCTATTAGCACAGCCAGGATTGCTTCCATCGTAATTACTCTCCCATCTTTCACTTTCTGCCCTTTGTCTTTCCCCTCCCCTTTCCAACTCTCCTTTCACTAATATACACAGTGTCACTACACCTGAAAATCATAATTCATCTGATTTGTCCTTGTGAGGTAGACATTTCAGATAGACTTGTAACTAATGGAAAGCAAGAAATACTCAGCAGTTGCAGACATACCCTTCTACTATCCAGGAAGGTGGAGCGGCAAGTTCGTAGCAGTGGACTGAGCAGAAGAGAACAGGTGTTGGGAAAATAGCATTCAGACGTTGCAAAGGGTAAGCAAAGGAAAGCAGAACAGTATCAGTGCCCTCGGCACACACACCTGTCTTGATTGCACTACCTTATTTCCAAAGATAGTTGTCCAGTACATATGAAAACACCAAAGAACTACTCTGCCTGAGCAACAGCTCGTGAAAGAAAATACTTGTGGAAGATCATATTCACAAACACATGCCTTTATATTCTTAGTGGTACTGCCATCATCAGGATAGCTGTGCTTGCCCTAATGAAATCTAGCTAAGTTCTACCCATAAGAAGACTACATAATGCTGTATCTTTGTTTCCAATAGCATTGCTAATTCCTTAGTGGGTACAAAACTGAACAGCAAGAGTAATTCTAGAGCATATGCTTTGTAAATATTAATTGATGGAAAGGAAAGGGCCAGGGAAAACCAAACTGTTACGAGTTTTGCATCATTTTTGCTGAGACTTGCAGCCTTTTATAGAGATTGTAATTTATTATGAAGACCTCCTCTAAACAGATAGTACTACACAGTTCTGTATGGCCTTTCTGGATTTACCCACTGACAGTATTTCTTTTAAGATGACTCTACATTTGGGGAAAGCTACGTAAATTTTTATCATTTTAGTATTTTAGTAATGTCTTAGAAAGCTGTGGTATAAGAAAGTCTTCACTTGCATTGTTTCAGGACTCCAAGTCTGCTGTGACTGATAACACTCATGGTTTTTGTTACATTAATGAATGAAATTACAGGAAAAGATACTGTCAAATATTATAACATATAATAGAAAAGCCATCAATTTATTTCTTTGTTCTGCAGTGCCTAAGAAAATTGTACTTTTTGCATGCTCTGAACCTGTGGATACTTTAGGAGACTGATGTAAAACACCAAAACAAACCCAAACCTTGATATGTATATGCCAGTTTTACATACTTAAAATATCCACACAGCACTAAACTGGATGTTTTTAAGTACACACAGCTCCTTGAACAATTTGCATATGCCATTTTAATTTCCTGTTTTAAAGAAAAATGTCAATATCACTTAACTGAGTCTTCAGATATTTTTTACATTTTGGTAATGTAAAAGCTTTAAATGATAATGATAAGACTTTCAAAATTGTAAATTTCACAGTTCTTTGAGAAGACAGACAAAATGCAAAAGCATAGGCTATAGAGTGAGTCTTTTCTCCAGAACTTGTATATTACTGCTGATGGGCAAAGGACATAGAAAACAGCTGGTCCTTCTAGTTAGACAATGACTTGCGGATTTATTTAGGGATTTTTCATATGTAATAATAGAATGCCTCAGATAGCCAGTGACTTAAACTAGCATAAAAAGACTAACTTGCATAATTTCAAGCTGAAACAATCACAAGTTTGCATTGTTCACCTTTGTTTCATGTTCCAGACCTCAAAGTTTAACTCTCAGCTGAATATTCTGAAACTTCCAGCCACAGCATGTGTTTACGTGCACATAAATGGATATATAATGTTTCTGCCCTTAGGGAAATTTTCTTCTAATAAGTTCAATTTTGGTAGCAATAGCCTACATTTTTAGCATAAGAAAATAAAGGTTCTAGAGTCAGATACTAATTCCCATGTAAGTTATTTGTTATTTGCAATACATGGTGCCTTGTACCCTGCCCGGTGAAACAGTAATGACACAGGTTCTAAAGGACTAGAAAAATAGTTCTTTCTGAGGATCACAAAATAAATAAATACACATGCTTATATGGAGAAGAGGGATTTTGCTAACCTCAAAGAACTCCATTACTTTCCCATTTAATTTTTAAGATCATGTTTTTATTTACATGGTGCTTAGTTTACACAAAATCCAAAAAAGAACAGAACACAGAAAGATGGACTAAGATTTTCTTCCCACAATTCATATTATAAATGTGCTCTGTTCTTCTTCTTTTAAACTGTACACCCAGTTCATTCTGTATTGCACTTTTCTTCAATTCCTGTTGCTGTTACAATATTTGAGCATTTATCGAACTGCAGTGCTAAGAACGGGAAGATATCAGCAGATAGAAGAGGTAGGGACAACGTTACATGTGTAGTTGAAATGTTTCTCCTTTGACTCCAGAGCGCTGCCCAAAGTGAAATTCTCCAGTGCTGATGCTCCAAAAATCAAACCTGACTATTTTCTGTTCAAAGAATGACAACCTAGGCTGATTATTTGCATTCTGACCCTTGTGAACTGGCATTCCAAGATACAACAAAAATATTGTTGTAGTACAGCATACAAGATATAGAGACGTTGTCTGCTGTCTATAGAGCTGCTTAAAAGTTCTGCAACAAAAAGCTATGCAAGTTCTTCAGGGTGTGTAACGTGCTCTGCTGCTCACACAGCACCCATCTTCCCGCCACCTCAAAAATACAGCCCATGCACAATCACAGGAATCGCAGCCAGGTATGCTTCTTCAATACAGGTTTTCATTCAAGTCAGTCTGCTTAGCTGGCAGCCGCCTAGGAAATCCATCACAGACACTGCTCCCTTGAAGGACCCAGCATTCTTTGTATAACCACTTAACTTCTGTTTCTTACATATGTAAATAAATATCATAAGAGTTTCTGCTATTCTCGACTATCACAAGCAGCACCTAAACATCTTTGACTGACATTTGAATCACTCACTCTGCAAAAGTTAAAAAGTTTAGATAAAATAAATACAATGAGTGCTTGCTTGCCTAGCAGTAATACCACATAATTTCACCACAAACACTCAAAATGCCTAAAGCAGATAAATGTTTCAATACAGTGTCTTGGGAATTTTACATTCCATATTGTATTTCCCAATTTTATCAAAGATACTAGCATTTAGGCCAATTTTCAATAAGTCAAATGCCACCATTTTCTGATAGCACAGGCCTCACTGCTTTGTTTCTATGCAATACAAAGTGAGAAGAATGGAGACATTAGTGATCTATTAGAAATAGCGTAATGGAATGATTAAGCTTGAGAATCATCCTTGAAGTATTGCGTAATTTCCTTCCTGATAGCATTCTAGCCTTGAGAAAACATGCCTTTACAAAAATTTAATGATAGTGCCTCTATTTACAACTTTCTTCCTATCAAAAATCAAAGTAATTTAGTAGAACATAGTGGCAAAATTTAACTATGACACCGTTAGTAAACAAATTTCATCTACATCAGAAGGTGAAGTTTTCACATATGTAAACATTTTGACTTGTACAATGTTAATCTATAAAGCATCTGAATGGTTTATATAGAGAGGAGAAAAAGAGAAAGAGCATATATAAAGACCCAGTAAAAGACAAGACAAAGTCAAGACCCAAGGCATGCTCCAGAAGGCATCCACAGAATGGAGTAACCAAAATTTAATGTTACTAGTGGGGAAAACAAACAAACAAAAAACTAAAAAATACCAAAAAAAAAAAAACCCAAATAAAAATAACCCAATACCCTGAGCTCTTTCTAGAACATAATAATACCAATGCAAATTCTTGTTATAAAGGTAACAAAGACAGTGTGTGTTCTGTTTGCTATGTATGGTAAGAAAGAGCCAACAGGAGTGAAAAGAGACAATAAAAGCTTAAATATATACAGCAAATAACACAAATTCAGGAAAGCTCCATTGCATATTTTTATGTATATATAAGAATAAGTAATCAATTTAATCTATTATTGTATTTTTTACATGTTCCTTTGGATAAATGAACAGCCATATGCAAAGATCTAACTCTAACAAACAGTGAAACTACTGATACACTCACAGGTGTTCTAGCTAGCAGTTTCTTCTCTCGTATGCCTCCAAGGATTGACACATATGCAATAATAGAAGTTTTATCTCCATCCAGCTGAGAATAAGGTAAAGGTTAGAGGGAATTTAGAGGTGCTTAATTAAAACAGTTACCCTGACAACATCAGGCAACAGTAAACATTATGGTACAATACAATAACTAGCTGCTTATAGTTATCTATTTGTCTAGACATGCTTTATTTCTGTGAACTTATGCTCATTTTCAAGAATACAATTATAAACCTTTCTCACAGGCAGTCCCAGATCCTTGCATAATTCCTTTGATTTCAGTAGAATTAACACCAGGTGGAGATCTGGGCCAAAGATTCAAAACTTCCAAATGCTTCTTGGCACTAAATAGAGATTTCTCATGCTCTGTCCTTTCTCTTTCTCAGCCTGGGCCCCTAAGTCTCCTGGAGTTTGCTGAAAATCCAGACCTGGACCAGCAAAAGTTTCCCTCATTACATCCTGCCTCACTCCTTCCTTTGCTGTCCTTGGCCCTTGTCTGCAAACACGAAATTTCATGCTGGCTTTTTCGAACTCTTCCACCAGCATCAACCTTCTCTTCAAAGAGGAGGTCACATCTGGCCTACCTCAAAAAAACTGGCAAAAATATTTTATGCCCAAATGCCACAGTAGCTGACAGAGAGTGAAAGCTGGTTTAGGGATGTTTTAATATTTATTTCATCTTACCACTTCCACACACACAAAAAAATCCCAAAATATTTCACCCTTTCAAAGGACAGAAAGCTGCTTTACACAGATAAAGGAATCATTCCCTAGGCCAGAACACCAGCCTAGTTAAGTTGGTGGATATACAAGGTTAGAAATGTTTCATGCAAATAATGTTCCAACTAATGACTGCAAGCCAGTACTCATAACAAGGACTTTTGGTATCTTTAAACTTGTCAATGATATTATTCTCTAGTCCAGCTCAGCTGTCTGCTTCAGATCTGTTACAGAAGTAGAATTAATTGTGATAAAGTTTCATATCCAGGAAACACTTCAAGGAGGTTGCTGTCAAGAGTACACTTGAAAAATTATTGAAAACCCTTCTTCACATAGGGAATAAGCTTTGTAAATTTTCTAAACAGGAAGCAGGCTTGGGGTAAGTCTTCTGGAGTGTTGAAACCTTTACAGTGGTTTTTAGGTAGCTTTTTAAGTTAGCATCTCATATTTTTATGCTTCTCCATAGCTTTTACTGAGTAATAAGACCCAGTTATTTGCCAAGCTTTTTTATAGTAGATTCCTTCTCTACAGTTTGACCTTGGATGTCTGTACTATTGCCATGTGGCACAACGTTCAAAGGAGCTGAATTTTTTAATTAAAACAAACAGGATGCTTGTTTGACTAGACTACAGACAATATGTTATTAGTCTAAAATAAATTTTTAAAAATTCTCTCATTCTACAAAGTGCAGGAAATATTAACTCACTACTACTTCTCCCATGTTTTTAAATGACTTATGCAGTGATGAATATCTCGGGTAGAAGGATGTACCATGTTATAAAAAACTTGTGTTTTTCCCTCCAGCTCTATTCTTTCCAGTTCTAATATATTTTAACATACTATTTTTCCCAAAGTGTCTTTGAATCTTTGTTTTTCATCATATAGCTACAGGTGCCAGCAGAGCAAAAGTATCACCCAAATATTAAGCTAGACAGGTTGTAACATTTTCATTAGCCACTTCTCTATATAACTGTCAAGCAAAAGAAAACTCAGAAAGGGACAACAGTCCTGATACTTACATTTTTCTAAAATATTTAGCATCTAGGTATTTAAACAACTAGTTCTACAAAAAAAAATTAATTTAGGTTGCTTTCTTCTGGGTCCTTCCAACTGCATCTCCCATAGTGAGAGTTCACACTTTAAAATGTTAGCTCAGAGGAATCAATAAGACGCAAAGTTGTATACAGAGACTTAATAACTCTATGGGGCAAAGGAATTCAGCAGTTCTGGGTTCAAGCCACGTCCTCGTGTTACAAGGCTGCAACTAATATTGCTTCTTGCTTATAGTTCAGAAATATTGCACCCAAAATTACTGCAGTAGCACAAGAAAAATTTTGCTAACTTAACGTTATAACATTCAATCTTTTTCACAAGTATGTGGTCCAACTGCAAGTGTGCAAGTATCTTAGTCATTATATAGCAAGAATACATCCATTAGTACTTCCAGAGTCTGCTTTCATTCACATGTGTTCTCCTAACCTTTACCCTACCCATCATGCTGCAATTACTTTGATCCTCCAGCCAAGAGAAGTCCAAACCTTTTGGATGGAAAGGGCATTAAAAAAAGATTTTTGCCTTCTACCATGGAATCAAGTTCTCCATCAACAATTTTGTATGCCTTTTTGCTTAAAAACTGTTTGCACTGCCTGAAACATTTTATAAACACATCAAATTCAAGCGTCACTAGTCAAAAAAAAAAAAATTAAAATGACACTATTTTGATATTTTGACTGCTTCTAAAGTAATTTGAAGTTATTTGTTAAGAAAATTTAAAAAAAACCACATAGCCTAAGAACATTAAAAATTACTAAGTTAAGAACCAGGTCTTCAAAGCGAGAATGAGGTAGACCCAAGGAACAGAAGCCACACACAAGCGCAGACTTCTAACAGTTCTGCTCTCCAAATAAGTTTTACTTAGAAAACAGCCTTCCTCACTGTCTTCATCAACATAGCCTTGCACCATGCCCCTGCCTCCTCATCAGTCTCCATTTCTCCCGTTCAGTGCCTGAGCTGACTATTTCACTTCCATGAAAGAAGGAAGGACAGGTTGGAAATGGAGAATGTATAAAAATTTGTCAGGCCTGTCACTCTGTCTCTTGCCACAGCATGGTCAGTCTTCTTGCTACTCAATAGTAGACCTACTCCGTACTATTCACACTCTTATTACAGACACCAAATAGCACCAAATATTAAGCATTAATCCTGAGCCTTATCTGTCTGACACCCAATACCTAAGCCCTTTGTTTCTCAGTACTGCCTTTTCCAGCTGATGAACTCACTTTTATATAGCTTCTGCTGGGGAGGTGGACTAACTCTGCAACAGGTTTTCCTTAGTCTCAAACTTCATTCTACCTAACAATGACTTTTTTAAACTTTTTTCAGAAAACACAGAGCTCAGGACTAATCTTATCATGCAATCCCTGAGACAATTCAGGTGTGAAATTTGATTATAATATGTCATCACTGATCTTCAAACTTCAGAAAATGTAATTTCTCAAGCATCTGGAGAGGAGGGGTTTGTCTATTTAGTTTCAATATACCTTTCTACTTTTCTAGATTAACTTTGTGTCTTATTGTATTCATGTCTTGCTGACTTCCCTCCACTCCAGGTTCCAGCCTTTTTCTCCCTGTTGCGGAAGAAGCAGCAAAGGATCTTTGTACTGTCTTCCAGTTCAAGAAATTTAAATATATTCAAGGAATTCCCTTCCTAAACTGGTCTCATTTCATTTTAAGGCTGATTCCTGCTAGAATTTTAGCACAAAATTGGGCAACTAGAGTATCTATTTGATCTATGGAGTTTAAAAAAAGCCACAAGAAAAGCCTTTCTCATGTTATACCACAAACCTTGCCATGGGTAATGTAGATGTTGCCTGTGTATTACACTACCAGTTACATCTTGTCTAGTTTACCTTGTAGGTTACTCCACACAAAAATCAAGTTTTCTTTTTTTCCTTTGGCATATGCCTCACATATCCTTGGGCAACATCAACTTTTCTTGTATATATTACACTTAAAATGCAGTAGAACTGTGTTTTTGGTGGTTACAATACTGGTGTAGTAAGTTTGGTATCTTGAGTTCAAAACATATTTGGTCCTTAAAATCTACACAATCTCAGTGGCCATAAATAACCATGATTCTCCAGCATAAACACCTTCTACTTTATTACATATAACCCAAACCACAGGTTAGATCCTTCATTCTAATTCCAAGCTAGAAGCCCTAGGCCTCATTTAAAAATCATTTAGAGATCATTTAGATAGCTCACCTATCAGCTCATTTCATTTCAACCATCTGCTTTTCCAGGGTTTATTTCGGATGCAATTGATGGCTTCATAACTCTTTCAGGTCATCTCATCCCCTTTTTTATTCTGAGTGATTTGTCTCTCATTTCAAAACTTAGTTACTCTGAGTCTTCCCAGAAAAGATTTAGGGAAAGAAGAGCGATTTCTTCTTTCTTGTTTTCATCTTTCTTGTCTACTCTGCTCACTGGTACTGACTTCTGCATTGCTGAGGTTCCTATCCTAATGTGATCTGTTCTCAACCTTTCCCTTCAATTTTTCCAGGTTGCACTTGGTCCGGACACTCTACCTGCTCTGTTGCAACCAGCTACAGAAGTTGCCACAGCCCAATTGGCAGCATCAAACTTTGGGCAAGTTTCCTGACATGTTTGCAGACAGGGGATTATCTTACTTTCTCCCTACATTAATTTCAATAGAAAGTTTTATTACTGTTAAGATCCTTTAAAAGTCAATCTTTTGACCAAACTCTGTGTCAGTTACTTATTTCTTCTGAAAACCTGATTAATTTACTGGTCCATCTTCGCAGTTTCTACAACTTGTTAGTTGTACTGAGTACAATAGAGTTAAAACACTTCTTTCCAGCTAAGAATCTTCCCTAAGTTCTTGTAAATGGGAAAATTTATCATTAGGTTCACCACAATAAAAATAGAAAAACCTTTTCTAGGAAGTGTTAAACTACATGTCGTCTTCTCTGAGCAAGATGAAGAACAGCATCAGATCATTTTCTGTCCAAAAGTACCAGGTTGGTGTCTACATTAAACCACACTTTAACTAGATTTCCATTTCATATCACAGTTTCTAGAGAGATATCTGCAGTAGCAGATAATAGAGGTATTTGTGAGAAAGTTCACTACCTGATTTTTAAAATAATTTTTTAAAAGTTCAGTGCCCTGGAAAAAAAGAAATTGCCACTGCTAGAACTTCAGGTATCCTTTTGTCCATAGTAGCAGACCTAATTCCTATTACAAAGCCATTTTCTTATTTGTATTAACTTTGTACAATCTTTTCTGGACTTCATCAAAATATTATGTCAGTAACTCAACTTCTTCCCAGATAGCTACCACTCTACTTCTTAAAACTCTCACTTTTTGAATGAAAAAAATAGATTAAAATCATAGTTAATCTGAAACATATCATATAGTCTACATTTGGATCAAATGAGAAATAGACTGTGAAACTGAACCTGCTTGCTTTCCTTAAGCAGAAAGAATCCTAAGAGCAGAAGGGCAAAAGAGACATACAAGGAAGATCTTTGGGAAAAGGCAAAAGAAAGCTTTGAAAAGAAGGGAATACACAGAATCAAGAGAATGCATGAGAAATTATTGACAAGGTCACAGAATGCTATGCACTAACATGGGAAAATTAGTGCTCTGCAGCCTTTAGTGCAGTTGTGGGTTAATGCTGTAGCTAAGTATTACTTATCTTAATAAAAATAAAGAGAAAGGACAACTTCTATTTTATACATTTTTCAAACACATTACTTCCTAGTGGATTAAATTGCTTTAGAGAAAACAAGTCGGGGGAATAACAGTTCTAGCAAGCCTACCTGTAGGCACTTAGGTGCACTTAACAGCTGACTGCTAACTAAATGCAGGAGACTGTGCATGGACCTTATGCACTGTTTGGAAGAGAATTTCTCCCTGCAGATTGCAAAAATAGAGTTTTCTCCCTGAAGAATAAAAGGGAAAGGAAAAAGGAATGAGAAAGTGGATGGAAATGGAAAGAACAAAATGTTATCATAGAGAAAGAGAGAGATCGTTTTCAAATATTCTTAGGATCATTAAATTATTCAGGGTTTGGTGAGGCTGTACAAGTCAGTTCAATGTAGAAAACAAAAAGTAGCCACGCTCCACTAAAAGGATCCATCAAAGAAAATCTTCATTGCTTGCTTGTGAAGGGAGAACAAGTTTCAACAGAATTTTTCAGGGTCTCCTTCCAGTCAGCCCGATACTTGCCTTTGTATCATTTCCCTCATTATACATATGAATAGCATAAAAGGCAAAATACATGCCAGAGTTAACCAAAATTTACCAGACCTAACAGGAGAATAAAAAGCTAATTTTAATCCTTTATCATATAACTGAGTTACAGTTAAGGGCCAATTTACCTTCAACAAAACACAATTCTTATGCTGCCCAGAGTTCTGGCATAGTTCCTGCTCTCTGGTACTGTAAAATCTGGGAATATAACATCGCACTGGGGGAAGATGCATGTCTGATAGGAATGGAAGGGAGGTAACAAATGTCATCCTCTTCTCATCTTATACCTTAATAATGGGAGGGAAAAAGTCACATCACATGACAGAGGGAAGCATGTAGCAGAAGATGGCAACACTAGCAGTTCACATCTCTGCTTTATCACATGTTCCTTGTTATGGAGTCAAAGTGGTCTCTCAGAGAGACTATGAGACAATGTGGAGAATCTACAAATTTCCTGTGTGGAAGCAGAAGACACAAGTGCTGCAAGACAACATGTGGTCTCCTCTGGGCCCCAATAAGTCCTTACTTGGTGTGGTAGAATAAGGTAATTTTTTATTTTTCTGCTGAGTCAGTTAGGCACTAAAAAAATATTTTGGACATAACAATATCTTTGTAAACTCATCAACCTGTTCTAACTGAGAAAAAAAAGTGAGCGGTGGAACTAGTATCCTGAAGAAAAAGCAGTACTGCCTCATTGACAAGGTAACTCCGTGGTTTAGACCTTTGCCTGGGAGGCGTTACCAAAATTCATTCCCCTCCCTGATCTGTGGTGACTTGATCCAAGCCTCCCACTGTGCTGAATAGTGCCTAAGCTGCCAGGGTGAAGCTCTGCCCTCCTCTCTGCTTGCTGAAGTGCGAGCTCTTCTCAGAACATAATTTACTGCTGACAAATGTCTCTTTCAGTCCCTCTCCTCTTCATGCTTTTTCACTGGGGAACATATCACTTCAGAGAGGATTGCTGGTACCCCATGGGTTTATTTTCTACGCCAAAGAGAAAATCACCAACAGAAGAGATAGAGAGTACCCTTGTCACAGACTATGCAATGGCCTGACTGCTAGGGCACTCTTTGGGGAGTTTAAGTCTGCTCAGGCAGAGGAAACTTGGCTCTCCAGGAACCTGGCTAAGAGTCCTAAAGACAGGGCTCTCAGAAGAAAGGATCCTGCATTTTCTAGATGTATTTTAAAACTACTCTTTCATCTCTTTTTCTTCCCAAATGTCTGCAAATGAAATGTTTACTTTCATACTGAATAGAACATTTTGATGAGACAAACCCAAATAATTTTGTTTTAATTCTTGGTTTGATTGCCAAAAAGCCAAAAACATTAATTATTTACCGAGCCTTACAATGCAGAAAATACTATTTATAGGTGTTTTACAATATCAGCTTGAGGTTTTGCCTCTTTTCAAATGTACTGTGTTCTAACTGGAAGCAACAGTTTGACAGTCTCACAAAAGGGTTGGTGAACCTTTTTTCTAGCAGCTGATATTAGCCATAGCAGCAGATTGGAAGATTCAACATGCTCCATCAATAAACAAGTGATTCTCTAAAGAAGATTATAAGCAGAAACCTGGCAGGTTTCAGCAGATTTTTCCATGCAGACATGTCAGTATATCCAGTTTGGTTATGCTGCTGCCTTTTACAAACTATAGTGAAATAATACTTTTCAAAAAAGTAGTATCTTACACAGCCTTGTCTTCTATTGAGCGGCTGTCTGCACTGTTTCTTTTAGTTTATTTCCATTAAATCTGAATCATTGTTATTTTTATTTCCTGATCTCTTTTACCATGTTAGCAGAAAAAAACAGAGTCCACGTTGGCTTATTGGTGCTAACGTGGGTTTGAGAAATAGCACAGCTATTTGATGCATGCCAGAGCATGGATCTTTGATCATGCGGATCAACTTCCGGATCACGGATCAACTTCCCCGTGCCTATTGACATCTCCTCCCTGACTTCTTTCATCAGCTTCTGAGAAACCCAAACTTTTGGGCAGGTAATTTTAGTAATTAACAGTGAATATCTTGTGCACACGATGGGAAAATCGCAACAGGAGCATGGATCAACTATATTTTTTATCAAATGGTAAAACCTTTAATCAAGCTCCATTCCAAGGGAAAAAGAAGAAAATGATTATTCAGCGAAGTATGTTTCACATCATTCACTGTATGAGAGGAGCTCATGTGATTTGACTTGACATAATTGCACATCTGTGTAGTACTCATTCTTTACTGTATATTTGTGTCAATTGATATTGACCCATCCCTCCCTAGAAATTACTGGAGATTATTAATTGTCTTCACAGAGTTGAAGCAGGGAAGCAGGACACAGTCTCACCTGTCCTAAGCCAACCAGTTGAAGTCAAGGTAAAACTTAGCAGCTCTACTAATACAAACCTGCACAGCCCAAGTTTTACCTGATTCACAGCTCTTTATGGAACAAATTACACTGTACTGCATAGCTACTTCAAAGCAATCTGAAACTTAAAAAGGTATAAAATTAATAATTACAGCAGGTACTACTTTCTTAGATGCTGTTCACAAAAGCAAAAATATCATGTCAAGGGGCATACAGCTGAAGAAAATGTGTCTCTGGATATAACCTGCATAATTATATACTTCAAAAAGTCAAACAGGCCTATTTTCAGTATGTCCAGCAGCACAAACTATTCATCCAAGTATTGTAACCGAAGAGACAAATTGATTCAGCTGTCCATAAATTCTGAAATGGAAACTACCTTTTACAGTAAGTAGGTAGTTCAGTGTATTTACCATGTCTGTGAACTTACTAAGCACTCACTCTCGGGTATCTACAAGGTTAAAAAAAAGAAATCAGGTTTCACGTTAAAGTACTTCATTTCTTTCAAATTAGTTCTCCTTCTGGAAGATAATGCTCGATAGTTATCCATGTAATACTTTCATTATAACAGAATGGAGAATAACTGCATTAGGTGAGAAAGAGATATGAACTGTAAAGGTCGCTTTCCAGATAATGGGATCATCAAGGAGACTGAGAAGATACTAGGCAAGATTCACAAAGAGCATCAATTTTTTTCCTTCACTTCAACAATTTTGGGGGAGAAAAGAAAGTCAGATTCATAAATTCAAAAGCGGTTTTCAGCTGGCAAAGTGATTTTAGTCCATCACTGTAGATGCTGAATAGGTTTTTAGTATGGTTATGAACAGGAGATGGTAACCAGCAAGGCCTGAATGATGAAAGAAAATTCCCAGATTCTTTCGATTTCTGCTAATATATACTCAATTCATTATTTTTACAAGGAAAATCAAGTTTCCCACTTCTTTATACAAGTTTCTTTTTAATTTAAGCCATGACTATAATATTATTCCTGTATATTTATTTATACAGCATTTTTCATCTCAGAACACTTTAAACAGGTATAATTTTCATTTCATACATGATGAAATTAAAATACAGCCAGGTTAAGGGCCAGTTTCTGTGTCATGTCAAGCCTGAACCATCCCAGAGAAGCAAAAATATTTCAGCTGAAGCAAGATTCTTCCCAGATCACCCATCGTGCTTTCCTTGTAGACCAAGGAAGTTAGCGAATAGGAAGATACAAGAATTTTACCATTTCTTTTTTTTATTAGAATGAACCTGCATAAGAATGTCCTCTTTTGACATTGAGAACTGCAGGCATAGAGTCAACTCTCATTTGAGTCATACCCACATACTCGTTTCTCCTCCACCCTCCCTCTGCCAATAAAAACGAAGTCCAGTCCTAGTCTTGCTCAAAATAAACCAGATTTTCACCTGCAATAGGGATTTCTGTTGAGAACTAAGTATAAAGACTCAGTGTCTATATTTCTTTGATTTGTCCACTTTACCAGAAACTAAGAAGGCTGGGACACATTAGCAGTATTTGCCTATGGTCCCAGCTGGCCTGTTCTTCCACTTCTGCTCTGTATCTCAGCAGATCTTTGCAGGAGAATAGTTGACAGGGTCACCTTGCCTAGTCCTTCCTACTGTGTAGCATTTTTTTGGCAGTTTTCAATGTACTAGAGAGGCATAAGAGTTCCTTCTTTTGCGGGAAACCTCTTGGGGAAGAGAACCTCAAGCCTCTGTCATCACACTTTTATTTTACTTATTATTAAAACCTTAAAATACACTGGTCCAGAAGTACAGTAAATCTTGCATGCACCTGAGCAAAGGAGCACCAACTTTGACAGGAAGGTGTGCAGTCCATTTCCAGATGCACCTGTGCTTTACGGCAGTTGGAAAGGTAGACCAGAACTGTTAACAGCACTAATCAAGCTCACAGGCTTTGATTGCATGGTAAAAGCAAAGCCTTGATCAAGCCATCAGAACAATGTATTCTAAAAGATGCTGTTACTACATACTAATCCCTACCCATTCCATCTCAGAAGAACAAAATTTCTCTAGTGTTATATTGTGATGCTGATGATTTACCATCTTGATACAAATACAAAAATATATGAAAAGAGATATTAAATATTTCTAAGCACATGGATGATCCAGCACTAGCAAATATTGCAAATAATGAAATTCACAAACAATAACAAACTGGCGGAAGATTCTTCCTTAAAATGTATCTTTTCTCAATTGCTTGTATTTCCCCTTGGAGAAGATCATTTTCAAATAACTAGAAACCTGACTTAGCCACTGAATCATCAGAATACGGTAACATTAGCTTTTTTTTAAAAAAAAAAAGAATGGCTAAATGCCACAAGGCAAATTAAATTGCCTTGGAGACACCTGAGACCAAATTCTGAACAATTTTATGGCCACGTGCTGCTAAAATATCCTTGGCTTATATGCCAAACATTCAACTGCTCTCAGTTCTGAAGCAGAATGGACCTGGCTCACATTTTTATTTCTGCACAATGTGCATCCCAACATATCACCACAGGTGCCTCTGGGATTTCATCTTAATGCTAATCAACAGTTAACAGTCTTTGAAGAACCTCATAGAGAAGATAGTTGTTGTTTTTCACTGGAATGGCTAACCACTTGTACTTCCATTATCATCTTGCAGCATATACTTACTAGTCACATGGACTCTGAAGAAGGGGTTTGCACATATCAAAGTTACTTTATTTTTCAGGAATCTTTAATGTATCAGATATTCATATATTCTTGAAACACTACTCAGGGCTAACTCAGCAGAGCTAGTGATGCAGTCAAATATTTCAAATTAGTATGAAAAGTGTTAAACTCTTCTAAAAACTCCAATTGAAACAAAACCCCTGAAAGCTTTCATTTTTACACAGTATTGGTGCAGGATTTTCACTAATTCAATCCATTGTTGGTGTTGGGCTTGGAGGACTCACTTTAGATTTAATTTCTCTTTAGGCATTACCTAATACAGTATTTGAATGCTTTGGTGTGTTCAGAATAGCTTTGTTATGGACATAAATCCACCTGGCTTCTGCTTGAAATGGATAGTCATCTTAGTGGATTAGCTGAGAAGGTAATGAAAATCTTTATAAATCAGTAGTCAGTAGGCTATCTAACAGATCAGAGAGGGCTTTTTGATCCATCTCTAACTCATTAAAGCTACAGTAAATCCCACTGAACTCTGCTACAGTTAGCTCTATGTAAACTTTAGTGAACTAAAGAAAATTAGCAAAAAGATTCCTGACAGAGATACCTACCAAATGCTAATGCATCGTTTCCTTATTTTCCCAGAACTGACAAAGGATGGAGGAAAAATGTCCCTTCATTTACCTGAACAGTGTGCTCAAGCATAGGCAGCTATTATGAAGACTGATATTTGAAAATAAGTCAGTAAACAAATTTGGCTGAGCATTTATTCCTATATAAAACTTGTATGACTATTTCTAAATACAGTCCAGGCCTTATTAGAACCAAAATCCATGATCCAAAGCCCATTAAAATCAAAGGAATGACTCCCATTAATATCAATGGCTATTAGATAAGGCCACAAGCAGGGAAAATCCCCACTGAAAACAGCGGGAGTTCTGCCTACATAAACTCTCTTGGAAGCTGCTAGTATTTTTTCTTCTTTCATTTCTTCATAAATATTTTATAAACAAAACTCACTGAACTTAGAACTTGTATATATAACATGATGCAACACTTTTGTAAGGATCTTGCTGGTCTTAGCAGAGCTTTCTTGTACATATCTCTGTGTCACTTCAAGAGCAATCTGAAGGTAGAATCTCCTTTGGGAAGCAAATGCCATGGTTTATCTTGATTTTGTGACTATATGGAAGGTATGGTAGACTAGAAACAGCTGTTAAATTTAAGTGTAACCTATGTGTTAAAATGTCAAACTAAGTACATTTTTACCTTGTTTCTGACAGAAGAAAGTAGTAGTCTTTCTTTCAGAGTTTACTAAAATGAAACACTTCTCCTTGTTTCCATGCACAAAAACATAATACACTAAGCGTAGTATTTAGCTGAGTTTAGTAAATGCAGTGGGAGATTCTGTTAAATGTCATTTGAAATGTCTGCCTCGGAATGAGAATGGCTATATTGCTTTCCAGGGCTAATGTTGCAGCTTTCCACCAGCCATTGTGCAATTAACGGCACACAAAAAATAAACTGATAAACAAGCTTTTGTCATCTGAATGCAATTTTTCACATCACAGACAGCCAAATGATAATTAGGGGTAAAGAGATTTTTTTAAATTTGTTTATGAATTGTGGATTTATAAAATATCATAAAGCATAAAGCTTCCTCAAATGCATTTATTAGAACACACACCTGGGGATGTTTATGCTTTATATTGAGAGAGTTCGCAAATGAAAGACATTCTAGGCATTACTGAGTTAATTGTCATTGGCTCCTCTGTAACCGTTTCCTTTAAGTACACCATAGGAGATTTCTGCAAATAGTTTGAAACATGAGTTTCACTGTTATGGCAGTCCACTGCTTTTTTTATATCATTATTACACATATTTTTAAGAAGCACAGTCTTTAGCAAGCATGAGAAATAACATCATACAAGAAAAAGTTGAGAAAATTTAGAAAGCACATGAAAAAGCTAGAAAAAGCATAAAATTAGCAGTAACAAAAATGTAACACAATGCTACACAATGACAAGGAAAAATAAACATTTAGTAGGCCTTCTCCCACCTCCCAGGTCTGCAAGTCCTGGCACTGATGGCTTGTTGTGGGCAGGATGAAGTGGAAGGGGAAGAATCTTTAGTACATGGTGCTATAACTATTCCAACTTGTGCCATAAGCTTCAGCCAACCTTCAGTTTTATAGATGAAAATTATACTAAAGGTATTGACTATTCCCACAGATCAGATTACAGAATGTGCAAGAGTCACTATGGGTAATATTTTTGCCAAAACACCCTAAAAATCTTTAGTATGTCTGAGACAGAGAGAAAAACAACAGAGGAAGAGAAAATATGAAAAACAAATGGCATATGAATGACAGAGGATACAGGTGAGAAACAACATATGGACCTCGTTCCATCCATAGGGCAAACATTCATACTTCTGCATTTCAACTGCATTACATGCCTGAGATGAACTGGGCTTAACTTCTCTAGACTGGTCAAACATAAGCAAAAATAACACTCTAAATATGAAAAATCAGCTTGAAAGTTTCCAGTACTGATCCGTGCAGAAGAAAGCCTAACAGATTTTGTCAACTGTACAAATATATAAATGTACTATAATTATGCACATTTACAAAACTTTTTTTTTTCCTTTCATAACAGGATTGTTGCTGTTTTAAAAAAGACCTTGTAAATAGGAGCTCCTCACATTGTTTTAAGCTGAAGGTGAATACTCAAGGAGAATAGCGCTATGTTCTAAACTCTTCACACCACTCTGTTGCAATGAGGGCTGAAAAATGATGGTCTCAGCCCACCCAAGCATAAGCAGCCTACATGCAATTCTCTTTGATATCTCCCACTCAGGACAAGATGGATTATGCCCAAAGCCTGATGGTGTAAGGTACAGACTGCCAGATTTGTCTGGGTTTCGAGAACAATAAAATTCCCCCTTTTTGTTGTGTTTTTTTACCCAAATAAAACTTCCAGAAGGAAAAGGAGGAGGTATGCCTAGGGTAAATATGGATATACAGCAGTGTTAATTACACCAGCAAAATTTGGTTGCACTGGGGAATGCAATCTTCAGTCTTACTTTTGTCCCTCCTTATTCTATTGATTTGATGGATGAAGGTTGCTGGTATCGTCATAAGGGCCTAACTTTTCACACAGACTGTGTAAACTCATGTCTCAGGCTTCAGATTCATCCCAAGTGTAATTGTTCTGAATTGTTGTACACTTTTAAAATTGAACAAGAATATATTAAAAATATTGACCTCCAGTTAAGTTAGCGCCAGCTGCTTTGAGAAAAAGTGAGGAAACCTGGACTCATAAAAGAAAGAATGAAATTTATAAGCATCTATATTCACTCAGATACACAAACCTGATTAAATAAGGTTCATTGACAAAGCATGAGTGATCACTCAAATCCTATCAATATTGCTACTACTAACATCTTTTGGTACCTGGACACCATTTACAAATACTGTGACTAATTTACACAGAAAGGATTAATATTTACTGCAAACTCTGAATACTCCTCATTGTTCACGTTGCGTTTGACGACATATGTCTTCACACATATGAATATAAAATCTACACAGTAAGCAAAGCTACCATGCTGATTGTCAGGAGAATAAGCCTTATACTGTAGCTTTTGCGTTATTAGAAAAAGTGTCAGAAAGGTTAATCCAATTCCACACTGTAGGATTCCCTCAAGACTCAAAAGCAAAACTTAAAAATGTATAATCTGGTCTCCTGTGTCTGTTAATCCTTTGCACCAATGATTAGTTCCTGTTTAGGTTAGCAAATAAGAAAAAAGATTAAATGAAGGTTAAAGGTTCTCTAAGCCTGTTTCCTTTTTTTTTTTTAATATAATAGATCATTATGTTAACAAAACTTAAGGAGGGTTTTAGAGTAGCAACTGGAAATCTCTTTCTTATGATGAAATAATGTGTTCCTTGGATACATAAAATGCATTAGGCACAGTCTCAAATAAAATAAAAGCTGGTGGGTTACAAGGGTCAAACAAATTAAGCTTTCTTTTAGATTGGCATCCACATCTGAGCCCAATAACATGCTTCTTAATTGAATAGTAAGCACTGTCAGTCAACCTCAGCCAAAGCAGCTCTGATTATGTAATGGCTTTCAATTGTGATTATTTCAGTCTAGCATACGGAATATTTCACATGACACTTTGCTAGCTTTGCTACTGCTGACATCTTAATCTGAAGTGGAAGCTGTTTAAAGTCCTATGATCTCTCAATTGTTCTAAAATATGAGCTATTTAAATATGTATTTCCCAGCAATTAATGCCTATCAGTAACAATGGCCAAAGGTTTTTGTGTACCATCTGTAAGTTTATGGAAAGTAGGTCTGCTGAAGAGTTAAAGGGAAAGTCTGAAAATCCACTCCTCTTTTTTTCCATCTTTCAGGGTTGGTATACTAAATTTCTGGTTCAATAGGTGAACTACTTTTTGTAGAGTGACTTCTCTAAGCCATTCATGTCTCAAAGCTCTAAAAGAATTAAGGCACATACAACAATATTTTTATTACATGTATTGATCTGCCTGCCTGTCCTTCTGCATAAATATAACGTCAAAGCTACATGAAAATATATATACAAACTGACAAGATGTAAAATGATGGTGTCATTACTGGGAGATCACCCTTTTAATTATGTGCTTCCTCCTCCCCGAGTCTTCATATTTCTTTTTGGGTGGGTGGAAAAAGTGCTCTTATGTTGCACAGCACCTGATATATTGTGAGCAATATGAACAAATACAAGGTAATAGAGATTACAGTAGTAATTCCGCTAGAAAAGAAAACAGCATGCCAGGTCTGCTGCATCAGTACATTATAATTCCCAGCAGGAGGAACAGGATAATTTCTCTCCCAAGAAAAAATAAAATATGTTGGCACAAGCTACAAGCCAATACAAGATCTGTTTTAATACTTTGATATTTGCATGTCATTTGACCAACACCTGATGTATGCCAGGTTCTACAAATCATCCATGAAGCGCAATATGTAAAAGTGCATTTTAAATTATAGAAACTGTACATCTCTATTCATGCATTATTCTTTATTTTAGAAATATGTTATCGCTTCAGCGTAGTGTTGGTTTTTTTTTTCCTAAATGTTGATAGGTGATGTATCTGACAGAGAATGAAGCACTTGCCACTCCACATAAAGGATTACTGAAATTATAAGCATATCTTTTTCTTAGAGATCTTTATAAAATCTGAACACTCCCTCACTTTTGTTTTCTATGGCTCTGTTTTTAAACTGTGCTCTCTCTCACACGGCAGCAGAGAAGCAGTCCAAAGGCTCAACTGCACTGGAATGCTTTTGATGTAAACTCTACAGTCAAAATACATGAACTCACAAGGAACCATGAGCTGATGAAAACAGGAACCACAATATATGAATGGTTTAGTTTACCTGTGTACTCTGTGGAGCTGGAATCTGGCCTACTGCTCTTTCTAAGAGGGAGAAACAATACCATTCTACTTGCAATTTCCTCCCCTTTACTCATTCTAGCAGAGACTTTAAAGAAAAGCAATCTGTTAAGGGCAAAATGTTCACAAATCAATCAAAAAAATCAGATATGGTCTCATTTCATTCAACAAACGTTTTGCCAATGGCAGCAGCTGAAGCAGGCTAAGAGTCAAAGATTGTAAAATGCTAATCTGGCATGCAGTCTACTCCATCTTCTTGTGAAAAAACTGCTGTGTCCAAAAGGGGTAAATCTATGGCTGGAAGGAATGCTAAAAGTATATGACCATCATCTCAGTTTGCAAACGATATTCATTTGTGTTTGCCATTGAAAACAGTGCAACTACTTCCCTTCTTACATATGCAGAGGAGCAAGATAAAATCAAGTATTGAAACCACAATGCTGATTTTACTTGTAAATTTTCTGCTTTTGTTACTAAAAAAATTTAGTCTTAAGTTGTTAATTAAAAGAAATTCTCTGATTTGCTAACAAGCATTAATATGCAACATAACTGATTTCTTCCTCATCCACTGCTGAATATGCTCAGAGTCCTGATTTCCTTTTTTTTACCTTAGCTCAATGGTACATAAGCATTGCAAATAAGCATGCAATTCCAATCTTTCGATCACTTTTCACTGAAAATACTATTTTTCAAAAAGTGCATTTTCTCTCCCAAAATTAGAACAAAAATCCAATCCTTTGTCCTTGCACTGTCAAAGTTGCAAAGTGCATCATCCTTTTGCAGCTGAGATTTTTCTTTGAGTTACTTCATGCTCCCCAGTATCTCAGCAAAATCTGTCTCTCTCCTGTGTGAAAGAACACTTGCACTTACGCAGAGATGTCTATGTACAATTTGAAATAATCTCATCTGTTCACCCCTCAGAAAGTAATTTTCTTTATCAATGAGTAAACATATTTAGGCAATATGGGGGTTTTGATTATTGCCATTAATTCATGGTAAATGTCAAGGAGGGATACTTATGCTCCTGGGCCAGTGCATTTCAATGCAAACCTGATATGTATTACTGTACTGGGTGCAGGTGCCCAGGTGCTGGCAAGGTTGGCTGCAGGTGTGGCCTCTGTGAGGAGAGGCTGGGGCTGCTCCGTGCTGCATATAGCCAATTCCAGTCGGCTCCAATGGACCCACCACAGGGCACAGCTGAGCCCCTCAGCCAAGGTGTGCAACCTCTGTGTGTGACTAAGAAAGGGGAAAAAACACTGCCTGGCAACATGTGAGAGAGATGACAGAAAAAATGTGAGAAACAGCCCTGGAGACACTAAGGTCAGAGAAGAAGGAGGAGATGAGGTGCTCCAGGCAGAGATTCCTCTGCATACCATGGAGAGGACCCACGCTTGAGCAAGGAAATAGTGTGAGGAGGAAGGAGCAGCAGAGAGGAACTCTTGTGGACTGACCCCATTCCCCATCCCCCTCAGCGGGGAGGAGGTGGAGGAGTCAGGAATGAAGAAGTGAAGATGAGCTTCGGGAGAAGGAGGGGTGAGAGGAGGAAGGTGTTTTGTTATTTGTCTTTGCTTCTCACCATCCAAATCTCTTTTAATTGGTGATAAATTAAATTAATTTTCTCCAAGTCGAGTCTGTTTTGCCTGTGACAATAATTGGTGAGTGATCTCCCTGTCTTTATCTAGACACTGAAGCTTTTCCACTTTACTGTCTCACCCCTGTCCTGTTGAGGAGGAAGAGTGAGAGAGCAGCTGAGTGTGGCCATCTGGTAGCCAGCCAAGGTCAACTCACGACCATTACATATCAATAAAACAAGGTTTGACACAAATGTAGGCATCTAACCTGATCTTCAACTTCATTTTAATGGTTTTGTTCATTTCTCTGAGTTCAGAAAAAGAAAAAAAATCTCTGAGGATCTGCCGTTTAACCAGAATTATAAAATGGAATGGAAATTTCAACAACTTCATTCTTTTTCCTCCAAGAAACCTTTGTAAAAGCAAAAATCAGGCAATCATCAATTTTTCATCTTATTTTCCTCTTTTCCAAAGCTATGTGAAGACACCCACCCATCTGCATGCCCTGATATTAAACCCAGACTGTTTCAGAGCAGGGGTGGAGGGCACTTACAGAGCTCTGCCTGCCACTCCTTGTTGCTTATACTAGTGGAGATTCAGCATTGCGCTCTCTGACCGTGGCAGATGTAGCAAGAAAGGCAACTTACACACAGGCCTTTCCAGCCATCTGGTATCAGCGCAGGACACACAGCACAGGTATTTTGTGCTCTCTGTGGATTTCCGCACTTAGTGGGGGCTGTGGCCATTTTTCATTTCCCAAACCAATTAATGATGCAGGTCATGCAGAACTGAGAGACAATCTAGCAACTACTACTGCCAAGGTTTTTGTAAGATGAGCTTATACCAGCTTACTGTAGAAGACTAAGTTTAGAGTTTTGGCTGCAAGGCAATTAAGGTTGCATTTGGAAGTATTGCTGAATCCTACATACCACCTATTTGTATGACTAAAAAGTGCTTTGACACACTTGAAAATAGATATGCCTACCTATAGCATTCATGCTAACAGAAATAGCGCATGTTTTCACATTGGATCACACAAATTTCATAGCCCAGAGAACATTAATGAACAGTGTTACCTTTGCAACTGAATCGATTGCAAATATTATTATTGTCAAGTATAAATTTCAGACACAGAGATACTTTCATATTTTTCCAATCCATCATTTTGAAAACAAGACTTTGTTAATAACTAGCAGCCAATTGTTTATGTGGGACTTAACAATAATCAATACCTTCCTAACCGTGCAACAGAGGGGAGGCCATATTAACAAACAGTGCTCTGCATGGAGCACTCTGATATTCAATCAGATGGATTAGCAGTTCAAAAAAGTTCACAAGAAAGACAGATGGTAGTCAACTAAGATTGCCTTATCACAGTACAACCTCACAGACCTGTCTGTTGCATTCTGCCAATGTATGGCTAGCTGCAGGATTTTGAATGAAACTCTCTTTTCAGCAAATGTTCCTTCTGAAGCTTTCCTAGTAGATTTTCTACCAAATATGAAAATATATATAACAGAACCTGCCTTCACTTCTCCCCATTTTTTTAAATCGTTTTCCCTTTTCTCTCCTCTTTTCTTCATGCTTTTAGTTACCATTTCTCCTGTCTGCTTTTTAACAGGGGAAAAATAAGTGAGTGGAGGTAATTCCAAAAAAAGTAGAGAAAAAAGGTGAAAAAGGCAGTGATAATCAAAGTATGTTTCCTTTTCATACCTGAAGAGCAGAAATGAATTCTTTTAGCTGTTCATGAGTATATCTCGTCTTTTTCAACCCACTGTATTCCAGCCATTTCCTGGTTTCCCAAATCACCATTCAAGACAATTCTCCATTTAATACGTGTTCAATTGATTGAATGTTATAACTACTAAACATGTATTAGATCAAGCAGATATTGTCAGTCAGACAACGGTAGGAAGAAGTCAAATAATGATTAGAGTTGAATTCAGTGTTTTCTAAATTGAATATATAGTATCAAAATATGCTTAGATTTTGGGGATTTGGGAAGGGGTTTTTTGTTTGGTTTGGATGTTGGTTTTTTTAGTTGAAAACAGAGTGGGACTAAGGAGAAGAAAAATATTTGAGGGGTTTAGGTTTTGGGAAGATTTATTATTATTTTCATACTTTAAGTTTCTGTCTGTATCCCTTCAAGGAATAAAATCATCAGCAGACAACAGAATGCTGCTCAAAAGCACCAAAAGAGACATATTGTCAGCAGGTGTGCTGGAAAGCAGATTTACAGAAAAACAGAGAAAGACAGAAAGAAGGAAAAAGCAAAAGCAAAAGGGGAAGGGAGGAGGAGAGGGGGGGGGGAGAGAGAGAGAGATGCCCATCTCTGTTAGTACAAGGCTAAGAAAGCACTGCCCTTTTACAAAGTATTTGTGACAAGCAAGTGAGTAGATAGGTTTAAGTGTTTGATGTACCCATTCTATCAAGCTCATAATCTGGGAGCATCTCAACTAAAAGATTAGACAAACTGAGTTAAAGCAGGACATACATATTTCATCCTCTTCAGTTTTTTAAAGGAAGTAAACATTCTCCTCACTTGCCAAAAGGAGGTTTTCTCATTTGTTGTTTCACAGACCTTTCCTCATACATGTGTCTCAGATATTTTAATAGCTTCCCTGTTTTTCTATCCACATAAATGGATATCCTTTTTCATTGTTCAAACACATACATTTTCTTATTATTATAGAGAATAGCCTGCAGTTATATAAACACGTAATGTATGGAGACGACTATTTATTTGTATGTGTTTAAACACACACGCACACACACACAAAACTGCAGAGGTATGCAGAAGTATCAATACTGAGAGAGACAGATCCAAACACATGGACAGCTAAAGATTCACTATTATCTTGATACACTGTGATGATAATGCTCAATGACACTGGAGTTGAACAACTGAAAATCTCAGTGATGTAACCTCCAGTTTACATCTAAACTACCGTTTATAGAACCTGTGATACAGAGAGAAGGGTCTCATATCAACCCAATAGGGACAGCATGGGAAGCATGATGCCTGCATCAGCTAGATAATTACAATATTAAGGAAAAGAAATTCGCACTATTCTAAGGGTTTGTTTGTTATTTGGAGTTTTGCCTTGTTAGCTTTTTGATGTGGGGTTTTGTTTGGTTTTGTTGTTGGTTTTTGTTTTTGTTTTTGTTTTCCACAAGGAACAAATGGATTACAGATACAGAGATTTTGTCCAATATTGCCACATCATTTTCTTTGATGGTGCAAGAGCAATGGGATAAAAATTTATGACTTCATGAACTACACGTTCCTGTATTACATGCCACATAGTAATTTATTGTTTATGGTACTCAAGTGTGAAATATTTTGTAATATATATATGTATGTGTTTTCTACATGATTCTGTATTTTTATATAAATGCACGCATACATACACACACACAAAAACATGTATGAGTTGAAAACCAATGTGCCATTATTAAGAAAGGTAGTAGCAACACCTCATTACTTTCAAAACCACCATACTATTGCAGTAACTATACAGTGTTTCTCTGATTTATGTATTTCAGAACAAGTCGGCTCTCCAGGGAACCAGGAGGACCTTGCGGAGATATATTTCTTTTTTTTCCTCACAGATAGAAAGTTATGAGTGTTACAGAGGCACACCTCTGTATTTTTTCCTGAAAATAACACTCTGAATGTATTTATTTGATGCAGATTGTATAGAATAATTGTCTTTACACTGTACTGAAAATATTTGGTACAAGGCACAACATTTTTTTCTACAGTACTATGAGTTCCCATTTAAAAAAACCAAAATAAAACCAAAAACACATTCAGACATCATAATTCCCATATATTCCAGGCTATTACTAACCCACTAACTTCCTATTTTTTAAAAAGAGAAGGTTCCTTTGTAAAGAAATGTTTTTGTAATTTTTCACCCTGTAGTGTAAATAGCTCCCTGGCATACAGGATCTTGTACTCTCCACTAACAAAAATAGGATGATCCCAAAACAGTGGGAACTTAATCAACATGGTAAGTAGAATATTCCCATAATATTGCATTCAGTCCTAGTGTAAACTTACAAAGGAAGTACATTAGCAGGCTTACATATTACATATTAATTTTCTAAAGAAAATAGGGTTTTCAGAGGTATCCAATCTGAAAAAAAAATAGGGTAAAATGCAGTAAGCTTTAATTAAAAAAGTCAATATAAAAATATGCCTTTTTTTTCTGAAAAATTTCCTGTTGATAAGTTATAAATCTTAAGACATGCTACCAACACTGCATCTAATATAGGAAAGTGCTAATTCCTTGGTAAGGAATTATTTCGCTTTGTTGGTTTTAACTTGCTCATCTATCATACACAAAAACCTATGGTCTTTTGTTTCACCAACATGTAGGGTTGTATTTGCAATGTGTTGCCTGCCCTCAGACAGCGGTCAGAAAAAGTCTGCATTTCCATGTCTAGCACAGACTATAGGTCCCTGGCTCCTGTAGAAACAGGAGGGGGAAATGAGGAACAGGATTTATAGGTAGGTGACTCTCTGGTGAGGCTAATAAATCCACACAGAGGAAGGATTATCTAGCCATAAAATTCATGACTCTGTAATTCCCTTACCTGCCCTCGTTTCTGCACCTTCTTCACCCTCATGCACTCACACCCCTGCTATGCCAGAGCCTCATGGTTTTCAGAGGACGATGGGACAATTCCCTTTTCAATCGGCCTTTGCTAAGTGGGACAGGCATGTGTGCTTTTGGAGGTGTGCAGTACAGCTCCAAGGAGAATGTCAGACAACTACAGTCACCACGTCTTCAAAGACCTTTTTCCACAGTGTCAAATTGTCCACCGAAGATAGGTCAGTGTTGCTATGCTGTACATCTCTTGCTATCTTTACCCTTGAGTTTGCAAGTTGTCATACTACAGAGCCTGTGCACCTGAGTAGAGTAGCAAATTAAGAAATTGTTCCAGAGTTAACAATACGACAGCGATCACCGGAAAAATGCAAGGTAACACAGGTTCCAAAATCAGAGGCACTGCCTATACATCCAAAATACAAAATGCAGCAAGAAAAAAAATCAGAATGTATAAATAAAAATCAATTATCTCTCCATGCATCCTCCTTTTTACACAGCAACACTGCATGTTCGTTCAAATGATGTCCCATCAAAAATCACTACTGTACTTCATCATACAGCTGTGTGTACACTCCTATGTTGCTTTTGCAATTTCCCTGGTCAAAAGAACAAGATGCACCAACAGTGTGACAGATAGCCTGAAGCAATGGGTAGCTGAGAGTAGCAAGTAACATGCGAAAGCCAACAAAATATTTTTTAAATATTTTAGTTCTGAGATTCTAATTTTTAATTTCTACTACCAAAGGCACATAGTGGATGTCTGAAGAGAGAAATTGCATTCTACCTAAATTGTCTAGTGACAACAGTGCCCAGCACAGCTTTGTAGTAGTACTTTAAAAGGGATTAAAAAAATAATAATCTCAATGTACTATTCTTCTTCACTGTTTTTCTTCCCCACAACTGTGGCTGTTCCTTGTAAAAACCCCGGAGCTAGAGTCAAAGGTCTTCATGTGCCACTAAGATTTTATACCAAAGAAAATAGTTTTCCATTAACAAAAGAAATGAAGCCTAAAATAAGGTAGCAATAGATCCCTTTTAGATCTTTCTGATAATTTTTTCCTCTTGTTTCTAGGCTAGATTATCTTCTCATACACCTTTTTTTTCAAGCAAAAGAAGCTTATTTTGTTTTACCAAAGGAGTGAAATTCATCTTTATAAAGAAACTAAACCCAACCTGTGAACCACTTTTTTAAACTACACTATTTAAACTACAGTCAAGGTTAGTTCACAAGAGCATACAACTGAATCCCAGTAATAAAAATCTTCCAAATTTTGTTCATGTTGTTTGCTGAACTAAATGAAATGTTATACGTATTTTCGCCATCTAGCTTCTTTTGACAGTGTCACATATGGACATATGTGGACATATGTCTCCATCTGGAGTAATATTCCTTGCCTGATACACACAGAATAAATTGGAGTACAGCCCAAGGGAGGTAAATTTGTCCATTACAAAAAAAAAAAAAATCAGTCATGTCTATCATCTCATTTAACATAACTATTTAAAACTATTTAAAAACAAAGTATTCTTTCTGCATTAGTGTTACATACCACTTAAAAGATTAGTTTGATTAGTAGAGGTTGTTATTAAAATCAGGGATGCAGATACTAATGAAGCTTAGGGAACTGTAATTTATACACTATATTTGCACTAAAACACACCAGGTCTTGAACAGAAAAAGTCAACTAGCAGAGAAGAAACCTCTTCTTTCAAAATACCCTAGCACTAAGGAAATTAATCTACTTCAAGAACGGTCTTAGTTGGGAATTTTAAGGTCGATAGGAAAATAAATTAATGCTCTGTGCAGTAAGTTCTGCATAGGAACGCACCGTAAAAAAAAAAAAAAAAACCTAAACAGTTTCAATCTTCATATGTGGTGAATTTTATAATTGTTCTATAGGTAAACAGAGGATGTACTGTTACATTGCTGGCACTGTTAGGGAGTACACAAACAATGCAGACTTTGACTTGTTTAAACTAAATTGAAGAGGGAACCATGCTGCAAAATGTACATTGCCAGTAGTGTCAGTGTCTTGGCTTCCAGCCTCAGCAAAGAATCTACTTCGGTTGTAGACATGCCATTTTCAGAGTCCATGTTTCCTAAAGCCTCAAGTGTAAGAATTCAGAGGGGATTTCTGAGGTTATCTTCCCCTAGTGGTAATGAGGAAGAAATGGTTAATTTCTTCTGTTTCCAGCACCAAGACAGCAATAAAAAATGTTTTGTGCATCTGACTTGTTCAAAAATCAGAGCTGGGCAAAAACTCTGGGAGGGAAAGGCTTCTGACGGCATTGTTTGTTTGCCTGAAAA
The DNA here is from genome assembly GCF_964195595.1 of Calonectris borealis. Taxonomy (NCBI): domain Eukaryota; kingdom Metazoa; phylum Chordata; class Aves; order Procellariiformes; family Procellariidae; genus Calonectris; species Calonectris borealis. Next base: position 25,573,215 of record NC_134352.1, on the reverse strand, counting down.
CACTGAGTTGTCACAATTGAAACATCTGCTCCCACTACCCTTTCACGCACATCAGACGAGCTGACTGGCAGTGCAGAGCGGCTTGATCCTCGGACGCAGAACTCCCCAGCTCCCTGCCTGCCGGCCACGGGCCGCTCAGGTGCCTGTCCCACGCACCCATCACCCACAGGCTTCCTCCAAAGACAATTGTCCTGTGTTATTGGGAAATTGTCCATCTTCACGTTTCCTTCTGATGCAGAGTGAAGTGCAATGTCGGCAGGCCAGTGTTTCCTACAAAACTGAAATTCACTTCTTTATCTGCTGTGCTTAAAATCTCCACTACAGCTGGTGAAAAAGACAAAGGTGAGAAGGGATGATTTTTTCCTGCTGTGTTATCAGCAGACTTTCATTATTGTCACATTCCCTGGACATCTTTTATCTTGAGTACACTTAAGGTAAAGTAGAAAATCATGGAATGAGCTCATCTATTTTGAAGCATTATAATACAAATGCTGAAAAAACAGGCCCTTAAGGTATCATCCTAATCTGTCTTGAACACAGCATCAAAACTATTCTAATGAAACAAGATAATAATTTTTCACAAAGGAATTTGGAGGTTCAGTAGATCAGCAATACTGATATAAAAGGTCTTTCTAGATAATGCTACATATGTAGTGTGACAATTCTACACTGAATAACATTCCAGCTGTTTTCTGGAGACTATTGAAAATCTTTATTTGTATTAATAAAGTCTGCACAACCAGAACTGTATCTGATATACAAGATTTTTTTTAGAATTTGGACCCATTCTTGCTAAAACTATGTATTGGTGGACACTATAACATATCATTAGAGATGCTTGCAGAGGGCAGTTGACAGCACAATCATAAGAAAAATATCTCCCATAAGGCTTCCTCAAATGCAGATGGGAAATCAATTTCTATATTCTCAGGAGAGGACTCCAAACGACTCCCAGTGAGAAACTCTCATGCGGCGGTTTTGCATTGTCCCTTGCAAGAACCAGGGGAATATTATATGGACAAACTCACTCTATGGACTTCACTTCATTTCAGCTACTGGATGGGGCTTCTTAATCATCAGAATAAAAATAATTTTTAAAAAAATCTTACACAGATTTTACATTTTTCAAAGAATCTTTGTCATCCACTTGAATGAGACAACTCTAGTTTTCATGCACTCAGCAAAGATGTCAGAGTCTGGTGAGTAATCCCATTTGGAGATATCTACATGAGACACATCTCTTTTTTCTATTAAGCCTCTGCATAGAAATGGTTTTGCTCTTACTAGTATAAACTAAAAAAAAAAAAAAGAGTTATAATCTGTAGAGTTTCAAAACTGTTTTATTGTTGTTGCATACATTTGCAAAGTTTCGATCAGCATAAATTCTGAGCATCCACCAGAAATGCTGGATGCCTACTGGTTAAATATGCTGTTCTGGTTTTGGCTGGGATAGAGTTTATTTTCTTCATAGTAGCTAGCATGGGGCTATAGTTTGGATTTTTGCTGAAAACAGTGTTGATAATACAGGGATGTTTTCGTTACTGCTGAGCAGTGCTTAGACACAGTCAAGGCCTTTTCTGCTTCTCACACCACCCCACCAGCGAGCAAGCTGGGGGTGCACAAGAAGTTGGGAGGGAACACAGCTGGGACAGCTGACCCCAACTGACCAAAGCGATATTCCATACCATGTGATGTCATGCTCAGCATATAAAGCTGGGGGAAGAAGGAGGAAGGGGGGACATTCAGAGTGATGGCATTTGTCTTCCTAAGTAACCGTTACACGTGATGGAGTCCTGCTTTCCTGGAGATGGCTGAACACCTGCCTGCTGATGGGAAGTAGTGAATGAACCACTTGTTTTGCTTTACTTGCGTGCACAGCTTTTGCTTTACTTATTAAACTGTCTTTATCTCAAGCCACAAGTTTTCTCACTTTTACTCTTCCAATTCTCTCCCTCATCCCGCTGTAGGGGGAGTGAGCGAGCGGCTGTGTGGTGCTTGGTTGGGGTTAAACCATGAAATATACAGTGCCTAGTGCCTAGTGAAGACCTTTAAAATTTTGCTCTATTCATATGACTGTCATATTTCTAACCCTAATAATAATTTGAGTTACCTCATTTGCAACTGTATCTCCTCAGATTCAGATAATTCTTCATTCCTGTATAACTTATTACTGTCTGCTTTTCCCCTAAAGATAGACCATGTTTAATGGCAATCTTATGTAAAATACTGCTTGCCATGAATTCCTCTAGCTTTAGAAGGGCAGTATAATAATGTTCCACCAAATTTGTCTAGACATCAAACTCTCATTTTTTAAGATCCCCAAAGTTCTTCCAATAACTGCACCGGTGAATTTTAAGCTGTGTAATTTATTTTTATAGGAGTCTGGAGAAGTAAGACTTGAATCAAGATAAAATTTTAAAGAAGAAAAACACTGTAACTTAGAAATAGGATTATTTTTTTACTTAACTAAGTAAAGTAAAAAGCCAAAGAAGTAGATGCATACCCAAATGTCAAATTTCCAATATGGATTCTAGGCCCCAGCACAAGTCTTCTTATACCCTATGTTTTAGCCTATCCAACTTAGCACAGTACAGCACAAAATCTGCAGTGCTCAGGCAAACACAAAATTTTGCCTACTTTTTGAAAAGCTCTATTCTGCTGCAACAGATTGTCTTCAAATGAATGAATCATGACATGAGCCTGGGTACTTAGCTATGACATCTGTTATGTAGTAAATTGCATTGCATGCCACATGCATAATGAAGAGGAGAGAGGGATTTTAGCTCCTAAAACATGCCTCATTATGTTATGGTGCATGAATGCAGGCAGTGACACCCAGGACAGATGGAAAGGCTGCAGTGTCATAAAATGTACAAATAATGTTGTTGTTTTTATCATTTGGAAAATGAAGATGTTAACTCTCATGAGGATAAAGAAAAGGCAACTCTGCACTGAATAAAACAGTAAGAGGTGGCAGATTCACTGATAAGTAAGATCTCTTTTAAAAGTTGCTTACATGAATCAACTTTCTTTATAAGGGATATACTCTGTTTCTTTAATTCTCTCATTCCTTTCTTGGTAGCTTGCATTTCAAAAACAGCGTGCACTTGTTACAGATAATCATAAATCATTCAAATATTGAAAACTCCACTGCAAGATGATTTAGAAGACCAAAGTGTGTTTTCCAGACATGCAGATAATTTCCTACCATTATACAGTCAATTAGATTCATTAAACACAGATTAAACCACACAAAAACAAATTTGCAGGTGAAATTTTGAAACTCTAGTCCACCTCCATTGCTAAGACAAATATGGTGTATACATAATGCTAGCACAGCCCACTTAATTAATACTGACTTCTGAATGACCTACAAGGACAAGTCCCCAGTTGTGTCATTTCTGAACTTAACATTAAAATGCAGCTGCCTACGTTTAGACATTTGGGCTAAGGCTCAATATTTAAACAACTGCTCTGGGCACATAGACCAATATGCCTAATATAAGACTCAAAAGCTTGAAAAATGTGGCCTAAATCATGTGAGGAAAGAGTTATAGCACTCATTGAAAACAGTAAGTGATAAAGTGGGAGAGTCTGTTAAGAAAATATTTGGATAAGGTTAGGAATGTCTAACTAAGCTGGTTTTTATTGCTCAGGGATCAAGATGGATAGAATAGAACTAGGATATTTATGGTATTCCAAGAATGGAAACGAGGGAAAGGAAATTCTTAATTTAACACAGCAATACAACAATTTCCAGGCAAGGCACAAGTAGAAAACATAAAACAGGTATAAGGAAGTTATTATAATGCAGATTAATGTAGATAATAATAAAAAAAATCAAGGTATAGAAAGTTCTTTTAATAAATCATGAATATTATGACAACAGAGAACGGAAAAAATGGTATTCCTTAAGATAGTTTTAAAAATTGTAATTTTAATCATGACAACAGAAGAAAAAATTTCTTTCTTCCTTATCCATGAATTGGACTCCTGTATTGACAGACATTGTCTTTAAATGTTGCGAGAATATTATTCTTCAGGACAGAAAAAAAGGAATTTCAATTAAAGCAGGTAATATTATTATTTAACTGGAAACATTTTAGGAAGTACTAATTTCCAGAAATGAAAAATGAAGACGTTAAAATATTTCTATATTAAAAATACTATTATATCCAACTTTGCTTAATTATTTCCTTCCTCTTGTAGGAACATTGGAGGAAGAGCTGCAAAGAATGGAAAGATTTAAAAGTGATTTAACAGATGCTTTTTTATTTTATTTTACTTTTGTAATTTATACAGTCAAGAAAGCATAACCTGAACAGGGCATTTAAGCAACTTGGAGGCAGAATGATCCTGCTTTCTGCCTGAGTATTAAATTGACAGACATTTACTGCTGCTAAGTTAATTGCATTTGTAAATCATTGAAGGAAGCCGCACACCTATAGTCTAGTTTCCCTATATTTATGTGGCAAATCAGAAGAAATTTTGTGAGATCTTGCATGAAAGACAGTAGATTCAGGCATTGCACAGGTCTGAGAATTAGAAGTTACTTCCAGCCATTTTCCCAACATTGCAAATATTTGGAGATGTGGCTGGAAAGAACAGCAAATAAAATTGAGTTAGTCGCACTATTCCTCATCGCCACTTGATTCTTAGAGGGTGGACGTAAGTGAGGTATCCCAGCAGACTAAAAATGGCATGACATGAAAACTATCTTTTACTTTACTTTCCCCACACTGATGATTTACTTCAAATACAATCAGAAGTACATACAAGAAGAAAATTACCCTTTTTCTTCATTCAAGGAGACCATTTTTTAAAAAAATTATGTTAAATTAATTGTCCGAAACTCTTTTCAATATGTTTTTTTTTTTAAAATAGGTACTATATATATTCTGTTGTGCTGTATAAGCATTGACATAAAAATAATAATAGTAGTCAGTTCTGTACCATTTTAATACATTTGTTTTTCCAGGAAGGCCAGGTAGTATACAGGAAGTGCCAGATATTGCCTCACGTGCCTAGATTTACACTAGATGCTTGATTTATCTGGCAGATGCAGAGCAGCGATCCACACACCGCTCTGCCTTGGTGTGTGGGTCAGCGCTGGGCACGTGCCCTGCGCGTGCCCCAGTCCCCCTGCCCTGGCATCCTCCTCCCCACCCAGGAAGGGCAGGTGGCAGCCTTTCAGGGAGGCAGTGGGCAGTCAGGAGCTGCCACATCCTTCCTTCAGTCCAGGAAAGCCAGGTTTCCAAGGGCCAGGGTTAAATTCATACAATTATTTTGTTTGGGAGACAATTGCATAGTAACTAGCACAGCAGCTGGGAAGCGGAAATCTGCAAGTAAAGAGGTAGCATGTCTGTGTTCAAACGGCTTGAGCAACTGCGACGGTGGCTGGATATTTCTGTAATATCTGCATTGTTCAAGAGCTCATCTGAATTTTCAGGCACAAGATTCCTTCACAGCACTAAACGGCAAAGACCATGAACGTAACGGTAGGCATTTAGTGACCGCATTTGTGAACTGAACGGGATTAACAATAAGATCAAACAACACCTGAAAAGAAGGAAAAAGGGTTATGAATAGATTTGTACTACCAGAAGACTGTATTTGCAGATTAAAATGATCACAAGAGTACAGATAGAGCTGGAGTACAAACTGATTTTGCCTGAAAGTCTGACAATGGGAAAAGAATCCAAAAGGAAAGGCAAAGACTTTAATAACTCTATGGGTAACTATTATGAGAATACAGTAAGAAATAGCTGTAAGGTATAATGTTAAAACAGGTGGTAAAAGTATTTCATAACTCAGAATGAGTCTGTAGGAAAATATCAGCATTCTTTCCTACCTGCAAACAGGAAACACAATGGAAATAGTTACTGTAGAAAATACATGTATCTGTGTGTAAGCTGAAAAAATTTTACTATTCATGGTTAATTTCTGCTTCCTAAACAGCTGATCATTACCTTAGAGATGAAGTTGTAGAGACAACTGCAACTAAACCAAAAATAATGTTTCCAAATGGCAACAGCAGCTGAACATTTCACAGAAAGCATAGAAACAAAAGACAAGAAAAGACAGTACATTTTCTGCAAATTGTAATTTTCTTATAATGTCATCTCTTAAATCTGCAGGACTCTAGAAACAAAATCCTACCTGAAACCGCTATGCATCACTACCTGAAAACTGGGGATACCTCCAGCAGCTTTTGCGTTGGCAGACCTGACAGCCATCAATTGCTCATGGTTTTACTCTCAGTAGCACCTGAGCCCAGGTGATACTCCAGAAATGTCACCAATGTCTGCTAGCACAGAACCTGAATGCTAACCTTGGAGAGCCAGTTAAGTTCTGTGTCATTGCCCAGCTTGCAGAATGACCAACATATGATAATAACTCTTTGTCATTACTGCAAACTGAAAAACATAAGGTTTGTGGGAGAGGAAAGGAATGCCGTTCTTGGAGCAGGGGGAAGTGTCCGAATGGATGATGGAAATATCTTGTCAGAAAAGTGTTCTCATCCTCTTCTCTGCCACTTACATCTTTAAAGAAGTGGAATATACCAGCAGCGCAAGACTGTAAGAGATTTCAAGATGGAGAATATTTGAGGTCGACAATTGGCATTTCATTTTTGTGGGAGTTTTTATAATTGTTCTCCATCTGTTTACTCTTCTCCTTCATTTAAAATAAAAGTAATCTAGACTGAAAGTACATGTTTTCCTGGCGGTGTACAGAAAGCTTGATGGGAAGTACAGGCTCCATTTTGTCACTTCACTAATTCCTGAGCAAAAAGCCAGACTGCGTTATGCTGTCTTACATTAAATACAGATCTTTTACACCTTTAAGAAAGAAATCTTGTAAACTGCCATTTTTAACACATTAACTAATCAATCTATGCCAAACTCTTATAAGCTCTTTTGGGGTTTTTTTAGCACTTTTTTGCTAAAAATTATGTTTATTCCTCCCGAGTCCTTTTAATATGCTGAATGTGTATGACATCAGCATCACACCAGGACTGCACAAGTTAAAGCACTACGAAGAAAATGCTACACAAACTTTACAAAATCAGCCTTTTCTCTTGGATAAATACACTACTGTTTGTATTTCAGAGATATTTTATTAAAAATAATACTATGTTCCTGTGTGGTCTGCTGAATACATCAATGTCATCCTGCTCAAGCAGATGAGCACATATTTATGAATCATTTACCTAAAATACATGCTCAGCTGCATAGCTCCTACAACATAACCATGTCTTCGGGCATGTGATAAAAATTCTTATGAAAATTGTTTGAAAAAAAGAAATTGGTCACTTTTCAAGTTTTTCATTGGATTTGACTTTAAAGTTTGTTTGTAAAAATGTATTATTTCAAAAGCAACTGTATGTTCAAATTGAAGCATTAATCTTAATGTCAAATGCTACTACATTAATCAAATGGCATAAGGTTTGTGTGTGGAATAGTTTTCAACTTTATGCAAATCAAAAGACCCACAGCTCTTTTCTTTCAGGAAATTAATGAAATTGCAGGGAAGATAAATCATGGCTACAAGATCACCAGCAAAACCAACAACAGTGGCAGCATCTTCACAGGTAAGGAATTGGATGACGGTAAGCAACTGGACACAGGTAAGGAATTGGACAATTAGATCTATTGCACAACATTGGACTGCATTTCAGGAATATTGCTTATGTGCTCAAGACTACTGGACATTTGTCAAAAGAAGACAACACCGTTAATTAACGTCAATGAGTGATTCTTAAAGATAGCATGGCACTTCTGCTGCTGGAAAGTAAGATTTGAGATGAGTACAGCATACTCATGCTGGCATGGTGGTGCTGCCCTGCTGCAAGCTTAGAAATGTTCTTCTTGTCTCTTTATAAAACATTTTAATAATTTTTAAGTCTACAAAAGTTGTGTTTACAGTACTGGAGTCTAGGTTGAAACATTCTGTTGAATACATTTCTATGCACTTATTGCATATTCATGTATTTCATACTTGTCTGGTGGAGAGAAAACAGTGTGAATATTTTCTTTTTTGCACAATCCTAGAAGAAAGGTAAAGAATAATCAGCAGGAAAATATCCCACAATCATATAAACTTCGAATTCAAACAACCAGGCCAGGAAAACAGGAAAAGAAAAAGAAAAGAAAAAAACACTGGGTCACAGAAAACAAAGATTGGATCCACTGAATTGTTTTACAGGTGTGAAAGCCTAGGTAACTGTCGTGGTTTAACCTGGCAGGCAGCCAAATACCACGCAGCCGCTCACTCACTCCCCCCACCCCCAGCGGGACGGGGAGAGAATCGGAAGGGTAAGAGTGAGAAAAACTCGTGGGTTGAGATGAAGACAGTTTAATAGAACAGGAAAAAAAAAAAGGGAAAATAATAATGATAATGATAATGATAAAATATACAAAATGAGTGGTGCACAATGCAATTGCTCACCACCCGCGCTGACCGATAACCAAGTAGCGATCCGTACTTCCTGGATCACGCCTACCCTTCATATACTGAGCATGACGTCACATGGTATGGAATACCCCGTTGGCCAGGTGGGCTGGCTGTCTTGATTATGTTCCCTCCCATCTTGTGTACCTAGCTCAGTCAGTAGGCACGGGAGCTGTCCTTGGACTAGGAGGGCACTTAGCAACAACTGAAAACATCAGTGTGTTATCAACATTCTCCTCGTACTAAATCCAAAACACAGCACTAGGAAGAAATTTAACCCTATCCCAGCCGAAACCAGGACAGTAACCTAAGCCTATTTCCAGCCTAAACTAAAAAGCTGGTATATCTCAGGTGCTCTTTTTGCGTAGAACCTTCATATGAAGAATCAGTTTCTATCAGAATTCTTGTCATTACGGATGTTTTCTTTTCTTTTTTAACTGTGTCAATTCCCTGCTTTAACAGTGTCCAGTTCAAAGAATTTTGTCACAGCAATCCAAATAGTTTCTCTGGGTAGTTTCCCTGTTTCTACGTTCATGACCTTTTTTAGCTATTGAGGGGATCTATAAGCTGGCGATGGCTCTGAAAAAACAATTAAACATCTAAAAAGTATCAAAGTGGTGGGTGACAGAAACTCACCAAAAATTGAGAGTCCCCACAAAGTACCAGTCCTTCCTTGAGGAGTAAAAAGAGAGTGAAGAAGACAGTCAAAAACTCTTCAAGAGCAATTCACCCTTCTGAAAATCTGAAGCAGGAAATGTTGCCAAAGACAGTCTCTGCAATCTGTCATATACACAGCAGTCAGGAATGTACAGCTGCCTAGAAGCATCTTCAAGTTGCTCACTTGGCTTTTGTGGGGGGAGGAAGAGTTTCATTCATTAATCTAATCTTTTAAGTGTCTCTTGATTTTTTTTTCTTATTTTCTCTACCATTTTTCCTAAAAAAAGAAAACCAAAAACAAACAAAAAAAACCAGAAACAAAACCAAAAACAAAACAAAAAAAAACCAGAAAATTAAGCAGAATATTTATTCTAAACAAATTATTCTATGAACGAAGTTCTTTAAAGACTATTTATGACATCTTTCATTAATATGATCTTCAGAGTTCCCAAAATTATGCACACAGCAGGTGTGCGGGAATAATTTGCATGTAGCCAATGTACACATAAAGCATAAATAGGATTTTTTTATTACTTTTTTTTTTTTTAATCTCATAGAATCAAAATCTATGTGCCATGTATCATAATGCAGTAGGTAATAGTAATTCACTTCAGTAAACCACCAGATGCAGTTTTGCATAAAACATCATTATAGATCAAAAACCATTATATATCAAAACTAGTAAAAGTCTGAAGTGATAACATATTTCTCTTTATCTAATTAAAGTGAGATAAACTCTTGTAGAGCAAATCAATTCTGATGCTGCATTACGATCACTTGCTCAGTACAATAATCCAATTTGAAGCAATTGATCCAAGAAGATCAGATCAGATTTTCTATCAAAGGATTTTAATTTAGATTTAGAACCAAAATATCTTTATTGAAGTTTTGTCAGAACTTGATACTAACTTACTAATAATATGTCAAATCTTCAAAGAGGAAGCCATCTGCTGTAAACACTGCTGAATTATCCAAAGATTTCAAAGACTTTCTCATGCCAGTCTCATTAGTGGGAATATTAAATTGCAATTGTTAAAAATTCTTAATCAGTAAAAAATGTAAAGAACTTCCTGGAGACACATGAAAATCTGTCAGGAAACAAGACCTTTGTTAAAATTACATTCGTGAACTACCTGACTGCCACTCGTTCAGATTTCATCCCAAACTAGCTATAATGCTTTTTGCCTGCCATCAGTACTTTTGAGATGGCAGTTTCTTTGAACCATATCTACAAGATCTTTGGACCTTTTTTTTTTTTTTTTTTTAAATCTCCCAGAATGCTTATTTTTGGTGATATATATGGATTATTCTGAATGGGTCATTCCGAATCTCAGCTTTGGACTTCACTGGCAAAGTCAGGTTCTTTAAAATCTGCATCTATTTTTAGCTTCCAGAGTGTCCTGGTTCCAGCTGGGATAGAGTTAAATTTCTTCATAGTAGCTAGTATATTGCTGTGTTTTGGATTTAGTATGAGAAGAATGTTGATAACACACTGATGTTTTAGTTGTTGCTAAGTAGTGTTTACTTATTCAAGGACTTTTCAGCTTCCCATGCTCTGCCAGGTGCACAAGAAGCTGAGAGGAGGCACAGCCAGGACAGCTGACCCCAACTGACCAAGGAGGAAGCTGGAAGCTGGGGGAAGAAGAAGGAAGGAGGGGACGTTAGGAGTGACGGCATTTGGTCTTCCCTGCTTTCCTGGAGATGGCTGAACACCTGCCTGCTGATGGGAAGTAGTGAATGAATTCCCTGTTTTGCTTTGCTTGTATGCACAGCTTTTGTTTTACTTATTAAACTTTATCTCAACCCACGAGTTTTCTCTCTTTTACTCTTCTGATTCTCTTCCATCCTACCGGGAGGGAGTAAGCGAGTAGCTGCACAGTGCTTAGTTGCTGGCTGGGGTTAAACCATGACACAGAGCTAAAACATATTCTTTCTCAGCTGTAATGGAAAGGAATTAAAACTAGTTTGAATCAAATTTTGAAAGGTTTCATTGAGGACAGAACTAAAATTTTATGCATGGATTTGTTCCTTATTTCTCCAATAGACAAGGCCAGACATTAGGTAAATCTATATCTTGACTACAAGCTACCCAGAAATTGAGTATATTATACATGTCAGCATGCATATTATAGCATGCATACTACACTTATGCTTGAATTTGGATCAAAATAAAATGTTTATTCTACTTTCATCATATCTCTTATTTTAACTCACAGCCTGACTATATGCTGCCCATCACTTCCAAGAGTTGACTTCAGTGATATTCTACATAGGAAGTAATGAATATTGCCTAAAGGGTTTGAAATATATGCCAGATTAGCTCATTGTTCTTTCAAGCCTTGCATCCCTCCTCTAGCAGTGGTCATATTTGAGGACTAAGAGGAAGGCAGAACACTTCAAGTGAAGTTATCAGGTTTGTCCCAGAAGTGTGAAAGCTGATTATCTTTCTCATTAAGTTACACAGCTATACCTATTATTAGTGATCATAGAATTATTCATCCATTTTGTAAATCCAGCCAGTAGCTTATTTGGTTTTTTAAGCTCCTGTTAAAAACGAATGTTGGTTTGAATAAACAATGCATACACAAATCATTTGTTTTATTAGTTCTACTATCTGGGATGAGCAACAAAGTAACTCAGAGCAGTGGGACTCTGGGAGCTGTTACCTGTACTACTCTTCAACTGGTGGCATTTAGATTAACTTTCATAGCAAAGAAAAATGGATTTACATTCAAATTACAGTGAGGAAGTTTGGTTTGAGGATAGAAATCTGTGCTTCTTTATAGGGCCATTTAAAGGAAACCGACTAATGACGCTAATCCTTTGATTTAGTTAGATGGTCTTAGAGCAAGAGCCTTGAGGGCTGAGCTCCCTCAGCAACCCTGCTGTCACCTCAAAAGAGTCTTGGGCACAGCTGGGGCAGCCTGGGTGGACCCTGTCCCAGCCCCAGGCCCTGCCCCAGCCCCTGCCCCAACCCCACTCCCTGCTCTGGAGTACAGCCCTGCCACAGCACATCTCTGAAGGGACAGCTTTTACCAGGAATGCTAGGAGAGGCACAAGTCCAAAGCCATGGGATTTCTGAACTGCCCGACAAAACAGCCGCTCAGTACCGCTGCCGGTACAGAAGAGAAGTAAAACGTTTACTCTAATGCTTTGGTCCCTCTGTTACGAGATACTGTGAATACTGCACAAGGAATACCTAAAGTTCATAGGCAGTATATATTATGTTGTACTGCAAGTATATCTATTTCAAAGTTTTTCACACTGAAACGTGTGATACACTTAGAAACATCGCCTATCTCCCTACCCCTCCCAAAAAAAGGCCTTAGACCCCAGGATCATATAGAATGAAGCAATAGATGATACACTAAAGGCAGGTGGGGAAATGTGAAGAAACATTGAAATGATGTTCAGTCTGAACAAAAAGTGCCTTCTGTGCTCCAGCCACTTTTTAGTGACAAGAAGCAAATCATTGAAGAGTTTATAATAAAGAAGGGCATTAAAAGAGGAGAACAAGGCAAAGCAAATTCTTACAGGCAGGTTTTCCTAATCATGAGGGATACTTAGAGAAGTAGAAGTAGAAAATGGAAGCTGGCATCCCGGTCAGGCTGGAATCTAGAGTCAATATTTTGACAATGAGTTGATGTGTAGAAAGGATAGGTCAGGAAAGCCTTTGAATGTTAAAACAGGCAGCTTAGGTTGGATACAGTAGATAACAAGGAGCCAGATGGTATGCAAGGAACTTTGCATATACAGAGTGTATTATGGTCAAAATGACAGACTGAAATGATCACACAAAAATGGTCCTTTCATAAGCATTCAGGATGGATAAAAGCGGGACAGTGTTGTATTTCTAAAGTCTAGACAAAAGCATTTTGCAAGGATGAGAGCTTGGATGAGACTTTCAGCTTTGTGGGTAGCTAAGGAGCTGTTTCTTGATGCCATTAGGCAGAAAGAATCAATAAGATGTAGAAATAGCTCAGAGAGGATGCTTTAGACACTGCTCTGAATATAAAATGACACTCCAATTAGGTGGCTGATTTAACCACAGAAATGACGGATTACCAAATCTCTGGATTAGATTCAAGGCTTCTAAAATAGGAGGGACTATGGCAGTAATTCCAAACGGAATGAAAGCTCATCTCAGCAAAACATACAATATTAATATTAACATTTCTAATAATAAAGAATTTAATAGAAATCTTGATATATTGTTTACTGCTCCTTAACATTAAAGATGGTTCCTTATTTCCAGATGATATTAATCTGGATCTTTTGTAATATGTTAAAAAAGTGCTATAATCATGTTTCCATTCTCCAGCATGTACTTACAAATTGATCTAGTCAACTTTCTTTTGTTAAAGTGAAAAAATGGTGATTTTTAGCCCTTCAAGTGTTTATCCAAAAGATTTTTTTTTTCCAGATCTTTAGCCCATAACAGTGTAGTCTAATTGATTGTAAGAGTTGGTTTTGGACTGAGAAAATTGAAATAAACTGACAGTGTCAGTGGCCAATAGGCAAGTATTGTACTTAAAGACAGGGAAATCTTTTGATAGAACAGCTTACTTGCTGAAAAGTTCAACTGTTATCAAGAAAAACCTATATGTGAATTTTCTTGAAATTAGGTAGATAGTTAAGAAATTACAAACTGGTTTAAATTTTTAAAATAAATTTTAAAATTTCATTATCCAAACTGCAATTCCAAACTATGCTTCTTTAAATATAACTGAAAAAATGATTAAGGATTAGAAAAGAAATTCAAGCTAAAATTGAGAATTACGTTTAGTTTGAGTAAAACAATCAGCCCATCATTTTTTTTAATGAGTCGGTGAATAAGAAAAAACAGACCAAAGTAAGAAGGTGTTACACCTCCCTAAACAAGCCAGATTCAGTCCTTTTTCCAAGTAAACGGCCACTCAGTCTGCCAATCCTGAAAAACTGCCAGTGATGATCTCCTAAAGGAGATCCAAGCTGGGCGGGAATGTTGATCTGCTCGAGGGTAGGAAGGCTCTGCAGAGGGACCTGGACAGGCTGCATCATTGGGCCGAGGCCAACTGTATGAGGTTCTGCCGGGTCCTGCACTTCGGCCACAACAACCCCAGGCAACGCTACAGGCTTGGCGAAGAGTGGCTGGAAAGCTGCCTGCCAGAGAAGGACTTGGGGGTGCTCTTTGACAGCCAGCTGAACATGAGCCGGCAGTGTGCCCAGGTGGCCAAGAAGGCCAATGGCATCCTGGCCTGCATCAGAAATAGTGTGGCCAGCAGGAGAAGGGAAGTCATCGTGCCCCTGGTGAGGCCGCACCTCGAATACTGTATTCAGTTTTGGGCCCGTCACTACAAGAAGGACATTGAGATGCTGGAGCATGTCCAGAGAAGGGCAATGAAGCTGGTGAAGGGTCTGGAGAACAGGCCTTATGAGGAGTAGCTGAGGGAACTGGGCCTGATTAGTCTGGAGAAGAGGAGGCTGAGGGGAGACCTCATCGCGCTCTACAACTATCTGAAAGGAGGTTGTGGTGAGGTGGGTGTTGGTCTCTTCTGCCAAGTAACCAGCGATAGGACGAGAGGAAATGGCCTCAACTTGCGCCAAGGGAGGTTTAGATTGGACATTAGGAAAAATTTCATTGCTAAAAGAGTGGTCAAGCCTTGGAACAGGCTGCCCAGGGAAGTGGTTGAGTCAGCATCCCTGCAAATATTTAAAAGACATGTAGGTGAGACACTTAGGGATATGGTTTAGTGGGCATGGTGGTGTTGAGTTGATGGTTGGACTCGACGATCTTAGAGATCTTTTCCAACCTTAATGATTCTATGATTTTATGATTAATGTCTTCTGCAGAGTAGATTAGCAAAGTTTCAGTAACCTTTTCAGTCATTGATTGAGACACTTAATAGTTTTATATTAGCAATAGGTCTCTAAATCATGTTCAGAGCTAGTTTCCAGTTTCCAGTCACCTTTGGAAACATGTAAGCTAACTGGGTTTTTTTTATCCATGCACATATAACATGTTGTTTTGTACCATTCTTATTTCTCAATTAAAACATGCTGTATCAAATCACACAGAGGTCTATTATATCAACAATGTGACCTTTATCAACTAAATTTGTAATCTCACTCTTATATACAATTATCAAACTCATCTGACAGGTTCTATTTCCATAAAACTATATTGATTCTCGTTAATTGTATTACACTTCTTAAATCCTTTGTTAATCAAGTTTGTAGCGGTTATTTCATTGTTTTGCTTGGTGTTACGTTGATTGATAAAGGAAGGTTGAGGTTGAAGGGGAAAATAAGTGTACTATAAATAAAGAGGTTTTTTTAAAAAAAAGACCTGGCAGCCATGAGAGGACATAAAATTAAAAGATGGAATAATAAAATTAAAAGTAGGAAAAAGCCTTTTTCTTTAAACTGTGAATAATTGAGTCTTAGGTAGTGAAAGGAGGCAAAAAAAAATGTTTTAGAGTAGAAAAGTCTAGAAGACCAAAGTAGATGCCAGTGAGACAGGGACCTTTCTCCGCTGCAGAAATCAGACATGTAACAGAAAAAAAATGGAAGAAGAGGATTTCAATCTAATTGCTGCTACTCCTCTAACAAACCTTCATATCCTTGGACACTGGCTGTACATTAATGGTGAAAATCTTTGGTGAGACAGTGAACATGTATCCTTTGACTGTATAAAGCAAGCAAAACAATCTGGATGAGGTTTTCTTTCACCCTTCTTTTCAGCAAGAAAAGAAAAGAAAGAGAGAACTTTCTGAGTATAAAATCTCAACATCATTTTAGTATGATGATGACTATAACAAGTACAAAATTTGCAGTTACCTTGATCTTTAAAGGTTGTATTCAGAATTACCAGCCTTCTATTCTTTGGGATTTATTTTTCTCTTTTATTTAAAAAATCCCAACTCCTGGAGACATCTGAGGGATAATATCAACTTCTATTTTTAAGAACTTGTAGCTGAAATTGCCCGGAAAATGTTACTGAGGTACATCCAAAACCCAAAAGCCAGTGGCCAAATAAAATATTCCCAAAAATTCTTCATTATTTTAACAGTAGTAAAATAATTTTTCAGATAGTCTTACAAGTAGGGTCCTGATTTGGACATTTTAATGCTTGAAATCAACCAATCTGTCCCTTGAACTCCTACCATTAACTCTTCTCAGCATGATTTTACTGTTATAACTGAGCAAGACATGGCATTGGGAAAATAATTGTCTCTGGGTGGCATCTTCATTTGCCAAATATTCATGCAACTTTAATGACAAAATTCACTCAGGTGTTTTGGACAGCAATGGCCCCATTAGGTCACCCAGATGAGGTTGGCTCTGCGAGCTTCACACCCACCACGGGCCTTGCACCCGCCACAGGCAGCCCTCTCCTCCTGGGTTTTCACTGCGGTGCTGACCTTTTCTCTGGGCTGCCCTTCCCCTCACATCCATTGTGGCCCAATTGCACCCTTGCCTCTGTATCTGAGAAACTTTTAGCCCCATACTGCTCCACATGCTCTTACCAATTGAAAAAGTAATGCAGCTTACTGGAAGCTTCTTCCAGAATTGCAGATAAACTACATTGCCTTGCAACTGGAGTGAGCTCAAAACATCTGCACAGGCAGTTAATAGCAGTTACCATGGCTCCGCTGATGCACAGAAACGTATTAATCCTCTACAACTCAGTTGTGTGCAACTCTGTGTAGATCTCCACTGTAAGTAAATTGACACACTTTGCAGCTAATGATGCCAGCATAAAAAGGAAATACAAATGCAGTGATCAAGCGTAATAACACAGTTTTTGTCTGTTTTAATGAGAACTGCAGGCTGTTAGTTCTCTGAATAGCAGTGTATCAGACTGAAATCAGAATATACTCAGAGCTAGAGCACTATTTCACTTTTGCCGTATCACCTGAGCAGAGCTTACTGTCCATTGCAAGCACTTAGCCCCCTCACTTTATTCTATGATTGACACTGTTAGCTAAAAAAGGACGACTGCCATATTTTGATAATTTTGTAAAAGTCATTCATAGCTTTAATATCCACAACTTTAATATTGAATTCTCCTATTCTCCATAGAGACGAAAGTGACCAGCAAGAATACTTAGCTGTATCCTTACTGCTTTGAGATGGCCACAGATCAGCTCATAAAGGACTAAGATGCAGACTACAAAATAGAGAGGAAACACAGAAAAGTAAAGAACAGAGAACAAAACTTCTTATTGTCCATAAAATTTACACCATTCAGAGAAAATCAAGTCAAGCAACCTTAAAACAAATGCTAGGTGAATTTATGTCCCACACTCATTTGTGTTCTTTTATACCATTTCAGGCAGTTCTGCATCATTCCTTGAAGATAGAGTTATTCCTTGAAGATAATGTCATGAAAAAGACATATTTTGCACTTATATTTTCTTTAATACACATGCTTACTATAAAATACAAAGTAATCCAAAATTATCAAATCTATTTTATAATTAAGTAGCATGGCACAGATGACAATTTCAGAGCAGATTATGATTTTAAGTCAGGACTCCAGTAGGGAGTCTAAAATTGTAGTCTTGTGACATCTCATGTTATTATTACACAATGACATCTTAGGCACATTGCTGGAAAATGTTGACTATAATATCTCTTGATAGATCTTTTACACACCAGAACTAAATATCTGTCAATTGACTTCACTAGGATTTGGATCGGGCTCTATACAGCATTTCTGATTAATCAAAGTATTACCTGCAGTCGGCTTAACATGTTCAAAACATGAATGCTACTATTCACATTCAACATTCAAAAATGATTATGCCAATTGCTTTAAAGAATGTGTTGCAACAGAAGTTCTTCCCATGATGTTCAGGTTATCCATAACACTAGCATGCTTTATTTGCCCTAAGTTGGACTGGTGCAGTTTGCCATGCAACCTAAACACATGTAATGATATATTTTTAGATACAAGAACAATAGGAGGACATTTTCCTATTACTACTTTGGGTTAAATCTAAGTTTTAATAAGGGCAGATAATCTAATTCAACCTCACTAAAAAGGCCTGGAAGCTATGGGACCCCCACAGGGCCAGTAGATGATTAGTTAATAATAGAAAAGCTACCAGCTACTGAGATGAGCGATAATTAGAATTTTAGTGAAGTACGATAATAGAATCCAAGTGAGTGGCTGAAATGATATTGAGAACCAACGATAGAAGGACCTCAGATCATCTAGCAAAAATACAAAGTACTCTCATGCTCTGAAGCCAACTTCTTCTTCTTCACAAAGCACATTAAAACCTTGTCGTTACTACTTTCTGCCAATGCCCCTTTCTCCAGAAGGTCTGTACGAAGCCAGTAGTTCGCAACCCTCTTCACCTTCATTGCTACATGTCCTTGGAGGGGGAGTGACAGAGAACCACCCTTCTGCTAGTGTGCTTCTGTTTAATATTGAGTTTTCAGGTAAGAATTGTTTTCTGAAGGTGGTTCTTTTCCCTGTGTTTGCTACGGGTTCAGCAGAAACCGGTAACTGTGAGCTGCGTGTACTCTCTAGAGAGTCCTTAACAGTTTTAGAAGGCAAAGCAACAGTCATGGTTGCTTTCCCGATTGCTTGTAAAAGCCATTCTTCACTGATGGTAAAGGACAGGGACTGCATCAGGAAATGAGGGCAGTTAGTAGATGTAAATAACCTGATTTCTGTATCTGTATCCTTTCCTCACCCACACACTATATATATGCGCATGGCTTTTTTTTTCATCTATTAAGTAAAAAATAGAAAGATATGTCTAATTAAAAAGAAAATATTTACCTACTGTACTGGGTTTGCATGGCAAGGTTTTGGGGGGCAGGATTGGGGGCGGGCTACAGGGGTGGCTTCTGTGAGAAGATGCCAGAATCTTCCCCCATGTCCAATAGAGCCAATACCAGCCGGCTCCAAGATGGACCTGCCGCTGGCCAAGGCTGAGCCAATCAGTGACAGTAGTAGAGCCTCTGTGATAATATATTTAAGAAGGGGAAAAAAACTGCTGCACAAGAGCAAACAAAAGAGAGGAGTGAGAATATGTGAGACAAACAACTCTGCAGACACCAAGGTCAGTGAAGAAGGAGGGGAGGGAGGTGCTCGAGGTGCCAGAGCAGAGATTCCCCTGCAGCCCGTGGTGAAGACCATGGTGAGGCAAGTTGTCCCCCTGCAGCCCGTGGAAGTCCACGGTGGAGCAGATATCCACCTGCAGCCCGTGGAAGGACCCCATGCCAGAGCAGGTGGAGGCCCAAAGGAGGCTGTCACCCCATGGGAAGCCCACACTGGAGCAGGCTCCTGGCAGGACCTGTGGACCTGTGGAGAGAGGAACCCACGCTGGAGCAGGTTTGCTGGCAGGACTTGTGACCCCATGGGGAAACCCCTGCTGGAGCAGTCTGTTCCTGAAGGACTGCACACTGTGGAAAGGACCGACACTGGAGCAGTTTGTGAAGAATTGCAGCCCATGGGAAGGACCGATGTTGGAGAAGTTCATGGAGGACTGTCTCCCGTGGAAGGGACCCCAGACTGGAACAGGGGAAGATTGTGAGGAAGATGGAGCAGCAGAAAAAACGTGTGATGAACAGAGCGCAACCCCCATTCCCCGTCCCCCTGCGCCGCTCAGGGGGATAAGGTAGAGAAATCAGGAATGAAGTTGAGCCAGGGAAGAAGGGACGGGTTGGGGAAAGATGTTTTAAGATTTGGTTTTATTTCTCATTATCCTACTCTGATCTGATTGGTAATAAATTAAATTAATTTCCCCGAGTTGAGTGTTTTGCCTATGATGGTAACTGGTGAGTGATCTCCCTGTCCTTACCTTGACTCACGAGCCTTTTGGGATATTTTTTCTCTCCCTGTCCAGCTGGTGTGGGGGAGTGATAGAGCGGCTTGGTGGGCACCTGGCATCCAGCCAGGGTCAACCCATCACACCAATTGAAAATGAAATACCACATATTGAGGGATTACACCAGTCTAGCTCCTTTTTACCAAATAAAAACAGGCAAAAAAAATTTATTAATGCACATAAGAGACCTCAAAGGATGTTTGTTTCCAAATCGCAACTGCGTTTGCTAGGCAAAACTCATGTTCACATCCTACTCCTGAGATGTGGACATTTAATATTAGTTGCTGACATGCACTGGGCTCATCATATATATGACTCGTCAATAACCCACACCCATCAGCTCTGGTGGTTTATTTGAGCAGACAATGCTCCTCCTTTCTAGATATCAGAAAATGAAGATGGCTAAAGAACCACAAATGCATTACTTATCCTCAAGTCCCTATCACATAATAATTCTGAAGAGGAGAAATTGTAAAGGCAAACAGCAATAAAATTTTAGGCCAACCTCACTAGTGGTATGTCCAGAGACAAGCAATTTGGGGTCCTGTAAGTATATAGTTGGTATAAAATTTCAGTGGGGTGGGTCCAATGTTTAACTGTGAGTGTTACCGAGTCCCACCTGATGAATTCTCTCCTAGAATTGCCAGGGACAGGTGCTTAAATGTCATTCTCCAAGGTTTCTATCAGGATTTTGAGGAAGGTCTGGATAAGGCAGAAAAGCAGAGCTGGAAAAATCTCTCTTATATGCATGCTCTCCAGGCAGAGAGGTAACACAATAAGTAAAAAAAAATCTTTTGGGACTAATTTAAGGGAAACTATTCATGCATTGGAAGATGTGGAGTGCTTACAGGTCGTAGATTTAAGAGGATGGTGCTCCTTTTTACAAACTTGAAATATAACTCAGGTCAAATTTCTGTATTTAAACACTGACTGTACTGGAAAACATTAATATTTCATAGGCAAATACAAGGATGTTGAAACTCATCTGGGAGAAAGGATGAAAGTTACATCAAGTCTGAATTACGCTCCATAAGGTTTGACTCTGGATAAAGGCTCCAGCAAATCCATAAATCTTATAAGCTTTCATTGACCTGATGGAGTTTCTTTGGCTCATCAACAAGGGATGTCCATGCAGAAAGCAGTTCATCATCTTTATTTCTAGAAGGATGCGGTCCCCATATACACAGACCCTAATGGCCTAAAGCCCAAACTTAAACTCACAGCATGCCTGCAGTGTGTCATATTCCATCAGGAGCCAATGTGCAAATAACATATTTCCATTTTTAAAGTCTGAAAAATGTCACAAAAAGCTTTTGGCATTTACATGACTCAGACAATCACACTTACACCCTCTAATTCTCTCTGCAGATAATTTCTAAAGTTCCTTATATAACCACAGCAGGAAATCAGGAATAACTATAAAAGTAAAAACTAAAGTTTTGCAGCATAGCCATTAAAGTACACCAGACTACAAAAAGAGAGTATTTAAAATGACACTATTGACAGTTATTGCTTAAAAAGTGAAAGTCAAAATGTAATGCACTTAAACAACAAATGGTCTTTATACACATAGGGGCTGATTTACCAAAATTCAGCCCCGCAACTTGGTACAAATTAGTGCATCTGTGTGAGATTTTCACCTCTGTCATTATAAAAGAGAAATCCAAGAGAAGTAGCTCTTTCTCTTTTTTCCATGTAGCATTTCTTTAACTACTATATTCAAAAAGGTGTGATAGTTTGTGTTTTCTTCCCTTAGTACTTTAAAAGAAACAAATTAACAATACACCAGTTTCATATCTGGACCTGATATGAAGACAGCATAGTACCCATATCTGTTGCATAAGTCATGTTTTGAAACAGGAGCCACAATGGCTGTATGAACTCATGCAAAATGAGACCCCAACAGCCTAAAATCTGTCCTGATGACAGAGTGGAAGTATAAAGGAGAGTTGTCATTAGCAGAAAGAAGAACGAGGGAAAAGGAGCTGCCGTCACAGTGCTAGCAGGAAACATTTACTTCTTACACGGGTGTGGTTCCAGGATGGGATAGGAAAACACCAAATGAAACATAATCACTTACTCAGTTTGGGAAGAGTTTGTAGGTATTAGTGTTCTCACATCTTCTGTCTAGGAAAATAAGAAAGTAGAACAGGGAAATAGCTGAAGTGGGATTGCAAAACAAGTGAGGGAGGGGTGCATGGTTTGGTGTGTGGGTGTATGTGCACATATGCAGAAGGGGTGCACATGGTAGAAGGATAAGTATAAATTCACATCTGTATTACCATTACAGACATTCACCAAGCAAAACACAACAGGCACACTTCAGAGAAAGTAGAGTTCAGTTTTCCATTCTTCCACCCGCCTCACATATCTTCTGCAATTGCCCAGTATGTTTCTGCTGTCATGTATTTTTCTGATAAAAACAGGAAAAGTTCTATAAATTGTAAGTTTCACACTACTATTCTGGATTTTTTATGTGAGGAATTAATGAGGATGCTTTTACTTTAAGACAGAAAATGGCTTGAGAGAATTTTGAAAAGCTGAAGTTTGGTTTAGGTGCCTGGCAAGCAGAGAATCTATTTATTTCTGAAAAGGAATGGCTCAGACTTTTAGATGAACTGTCCTTTAGGTATGTAAAAGATACAAGGCATCAATTAAATTTATAAAGGTTGAGCAGTGTGGAAGAAGCACTAAAAGCATCAGGAAAATAATTTAATTCCCTCAGTGCTTATTCAGATCATTTTCTTTTAAGATTATGTGTTGACTAGTAGCATGACTACTGTCAGCCACTGGCAACTGAATCTACATACAAGATAAGAAAGTACTTTGGCTACTCAACTTATGTGGGAATGATCATCACCATCCTCAAAACAGAAGTAAAAGAGAAAAGCCAGGTATATGACTAAAGTTTCCAAATGTCAAAATAGTAAATGAACATCACTGATTTATTTGGCAGCAATTTTTTAGCATTCCCCAATTGCCTCAGCTTATTAGTAATAACACTGTTTAACTCTGTTCTCTGTTAAGGATGTCCAAGCAGGGCTTTCTCCAAATTTCATAAACAGTATAGATGAAATTTAGAACTGAAGTTAGAGTGTTCCAACAGAATTTTGCGGTTTACATGTCAATTTTTTTTCCACAACGCATGACATTAGTGTTTTCAACTCATGTTTTCAATGGAAAAACCTTCAGGAAGGAAAAAGCAGGTGGAAAGACAGAAAAACAAGAAAGGGAGAAGGACAGAAACAGCTGAGCAACATACACTACTTAGAAATTGTAGTATGTAGGAAATGTACACAATGTTTCACAAGCACAGAAAAGACAGACACAAGATAGATGGTGCTGGATCTGTATATTGCAGTCAGTGTAGGCATTGCTTCTCATTTTGACAATCAATGCAAACTCAGTTGCCACTATGATGCTAAGCTTCATTCTGAATGTATCTAATGTGAACAACAAAGGCATATACAAAGGCATTATGATTTTGGTTTAAACCAGAGACATTGAATTTTAATTTCCTTTTGCATTTGGAGGACTCAAATCACATTAAAAAATAAAAAAAGTTGTTTGCTGTTGCACAGCAAATACTGAAAAACCTAACCTTTTCATGCTTTATGTTGTCTGTATGGTTGTTGGAAAGGCAGAAAAGCTGGCACATTTGTGACTAGGAGATATTCCTCAAAAATTAGCACAGGTTAAGACAGAGATCTTTCTAGCTTTATAAGACTATTGCTGTGCTTTACATGATAGCTGTCTCATGAAAATATTGATCATTCAAAAAGAAGCAAGAGAGTTGAAAGGCTTTAGAAACTAGGTTAAATATACCAGGCTCCAGAGTACCATCTTACTCTTGTAAAAATGTGCTTACATTGCCAGTGTTATGAAGTCATGACTTTCTGGCCTGGACATCTACCACCTAAAGCATACTTGTTCTTATTCCCAGGAGACCAAAAATTAATAAGGCAAGAGGCATTTTGTAACGCAAAGTGAAAATAATGAATTCAGTAATAAGCCTGTGAGATAGTTAAATAAGTGTGATTTCTTGAGTGTCAAAAAAGCTATGTATAAAAATAGGTCAGTTTCCAAGACAGCATAAAATCACAAGTTAGTAAATGTCAAGAGGGGAAAAAGATACAGAAATTGACACTAGCCTGCAACTATAGGAAATGTACAACTATGCAGTATCAAGCTTAAAGGGTGTCAAAGGACATGTGTTCATAAAAAGATTACTTTAAAGAAGAAAATAATGATTTTTATATAATTCTTTCATTACCTTACTGTGTAATACCTGTTGCAGACACTCCATATCACTTTTTATCACTGGAACATTACCAGAGGTAAATTCAGAAGCAATCCTAGAGTAAAAGGACTGTATAAAGTTTATGATAATTGTGATAAGCATTGATTAAATAAATTTTTTCATACAAGTGAGCATTCTGCCACTACTCATAATATAACATAACCCCATATGCTTGGCTGATGTTAAGCCAGAAAAACAAAACTCTTTTATTTTTTTTTATTGACAGTGGTAAGTCACAGAACTGTTTATTCATATAGAATGATATGAACATTTATTATTTAGTTATAGTAATTCCAAGTAATATAGAGCCCTGAAATAGCACAGCTCAAAGACACAAAAGTCTAAACTGATCAATCATCCAGAATGATTTATAGCAAGGCTGGTAGAAATTTAAATAGAGAAAAACAAGTCAATTGACCTACAATTTTTAAGCAAATAATTCCATTAATTTGCAGAAGACAGAGAGAACTCAGAGGACTTAAGGGCTGCATCAATTATATGAATTTTTCTGCCAGGAGGCTTGATCCTTTAAAAACTAAAATACATGCATAATTTTACACAGGTGAATATTTCTAGCCAAATGGAGTGCAAACTTAAGTCAGAAGAGTTGAACCGGTGTTAGCAGCAGGTTTCTATGGATTCTGGACATACTAGAGAAGAAAGAATGGATCAAGAGGTGAACTTTGTAACACACAGTCATGAAGTTACAACTTTTTTAGCATTATTTCTTTAGGTGTTTTTATGCATGATATCTGCCTGCCACCCACTAACTGTGGAGTGTAAACTCATCCAAAGACATCTGAGCAGTAAAAAGTGGAAAGATAGTGAAGGTCCTGAAGTCATATGGAACTGAACACCTTGCTAGAAAAGAGTGAGGGACTCATATTCCAGTGTCCCCAGGAATAAAGTAGTGGGGACTGAGCCGTTCTCTCTCCCTGAAGCCTGGTTGTCTAGAAAACATACTCACGTGACACGAGATATCCTTGGGAATATGGGAGGGAGGTGAACAGCAATAATACTCAGGAATAGATTAAACACAAACCCATACAAAACCAGATACCATTAGATCTGATATACATGGACGAGCTGTTAAAAAAATGGGTATATACCTACTCTTCCCTTCAAACTCAAGAATAAGCTGTTCAAATTATATCATTTGGACAGCTTAGCAAGCTCAGATCTTTACCATTAATACAAGGGACTAATTCTAAATATCAGTGACAAGGTCAGGGCTAGGTCAAGAATGAATCATGACTAAGAAAATGCACAGAGTCACTGTCTTTGGCATTTTTTGTTTGGTCCTTTTCTTTCTTTTAAGCAAGCAGTAGTGTTATATTACAAAGTCGTCATTGACTGCAGGTTTTAAAATATGCCTTATCAAAGCAAAAACAATTTATTATGTTTCTGACATTATTTCATATGGGAAAAATGATAATTAGCTGTACCAAATTATCACCTGTCTCAGGATACCAATTTCAGCTGTTGTCGAGTGCTTGTCTCAGTTGGTCTTCCTTTCCCACATTCTGTGAGTGACAGTTTTTAAATTAATAGCAACTTTATATCATACATAAAAGACAACTGAAAAAATAAAAACCACACAAACATGTTGCTAGCTGAAGAGTTTGACCACATTGTCATTCAAAAAAAGAGCAGCGTATAGCTTGCACATCCTAAGAGCCTCAAGAAATATGCCATTTCTCACTTCTCAAGACTGAGCAGCTATAACTCACAGCTTAAAGCAAGACACTCGTAGGCTTTCACACATGGTCTTTGGCACAATATCCTAAAATATTGGTTTTGTCTATTTTTACTGTCAACTTGCTGAAGAATAAAATTCTTTTTACAACACAAAATTTAAGAGTTGACAATATATTTTTTGCTCTAGTTTGATGTCTTCAGCCTCTGACAGTGGCTTTAATTTATCATAACAATTTCAAGGGGCTACGTTTTAGCACTGAGTGCCATAAGTTAACACTAGACACAGAAGCCTGCCAACTCTAATTCATTTTGAATGAGGTGAGGGGTTTTTTCCTTGTATTTTTCTGATGTGAAGATGTATGCATCCTTTAAAACAAAATAACTCAAGATTTTATGACTCTTAAGCAAGAGTTTAATCAACGGGCATCTTTTGTTCAATGTGTATCAGCCAGGGGTTGGGCTGGAATAGGACAACTTCGGGTTTAGTCCAAAAGTTTATGAAAGACTTCACAAAAAACTTGCAGCCAGTGTGGTAAAAGCCATTTAAGGCAATGAATTAAGGAAAGAAAAGAAAATAAATGAGAAGGCAAATCAAACAAAATGAAAGTAGGTGGGAAACTTTCTAATGTGATCTGAGTCTCTATGCAAAACCAGCCGTAGAATGCTCTAATTGGAAATAGCTCTTTATAGAGTTGATTTATTTTTCTGCTCTTCAGGACAGCAGTGTGGGATGAAGAAGTACTGAAGTAAAAGCCCTGATGTGACTGAACTGCCTTCTGGAGAGGGACACTTCAGCTTTTAAAATGTTAAGAATTTTATTCCTATTTCCGCTCATTTCCAGTGTGGGTAGCCACAGTCTGCACAAAACAATGAAGGCGTACATTGGACAGAAGTGATTAAGAAAAGGTGTTGACAAGAGAAATATCATTTATTCTGCTGTAACAAGAAAATGAAGCCTGAGTAGCTAGCCAGAAAGACAATTTAGAGTCACACCATGCCAGCAATCCTCCTGGTAGAAAGAGTGTGGATGGCAAAATACTTTTAACGGAAGGATTTTGATGGTACCCCTTGTGTCTACAGCACAATGGCTGAGGTGAAAGCCACTTTTCTCCACTACACAGTAGGAATTTTTATATAAAGATCAATCTGCATTTTTTTTTTAGTTCCTTTGTGACACAAAGATAGGGGAAGCAGCCACAACTAAGGAGAATAAACTAATATTGGTTGTGCAAATTATTCTACAGACAATATCAATATGGGCCATATGCTGTGTTGTATTAGCAAGAGTGTAATCAGGGTGTGGAAGGACACAATCTTTCCCCTCTATTTGGCATGGATGAGGCCACATCTGGAATGCTCTGCACAGTTCTGCAGCCCCTAGCATAAGTACATTGAGGAGATACTCAAACTTGACTTGGCAAAGCCCAAGGCAGCTAGATATAGTGGGCCCTGACTTGAGCAGGTTGAATTAGATAATTTTTGGACATCCCTTCCAACAAAATATATTCTAGTATTTTACTTTATGAATAAATGTGAAAAATATAAGCTGCATAGGGTTTATCAGCAAACAAAAGAGGCTTTGTCAATCAATTTAATCATACATAATTATTTGCCCAGCTGTGTGATAAACTCCCAATTTAATCCCACCATAAATTAGTTTCAAGATGTGAATTCTAAATCAAATCAAGACTGAATCTTCTCAGACTTGCCCCACTTTAAGTATATAGTGCTATGTTATTCATTAGACTGCCAAAGCCTGTAAATCCTGACAAGTCCACACATGATTTAAACATGCAGGGAGTTATTATCTCATCAAACACCATATGTAGGACCTAATAATAAAGATATATTTATTAATCAGTTTAGAAATCAAGATCTGGTTCACTTGTTTTGTGTTTTCTAGACACCATGAGTTCCCGTTGTGAATTGTATGAATCTAAACTTAACAAAGCTGTCTTCTTAACAGGCAGAAATAGTGACACATGTCTGTTCCGGTTTCATGAAAGAAGATTCTTTGGCATCGATGCTGAAATATTTAATTAACAATAAATGTGCTACCACCATAGGTCTGTGTAAGAGAATCTTGTTTCTTGTTTCATTTCCCAATTACATGGGTAGGGTTCTTTTTATTTCAGTTTGCCTGGTAATTCAACAAACTGTCTTCCTCTTAAACTTGTTCTTCACATTTTATATCTACCACTATCCATTCATTCCTATTATAATTATTGCCCAGTCTTTTATGAATGACTCATACAGAAGGAACATGAAGCATATGCATTCATTTGTGCTGTTTTATGAAGAACCACTTTGTTGGTTGTTGACATAAAACATTTGTGACAACCTGTTAGAAAATGAAATTTGCCCAACAAAGTTCACAGAGAAGGGTCTATCAAAATAGCCATCAACAAGGATGTAAAAAAAACCTCAAAACCGTTATGGAATTCTTTCATATATTTCAGGGGATAGGAAACGATTTCAAGTTTGTAGGTCAAAGGTTATGTATAGGGTGCAGAGTGTCAGTCAAGCAGCGGAAATGTGCAGAGATCCAGAGAAAGTTTCATATTTCCCCTCACCTCACTGCTGATCCTTGGTTGCCTTTTTTGACAAAGGGATGTAATGGGAGACAGGTTTAACTGAGACACAGCGGGAAGGCACAGCAACAAAGGAAGGATGTGAAATAGGACCCTGCCCGACAGAATGAAACAAAGGAAATGTTTCCCTACACCTCAGTAACCCAGCTGAGACCATGCCAGAACAGTGCTTCAGCTACAACAGGTGGTTTTATGGCTTCACACAACTTTTTTGCCTTACCCCATAAAATCACAGAGGCCAAACCAGTCCTCAGCCTAAATTATAGATGTGAACAGTCACTGAACAAGCCTGAGGATGCTTTGACTAGTACAAGCTCAGAGCACCTCTGGCTGCATCGCAATACCTAAGATACACAAGAAATAGAAAGGTATGGGCCCCTCCAAACCATATTCACTCTTGGAAAAAGAATGACTGTCCTGGTTCCAGCTGGGACAGGGTTAACTTTCTTCCCAGTAGCTTGGGGGTGTGCTGTGTTTTGGGTTCGGTGTGAAAGGAGCGTTGATGGCCCATTGATGCTTTGGCTGTTGCTGGGTGATGCTTGCACCGGGAGGGGGGAGCACAGCCGGGGTGGTGGACCCAGCTGGCCAATGGGGTATTCTATACCATGTGACATCATGCTCAGTATAAAAACCAGGTGGGGGGGGGGGCTCGCTCCCCCCCCCCGTTCGTGACACGCGGTCAGCGGTTGGTGAGCGGTTGTGTTGTGCATTGCCTGCTTTGTGTATTCTGTTATTGTTGTTGTTCTCATTGTTATTATTACTGTTCTACTTAGTTTTATTTCAATTATTAAACTGTTTTTATCTCAACCCAGGAGCTTTCCTACTTGTGCCCTCCCGATTCTCTCCCCCATCCCACCGGGGGAGGGTGATCGAGCGGCTGCGTGGTGTTTATTTTTGCTGGCTGGGGTTAAACCACGACAGTCCTTTTTGGCGCCCAACGTGGGGCACGAAGGGTTGAGATAACGACAGATTATTTAGAGCATATTAAGGAATTTATATCTGGTAACATATTAATTTGTTCTGCACCATGCTCTTGTTTTTACTGTACCTGTTAAAAATTGGAGTGGGGTTTTGTAGTCTGTTGTGCTCTGCCATGATTAATGATGTTTTGCCTGGGAGATTTGTTACTAAAATGCTGGCATTGGGGGTTATTTGGTATTTGGGATTCGTAATGAAGCCGTTTCTGCATTTTGGGTACCACCTCATGGAGACCATTAGCAATTATACCTTTTCCTCTGAGAGATTTTTTATGGAGGAAATAGAGAATGGCACCCTCGCTACCTTCCTCTATGATGTCATCTCCTTTGTTAAAATAACTTGCCAGTACGTTGAACATCCCTGGGTAGTTAAGATACACCTATTGGTACTCCTTGGGAATATTGTTGCGGTTTTATCCAAGGTTAGTAAGCAATTTAAGAACGTCATCCAGAGATCTGCCCCAAGGCTGGATAGTTATGAGTGGCAGGGCGAGTGGGATAGCATGGGCAAATGCCTAGGGCGATGGGCACCCCCAGTGTTCTGGAACTTTACCCCTGAACAAGTGCAGAATCCTGAAAAATTAGTAGAATATTTGGAAGAAGTATACTGTCACCCTGGCCACTCTAGGGAGACACAAATCACTACGATGTGCTGGGGCCTGGCCCACGCCTACTGAGCCCTGTTTAACACCACTCAGAACCCCCAAGAGGAAGGAAACGTCTCTGCAGCTGATGACAAAGCAACAGGCCCTGTGGCTACCCCACCCCCCACGGCAAGCACAGCGGCTCCCTCACCCCCCACGCCCCCCAGGGCAGGCACGGCAGCTACTCCGCCCCCTGCGACAGGGAACCAACCCATGCCGGTATCAGTCGCCCCTATACAAAAAAGAAAATGCACAAGAAAATCAGCTCGTCTAGTAAGGGATGAAGATGAACCAGGGCCATCACGAGAACAGGAGGAGGAGGAGGCAGAACCCGTAAATGAGATGGTGACCACCCGATCCCTATATCTGGGTGAGCTGCGAGATATGCGAAAAGACTTCAGCCGTCGTCCAGGCGAGCACATTGTCACCTGGCTGCTCCGATGCTGGGATAACAGGGCCAGTAGCCTGGAATTAGAGGGTAGGGAAGCCAAGCAGCTGGGATCCCTTTCTAGGGAAGGGGGCATTGACAAAGCAGTTGGACAAGGGGCACAAGTCCTCAGCCTCTGGAGGCGGCTCCTGTCAGGTGTGAAGGAAAGGTATCCCTTCAAGGAAGATGTTATATGCCACCCAGGCAACTGGACCACCATGGAGAGAGGTATCCAGTACCTGAGAGAATTAGCTGTGCTGGAAGTGATTTATGATGACCTGAACAACGAGCAGTTATCCAAAGACCCAGATGAAGTCAAATGCATCCGACCCATGTGGCGGAAGTTTGTACGGAGCGCACCAGCATCACATGCAAACTCATTGGCAGTAATGACCTGGAGAGATGGAGAGGAACAAACAGTGGATGAACTGGCTGGCCAACTCCGGCAATATGAAGAAAGTCTCTCTTCCTCCCTACAGGCCTGTGTCTCTGCTGTGGAGAAACTGTCTCAGGAGGTCCAGCAACTCAAAGAGGATATGTCCTGCTCCCCACCTGCACGGGCCAGTGTCTCAGCCATTAGGAGCAAGCGTCCCTCTGCTCAAGAGAGGAGACATCGTGGGTACACACCCCGGGGCACCCTGTGGTTTTACCTGCGTAACCATGGAGAGGACATGAGGAAGTGGGATGGAAAACCTACCTCAGCCCTACAGGCACGGGTACATGAGTTGCAAGGAAAAACAACCACAAAAGGGGGTTCTTCCAGGCAAACTGCTGCTCCAGTCTCCAGTGAGTTCCCCAGACAGAGTAGAAGGGCTGATTCCACTTCCGACCTTAACAAAGGGACTTCTGACTCGTACTTACAAGAAGTGGATAGCGAATATGATGACCAGGACTAGAGGGGCCCTGCCTCCAGCCAGGTGGAGGAAAGGGACAACGGGATTTACTGGACTGTGTGGATTCGATGGCCTGGCACATCAGATCCACAAGAATATAAGGGTCTCGTAGACACTGGTGCGCAGTGTACCCTGATGCCATCAGGCTATAAAGGGGCAGAACCCATTTGTATTTCTGGAGTGACAGGGGGATCCCAAGAGTTAACTGTGTTGGAGACCGAAGTGAGCCTAACCGGGAATGAGTGGCAGAAGCACCCCCTTGTGACTGGCCCAGAGGCTCCGTGCATCCTTGGCATAGACTACCTCAGGAGAGGGTATTTCAAGGACCCAAAAGGGTATTGGTGGGCTTTTGGTATAGCTGCCCTGGAGACAGAGGAAATCAAACAGCTGTCCACCTTGCCCGGTCTCTCAGAGGATCCTTCTGTTGTGGGGTTGTTGAAGGTCCAAGAACAACAGGTACCAATTGCTACCACAACAGTGCTCCGGCGGCAATACCACACCAACCGAGACTCCCTGATCCCCATCCATGAGCTGATTCGTCGACTGGAGAGCCAAGGAGTGATCAGTAAGACTCGCTCACCCTTCAACAGTCCCATATGGCCAGTGCGACTGTCCAATGGAGAGTGGAGGCTAACAGTAGACTACCGTGGCCTGAACGAAGTCACGCCGCCACTGAGCACTGCCGTGCCGGACATGCTGGAACTTCAATACAAACTGGAGTCAAAGGCAGCTAAGTGGTACGCCACCATTGATATCGCTAATGCATTCTTCTCCATCCCGTTGGCGGCAGAGTGCAGGCACAGTTTGCTTTCACTTGGAGGGGCGTCCAGTACACCTGGAACCGACTGCCCCAGGGGTGGAAACACAGCCCTACCATTTGCCATGGACTGATCCACACCGCACTGGAACAGGGTGAGGCTCCAGAACACCTGCAATACATTGATGACATCATCGTGTGGAGCAACACAGCAGAGGAAGTTTTTGAGAAAGGGGAGAGAATAGTCCAAATCCTTCTGAAGGCCGGCTTTGCAATAAAACAAAGTAAGGTCAAGGGACCTGCACAGGAGATCCAGTTTTTAGGAATAAAATGGCAAGATGGACGTCGTCAGATCCCAGCGGATGTGATCAATAAAATAACAGCCATGTCCCCACCAACTAACAAAAAGGAAACGCAAGGTTTCTTAGGCGTTGTGGGCTTTTGGAGAATGCATATTCCAAATTACAGTCAGATCGTAAGCCCTCTCTATCACGTGACCAGGAAGAAGAACGGCTTCAGATGGGGCCCTGAGCAGCGACAAGCCTTTGAACAAATTAAACAGGAGATAGTTCAGGCAGTAGACCTTGGGCCAGTCCGGGCAGGACAAGATGTAAAGAATGTGCTCTACACTGCAGCCGGGGAGAATGGTCCTACCTGGAGCCTCTGGCAGAAAGCACCAGGGGAGACTCGAGGTCGACCCTTAGGGTTCTGGAGTCGGGGATACAGAGGATCCGAGGCCCGCTACACTCCAACTGAGAAGGAGATATTGGCAGCATATGAAGGTGTTCCAGCTGCTTTGGAAGTGGTTGGTACTGAAGCACAGCTCCTCCTGGCACCCCGACTGCCGGTGCTGGGCTGGATGTTCAAAGGGAGCGTCCCCTCTACACATCATGCAACCGATGCTACGTGGAGTAAGTGGGTCGCACTGATCACACAACGGGCCCGAAGAGGAAACCCCAGTCGCCCAGGAATCTTGGAGGTGATCACAAACTGGCCAGAAGGCAAAGATTTTGGAATATCCCCAGAGGAGGAGGTGACGCGTGCTGAAGAGGCCACACCATATAACAAACTACCAGAAAGCGAGAAGCAATATGCCCTGCTCACTGATGGGTCCTGTCGCCTTGTGGGAAAACATCGGAGATGGAAGGCTGCGGTATGGAGTCCTATACACCAAGTTGCAGAAACTGCTGAAGGAGAAGGTGAATCGAGTCAGTTTGCAGAGGTGAAAACCATCCAGCTGGCCTTGGACATTGCCGAACGAGAAAAATGGCCAGTACTTTATCTCTATACTGACTCATGGATGGTGGCAAATGCCCTGTGGTGGTGGTTGCAGCAGTGGAAGCAAAACAACTGGCAGCGCAGAGGTAAACCCATCTGGGCTGCGGTGTTGTGGCAAGATATTGCTGCCCGGGTAGAGAACCTGACTGTAAAAGTACGTCACATAGATGCTCACGTACCCAAGAGTCGGGCCAGTGAAGAGCACCAAAACAACCAGCAGGTGGATCAGGCTGCCAAGATCGAAGTAGCTCAGGTAGATCTGGACTGGCAACATAAAGGTGAATTATTTATAGCTCGGTGGGCCCATGACACTTCAGGCCACCAAGGGAGAGATGCAACATACAGATGGGCTCGTGATCGAGGGGTGGATTTGACCATGGACACTATTGCACAAGTTATCCACGAATATGAAACATGCGCTGCAATCAAGCAAGCCAAGCGAGTAAAGCCTCTTTGGTATGGAGGACGATGGTTGAAGTATAAATATGGGGAGGCCTGGCTGATTGATTATATCACGCTCCCACAAACCCGACAGGGCAAGCGCTATGTGCTCACCATAGTAGAAGTAACCACAGGACGGCTGGAAACATACCCTGTGCCCCATGCCACCGCCCGGAACACCATCCTGGGCCTTGAAAAACAAGTCCTATGGCGACATGGCACCCCAGAAAGAATTGAGTCAGACAACGGGACTCACTTCCGAAACACCCTCATAGACACCTGGGCCAAAGGGCATGGCATTGAGTGGGTCTATCACATCCCCTACCATGCACCAGCCCCTGGAAAAATTGAACGATACAACGGACTGCTGAAGACAACATTGAGGGCAATGGGTGGTGGGACATTCAAGCATTGGGACACACATTTAGCAAAGGCCACCTGGTTAGTCAACACTAGGGGATCTGTCACTCGAGCTGGCCCTGCCAATCCAAACCCTTACGTGCTGTAGAGGGGGATAAAGTCCCTGTCGTGCATATGAGAAATATGCTGGGGAAGACGGTCTGGGTTACTCCTACCTCTGGCAAGGGAAAACCCATCCGTGGGATTGCTTTTGCTCAGGGACCTGGGTGCCCTTGGTGGGTGATGAGAAAGGATGGGGAAGTCCGGTGTGTACCTCAAGAGGATTTAATTTTGGGTGAAAATAGCCAATGAACTGAATTGTACGATGTTAGTTATTACATAGTACTGTATGTCATCACTTCTATGGTTACCATATGCCATATTAACAGTATTACAGTAAGAATCACCCAGATTAATGTAGGATGAACTCCGATGAAACCGAGCAAGGTGCAACAATGATAGAACCAGACGAGCGCCCAGAACCGGCCTCCGCATGCAAGAGCCCAACACCACGCACCATGTCTCCTACCCTGCAAGACTGTTATGACAGGTGGAACCCGAAGTCATGGACTAAATGAACTCAACGGACGTTTTAGAGGGATGGCCCATGGACTAAGGGAATGATATCTCTGTGTGTGTATATATCAAAAGGCAGGGAAAAGTATCGGTGACTAATTGGAATGTATGGGAAAATGTGAGACCTGGGCATGATGTAGATGGTATAGAATAAGGGGTGGCTATTGTCCTGGTTCCAGCTGGGACAGGGTTAACTTTCTTCCCAGTAGCTTGGGGGGTGTGCTGTGTTTTGGGTTCGGTGTGAAAGGTACGTTGATGGCCCATTGATGTTTTGGCTGTTGCACCGGGAGGGGGGAGCACAGCCGGGGTGGTGGACCCAGCTGGCCAATGGGGTATTCTATACCATGTAACATCATGCTCAGTATAAAAACCAGGTGGGGGGGGGGGGCTCGCCCCCCGTTCGTGACACGCGGTCAGCGGTCGGTGAGCCGTTGTGTTGTGCATTGCCTGCTTTGTGTATTCTGTTCTTGTTGTTGTTCTCATTGTTATTATTACTGTTCTACTTAGTTTTATTTCAATTATTAAACTGTTTTTATCTCAACCCAGGAGCTTTTCCTACTTGTGCCCTCCCGATTCTCTCCCCCATCCCACCGCCACAAGCGGCTGCGTGGCGTCTATTTTTGCTGGCTGGGGTTAAACCACGGCAATGACACTTTAAGTATTTTTCATATACAGTGCACTGTTTTTATACCTTTGCTCTTCTTCTATACTTTATGCCTTCCTTCAGTCTTTGTCACACCTTTTTCCTTATATTATTCAGAATAATGTACAGAGTTAGAGGGATAATGAATACTGAGACCAGTAGAAAATAAACTGTACATGTTTGCCAACTGCCAAATTTTTTTCCTAATCCTTCCTCTGTTTTAATTCACGGTAAATGTGAGCTTTGATGGTCACTTACATTCACTTTCATGTCCACTTAAAGCAAAACTTTTAAAAAGTGTTGTACTCCAAAGACATTTTCCAACTACCAGATTGCCACTGAGGTCAATTAATATTAGACTCCATGTACACAGTCATAATCCTTTCTGCATCAGCCCGGAGAAAGAGTTGCATGCTATTTTAAGGATATTTTACCATATTTTGCTAGACTGTTTAATCAAAATCAACATTCATTATGAGGGGAAAAAATGAGGAGATTTTTCCTTTACATAGCTACATAGAACATGCTGGCATATAACAACTTGGTAAACCACACTTGTTTTGTTTTGATATTTATTTTGATGGCTTATAAAGAGTGTAGAATGCACTTATTTACTCTCACACATTAGTTCAGACAGATATGTAATTGTCTTTCTATATAGTACTGATCTGTATCTACCAAGCTTCAGACAATACACAAATCTAATCAATCTGCCTGTCAGTAGTTGGAAAATGCTACAGACCACTGCCACAGCGTTACATCAATGCTGATATAATAAAGTTATAAAGTCATATCAATACAAATATAGATTTTTTTTGTGAAACCACACAGATTACAGTATACTCAAGAACTCCAATAAATTGTATTTCAGACTGACTGAGTGAACTCCAATGTCACAATCCTACCAGTCATGAATGTTGTTCTACAAATGTATTGAAACCAGTGGAAAAAACGTTTTTACCACATCATAAAACTGTCATTCACTTTTGTCTGTTTGGCAGTCTTTTTTTCAGGAGAAGACCGCACATCAAATAAGCAAGAAATTTCAAAGTATTCTCAGGGTGCCTTACAGGGGACTGCATAACATGGCCTAATATCTGTCATAGGTCATACCTAAGTGAAATCAATTTCCTGACTTACTTACATGAGCAAATCACTCATAAGTGTGAAAGGAAAGGGAAACTTTAAATGCAAGACTTAGTTCACCACTTCTGAAATGGCATTTTTGTACACAGTGCCATTTTCAAATATAAGCAAAATGTATGTTCATCAAAAAACAAAACAATGTCAAGCAACAGTACATAAAAGGAAAGAACAGGTTCACTTTTCCTCTGATTTCTGAACCTGTAAAATCCAAAGATACGATGTAGAATCCTTATTAAGCAATGAATGGCTGATATGTGGTTACCAATCCTTATTAAGCAATGAAAGGCTGCGGATGTGGTTTACCCGGACTTCAGTAAAGCCTTTGACACTTTCTTCCACAGCATTCTCTTAGAGAAGCTGGCGACTCATGTCTTAGACATGTACTCTTGTAGACGTGTACTCTTCACTGGGTAAAAAACTGGCTGGACAGCCAAGCCCGGAGAGTTGTGGTGAATGGAGTTACACCTAGTTGGTAGCTGGTCACGAGCAGTGACTCAGCTCGTGTCAAGGGCTCAGTTTTGGGGCCGGTCTTGTAAAATATCTTTATCAATTATCTGGATGAGGGGATCGAGTGCTCCCTCAGTAAGTTTGCAGACGACACCAAGTTGGGCAGGAGTATTGATCTGCTGGAGGGTAGGAAGGCTCTGCAGAGGGACCTGGCCAGGCTGCATCATTGGGCCGAGGCCAACAGTATGAGGTTCAACAAGGCCAAGTGCCGGGTTCTGCACTCAGCCACAACAACCCCAGGCAACGCTACAGGCTTGGCGAAAAGTGGCTGGAAAGCTGCCTGCCAGAGAAGGACCTGGGGGTGCTGATTGACAGCTGGCTGAACATGAGCCGGCAGTGTGCCCAGGTGGCCAAGAAGGCCAATGGCATCCTGGCCTGCATAAGAAATAGTGTGGCCAGCAGGAGTAGGGAAGTCATCGTGCCCCTGTACTCGGCACTGGTGAGGCCTCACCTCGAATACTGTGTTCAGTTTTGGACCCCTCACTACAAGAAGGACACTGAGGTGCTGGAGCGTATTCAGAGAAGGGCAATGAAGCTGGTGAAGGGTCTGGAGCACAAGTCTTATGAGGAGTAGCTGAAGGAACCGGGACTGATTAGTCTGGAGAAGAGGAGGCTGAGGGGAGATTTATCACGCTCTACAACTACCTGAAAGGAGGTTGTAGTGAGGTGGATATTGGTCTCTTCTGCCAAGTAACTAGCAATAGGATGAGAGGAAATGGCCTCAACTTGCGCCAAGGGAAGTTTAGATTGGACATTAGGAAAAATTTCATTGCTAAAAGAGTGGTCAAGCCTTGGAACAGGCTGCCCAGGGAAGTAGTTGAGTCAGCATCCCCAGAAGTATTTAAAAGACGTGTAGGGACACGGTTTAGTGGGCATGGTGGTGTTGGGTTGACGGCTGGACTTGATGATCTTAGAGGTCTTTTCCAACCTTAATGATTCTATGATTCTATGATCCCTCCGTAGAATCACTAATGAATCTGAACATCTACATCATAGTAACTAAGCTCTTGATAACTGATTTTCATTTTTCCTATTTCATGAACCAGAATTTACATTGAATTCCATGGTTATTTAATTGGTATCCACAAAACCCCTCCACTCTTGCATTATGTCTGTGTTTTCCCAGTGCAGTTCCAAACTTCTAAGATCTACTGCTAGTAAAAGAACCCAGCAGGTAGAAGACATATTGTTTTTAAAATATCCAATGAAGAACTACAAAAAGAACCTACCCTGCTCTAAAGTAAATTCAGTAGCCCAGTATTATATGAAATACATAGTATATGTCTGAATCTCTACGAGAGTGATTTCAGTGTCTGTTTTAGCCCAGGAAATCTCTGATCTATTATGGATGTGTTTTAGGACATAAGAGGGAGCACAGAAACATGCATCCAGGTATAAAATATATTCCAAAATGTTAGGTTACTAGAGCTGTTCACACAATATACTTACCTGGAGGCAATATGACCATCACTGAAATATACCTGGCTACTTGAGCTCTGACACAGAAATGAACTTAATGTCTTTAGTCAGGGTTAGTAAATTAAAACCACCCAAAATGCAATACTTCCTGCATACTTTTGGAAATAAAAGAAGCCAATATAAATTATGCAGCTCTGTGATTCAGTTTGGGTTTATGCAAACCAAATCAAAGATTAGAGCTTCCAAAAATCACAGGGTCAACCTGCAAATTAATGAACAGTACACTGCTACTTAGTACCATTAAATCTCATGCAAGAAAAAGGAAAAAGAAAAAAGTGAACGTAAACTAGCTATAAAGGTTTTAATGGGTTCAGTATAAATTCTTTTCCAAGTCAGTAAAGCTAAACTAAAATCTCTAAGCTGTTAAATAACATAAAGAAAACATTAGTATATTTCTCCACCTTTTCCAAATAATCACCATGAAAGCAACCCAAATGAGATTGCTGTTACTATAAGAGTGGAACGGACTTTGGAAATCTAGTCACCATAGAGTTCACTTTTGTTTCAGTCTTAAGAAGTAAAATAAAACATAATGTGCCTGTTGATAGGGTGTCAGAGATTTGCAGATAAAGGGTAGCAGATGTTTCAGAAACCCAATGATAAAAAAGATAGCGAAATGGTTACCCTCCCAAGCATTGAAGTGAGCAAGACCAGAAAAGAAACGTTCTGTTGTCACTGCTTTGCCAGCTAAATATTCCAAGGTGTAAAGGCTTCTCCTGACCCATCATAGACAAAGTGTGCAGCGTAAAAGTACACACAACATAACTAGTCCTCAGAGCACAGATAGTCTCATTACACTAATGAAAAGCAAAGGTTATGTTTAAGTTATAATGTAGAATATGAATATGGGAGCAATGATTTCAAATAAAAAAACTCTGTTGGGAAACTCTCTTCCTCAGGAAGGGCTAATGAACTTTAAATAGTTTTGCAGTTCCCATATTTGCTTGCTGTGAGATTAATCCCCAAAAGATTTTTGTGAAATAGCAAAAAAACCAAATGGTTTCTGCTGTTTTGTCACATGTTGTGTAGGCAAAGATGTGTGTGCAGTCTAAATGCATCAGGTTTGCTGTACAGCTAAGAGTCACAGTTTAGTGTTCTGACATACACTGGTCATCTGTCTATTGCTTAGTCATGAAGAGGATGCCCTTCTTTCTCAAGAGACTCATTATATTCACTGCTTGGGTTGCATAAAAGGCATGGATTAAGACATTAGGACAGCGTGATCTTGGGTAGAGTCTCATTTGCACCACACTCAGTGAAACACCAGGAAATCATCATCACTATCACAATGGTAATGTAGTACATGGGAATCAAGAGGAGCTGCTGCTCCTGCTTTTGGTTTCAGACACGGGATTTCACACAAAAAGAGAAGGACTGGGCTGAAATATATCCGATAGCTCTTAGCCCATTTTAAGGGCTAAGGAACACATTAAAATGCTTTGTTCATCAAATCCTTAAGGGCCTACTAATAAAATACAGCTGGGAACATTACAAAGGTAATTTTGTGCAATTTTAATTATATAATCACTGCTATGAGTAGCAGAAATAATAAGATTTTTTCCCCTTCTTAAATATATACCTGGGCCCTATTACATTAGAGGAGAAGGTGTAGCATTCTCCTTGGTTCTGAGGAACGTAAATGCCTGAATTTTAAAACATTCTTGAGATAACTTCTGGGAAAAAAACTGCTAGAAAAAGAGTAGATCCAGCAAGGCAACTCACCATAACACCAATCAAGGTCAAATTCAGTCCCATCAAAAGAACAGCAGAATTCCTGTGCATCTACCTATGAAGCAGCAGGTTTAGCTAAGCTACAGAAAGCATACGCACCTTTCCAGTCTTTAACCCATGCTTTCAGCCACCATGAACTCCTGCAGCTATTAATGCATTAGTTTCAACATTAAGAAAAAAAATTGGAGCAATCCATCTTTCCTAATTTGGGAAAATTGTCCCACTCTTGGGCCCCATCAAGTAGTAATTTTCACAATACAAATGTGACACAAGTCTAATATATTATTGCCGTTTTGTTCCTGTATTATTTGTGGCAAAATTACTTCACTTATCAAGGTGAATGGGAATGACTAGGTGGTGTAGGGACATGGGCTGTGTCAAGATTTTTTCTTAAATATAGCTATATTATTCTTGTTCATCAAAGTGTTTCACAGAATCATAGATTCATAGAATCATAGAATCTTTAGGTTGGAAAAGACGTCTAAGATCATCGAGTCCAACCATCAACAAAACACCACCATGCCCACTAAACCATGTCCCTAAGTATCTCATCTACACGTCTTTTAAATATTTCCAGGGATGCTGACTCAACTACTTCCCTGGGCAGCCTGTTCCAAGGCTTGACCACTCTTTTAGCAATGAGATTTTTTCCTAATGTCCAATCTAAACCTCCCTTGGCGCAAGTTGAGGCCATTTCCTCCCGTCCTATTGCTAAATACTTGGCAGAAGGGACCAATATCCACCTCACTACAACCTCCTTTCAGGTAGTTGTAGAGAGTGATGACGTCTCCCCTCAGCCTCCTCTTCTCCAGACTAATCAGTCCCAGTTCCTTCAGCTGCTCCTCATAAGACTTGTTCTCCAGACCCTTCACCAGCTTCATTGCCCTTCTCTGAATACGCTCCAGCACCTCAATGTCCTTCTTGTAGTGAGGGGTCCAAAACTGAACACAGTATTCGAGGTGAGGCCTCACCAGTGCCGAGTACAGGGGCACGATGACTTCCCTACTCCTGCTGGCCACACTATTTCTGATACAGGCCAGGATGCCATTGGCCTTCTTGGCCACCTGGGCACACTGCCGGCTCATGTTCAGCTGGTTCGCAACCAGCACCCCCAGATCATTTTCCTCTGGGCAGCTTTCCAGCCACTTTTCGCCAAGCCTGTAGCGTTGCCTGGGGTTGTTGTGGCCGAAGGGTAGGACCCGGCACTTGGCCTTGTTGAATCTCATACAGTTGGTCTTGGCCCATCGATCCAGCCTGGCCAGGTCCCTCTGCAGAGCCTTCCTACCCTCCAGCAGATCAACACTCCCGCCCAACTTCGTGTCATCTGCAAACTTACTGAGAGAGCACTCGATCCCCTCATCCAGATCATTGATAAAGATATTGAACAGGACCGGCCCCAAAACTCAGCCCTGGGGAACACCACTCATGGCCGGCTGCCAACTAGATTTAACTCCATTCACCACAATTCTCTGTTTTTTACCCAGCAAAGAGTGTACCTGTCTAAGCCGTGAACCGCCGGTTTCTCTAGGAGAAATCTGTGGAAGAAAGTGTCAAAGGCTTTACTGAAGTCCAGGTAGATCACATCCACAGCCTTTCCCTCATCCACTAGGCGGGTCACCTGGTCATAGAAGGAGATCAGGTTGGTCAAGCAGGACCTGCCTTTCATGAACCCGTGCTGGCTGGGCCTGATCCCCTGGCTGTCCTGGACATGGCTTGTGAGTGCCCTCAAGATGAACCCCTCCATAATCTTTCCCGGCACCGAGGTCAGGCTGACAGGCCTGTAGTTCCTGGATCCTCCTTTTGGCCCTTCTTGTAGATGAGCACCACATTGGCAAGCCTGGGGTGATGTCTCCCGGATCCTCCTTCTGGCCCTTCTTGTA
The DNA here is from genome assembly GCF_964195595.1 of Calonectris borealis. Classification (NCBI taxonomy): domain Eukaryota; kingdom Metazoa; phylum Chordata; class Aves; order Procellariiformes; family Procellariidae; genus Calonectris; species Calonectris borealis. The sequence continues at coordinate 25,530,911 of NC_134352.1, read as the reverse complement.
GATGGGCGTCACATTGGCAAGCCTGGGATGATGTGTCATTTTGGGTTCTCTGCTTTATATATTTTTTCTGGAAATTCCTACTAGTAAGGGCCTGGAGATGTATTTAGCCCTGAGAAACTACAACAATCTCCAAGGGATTAAAAAGTTTTAACTTATTTTAATATTTTATCCAGTGCCAGTAACACCAGATGGGTACAAAGAATGGAGGTCTCAGGCTTGCCTTGCATGGATACCAAGGCACAAATATGTCTTGCCTCTGGGTTGTATGGAGTTGTGGAAATGATGGTGCAGTGATGGTAATTCTCACATTCACATCCCCCAAGCATAGATTCACTAGTTGTCCCGAGTTCTTTGTGGCAAGCTTTTTTTCTTTTTTCTTTTGTTTTTCATACAGTAGAGCTAAGCAAAGGAGATCCATAGCATCCTACACCTGAGGTGCAGGATTTCTACAGCAAACCAATGTAACCATAAAAATTAAAATAGGATTTTTTTGCTGGAGCAGATAGGGATTCTGGCAATGAATGAGAAATTTTAGTGTCCTAGTCTCTGCGTAACACAGAGCAAACCAGAATCCCTACCCCAAACAGCTTACAGAAGAGGGCAAGTAGATAACATCAAGCAGACTTAGGAGACTACCAAGAAACAGATAATAGAAACATTCTTCAAAACACATTTTGAATGTTTTAAGAATAGATGTGAGAATTCGGTGACCTTACTGGTTGCAATCACTCATATGAGTGTCAAAAGATATGGTAATAAAACTAGAAGAATTTTTGCCTTTTTTTTTTAAGATGTGTTCAATTTCTCCCTCACTGCTGACCCTATTCCCCCCTCAGACTGGCCTTTACTTCTGATAAAGGGACTATTTCCATCATCATTCTCCTGACGGATTTTCATTATTAGTGGAAAATGGTTGATGATCTCCACCAGTTGTAACTGACAAATCTTGTTTTACATTACATGTTTGCATTTGAAAGCGCATACAAATTATGTATGCCTATAGTCTGGATTGTCTGGCACATGCTGAAAACCTAACTACTTCACCTGAAACAGTGAAGAAAGCATTATAAAAATCTCCTCATAGTACTACAGGGACTGGAGGGAGTGCATTGGAGGACACAGTGGCCGTCCTAATGCTTCCAAGTTTTTCAAGAGCCATCCTTTTCTGTGCCACCTGGGCCTTATAGGAGGAACCTTGCAGGAGGGGCCCTGCTTTGACTTAACTAGAGAGACCTGCCATTCAGGGCTTAGTATTAAATGATGGGAACTCCCACACTGTCAAACATCATTTGGGAAAAATCACTGTCCAGACCAGTTTTCCATTGACACGTCTTAAGGCCAGATCTTTCAATTTGCATTCTTTTTTTCTGTGACAGTCATAACTTCCTCTGCCAAACAAGTGGAAGTTAAGTTCTTTATATTTAAATGTAGTTTGAGATGGTTAGAGTGAAGATCAGAGAGCCTACCCTCAGCAGAAGTTTCCATTTATTTCCTAGTGATGCATACCAGGTCTGATACCTTACTCTATAGCATGGCACTAGCTGCTATCAGAACCAAGTCACCAGAAAGAATGGATGATTAATTTAACAATCTTTATGTTTCTGATTACCATAAATATAAAGTTGAAATCTTTCAGCATGTTCTTGGTTCCATAAGCCTCCACAGTATTTTTTCTGAGCTTCATTCTGTAGTCAATTCCATGATACTGCAGCTTTTCAGCGAATCTATCCTGGTAAGCAAGAGCTTAAAGATTAGACTATGCTGGTGGAGCGCGCCATTTTTTTAATTGTGCTGTGCATCTCTGTAACTATCAAGCTGCTTTTGGTTTGCTATTTATTTTTTGCCTCTCTTTGCTTGTTAGCTTCCTCTGCATCTTTTTTGTTTCAAAGATTAAGACAATTTTATTTAGCTTTTTCTTCATCACTTGTTCAATGCAACAATTTTTCTTTCACTCGCTTTGCACCTTTAATTTGCATCTTTTTTCTGTTTTAATATTTGATATTTTCCTTTCTTGTACAAAGCTTTTGAGCTGGACAGTTATTTTTAATAAAGTTGTGCTAGTGTGACCAATACAAGAGATAACACAACTGAGTGGAACTATCCTTCAATCAATTTAATGTTTCCTTTTGATTAATTGAATATTGACAAGCTCTTTCTCCCCCCAATCTTATAAACCCAATACAATTACCAGAATAACTTGTATTTTATTACAATACCTCGTAAAAAGCTATACCAAAATATCTGGGTCCATTTGGATTTTGATTTACTTAGTCAGGGGTCTTCTGTCTTTTTTATATAAATGCCACGACAATTTAAAATGTTCTAAATAAATATTACATCTGTATCAGTGAAATAGTAGGATTTTTGAGAACAAGGAGTATATTCATAGAATTTAATACCTTGCCCTGCATATGTGAAGTCTGCTAAATTAGAATATCAGTGTCATTAATGTCCAATCTAGAAAGTACTCTAAAATGCAAAACTAAAATCCATGCAATTGAGACGGAGGAGACAAAAAAAATTCAGATGTGCTAGCAACTGAACTTGCACTCTGCAGCTGCCTCTTCTATGCCAGCTAGTGACCGAACACCATCCTCCAGATACTTCTGCTCTTGCCTCCTGTTAGTTCAACTTGCTTGTGGTACACTAATTGCCTGGCTACCAAGGACATCCATTGAGAGAGCGTACCCTCTCTCACATTTCAGGCAGTGACAGACTTCACTAGCAGGAAGAAAGGAGAGACTTGAGCCTTGCTTATGCTGCATTATAACTCATAATAAGTAGGAATATGTTTTCATTTCTCCATATCACTGTAACAGTGTAACAGAAACTTTAAAGATGATAACAGATAGGGCAGCACTCTTCATTTTCTTCCATCTAACCATCGTATTACTGCCTGAATACAGTCTTTGGGTTGCTCAGAGTCAAAGAACATACTTACAAATGCTTCTAAAATCACGAAACATAGACATTACTCATACTAAAACACTAGCAGGTATGATATGTTAGACAAGTTGATTTGGTCTTTTGGAAATGGTTTAGCATCTAAAATTTTGAATGCCATATATGAAGAAATAGTGCCAGCAGGATATTGAAAACCACAGAAAGCTCTGTAGGAAACGTTAGGAAAGAACAGGGCAACTAAATGAACACCAGGGAAAACAGATACTATAAAATTGCATCCCTGCTGTATCAACCTTTGTGGATGATATTGACTGTTTGGAAAACAGTAGATTTCAGGGGGTTTGGTAACCAGAAGTTACATGGAATATTGCTTAAGTCTTTACTTTTGCATTGGAAACTATAAGACTTTCAAGTATAATAGAAATAACTCTATCTTCCTAGTATCCAACAAAATTGTTGTCTCAAACTGCATTATCTATTTGGATTCACAGTAAAATTGTTGAAAGGTGAAACAGTGCAGAAACCATCTGTCAGTTGAGACTGAGGATTAATTGACACAATTTTCTTAACGTATTTTACACTTACACCTCGTGATAAAACAGTGCATCTGTTACACTTATTTACTTACAGAATAAAAGTAAGAGGAGATAAAAGCCACACAAATATAAATTAGTGAGTTGTATGGGCAAAAATAATTATGGAGGTTTTCTTCTTCAGTTTCTTTATGTTCAACTTAAGATAATAAATAACATTCCATTATTGTTGAAAACTTTGACAAGATTTTCAGGACTCTTAAGCTGAAATGTTAAAATTTAAAAAACTGAAATCATAAGCAATCCTTCAAAATTATATCTTGTTATTCTCTCTGAAGAAAGGCTCTTTGCTAAGGAATTTTTGAAAATAGTAACTGGAGAGAGTTAGCAGTTGAAAAAGTCCTTTTCTACCTGTTAGTTTCAAATTTCTGTAACAAATGAAATTGAGAACTCTTTAAACAACCATGTGAGAAGTTAACAATCTCCTCTCAAATGCTAGCTTCAAAGAAAATTACAATTATCTAGAAGGACTTTTTTCCCCTATCTTTTTTTAAATGCTTTGTTTTATCGTGTTATTTAGTAAGCTTGTTGAGTAAATAATGTCATATCACCCCCCTGTCTCCTAGGGACCTGTAATTCTAGGATAAGCAGCCACTTCATTTTGCAGGAGGTTTCTTTTTGGTTTCAGAAATCAGCTGCAGCACACTGATTGATTTGCACTCAAATGTAATTGTTCTGAAAAGCTATGAAACCTTGACTCTCACAAGATACAGACAAAAGTAGTTTCCAAAACATGCGTACTTGATATAAGACAGCCCTGAACTTCAACATGCATAGTAAAAGAAATATCATTTGCCCAAAAGGTAAACAGCTGGGATACATTTGCCAGGGTCAGAAAACTTGGGTGCTAATCAATTTGGATTAATGATGTACAAATAATGAGTTGCACTTAAACAGCTATGTTGTCAAAACATTGCTCTTTTAATCCCTGATAAATGATGAGGTTTATAAAAGCCGATTTTTGCAGATAATTGAAGATTATTTAAACATATGTGGAAAGCAGATTAAGTGCAAATCCAGTGCCACTAAAATAAACTACATGTCTGTCATGAGTCTTTGTACTTCACCATTTCATAAATCCACAGCTAGTTGTATATATACTTTTACTATAATCCAACTTTATTTTATGTCTAGACTTTTCACGTTAAAAAATGCCATACATGAATGCAGTTTTACGGTCCTTTCGGTGCATCACATCAGAATGCATTAGCTTTTAAAACAAAACAAATAACTTCCAGATTGGATGACCTGTTTTCACCCCTCTCCAACTGTCTTAAATGGGAAATACAGGAAGAGCTTTCCTTAAGGATGTTTACATAGGTCCTTTGTTAGCATGGTTGTGTCTTATTTGAAGCCGAGTGGTACATCTACTGGTGGTACATACTCCTTGACCACCTAACTAGGTCGAGGAGGCAGACGAAATATTCTATCAGAGGCTCGCAGAAGTCTCACAGTCGCTAGCCCTTGTTCTCATGGGGGACTTCAACTTTCCGGATGTCTGCTGGAAATACAACATGGCAGAGAGGAAACAGTCGAGGAGGTTCCTGGAGTGTGTGGAAGATAACCTCCTGACGCAGCTGGTAAGTGAGCCCACCAGGGGAGGTGCCTCGCTTGACTGGCTGTTCACAAACAGAGGAGGACTGGTGGGAGATGTGGTGGTCGGAAGCCGGCTTGGGCTTAGCGACCATGAAATGATGGAATTCTCAATACTTGGTGAAGTAAGGAGGGGCGCCAGCAAAACCACTACCATGGGCTTCCGGAGGGCGGACTTTGGCCTGCTCAGGACACCTGTCAAGAGGGTCCCTTGGCAGACAGTCCTGAAGGGCAAAGGGGTCCAGGAAGGTTGGACGTTCTTCAGGAAGGAAGTCTTAAAGGCACAGGAGCGGATTGTCCCCATGTGCCATAAAAAGAACGGGCGGGGAAGATGACCAGCCTGGCTGAATGGGGAGCTCTGGCTGGGACTCAGGAAAAAAAGGAGAGTTTATCACTTTTGGAAGAAGGGGCAGGCAACTCAAGAAGAGTACTGGGATCTCGTTAGGTCGTGCAGAGAGGAAATTAGAAAGGCAAAAGCCCAGCTAGAACTCAACCTGGCCACTGTCATGAGAGACAATAAAAAATGTTTTTACAAGTATATTAATGACAAAAGGAAAGCCAAGGAGAATCTCCATCCTTTATTGGATGCGGGGGGGCAGGGGGGGGAACGTTGCCACCGAGGAGGAGGTTAAGGCTGAGGTACTTAATGCCGTCTTTGCCACAGTCTTTAATAGTCAGACCCGTTATCCTCAGAGTATTCAGCCCCCGGAGCTGGAAGACAGGAATGGCGAGCAGGATAAACCCCTCATAATCCAAGAGGAAGCAGTTAACAACCTGCTACGCCACCTGGACGCTCACAAGTCTATGGGGCTGGATGGGATCCACCCAAGAGTACTGTGGGAGCTGGTGGAGGAGCGTGCCAAGCCACTCTCCATCATTTATCAGCAGTCCTGGTTAACTGGGGAGGTCCCGGACGACTGGAGGTTTGCCAATGTGACGCCCATCTACAAGAAGGGCCGGAAGCATGATCCGGGGAACTACAGGCCAGTCAGCCTAGCCTTGGTGCCGGGAAAGATTATGGAGGGGTTCATCTTGAGGGCGCTCACAAGCCATGTCCGGGACAGCCAGGGGATCAGGCCCAGCCAGCATGGGTTCATGGAAGGCAGGTCCTGCTTGACCAACCTGATCTCCTTCTATGACCAGGTGACCCGCCTAGTGGATGAGGGAAAGGCTGTGGATGTGATCTACCTGGACTTCAGTAAAGCCTTTGACACTTTCTTCCACAGATTTCTCCTAGAGAAGCTGGCGGTTCACGGCTTAGACAGGTACACTCTTTGCTGGGTAAAAAACTGGCTGGACGGCCGAGCCCAGAGAGTTGTGGTGAACGGAGTTAAATCCAGTTGGCAGCCGGTCACGAGCAGTGTTCCCCAGGGCTGAGTTTTGGGGCCAGTCCTGTTCAATATCTTTATCAATGATCTGGATGAGGGGATCGAGTGCTCTCTCAGTAAGTTTGCAGACGACACGAAGTTGGGCGGGAGTGTTGATCTGCTGGAGGGTAGGAAGGCTCTGCAGAGGGACCTGGCCAGGCTGGATCGATGGGCCAAGACCAACTGTATGAGATTCAACAAGGCCAAGTGCCGGGTCCTGCCCTTCGGCCACAACAGCCCCAGGCAACACTACAGACTTGGCGAAGAGTGGCTGGAAAGCTGCCCAGAGGAAAATGATCTGGGGGTGCTGGTTGCGAACCAGCTGAACATGAGCCGGCAGTGTGCCCAGGTGGCCAAGAAGGCCAATGGCATCCTGGCCTGTATCAGAAATAGTGTGGCCAGCAGGAGTAGGGAGGTGATGACGCCCCTGTACTCGGCACTGGTGAGGCCTCACCTCGAATACTGTGTTCAGTTTTGGACCCCTCACTACAAGAAGGACATTGAGGTACTGGAGCGTATTCAGAGAAGGGCAATGAAGCTGGTGAAGGGTCTGGAGAACAAGTCTTATGAGGAGCAGCTGAAGGAATTGGGACTGATTAGTCTGGAGAAGAGGAGGCTGAGGGGAGATGTCATCACGCTCTACAACTACCTGAAAGGAGGTTGTAGTGAGGTGGATATTGGTCCCTTCTGCCAAGTATTTAGCAATAGGACGGGAGGAAATGGCCTCAACTTGCACCAAGGGAGGTTTAGATTGGACATTAGGAAAAAATCTCATTGCTAAAAGAGTGGTCAAGCCTTGGAACAGGCTGCCCAGGGAAGTGGTTGAGTCACCATCCCCAGAAATATTTAAAAGACGTGTAGATGAGGCGCTTAGGGACATGGTGTAGTGGGCATGGTGGTGTTGGGTTGACGGTTGGACTCGATGATCTTGGAGGTTTTTTCCAACCTTAATGATTCTATGATTCTGTGATTCTATGATCTGCTTGATTTTACAAAAAAACGATAGTACAAACATCCTATTGCTTTACTACAAAATCCATTTCCAGATTAGAAGGAAACACACAAATTTCTGATAATTGATTAAAAAATCCGTATGTTATTTCCTTTTTTTTTTATGATGGGTGAGTGTCGTCTTGTAGTTTATTGACAAAGTTTTGTGACAAGAGATCAAAGGCAATGAGCTCCATCTTTAGGTGTCTTTTAAAGTAAAAGTACACTAAATGTAATATTTCCAAACATTTATGATGTTAAAGAAAATGAAATTAATAATTAAAACAGTAATTTAATATTAAGTGTTCTTTGCCTGGCTCTCATCCTTCTGTCTTCCCTTCCACAAGCATATGCAGTCCTTTTTCTCAGAAAGAAGACCATAGATCATGTGATACTGTATTTTGTACCTGGAGAAACAGCAGCTGACAGCTAGGTGCTGACATGCCTTAAAAGTTGTCCGCTGAGCAGAGTGACTCCATTCCTACTCAACCTAAGTCAGCCAGAGCCAGGGTAGGAGTAAATCAAAACAAAAGAATGAGAAGTCTGTAATTAATGATGCCTGCAAAAACCATCAGTAAGAATCCCAGCACATCAAAAGCAATAAAGTGCCAAAGAATGAAAGGATTATCTACAGGGCCAGCTACAAGATGATGTGCAGTGGCCATTTTAAATACAAGTACACTAATTCCATATAACATTTGAGATTTTTGTAAACCAACATCCACAGGGCAAGCTCTGCTGCCCGTTTCCTTACCAGTTCCCACCTCTGCCTTTACCAAAAGTTGTGTTAACTTTACCAAAAGTTAAGAGTTGTCTTTACTCTTTGCTGCCAATAGTTTCCTGATAATATCAACAAAACACACGTGGACAAATCAACTTCCTAATCTAATAAAATTTTAAAAAACCCCAAGCATTATTCTTCCTGCAGCTCTGAAATGAAGAGGCTGACCTTAAACAGTAAAATATTCTTTCTTGGCATCTCTCCCTAGCAACTTTGTGCACTGCCAACTGCAGTGCTTAGAGTTTGTTGCCTTCATTGCCAGATCAGAATCGTATGAATAATCTACTTTATGCCAACCCATAAAAGCAGAATTTATGTGAAGATAAACATCCTTGTCTGTTTCTGAACAGCAATGACAAAGTTGTGGGTAAGATGAAGGTGGCAATTGGCAGACTTAAGCCTTTTGTAATCCAGCATACAAGAAAAAGATGTGTTATTACTGATGTGTCTCTGGAGATACAGAATGCAGGTACTATTCAGTGACCTAGCCAAAAGATCCTCTCATTGTGGGTCTCAGATCATGTACAATAACGCATAGGTAAGGAAACCAAAATCGTCCATTTCCTTCTTGCTGGGGGTTGTTTTTGTTTTCAAAGTAGTTTTAGCCAATGAGATGTGTTGTTGCCTTCAAAAATACAAAGTTGGCTGTACATTGAATACCGTCTTTTTTCAGTTTGCAAGACTTTATTTGGAATCCTTAGGAAAAAAAAAAAAAGGATCTAGATCAGTGTAATGACGTGACCAACCACTACTATTTCAGACAACAGCTGCTATAATGTCCTCTAGGAATAAAAGTTGGATTGATTCACTGGGAAAACTGTAGTTTCAATCCTTACATTTCCATCATTTTGCCACATTTTGCATCTGCAGCTCTCACCATCAGGATATTTAGAGGGCAAGGGAAAGACCACAGCTGTGATCCATATTCTCCATAGAATAGACTAAATAATTTATCATTATGGGGTGGTGGAGTTACACTCCATAAACTCTTTGGATCTACGAAAGTCTGCACATACCTTTGCTTATGGGAGCATTTCCTGTGCTTGCATTTACATTCATAAATCCAGTCACTTTGGTCTGCCATTACCGAAATTGAGGGAACACTTCAAAAAAATATAGAAATACTCACCTAAGTGGAAGTAAGTTAAATGTCCTTGATCGTGTGTGAACTGCATTTTGATGCTCACTTTCTACAAGTATTTAAACTAACAAACTGTCTGACAAAGTGTCACAAATTTTGATGTCTCTACATGCTGCATTGGGTGCAAACCATCACCTCCAAATTTTTCCAAATTTCCAGAACCTGAGCAGTACCTAGTTTGATTGTCTTAGTGCCTCCCAGCATTTGGAACAAACACTTACTTAGATTTAATTGAACCTCTTGTGCTTAACAGTCATTCCTCAGTTCCTCTCAGCAGAACCATCCCAAGGCAGCTGCTTCCCCCGGGTAGAGTGGAAATGCAGTCTTGCAGCAGTAGCAGAGCAACTGGTTTCCTGTGGGGAGAGGAGACAGAGCAGTAGGAACTGTTGGGCTGGGCAATGAGGGGCCTATGGGAAATTTTTGGAAGCTGCTTGAATTTTCTCTCATTTTAAGCTTTTTTTTTCCCCTTGGGCTCCTACTTTTTCACCTCACTAGTACAGTCCACTTCTCACCTTCCTTCTCCCAGTACAAATGAGGATTTTATCATTTTCCCCACACTTATCTATTTCTAGCCCACAAGAAGTAATGCAATTTCAGTGAGATTTGCATGCGCTATTTTTAAGTTATAAGATCTTCTTTACCCTAACATAACTGCATCTGCATTAGGATATCTGCACTGATCTAACCTACTGCTGTAATAAGACTGTCCCTTTCATTTTTCAGACAGGCAGGAAAGCCACAAAAACTGCAGTAATAAAATACACTTCCTGGAATATGTGAGATTTTGAATATTGTGTCCACAGAGATGTTGTTAGAATTTATTTATATATTCTTGCCTTTGCTAGTTGGGGTGAATTTATTTATTAAGTAGCTAGATAAACTTCTTACAGGGAGTGTGTCGTGGTTTAACCCCAGCCAGCAAAAATAAACGCCACGCAGCCGCTCGATCACAACCCCCCCTCCGGTGGGATGGGGGAGAGAATCGGGAGGGCACAAGTAGGAAAAGCTCCTGGGTTGAGATAAAAACAGTTTAATAATTGAAATAAAACTAAGTAGAACAGTAATAATAACAATGAGAACAACAACAATAACAGAATACACAAAGCAGGCAATGCACAACACAACCGCTCACCGACCGCCGACCGCGTGTCACGAACGGGGGGCAAGCCCCCCCCCCCCCCACCTGGTTTTTATACTGAGCATGATGTCACATGGTATAGAATACCCCATTGGCCAGCTGGGTCCACCACCCCGGCTGTGCTCCCCCCTCCCGGTGCAAGCATCACCCAGCAACAGCCAAAGCATCAATGGGCCATCAACGCTCCTTTCACACCGAACCCAAAACACAGCACACCCCCCCAAGCTACTGGGAAGAAAGTTAACCCTGTCCCAGCTGGAACCAGGACAGAGTGATATGTAGATTATATGATATTGAAGGACATATGGGTAAGGTTGCAATGCAAAGAACATAGGAAGCTTGAAGCACCTCAGAGTTGTCTAAGTGGGATCACAGATTACCAACCTCTTCACAGTGATGATGCTTTCAGACCTTATTGAAAAGCAACATCAAAAAGTGTCTTCTCCAGTAAAGTAAAACTGAGCTTGTTCTCCCCAAATTCAAAAATCACAACAAGCTTGTTTGATATAGCAGCGAAATTATGCCAGCAGACAAAGGGTGATTGTGCTCAGATAAATCAGAAACTTCTCTCAAATTCTGCTTTGTAGATTACCTATTGCAACTGAAGCTCTCTAAACCTGACAAATTTTCTACCTTTTACCAAAATTTATTTGTACTGTGCAGAAATTTTTTTTCCAATATATTTACCAAAATTATTTCTGCAAATTCATGTAGTTTAAGTAGCCAGTTTGTTTTTAATTTGAATGCTCAGGTGTTTATTAGTGTGATTTTTTTTTTCATTTTTGAAAGTAATAAATTCTACTTGCATGATTTTTATTCTATCAGGCTTTCAATGCATCCAAAACCTCTACTAGATAATTTGGAAGTTCTTTTTCACTGCTTAGATAGTCCCTTGGAAGATTCGGGAGAGGGAGAATCATGCTGCCTGTATCTGCTCTTAATGTATCTTCTAGCCTCTTTAAAAACAATTACCTTGTTCCCGACCCATGCATGATCCAATCTGTCAGGTGGAGAGGAAGGATAAAGCACCTGGGAGCGTGAGGAAAGATGAACAAGGTTTGCTTTCAGTGACAAGTACCCACATTCTCCCCTTCCTTGCCTCGGGTGCTTCTCACTCTGGTTGCAGCTCAACCATCCACAGCTCCTCACCTTCTGTGCCCCACTCTCCAATGAGCCCTTCACCTGCTTGAAGTTATTAACACTTTTCCTCTGATTTCAGTATTTCGTTTAAACATTCATTCAACCAGGAAGTATAAACAGCAGCTCCATGTGTCTACAGCAATTTCTTTTGTCTTTTGGTGGGGTTCCCACAAATCATTTTTCTTTGATTGACTCCTCTCTGCATTTCTTAACTTCTGAATCCCCTCCTGCCACCCAAAGAAATGGACAGGGTACAGATCCCAAATGTGCACTCCTGCTGTTCTTTCTCCCCACAGGCCAAGGATATCTCAGGTCTGTTCCTGACCCAGTCAGTATCAGGTGGTCTGCTGGACATTTTTGTCTGTGTCCTTAACTACAACACAAGCTCTGTGTGTATAATAAATGGAGATTCTTTAAAAAAATGTGATTCTATAGATATTAAGCTTAAATATCTCCTCTTCCCTTGTTTTTCCCTTTCCTCATACCCTTGCCTCACCTTCCCTGCTCTTTTCACACTCTGAGTCAGGAAGGACAGCTTTTGAGGGGACATATTAGCACAGCATTTTCTGGCAAAGTGAGCAGCTATGTCTCCAGTTTTGGTTTTTCTTTTTTTTTTAAATAAGCCATATTTCATGCCAGCAACATAACCAGAAGGTCAAATCCTTTGATTTTGAAAAGCACAGTCATATTCTGTGGCATAAAACTTAAATAATCATAAATACTCATATGTGAAGAACAGAGGGGGGGTTGGTTCTCCACAGTGTTTTGTCTCCCCTTTACTTGGGTTTATAATTTACATCGGGGTGGAGAGTCTTGGCTAACTGGGACTCCTGAGATTTTCTGAAAATAAACACATGAAAAAAACAGGCAATCACAGATATAATTCTGTCTCAGACATTTCCAAAAATGGTAGTATGCAGAACAAGAGATTTCACTCTCTAATAGAGAGCTAGATCACGAGTGCATTATGGTTTCTCAGTCAGGGTATGTCTATGTAACAAATGGCAGTGCCAGGCAAGGTTACTCACGTTAGCTCTGAGGATGCTAGCTGGAAGCTGGCAGCAGGCTGGCTGTATTAGCTGGGGTTTGCGAGGGCTAACAAGCTGCTCCCAGAGGCAGGCTCTACATGCCAAGGCAGGACACCGCACTAACGCGAGGCTGCGGCTTCCAGACACCCAGTGAGTTCATTTGGGGTATTATTGTGGGGCACTGCACTACGTTATGTTGACATATCTAAGCGGTTCTGCTATTTGGTCTCCTTATGCTTTGGAGGGGAAGTAAAACATGAAAGGCAGACATCCAGCATACAGTGAACTATAATGTGCTGGATGCTCAGTTGACCAACTCAGTCCCATACTCCAGTCCACCTGCACTGTGTGACAGAGGCACAATTAAAGGGGTACAAGTGCACCAGCTGCTACAGAGTTATCAGCATTTTACACTTACAACACACTGTAAAGATGTGCATTATATTGCATTTGTATGCATTATATGCATTTGTACAAATAGAATAATCCAGTGATTAAAAAATCATGCTTGAATCTTCACTGTCTTTTCTTCACAGAGAAGTCATTTGATTACAAGCATTAATTAAGAATACACACATGTTCAAATATATTGAAGGCATTACAATCCTCTGCTACGGTATAAAGAAAAAAAGAGGGAATAGAGGTCCAGTCTTACTTGTGCTTACGTAAGTAGTGCTGTCACATTAATCCTTTCATTCAGAGATTAATAAATAAGGGACACTGCAAAATTTTTAGAGAGCTATTCACCCAATAGAAAAAACAATAGAAAATGAGAGACTAAAAGGTAAAACATACTTGACAGACAGGAAGCATTCATCACTGTGGGAACTATGACACACCATCTTGGTTTCGGCTGGGATAGAGTTAAAATTTCTTCCTAGTGCTGTGTTTTGGATTTAGTATAAGAAGAATGTTGATAATACACTGATGTTTTCAGTTGTTGCTAAGTATCTTGTCAAGGACAACTACCCTCCAGGAAGCTACCAAGCTGCTACCCTCCCAAGACTGGGAGGAGGGAACACAGCCAGGACAGCTAACCCAGCTGGCCAATGGGGTATTCCATACCATGTGACGTCATGCTCAGTATATGAACGGTAAGCGTGATCCAGGAAGTACCGATCGCTACTTGGTTATCAGTCAGCGCGGGTGGTGAGCAATTGCATTGTGCGTCACTCATTTTATTATATTATTATTATTATTATTATTATTATTATTATTATTAGTATTAGTATTAGTATTATTATTATTATTATTATTATTATTATTATTATTTTCTCTTTTCAGTTCTATTAAACTATCTTTATCTCAACCCACAAGTTTTTTTCCTCACTCTCACCCTTCCGATTCTCTCCCCGCCCCGCTGAGGGCAGGGGGGAGTAAGCAAGTGGCTGCGTGGTATTTGGCTGCCTGCCAGGTTAAACCACGACACACATCTATTCTGTTATACGAAATTATATTTTTAAGATTTTGAAAAGTCATCAGAATTTTGAAAATAAAATTTACTTCATTTTTGTTCTTTGTTAAATAAGTATTTTTTCTTATAGGATATACTAACTGTTAATCCATAACTTGCAGCTGAAATACACATAAAAAGAAATTCAAATATCCAGCAGTATATTCTGTGGACTTAGGGAGCACTTTTACTCACCTTGACCCACATAGATAAGTATCTGCTTCCTGTGGTAAATTAATGTTTAAAATCTCACATTTGCAGCTCATCCCTGACTGTATGATGGGAAAAAAATGAAGCATGGATTAAGAACACACAGAAAAATCATTATTCAGATGTACCTGCACCTCAAGACTATCTCCAGTTTCAATGCAGAATCCCAAACTATCGAAGTTTCACTGGAAGAAGTCATGAACCTATGTAAACCTTGGTTAAAATCTGGCCTGAATTTGTAATAAAATAATAAGTCAAGTGAGTTTGTTTTTCCTACTTTTATAAGCATTTCAGGGATCTGGAGTTCTTATCTAATTTTTCTGCTGGTGTGAAGCTGTGTCATTCATAAGCAACTAGGACTATGATACAGTCCAGATAAATGTCTTACTGAGGTACACTTCTGTTAGTTAGTCAATGTACGTGTTTTATAATAAAAATAAACTTGCTCAGGCAAAAGTGGTTGGGGACTCTTAGCTGGCATCTTTTCGCAGAGCTCAGAAAGCAGCAAACATGCCTTCCCATAACATTATCTTTATCATTTTATTTGCATTACAGTCATGTCTATAAGTGCTTCCAGGAAGCTGCTATAGTCTAAATAAAGATCTAGGGTTTCACCTTTGTTATTTCTGCTGCTAATGCACCGAATTAAAAACAAAACTAAATATACTTAAAGAGATTATGTGAGATGTAGCAAACAATGCCAGCATCAAGTTACTTTTCAAAAAAATGTTTTTCAGTTTTTAGACAGAGGCAGATCAAACTCAGAACATTACATGAAAACAGTTAAGTGCCAAGTGGGGAGAAGGGTGCTGTAATTCACAGACAAGCGCTCTCTTGCATACATCTGTCTCTAGTCCTGATCCGTCAATGTGGAGAGACCTTCACAGGAGTCCAGAGGCACTTTGCCACCTCACTCTACTTGAGGCTTGCTGGGAAGATTCCCACTGATACTGAAGCCCACGACAGCAGGAAATTCTACACAAGATGTTGAGAAATACAGCCCCGTATGTTGAGTTTCCCTGCCATCTTACAGAATTATTTTTAAACATGCATATACATATATATTATAATATATATATTACATTTGTTCCTCAGCGCAAGCGCAAGCTATAAAACCTATGAAAGAGTTACATAAAGTTCTGTGAATTATAGTTAATTTACAGATGTGTTTGATTCCTTTTAACAGTGAAGATGAAAAGAAGCATCAAGGACTCCATTATTCTTTTTGTAATAATCATGAAATCTTCAACCATAGAAAATTCCACAGCTTAACCTTTTGTGTGGAAGGGGTTCCATTAGAAGAACAAGCTAATAGCATCTGATTCACATCTAAATGAGTCATTCAATTATGTCACGAGCATCAAGGAAACACAATGGACTAGGACTTGAGGATAGTCTTGGCCATTGGATACACTTTAAAAGCAACTAAAATCAGTCACTTAAGAACTGTAAACAGAGGAGAGATTTATTATAGCGTTCAGAAGAGCATGGCACCACTGCCTTTATATGCAGTTATGAAGAGTTGGTCCATGCTCAGATTTCTGAATTGGAAATGGCAGCATTCCTTCCAAATACAGGCAAAGAGGAGGGAGAGGAATAAACTTTGCTCTTTATGCCCTGCATCGCACAATATGCTTTTTAGCTGTGCTTTTTGGTGTTTTATATTTTCACAGTAAATACACACACACAAACAAAACAAAAAGGAGACTGAAAAGCAATACAATTGAATTAAATACTTGCCCGCAGGAAAGCACAAATCTTTCACAGCTAAGGGTCCAGATCTGTAGTCCACATAGAAGCACAGTTCATATTAAAGCAAACAAGTGCACTGCCAGTGTGAGAACCAAAGGACTGGAATGTAAAAAGGAAAAAAAAAACCCACATTTTCATGCCATTTTGAATGCACAGAGTAAAATCCTACCTACTCCTATTTGAAGCTCACAAAGAGCAATGGGCAAATGCAAGATCCTGCAGCTGAGCACAAAACAGACCAAAAGCTTTGCGCCAATTTTGCATGAAACACCCATCCAGTTTAGAAGATTTCCATGCCTCCAGCTACTCAGAGCATGCGGGGATGCCACCTGGATAATCACTGCACTCCTAACCTGGCAGCAAGGGAAGGGCAAATTCCCCATGATAGACTGACACTTAGCCGTGTCAGGGAGAATAATTTGATCACCATCCATATGTTCTCTGTGAGGAAAAGGAACAAAAGCAAAAATCTGATTCTGGCTGCAAATGACACATAATTCTTGCATTTAGCACTTCAGTTTAGCAATCTTTGCATCTACAATTGTATTAAGAAAGAGCAACTGTATTAGCTATGGTAATGTCATCTACCATTTTAAGTGACATATTGTTTGTGTGGGTGCTTGTAGCTCTGCGTACTTGTATGCAAACAAATGGAAGAAAAGCCTGAATGCCTGCCAAACCCAAAAGGAAATAAACAGCAGGGAATGAAATTATTTTTTTCAGACTTCTAAGAAACAATTATAAGGAAGAAAGAGTAAAACCCAAAAGCACAAGAAAGCACTTAGCAGTAACTGAGGCTCCTTGGGACCTAGATCATGTTAAAGGATCTGTTCAGGTGTATCCAACCTTAGTGTATTATTGTAAATTCATAGATTTTTAAGGCCAGGAAAGATCATTAGTTATGATCATCCATTTTCATCTACCACAGGCTATAAGGAATTTCTCCCAATGAGCCTGAATAAAATCTGACACTTAATGAAGCAGGAGAACATCTTTTAGGACACAGCCAATTTTCACGTAAAACCTTTGGTCCTGCTTATTCTTGGGAAAACTGTGCCAACTGTGTATCCTCTTGTGCACATTTTAAGTATATTCATCACAGGACTATCAGTAGTAATTCTCTCCCTTGCAGAGTACCTGAAGAGGAAAAGGAAGCTTAGATGGGATTTCAGCAGTGGTCAGGGTCTCTTCACTGGCATAAATTTTATCCTGTGCCAGTGCATATTCACATTAACAGCAGAAATCAACAGGGAAGTCAGCAAAACCTTTCACTTGCCATTGAAGGGTTTTATTCACATCCAAGGGCGAGAAAACAAACAAACAAAAAAAATATTCAACATGAAACAAGAGAAACAATTAATGCTCAACCTCATGGGAAGGAAGAACCAGCAAATGGAGAAACACTGTGAGCAGCCCTGCTGTGACTGTAGCACAATTTGGTGCTTCTGTTGCTGGGTCTGATATTGTCCTACCTACAGCCTTTTTCCCCTGCATGCCTTTCCCTGGTCTAGGTTCTCACCAAATTTGAAACCATCTACCTTGTTCACCAGCCTCCTCTTTCATTAGCAGAAGAGCAGAGAGGGGATTATCACATTACCTGTTGGCCCTACGCGTGTATTGCACGTATGTATAATAAATGACTTTATTGTCATAACACAAATCACCAGTGAAGTAACATCCAGAGATGTGGGAAATTTTATTTAGCTTGGATAAACAACAAGCGTCCACATTTTGTTTCTTTATTTCAACACCAAACCTCTCCTTTCTTGGCAATAAGGCCTTCCTTAATCTCCTTTAATGCAGAGAATAACCATCATGGATTAATCAAACCTATGATTCAGCTAGAGAAATGAAATGTAATGTATGACAGCTATAAGGTAGCTCAGGGTAGACTGATGAAGTAGACAACAGACAAAAGCTAAAGTTTACTCATAAGCAGGGATACAATCAAAAAATTTCATGTCTGCTGAGTCCTGCTTTCCTCCTGACCGTGCAGAGAAGCAATAAACAGTATTACTCAGGCAATAATCCCTCTGAGGGGCTGCATAGCAATTGTTTCAGGAATTTGCATTTTACCTCAAAACCCCACACAGGGGTCTACCTCATGTTGACAGTAAGCACTCTGCCTTCCTGTTCAAGAAAAGTATTTCATCTGGGAATACCAACCCCTACGTGAATGTTTTTTGTATACATGTATTATAGGCCAAATTTCTGTCTCCTGTCTGAGAACAGATGTTATCCTGCTGTGACTAGAGGCAAAAAATGAGAGAGAAAAAAGAAGGAAAAAATGACAAGAAGCCACAATAATTTTCCCCTAAATTGTGAAGGTTGTTCTTTCACCTTTGCAAATAGGCTGCATTTTTGTTAGCCTACTGTTACTACTCTGTGTTCTGCATATATCACACCAGGATTTTAAATACCCATACTGTATTTTTGAAACGTTTTGAATTACATGAATATTTTCACTGAAAATGGTGTCTAAAAACTGATCTACCACTAAGCTAACCTTCTGAAGCTCAGCATGGAAAGACTTCAAAAAAGCATTTATTCTGAAAGTAAAAAAAAAAAAAGAAATTACCAAAATCTAAGCCCCAAATGATTCTGCTCTATTTTATCATATATTTCATTATTGGTTTTTCCTTTCTGCCAATGTTGCCTGAAAGTTTTTCTCTGATTATTTCTAGAAAAGACCCATCTTAATTTCCAGACACAAAAGCACATCAGGACTACACCCAGTTCAGAGCTAGTGAAACTTAGAATATAAAAATACCAACTCTCACCATCTCTTAAAGCTCTTAATATTAGACTAAATGTAAGTTTAATAAAGAGAAATTGCAAGAAGGTAAAATATTGCTTCTCTTTCTCATTAGGGTGTGGTGAAAATTAATTCCTATGCAGAAAGTGCTTTGAGATCTTTGCATGAAAGGCATTACTTTGGTTAAGACCAAACTAGTATTATTAAGTGTTATTAAAATAAATTGGAGGCAGAGAAGATCATAAATATTTCCCTGTAGGTTAAATCTGAGAACTAGTCTCTGTTGCATTGTAACTCAATTTTAACCTTTAGAGCACCAACATCATATTCATTTCATTTACACTGCAGAGATAAGCTCCTCTGGGCCTTCCAACCTCCCAGCCATGGCCTAAATAGCTAGTTGACAGCCAAAATACTGTAATTGCCAAGGAACTTTGTAAGGTAATTTTGGATTACAAAAGGAAGCAAATAATAATTTCATGTTTAAATTTGTTTTGTTTTAAGGACACACAATTGTAAATACACAACTCTGTGGATCAGGTGCAAACCTCTCAGTTTTGAATTTTATATTATGACCCTCAAATCAGTGTCTACCCAGAGAGAAATTCCAAGACTTGGAAGGTTTTGCTGAAAAGGAATGAATAAAAGGAGCAGAACTATCAGTTTTCTCTCTGATTCTTGCTGTTGGTTTTCATGCTTTAAATGCTAACTAAAGCTACTAAAATGCCAGCCCTGGAGACCAAGGTCCTCTGTGTAATCACAAAACAAGCATATCACAAAACAGCATCAACACATACTTGCTAAATCGTCAGTAGTGCCCACATGCAGAGACCTGACAGGATTGTACTGTTCATGAATTTCCTGTTTCAAAAATCAGGCTGTATCTGGACATAGGTAAACATAGCAACTTAAGTCACATTCAGTACCCTGATATCCAACTGGATTGTGAGTTTTTAGGACTTAAGCTTATGAAGACAAAGCAATAGTCATAAAGCCTGCTTAGAAAGATATTAACTAAGAATGGCAGTAGAAAAGAGAATGTAGCTGAGAAGAGCCAATCAAGAATGGTAGAGTAGACACTTCAGCTATTAACTCTGATATTTTGGGGGGTTGATTAAGAGGTTAAAAACGGAGAGAGAGATGTTTAGTTTATAAAATTGTTACTATTGACATATAAAAATTTTAAAGCTTTAAAAATTTGTAAAGTGGCCAATAAAAGAAAATTAATTTTCTATTGTTCTCACAAGGGTTATTTAGAAAGGTACCTTGGCATAGGCAAAACTGTGTATCCTCTTGTGAACACCTGTGAACTGTTGAGTTTAATTGGGCAACAGCTGGTGCTGATTGTGGGTTTTCTTGCTGTATCTCATTACTGGTTTCCCCTTTGCTCTTTCCTGATTCAGTGTTGCTTGTGTGCACTGCTTAAAGGACCCTAGCAGAAATAGTTAAAGATAGTCAAAGAAAATGATTGAAATTGTTTCTGTGTACGTCTGTGTACGGTTGAGCTTACTCAGACTACAGCAGATGTGTGATGTACGTGGGTGATGGTCTGGGGATATCACACATTGGCTGACAGTCCTCACAAAATCTTTCATTCTCCATCTAGGCATCAAGTTTTTCCGCAGAGGTTAGGAGAAGCTGTGATTTAAAGCTATTTATGGGCTAAAAGGCTTTTAAAAAGCACCCATAAAAACCTTGTCATTTTGCAGAGGAATATATTCCTTGCTTCTCACTTCAATAAAATTATAAAGAAGTAATCATGTATGTCCTACTACATTATCTTCCTAAGCATTCTCAGGGCAAAGCTGCTGATCCTAAGAGCCAAACTACCATCTTTTCCAATGTTTAGGAGAATTAGGAGTACAGAGAGAAGACATTTTGAGTGCTAACCTTGCCAAAAGCAGAGAAACTCAAAGTGCACAAAGTAGGAGAGTAAATGGCAGATGAAAAATGAGTTTTTCTGGAAAAAAAGTAATGAAAGAAAGTAAAAGAAAAAGCTCTCTGCAGTGAAATTATCAGCAAGATGCCTATTGCAAAATAAGAACATAATTCTGAGAAAGTCTGAAATTGATAGCAGAAGAAAAACACTAAAAATACATTTGCAGGAAAAGTTACTTACTAATGACTTGAGTGAGATCAGAACTAGACCTAGACTACACCCTTTTGAAAATGGAAATTCCCACCTATTTTCCTGATACATAAATTCATCCGCAGAGTGAAAATAGGAAAAAAAAAAATGTCAGATACACTGCTCTGAAATAATTATTAAGTGAGCACTCACAAAAGCACTGCGCAGATAGTAAGTTTAAATATAGGTCAATGAAGCTGATTTTAATACTGCAGATATTCCACTGATATTTATAAACTAGATAACTTTCAATTTGTGTAACACTACAACATATTATGAACATAATATTATATATATATTTATAATATCACCATGTAATTTACGTTAATCTACCATATTATAACCACATGAAACCATTAAATATTTTGGTTTTCTAATATACTGTTTTGACTTCCAATGCCTTTAACATTAAGCTCCTTTTTCATTTTCATCTCTTTAAGAACAAGAAAAAGAAAAGCAGGCAACAAAGAAGATATAGTAATTCTATGTGCAGCAAGTGAAAAAAGGTTTTAATAGCATAAATACTACTTTGGGATATGAGTATACTTATAAAGTCTACTTTATCAATAACTGAAGGGACATGACTTAATCTTTGAACACTGAGCTGATATAATATCTCCTTAAGTGGTATAGGACAGACATATATTTGGACCTATTTTATATTTGCATAGGGATAGAAGTATTGAATATATAAATATGCTCAGAAATACTTATGCCTATGAGAGTACAGGACAATTATGAATATTTATAATCCTGAATTGTGAAGAGTTGGAGTTGTATTAATTTGCGTTACCATTGATAGCTTTAGATTTACCTATCAGTGTTCTTATAAACCTCATTAATAGAGGTCCCCTTAGCAATGTGCTTTTACTAATTCCGAAGCTGTAGCAATAGAAAGCATTAAGATGTTTTGAGACAATTTTGAGCTAGAGTAGTGTCCCTGCAAGACATATTTATTGCGGCATTGTGTTTTGTGTCTTTATCTTTATTAATGCAGTATTAGCATTGTTATTACCCTCAGAAGATAATTTCTATATACACAGAATACCTAATAACAAAGAAAGAATTTATTTACTCATCCTTGTTAAGATAAGAAACATCTGTCATGACTTGACAGAAGAAATACATTCTTACTTAAAGATCACGGTCTTTGTGTTGAATTAGATAAACATTAATATCAAGTTTACTTTCAGTAACTCCAAAACATGTAGCTGATTTTTGTTACTAAAATTTAGCTTGTCTACTGGGCTACTGGAGCTTCCACCTCAGCACGAGGTGGCAGCTAGGTTCTGTGTTTGGAAAAAAGAGCTCACTGATGACCTCCCTGCTTCTTAGGTAGCTGTTCCTAAAAGAAACTGTGCACATATCCATCCCCTCTTTGTCAGACCCACCCATTTTCCTGAGTCAGATGCAATGGTAGAACCACGACAACATCTCCCTGCTCTGCTAAATGGTTTCCTTGTAAGAGGAAATATGACAGGTCAGTTCATAAGGAGTTAAAAGGTTCTGGTTAAGATGAAGACAGATACAACATTCACCAAGAATATGAAATTATCTCTTTTTAAACACCAGGTAAACAATTCTGGGACTGTGGCTTTAAAAAAAATCTAGATAAACTTCCTGAAATTCATCACAATGAAATTAATATATCTTTCCTAAGCCTGGTTGCAAATAAGAGACATGCCCCTAAGCAGCTTATAGCAATATCAAATAAAATCAGGTTACGGCAAGATACCTCAGTTTCATCATACATTTACCTGCATCTTACAGTTGCAATTTATATCAGAACAAAAGCCATATTTCCAAAGGCTATAGATTTTTACATCAAAGGCTTGATTCTTGGCAGAAAAAAATAGCTATTTAGAGGAATAATGCTACAAATGCAGAAATACTTGTTAGTTATGTTCAGAGAAAGAAAGTAGGTTAATGACAGTAAAAGCTGCGAAAAGCTTGACAAACACCTTGCTCTTCCAAGACCAATCACACCATTTTTAGCCACTCAAACAGTCCTTGAAAGGTTTTCTTTAGGCCCCTAATGAGCCATGAGAAAATTCATTGACTGGTTTTAATGTGAGATTCGTATAACACACGTACACAAACAGAATGACAGAATGACAAAATCACAGAATCACAGAATCACAGAATCACAGAATCAGAGAGTGGTTGAGGTTGGAAGGGACCTCTGGAGGTCATCTGGTCCAAACTCCCGCTCAAGCAGGGCCAGCTAGAGCCAGTTGCCCAGGACCACGTCCAGACAGCTGTTGAATATCTCCAAGGAGGCAGACTTCATAACCTCCCTGGGCAACCTGTGCTAGTGCTCAGTCACCCTCATAGTGAAAAAGTGTTTCCTAATGTTCAGGAGAAACCTCCTGTGTTTTGTTGTGTGCCCATTGCCTCTGGTCCTGTCACTGGGTACCAGTGAAAAGAGTCTAGTTGTGTCTTCTCTGCACCCTCCTCTCAGGTATTTATATACATTGATGAGATCCCCCTGAGCCTTCTTTTCTCCAGGCTGAACAGCCCCAGCTCTCTCAGCTTTTCCTTGGAGAGGTGCTCCAGTCTCTTAATCACCTTCGTGGTCCTTCATTGGGCTCTCTTCAGTATGTTCATGTCCCTCTTGAACTGAGGAGTCCAGAATTGGTCACAGTTCAGCCCAGGTGTAGCCTCACCAGGGCTGAGCAGAGAGGAAGGATCACCTCCCTTGACCTGCTGGCAATGCTTTTCTTAATGCAACCCAGAATACCATTAGCCGCCTTTGCTGCAAGGGACCGTTGTTGACCCATGTTCAACTTGATGTCCACCAGAACCCCCAAGCCCTTTTCTGCAAAGCTGCTTTCCAGCTGGAGCAACTCACTGTATTCATAATAATAAAAAGACAAAGAAGGAAATTGCTATAGAAAAAGAAGCAAAGAAGCAAATAACTATTATGAATAATCATTATTCTGTTATAGACATATAGACAACGAAGTCTAAGAGCCATATTCAAATTTATGAAATCAATGGAGCCTACATATGTGTCTAAAATGAAATCTGGCCCAACCAGTTTTAAGTAGGTATTTGTTCCAGAAAGAGTCTATGTCCAGAAAGAATCAAAGCTTGTCCCCGTGATGGGATAGATCAATTTAAAAATTGTGCCATCATTTTGTAGCTATTTTCTTGCCTTGAGAATCTCCACCTCTGAGAAAAGCAGAAGGTCTTTGAGTCTAATCCAGGTGAATGGTGTTCACAGAGGTCTGACAGCTGAATCATCTCTTCCTGACAGGAGGAAATGCCAGGAGGAGAGGTGATCACTGAGCAAGCAAAGATAAGGACCTGAAACATGAATGTTTCTCATGTCCATACGCCAACGAGCAGAAAGTTACATGTAAAGGAGTTCAGGAACTTGTCAGGTTGGATGGGAGGTTGCCCATATTTTTGAAGATGTCAGCAGACATCTGCAGGGCAGGGCCTACCAGAGACACCCTCTGGGGGCATGATTCTGTACAAACTATGTGGTATCATATCCAAACCCATCAATCCTGCTGCTGAGAAGGTTTAATTACCATTAGTGCAATGCTGCACTGATGGGGGTCTACTCTGTTTCCGGATGCAGTCTTAGTTTAGTCATGTCATCTCAGGTGTGACTGGACCAGGCTCCACTGTGAAATGCAGGTATGTCCCAAGCCAAATATAGATGCTTTGTAACAAAGTACAGTGGATATTGAGTCAGGTATGATCAGTAGCTCAACAAACTTCTCAGTGTGAGAGATGAAAGTTGAAAGAGATCTTTAAATCAGCAACAAAAGCCTATGTTTTGGAATAAATAAAAAAGGACTACAATGAGACAGGATGATAAGGCCAACAGTGCTCAGGAATTCATCCCATAGCTTACCATGTCTATGCTGCTGTTACTGTGGCAGTAATACAGAAATGTGTCAGGAAGGTGAAAAATTATGGTACAACAAAAGGTACCTTTAGCCTCCATTGACAAAGTTATAAATTGTAATTTCTCAAGTATCTAATCTGTTATTACCAATCACTCTTTCGATTACCTGGCTAATTAGGGTGTATAACATTGGAACTGAAAGCGAGAGAAAAATCACTATGGATCTATACACAATTTCCTATTTATATTCTTATAAAATTTTCCATGCCAACTGTTAAAACAACTCACAACAAATTATCACGAAATTCACAGGAAACCACAATAGATACATAATCCTCTTCTTACTTCCCTCAGGCAGCTGGGGACATGATCAGGTTATTTTCTCTCCCTTGCTATTCCTTCTTTTTTCTTTCTCCTTTTGTCTTTGTCTCTTCTTCCTGGGTATTTTTAGTATCAGCTTTGGAAAAGTGAAGTTGAAAAAGTGAGTCTTAGACTTTGTTCTGAAGGCAGTGAGATTTGTGGTCTTTCTTATTTCCTCCAATAATGAGATCCAAACCGCTTGCCTTGGTGCCAAGGAAGCCCCATCTCCGGCTCCCACGAGCTTCACCCTTGAGGCTGACAAGCTCACAGTTTCTGAAGGAACATGGTTGTTGACGGATATCATCAATACAAAGAGAGAGGTCCTCTCAGGGAAATCTTGAGTCATGTTCATCAATGGTCTTGAAGATTAATAACGGGACCTTGAGTTTGATCCAACGTATTTATGATTTCATAAAAAAATTATTACATACATTATTTCATTTATTTTGTAGTTTCTTTCAGCTAAATCTGAAAATGGGGTTATAGAACTGAGGAAGAAGAAGAAACCTAGTGACTGCCACTGAGTATGCTTAACTCATTGGAGCGTTATTATTTAGTTTCTACCTTCTCTTCAGTCCAGGCACCCCTTGTTCACCAGCTTTTAGTTAATTGATGATTTCTCTACGGACAAACAGGAAAAAGCTAGGTATGAATCTTTTTTTTTTTTCCATTTCACATCTGAGGGAACTGTCAGGCAAGTCTTGCCATAGGAACTGGATTTATGTATTACCCTTCTCCAGCTGTTTGTCCTGCTCCTCCGATGGAGCAGGTATGAGCCAGACTCTCAGCAGCTGTGGCTTACAACTCAGCATATCAATTTAACTGAAGTTGAAGGTAGTGTAGACTAACACACCAGACTCCAAGAAGTGCCAGCTGAGGAGTTTGACACAGATTCACTCTTGCTGCCTCTCCCACAGGGGCAGAAATGGCAGTAGAGGGAAGCAGCAGTCATGCACGCACCAACCACCAGGGCTTGTCTGTCAACCCCCTGGGTCAGACATGGTGAGGCAAAATGAAGTCACAGCATATAAAACCAGGACTCTTCACATGCATGTTGAAAGAAGGTTAACTTTTAGCTCAGAGATGGCTGATCATTTCTACACAGATTGTCTTCTTTCCCTTAAAGACAGGACTTTTTGTGGCCCAACTACTTACTGTTCTCTAGCCTCCAACAACGGCAACGATTTCCGTTCCTTAAAATATTGCCAGCATCCATCTTAAATACTGATATCTTGACTATCAGAGGTATTTTTATCTCACTTGATCATATAAAGCCCAGATTCTGAGCTCTCAGCTGCTTCTACGTGGTCTGACATTTATCCTTGTGCACTTTGGTGGACATCTTTAATTTCAACCTCCTGTTTCATTTTATTTGCTCTAATAAATGTGCATGATGTATAGACTGTATTTTATAATATTGATTGATGTTCTTAGCTCTATTTATGGTAAATCTCACAAGACTGGTCACTAAAGTGAGCCATTGTTCAACCTTTACCACGATTTTTCATCATCCATCTGATTGTCATGGAAATTAAAAACTGTTGTTCTATCGCTTTCTTGTAAAATAAAAGAAACGATTCCACTTGGGGAAATGTATTTCCGATTTATGCCTTCCTTTTTTATTTTATCACTTTACTGCAAGTGTCTATTTCTTTCTGCTGTTTGGGCCCACAATAGAACTGCTCAGCTGTGTTTCCACATGATCTTCTTATACTTGAACTCCTCATTTCAAAATAATGGATCAACTTATTTAAAAATTCCTTCCATGTTTTTATTTGAAAACATGTCCTTTCCAACCCACAGTGGAACGCCTCCATTGCTTTCACTGACAGCTGCATACAGCCCAGCAGTGAGGCAGTAATGAGGAACTGTACCCTGGACAGGAGCGGCAGTAATGTTGGGGATCATTGAATTGCCTTCCTCCCAGTCTGACAAGCAGCAGGAAGCTCTCCAGGACAATGCTGAAGCAGGAAACTTGTCAGATACAGTGCGTTTTGCTGACTCGCTTGCTGGTACCAGTTCCTTCACGATTTCTTTAATTTGGCCTTTTCCAGTTCCTTTCTGTAATGCTGTCGGCACTGCTGTTTCTCGCCCTTCGTCAGCTTTGATGTTTTTAAGGCGTGCAAAGCCAATATGTCAGCAATGCCAAAAAAATAATAATAATAAATTCCATCTGATTATAATTCAACAAGAGCTTGTACCAGCTTGACTGTCCTTTACCTTAAGGCTACCTGACAATACCATAAGGCCAAATTCAGAACTAACGCGTAGAGAAGCTTTAGTTCAAAGGCTTTGAGGCTGGACTGATTAACTCCCCTGGAATGTCAGGGCAGTCTCCTGTCCCACAGTCCAAGCTGGGGATGTGAGAGGGGGAGGCAGAGAAGATAGATGAGAAGAAAGCATGTGGTGCTAGGCTGGAAGAGCAGTAGAGCCTCATGAGAGTATGTCATACTAGCTTTACCAGCCTCATGATATCTGGCAATGTGAATGTCCTTAATGTCATATTATTCTTCTTTTAAGGCTTTTCTGCAATGGAAGACCTCTGTTTAAGGTTGGCAGACCTTAGTGAGAGTTAAAGCCAAAGAAAATCCCAGGAAAGCTGCTCTGCCAAAGACCCCGAAAGCAGGAATCCACAACCTAGATGGATTCTGGGGCTGAACTATGGATTGTTTTCCCTTCCCATTAAAGCTCTGCAGGGGTTTATTTATATGGATCCTTTCTGAGTTCACTCAGCCCCCCTTTTTTGTTTGGTTGTTTTTGCTACTGTTGTTCTACAAAATACATCATTTTCTTATAATCTCTCCTACTTCCTAAAGTCAGTCATTAAAAATTGCTTACACATCACCCCTGAACTTGAATTTATAGTATCTGTCCTCTAGCTACCCTGGTACAGATTGACAGCCATGCTGCTTATGTCCAATACACCCCACAGAAACATCTAATGGACTTGGCAGATCATTTAACGAAAGGAAAAGGAAGGACTGCCTGCCAGTTTCATGTAGATCAATATAACAATGTAGGAAGCATTAATGGAAAATGGACAGGTTAGTATAATATTTGATAAGATTGAAACCGAGATTTAGTTTACAGAAAAGAAAAAAAGCATATCGATAGATTTCAGACTTCCACATTAATGGAGAGAAATACCAACAGTGGTGGAAACCTCTCAGAGAAAATATACTGAAAGTGAGGTGAAAATTGAAGAATATTTTGGAAAGTAGGCACTTCCGAAACTTCTTCAGAAGAGTAAGAACTTTTCCTAATAAATACTTATTTAACTATATTTTGAAGAAACACTTGGTATCATTGAGGATAATGTAGCATTCCTCCCTCAGAAAGGCTAGTCTTCTGGTTTTTAAACAAGATGCAAATTCTGACAAACAGTCAATGAAGCAATAAAAGATATTAAAAGATATGGAAGTTTTCTCTGATTCAAAAGTCATTACAGGATAATTTGAAGCAGATTGCATGGGGTATATTTCCTGCTTCTCTCCTCTGAAGAATCCTATTTTTCACCTCTGGAAGAAACAGTACAGTAACTGGGAAGGTTTCTCAATAGAAGATGTGATAATTATAAAAAAAAGAATTTTTGGCGCAGGACCTTGTTTCTGAAAGAGACACAAATAAAACAATAGCGCCTTATCCTCAAAACAAATCAACCAGAAGTCATGTCTAGGACTCTGTCTTCCTCCATATTTAGCCAGCATCAGAACAAACAAGATTTTCTTGATGCCAAAAGTTAGTGACTCCAGAATGGTTCCCTGTTGGCTGAATCCAGAGGTGGTCAAGGAGATGCAAGAGGATACCTTTATGTGTAGCCAACACACATGATTATGTTAGTCAAATCTACCTTTCACCTAACTGACCTCACTGTAACAACTACTGGTGTGGCTTCTTCTCTCTCTAGCTGCTTTTGTCCATGTGGTATGTGCACTCCATAGACTGAGATGTCGCAAGCCCTGCTTCAATCAACTGTGGAGGACTCTTCTGTAGGAGAAGTTGAATGAAAAGAAGCTCTATTTAGTTATTTTATCTGTATCACCACTGCAAAGAGTTCAAACTCCAGAGCTATAGAACAGTTAGTCCAGCCAGGACTGTCTCCAGCCCTGGGCCAGGGGAGTCTCAGAGAAGCTGCTAGGGGACGGTGTATAGAACAGGGTACAATAGGAGACAAAAGGTAATCTGCATAGAAATTATATGTCTTGTAACAGAATTTCACTTTCCAAAAATAGCAAATCATGACAGAAATGGGATTTTGTTCCAGTAATTATTTAAGAGGTGTTTGCTAATAGCCCTTTCAGATCCTCATACCAGGCACAAACACAGAGAAACAGACTGTCATAATGTCATTCTCTCAAAAGACCTACTACATAGATGTATTAGTTGAAAAGAACGCAGTTCTCTTTAAAACAGAGAATGCAGTCCAGTCTCAATTATAAGGGAGAGGCTACAGGCTGTATCACCTGGCAAGAGGAAGATGACACCAGAGTCCTCAGGCAAATCCCTCATGCAATACACCTGGCTCCAGAACAAAAATAATACCAAGTGTTTGTTCAGGAATGGTACATTAGTAAAAGAACCAAGCAGCATGTCAGAACGGAAGAGTCTTGGAAAAACTGATGCTGGAAACCTCATCCAGAGGTTGGGGAAAAGCCAGGGCAGGGGAATAGAGTGGGACTGAGAGGGCACCGACTAAACAGGGTGCACAATTAGTCACAGAGAGGAGCAGAGGCCCTCAGCGCCCATGGTGAGGACAGTCTGGGTGTAGGCCAGCTACCTTGTGAACTGAGGAGCTCAGGCAGGGAGAGTTCCCACAGTAAATCCTGTGCATAAAAACAAAAAGGAAAAAAAAAAAAGGAAAGGTAGGAGCTGTTGCTGCAGAAGACTTATGGCACTGAACTGCAGCAGATTCTGTCACTTCCAAACAAACCTGTGAGGAGGATAAAGCGGGCATTAGTCTACCCCACTCTATTAGCATCACTTCATATGGCAACCCTCCCTTATCATCTGTGCAGGATAAGTGATTCCTCTTTTTCTTACTCTTCTCCCTAAATTGCATGCAGAATACACCCCTCACCACCTACAGCTTGTATAAATTGTAATTCTGTTCCTTTAAAAAGGCTGTGACTGCAGAATATTGAAACTGTGACAGATGTTATGTTTAGAGAAAAGCGAAGTTGAAACAGTTACATGATTCAACCAAGCTTACGCAGAAAAGGAGGAAAAGGCAGGAAAAAGAAGGATGAAATGTATAGCTGTTTTTACTAGTGGGGCAACTGTAAGAGCTCACGATGACCAGTCAGTTCCCTCCTCCCTGTGACAGTGGACCACAGAGGAATGGGACCTTTTCCAGCAGACACAGCCCAAGAAGTAGCATCAAGTGAGAGGAGCACAAAATAGAATGGAATAGTTACAATAAATGCATTAAGCAACAATGGCTTCTGCTGCCCTCCTCAACACCTTCCAAATACTGCTGTCCTTGAAAAGTAAGTGCTGGTACAGCCTGCATATCCAAATTCACAAAGAGATAATGTCAGCATCATCCCTCACCCCTCCCTCAAGTCATATGATGTTGCAAGCGTAGGACAAGTTGGAGTGTCTGAGCCTATATGGCATAAAAAGAATCACCACACAAATAATGGCTAGTAAAATCTTCCCTATCAATCCCAAAAGGGGGGTTGTGGGGGAGGCGGCTATTAAAATGAACTTTGCCATCAAAGTACACAAGAGAACTGTTTGGAAAGAAATTTAATTTTGTAAGTTGCTGTCTTGTAGCAATAATCAAAATGAGAGCACTGCTGAGAGTTCCTCATTTCCTGCAGACTACTTAATTTGTGAATGTGGTAGCAAAACATTTCTGGAACCGCAGTGAAGCATTAACTAGGGTTTTTTTCCCCCTTATTTTGCCAAAGCAGAGAAGTAGGGATTTCCAGCTCCCCTCCCCCCCCCCCCCCCTTTTCTATTTCTAAACATGCATTCTCATTCAGCAACCAAAATTGAACCCTTCTGCCCTATGCAATTACATTTCCATGACTCAAGCTGGGTGTTTGTGTTTTATCCTGTTGATTAATAGCATTCACATTTAAATGGTCACAAACAGCCTTTGAAGTCATTAACATCCCATTAAGATGAATGGGGTAACTTCACACCTTTTGTTTCAGTCTCCTGACTGTGGAACCACCAAAACCACAGCATATTGATCTACAGAGTAAAGACTACCTTCACAGTCATTGAAGGAAAAAATATGGAGGTTTAAATACAGGACAATGCTTCAATATTTGCTGAATAACTCTAGATAATCCACCATCCTGAAATTTCAACACCTGCAGAGTCATTGCCACCTTAGTAATAGGGTAATGACATTTAAACCACTAATGAGTCTAGTTTGCACCATGATGCAAATAATTGTCAGCATGAAGTTTCCATTCAAGATCATCTTAGAGAAAATAAATAAGTATTTGCAGCACCTAACTTCTCTGTAGAGAAAACATCTCCCCGGGTTTAAATATCTGCTGACTGTGGTATTTATTCTTATACATAAAACAATAATGTAATCCCTATTGTATTTCTCTATTCAGAATGCAGCACTGATACACGAAAATCTAGTTAGAATTAAGTGTGTGTGTGGGGGGGTGTTCTTCATAATGACTAATTGTAAATAAAACCATATTCTGTCTACAGTAATGTGCTTTGTCCTAGCTCAGCCACATTAGTCTTGCATAGCAGAAAGGTAATTTACATAGGCTTTTGTAACAATCTTTCTACACTAGGCTAATTTGGGGTTTTCTGCAGTAACAAAGAAGCTAAACTACATACTAGACAAAAAGTCAATACTCTTCCACTCTAAGCCGTGGAAGCTCTCCCAAAATCACATTTAAACTAGAGTGCACTAAAAAAATAGCAAATAAGGAACAAAACAGGAAAAAGGACACCATTCAAATTCTGGCTTTGAGCCATCTTTGGCTTATGAATTTCCTCATAGGAAAGGGTGCTCCAGCATTATTATAGAAGCAGAAAAATAATTTTCATTAATTTCTACAATACTCTCTTTCCTTTACTCTAGAAAGTAGGAGGCAGGTATCCTCCACCCCTGTGAGAAGCTACCAGCTCGTTTATAAGAGATCATAGAGATCAATGATTTTTCAGTGCACTACTCCAGGTTTGAATCAGGTAGTGAATTGGGACTGTTGATACAGGAAAGAACTGTTCAGATTGAGTTGTAGCACCAGATTAATACAGTGTTTAATTAATCTGCTTAACATTACTGAAGGACAGTTAGGAATTGTTATTGCTATTCTAGAGAGACACAAAAAGCAGCAGAGAGACAATGACTTGCCCAGGGCACCCAGCAAGTGAGTGGTGAAACTGTAATCAGGACTTGGAAACTCTTTTCTCCCTGCTGCCAAGGCCAAACAGCCTAATGAACATCACTCTGCACTGGTTTGCTTTTTTAAGGTTGTTCCTTCCTCCAGATCCCTTGTGTTGGGGTTTTCTTTCTGTACAGTAGATGAAAAACCAAATTATCTTTATCATCGAGCATTTAAAATGCAATGGACAAGCTGGTTGCAAGGAATCTTAATTTTGCTTTCAATAAAAAGAACTTGGCCTGTTATACAGTGCCAAAAGCAGAAAGGCAGCTCTGATTTCCTCAGCAGTGATCAAGTAACCTTGCTTTGGTGAAATATCTGACCTTCAGACTGGTAGTTAATCCATTTGGGAATTAGAAATTGGATTATTCCCTAGTAAAGCAGGAGATACCTCTTATTGTCCCTTGAATACCTCCACAGTATTTTGTTCCAAATCAATAAATAAACCTTCATTACTGACTGTTGCTTTAAAGCAAACCATTCATGAAAACCATTATGGTAATTTTCTGAAAATTAGTTAGTCAGAGAAAGCAATCTGGTTAAATTTAGTTAGTTTTAAGTTTGTTGCTCTGGGCTTCAGTGTGTTCTGGATGGAATTAACTTTGTGTGAGTCAGATAGTTTTTATGATTTGGGTTTGGTTTGGTTTTTTTCATTGCTATCAGTCACACAGACATCCCATCAGAAGTGTATTTCAGGAAAGCAAAGATTTAAACATCATTACTTACCTGTCACATTAGGTTTAAATAGGGACAACATGAAACCAAAAGTTCCTATTTCCTGTCTGGTTTTAAACTTTTTTTCCTCCATGAAACATGAAGAGAATCAATATTTCACAGCAAGTCTGTACAAAACAGAAAAAGACTACAAGTTATGTGAAATATGGCTACCTTTGGGCTAGAGTTTTGACATTATTTGAATAGAGAAATCTGGAGCATTTTGTCTTGATTATAAAACCCTAAGGAATGCCCTGGGTGTTTCACCACATACTAGGAGAGATGATGGGAGAAAACTGGCAGAAGTTATCTCTTCCCACCCAGTTTAACTGATTCAGACAGGGCAATTTTGTTGGAAGAGTCTGCTGGCAATCAATATGTCTCAGCTTGCTCCTATATGCCTTGCTGAGAGAAAGAGAGAGCTGTTGGAAGAGAATCAAGACACAAAACTTTTTTTACTCTAGTTTAAAGCTTATGAAAGCAAATGATCTCTAGGGCACTAATCCTTTCACCTTGGTAAACATGCAACGAATCTAAATGAAAGAAAAACAGAAGGACTCCTTCCTCCTCCTGCTTCTGCAGCATCACTGAGTCTTACAGGCTGCACAATGGTATCTGCCTTGCCAGTTCACTGCAGCCATTCTGTAAAGCTCAAATTTGTAAAAAAAAAAATTGAAGAGAACAAAAAGAAAGGAAGATTATATTCCCTGTCCATTTCTCAACATATGTTTTCGACAAAAAGCCAGTACCTTGCCCTACATGAACAAGTACAGGTTTGACAAAGGTGAATCAGTTCTGGCAGCCTCTTTGTTACTGCTAATGACAGGCACCAACTCTCCTGATCTGCCTGTCTTTCTTGGCACCAACTCTGGAAGTAGGTAAAATAGCCTGGCTTTGAAAAACAAACAACTAGAGATGTTACTTGTTCCTAAAGAGTTATTTAGGGGTGTTTACTTATTGACAAAATATTTCTGTACATGATATAAATAAACCTGGCTTACTGAGCTCAGAAGGCAATAAAGACAATCAAGATTTTTACTTGAGGCATTTGCTTATTTACTTAATAATATTATAATGGATTGCAGTAATTTAATCTGGCAACTCAGATAAAAGTATACCCTTCTGGAAATACAGATCAGGTCAAAGAATACAACTTTTTCTTTTTTCCCTTAAGGAACAAATAGTGTCCCTAAAAATAGTATTTTGTGTATATCCTCCTAAGGTTAAAATGAAGCAAAAGAGCAGTGAAATTTACAAAAGCTCAAGTCAAGTATATTATACTTGGACTTTAATCAATAACATAGCACCTTTCTTCACTGGAGGTGTCTCAGTTAGCAAATCGTCCCTGCCTGTTTGAGAAATACTTTTCTAAGAGCTGCCAGTCCACTCTGCCCTGGTTTTTTCTAAATCCATTGATTTCTTAGGGAAGAAGATTCAGTATCGGTTGTTTGCTGGCTAAATGATATAGACTAAGAAGACCAGATGCTCTGGCTTAAATCACCAAGGGCTGGCTGTGATTGGAGGAAACCGAAGATCAGGCCCAAAAGTTCAGCACCACATGAGCAGGAGATGAAATGGAGAGAGTCAGATTAGCTTGAAATAAAAGAATAAACCATTGCCCAATATTTTACATGATAACTGATCTATCATATTTTTCTTCTTGGTATTAGTTAGTGATAGACCATTGACTGTCACGGCTTAAGATAAATTTCTCCGTGCTCTAGCATTTTCCTTAAAAAATACATATCTCTGAGGGGGAGAGAAATGTTCCAAACCTGCTATAACTGTATTTATCTGGTTCATACTAAACGAGGTAGATGGTTACATTGATGCAGCAGGCCAAATGCAGCAAAATCTGCCTAATGTGC
Organism: Calonectris borealis; assembly: GCF_964195595.1. Classification (NCBI taxonomy): domain Eukaryota; kingdom Metazoa; phylum Chordata; class Aves; order Procellariiformes; family Procellariidae; genus Calonectris; species Calonectris borealis. The sequence goes on along the minus strand of NC_134352.1, from coordinate 25,495,767 downwards.
GGTAAGAGGCACTGTTATGCACCAGACATATCCTGGTGAAAAGCTGTCCTCCTAATGTTCTGCTGACAGAGAGCCTGCAAGGGAGCAGTAGGAGTTTTTGTTTTTCTGTCATGACGCTCTGGTTAAGAGCATTGGTAGACGCCCTTTCATGCTTCCCTTGCACCAGTCAATCCAATACAAGGATTTCATTATCCCACTGCCAGGGGACTATGGCGTGTAATACAAATAATGAAGAACAAACACATGGAGGTACGGATAACTTACACATAGGACTATGGGATGTCCTCAGTCCCTACATATCTCACCTCTCACCTAGGCTGCAGTTAGATTTGCCTGCCTCATATTGCTCCCTCAGTGCCATTTCCATGATTGGTAATTTACTTCAGAGTTTCAGTCAAAAAGCATACCTGCTGTTTGAGAAATGCACATGCATTTTCCCTTTAGATATTTAAAGAGTTAAAATTAGCTAGTGCAGAAAGTCAGTAGGAAGTTCTTTGTCTCATCTGAACTCCTGAAGGTGGGGTAAAGGCTAGGAGCAGGAATTACATTCTCTGTTCATTTGCACTGCATATTTGGGTAGCTGGCACAGGTCAGTATTCAGTAGGGAAAATGTAGATAAGGAGGAGAGCAGCCATATGGTTGCAGAACACAGTCGCTAGGACTCTCCTCACAAGCAATCTTGCAGGAGCCCAAGTGAACAAGCCCATAGCACAATCCCAGCCTCCATAGCCTGCTCTGAATTTCTTCTTCTGCAATCCTTAATGCAGCACAGCCATGCAAACCCTTCACCTACATTAAAAACCAACTAGCTACAGTTAAGAAGACTACTCTGTGGGCAAAATGATAAAAACAAGCCACTGGTAGCTTTTACAGCTAGTCACTCTATTTCAGTGCGTACTTCAAAATATTTTCCTTGCTATACAGGGGCATGAAACCACAACAAAGCTACTCAATGGTTGCTTGTAAAGCATATGAACACACAAAGAGCCTGTGACTCCCTCTATGTAGTCTGAAATCTTGGAACCGTGCTTAATACAATCTGCATGCTGTAATACCAAAGCATGCTTGGACTAGCTGAGAGAGGCAATTAGGAGTTTCCTCACTTTGTTGCTTCATCAAGTACTTTACAGGAATTTAGCATTCTTTTTTTTTTTTTCCCCTACAGAATTAAAGTGTGAAATGCTCTCACTTCAAAAATGCTGACTAATTCCAGAAGCCATTCACAAGAGTCATCCAATTACCTGATTTTGAGAAAAAAGGCAGAGAATCAGCCCTGGAACACATAGAAATTTGTCTACAACTCATTAATAGGAAAATATTCTGTGACATTACTATTATGATAATACTAGTATTACAGTAGACAGAAGGGACTCCACCCATGATCTTGCTTCTGGGCATGGCACTAACACATAGTTCTTTCAGCGTAACAGTGACTAGTTGTAATGGTTAACCAAATGGTTTTGTTTATCTCATTGTATTTAGAGGAAGAAAAAGGATAAAAATGTTGTTCAAAGAGCTGCATGAAAGTGCATGTTTCTTTTATGTTGAAGATTTAACTATTTAGATACAGCTGTATTTAGATAATCAAATTTTCTTCTATCATATCAGAAGAATTTAGGAACTTCCACACAAAAAGTAGAAACATGGTCCACCTACCCCAGCATTCTGTCTCCAGCAGTGGTCAACATCAGAAGTTTCAGAGGTAGGCAGCTATCAAATCATCTCCCCCATGACAGAATATCTTCTTCACCTCCTCCTGGCAACCAAGATCTTGCTACTCAGAGACGAACTCTGAAGTATAAGATTTTCTGTTAATGTTAAGTCCCTGGCTTTTTAGTTGTATTTTATATCCATATCAAATTAGCTGTTTAATCCCAAATTGTCTCTGAATTCTGGGTCTTAAGAATGTCCTGGGTAATGAGAGCTCTGTGGTAATTACCACAATGTCCTGTGATAATGAGAGCTCACTCTGCAAGGCAGAAAAAAGTGTTTCTTTTTCTGTGCTGAATATGCCATCTTTGGGGGACATTGAGTGGTTCCTTGGTCTTGTACCTTTATCAGGCCCTTTCAGACTTGACAATTTCCTCTCTCATTTTACCCAAAGATTTCAGTGTCTGAATCAAATGACAGACTTAGTAGTATGGTTAATGCTCAGGAGCCTAGTGAACTGCAAGAAGAAAAAAAGAAAAACAGGAGTAGCATTGCTACTTACTGCAGCACAAACAGGATTTGAAAGACAACACAACTAAGATGCCACTAAGGAGTGGAGAATGAAACAAAGTGAAAGTGCAGGCAAAGCAAGTTGTTTAGGCAGCGTGTTGCCAGCAGAGGCAAGATAACCCCAGTAAAGGCACGGGCTCTTGCCAGCTTCACTTGCGCTGACAGAGGAGATGTCAGGCATGAGAGGAAATGCAAGAGTTGTCCCTCAGCCTGGACTGCTACAACTCTACTTGAGTCAGCATGCAAGGCACCATCTATACCTGGAAGGAAAAAATCAGAAGAGTCAAAGCCAGCTGGTTCTCCACCAGTGGACTCCAGAGACTGACCCTTACACATTGTACCTTTCCAGCACTCTGTTTTGCCCACATTCCAGCTAACCTAGACCAACTTCTGCTTGTCAGCATTCCCATTTCAAGACTCCATGGAAGAGTTGTCATGATGGATTACATAGCCTGCTCTAAATATATTGTTATGATTTCATTTTGCACAGAAATATAAAAAACCTTTTAAGTGTTAGAAACATGATTTATATAAAGAGAAAGGTAGTGGCTAGCCTAGAAGACTTATTATTTTTCTAATTTGCATTGAAAGCAAGAGTCAAGCTTTCAATATATTACTCTTCCTCCAGTACTCAGTACAATTTGAGCTAGTGTTTATCAATGCTTCTAAATTACTGGGAAGACTGTAGCTAATCATCCATTTCCTTATGTTTTCCAGAAGCCATGCCAAAATCATAAGTTGAAGTAAGTCCCTTAAAACTACAAAACGTGATGCAACTAGTGGAAATTTTTCAGAAATGCAGGTTTCATTATCAGCTAAGAGATTGCAATACAGACTATGTGCCAAAAGGAACCTTACATTTGAGTGCAACTGATGATGTGATGAAGGACAGCTGACAAATCATCTCTGAGGAACAAATTCTCTTGTACTGAAGTCAATTAGAGCACAGGAAGGCATTTGGAGAATCCATTTCCAGCTCAATCCCAAAAACTGCAGACCAGGCTCTAAGGGTGAGGTACATTGGTCTTTTCTGAACTCCCTTATGTAACTTTTGGGGGTGCCAGCAATGGTTTTAGGCATAACCGCTCCACACAGGTAGATGCTACTGCTGTCTGAAGGGAAGAGACAACACAGCAATCGGGAAGAGAGACTATTAAAGAGCATTTGCACATAAAATCCAAGTCAAATACAATGTGCCCAAGCCTGCCTTAAACAAAAAGCCCAAATCACAGAAAAATTGTTTCAAACTGTCTTCTAGCCATGACCCAGAAGGGATTTCCCCCACACTCTAATACAAAATAGCTCAAATTCTCAATACAGTGTGAGAGCAAAGGCACAGCAAAAGCTCCCAGCACACCTGCTCACTGCCAATTCCCCATGCCCATTGGAGGCTCCAGCTGTAGACCCAGACCACGTGTCTAACCTGCTGCGACTCCACAACTGTGGGTCCAGCAGCAGGTCAGCATATATGCCTGTTTACATCAGGGATCCCTGCTCCACCAGCCTGCACAACTCTTTGATCAGTGTGAAAGTTTGCTTACAGATGATAGCTCACCTAGAGCTCGCGTCATTCGCAGGCAATGTCTTTGACTGTGGGAGGGCTTGGGCATCTCTTCTGAGCATACGTCCATCCTCTGGCAGCATCCCTTCTGTCCAGCACGGAGGAGATATCTCACAGGCTTCTCTCTTGGTGAGGCTATCCCACCTCTGCTTGTCTTCTCACCAGGAAGGACACATAGGGAATAGGAGAAGCCCTTCTTATGATGGCATGTTGTGAAGGTCTACACAACCAACATCTTAAAAAAAATCAGGTTAAAACTTAAATTCCTGTAATTGTGTTTTGAATTAGACCTGTAGCTGGGTAAAAATATTCACATTATTTAGATTTTTGACAGTGTAGATGGAGGTGGGGCGAGATTTTCAAATGCATATGGGTATTCAGTTCCCCTTGATATCACATGGATATAAGCAGCTACTGAAAACCCTCCTACCTGTCTGTCTGCTAAGTACCTTTAAATTCTGGTTCTTAAGAACTAAGGCTAAAATCCTAGCTCTGTTTAAATCTGTGACAAATTCTCATTGACTTTCACAGTCCCAGGATTTCATCTTAAATCCTTATTCAAGCATCTAAATAAGTAGTCTGTTTTTTTCAGTATTTAAATCCCTAACAGTTCTCATATTTAAGCAAATATGGGTCCTGGAGCCAAAGTATAAACTTTGAAGTTTAACATTGGACACATGTTTTTAGAAATCTTGCCTCTAATCATACATGTGATCCTTTTCATTGTATTAATCATTTTAAAGATATAGAATACCCAAATGTAGACGACCATCTTTTGAAAAATAAAACAGGATCAAAATAACATGTGTTGTACTCCTGGATATGCCATTCTTTTGCAGGATAACATATGATAGAGACAAATACGTGCTGCAAAAAAGCTGCATCTGCAGAGCCTTTTGAAGGTCCATTTTAGAGAGTTGCAAATTTGATCTGACTTCAGTGTAGGATGTACGGGGGAAAAAAATAACATGTCTGAGCGCACGAGTATAAGAAACATCAACAGAATGGCCTGAGCGTTACAGGCAAGGTTTGAAAACACATTGGCAATACTGTACTTAAATCTGGGACAGCACAGGACGAGCTGGTTTTGTAGCTTACATCGCTTCTTTACTAAGACAGTAAAACACTCCCACAATTAAAAAAAAAAAAAAAAAGAAAAAAAAGAACAATGGAATGCTTGAAACAACCAAGCTACTCTAGTAAATGGATATTGACATTTGTAAACGAATGTGGTTTTTTAATAATTGATTTTAAAAATTGCTTTTGGTCTGAGACCTCTATTGCAGTTTCTGTCCAGATCAATTTTTACAGCTGAAATAATTCCTGACCTATAGAGCTTATAACAGGACCAGTGACAAATCCTAAGCAGTAGCCCTATGATCAGGTTCTACTACAAAGGAAAGTATATAAACCCCTAGGATTACTGCATTTTCCTTTGTTTGTTTACAGTCCTATACCAAACAAAACCAAAAAAACCTGCTAAAGATAAATTCATTACTGTTGCTTTCCTCCTGCAGAGCATTAATGGGTTTTAGAAATGAAATTTTTTTATTAATTTGATTAAGCCAAAGGAAAATCCAAGGTTCCCATGAATAATTCAGATTAACATCATATCTTCAAAGTTATATGTAAAACATTGTTATACCTCAAAAGTCCCTCACAGTCTAACATACATTTAATTTTCAATGATGTTGATTTACAGTTTTATAAAGCAAAACAATAAATATAATAAATTACCCCTTTATTTCCCGATCTCAGTCACTATAAAATAACTGCTGTAGTTTAACATTTTCAGTGTGAAATATTAAATACATAAATCAAAACAAGATTATTTTTCATCTGGAGCTGGAAACTGGTTTCTGAAACTGACAAATTCATTTTAGCTAAAATGAATGTTTTACAAAGACATCTTTACTGAGTCCATAAGACCTCTAAAAGAAACAAGAGTTTTGCATTCTAATATCCTGCTTTTGTTGGCTTCCCTGTGACAGGTGTTGAATCTTGCAAATGCAATGGCTAGAAGCAGCTCCAAGTTTCTCAAAAGCATCGTCCTGTTCTCCTCACTCTTTTTGCCTGCTCAAATATCATTCCCTTCATGGTACACAGCCACATTGCTGCTAGGCTGACATTCTTATGTGAAATTTTTGGTAGGAGGTGTTCATATACACAAATATATATAAGTACGTATGTATCTAGGTATGTAATCGTCCCTAAAAATAATTGTTCACCAAGAAGAACATTAGGGAATAGTAAGAACTATTCAAGAGAGATGCAGAGTTTCTAATGTGTAAAAGCAGATTCAGTTGTTTTTACACATTTGCTGTCTCAAACAGAAGCTTCATTGAGAGCTAGAAATACTGTTTTGCATCTTTGATTAAAAAGAGTAAATCTAATTATAAGGAATCATTATAACGTTTAAATACCTTTCAGCTCTTAGAGCGCTTAAACATTCAACCAAAAGAAGCTTTCAAAAGGAGTGATGATACCTGAATACTAAAGAATTTCAGGGTGCAGGAGTGAATAGGCAGGGAATAAAAATAGAGTCTACCTGAGGCTGGACATTAGATGATTCTGGAAATCGGAACCATACTGTCAGCTAAATGCTCTCCCCAGGGCCTTGCTTGAAACCTGGGACAGATAAAATTTTGGCAGCTTTTTTTGTGTGGAATTCTGTTTGTGGTCTACACATGTTGTTTTTTTTAATTTGCATTTTAAGACAGTTTTATGTGTAGTAATAATACACTAAAAGTACACCTCAGCAATATTGTATGGAAGAAGCTGATCAAATAGCGCCTTTTGGAGCTATATGCTTACCTTTCCTTCCAAGGAGATAATACTGAATTTTCCTTGTCCAGTATATTCAAGAAGTATTTGAACAAACACAAAAAATAAAAGTTCATAAAAGAAAGTCTCTGGCATGGGGCAGTTAGACGTTTTAGCTTGGACTGTCCATTGTTCTACTTTTTTTATTTCAGCCTGATTTCTTTAATTTTAAGAACCAAGGAAAAAAAATCTGAAGCTCATCTAACCTGTTGTGGAGACGTATATCACACCCATGTGATAAGTTCATGAGGGGCTGTCCCATAGCTGACCATTACCATGGCCTAGCTGCCTGGATAGGCTGGTTAATAGCTTACTGCAGGATGACAGTGCACACAGAGAAGTCGTCTTTTGAGCACATTTTTGAATTTTCATTTACCACTGCTAAGAAGTGCTAGAAAAAAATTTATGACTAGAGAAGAAAAGAAAATTTTGCTATTGAGTTTGCTACTTGAGGAAACACTACTATTGGCATTAACATAAATGTTTCTTCACAGTAACATTACTTTTGTTAGTGCAGTTTAATTCCTCAGCCTTTATTCTGTAGGTGTGTTTCAACAGTTCTGCTGCTAGCTGTATTCAAATTCTCAAGTTAGTATTTTTCTTCACAATTGCAAATAGATCCTACAGGAAATGAACTTGTATTTGCAGCATTTTAGTATTGGGAGAACAGGTTATTCTCTTCCAGTTTGAATCATTGGGAGACAGAGGCAACTGGATGTCACAAATTAATTAAATTCAGACAGCCAGGAACTTCATTACTGGTACCTGTAATTCTCCGTGTTGATTCAGAGCCAAATCTCGAGATCTTTATGTGGCTCTCATTAAGACAAAAAACCACTTAGGTAACTATGAATATTATTTGCTCAAGATCTGGGGAAGGGTTTCAATTTGGCATGTTGTGGTTTCAATCCTTCAGCCAAACCCTTACATTCTGAAAAGGCAATGAATCTTTACACCATCCAGCTATTTGCAGGCTAGTTTGATTTGACAAGAGAGGTGGTATGAAATCTGGACTAAAACATAAAGAGCAATGCATAATATATACTGGCTGAGAAGTCTCTTTGTTCATAAATATTCCACCACAAAGCTATTTTAAATTTTTTATTCTTCTGAAATCAAAGTGTTCAGTAAACAAGTAGCTTGCCTGCAGAAAATATTAAATGAACAACTATAGAAAACTATGACCAAATAGAGAAAAAAATGGATGCTGGCTATTAACTCTGGCAAGTCCATCTAAGTTAATATAAAAAGACACAGTCATTAACTTCAGTTATGCAGTCTTAGAGTCTTGCTGGATGCTTCAAGAAAGTCAGTGATACTGCAATGGCTGAAAAAAGCCAAGCGTTCACTGCCAGGGATGAGGCATGTAAATGACCCAAGAATCCAGTCTTTCATTGTCTTGGGTTTCTCTGTATGCCATAAACTGTGTCCCTTGCCTGTCATTTCCTAGTGGCCCAGGCCTAGAGGAAACATGACATTTTCTTTCCATTTTCTTTTACAGAAAGAGAAAGTCTACATCTACTAGTCAGCGGTTACCTCATAGAAGCAGGAAGAAGACAACAATATAGAGGATCAAGTAAATGCATTGGCAAAGAATCACATAGATTTCTAACACCTCTAACATCCTAAAATAAGTTGTCTAGTTGTTTGCTTCTAAATTCCCTTGGGAGTTCTAGTTCAACTCAACTTTTATAAAATTAATCAGATCAGCAATTGTATGAGAGGACTTTTAAAAGCATATTGAATGCAGTAACTCATACATATAGTTAAGCAATAGTCCTTTTTTCATTCACATCTAATCATTTGCAATTTAATATTGTATGACTGCAGTACACTCTGTGATTAGAAAAGTATGTATATAGTACACATATACACAGACTCATCACAAGTAACCACAAAAAAAAGTATTGCAACATGCTGTCTCATCCAAATTTTTTAGAAATGCAAGGAAGTTCTCTTTTTTTTTTTTTTGGTTTACTTTCAACTGCTATCTTTTGCTGACTTTAAAGAAGCAAAGGAAAACCAAACAGCAACTCTCTTCTGCATATATAAACAGTTGTTTACATATCAGACCATCTCCACAATGTAATTAACTTTATCAGGTTTAAGTTCAACAGTATGTGTTGCTTTTAAAAATGACTATACTCCTGTAACTGTCACTTAAAATGTTTTCCTGCATGTTTGCCAGTTTTTACTTTCCAACTTAATGGATATGTCTTCATATATTTAAAATATTGAGTTCTTACCAGTACTCATGGCTAACTTTGAATTTTTGTGTCCTCCTGTTGTTTTGAAAATTGCTTTCAAAGTAGAACGAAGCTGTCAAAGAAAAGACAACACTAAGTACACATTAAACAATGAATATCTGTCAAGGTTACAAAACTCTGAGTCAAATTTAGTTGCTATCAAGCCTGAGAGATGATGCTTTACAAATAGGTGAGGTGGAGATCGGATGTAAAGAACTTAAAGAAAATAGAAAAATTAACATGCTGGGGCTTTGGAACATGCAGAATTGCTGTAGGATTTTTTCTGCTGCAGCATATCCATGTTGAAGCACTTACAGTGAGAAAAAGACTAATGGACTATATAGGAAAGAAAGGTTATGATAAATTGAAAGTGAGGAAGTGAACGAAGATAAGGGCAGTGGGTTAAGAGCAGCATATGAGGAGCTATAAATTAGGAGCTCATCACTTATCTAGAGAAAGAGAAGAGAAAACTGAAGCTGTCTTCACGAGGGGAGAAATCCCAATGGAGCAGCTCCAGAAGGTGGAGCTACCCTCTCCCAGGGCAGGCTGCCAACTTCAAACTCTCTGAAAGCCTTAGCCCACTATGCAGAGGGTATTCTGTGTCTCTCACAATGGCTGTATGTTGTTAGGCATGTTGGTCATAAAACTAATAACTTTGTTTAAACTGGCAGGGATCAAGCTGCTGTGGTTTACAGAAAGGCAGGTGCAACTCAGATGTAAGAAAGAAGGAGTCATCGCATCATGTGGAATGGTGTCATGTGCCTTGACAAGTGGCTTTGGTGGAGAGTGACCAAAACCCATTTGCTCTCATGTACGTATATTCTATATATGTGACTCAGATAGACAGATAGATAGATAGATTGAAAGATAGATAACACCAAGAAATCCATTACTAATATAAAAACACCCAAGGAAGAAAATCTTACCTGAAGTGACCAGTTTACATGTTTACATGCCTGATAATCTGTTGCCTGATAATAAATCCTTTCTAGGGTTTGTGTCTGCAAGTAAGACTCAAGGCTGATTGCTCATTAGCTAGCTATTTACAGGTTTTTGCCTTCAAATTTTGACAGGCTCCATTGGGTGATTCAGCTGTGAGTTACGCTCCGTACAGGAATTGCCAACATCCCAAGTGTACTGCTTTAACTTCAAGAAGTATGGTCTCTGAACTTCCTCAACAAAGCGCTTTGGCATACTGACCACCTTTAGTCTTAGAATAAAGTCTTTTAAAATAATAATGTCCTTATTTAACCATTAGATGAGTTAAAAATAACAGGCCTAAATGTGAAGACCAAGGGCATTTAACTCCAGAAGGAGTGTCAACTAAATGAGGCTATTTGAATGGGCTCCAAGGCCCTGACTCGGTTACCATCACTTAGATGTCTGGTGCCATGTCAGATGTGATGCTGTATCCCACTTGTCCTTCATCTGTCTCTCCAGAAGGCTGCAGGTCTCCTCATGTGTTGTATCTACCGCTTCGGGCAGATGTCTTAGATACTTTAGAGTGTCTAAATACTTATGCTTACACAATACAATCAACCCCCAAATTTTCAACTTCATTCACCTAAGAGTGCAATTTGGCTCCAAGACACAGTACACACAGCTAAATGTGAGCTACAGCTTTGCAGAAGCCTCGTGGTTCAAAATCCCATTATAGTCAATGAGAATCTAGTCAGCAGAGTCTAGAAAACCACACACGCACTTTAAAGTAGGCACCTACATTAGACCTACTGTGGAAGAGCTACAGCATATACCTAAATTCAGATATTTTAACCTGGATATTAATCCCATGTTACATATCCAAAGAAAAACATGCAAAGGCAGTAGAAGCTAATGTACAGGAAGCTAGTCAGAAACATATGAAACTAACTCTTAAGAATTCAGAGCACAGAAGAGAACTAGAATATGTCCAAGACCAAATGCATAATTTTCAACTCGAAAATAGTAAGTGTTCAAAATTACTGAAGTAAAGAGTACAAACCACATGCCACTGGAGAATGAGAGAATACAAGAACAAAAAGCATAATCTGATCTAGATCAAGTTCTCACCATGTTTCTCAACCTTTTCCAGTTTGTGAACTTCAATGGTTTTGCATCTGTAAGCCTATCAATCTCTTTGGTCTGCTTATAGACTGATTCACACACTAACTATAGAGGATGTGTAACAATATCATTTCCTAATCATGGCACAACATGAACCATTTTGTTAACTAGGAGTAATCTGACTACCAAATAATGCTCACACCTATTTAGACAGAAACCTAAAACCTTAATGAGGCGGAATACTTTAAGCAGATCTAAAAGGCTGTGAAGATTTTAAATTAACAAGTGAGCATCACACTGGTCTAGCCAACCCAATGAATCATTGTGAATCACCTGGCAGAAACTGCAACTCAACTTCAAAGCAAAAATTAGTGTCTTGGACCTCTGGGTGGAGGGAGCCATAAAATACTAACATCAGCTTTTGTATGTAGCAAGCTCATTACAGAAAGCTAACCCTGCCCAGTACCTTGTATTACTAATCTAGGGGCTCTTCTTGCAACTCACCTTCTTTTCCTATGCTCTCTTTGAATATAAATGCAAATGCAGCAGGTAATACCACTATAATATGTGAACACAGTTTCTCTCTCTGCAGCACTTTCCCTTTTTATTTGCTTTGCTCTCTGCAGCAGCTTTCTGAAAATTCCTGTTTTCAGTCACAGCACTCCCAGAGGAGGCTTCCAAAAGCATTCGCAAGTTATTTGACCAACCTCCTCCAGGATATTCCTCTCCTCCCTTCTCTCATAATTTTAAATTGTGAGCAACTGAACTGAGTTCAGTAGATTCCCTGAGTCTGAATTTGTGAGAAATGGGCATTTGGTGGAAAGCTGCAGGATCCATCCACCTCTCCGGCACCCTGCTCTTCTACTCGCTCTGCAAAGCAAATGCAGACCAAGGTTTTCTTCCCCTAACTGTGTCTTTTTGAAGACCCAGTACTGAAACCAGGCTGGAAACACACCACACTACCCAGAAGCAACACAACTGATTTCAAAATTATTCTCCAAGTTTCAGAAAGCCAAGCTTTTGTCTACAACCAGGCTTTTTCCAGAACTCTGGCATGTGTAGGATGAATGCTAGGGATGATCTTAACCAACTTGCACTGTCAGAACAATGTATTCAAGCTTTCAGTATAGATGAGAATCCGACACAGGATCTCTCAGTCATATATAACTCAGCTGTGGATATGTCTGCATACAAGACTTTAAGTCTTAAGTAAGACTTAACTAAGAGTGAAACTGGACTGAAAAGATACCTCCCTACTTAAAGAGAACTAATTAAAAAATGGAATGCAAAATAAATCAGCTAACTCATCTTAAAAAGCAGAGAAGCACAGCCCACACAGGGGAAGCAGCCAAACTACTGCCATCCTCCCTCCAGGGGATAAAAGAGGACATCTGTGAAAAGTCCTCCCTTCAGTTTCTCCAGAGTAGCAAGCGCGGGAGTCAAGAAGACATTAATCACATTCCACCCTTTGTATATGAGGAAAAGAAACTCTGTGGGGAGAATAATATGACTGAGAAAAAACACCTACCTTTGGGATCAGATTTCGTGATGAAATATAACCACCTCTTTGTTGGAGAGGTTCTGAATCCCTGCATCTGTGTAAGTGGGAAGTTAGCTGTGTTTCTCTATTTCACAGAGGGAAAGATTCCCATCAAATCTCTCTGTCTCAGGATACCTTCCAGCACTGGAAGGGAAAATATGTACAGACTTCTTGCAGCCTGAGTATACTCTTGAGCTGTACTTTCAGACAGTATGTAAATTTAGAGCTTTGATGGTCAGCACTGGTGCCACCACCCAATTAGTGCCTGTGTTATTAGGGCACTCAGATGTGTGGGTGCTATGTAATAATTTCATTTGAATATGATTAATGTTCTTTACTTTCTAGCTCAAGCTGTTTTCTTGTGTTGCTTTGCACAGTCAAACAGCTGACACCCCAGTGGTGGCTAAACTTCACATGGTAGGCGAAGTGATTCATGCGTATATGTTACGACTCTAAAAACATCTTGGGATCCTACAGGATAAAAGACACATTTAGAAATGCAAGTCATCATTATCATTAATAAATTGGATGTTGGAGACACAAAAGCCAAATTCAGAGGCACGAACATTTTTTTTAGTTTCATTTATATCTAAAAATATGGGAGATATACACCACAGTGCTCATGAAATTCTTCAAGCTGATTTTAATAACAGTCATTATGTTAAAAAATGAAACTTCTCCTTGTGTCAGAGATGAACTGGGAAGAAACAAAGAAAGAGAACTAACTCCTGCAGCACCTTTGTGCCCTTCTAGAATTGCTGTTCATCATTCTTTCTTTCAGCAGTTCCCTTGCTCCTTTTGTGCAAAAGGTACCACCATCTAATGAAACAATTAAGGCCTGACAGTTTAAATACGCTATTCTGTTCTTTTCAAGCGTAAGTGCCAGCCATCAAGACAAACTATACCCACTGCTTCACTATCAGCAGAGTCATTGTTATCCCAGATAGAGTGCCCTAAAAATAAAAGCCATTCTGTATGTGCAGCTTCATCAAGTCAGGTCATGTCAGCCCCGCAGGGTAGACAGCACTCTACTAATTTTATTATTCTATTTTTAAACATGGCCTCCTTAGATCTTTTAGTGTGTCCCACATAACAATGCAGAATTGACACATTGTACTCAAGTTACTACTCCCAGCCACCCCCAATTTCTGAATATCCCACCCAGTCAGTACGTTTGCTGTCCAAAACAATGATGAAGTGGTCACATTTGGCTTAATGTCACCTGTTGTGCATTGCTTGGCTGTTCAGGGGTCATGAGATCAAATCAAAATTAGTATCTGCAAGATTGATCAGTGTTAACAATTTAGTGCCCCGGGCACTATATTTCACAGAGGGCTCCATGCTCAAAAGCTGAACTGAATTTTACAAGCCCATGAACACAGTTGTAGTGGGAGGGTTTCATCTTGAATTACCTCAGATACAATAATGGCTAGAAGTCACCCTGAGTATGATTGTCTCTCAGAGATAAAACAAAAATTCTCATGTCTTTTTGGTACATGTGACAAATTTGGCTGCTGATAGCTGTCTTCCCACAACACCGAGGTCACCCAAGCTATCTAAGAGTTATAATGCCAGCACAAGACATAGAAATAGAAGAATTGCCTATATTTTTCAAGGCAAATTGAGGGAACTCCATCAGTGCATAGATTTACACCAGGTTGTAGCTCTTAGATTACATTTCATGTTTGAATTTTTTACACCAGTTGACACTAGGCAGGTACATACATTGTAGGGCAGCCTTTTAAAACAAAGAGCTGAACGAGAAAGTACTTTTCCTTCCCTTACATCTACTCCTTACAGCAAAAAAAAAAGTTTATTTCACCCAACCCCCAAACTTTTAAAAAATACTACCCTACACTTGCAATTTGGGAATTAGCCCAGTGTTGACTAGAAACCTGAAGCGGTTTCAAGGCAAATAAAAGATATTGCAGTTGGTGCCATGGTGGTGGTTTCAGAATATAACAAGAATCCATTCAGTGTTCAGCATGTGCACAATAAAAAATTACACAATCATATAAGATAGGAAGGTAAGGAAGAAGAACTAGGCTGTTTTCAGCAGTTTGGCTTAGCAAGTTCCTTAGACATTCAAATTGTCATTTTAATCATAAACAATGTCATATTCCCAAGGGTCAGACAAGCACATCTTTTAGGATTTTTAGGCTGAACCTGTGGACAGCAAACAGCTCTCAATACCCTGTCATAGCATGTCCTGAAATAGCCATACTCTTCCCTTGCAATGTTGGCTGATGTATTGGGTTTACGTGGCAAGGTTTTGGTAGTGGGGACATTAGAGAAGTTTGTGGAGGACTGTCTCCTGTGGGAGGGACCCCACGGTGGAGCAGGGGAAGAATATGAGGAGGAAGGAGCGGCAGGGACAATGTGTGATGAATAGAGCGCAACCCCCATTCCCTGTCCTTTTGCGCCACTCGGGGGGAGGAGGTACAGAAAATCAGGAGTGAAGTGGAGCCCGGGAAGAAGGGAGGGGTTGGGGGAAAGTGTTTTGAAGTTTGGTTTTATTTCTCATTATCCTACTCTGATCTGATTGGTAATAAATTAAATTAATTTCCCCAAGTTGAATCTGTTTTGCCCATGATGGTAACTGGTGAGTGATCTCCCTGTCCTTGACTCACGAGCCTTTTGTTATATTTTTCTCCCCCTGTCCAGCTGAGGTGGGGGAGTGATAGAGCGGCTTGGTGGGCACCTGGCGTCCAGCCAGGGTCAACCCATCACAGCTGATAATATCATCCCAAGGAAGTTTTGTACAAGATAATGAGATCATAGGAGACACCAGCTTCTTAGAAAGGTCTGGTGCCTGCTGCACTGTATTGCATTGGCTAATCCCTAGCTGGGCTTCTTCAAACTTGGCAGGATGCTGCATAGGTCTTTTTTTTTTCATTTTGCCCAATTATCTCTTGGTATGTAAGGGCCTGGAGGTTGTTTTGTTTTGTTTCTTTTATTTGTTTGGGTTTCAGCCAGAAAGGAAGGAAGGACATTGGCCCAATATTTGAATTACATATTAGAAATTACTCTCCCCACACACCTCATTAGCTAAGAAAATAGTACCGAAACAGGACTTAGAGGCGGCTATCATCTCCTCCTCTGCTTGAGTACTCCCACAAAAACATATATACTTTAGTACATGTAAATGATCATCTAACACAGTAGGATGATGACCTGCAAGCAACCTTGTTCATCTGGTTTCCAAAGGCTTTTCTGCCAGAACAAAACTGGCTTATGCCAAGAACAGCGGACTGTAGAGAACAAAAAGCGTGTCTTCGTAGAAATACAATGTCATGAAAAAACATTGAAGCTAATTTTGAACAGGACAATTTCAGGCACTAGTATGTCTGTGTTAACACAGCAGCCTGTCCGACACACTTGGCTCCCAAGATGTCAGGAAGCTTTACTCAGGTGATTTTTTTTGCTACCCTAGCACAGCTATGCTGTTGCCATCATCCCAGTCAGCCAGGTGGCACAGAGCCCAGTATCATACCACACGAATATATCCAAGGGATCAGTGTTAATTGTTCAGATACTGAAATTCAAACCTGACAAAATGGGTACATCCTACCTATTTATCTCCGTTTGTTATTCTGTCTGCTTTTATTTCATATTCTCTATCTGTCCCTTGAATGATCAGGGCCACAGTGAACAAAGGAGCATAAGAGACCCAAGGTCTGCGTTTATCAGACACAGTCCAAAAGACTTGCCGTCTCCTGAATGTTTCTCTCCGTAGGAAGCAATCCCGATTTGTACTCTTGCCATTGGGCAGATCAACCTGCCAGCTTCACACTTGTGCCACTAAAATTTTCTTAACTTTACTTCTCAGAAAAATGGAGAAGAGACATACCAAAAACTTCTCAGAAACACTTTCACAGCTTCTCTTTTAACGCGTTTTGTAGGTAGGCAGAAGAATGCTGAAGAACAACAAGCTATGGAGTTGCTAATAAATATATTTGTTTGAAACATATATTAAAAGCTGGGCTCATGCTGAACACATGGAACAGTGACAGTTTCACACAAATCAAACCATCAAAAATTATTTTAATCTGTCTCACCAAAATATTCTTATTTTTCATGTCCTGACAGGCTGAGATGTCTCCCCGATATAGCTTTTGGAGTTTGAAGCCTCCACACATGGCCTCTGAGAATTTTGTTCTGGCAATTCCTGCCCAGCCATCTTTGCTGATGTAAGTCTCAAAACTGTTGCTAAGTGGCAATTCTTCTGGAAAGCAAAGACCTATCTGCACTGTGAGAGCTTAAATCCCCCCAAAATACAAAATGCAATGAAATGACCTTTTCTTCTGTTTGTTCTGTTGCAGCAGTGTATTCATGTAGTGATTTTCAGGCCTTGTAGCTGACTATTTCTGCAGGACATTGGCATTCAGTGCCTTCTTTGTTTCTGGATGAATATGTAAAAACAAAAGTGTCATGTTGTTTGAACAGATTTCTGGCCAGCCTTAATTTAGAACTGGAGTCTGTGCATATACTTGGCTATTTCAAACTATCAGTCGCTCCAAAAGCTTTGCTTTGTTTAGTTAAGAGGCAAAAAACAAGAGTTGGTGAAGCTAATTCTTGGAGGCTGGAATTATCATATCAAACAGTGCTCTAAACTTGCGACAATCCAATGTCTCTTCATCTGGCTTGCGCTTTTGGAACAAACAGTGCATGACTTAGACTCAGTTTTCATACACATCATAAACTCCAGCCAAAGGGAAAAATAAAAAGAAAACCCTAGATTGTTATGACATGGCTATAAATACAGACAGTGAATTATAATAGTAAAATATGTTATGCAAATTACAGCTAATTTTGAAGTCAGCAATCTGACTGCCTACAGAGTGAGTGAAGAATTATATAGCGTTGTTCAAATGCTTAGTTCATTTTTTACCCCTTCGAACCATTCTTATTAATCCAAGTTTTGCGTTTTAACAGCCATTGAAAAAGGATTTATATTGCCATGTAAAAATAGAAGTCAGCAGATCTGTAAAGCACTCTGAGTTACCGAATTTTTCTGATTAAATTTTCTTATTTCCTTCAGGTGGGTAGCTAGTGACTGTTTCTCCTTGTGCACACAGAACTTCTGGTGTCTGCTCCTTTCTGTGATGTTAGACAGAGAGATTTACAAAGATGCCATTTGGCAGAATATTTTAGAGAGATTTGTTTTAAGATGAGTGCTTCTTGAGTGTGAGGCATCACAAGTGGTTTTAGCCTCCCAGCTGTGTTTCTCAGCAGATGGGGCTGGCAAAAGCTGCATGTGATGTGACAGCACAGAATTAAGTTTGAAACAACACTTAAAGAAAAGGTTTGAAGAAGAAAACAAGGTCGCTATCCATCTGATGGAAATCACACTGGGTAAACAAATTTAGTGAGAGGTCAATGAATTCTGGTTAAGAAAAGAAACCCAGATCTTTGGACTGGCAAGAGACACTGCCTAGGAGCCATTTAAAGAGACCACACTACTTGTCACTGTCCTTTTCCAGCTGTGTCTGTCCTCTACTCCATGTAACATATGTCTTACAAGGAAAGCTTCCTGATTTGGGGAGTATCTACCTGCCAGACAAAATGCTCCATCCTTCCCTTCACCCTCACAAAAGTCTGGCCAAGGCAGAGTTAATTACTATCTATAAAGAGCTTCGAAGAAACAGGGCTGGATGGGGAGAGGGGAGAGAGCAGAAAAATTGTATATTAAAAAACTTTTTGGGAACCAGCCAGGGAGCAATGCCAACCTCTGATCTTAAAGCTAAAATGTGTTTGTCTTAGGGGGCTTTCCTGTCTCCCTGTTTTTGTGTGCAGGACCAGATGGGGTTCATAGGAGAAAATCTCATGTTGGGATGAACTGGAAACTCAGCAGTTCCCAGTGTGCCTATTGCCTCTGTCCTCACCCTGCCAGCATGTCCCCAGTGGACCCACGGCCTATTGCAGTTTACACTTCTGAGCAAAATGGAGCTCTGTTTCCTATGTTCAATAGCCAGGCTCAGCACAGACTGACAGTCTGTTTACAATGTTCCTTAGGGCCTGGAGCACTCTTACCCATGAATATGTACTTTGTCGTAGTTATGGTCACCTTCCTCTGTTAAAAATAGTATATCATACGACTTTTTGCCTGTGCAAAGGCTTTTCAACCACATATATGTATCCACACCTAGCACTCTGCCCAAGCAAGTTTGTCACAGCATCTCTCCTGGCCACCTATCCTACAGTACTAGATAATGAAGGGAATGCTTTCAAGTTTGTCTACTAAGAAATGACTGGCTGCTGGGGTTGGGCAAAAGGGAGAGAGTACACTGCCTCACAAGGAAAACCCAATGTATTTCCTTAATTCTACTGTCGTTTCCTAGCCATTCTTGCTCCCAATCCATTCAGAAGATTCAACTTCTGCCCCTAGGTTTTTATTTTAATTCCTAATGGTGGAATTAACAATTCCCTGAAAAGAAATAGGCAAATTACACAGCTGAATACATACAGCACAGTAGTGTGTGAGTATATTTGTTAGTAGCTGGACTAGAAGGACTGCCTACAAGACACACTTTGTGTGATAATACGGTGTTTAAATTCTGTTCTTTCCAGCATGCCCTACAGACAGAATTGCTATTAGATATGCTACCTTCTCCTCTAATTTAGTTGGAGACAGACCAGAAATTAAAAGCCAGGGATCACAGCGCAGCACCAGGTGCCCTATTCATAAAGTTCTTCTCTGTTTATTGGTATATTTCAAACACTTGCATTGTTTCTCACTTGCCCTTCTCAACTAACAGTGGATACTCTGAGGTGAGATGAGACGTGATGGTTTCCAGGCTTGGTATCACTCACTCTGTATATGCAATAAGCAGTGTATTGTGTTGATGTAAACAGCTCCCAAATCTGGCGTGTTAATATTTCTTGCCTAATTTTTCCAAATGGAAACTGCTTGCCCAGTGAGTCACTGTGTGTTTTCTTCCTCCTTCAGAAGATTCTTTTTGGGAGTCTCCACGCCCTGCTGCTCTACCACAAGAATGGCTTTCTTTTTTCATTTCTCTGTAGGATGTCCAATTAGGACATTCTTTTGCTTCAGATTTTTTTTTTCCCCAAACTGCATTGCAAGACTGCATGTATTTTCTATTTTCATTTCTGAAAACATCATGTTTTCCAATTCCTCAATCCCAGCTTTAGTCTCTGGGATATATATTCTGAAGACTTGTCCTGGGCTACATCTGTCCCTGCTCCTGCAGATACAACAGGTGCTTCACATGGCAGAGGTGTGTGTTTTCATTCTGGTCTCTTCCACAGCCACTTCTTCAGACTTCATGATTTATTCAGGAGAGGAAGAGGGAAATGCAGAGTTCTTGTAATATACTCAGCCTCCTGAAGCACAAGCAGCTAGCAAGCTGTGTTACATCTCAAAATAGAAGAGCTTTATTATTCTTCAGTGTATGAAACCACACATTTAAGAGAGTTATCTGTTGCCTGAGAGAGCTGAAACTAGGCTGCAATCTTTAATTTACTCCTTTGTGATTTTCTTGTTTTAATTATGTTTGAAACAAAGTAAATAGCTTTCGTGGTGGCTTCTGAGACACGTTTTCATTGAAAGGATGCAAAAAAAGCAAACAGTTGAAAAGAACAGTGATGAGACGTCCAGAGAATACTGTCAGGGATAACTCGCTGCACGATACTGATTGTGTGTCATGTATAAACACACAGAAAAGGATCTACCTGTTTCATAGCAAGCTTATTGCCCCTTGATGAAAGTTTTAAAAATATTTCAAACAGTTGTTTAAGATCTGAAAGAATTTTTCTTCTCTTCTCTTTGACAGTGTTAGATATAACACCAAATAAACTTCCATATGGAGAAGACAGCAAGAAAGTAACGTAAGATCTATGTTGATTTATTTCAGTCTGCACTGAAGATCAAAAGTCTTCTTTTATTTCCCTGACTGTCCATCCATGCAAATTAAATAAATCTTTTTAAAAGCACTCAGCTGTGACTTCTTTCAAGTCACTGTTTGTTTTACATTTTATTTCCTTTTTTTTTTTTAAGAAAAGCAGTTTTACCGTAACAAATTCCTTTATTTTGCGTCAAATGCATGTGATATCATCTGTCTCTCTGACTCATACAGACCCCAGCGCCCAGCCCTAGGCAGCTTTTCCAGTCCAGCTCTTACCTGAAGCATCTTTTAGCTCCTACTTTAAGAGCAAGGCTGCTGTCAGCAGCCCAGTTTGAGGCCTGATCTTCATCAGATGTGTAGTGAACTGTGGCAGGCAACGATGGAATGAGCAGTGGGGCACAGCAGTGAACATCAGCCTTGAAGGACAGGTTTGGCAAAAAAACTGTCAAAAACCTGTTTGGTCAAAATTCAGGCAAATTGTTTTTGGTATTTCCAACTGGAAAAAATACGGAATGGATACCAGCAACTCCTGAATTGAGCATTTTTACTGGGACAGTGGCAGCAGGGATGGCAGCGAAGCAGTCTGACAAGAGGACAGCGCAGGGTGGTGCTGGCTAAGAGAGAAAGGGTGAGCACACAGGTCTTTTAAGTGGGTGTTTCTTTGTTTGCTTGTTTGACATTGCTTATCTACATGTGCATTGCCTGACACCTGCTCCCACAGGACCAGCACACCTAGGTATAGTAAACATGTAATAAACCCTTGCTCTAAAATTCATCAGAGGGTAAAGTGCTTAGTATTTGCTCCAAGTGTGCCATTACCATCTTACAGCACCTCACTTTCACACCAAAGAGATTAGGCTTTTTGTAGTTGTGGCTATAGACAAGTACAAAGAGAGCCATGGTCTTCAGGACCTTGTCAGCTTGCTTGTACCTCACCAAAGATGAGACCTTAAAGCCACCTCCCTTCAGGACTGTTCAGCTGGAGCTGGGAGGAGCGGGGATTGCCCTTCCCTGCCTCAGCTCATGAAAACCACGCTGCTTTGACTTACAGCCCCCAAGCCTCCTACTCTTGTAAACACTTGTCAGTCAGTTGCTCCTGAACAGACAAAGCAAAGTGGCAGCTTCAGATTCAAATGCAAACACTGCTGGAGAGTATCTGAAATAAACATAGCGTTCAAAAGTTGAAGATTCTTTTTTAGTCAAAAACCTTGAGCTTCCTCAAACGAAGCATGTAAGAGGTGGCTGTAGTGCAAAGCATAGATAAAACACCTGCTTTCTGCAAAGCTGTCTGGAAGAACTGCATGTCCCATCAGACTAATTTTGGTGCTAGAGGAAGAGGAAGGAGAGGGAGGCATTCACTGCCTGCTGCTCTCAATGGAGTCTCTGCACCGAGAGGTTGCTATATTAACCACTTTACTGTTTTGTGCCAATCTTGTTATCTGTTCTTGTTAAAACCTTTATTATTCATGGATGCAAAAATCCCATCATTAAAACAGCATAAATATTCATACTGTGTGCATTTCATTCAGCCACTTGGCAAAACTTCTCTGGAGTACAAGAGTTTTGAGGAAATCTGGCTAATGAAATCAGAGCACAGGAAGTGTGCATGGGTTTTCCTTTCTTTTTACCTGCAAATAAATGCAGAATAACTAATTAAATAAACAACAACAAAAGGGGCACATATTCACTACCAAGGATGATATGCACACTTGTTTTGGCTTCTGTGTTAAGGGGAACACAAGGCCTTTTGTAATGCAAGTATGTGCAAGAACCAGGATATTGTAAAACTAATGTACAAAGCCTGATAAGCATCACTGCATGGGTTCATCCGGCTTTGCCTCACATTTAATGTCTAACCATTAACATCGTGCATGATCCCCGCTCTTGTTCAATCCTTTTTAAGGCAGAGCAGCCATGCTTCTCCTTGCAGTCGTCCTAAATTGAAATGTAGCTGTATTCTGCCCCCTGAAAGTCAGTTTATCTGCACTCTGCACTCCTGATTCAGCTTCAGGATCTTTTGATAGCAAACATAAAACAACAACAACAAAAAATTACTCCCAAAAGCAAGTTTAAAAACCACCATTAAAGTACTAGCTACACAGAGTGCTCAGCAATGGAGAGAGACCTCTCACAAGGGCCTGATTCTTCAAAATCCTGAGCTGCCAGCTCCACATGCAACAGCTCCACATGGAACAGCTCCAGATACAGCCTCGAGGAACCTTGCAGAGTGCAAGATTTCAAGTTTTTCCTATTTTAGAATGGCAAGGGGAGGTGTATGTTTTTAAATGCTAGTGGGTTTTCAAAACTGATCAATGTTGGCCTGATTGAATGGTAAATCTTTCCCTGACTTCCATGAGCACAGTGCTTGACCAGAGAACCACTTCTAGAGAACACAGTCTGGCACCTTGCAGGTTTTCTATTTATGTTTTTATGAATTTCAACAAATAAGCAAGACTTTTACTCATAGACAGTTTATACCAGTAGCCATTTCTTTGGCTCAAAGTCTGCTGTATACTTCCCACTGCTGCTTAGCTGTCTGTGACTGAATGAGCTCTCTCTTTCTTCCCCACCCCTTCTCCATCCCCATTGTAGCAAACAGAAGCATTGGGATACACGCAGTGCTATGTAATGCACAGCATGCCAAGTTTCCACTGAAGCATTCACACCCAGCCAAAGGCCGGATTCTTCTGACCCTCCTCAGGCAAGGACAGTTGCTGCAGGACCACAGCTTACCATTTACCATATGTAGCACTCCATTTATTCCCAATACCCAAGTATGAAAGGATCAGAACTTCAGTATCACATCAGGCCTAAAGATGCTTTGCTCTTGTTGCATTCAGTTTCTAGACTTCTTATTCCTTTGTTTTGCAATAGGTAAAGTGGCAGTGAGGAAAAAAAAAAAGCTTCCTAAACTTCTTGGACTAGGTGGTCAGTGATTAGTTGAACCTTTCGTTAAGATACTGCAGGTTACAGTACATGAGAACAAAAGGCACAATTGGTTCTCAGCTGTAGAAGGAACAGAGGGATACTTATGCCTACAGTATCCTATTCATTTACTTGGCCTTTCCTTTTACAAATACCATCCAGACAAAAACTTCAGTTTTGCCGACAGTAGTTTTGTCTGTGGATAAAGAAATGTTTAAATGTTATAATTAGTACTGGAAAATATATGTTGCTAAGTGGGCAAGTGTGTCCCACAAAACAGCACTTGGATAGAGCATGCTTTGAACATAAGAACTGAAAGAGAGCTGTGTGTGAGAATGCACTTAAGATTGTATATACAGAAAGAGGTACCTTCCTTCCTTCCTTCCTTTACTTCAGAGATACATTACGAGGTGGATAAGCATCTAGAAATCACTCTATACTCTTGATCTTGAATGCAGTGTATGCTTTCATAAAGTTCTAGGCAAAACAGAAAATTCTTTTTCTTTCCCTCCAAATAGACATCTACTTGCCACCCTGCAATTTCTTGTATTTGTATTCCTCCTTGTGTAACCAAATGACATGAGAACTTGCTTGAAGAACCATCATAGGAAAAATGGGTGTTTCAAGATGTGCGGTTTGAATTCTTCCGAATTCTTCCGACAGTATCAGTCAGCTAACAGTTTTATCTGGGGGGAGGGAACCAACAAAAAAACCTGATTAGCTCTTCAACATTTTTTGCAATATCACTTCCATTTTGAATTTCTTCAAAGGATTATTTTTGCACCTCACAAATACTTTGTTTTAAAAGCTTCTATATGGTCTAGGAGAAAATTTTAACAAAAATTTTAAATTGGTGATACTTCAGCTTGCTTTGATTCATAGCAGGAAATTGAAATGGTGCTGAAAGCAAACAAACATAAATATCCATCTTGTAGAAGAGCTGTCTGTACTGCAGCCTTTATGGTGAAGACTGAGTCTTGATCTGGGCTCTTAGGCATACACCTGTAATACAAAGTTAAATCATGTTTTAAACTAGACTTCCTAGTAAGGGCAAATGTTAACAAAAGTAAGAGTTATAAGGAAGGAGGCACTTTTCAATCCTGTGCTGTTAAAGCCTGTACAAAATTTATCCAGCCCAGTTGGTTACCACATCTCTAACCTATATAAATCAAAGCTTTGTTTTGAATGAATAAAACCACCTTGGCACACAACCATATCATAGTAGTATGATACATGCCTGAATATTCCTAAGAATGCCCTCAGAGGTACTCTGTGAGCAGAATTATTCTGCAGAAGGAAAGACGAGGGAGCACAAAGGCCCATTGTGCACGCTAATGCAGAAAAATGAAATCAAATACCATTCTCAGCAAAAGCAGAGTGTCTTCTGAGCAAAGGCTATTAAGTGTGTCAGACTGCAGGATATTTTCTGGACATGGCTATTATGTTAAGACATACTGAACATGTGTCACTTATAACCCTGCCCTGGTTGTAACATCACAGCTCCAGAGTAAAGAAGTCTGGTGCATCAATTCTTTGTATCAAATACTCGCACACACTTCTCCTCTCACCACGCTGTCACTTCTTATTTGTAAAGAAGGTTAGAGTAAGTTATAATTACTACTTGCTGCCCTGTCAACTAATTAAATGTAATAAAAAGCTTTCAGTGAGTTTAATGCTAACATGGTGTAATTACAGCTGAGTTTTGAATGCCCGGTACATGTATTACAGGTTTCGGTATGTGCCCCCCACCTTCTATGACCTAAATTCTCAGGTTAAACCTATCATATGATGAGTGAGTGGGCACTGCCAAAGACAACCATTTCAGACCTAAATACAAGTAAATCCCAACCCAGTCCTGTGCATTTTTAGAGGCACTACACATCAGCCTCTGGGGGCAGGAGTGGAAACGAGGAGGAGAAACAGCCAGCCAGTTGCTTGCTTCCTCATTCTTCCTCTTCCCTTCAGGAGGCGCCCTTGCTCAAATTCTCCCACCCATGAGGCTCCGGCTGCTGTCAGCCCTTTTCCTCCCTTTTGTTGTAAAGAAAAACACGGCTGAGATTTCAAAGCCACTTCCAACCCCACCTCTGAGGGGCATCCTGGGTAGAGGGGCACCGTGTGCAACTGCCCTGTTTGCACACCTCTGGGGCTGGCTCTATTCCTCAAGAAGCAGGAGTTACACCATACAACCACCTGTTACCCAGGGGAGTAAGGAGGACTGCTTGGGAGGCCCACAGCCGGGCAAAAGCGGTGATGGAAACCATGTAATGCTCCAGCACTTGGCTGACATAGTTCCTTACTCTCCTAAGTATTTGGAAGAGCTATGAACACACATAAACAAGGTGAAGAGCAGAGCAGGCAGGCTTTAGATCAGCAAGGATGTTGGTAGTTACAGCTCTAGATGGTCAGTTGTTGTGCCCACTGCATTCTTCACACTTTCCCACTCATTGCTTTCCATTGCCTACAAATACGTAAGGTAGGTACAAACAGCCCCCAAAATAAAGACCGTAATTCATTGAACAAAAATGTAGCCTAAGAGAACCAATTAAAATGATGAAAATCTTTCATTTTATTTAAGTATAATTGTACGGACACGTGTATATACAAATACAGATCTTATGGGGCAGGGATTTTGGGTGGGTTTTGTGTTTTTTTTAACATTTTCTTTTAAGTTCATATAATGTAAGCATTTCAAAAACAGCACTCAATGAATAAGTGCAAAGAAACTGCAAAGCAGGGCAGTACAAGCACAGGACCACACTGAGCTGGACTTTCATACCCAGATGCATACACAATGAGTGTCTTCAATGGGGTGTCAAGAGTAAGCATGGAAAGCGGATTTCGCAGACTCATGGGTAACCTCCAACATGCCAGCATCTATTAAACTGTACAGACAATGGCAGCAAGCCTATTGTAGGGAGATTTGTCTCACATCCGAGAAGCTCGAGGGCGAATGCATGGGAAAAACTCAGTGATGCCAGACCAGAAACAGATCTGCCCATTCACAGCTCCAAATTAAAAAACGGAGGAGGGTGGGAGAAGAGGAAGGGCAGGAAGAGGGAAGAGAAGTGTGGAGGGTTGTACATTAAAACTGGTGATTACAAAGTCCAAGTGTAATGAAAGGAGGGGAAGAGTTAACACTCTAAGCCTCTGAAAGTGACTGAACCGTTGCTCTCACAAGGCAATGGATTAAGTTCAGTTTTGAGGGTTAGGGATGGGAATCAACAGGTACAAATACAACCCTTTTCCTTCCAAAATTATATAGGAAAGGAAACAATCTACTCATCTACTCTCAGTACCTTCCAAATTTGTTTCTAGTTCTTTTGGAACCAAGTACATACATATATCGCACATGACACTGGCAAGATCCTTTCTGGAAAAACTATTCATGGAAACAAAACCAGAAGGAAAACAGGAGGAAAAAAATAAAGAAAAAAGAAACAAACAAACAAAATAACAGAAGAGTTGTTATATCCCCAAAGCCTTTTTAGAAACAAACATGATACAAAAGAACAAAAACTAACACAGAAACCACAGGGCTCCAACATCAGACCTTTAAACACTGAGGACAAAACATTGATCATCAAAAGTCATGTTGTTCCAGGTCTTGACATTGTGAAGTCTTGCAACAGATGAACGATTTTCAAAGATGAGTCCTGTATGCTGCAGTGTCATGGCCACTTGTCTCTCAGTTCTCAGCCATGATCACACTTGATGCTTCAAAGCTCTGTCTTGTAATCAGCGCGTGATTTTAATATCCTGAAAGTCTATTGTTCTCACTTACAAAAGACATAAGAATCAAATTAATACTTTATTATCAAACACTATATACAACAGAGATTGCTAATAATACAGAATTTAAAGAACATAGCTTTTAAGTTTTACTTGTCTTTCCTTCGCCATCCAAGTAAGTACAGTACAAAACAATACTCTAAACTAACACGAAATGTTACCTTGTCTATTAAAGGATACACAGTATCCACTAAACTGACTGATCCCTATTTTCCCTGCTTCACATTGCAATGCCCTTGGCAGCCAGGAGTGCAGGTCATGGGGGTAAGTAAGCCACCCAGGCTGAGGGAGAATCAGTCCCTTAGACTTGAGCTGGGGCAGATAAAGGGGGAAGGGAGCAGCTATCTCCTTAATTTGCACCAACATCTGCATTTAAAGCATCCAGAGATCTGCAATGCAACACAAAGCCCATCAGCATTTAGGTACTTGGTATGACTGGGATTGCCTGATGCCATCAAGTATCAAACTGACAATGTCTGGTACGCTCCCAGCCTCGCCAGGCCGAGCAGGGACCTGCCTTGCAGCTGCATCGCTCGTGCTGTTCCTCATCTACCCCGCAGCGCTCTGTGGTAGAACGAAGGGGTGAATTCCACCAGGAGTAACACTAGTGAAAATCCTTTGCTGTGGATAAACGTATGTCTTGAACTCCGACAAAGGATGAAAAATTATGTCACCATTTCGATATTCAATTGGTGCTACTGGTATGACTGCCTGCAATTGCGATGAATCATTTTAATATGGTTACCTATCATGCAGTATTATCTGTACTCTGGTTAATAATCCGTTTGATAAGATGCATTTTGATTAAGCTCACCTCATCCAAAGCTTTTTAATTCCTACCTATAGGAAGTACTAGTGTGTGTACCAAGCACATCCACATTAAAGAGAGAAAAGTACCAGATAGACTGTAATGAGATGATGACTTCCCTCACTGTTTAGACTGCGTATCTTTATTGTGTGCACTTCACACTAGAGGAAATTTCCTACATTCCTCCTGTAAGCACAGGCCCTGCATTAATGACTGTGTTGTACCGTATCAGGCAAGCCCAGATCATAGTTTAGCATGCATAAACCTCCCTTTATGTCTTAAATTTACTTCCCCCTTTCCTCCTTTCTTGAATAGTGGGCTGCTTCAACTTCTGGAAAGCTTCTCTTCACTAAAAAAAAGCCCACAGAGTGCTGTCCATTAATGGTATCACTCAATTTTGTTACGGCAGACTTTTTCTTCAGAGTGTTTACAGAAAACCCTTGTTTTCCTTGAATGCGCTCCATGTTTTGTTTCACATTTAACATAATTACCACAATTTTTGTTAGAAAAGCTCTGTTTCAGTCTTGGTCTGATATTTGCCTGATTATGCTTAGCAGTCCAAATTTCATGGCAGCCTAGCCAAAAAATACCCCAAGGCTTGCACTTCCTGGCAAATGACTTTTTAAAGTTCTATGTTAGCCAAGGCTCGGATTCCTTAAACAGGGTCATTCCTAATTCCACCACACAAGACAGTCCCATTTCCTAATTGCATCAAGGGTTACCACTTCTCTCACATGTTTAAATAGGACAAGCATATATACTCACTCTCAGCATAAAGTATATCTAAATAATGTATTTTCTATTCTAGTGGATTTTTAAAAAAATATTTTGTTAAGTCTTTGGGAGCCCATCTAGTTTATCTCCAGCTGATAAACACGTTTCCTCTACTCTTCAAACTGTGCTGGAAGGGGAAAAGATAAAAAATCAACACTTGGATTCGTATTCCACACTTCTTTTCTTTCCCCCCACCAACCAATGCTACCAGACCGTCCTGGCTTCTTCTACATGTGATTTATTCCCATGATTGAGGAACTTGCAGGAGAGACAAATCAAGAGCACACTGGAGATCCTGTGTCCCAAACATGTTTCCTCTGGCTACTGATGTCCTCTCTTAGCATGTATTAACACCCAGAGCAGCATCCAAGGCTATCAGCTACTAAGTCAGTGCTGGGGAAGGTCACTTTATTTTCAAAAGTGCCTCTGCATTTCAAGAAAAAAATTGTAGCACCACGGTGATTTGTTTTAAAATAAAATAATCCGGTGTGCATTATCCCCTTAAAACGAAATAACAGAGGCACTCACACCCCCAGTGAAGTTTCCTAAATCTGACCTTGCCTGCTGTGTGCTAACATTCCTAAATAATAACTTCTTCCTCTCACCAAAGACAGCGTTTCTACTCGTGAGCACAAATTTTACTGTCAAAGATGTTTCAAGACATTCCTATAAGAAACATCGTCTTTCCCTTTCAGAAGCCTGTTCATTTAGAAACTCCTGGAGGAAATGGTGTTATATTATATATATTCTTAATATTTCCCCTCCAGTCCTGACATGGTGACACGATGCCTTGCATGATCATCTTACAGTGCTGAACGAGAAGGCATAAATATTGTATCAGAGAGAAAAACTCTCCCAGGCTTTCACTCACTTTCCTTATCCTTCACTGACTGCATCTGCCACTATTCTTCCTTGTCCACATACGGATGACACAGTGAGCTAACAGAGGTGACTTCTTAAAGGAGAATGCAGAGGAAAATAAGAATCACTAGTGTCACTATTATAGTTTGGCATTTTCATTTGGAGTCCTTTTATTTATATGGAGGGGTTAAGAAAGTCACAGGGTAGGTAGGGATGGGTGCTGAAGCTAGTTATCCCCTTCAAATTTTTGCTGAGTTCAGGCTAAACAGGAGAAGAAAAGGGAAAAGGGAAAAATAACAATTTGACATCTGCAAAAACAATAAAGTCCCTTTCCTGGGATGAGCAGTTAGGTGGATCTTTGATGTTCCAAGACCCTGATATTTTCTGCGACAGGTTGCCGGAGCATACTGTGCTATAATATCAAAAGCATTGCCAGGAGGAACAATAGAGTTGCCAAAAGCCGGCTGGGTATCCTTGGTGTCTGTGCCGCGTTCTCACCACGGGATGGCTCGGCTGACTCATGTACGGTATCATCTGTTCAAACAGAAAGCATACATTCCAATGAGATTTTGCATCCTTAATAAACTCTCACTGAGCCGACAACTGTAAGTAGATTTCAGTGCCTTTATGAAATAGGGCAATGAACCTTGT
This sequence comes from Calonectris borealis, assembly GCF_964195595.1. Taxonomy (NCBI): domain Eukaryota; kingdom Metazoa; phylum Chordata; class Aves; order Procellariiformes; family Procellariidae; genus Calonectris; species Calonectris borealis. The sequence goes on along the minus strand of NC_134352.1, from coordinate 25,465,661 downwards.
GCTGTCATTGACTTTCACAAGCGTGTAATACCTCATTATGTAACCAACTTGGGGCCAAGCCCTGCATTTCTTACTGGCAAAACTCCCACCGAAGACCAGAGGAGCAGAAAGTAAGTCTGATTTCAGAAGACTGAGGAATGAAAGATTCCCCTTCTAATAAAAAACTGTAGAGCTAGCTTTGGATGGCTCATTAGATAGCAATGTCAATAGGGAGGCAGCTAAATAAAAACACCTGATTTTCAAAAGGGCTTGAAAAAGAGTTGCACGTGCTCAGAATTAATTTCACAGTTAATCCCCTTACTGAGTTACAGATCTTGGCTCCTGAATTTGAAATGACAGCCCGTAAGCCCAAGCATACATTCCACTTCCACGCATAAAATTTCCACTGAAGTATACCGCATCTGGGGATGTGCAGGGGATATAAGACCAGTCTCCCTTTCTTGAAACAGAATTTTAAAGGCTAACACATGACAATCTCCGACCTTATAGAATACATACTCAATCTGGAAAATCTCATAGGCAACAGACTACCTTTTATGGTACACAAAATACAGATTTACATATATGCTGCTAAAACTAATAAAAAAAAAGAACCGGCTGAGTTGGGAAAACGTGCTTATACATTAGTGGCAGAAGAGAACACAGTAGCAAATACTGAATTTATGATACTGAATACAGCTGTGTTTAGTTTTTGTAAACTAAAGATCAGCCCTAAAGGCACAGCTTGTAACATAAAAAAAGGTAGGTAAAGTCAAATTCAACTTCAGTATTATGGGTGTGGTATTTTTCTCTGCAAAGCCCTCCATATCCACAGCTATCTAATTTGGCTATTTTAAAAGTAATCTGTCAGAGGCTGGCCATAAAAAGTCAGCTCTGGGTTTGTATTTTCTTAGTACTAAATGAATGAAATAAGCTAAACCTTTTTAGGAAGTGTGAAGTGGCCGCAAAATGTATTCGTAAGTTATTTTAGAGTGCCTAAGTTTCCAGGAAAATTAATAGTATCTCACTACTTAGTGTAATAAGCTCCCCCATTTTATGAGAGGTGACGACATATCTATGATATATCTGTCTCATAGCTCCCATCTCAACAAATTGCACTGCCAGGATTACACTGGGTGAGATGTGTGCAATTCCAATTAAAGGCACTAAGGGAAGCGGGAGTCAGGACACTGGGATCACTGTGCCGCTTTGGCATGGAGCATTTCATGTTACTTAGCTTTAGCTAGAAACAAACTCCCTCCCCTTCATACCCTTGACACCTAACACAAAAGCAGGTAGAGCACTTAGCATAATTTAGGTTAATAGGCTCTTCAGCCTCAGTTGGGTTACACAGCAAGATGCACAGTAAACTGGATTAGCAATTTATCACGTTTTTTTCCAGCACTAATTGATGCTACAATCGTGTCAGGCTTATCAACAGGTCTTCAGTGCTGCTCAAGGCAAAAGTATGAAAAGCAAGCACTGATCAGCTGTAAATATGTTCATGTTTGTAAGAAAGGGACACCATCAGATCAAAGTCCCACTGATGTCCATGGGAAAGACTGGTTGGAATGACTTCGGTTACAGCTCTTCCCCATGTACAGCAGGGAGACCCTCGCAGGCACTTTGGCCCTGAATAAGGCCCTAATATTTTTCCTCCAGAATTATTGCAAAGGAATCTAAAAATTTCAGTGAATGCTGGCTACTGCAAAGTGCCAGTTCCAGTGGTTGTCAGTACCAAAAGCTGTTTCACATTTCACTTCTGAGTTACACTTTTGTATTTGGTGACACTGCAATGAGAAGACAGTACTTCCCAAGAGCAGCTTCCCAATTAAATCATACTCTAAGAAGTTGCAGGGAAAAAACCATCCCTGTTCTGTCAGCTCTACCTCCTTTCATATATTTAGAGTCAGCTTTTCCCAATTTGGAAACATTTACTCACTGCTGACGAACTAAAACTACAGAGGAGAATGATGTGCATTACCTTCTACCTTTTGCATCATCAATAGAATTGCAAATAAGTCTGAATTTGCAACATTGAACGTCAACAGTTTTGCCCTAATTACATCCATGAGTCAGCACTAAAACACAATAGGGCAGAACTAGTGTAGAGCAGTAATAAATCCTCATTCTCTTCGACTATCAGATATTGCCATGACTGGAACACTGGTTACTGCTAAAAAAACTCAATGAAAAAGCCCTAAACTAAAAAGATTACTTCTCTTAAATGAAAAATATGGAGATCTTCTATGATCCCATTTTTATAAAGCCATTCTTCACCGAAGAATTAATTTTCATGTAACGTGAAGGGGTTCCTTTCAAGAAATCACCTGAGTTTTCTGTCAATGCAGTCCCAAGGTTTCTGCACTTGTATATTAGAGCACACGACTCACCAGCGGTTCTCAAAATCACTTTACAAATACGATTTTCCTTGGAGGTGCAGAGTTATAACACTGCAGAATCTTTAATGCTTGGGGAAAAGGTTTTGCTTTACTTTAAACACAGAAGGCAAGTGATGAAGAGGACAAAATTCCTGAGTAAAATCTGGGAGGTCACTGCTAAAGACTGGGAATGCCAGCAATAATTAGAAAAAATTATTTTGACAGCCATGAGTTTTCCAGATCACATAGCTTTACATCATATGCTTCACGTATAATTTTTCCAGATACGCACAGCTGCAATTTTTGTTTAGGGACTTTTTATTTTTATTACTAAGGGGGAAGAGAAGGGGAAGACAGGAATAGGGCCAATTACTTTCATCACTTCTGAAACAACTGTGATCTCTATAGACTACTTTCCTACAAATTCCTGAACAAAACCAGTGAAATTACAAGGGTTCAAAAATCACACAAATGGTGATTTTTAAAAGAAAGGTGACAGTAAGTAATCGGCTGAACATGACCCTCCTGCCTCCCAATTCTTCTGTCTATTGCGGAAAAAGGCAGTGGCAGGCTAGGGGAGAATACAGAAGCAGAAGATGCACGTCAGAGGCAGGTAAATTAGTATACGACAAAGATCACATGCAACAAGATCCACTAAGGCAGCGGCAAGTCTAACAGCCTAATAACAGAAAAGTGTGACAGCAGTTGGCAGATCTGGGAATGACGGATTATCTAATGGTGACTAGTCCAAGTAATAATGCAAATACACACTGATGTCAGGAGTGGGAACTTTTAAAGTTATTCATTAAAGCTATTACTTCCTCCTGCTAAGACAAACGGTATTTCACCTTAGACTGCAGGATGCTCTTTGCATGATTTTGGTTCCCTGGTTTGCCTGCTAATTTCTAACAATATGCTTTTGTGATGGTGTTAGTTAGGTACAGCCATTCAATGGGAAGTGAGCAGCACTGCTGAAAAAAAATGCTCAACAAGTTCATTAAAATCAGTCATTTATTACTCGGATGATCTCTTTTGCAAACAGTAACAGGACAAATACACAGTAATTAGCCCATGTTCACTAAATCACAAAACATAAAAAACTGTATTGAGTTTCTAGATTCATAGGTTACCTAGAGATAGGGAAAGATCATCCTAATGCCTTCTGTAGAAGAATGCTGTTAATAAATGTACAAATGTATCTAATGTAAATGCACTCTCCTTGCATTTAGATTTGCTTAGAGAACAACTTTGATTCTCAAAACCAAAATTTTTAGGAGAGTTCCGAAAATTCTCTTAAAGAAAAATAGTAAAATCTATTGTGTATCCATAGGTAAATCATTCAAACTGGGTAACTTGCAAAAGCCTTGTTTATACCTCTGTATAAATAACAAATTTTAGTTAAAGGAACTGCAAATAACAAAGAGAAAAAGAATAGTATGTTGCTCCATACCAAAGGGAAAGTCTCTTTCAAATAGCATAAAAGAAAAAAAAAAAGATCTTGGTAATCTGTTCTTCATGGTATGTACTAAATGGTATGTGTGTAATTTTTTTCTGGTATAATTTGTTTATTTAACTGTGCATTTTAATTACTGAGGATTGAATACAACAACGTGTGAGCAGTGTGCAGGTACATATAAAACAAACAGGTAATACTACTATTGCAGATACTTTTCTTACATACCCACCTAATTTTTATGTCATGAGCCATCCCATTGAAGTTGGTGGGATTACTCACACCCCTAGAATTAAACATGCTTCTGTCTGTCATAAACCTGAGCCACACAAACAATACACATGCACTTTCCACACAGAGACATATCAGCTTCATTGATGGTGGAGGTTAATGTAACTTTGCCCTAGGCACATGAGGGACTTTATCACAGCAAGCACTATTCTTATTCTTAAGGCAGTGTTTTGCAAAAAAAGACAGGAAAGTCCCGCAAAACTTAAGTTTGCGTCAATAAAAACACGATAGGAATTTATATATATCAGAGTGTGCGTGTGTGTGCATGCATGTATGTAAAAATGATACCTTGCCTAACCAAATATACATACAAATGTGTATAATTTTAAAGGACTAATTTCTTACCTAAACTCACTCTGTCGGTTGCATGCCTGTGTCATGCACCAGCGTTAAAAAAAGCAGTGGTTCTGTTTTTCTGAAAGTCTTTTGAAACCACATAATAAATTAAGTGTGCCCATTGACTTATTTCTAAAACTTTGCGCCCAGTTAGTAAATAGAGTGTTTTGCCAACATGCTGGGTGTTTGGCTTCGATGGGCCAGTGACTTCAGGATACTGGTGAAAATTTTACACTGGCACACACCATATTTTATTAAACCGCGTCACCCAAAAAAACAAATAAAACAACATTTTTCCTCCCCTGCATTAAACAAGGATACAGGAAATATACCATAAGCTATATTAGCACTGCTAGAAATGTGCGAAAGCAGAGCAGTTGTACCATGCAAAGCATGCAGGGAGAAGAGGAAAAAAAGTACTGAAGCACCAGAGGGATACACGCATTTGTTAAAAGAGATTCTCTAAGCATACTAACCTGCTGGTTCTAATGAATTTTCTACTTTGTCGTTAACATCGAAAACACGATCATGAACACCTATAGTTTTCATACAGCTGTCTATAACAAAAATAGAGATAACAGCCAAATATGTTAGTGAGACACCCTTAAACTCCCCATTTTCCTTTTCTTCTCTCTTTTTTCTCTCTATTTACTATATATAATTAAGCATATTCATATTTTAAAGTCTGTGGCACTTGTCCAAATGCCAGTATAGTCTTCCATTTGTACAACAGTTTAAGAAACAACAAGTTAGCAACTGCCATGTAATTAAAACAAAGCTTTATGAAAAATGATAGGAAAATACAATGAAGATCATAACACAAATGTTGCTGTACAGAACAGATACATGAGATTTATCAGTAAAAAAAAGATTTACTGCTGTTTACTAGACACACAGTAAAGCATGCGCTACAAAGCCACCCTTGAAAGCTTAATCTGAAGAACTTACTTGCTGGTCGCACAAAGACCTTAAGCTTTAGACAGGATCTCCTTCCATTATCTGGGATCGCAGAAGCTGTAAATGGAGAAGAAGGAAAGACAAGTGGAAGAGTAAGAGAGTGAAAAGGCAAATAATCTTTTGTGACAAAATAAAATATCCTTTATCTTCCCTTCATGTGAAGGGCTGGACACATTTCAGCCTCTGCACGTAAGGACTTCAAGTGCCCAAAGTATCTTGATTATGCAAAAGCAGGGAAAGAACTGCAGATTTTATTCTAATCCCTTTTTTGATTATTTTACATGGAAGAAGTGAAGCACATGGTATTTCCAATGTTTCATTATCTCCTTTCACCTTTCCACACCTTTTTCTCAAGAGATTGTTTAATATGGTTTCTCCTGTAATGCAGGTGTCTACTCTGAAAAATTGCACTTCAGAATAATTAAGATCACTTAGAGAAAAGCTAGTCTTGAAACACCAGGCCATAGGCTTCAGCAACCCAAAAAGCGATGAAAAAACAAAATGACACTGAAGGTGACAATGTTAAAAATAGAATGTATATACTCCCACAAAAGCAGAAATACACAACATTAAATTCTATAGCAAAGTCAGCCTCCATATGCTCCAATACATCTGCCTTTTTGGAGAAAATACTTACCTTGCTTCAGGCAAAACATGATTCCCCATGTTACATAACTAACAAACCCAAACCAGCTTATTCCTTCTTTCTGCCCTCCCTCATCATTTCCCATTCAAGGTATTTCATTTTAAGAGTACTTACTGTATTAGGAGAAAAAGAATAAGTGGAAACGTCTAGCACTAATGCAAAAAATCATACACATAAGTAGTGTCAGCACCTACTTATCTCCCAGGAACAATAGCTGCTGTGAAAACTTCCCTTCTAGAACTGTGCTTGCCTCAAAATACATAGGGAAATACGCCTGCCTATCACCACAGACTGGACTCCCTAGTGTATTGTCTGCCAATTTGAACACTTCGGTAACTTTCATCAATGTCTGCAATTTTGAAATTGTACATTGGCCTGCAGTTCAACACGCACAATGGCAACCAAGCAACTTGACTTGGGCATGCAGATTTTCACTTGTGAGACTATTCGCATACACACTTTCTTCACCCTCGCAAAACCCCTCAAAAGCTAGAGCTGAAAAATATTGCCTGAAGCACTGCAAAGTAATTTTTATTTCATTGCATAGTCTCCCCCATCATTCAAAAAGCTATGTATTAGGGCAGAACAAGTTGCCTTTTGCAGAAAATGACAACTATTGGAAGCTGTCTTGATTTACAAAAGATGACTGGGCTGGCAGGATGTTAGTTTGTTTTGTTTATCACTGTTTCATCCATTTTTATTAATTCCGTCCCTGTTTGTGACAAATAACTAAGATGATTTATACACAGACATATGAATGCACATGCTTTGTCTTCATGCTAAGCTCGCACTTGAAGGGCTCCTCAACTAACTTGAAATAAATTCCCTTAGTCTTTGATGATGCGTTTCCAAGGCAGGCATCAGCTTTTTCCCAGAAGAACTTACTAAGAAGAACTAGCAAATTCAGTACAAACACAAAAAAGGAGCAAAGTAAAGAGTCCAATACAGCTAATGCTGTGGTTCTGCACCTGTTGGGAAGTGCTTGAAAAATTGTTTCCCTCTTTTAATCAAAAGACAAAAGTGTGTAGAAATGATGCTCCCCCCTTCACAATGACAAGCAGCTAAGAAGTGTTAACAGCTGGCTTTGCTATAGGCTCTTACTAAATCAAAGTCAAAAAATCTCCCTCTACTGACTTTTACAGTAACTGGTCTGTTATTTAGGGCACAATATTTGCACTCTGTGGTTATATTCAGGAAATTGTGTCCTTTTTGTGGCCCTCATTGAATATACGCAATTGGCTAAATGCTTTGCTCAGACTAAACAGGCAGGTTTAGATTTCTCAAAAGATAAGAATCCTATAGTCATTACCACATTACTAGCATAAAGGTGGAAATAACATTTCCAACATTAGCCAAAATAGAATCCCTACAGTAATTTTATCACTAACGGATTTTTCCTGCTCAGAAATTATTTCAGAAGTGTACTATGACACACATTTATTTAGAGGCAAGTTTTAGCTTTGATGCTTACATGCTGTTGTTTATGTCCTTAAAATAAGCACGTTTTGCTCACTGCTGTTTATTAGAATACTCTGTTCGTCAGTGACTAACTAGGATACCAGTGACTAGCTAGGTTAGCTAGGAGCTAATAAAATCCTATCTGGAAAAACAGAAAATTAATGCTTTGCACACATAAAGTTTATATGTGTACATAATATTTGCACACACTTAATAGCAAACAACACCTAGTGATTGGCCATGTTCTTTGGAAGAACAATATTAAAATCTGTTCCCTGCTTAGATCTTTTTCCACCAGTCCTCACTCGGGTTTGCAACTATAGACTGCAATCATAGCAGTTGCATTTAAATCATCATCCCAGAAACTGACACAGTTTTAGTGACAGGTATGGAAAAAGTGCTTTTTTCCTTTCCAGGGAAATTATGTACTGTCAATGTTTGCAGTAAACCCAGAAAGATTCCTCTTTAATTCAGTGTTTTACTCCTTCAGAAGGAATCATAATGAATAAAAAAAAAAAAAAAATCAAGTGACATATTGTTCTGCTCTCACATCTGCCTCAACAACCAAGACCAAGATGATGAAGAGATACACTGCAACCTCTTTGGCCTTCCTGAGAAATTAAGAACTGTTTGCTAAGCTGGATGACTGCAATCACTTCTCCCTTCCTCTCCCTTTCCCTTTTCATCTTAAAATAAAAAACACAGACCATTTGCAGTTTTTGCCTTAAGACCAGAGGTATCACCCACAGGGAAGAGTCGGGTTGGCTCATATCATCTGTCCTCCTCTCGCACACATTGCAGTAAGTTTGTCAGTATTGTTCTGTTCTCTTCTCTGTCTTCTTTATTCTGCAATATTTTCACCAGTATCCTATGAAAACCCTGTCTGTGGAATTAAGATGTCCAGGATATGATGGCAACAGCTGGGATTTTTTTTTCCCCTCTTTCAGCAACAAGCTCAAGATATTTTTTCTCTGCATGTTAGGCACACCACACTTGCCCTTTACTACGGAAAGCCAAGAGTCCTCATTAAATCTGGGGTTTTTTGTACGTTAATGCCTCGAAGCTTGAACTCAAATTGAAGTTTGAAGCCCTATTCTGCTAAGCTACTTTCATGTGGAAAACTCTTGCTGAAGAGGACAAAACTCCAAATCAAGGTGACCTAGTTGACAGCATTTGACTAACAGCTGCAAAGAAATACCAAATGATCAAAGCAACACAGTAGAAAGGATAAACAGCACATATTAACATTTACTAAGAATAAATGCTAAATATGTTTTTTCTGGAGCAGAAGTAATGCTGCAGCTAGGACCTCCCAAAAACTGAGGCTTACATGAAAAATCCTGGGATCAGTTTGAACCAAAAGTCTCCTATCAAACTGACTGCAACTGGAAAAATTCAAGTCTGGACTTCAGGACCTAAGGGTAGGAAAGAGCAAAGCGTTAGCAGAAGAAAGTTAGTGGGTTTAAGGTGTTTGACTTTCCAGGAAAGGTGGGTCTCCAATGCAGCAGAGTCTGGCAAACTCCCTGACACTCTCTTGCATGCTTGCAAGAAAGCAACATTGCTGAACTCTGGAAAGGAGAAAGAGAACTGCTCTTTGTCAGTTGGGATCTGTTAAGATTGCTTCCCAGGTAAAGTATTGCTGCTGTTGTACCTTCCACGAAAATTAGCTGTAGTATAAGAACAGATATCCTTTCCAGGTGGTACAAAGAGAAATTTCATTCTCCTTTCTGCACAAAATCAGGTTAGCCCTTCAGGCTTTGGTATAAGGCTTTTCTGTTCGCCCGTTTTAAAGGTGATATTAGCTACAAAATAGAGGCCAGTTCTGAGAGCAGGAAGCCTCTGATGCTAATGGAACCTGTCCCAAGCAACACTTTCCATTTCAAAAGCTGAAACTCCCAAGGAAAAAAAAAAGGCAACTGAAACCTTGCTGCACAACAAAAAGAAACCTTTGAAAAGAAGTTCCCTTAAAAGGAGCAAAAGAGGTTATATTCTCTTTTTTCCATGAACGATATTAGAATAGAAAAGGTCTGACTGGTTTAGTTTGTGTCAGGAAGAATCACAATGAAAAACAGAAGAGGAACTCTGCAGCGTTGCTAGTTCCTATATTTCATTACAATTCCTATGATACTTCACTCCTCCTCTGCCCTACCTCACCTTTACCAGCAACTTTATGACAATCTCCTGGGTCTTTCTTTTAAAGAACATGTTTTAGACTTCATCGTTACACAAAGACTTAGGGTTAGAAGGAAGTGCACACTAAAATCCCTATGAAATCACAATATATATGGAAACACCTCAATGATTATAAAAATAACTGGTTTGGTCTCTTCATTTTTTTTTTAATAGGAAAACTCCATGCTTCAGAAGAAATTGAAGTCATGATCTCTGTATTCTTGAGATGAAAATTTCATCACCATTAGTTGAACTAGGAAAAAACCCCATGCAACGAACAACTGCACATAGGACTAGATCCAAGCTGGATCCAAAAATGGCCCGTAAAGACAAATTAGATGAGAAAATTTCTCTTCTCTGAACCACTTCTGGCTACCATTTTTATACCCTGTAAGGAAAAGAAAGAGAATGAAGAAAATTATTCTCTCCTCATCTACAGCCAAACCATAAATATTTCACTACTTGCTAGCTATATTTAAATATTGAGAAAAAAAAAAAAATCCGTCTCCTTCATCCCACTCATAAGCAGTTCTCTGCTAGAAAACACATGGTACATTATTAATATATTAGATATAAATAACAGGTTAGGTCCTTCCTCAGCCTGATAAGGCTTAGCAGAGTTATTCAATGACTGTGGGAAGCCACAGACAGAGAACAAAAAATAACATACACAGAAAGCAATGTGGGTTTTTTTCCCAACAGTTTTGCAGTTGAATTTACTATGTTAAATCCCAAAAAATCCTTAAAGGAGTCATCAAGATATGGCCCAATCAACCTACAAAGTAAGCTAATTAAAAAGTAAACGTACAAAAAAGAAAAGGTATCAAAATTTCAAAAGTAACTTGGTTATCAGGTCCTGCTAGTCATGTGACAAAAGCTGTAATTAAGTATTTACTTTCCTGAGACAGGCAGCAGTTTGGCTGGCAACTATCTGAGGCTTAGTTTCTAACCTAAGAGCAAGTTATTAGGAAGCCACGCATAAAAAGTGTCTCAACCATCCTATTTACTGATATTCACATGTAATCAGTGGTTTCCTCTGCTTGCCTCCTCACTCATTCTTAGCTTTCTAATTACAGCATTGCACCTTTTCCTAAAACACGAGTCCTGATATAGAAAAAAATAGAAATCATAAACGCAATTCAAATCCTCATTTAGCACTACAAATGTATTTAATATTCAAGGCACAATCCACTATGGGCCCTATTAGAGAGCAAAACTGGAACTGTTCAGTGTACAAATAGCGCTCCATTTATCTAAGTTACTCAGACGGCACCTTTGTTTTAGAACGGGGGGACACTGGTAAAGGAACATCCTTTCCTTACACGGAAACGCAACACTCCCATTGTGTCTCCTCATGGCCCTGATATAACATGCTGCAGATACTCTGCAGATGATAATTCTCCTTCTATTTTGTATTTCAAGTTTCTATTGCCAGTTCGCTTGGAGTATTCTCTGAAGGATTATAAAGCAGTGTTCGGGAAACACTGTGGAGACAAGTCTCTCTCTCTCTATTTTTTTTGAAAACTGTGATGAATGTTTTCTTCTGCTCTCTGTTAAGATGTCCAGCAAACAAGGTCTCCTTGTAGAGAAGATCTGAGAAATCACACCAAGATCTCACCTCGGTTCATTGCCGATATATCAGCACCCAACTGGGTGTTATACAAATTCTGGCACTGGTAAGTGCTTCCCAACCACAAGCACTGAACAGAAGTATTGGTTCAGACTGGAAAGTCAATAGAGTATTAATATTGAACTTCTCCCCAGCACACTAAATCGAGATGCCACGTGCATAGAGCTGGAGTAAACACCTAACACTTAGTGCCCAGTCAAAAGGGTTGCACATGTAACTTCTGTAATCACCTGGAGAAACACCACAGAGAGAGAACCTGCAGCGACCCCATACACAGGACGCTGCATGTTGTAAATCAGAAACCCATGTTTACACAGTCCTTCCACTCTCTTAGTCCTGTAAGTTACAGTCAATCTCTTCAGGAGAAAATATTTATAGCTGTGATTTGCCTCTAGCCCTTTCAGGCACAATAGCACTCCCATTAGTCAAATCCAATATCCAGGTAACCTTATACAACCTGCAAATCATAATTCCACCAACCTGAAGTGTTTTAGCATCCAATATCCTGTGTCAGCTAGAAAGCTTTAGAAAGTTTTATTTTTAAGAACCGTCATCTGCTTCTTTCTTTGTAAAGAAATGAGTATGTGTGAGAGCATTAAAAATGCAGTTTTCCATTATGTTTGCCACAGGCAATATTTCTCAATTTGTGCAAGTCAAAAGAAAAAATAGCCTATTAGTTGTTAGAAGAGCTGAGCCTTTCCCCTGTAGGTTTTCATGTGATTTACCATACAACACAAATGTATGCAAATTAGCCAGGTAAATGCAGAATTAGTTATTAATATTCTTCTCACAGTTTAGATAGAAAAAAGTTACAAATTTGCATAAACGGTACAACTGAAAAAGTCAGCTAGAATTTAATGAATCAATAAAACACTCCTTTGTGTCCCTACATGAAGTAAGACCCATATCTAAGGACAACGAAGGGGTCTTCAAAATTATTAACCAAAAAAGAAGCTACCTGGAAGGATTTACTATCATTTTCTACTTGTAAGCATTAAAATAAAAAAATAAAAACAGAAAAATACTGGTTCTATGGAAATCACAGCCTTCACCAATACCTGAGTTTAATTTAAAAAGGACTCTTTGCCTGTCTGCTCTTTCATTCCAACGTATCAGCAAAAGTTTTGTTCTAGTAGCAAAAACATGACTCCATTCTGTGAAAATTAAAATATTGAATGTCCATGACTCACTTATTCTTCAGACCTAATAATTAAGCACACTTCCTCAATAAATCATGACTAAACTTATCTGTACCTTTGCTATTGCCGAGTCTACCATCTCTCCGTATTTAGTCATCAGCAAGATGAGATCACCAAAGAACATCACTGAGCAAGCTAAAGACTCGGAAATCTCAAGCCAACAGACAGAGAGAGAGAATCTCATCTGGAAAACCATCCGATCTAGGACTGCCAACAACACTTGAAAACTAAGAAAAATTACCTAACAAGGAAAATAAACAAACAGACAGATGCAAGGTCACAGTTAACACTGCCTATGGCTTAACACAGGCAAAAGTACTATGGATACTACTATTTACAAATGGAGTTTTAAAATCTACCATATTAAAAGGGCACCTAATACAAATGTGTATTTTGCTTTACTCCTGCATGCTCAACTACATATGTCTGAAGTGAAGGTAAAAACAATCATATCATATTTCTGTACTCATCTCTGTATGTGTGTACATACATGCCTACACACATACACAGACTTACATTCTGCACTTCATGCAAAATATAAATCACAAAGTGCACAGCAATGGCAAAAAAGAATTGATAAACGCTGTGCGCACAACGACAAACAGATTGTAAAATACTACTTTTATTTCCTAGTGTCTTATACCTAATTTGCACTGGCTTTGCACTGTGTAAAAACACTGGATTATTACGGCCTATCTCACAAGTGACTATATTTCTCAGACCCCCTAAAAATAGCCTAGTAAATGGAAAAGACTTGCCAGACAAATGCTATTTTAGTGAGAGTTCTTGGAAGAAAGTAATACATAGTTACTGTTTCTGCATTAGCACTTAATGCTAAATTAACTGTCCCATTGCAACTGTTTGGCCAGGAAGAATGTAATTTTTCTTGCAGTTTCTAACCCATTGCAGCTTATATATCTGGTTGAAGCCTGCATGGATTGAAAGTAGGTTTCATATCAAAGTCATACAAAGCAAAATCAAATCCTGTTTGGTAAGAGATGTAAACCATGGACTTCCAGTTTAACTAAGCCATTCGTCCAGTATTTCCTCTCAGTATGGTCCAGGCTTGTATCTCTCTCAGGAAGGTCCCTTATCTGCCCTAGAGGGTGATTTAATGACAAGCCTTCTCTGTTGTTGTCCTGGCTGGTGTACTGGAGTCAGATTTTTTTAGTGCAGAATGTTAAAGCATTCCAAAGCCCAGTGTTCATAGTGCTGGGCACCTCCAGAGGTGAGCAGCAGCTGAGGGCTCATATGAGGCAGACAGCACCACTTTGGATCCAGTCCAAAAGTTTATTATAGTTATCATCTGTCCTCTCAAGTTGCCGAGCCCAGTTGAGTTCAGAAAAACACAAAATTACCTCAGTGCAGGGCAGCCTGTACCCTTCACACCTTCAGGAGAACAACAAAGCAGACATTCAGCTGCAGAAAAACCCAACCCTGCCTGAGCTGTTCTTCTGAACCAAGCCCTGAACCAACACAAGAACCAAGCTCAGCTGTTCTTTGCAAAGACTTTTTTTTTCTCTTCTCATAAAAAGCAAGAAGGTTTGTTTATGAACCAGGGCAAAGCTGTCATCTACCTGCAGTCTGAGCTTCCCAGAGAATCAGTCTTGCCTCTGTGGTGTTTCTTCTCATTAAAAAACAAACAAAGCTCAGCTGGAAATAAATGAAAGGCATATCCTACGTTGAATGGACTTTTAGTTGCACATAAGTTCCTGTGAAATATAAGGAAGTGTAGATGAAGAATAGATCATACAGCTGCTCACACATGAAATATCTGCAGGCCTTTTTCTCATATAAGAAGGTTTCTCTTTCATAAATGCAAACTGTATTACATACCATAAAATAAAGGCTAACATTTCTGCACTAGCACAATATAAATGACTGATGTCATACTTTTCTATTGCAACAAACCAACACTTATTAACTAGAATGAAATAAAAACCTCAGATCTCATTACTGTTTTCAGTGGCATTAACAAAACCAAATACAGTTATTGTACAACATTAAGACTGTATTAGAGTAAATTGCTAATAAAACAAGTTAATACTATCAAATAGAGCACTTAGAGAAAAATATATCCTCCTCATACTTTTCATAAGCACTTTTGTACTTTGATTTTCCCTTGGTATCACTAGAAATAAAATGTTTTTCGTCAAGCAGGCTATCCATTTTGCTAATTTCCATCTCTAAGAACTAGACATAAGTAAATCCTTTGAAGAGACATTATAGTCTTGTTAGTAATGACCTTCTCTTTTTGATCTTTAAAGCAACATGTTCACCCACATGGAATTTGTGGATATTGTATCATGTTACTAAACCTCATATACTTTAATGGACTTCATATTATCCGTGTCTAGCTTTACCACCGCTGACGCTATAATTAAAGCAGAGAGAAGCATTCCATTCTACTCCATCTTCATGGGCTTGCCACTATCTTTAAAAAACACTGCTAGCTTCCTATACTATGCTTGTAAATTCTGTCGGTTTATAAAAATAGATAAGTAATTATAAATGTTGTATTGTGCTAGGAGTGTGACATGTACATAGACATGAAAAGTTGCTTCTGCTGACTCACCTAAGCAAAGCAACAAAGTATCTTATGTCTTGTGGAGAAGGGAGAGACGCAAAGGCAGAAATAATTCTTCAAGAACCTGCCTTAGGATGAGGGGAAATCTAGAAAAAAGCACAGACTGCAGGTTGTTTGTTGTTATTTCAAATGAAGGCAAACAGTGAGAATAATGCAAGTTTGAATGTGTTTGAGTGCACATGCATGCCCCAAAGTTTGCAAACACACTGCTTAGAGAGAATACCATTGCTCAAAAGATTTCTGAAGGGCTTTTTCTCTTGGCAAAGTTCTAATAGCACCTTGGCACAGCCTTTACGAAAAATGCCTTTATGAGCACAGTCAGCTCTTGCACCAATAAATCCAAATTTGTGCAGGATGGAAACCAGATATGAAACAGAAAAGGTAAAGTTTGTAAAACACATGATAGTCCATTGTAACTCAAGCTCTGATTCTGACGTGTAAAGATTCTCAGGGCAGAGACCTTCTGTTTCATTACACCTACTATGAGGGGTCCCAGGCCACGGCCGAGTACAGTACGAACGCAATAACAGATGCCAACACTATATTAATAACAGTACATCTTTACCAGGTGAATTCCCAGTTTGGTCAAGTCCTGCAGAGGGACTATTGAGCCCTCAATCACTCCACCATACGAGCCAGAAATTTTTCTCCAGTCCTTAGAAGGATTTCCTTAACTCTTCAATTTGTCACCTTTACTATGAAAAATTCTGGAGCACATCAAGCTGAAGTTTTCTCTTTAATCAAAATTTGTCCAGTGCATCAGGAAATAGCCGTTTTATTTAATCTTCTAGATCCTTGCTTCTTTCTTTCACTTGTCTAGCTTGTGTTCAGTGCCACAGGTTGCACTCATGCTTTGAAATCCGTATTTCAAAAAAAACAACCTATGTGAGAATAGCTGCAGTCTCATCAAGGAGAACTGCTGCCTTGTCAGTAATTTGACATGTCTCACCTATGCCAGAAAAGGACTGTAGACTGTCATAACTATGACTGTGGGAAAGTCTAAAACACCCATGGGATAGCTAACCTTTCATTTTACTCTGCCACAAATTATTTCCTTCTGTGCTTTTTTTTTTTAGATTAATGTATACCACAGGATGTTTAGCCCTGTTTCCAGTGATCATTCCCAGATGAACTCAAAATTAGATATATATGTGTACACTTTTCCGTAACTGGGACTCAAAAGCCCTGGTGGTTTGGAAACCATTTCTTAAAAGCAATGAATACTGCATCAGACTGTTGAAACAGTTGAGCTTTTCTCTTCCTGAATGCTGTAACAATTGTTCTCTCACAACTGAAGCATTTATCCACCTCTCTTCCAGAAAAGTCCCTGTTTCACACTAACAAACTTCCCAAGCAGATTGGGAAATTCTCATCTCTATTTTCCACCTGCTACATTCTGATCTAAGCAAGCACCTCCCCACTGGAAGCTTGCTCCTCTATTCTTTACATGTTAACCAGTTAAGGAACTCGTGTAACCAAGTTGTGAGCAGCTTCTAACGGTGCTTCCCATGTGTATCTAAGAACATACATATGGAAAACAACATGGGATAACACAAAACAACTTACTTGAAACCTCCTTGCTGACACATATTTCACTTCAAAAGAGATGGACAAAAACTCTGCCAAATTAACTTCTCTCAACCACACAGTATCCATCACTGCTCAAATTAAGTGCCTCTAACCTAATGTGGTGTCTCCACTCTTCAGAGGGTGGAGATCTCAAGCCTGGTCATACTCCAGCAACCCTGCCAGTGAAGTGCACAATCCCTATCCCACATTCTGTAATCATCAAGACCTACTTACGTTTGTATCTCAGTTCCTGGCTAGTCCATATCGACAAACATCTGCATTGGATATAGTTCTGGTAGCTGTGCAGAGCTGCTTGACAGTGTGCATCAGATGCTTCTTTCCTCTCACATTTAAAAGAGGGTTCGGTGCATTGAGTTTCTCCAAAGAAGCCTGGAGAGACTTTCATTGACCTTAGTTAGGAAAAGAGTTGCTTGCAATGCATGTATTTTCTCCTGAAGTTACTGCAGCAGAACATGCAGTGCTCAAAAAAACTCCCAAACAAATAAACAAAAAACCCCAGTCTGAGATCAAATCTCTCACTTTGGGGTGGGAGGAAGCATCAGATCTGCAAATACGTGTGTACTGTTTGATCTGGAGTCTTAAACAATAAGGATAGCGGATGCTTTCATACATATCTATGATTTATATGATATGGTATTGTTGGCAGGAAGGCCAAAAAAACCCTGAGTATGCCTACATGGATGCTGCAATACCAGCTATGGCAGACTACGCATGCCTGCTGCTTGCCCATCCCTCTCTCACAGCTGCCTCAGGCACCAACCATCCTGGAGCATGGAGACACATGGGGTCCAGCATGCCCCAGCAGGACTTCCAGCCAGGACAACGGTAAATCTGAGTCTGTCTCATGGCCTCTTTTGGAGATTGCATAGCCAGAACCAATGACACAGAAGAATTCTTCTTGTTCTGTGTTCCTAATTAATTTTTAAGATCTCTGTAAACTTCCAGTTCACCTTTTAGGGGTCACTGAATAATCTGTTCTTTAGCCAAGTAAGAGTGCTTGTGGTACACTCCTGCATTTTTCTGTTCTCTCCTTGTGAAATATCCTGCAGAGACAAGAATATTTTTTTTCTTGGATCAAACTGGATTTTTTTTTTTTGAAAGCCTACGAGGTGTGTAATCAAAGCTGGCACTGGAGCATCCTAATTACGAAACCCAGCAAGGAACTTTCGCACACATTTTCTGGACTTCAGATTTCTCATTCACAGAATCTTCTTGCTGAGAAAGTAAAGATCATGAGAAAAGTTCAGGAGACAGAACCCAGACTGACAGTAAATCATTTTTCACTTCTGCCTTTAATGCCAAGATCAAATAAAGAAAAATTGACCCTATATTTGTAACACGTCATTCCATTTGTGTTTGAGAAAACACCCTGAACTCCTCAGAAGGAGGACTGACATAGGGGGGAGGGAGGGCGGCGGTGGCGGCAGGGTGGGAGGGAGGACATCAAGGTTTATTATGCTTTTGTTTTGTTTTATTCAGAAAAAACACGCATCTTGAAATAGAGCTGCAGAAAAACAGCAGGTCTGAAGCACTATCAGTGATAGCTGCTTTCTGCTGAGCTGAAGTGACCATTTTCAGATCCTTTCAATCTGTGGTGAAAAGATCATTACCATGCTACTCCCGGGAAGTCAGTCCTCCTGCAAGTGAGCTCCTTTGTTATGAATATGGAACAGATGGAACCAAATCTATCTGCTCCATAGGAACAAAAACACTTACAACCTAGCTCTCTATATTAAAGACTCTACTTAGCTCCTTTATAGCACTGGCTTTCTGTGCACTGCTGTGAGGTTTTGACTTTATAGAAAAAGGCACTTCATAAAAGCAATAGTTCTTTCTCTTAAACCAAAAGTGGCCTAAGAACTGCACAAGATGAATGCAGAGCTTAACCTGCATGGCTCCTTGGAGATATGCAAATATTCAATTACTGTTTTTTTTAAGCTAGAGAAAGGATTTTTTCTTAGGAGAAAAAATAGCCATATGTTGCAAAGACTGTGTCAATGGCAGTGAAGTACATAGATGATAATACGCTACTCACTCTAATAAAGGTTGAATCCAACTATGTTATTGCAAGAAGGAACATGGATTTTACTTGTACATATGTAAGTGTGGATCAAGATGACAATTCTGCGAAGAAATCTGTGTCAGTCTTTCAAAAATTGACTTTTTTGGTAGGAGACAAAACCCCCAAAATTAGGTCCCCACCATGAATACAAAAAAGATTCAATGCATCAATTTATCTCCAAATATTGCATCTTGTAGGGCGTATTTCCTAAGACTTTAACAGAAACTACATCAATATTACACCAATTAACTTTGCAAATTGAAAATATGCATAAACTGTGGCTGAAACCAATACACTGACTTACTGACTCTGCTCCTTTGCAGCAGAGTTAAGCAGGTACATGTAAAGTATCTGTCATGTCTCTTACTGTCAGAACAATAACGAATGTTTATTCCTAGCCACACATGCACACATACACACAGATATGGTTTATATCAACTTCTCACAAAAACCCGTACAACAGAAGTCAGCAGTCTCCTTTACTCACTGTTTAATATGTTAATACATTTACCGTCTGGCTGCTTTTTCAGAAGTAATTGAAAAAAGGATTTCTGTGGCAGCATGCTTTGATTCTGACTAAATCAAGTCTTCAGGCAAATCTCCCCCTGCCAGCGAAGGCACAGCTTGCCTGAAGTCGTAACCTTTGCTGGCGGAAGGGAACTGGCCTTGAAACAGATCATGAAGCAGATGTTTTATGCCAAATCAGAGTCTAGGGATATACAGGCTACTGCAAATAAAACTCTTCTCCTCTCTGTTCAATCATTTCAATTCCCTGCAGTGTGAAATATGAACTTGCCAACAAATGGCCGGTGCACTATGCAGCACAGCAGGGAAAGCAAGTGCCACAGATGCACCAAAGGCTGGAAAACTCCTTCATTACATCTGCTTTTCAGCCCAAGCCTCAGCAGTGACATGTGAGAGCCACCACCAATGGAAGGTGATGGTGTTTGTAAAGACAAGTTTCCATCAGCTCCAATTACAGAAATTGTGTGCACTTGCTTGGGGGAGAAGGAGGTTGATATAGCTGTATCCACAGAACATAGTCATTAGCGGCTCACAGCAAAGATAGGGTTTTTTAATGATTGTTCTTTAAAATTTTCCCGCCTGAGACATGAATGCTGATACAATACCCACCTACGGGCTCACAAAAAAAATCCCATCAGCTTAATGTTAGGGCTCTGCTACACAATTTACAACAAAAGCCCTCCAGGAAATCCCATTGTTGAGTAGTGGAGCACTTTCATACCAGGAGAGGGTATGAGCCCTGCTCCTACCACCTCTGAGGAGCGTGGCAGGACTCTGGTGGCACCTGAGCAAAAGGCCAAGACAGCCCAATGCTCCAGCTCCCTCTGTTATTGGTCTCTCCATCTAGATGTTTCCATCTGATTAAAGCATTACTTATCTAGAGACAAGCACTTGCTCTGGAGAGATGTTTAAAACATTAGTTAAACGTAAAAGAAACCTTGTACTTTCACGTTAGTTTCCATCCACAGCAACACTACAATGACTCTTTTATATGTTTCTAAGCTAGCACTTGCACTTTGTGTTAGAAGGAAGGAATAGCTAACAATACTAGGCTGTCTTAGCTCTTGATTATGGGAGAGCAGAAAGGGTCTCAAGTTGATAAGAATATTGTATTTGCACTTAAAAAAAAAACAAACAAAAAACCTGGTAAAATACAAACATACCGTTCAAAATAACGTACTGACAAGCTTTCAAGATGTTTACAATCTGCAATAGAGATCACATTTTCAGAAGAACTCAGTGCTTCATATGCAAAGCATTCTAGAAATCTGGCCAACTATTTGGATACCTAAGTGACAGCTAAGTACTTCTAAAATTATGACTCTAATTGGGAATGCTAAGCACTTCTGACATATGGCCTGTAATATGCAACCTATTTATTTTACCTACTTTTGGACTGGGATCAAGGAAGAACAGGATTAAAGATGCATATGTCCAATTTACATAAAATAAATTACATATATTTTATCTACCCCGGGTGTAGGTGGGTTGTTGTTTTTTTTTTTTTTTAATTTCTTTTTAGAAAATTTCTGTGTTCAGGTGTATTTCAGATCAATCCCCTAAAGCCTAGATAAAGATTCCACTTAAATGCACGTGCACCAAAATCAATGTCATTTTCACTGATGGTCAAGTCAAAAAAGACCGTGATGATCAAGCAATCTGTGTGCACAGTTGTCAGAATTTTTTTTTTTCCAGAAGTCCAGTTAAAGTGAATCAAATTCATAATTTTTAGCATTCAATGTACATACACAATCTCTATTTCCTTTTTAAATCTGAAGCAAAACCATCAGTGGGAAATTTATGTCTATAAATAAAAAAAGCTGTTTCTTCATGAAATAGCACAGAAAAAAGCTTACCGCTACTTTTAGCCTTTTTTCCCCCCTCCCCTCACAGAAAGCTATTATTTCAGGGTCTTCTTTCTTCAGCCTAAAATACAGTTGCTGAAGAGCTAGGGCAATAATTTCGTGGGACTTTCTGTTGCTGTTTTATTTGTGTGGCTTTCATTGCTGACTTCTTTGTAGAATGTACATGTGCTTATAATTTCACCTCATATTTAAGGGTGGAGTGCAGATTTACATGTACATATTAGCACACAGAATACCATATGCTGTTCATAAGCAGTCTGTGGAACGGCATACATCCTCGTGAAAATCCAGCTTACTCTCACAAGTACCAAAAGTGCAATTTTAATTTACATTTCTAAAGCACAATGTTCCTCATCCTTATAGGCAATACAGTTCCGAAAATGTTCTCCTCCTTTTCTGCCTACAACTTAGATGGGGCACCAGGTTCCACAAAAGATTTATTTTTGTCTTAAGACTATTTTTCATTCAAAATATTCTCCAGTTCATTAAAACAAAAAAGTCCTAGGCAGAAATATCTCTTCTCAGCTAGCTTAGCATGTTAAGAAATATTCTCCCTAGATAGTCCTTTATAAGGGCTTTTCCCAAGCCAACTCTTAATGTACATCTTTTAGACTGGTGTAAAATCTAGAACAGATTATTTGATTTGCAAATTATCCCATAATTTGGCTAGAAGCAATGCTATTGTTTCTGATGAGAACAAGCAGCTGACATGGCCAAGCAGAGAGCAGTTCAAGGGTCTGAGAGTGCACAGCGCCCTCAAGTCACCCCTCACAGCAGACACCAACTATAACACAGAATTAGGTGCCGGGTAACTACAAAGCTACTGGAAAAGGCAGTTTCTCCCTCAATTAAGAAGGCAGCAATAGCATGGCATGATACACAGTTTGGAGAACTCCAGTGAAAATGAACATTTTGTATTTTGCATCCCAGGAATTTTGGTGGCAAACTTTCTGAAAAGTGGACATATTTCCTTTTGGAAGCTGGAGCGCATTTGCAGAGAATGGCTCCTTCTGCCATTTTCTTCAACACGAGGGATTTCAGTGGGAATGTTTCTCCTCTAATGCACATCCATTACCAGATTAGTTACCAGGAAGAAGGGAAGGGGAACTAAGCACAACAGGGAAGTAAAGTTAAAGAGATGATAGCCACACCTCTACCCTGTGAAGCATTGCAAGCAGTCCCCTATCTAGGGCTGAATTTACCTTTCACCTTATTTTCATTTTGGAAAGTGTAAGCGATGTGTAGTGATAATAGCATGGTTATGCCACATGGAGGACAAGAAACAACAACTGGTCAGCTCAGCCCATAGAGGAGAATGATAATCTAGTGAAAGTATAATACAATGCCCAGGAGGCACTTCACTGGCATTTTATATTACAAACATCTTGTCTTTCAGTGGCATTAAAACTATGTATATTTTCAGTTTGACAAAATTAGCATTTTTATAATCGCAATAGCTAAAGCCTTTACACAAAAAGATTCTTTTTTATAAAAGATTTAACCAATATGTGACTTTTTAATATTATTATTTTAATATATATATATAAACACATATGTACAGATATATGTATATATATGCACATATAAAAGCATACAATTCATACACACAGAGCTGCTAAATAAATACATGACAAATATAGGAAAAAAGGTCAGTCAGTAAAGAAGAAAACATTGTTACAAATATTTTATCATTTTTGAAAGAACAGTACCTCTAAGCCAACACTCGGCCTTAGGGGAAGAAAAAAAACCTAATAGATCCTTCATTAAATAGATTCACTGCAAATTTCACACACGCTTATATTAAGCCATGGATATGATCAAGTTCTCAGACTCCACTGAATTTATCAGCTGCCCCGTACTAATTTTGGGGAGAGGAGGCACATGAACTCCGTGTCACAGGAGTTCCAAAACCTCCATGAAACAGAATCACCCCTGCGGAAATCTCTTAAGTTTGATGCTGAACAGAAGCCTTGCCTATTACAGTTTGAGTATTAGGCATATTAAGTTTCTCAGGGGAATAACACTACCTCTACTGATTTTATCATGCCCTTTTCTTGTGAAATATTTCACTGAAAATAATTGGAACCTAATGATGTTTCAGAGGACTCTCTACGCACAAGAAAAAAATAATAGGAAAAAATGTTATGTTTGAGACTATACTTTCTTTTCACAGGATCCTTAGACATCCAATGGGAACTGTCAGAGCCACCAATCAATTAATTTTCTAATCTCTCTGTAATGAGTTTTTTTATCCTTCAACCCTTGTTTGTCTCCTTTGCAGCAAACAGCTGGTTTTGCAATTGTGTTTTGATTTCCTTCATTTTAGACCATCCTAAAACGCAAAAGTGGAAGAAAAAAGGGAGCTAGCCATAGCGGAACAAAATACAGCATGTCTATTCTTTAATTCTTTGGAACATGATAAGCTCAAAAAGTAGTATGCTAGGAAATTGATTTTGTCTATCCAGAACACGTGAAAGTGTGAAGGTCATGTTGGCAGTCTGCCCTGCATTGCTGTTAACCCTGCAATATTCATTTTGACCTCTTTTTTATCATTCTAGTCATTTCTTCACACTCTGTTTCGAGTTCATGGACTGCTCCTCCAGTATTTCACAGAACTACTTGCAGATGCACAGAATATGAAGCAGTCACCTGTACTACTTTTTCCTGGAGATCTAAATAGGGCATAGGAAGCCATCCTGAGGAAAAAAAAGCATGATGTGGGCAAGGAAAGAAGCAAGCATGAAGACACTGTTGTGGTTTAACCCCAGCCAGCAAATAAACCCCACGCAGCCGCTCGCTCACACATCCCTATGGTAGAATGGGGGAGAGAATCGGGAGGGCACAAGTAGGAAAGCTCCCAGGTTGAGATAAAAACAGTTCAATTACTTGAAATAAAATGAAGTAGAACAATAATAAAACAATGAGAACAACAACAATAACAGAATATACAAAGCAGGCAATGCACAACACAACCGCTCACCGACCACTGACCGCGTGTCACGAACAGGGGGCGAGCCCCCCCCCCCACCTGGTTTTTATACTGAGCATGATGTCACATGGTATAGAATACCCCATTGGCCAGTTGGGTCCACCACCCCGGCTGTGCTCCCCCCTCCCGGTGCAAGCATCACCCAGCAACAGCCAAAGCATCAATGGGCCATCAACGCTCCTTTCACACCGAACCCAAAACACAGCACACCCCCCAAGCTACTGGGAAGGAAGTTAACTCTGTCCCAGCCGGAACCAGGACAGACACAATGAACCAAAATGTGCTGAAACAGCAGTTAGATAGACACCTCACTTCTCCTATTGGAAATTTGGACTTGCCAAAAAATTAAAAAATGTGGGTCTGGTTTGTTTTTTAACCTCATTCTGCTTTGTTGGTTAACCTGTTTTTGCTTTTAAAATTAATTATACCATCTTGTGTCTCCACTGTATCATTTTATCAAGGAGGTGACAAATCATGCTGGCAGTGACGGTCCACACTGAAGTAGAATGTATAGTAAAATACAGTTTTCCTCCAACGAATTGCTGAAACCGTTAATCTTTATCTAAATGCCCATAATAACTGTTTTGTTCTCTGTGGCAGTTGAGAGAAAAAAATGTCTTCCAGAAAGCATTTTGGCAGCCAATCTGCTTGTTAATAAAACCTGGAGAAACATTTGTGGTTAATATAAATTACTAATTCCACTTTTAATGCGTAAACGTGACAGTGACTAATTTACACAGTTTTGCTTGAGCTGCCACGGAGTATTTCAAGTGGGACTGCGAACAAAAAATGCTGTTGCACTGGTGTATGCTTCTAAGCAAAGCTACCACAGGTGCAGCGCTATAGATGAGGAACCCTTTCTCTGACAATAATTTCTAACCGTACTGACTGATGTGCTCAGGCCGGGGAGAAAGGGTCAGCAGTGAAAGCTACCTAACACCCTCCTATTATAAGCTGGAAGTGGCACATTTTGTACAGACGTTGGAGCCGGTTGCAACAAACTGTGAGGCTGTGAGGTGACTGTTGCTTCTGCCACCTAGTCGGCAGCATTTTTTACTGCTAGAATGGGAGACAGCTGAACTCCTCACAATTTAAGTTTGAAACTCAGTACTGCAGCAAAGCATGTGGGCTGGAATGTGGGCGCTTCGCAGCACACCGCCAAACAGCTGTCAAGGAGACGCTTCATTCCTTAGAGACAGTCTTGTGATCGCACAGATTACTCCTGTGAGACCCAGGTAAGAGATACAGCACTATCAATGGTGAAAAATAAATAATATCCCTATTTCAAGGCTTCAGACAACTGGTTCGACAACTAATATATTTTTCTTGTTACAAACATACTTCAAATGTATTCTTACACATGATTATAAATTTGAAACTCCAGTAGCATTACAATTTGCCTGCTTATATTCAACTGCTAATAAAATAATTGAAAAAGTCTTGTGAAATATAAGAAAATTTGAGAAAAGAAATTGGTAAACAATAACCTGTGCATGTCACAGTTGCTCACATCTGAACTACACAACACTGTCATCACCCTCACTGGAACAAACCTTTATTTCTGAACAAACATATGCTTTGCTTCTGCACCTCTCTCTGAGAAAGAAACACACTTTCTGCTTGCTGATGTGCCTATGGAGTTTTGACTATGCCATTCCTCCCTTCTACTTCTTGATGCTGTTTACAGAAAGGACCTAAGGAAATCAGATCCCACCTCCATGAAGCGCCAATGGGAACTGCATACATAACTCTATTCCCCTGGGGAAAAACAAGTTCTTGACTTTTCTGTGCATCACCAGCCAGAAAGAGGTGTTTATACTAAGCCCTCTTCAAGAGGAGCGAGAGCATTCTTTTACAGTCCCCAGGATACTGAAGAAAGACACAACATCTTCTTCAGCCTATGGCTACTTTATTTCTGCTCAAGACTTCCCAGGCAGAAATACATTCACATGTGTACGGACAGCAAGCCGTGCTGGAGCTGCTGCTAGGGATCCTAACTTCAGACCCAATACAGGCCTCTGTGCTGTAGGATAGTGCATTCTTCAGTGCCTCACAGCTGAACGTCTCCTGCAAAACCCTAAAATACTACAGAGAAGTAGTCCACATGCAGTTTTTAATGATACAGGCATCAAGATACAGGAAGATGACCCAGTATTACTAAAAGCAGATGTGACAAAAAACACATAAAAAGAAATCCAAGCTCATATCTTCACAATATCCCCACCTACAACTCTTAAAACATAATGTATGTTAAGCCATTCTGGTGTATTTTTCCCTGAACACATTTTGAACGCCATTACGACTGAATTGTCAGGGCTCTTTAAATTGATTAATATACTGCCATTCTGATTATCCTTCAAATAATTAAGATCATTTCACCCCCACAAGACCAGCAACAGCAACGTTATTCCCCATCTCCATCATTAGGAGCCTGGTTACTTTTGTGCATAGAGGTATGGCACAAGTGAGATTCTGATACACCTTCAAGCCATTCTTAATTCCCTAAAGCAGTGCTGTATCTAGCTGGCTATACCACTCGATACTTTAAATATTAAATATCCACGATGTAAAAGGGAAGCCAGAGAGATTTTCGAGGCAGTAAAAATCTCATTTGGCCAATAACGTAGATTTGAGGATGACCGACTGCTTTCCTGAGGGAAAGTGGAAACATTTGGAAGTCTGAAAAGATTTTTCTGTAATTTTTCAGAATAAAGCACTTCTATGCATTTCTGAATACTCTGTGAAAAATCTTATTCTATGTGATTTATACTGACTTGCCAAGAATCTTGGAGATAGGAGTATTAACTGCATGTGCCATTTTGAGCCCAGAGTCTTGGCCACCTTGTCTGAGAAATAATGCTCCCTAACATTCTCCTATTTTACAGCCTCCTCTAATATCAGAGGGTGAGGTAGCTTAGAAACAAATTTGTCTCTTTTAAATCCAAGTATTTATGAAAATATGGAGTTGAACGTTGAATATTAACTTATGAAACAAGATCATCAGCCAATTGCTCAGCATGTGGAAGCAGCTTTTCATTGAAGGAGTTTGGTTTTGATCTATTGGTTGCAGGCGTGCATATATACACAGTTTGTATCATGACACACAGTATCAGCAGAGAAAGTGCTGCCTTGGTGAGTTAGTCTGAAGAACAGGGAGACTACCATGCTGATGACATGGAGGCAATGAAGTACAAGACTGTTATTCCAAATGTCACTGCTACGTTATTTCCATTTCTGTTGGCATCTGCTCCATGTTACAAAACGCATACTTCCAATACAACAGTTCATTAAACAGTTTCAGTTTGCTCAGAAATCAAATTAGAACACTGTTACAGAGTTATAAGTCCTCAGATAATTATTAATAATACTCTCCACTTCTATGAGTTCTTTCATCCAAGGAATCTACATGCTTCACCTTATTAATCCCATAACATCCCAATGAAGTACCACTGCAAAGAGCCTCACCCACCACTGAAGTGCAGCCACCTCTGAGATGTTAAGTTGTAGCTGTTGAACATCAAAACTGATTTAAAGCAAGGAATGATGAATGGTCCATCAGGATTTAAAGGGCTATGTGCAATTCATTCACATGTACTTCCAGCAGAAGACTGGAATTTAAATACTTACTTTTAAGAAAGTTGCAATGGGATTTTTACAAGAATTACAAACGTTAAAAATTACAGCAATCCATAGCCACCAGTATGGAAAATTTAGTCACCATTTCCCTTAAGGCAGGTGTGTCACATATGGCCTTATTAAGTTCCTAATGCTCCTTGGAGGTCTTTTATCCAAGGTCTAACCGATCTATCTTTTTAATGCTTGTGATTTGACAATCACATAACAACATTCAATACATGCTTTTTTTCCCTACAAAATGAACTGGCCTTCGTTGAGCATGTTAGATGAGAAAGAAAAAAGACAGAGGAAAGAAAACCCTGTCCCTCATCTTTTCTCTCTGTGAGCACTCCCTCATTCTTCTAAGGTTCAAAATCAGTACTTCAGTAGAAAGCAACACAAGTCACTGGTCTTCCTATAGGGGTGAAGACTTTATACAATATGCTCATGAGAAGTTTTCAAAGTTCCAGATATATAGGATATCCTCCCCTCTTTTGCATTTCTGCTGCTATCAGGATCTTAATGGCACTTGAATTTTTGAAGCACATGAATCCAAATCATCTTCTTTCAACTTGTTATCCGAAAGACATTCATTCCCTTTGAAAAACTGAAACAATAGAGACCAGCACTTCCGTGGGTTCTCTCTTCGTTTTCTTATATGGATTTCTCCCGAGTCCCAAATTATTCAACAGCTTTTAACACTCCCTTTGAGGATTCTAAGAACACCACCAACGTCAAAATCTATTACACACTGGTGATTGTTTCTCCTTTCTTTTTAGCTGGACCAGCACTTAATTCTTCTGATGCTTTCTAACAGAAACCACTCCTTTAATCTACACATTAGGCTAAGCATGAATTCCCTTTTAAAGGTCACCTTCCTTGTCTGTCTAATGATATCACACAAAAATATTTTTTAAAGTACACATTTATCAAACCCTTTCAATTGCTTTGATTTCATTCAGAACATCTCTAGTGATTCTGGTAAACCAGCTATCAAAGCAGGATTTGTAGTAGAGTGGCATGTCTGAGCCCACTGCTGTCAAAGTAGCATCAGTGTTTATGCTGATCAGATCTTGATTGAAAGGTTAATGGGGGACCATGTTTCCCCAAAAGAAAAGTGCAATTAACACACTAAAAATGTTTGTAATTCTCTCAGCATCCTTTAATAACATTCTTCAGTTAACCTTCATTTTTTAGCTTTCGGTGCGAACCAGGATGTCCGGAGACCGAGTTCCAAAAGGGATCTTCTGACCTCGTATCTTCAAAAAGCAACAAGAAAACACAAACACCAGCAGTACCTGCATTAACTAACACCTGTCGAATTGAAGGCAGACGGCCTTCTTTCACTTGCTGAAAGACAAATCCAGTCTGCACTTTCAAAGCAAAACATCTGCTACTTAAGTCAACCATTTCCAGGAGTAGAAACAATTTTTAATAAAAGTTTAGCCTATGGAGTAAATACAGTGACTCCACTGCCTCCAGTATAAGCTGAGTATGGCATGACAAGATTTACCATCAATCTGCTCTACTCATTTCTCTAGAGCTCGCACAGCTCTCTAAAGCTAAAGTCCAAACTTTGCCCCAAGCCAAATCTTTTGACTTTGAGTCCCAGTATTGGCAGATTCAAGGGGGGAAAATATCCAAACCAGGCCTTTTACAGCATACAAATTATTAATATGAGAGAAAAAAACCCACCCAAATAGGGGTTTTGCTGAAAGATCTTCTCATACAATTGCAGACTGTGTTCAGTGGAAAAAAGCAAAATAATCCATTTTCGCATATGGATAGTTTATTTTGTCCTACAGAAAAAGGTAGCATGGGTATTGGTCAAGAAGTCAAACAGAGATTTAGCCAAGGACTTTGTGAGACAAGTAGCATTAGAATCAAGGACAATTCTCCTTTACATAAAGGCAACTTTAAAATCAGACTGACAGTGTCTTTACATTTACATTGGTAAATGCATAGATAAAAGGTCCACTGTGCTTTCTTTGAATTTCCAAGGTATAATTTGCCACTTATGCTAAGGTCAGCTTGCTGGTTAAGAGATTTGTCTTTACCGTTATGACTGCTTACAGAGAAACTATATACCCTATGTGTTGGATGCAAAAAATAAAAGAGTATTACTAATTAAATATTATGTGCTACCCCAGCTGGGACACAATAACAAAAGTAACAGCTGACTTCTTCAAAAAAAAGTAAGTAACCTAACCATTAGCTGAACTGTCTACAGAAACCCTTAATTGATTCTAATACTCTCCAGGATGCAACTGAGTAGTTACACTGGTTTCTTTACATTATCTCCTTCTCCAGCAGGAATTCCCTCAAATAAGTCAGACTCAAAACCTGAGAAATACTATACTCATGCCCTCAGACAGCACCTCCTACCACCAGACCTACAGTCAGCAGTATAAACTGCTGCGCTGACAACACCCACTTGTTCTGAAAAAGTGGGATTTCCAGGTCTATAACAGGATGAAAAAAGAGAGAGAAGCGTAGTTTTTTGGGGGGACTCACTTTTATCTTTTCTGATAGTTCAAGACTACAGTTCTCAGACTTCCTGTTTTGTGTTCCCATTACATCAAACTAAACCTCTGACAAACATGCGGAGATCCCTAAATCAAATAACCATCTGCAGACGACACCAAGTTGGGTGGGAGTGTTGATCTGCTCGAGGGTAGGAAGGCTCTGCAGAGGGACCTGGACAGGCTGGATCGATGGGCCGAGGCCAACTGTATGAGGTTCAACAAGGCCAAGTGCCGGGTCCTGCACTTCGGCCACAACAACCCCAGGCAACGCTACAGGCTTGGGGAAGAGTGGCTGGAAAGCTGCCCGGAGGAAAAGGACCTGGAGATGCTGGTCAACAGCCGGCAGTGTGCCCAGGTGGCCAAGGCGGCCAACGGCATCCTGGCCTGTATCAGAAATAGTGTGGCCAGCAGGAGCAGGGAGGTGATGGTGTCCCTGTACTCCGCGCTGGTGAGGCCGCACCTCGAATACTGTGTTCAGTTTTGGGCCCCTCACTACAAGAAAGGCATTGAGGTGTTGAGGCGTGTCCAGAGTAGCGCAACCAAGCTGGTGAAGGGCCTGGAGCACAAGTCTTATGAGGAGTGGCTGAGGGAACTGGGGTTGTTTAGCCTGGAGAAAAGGAGGCTGAGGAGAGACCTTGTCGCGCTCTACAACTACCTGAAAGGAGGTTGTAGCGAGGTGGGTGTTGGTCTCTTCTCCCATGTAACTAGCGATAGGACGAGAGGAAACGGCCTCAAGTTGTGCCAAGGGAGGTTTGGATTGGACATTAGAAAAATTTCTTTACTGAAAGAGTGGTCAGGCCTTGGAACAGGCTGCCCAGGGAAGTGGTTGAGTCAGCATCCCTGGAAGTATTTAAAAGACGTGTAGATGAGGCGCTTAGGGACACGGTATAGTGGGTATGGTGGTGTTGGGTTGATGGTTGGACTCGATGATCTTAGAGGTCTTTTCCAACCTTAATGATTCTATGATTCTATGATCTTAGAGTGAGTTGTGCCTGTTCATGCAAACCATTGACATCCACTAACATTAAGCTGGTGCTCAAGCAAGAGCAATGAGCTCTATGCAGCTGTCTAATACCATTCTTTGTGCACATGAAAAATACCAAGTAACTGTTAATAATCTACAGTGTAAAGATTTCTCAGTAGTTTTCTCCCATATAGTACATAGGCTATTCAACCTTGCCTCTACGAAGTCCCCTTTCTTAATTCTTGCTATACCAAAACCAATCCTAAAAGAGTAATAGCCAAGCTGGCAATCTGGGAAGCTATTTCAGGTTCTTAGTCATGGAAAGCTTTTGTTAGGTCTGTGTTAATTTCCCTAAAAAGTGGACAGTGCCCTTCCTGTGCTAACTGCTGATTTGTATAGGGATATGTACAGTTCCTCCCTATGAGTCAGACTTCTGAACTCTGTCAGTAATTCTTCATTAATAACCAAAAATCCTTACTACAACCACCACCACCACCAGGCAGTGGTGGTTTCGGGTCCTTCCCCATCTCCAGAAATTCAGTGGCTAAGCCACCTAGAGAAAGCATTTCAGTACACATTCTACCACAAGCATCTCAGGTGGAAAAGAGGGAACAGGAATGAGGCAACTTGATGATAACAATTTTAAAATTTGCTTACAGCTTTGAGACAAAAAGCCAGTAACCCTCCCAAAAATTAACCTGGTCATGAAACATGGAATTGCATAGGACAGAGAAACCGCCAGCGGATTGTAGGAGAGACTAAAGAAAAATAACAGCACAAACAAACACTGAACACAAACACATACTCACAAAACATGGCAGAAGGGAGAAGAGAGAATAAGTTCAGCTTAACTGTCATCAGAGACCGTTACTGCCTCAACAAGAGTTCAGTTAGAGACTTTATTAATAAGATAAGCTAACTACTTAATTAATAGCCAAAAGTAAGACAAAAAGAACTGGAGGTATTATAAACACTTTTTTCTACTACTGTTTCTTCCTTAAGATCTTTTGAATCAGAGAAGCCTCCAGAGGTGTGCAGATGGTTGCAGATGGACCAACTACCTGACAGCTGTTAGAGAAAAATGACAGCAGGATTGAAACAGTTCCACAGTTTTTGGAACATGGTGAGGACAACTTCCAGTCACAGAGATGGAACACGTTAACAGAAGAGAGACAAATTTATATTTGAAATTACGAAAATCACAAGTTCTCCTATAGAAGCAGCAGTGTCCTGGTTCCAGCTGGGACAGAGTTAACTTTCTTCCCAGTAGCTTTTGGGGGGATGTGCTGTATTTTGGGTTTGGTGTGGAAGCAGTGCTGATGGCCCATTGATGCTTTGGCTGTTGCTGGGTGGTGCTTGCACCGGGAGGGGGGAGCACAGCCGGGGTGGTGGACCCAGCTGGCCAATGGGGTATTCTATACCATGTGACATCATGCTCAGTATAAAAATCAGGTGTGGGGGGGCTCACCCCCCGTTCGTGACACGCGGTCGGCGGTAGGTGAGCAGTTGCGTTGCGCATCCCTGCTTTGTATATTCTGTTATTATTGTTGTTCTCATTGTTGTTATTACTGTTCTACTTAGTTTTATTTCAATTATTGAATTGTTTTTATCTCAACCTGGGAGCTTTCCTACTTGTGTCCATCTGACTGGAGGCAGGGGAGAGCGAGCAGTTGCATGGGGTTTATTTGCTGGCTGGGATTAAACCATGACAGTCTTTTTTGGCGCCCAACGTGCGGCAGCGAAGGGTTGAGATAACAACAGATTAATTAGAGCATATTAAGGAATTTATATCTGGTAACATATTAATTTGTTCTGCACCATGCTCTTGTTTTTACTGTACCTGTTAAAGGTTGGAGTTGGGTTTTGTAGTCTGCTGTGCTCTGCAGTGATCAATGATGTCCAGGCGAGCACATTGTCACCTGGCTGCTCCGATGCTGGGATAACGGGGTCAGTAGCCTGGAATTGGAGGGTAGGGAAGCCAAGCAGCTGGGATCCTTTTCTAGGGAAGGGGGCATTGACAAAGCAATTGGACAAGGGGCACAAGGCCTCAGTCTCTGGAGGCGACTCCTGTCAGGCGTGAAGGAAAAGTATCCCTTCAAGGAAGATGTTATATGCCACCCAGGCAACTGGACCACCATGGAGAGAGGTATCCAGTACCTGAGAGAATTAGCCGTGCTGGAGGTGATTTAATGACCTGAACAATGAGCAGTTATCCAAAGACCCAGATGAAGTCAAATGCACCCGACCCATGTGGCGGAAGTTTGTACGGAGCGCACCAGCGTCACATGCAAACTCATTGGCAATAATGACCTGGAGAGATGGAGAGGAACAAACAGTGGATGAACTGGCTGGCCAACTCCGGCAATATGAAGAAAGTCTCTCTTCCTCCCTACGGGCCTGTGTCTCTGCTGTGGAGAAACTGTCTCAGGAGGTCCAGCAACTCAAAGAGGATATGTCCTGCTCCCCACCTGCACGGGCCAGTGTCTCAGCCATTAGGAGCAAGCGTCCTTCTGCTCGAGAGAGGAGACATTGTGGGTACACACCCCGGGGCACCCTGTGGTTTTAACTGCGTGACCTCAGAGAGGACATGAGGAAGTGGGATGGAAAACCTACCTCAGCCCTACAGGCACGGGTACATGAGTTGCAAGGAAAAACAATCACAAAAGGGGGTTCTTCCAGGCAAACTGCTGCTCCAGTATCCAGTGAGCAGTTCACCAGACAGAGCAGAAGGGCTGATTCCACTTCCGACCTTAACAAAGGGACTTCTGATTCATACTTACAAGAAGTGGATAGCGAATATGATGACCAGGACTAGAGGGGCCCTGCCTCCAGCCAGGTGGAGGAAAGGGACAACCGGGTTTACTGGACTGTGTGGATTCGATGGCCTGGCACATCAGACCCACAGGAGTATAAGGCTCTCGTAGACACCGGTGCACAGTGTACCCTGATGCCATCAGGCTATAAAGGGGCAGAACCCATTTGTATTTCTGGAGTGACAGGGGGATCCCAAGAGTTAACTGTATTGGAGGCCGAAGTGAGCCTGACCGGGAATGAGTGGCAGAAGCACCCCATTGTGACTGGCCCAGAGGCTCCGTGCATCCTTGGCATAGACTACCTCAGGAGAGGGTATTTCAAGGACCCAAAAGGGTACCGGTGGGCTTTTGGTATAGCTGCCCTGGAGACGGAGTAAATTAAACAGCTGTCTACCTTGCCCGGTCTCTCAGAAGCTTTCTTGGGCGTTGTGGGATTTTGGAGAATGCATATTCCAAATTACAGACAAATCGTAAGCCCTTTCTATCACGTGACCAGGAAGAAGAACGACTTCAGATGGGGCCCTGAGCAACGACAAGCCTTTGAACAAATTAAACAGGAGATAGTTCAGGCAGTAGACCTTGGGCCAGTCCGGGCAGGACAAGATGTGAAGAATGTGCTCTACACCGCAGCTGGGGAGAATGGTCCTACCTGGAGCCTCTGGCAGAAAGCACCAGGGGAGACTCGAGGTCGACCCCTGGGGTTTTGGAGTTGGGGACACAGAGGATCCGAGGCCCGCTACACTCCAACTGAGAAGGAGATATTGGCAGCATATGAAGGGGTTCAAGCTGCTTTGGAAGTGGTTGGTACTGAAGCACAGCCCCTCCTGGCACCCCGACTGCCGGTGCTGGGCTGGATGTTCAAAGGGAGGGTCCCCTCTACACATCATGCAACCGATGCTACGTGGAGTAAGTGGGTCGCACTGATCACACAACAGGCCCGAATAGGAAACCCCAGTCGCCCAGGAATCTTGGAGGTGATCACAAACTGGCCAGAAGGCAAAGATTTTGGAATATCCCCAGAGGAGGAGGTGACGTGTGCTGAAGAGGCCCCACCATATAACAAACTACCAGAAAACGAGAAGCAATATGCCCTGTTCACTGATGGGTCCTGTCATCCTGTGGAAAAGCATCAGAGGTGGAAAGCTGCTGTATGGAGTCCTATACGCCAAGTTGCAGAAACTGTTGAAGGAGAAGGTGAATCGAGTCAGTTTGCAGAGGTGAAAGCCATCCAGCTGGCCTTGGACATTGCTGAACAAGAAAAATGGCCAATACTTTATCTGTATACTGACTCATGGATGGTGGCAAATGCCCTGTGGTGGTGGTTGCAGCAGTGGAAGCAGAACAACTGGCAGCGCAGAGGTAAATCCCTCTGGGCCGTTGCATTGTGGCAAGATATTGCTGCCCGGGTAGAGAACCTGACTGTAAAAGTACGTCACGTAGATGCTCACGTACCCAAGAGTCGGGCCAGTGAAGAGCACCAAAACAACCAGCAGGTGGATCAGGCTGCTAAGATTGAAGTGGCTCAGGTGGATCTGGACTGGCAACATAAGGGTGAATTATTTATAGCTTGGTGGGCCCATGACACTTCAGGCCATCAAGGAAGAGACGCAACATACAGATGGGCTCGTGATCGAGGGGTGGACTTGACCATGGACACTATTGCACAAGTTATCCACGAATGTGAAACATGCGCTGCAATCAAGCAAGCCAAGCGAGGAAAGCCTCTTTGGTATGGAGGACGATGGTTGAAATATAAATATGGGGAGGCCTGGCAGATTGATTATATCACACTCCCACAAACCCGACAAGGCAAGCGCTATGTGCTCACCATGGTGGAAGTAACCACAGGATGGCGGGAAACGTATCCTGTGCCCCATGCCACTGCCCGGAACACCATCCTGGGCCTTGAAAAACAAGTCCTGTGGCGACATGGCACCCCAGAAAGAATTGAGTCAGACAACGGGACTCACTTCCGAAACGCCCTCATAGACACCTGGGCCAAAGGGCATGGCATTGAGTGGGTCTATCACATCCCCTACCATGCACCAGCCTCCGGGAAAATTGAACGATACAACGGACTGCTGAAGACAACACTGAGGGCAATGGGTGGTGGGACATTCAAGCATTGGGACACACATTTAGCAAAAGCCACCTGGTTAGTCAACACTAGGGGATCTGTCACTCGAGCTGGCCCTGCCCAATCCAAACCCTTACGTGCTGTAGAGGGGGATAAAGTTCCTGTCGTGCATATAAGGAATATGCTGGGGAAGACAGTCTGGGTTACTCCTGCCTCCGGCAAGGGAAAACCCATCCGTGGGATTGCTTTTGCTCAGGGACCTGAGTGCACTTGGTGGGTGATGAGAAAGGATGGGGAAGTCCGGTGTGTACCTCAAGGGGATTTAATTTTGGGTGAAAATAGTCAATGAACTGAATTGTATGATGTTAGTTACTATATAATACTGTATGTCATCACTTCTATGGTTACCATATGCCATATTAACAGTATTACAGCAAGAATCACCCAGATTAATGTAGGATGAACTCCGATGAAACTGAGCAAAGTGCAACGATGATAGAACTGGACGAGCACCCAGAATTGGCCTCCGCATGCAAGAGCCCAACAGCACACACCACCTCTCCTGTCCTGAAAGACTGTTATGTCAGATGCAACCCGAAGTCATGGACTAAATGAACTCAACGGACATTTTAGAGGGATGGCCCATGGACTTAGGGAATGATATCTCTGTGTGTGCATATATAAAAAGGCAGGAAAAGTGGTGATGACTCGTTGGAATGTATTAGAAAACGTGAGACCTGGGCATGATGTAGATGGTATAGAATAAGGGGTGGATATTGTCCTGGTTCCGGCTGGGACAGAGTTAACTTCCTTCCCAGTAGCTTTTGGGGGTGTGCTGTGTTTTGGGTTCGGTGTGAAAGGAGCGTTGATGGCCCATTGATGCTTTGGCTGTTGCTGGGTGATGCTTGCACCGGGAGGGGGGAGCACCGCTGGGATGGTGGACACAGCTGGCCAATGGGGTATTCTATACCATGTGACATCATGCTCAGTATAAAAACCAGGTGTGGGGGGAGGGCTCATCCCCCGTTCGTGACACGCGGTCGGTGGTCGGTGAGCAGTTGCATTGCGCATCCCTGCTTTGTATATTCTGTTATTGTTGTTGTTCTCATTGTTGTTATTACTGTTCTACTTCGTTTTATTTCAAGTAATTGAATTGTTTTTATCTCAACCCGGGAGTCTTCCTACTTGTGCCCTCCCGATTCTCTCCCCCATCCCACCGGAGTGGGGCGTGAGCGAGCGGCTGCGTGGGGTTTATTTGCTGGCTGGGGTTAAACCACGACAAGTAGCTAAGACCATCAGGGTGGAATGTCATTTGAATAAAAGCCCTCAGGAGATAAGAGTCAGAAATTTCAGGAAAAGAAGGAATTAGTGCAGAGAAAGACCGATGATGGGGAACAAAGGCAAACATTAAGAAAATCAAGGGAATAGGTAACAGCAGGTTCCCTGGGAATAAATTCTATGAGGAAAGGAGTACAGGAGATCTGGATTTTACTAAGCAGCATATGTATAACTGTAAGTACAACTTTACAAACTCAGTTTCTTAATTTAATCGTGGTTTAATCTGGCAGGCAGCCAAATACCACGCAGCCACTTGCTCACTCCCCCCACCCCCCCAGTGGGACGGGGAGAGAATCAGAAGGGTAAGAGTGAGGAAAACTCGTGGGTTGAGATAAAGACAGTTTAATAGAACAGAAGAGGGAAAATAATAATAATAATAATGATAGAATATACAAAATGAGTGATACACAATGCAATTGCTCACCACCCGCGCTGACCGATAACCAAGTAGCGATCGGTACTTCCTGGATCACGCCTACCGTTCATATACTGAGCATGACGTCACATGGTATGGAATACCCCATTAGCCAGCTCAGCTGGCTGTCCTGATTATGTTCCCTCCCATCTTGTGTACCTAGCTCAGTCAGTAGGCATGGGAGCTGTCCTTGGACTAGGAGGGCACTTAGCAACAACTGAAAACATCAGTTTGTTATCAACATTCTCCTCATACTAAATCCAAAACACAGCACTAGGAAGAAATTTAACCCTATCCCAGCCGAAACCAGGACAGTTTCTTAATTTAATCACAAATTTAAGAACGATTTAAAAATACTATTTATAACCATAATTAAATTCAAATCCTAAAAGCATATTATCCTGGCATGGTCAGGAGCAATATGGTTACAACAAAAGCTTCCTGAACTGACAATCAGAAGCTTCATGCAAATAAATGGTGACAACAAAGATACAGTGATAATGACACATCATTAAAGTTGTTACAAAGAAACAGCATAAGCATTTTGAAATGAAATCAGAAAGACACATGCATGAGATAAAACTAGAAAGAAACAGTAACAAAAAAGGTTACACAAATAAACCACAGATAAGACAACAGGATTTTTTAAAAGATGAAAGGAGCTCTTTTCTCAATAAGAATGGAGAAAGAACGACTTAAGTTATGTTTAGGTACATTACATGTAAAGCCTGCTAACTGCTAGCAAAAACCTTCAAGATCTTGTGGAGAACAGGAGAGCAGCAAGAGGATTGTGAAGAAGAGCAAACCTACCTGGTCTTTCTAGGAAAAGGGTATAAGCATGTATAAATGACAATATTCACAGTGATCAAATGACTAAAGAAACGATATATATAAAATCTTGGAGGATAAGATGATAAGAACAGCATAGATTTCTTAAGGATAAATCATGTCAAATACTGAATTCTTTGATGGAATAACTTTGATCACTCAGAGAAAAGCATATGCTACAGCTTAATATTAGTACAACTTCTGACACTACATCAACGATACATTGCTTTCAAGAAAAGAGAAATGTGGTCTAGCTTAAATCGACACAGGAGCTTGGTTTGGAAACTGTCGTCAGGATTCTGCACCAGTCTGGTTCTAGTCGTGTCTTCATTTTTTTATTTCAACAGCTCTGATGTATGTTTGCCAAGTTGTTACTGGTATTTTATTCAACACTTAGCAAATTAATAAAAATAAAACACCCGTAATTAAGTTAGAGTAATTAATATGATACCCTCATTTTGAATTATATAATTATATAACATTATACATTTTAGGATTTTTTTCCCCCCTTCCTTGCTTTTGTGTTCATCTCCCCTCGCACAGTACCTTAATCTGCATACCCAAACTTATGTTCCCTTCTGAAGGACATTAAAATCACTGTCATACCACTAAGTATTTAGTTTCTGCTTTCTCTGTATTTCATTGTCTTCTGTTTTGGTAGTAATACTATTTTGTCTGTTTTCAGGCTAACATGCACTAACCTGAGGTGAGCTAAGAACTAAGTAAAAATTGAGACTTCAGGTCATGATCTATTATTTACTTTCTCCAGTCCCCCACTGTGCACTCCCTAACTAAATAAAGTTAATTTCTCTGTAAATACTTAATAACCCTTTTTTCTTTCAAAGTAAAATCAATCAGCACTTGTTGATTGCATGTCTGCAATGTTGAATTCGCTTCTTCAATGTAAATTTGTTGTCAGAAAGATAGATTTTTTTTTTCTTGTATTTTCCTAGAATGAACATGCAAAGAAGGGAGATCCAAGTTCATCTGAGCAATATATGAAGGCAATGGCGTAACAAAGAAAAGTGGCATTTTCAAAACCAACAGTTCAGAAAAAGAGACAGTGATTGTTCTCAAATTACTGCACTTCCTGAAAATAATGGAAGGAAGAGAGGCAAGTCACACCCTTAAAAGGTAAACTGCGAAGATTTTCGAAAAAGCTCCAGACAGTAATTAAGCTAAATACCTAACCAACCACTTAATATTTCCGTCTTTCCAGAGGTCTAGACTACACGACATATTTTGTAACCCTTAAAGAGAATATATCAGACAGATGCTACATAGTCAGCCTTCCCCCTCTCCTGCAGGGAGTGCAAAGGTTTCAGATCTGCTGAGGAAAGGAAACCTTCCCTGGCAAAGCAGTAACTCTTTAACATGCAGATACACAAAGGTAACAAAGGCGGTCTCCGTAGCCGGGACTAGAGCCTGCTTACATTTTTGATGAGGAAACAAGGAACAACGTTTCACCATCTTATTTCTTCAGCACAAACTAAGAGAAAAACACTCCAGGATGGACAACTCTCCCCTGAGAAGGTTTGCATTTAATTGTGTGCAGTGTACAGTGCTTCCCTGCAACTGCTGCAATGCCAACCAACCAATGTCCTCAGCAGAGTGAAGGATGAAGGCAAAAAATACTTAAACAACAGAAAAGGAGAAAAAATGCTTTTGTGTCTCTGAAACACGCCTAAAAATTTAATTTCAGTGAATACCAGGCCAATAAGCTACTAGTAAATGAACATCTCTTTGCTGTTAATTTTTTGCTCTTTTACCTTTCATTAAAAAAAAAGTAATTCCATCTAAATGTAGTTGAATATCACAAAGCTCTTCATATTTTAAAGCACTTCGGAACAATTACTTTGAAGGGAGCCCTTGACAGTTAAATGACTCAGTTAAATGAATGTTATAGAAGATACATAATGATTTTTAGTGAAATATTGAATTTAACCACAAATGAGGAAAACCAGGCATAAGGAACCTGGGTGTATTTGAATAATAATGTCTTGCTTGAGAGTTCAATGGATTTTGTATGTTCTAACAATGAAGCTATTAGCTAGACAGACCACGCTAAGATTTCTCATATTTTTTTCCTTCACTTTCATGTTTCGTTTTCACCTTTATTAAACATTTCTCTTTCTTTTTTAAAATTTAGAAAACGAATTTTTTGTTTGGCTTTTTTTTTTTTTTTTAAAAAAAATGCTTGCAGCTACTGATGCCATCCCTGTACTACATTTTATTGTGATCATGTAATGGTAAGGACTACACTCCTTAGCTTAAGTATTCCTGCTTGTTTTACTGATGGTGCTCAGGAACTGCATTAAAAAAAACCCCAAAACAAACAAAAAAATCCCACCAAAAAATCCAGTGTTCCCAGGGAGCCTGATATCAGAGTTTTGAATGACACAGAACTCCCGTTGAAGTTAATGGGAAGCTTTTGTGAGTGACATGGGTAGGACTGGGCCTACACAGTACAGATTTATTTATCCTAGAACATTATCCACTTAACTCTGATATCTTTACATGATTTCTCATGACCACATTAAAAAACAGTTTTAAGTAATATTACAGTTTGCTTTTTGAAATTATTTTTAGTTTTATTACTACTATTGTGCTTCAGCACAAGAACAAGGCACTGTTTTTCTGATGCTGAACCACCACTCATTAGAGGTGTTTATTTGCTGGAAGAAAAAGAAATGAGTGGAAAACTATCCACTAGGAATGTATTTCCCTGTAGATTTAGAAAGGGAAAAGAAAAATCTCCATGCTGAAGAAATGAGGCTGAAAAACAGGGATCATACATACTCAGTTTCTCTGGTGAAATGAGGTGGAATGACTGTTTCACAGTAGAAAGGCCAGTTACACATATGAAGGCAATATTTATTGCGATCTACAGCCTGCCTAAAGCTTTCAACTCTCTAGTCTAACACTAAAAATAGAAAAAAAAAATATCGCTGGAGGATTCAAAACTTGTTGGGAGTGGAAGACTCAGGTACAAAACAACTGATGAAATAAGATCTTTGTTGGAGAATTAAACAAACGAGAAGGCTGAAGCAGTATCAACTGCACAGTGGGGTCAGGGAATCAGTTTGCTTAACCCACTGTTTTCTAACCTCCTGTTGTTTTTACTTCCTTAGCCCCAGATGTTGTCCTGCATCTCCTCTGGGTGCCAGAGCAGTCCCTGATGGAGGAGAGCGCAGAGCTCTGGGAGGGTGCTCCCCATTGCTTTGGGGAGCGGGCATGAAGGTGTATGAGCCCATTCACACTCACCTGCTTGCCGCCTACTCCCACGGCACCCCACATTGCTCATGCTGGCAGAAACAGCTCGTCCAAGAAAAAGGGGGGGAAAAAAAGGAAGGAAGAAAAAAGGAGCCACTTGGCTTGTTGCTAGGAGTATTTACCCTAAGAAATGACAACTTTAAATACCACTGAATTACTGACATCAGCAGCCATACCACTTACAAACTACACAGACCTCACTTTCCTTGGGTGGTAAATATTACAAAGACAAGAGTATTTCATCTGAGCAAATAAGAAAATCCAGGAATTTCACATGCAAATTATTTTTCCTCATATCTGGGAACAGGTTCCATCCTACTCTTCTTGCCCCCTCCTCCTCCACCTCAGAGTGCTGGAATAAATGTAATAGTGCGTTTTGCTTTAAAAGTCAGCCACGGTTCAGTGAACAGGCTGATATGCTATTTCATGTGAGAAAAGAAGCTGTGATTTAATCTCATTTTCACTAGCTAGATTCCTAGCTAATGTATCTGGGGATAGTTAAGCCTGCATTCACTGTAAGACATCTGCATTATATACCATTTGGACCTCTGTATTTCCACAGAGCATAGGTGAAAAATTAGCTGGGTTTCTTGTACCTGCTGTGTAACAGTGGTAAATCTCTATATACTCACAGATGTAGAAATATTCCCGGCCTGGCCTGAACTCAAATCCTAGTGAGAAGGGCGTGAAGAGCTGGAACTTTTCCGAGAACTTCAATGGTCCATTGGGGGAATGCGGACGATTACACTCCCATCTCTTGAACCCTTTGGAGGTGTGATCGCAGGAGCTGTAGCCATCAAAGTTCACCATGTACAGAACATAACGTTCGGTCTTATCTTCTGGCACTGAGTCTTCGTAGTGAGGGCAGAACACATCCAGGTAGTCATTGATGCAGACATCGATGTGGTAGTCACCCCGCTGGAATCTGAAATCACAGGAAGAGTTCAGTCATAAGCACAGTTAATTCAGGATGACCTTGTTGCAGGGTAACATTCTAATAAAAGGGGCATCACTAATGGCACTTGATTTCACTCCAGCCATGCACATTCACTCTCAAAAATAATGCTTACAATTCACCAGAGCTATCAGAGACTGCTTATGCAGGACTACGATCACACGACCTTCTGGATAAAGGTTTTGCTCTCTTCTCTTACAAAATGAGTCTGTTGCTAATGCACACCAAGTTACAGTATACTTTTCCCTATGGTTTATTGAATAAACAAAGAAAATGCCTGCTTTATTTGGTTGTGGGTTTTTTTTTTTTTTAATTGGATAAAGAAGCAAGAAGCAGCAAAGAAGCTGAAACTGTATCAGCCTCCCCAAATCAGTGTCTATATAAACATCTACGTATGCATGCAAATAAATAACCCAAACACATCCTCTTCTCTGAATCAGGCAGTAATCACCCTGTGCTGAAAGCTGATTTGACTGCAAGTACTTACATTTACTACAGGAGCACAAACAGGTTTACTCTGTCTTCATTATTAGCAGCAGTTTGTCAAGATGCAAAGAAAAGCCTGTATTGCTTTTTAAAGGTATCTGAAAAGCAGTGCATCTCCTTTGCCAAAGGTATGCAGTGGAGACGTTGCTCTGTTCAGATAAAAGGATTCAAGGATACGAATTATCAGCATTCAGCCTAATGTGACAGTTCTGAATGAGTGCCAGCTGAGAAATGCAACGCAAGGCACCAGCTCAGATGCACTTTATTATTACTATTATTATTGCTGACGACTCCTTGGAGATGCGGGATTCTTGTTTTGTTGGGGGTGGGGAGGGTGTCCTTTTTTCTCCCCTCCACGTTTCACTTACATTACTTCTCTAATGCCTGCCATAGTATCGGGAAGAAACTATGGGAACAAATTCACTGCCTCCATGGGAGCTTATACCATGATGGATTTAATGATTCCATAAACCATGTCTGTACGTCTATCAAACTCCCTGGGGCAGCCAAAGAAACCAACCACTGACCTACTCCACTTCAGGCTGACTGGGCTACTTGTAGCTTCTCT
Organism: Calonectris borealis; assembly: GCF_964195595.1. NCBI lineage: Eukaryota > Metazoa > Chordata > Aves > Procellariiformes > Procellariidae > Calonectris > Calonectris borealis. The sequence goes on along the minus strand of NC_134352.1, from coordinate 25,421,684 downwards.
TTTTCACGGCTGCAGTTGTCAAGTGTACCACAGAGCAATAAAAAGGCCATGACAGATTTAACTATAATACTTCTTTTTAGCTGAGGGGCATATTTTAAACACCTGATGGGCTTGAAATCTGCCATCTGGATCCTTCTATCTAATTTCAGAGAAAAAGCAATGATCTGCTGGCCCTCCAAGGATAAATTCAGCGCAAACTACACCTTTTCATATCCCTACAATAATTTAACTTCAATAAAATAGCTTTTTAAAGGGGAAAAACTGAACACGCATCAAAGCATGATATATCTGTATAATTTCAGCCAGTGCACAGCCTCATGATTCCATTCTGTAACATGGAAAAGCCTCTCTGAACCACAGTTCCTCCAGGAGAATTTACATTTATCTAAATCATTACTTAAAAATACCTACTCCAGTGCTTTCAAAACCTGTCACCTGAACAGATACTGTCTTAACACATTTGCAAAAATGTATTGTTTTCAAATTGGTGTCTGTCCTCTGTATCAGTTAACAGTATGCCATTTCTTACAGCCAATGAAAAAGAGTATCTTACAAGTTATGAATAGGAAAGTCCCATTCTGGCAATGACAGCTCTACTTTTTTTTTTTTTTTTTAAATTACAGTTTTAGTAAGCAAAAATGAATATGTATTTATATATGTGTGTCTGTGTTTGTGTGCACGTGGTTTTTTTTAACCATGCAGGTTACAGACAATGCAGTTTTCTCAAGGGATTCTCAAGATTACCTCTTATATCAGCCTGTGCCTTCTCAATAATGCCCAATTATGGTTTTGTGACAGAAACTATATGCTTTCAGAACTACACTTATATAATTGTAGACATTCAGGATCAGAGTGGTCTCCTTAACATTAGACTTTTACAACACAAATAACCTCATGTGAACTGCTTCTCCACATCCTCTTTAAGTCAATGGAGAGTCCAATTCATCTGGTCTGTTTAGGCCCAACATACACTGGAATGAGACGGATCACACTCCAGAAGCAGCTATTTCTCTCCTTTAACCAAAATAAGAGTCTAGACAGGTATTTCCCACAGAGAGTCTGATTTGTAAATAGCTGAATTTGAAGGGAAGAATCCGATGGTCTATGATAATGGAGATGATAAATACAAAGAGACAGACAACTAAATTTGCGATCACACATTAAATCCGCATTAGCAATGAAATCAAACTTGTAATCTGCACCAGCGAGCTGTGCTACCCAATACTGCACACAAAGAGCTCATTTGACTCCCTTTTGGCAAAGTCCTCTACTGTATTCCTGTTAAACAAACAAAACCACAACACAACTGTCCTCTTTGATTACTGATATTTTAGTAGATTCATTCTTATTTCTACTCCCTAAGTGCTGAAGCAGCTGAGTGTCTTCATTCGCCCCAGCACACCCTTGCCTGTCAAACATGTGGAAAGTAAGAAGCAAGCACTGCCTGCAAAGCAGGTTTGAGGGTGAAGCACACAACCAAGTCCTTTTTATCCCAGTGTCCTTCCCTCCCCACTCCCCCGCTCTCTTAGTATTTTCATTCCATAGTCATTTGCGGTAGCCAGAAAGTGTTTACATTTACATGTCTAAAAAAGGAAGAAGATGGTGCATATTTTAAGTAATGTAAACTAGCCTTTAGCTAGTTCGCACATAAGTGAATCTGCTCCAGAGAAAACGTGTACCAAGGTATTTTATCAAGCATCTGAATGAAGTCTCTTCACTCCAGATAGTGACATCAATACTGAAAAGAGATTATTAGCCAAACAAGAAGCAGAAAGCAGGTATTTATTTCCCCTCTTGTAATATCTTAAAGAAGTCAGTAATCAAAACCTCAGCATGTGTACTGAAGAGACGTAAAACTAATTTTATTTTTCCAAAAGAGGCTACAACTTCTCCAGCGTGCCTCTTGGACTGAACTGAGACCATTCTCGTTTCTCCAGCTACAAGGCAGTGTGTTGTATTTACCTTCTCGAAAAAGAAACTCAAAAGCGTCTAACCTGAACAGAAAGGCAAGGGATGGCCATGAGTAACTCACAAAAAAATTCATCAGCTCAGACTCTCAAAGCTATTAAAGAAAACACTTCAAAGCCACATTTCCAAGAATTTTAAACCACATCCGAGAGGAAAACACTTAACATTTACAGGCTGAAAACCAGTTATTAGTAGTGTAATTTCAGGTATTAGAGTGAAACAAAAGTTCCGCTTCAAATGAAAGCATTTATCAATGTTTACCCACCTACATACGTTAAGGAGCACAACATGTAAAGGGAAGGAGGAATCCGCTAACAGATATATTTGTAGAGGTGACAGGAATAGCAGATCTCCTGTTGACTGCGTTTAAGGTTTAATCAGTTTGTCCCTTTTCCCAGTCCCGTTCAGAATAGCTTGTTTTCCTACATTCTTTAGTAATGCTACTGATGTACTTTTCCTTTTCTCAGTTAGGTCTTCACCCTGTTCTACCAGATCCTCATCTGGACTGCCAGGCCCTTCTGGAACCACGCGGTAATCAGGATCTTTATATAAATCCCACTACAAGGAAGAAATCAGTCCTATCTAGATTTCACATAACAGAACATTGTGTTGTGGTAGAAACCAACCAAAAAGGCTTCTCCAAAACTCTGACAGGATTTACAAACCTTCTTGCAAATAATGTCATTTATCTCTGTGCGCTCTGGGTTACACACAGCAAAACACAGCTATTCTTCAAACATAATTAACCTTTGTTTTGTGTCAGGTGGCATTCAAACAGTGTCTTGGAAACCTGCATACTACAAAGCTACCTATTAGGCAGTAGGGCTATAAAAGCCATTTCGGAGACAGAGACAGATAGTTAAGTAGCTTCTAAACCCAAACATTTCCATAACCAACAAACATCAGCTTGCTACACAAAACTTGCATATTGCTTCCAGGAGAGACAGTCATATGAATGTTTCTGTGCTCAAGTGCCGCTGATGAAATGCCCAGGTATTCACGATGCAGACAGAAAACTTCGTGGTAATTTTAACCACAGAAACACAAGACTAGCAAAACATTTTCAAAGTAATTAATGCCTTCTGTATTCTGTTTATCCATTAACACAAGTGAAAGTACACAGTCTGTGTGCATGCTTCTCTTCATAATTTTAAGTTCTGAAGCATATGTGGCTTGTCTTGAATTTAATAACTTTGCTGGTCACTGAAACAAGTGACAATTTATTTAAACAGATATTTAGAATGCAACAACAGTTCTGTTTGTTTGGTTTTTGTTTCTTTCTTCCTTTTTTTCTTGGAATAAACACTATAAAAATCCAGTTTAAGAACAGCACAAGTAACACTAATTGCCCATTATCATTTAGATAGATAAAAAATTGCAATAGCTTCTGCTTGTTGCTTCCCACACAAATCTTATTAGTTATATTCTATCGCCCTTCCTGTAAAATCAACACACCAAGATAAGTATACTGGAAAATTTTCCTTTTACTATGTCAACCTTTCTTTATTTGGAATCTGTTCTGTCAAACAAAGCACTGGCAAGGCTTCATTGTGAACCAGAAAATACTTCAAATAACTGCTCTAATAATGAATTATGAAATTCTGGTCTTCAGTCTGGCATCAGAAGGGATCAGATGCAAATGGCCCCAATTCTGCTGCCTGGAGCCTGCACAGCCTCTAACACTAGTGTGCAGAGGACACTGTCGCTGCTGAATGCCTTATACCAGTTGCCTTGCTCTCAAATAATAATCTGAAACGCAAAGCAACATCAACAAATTCACTGAATCGATTTATTCTTGGGGTAAATACAAACCACAGTTACCCATAGTTCTTCAGAAACAGCACAGCAAAAAGTTACTTGTCCTGTTTTCTAAGGAAAAAAGGCTTCTGTGAACAGCACATGTGCATTCCCCTGTAACTGCTGGTCACTCAGCTCCTCCTTTTTACTTTCATGGCCACTAAGCCAGTTTTAACTAAATTTAATGGAGACATAGAGGTCTCAGAGAGAAGTCCATTCCTACAAGTATCCAGAAAAAAGCAGTCAGCTGAGAAGATCCCATAAGTATCCCAACAAAGGCTGAACCACCAGTAGACAATAGAAATATCTCTCACGAATGCTCTAGACACCGAAAAAGCTTCAAGTGGAAAAATACAGAAATAGGTAAAAAATTAAGTTCATTTCTTTTAGCTGATTAAGAAACTCTTTGCTTAAATTATTAATAACAGAGAGATGAGTACAAAGTAGGTATTTGTATATGCAATAATACATAAAACCCAAACATTTTTTGGAAAACATTAACAACCTCTAAAAGGACAACATTTTAATTGCTCTTAGGATGTGATGATGGCAGTTATTTACCATTCCTCACTACTGAGCTTGCTCACAGCTTTTGCCTCTGTTTAGGGGGCAAGTGTAGTGCGTTAGACCATCCCAAGCTCACATCCTGTGACTGGAACACAGCAGTGTAAGTTGTGCCTCGTTATTCTTTTAGACAGTCCAAACCCCCTCATTTCAACTAACTTAAAGCTGTTATGTGTGATGGGGGAAATCTTGTGGTTGTTAATTATCTGAGGGGTTGTGGGATTAAGTGTACCATTTTACTGCAGATAATTTTAAAGATACTATTTCTGTGCTATGCAAAAATAACCTCTTTAATGCTTTTCTGCTCTTTTTACTGGCTTTGTCACAACATTTAATACCCATAGCTCTGCTGACTGCAACAATGATTCTGATGCACAAACAATGAAGTAATCAAAGAGCTATTTTAATTTTAGCTCTATTCAAACCAAAAGAAAATTCAACATTTTCCAGATGCTAAGAGAAGTGCGTTTGCTAACAGTAGCAAGCCAGTGACATTTTAGATCTCTAGCAGGATATTGCTACCCTGAGCAAGCAAACAAAAAACGCCTGTAATATAAAGGAGCTGTCTATGACCTTTTAGTCCTTAGGTTATAGTTTCACAAGTTAAGACAAGTTCAAAACACCATGAGAAAACACTATGTAGGAAGCAAAATACTGACTGACAAAACAAAAGAGAAACAACTAATCAAGGCTGTTGTTCAAAAAAACAGTATTCAAAAATTATGCCTAGAAAAGACTGCAAGTTAAGTACACAATGCAGAAAGAAACTTATTCTCTTGTCATTAAGTCCTCTATCCAATTACCATTTATTGGAGTAATTAAACACTGGGAAAGGATGCCAGGCTAATTGTTAGATTATGATAATTAAACAGCTTTGCTGTGCTACAGCTGATCAAAATAAGATGTGGTCACACGCACTCAGCTAAAGCTTCTCTGCAATCATCGGGCTTCCATGGGAAACTTATTACTATAATAAGGCCACTTATTACCAGTTCATTATCAATCAGGCAGAGAAACTTATTATTTGTAACCTTCGTTTTACTCTCCCACCCACTCTGCCGGAACAAGCCTCCCAAAAGGCTGTGCCCAGGTTTCTGCCTTCGGCTGGCTCCCTTCCATCATAATTACACAGCTGAGCAGAATCAGGCTCCTGCACTTGAAAGAGTTCATCAGACTTCAAATTACTGTTTCACAACAGGCTGCAAGAGCCTATCACATTTCTTGAAAGAGCCGAGTGATCTCCCTGCGTTTCACTTCACATGCATCTGTCAGAGATCTACCTTCCCCTTTTATTCCTGCTATGTCCCTCTTGTCTGGGAGATTTTTCACACTACTTGAATGGGTCCAAAAGCAAAAACCCCAAACAAATGAAAATCAGAAAGAACAGAGCTGCATTAAGTTGGACTTCATGAGAAAAAGCATCAGTTTTACATTGCTTGTGTCCCTGGAGAATGTCATACCTTTATCCCTTCTTAACAGCCAACGGTACAAGAGAGACATTGTGCCTTCCTACTTGGAAGGTTGGGTTTTTAACTTGTGAAGTAACAGGATTCTGATCAGTTACCATTGTATCTGGTACTTCATACTGTCTCTATTTAAATGAGACAAACAAATGATCTACTATAGGGACTAGAACATGGGAAGAAACATGAAACAAATCAGTTTGAGCTAGCATTTAGGTTTTTAAAGAAAAGAACTCATTAAGCACTGAGTAGCTCTGAAGAGGCAGAAAATGTTTGGCCAGAACAGACGAAATTCACCAAAAAATATCAAACTCATGATAATTATTTTTATTCTGTGCTGATACAAAAACTAGACCTTTTGAAATGTTAGAAGCACCTACCCCTCCCTGCATAGGCAATTGATCTGGAAATTATCCTTAGATAGGACAGGCCAAGGTTTACAACACTGGTAAAGTAACTGCTCAAGCTTCACCTTCTCAAACTTCGTTTTTCCCATGCTATCGAAGTTTACAGCTATCCTGCAGGTGACCACTTACAACCTTTTAATTCTCTGGAAGTTAACTTCCAGAACCAAGAAACCTCCTCAAAACCAGTCTGGTAAAAGTCTTTAACTTTTGGGGGGGGGTTGGAGGAAGGGGGAGGAAATCTCCACTTTTTTTTTTTTTTTTTAATAAAACCTGATTGTTGAAAACTTCCTAATGTGCCCTGACTGAAACATATCCTTTGCAAAACAAAAAAAGCTTACATCCAGAAGGAGGCAGCTTCTATTAGCAGAATCATGGCAAAAAAGACTGCCAAACACAGGAGGAGAGGAGTAGGTTTGAATGGGAAAGGAATAGATCCTATTTAAAATGTAAGAGTTCTTTGAATGACATAAGCTGTGTTAATTCCATTAACCTGAAAGACCTGAAATAGATTTTTTTCTAATTCTAATGTTGAACAAAAATTTCAATTGCATCATAACGGTTAAGAATGACATTGAATTTAAAGTACAGACACATCTTTTATTTATTTTTATGCTTTAAAAGCTCTTTAAGAAATAAATTATGCAAAAACGTGTTTATTACACTTACTCTTAATAATTCCCCCCTTACACTCATAACTGTGTTTATTTGTACAGCTGGGTTCTGCATTGACTTTTTATAGTTGGCACTGCAGAAAGATATATGTTCAATGATAATGCAAACATTAAAAAATAGAAACTAATTGCTCTTCCCTGAGTAGATATGAGGGAGGGAATAAACAAATCAACATTTATTTCCCACCTATAAATCTGAGTTCTCCAGAGATTCTCAAGTACTGCAACACCCTCACCCACTTAACTTCCCATCATTCTGCACTTCCTGTCGATGAGCTGGACATTTTTCATTCTGTTTATTAAAACCGTTTCCTCAGACTCTGCATTTGTAAAATTCGTTCAAAGCTGGCACACATGACTTTCAACTGATCTCTCAGAATTTCTCTTGTGCTGCAACTTCTGAAGTGAGGCACTCATGCAAATCTTGGGGGCTTCAGTGACACAGTCATGCTGTGGATGATAAGGGTGATAAAGGGGTACAACATGTCACAGCATTGCTCCCGAAGAGGTCAGGCTCTCATTCTCAGCTGTTCCAGCTCTGATAGCTTTAATCCCAATGACTGCAGACTCTACCTGGCTATTGATTTTCCATTGCTGTGGGCATTTAACTTGCAGAGATGGATGAAGAGAGAAGGAGGCAGGGGAAGGTAAAGGAAGAGTTACTATTCTGTCAAAGGCATCACTTAGACTTACAGGACAAACTTCAGTGTTGAAGACCCTAGTAACATAAGCCGAAAGGTACCACACCCAATAAGACGCTAAAGGCAGCCTGAGATTTGTGTCTGGAGTCTCTGTCCACACTGTGAATCCAAAATGTCTGGGCTGAAGCCAGTCTCTTTGTTGATTTATGGACACAAGCTCATTACTTGTGTTCACATTAGTACTACTCTCGAGTTCACCAGCAACATCTATCCCACCTTCTCTGAGGTGGAATGAGTAGATCTGGTAATTGCCACTCCCATATTTTTAAACATGGTCATCAACACCATCCACGCATAACTCTCCATTTGTCTACTTTGGACACTAACACCACACAAGATGTCAGCTTCATCTTTTATTCCACGCTTTTGCTTGAAAATACAAAACCTACCTCAGCTAGCTCTGGCCTCTGACCAGAAAAACTGCAGTTTGCTGATTCATTAGCATATCTACGTTTCTTAAAAAAGTAAGAAAGTCTTATCTGATCTCTGCTGTACTAACACACACTTTACTATCATCAGACACATTTGAGAGAAAATATCCTTAAAAACCAAAACAAAATAATAACAGAACAACCCCACAGGTAGGAGTACTACTAAAGAGTCTGAACCGGACTCTCACAACATGTGTTGACCATGTGTCTAACCCAGAAGACACAGTCTATCAGCCTTGATGGAATGTGGTTCTGTGAGTGGTATTTGCTAACCCTGCCCGAGGCATGTGCTGACATCTGTTAATGGATATGGAGAACAATGCCCTATCTGCAGAAAGGTCTTGCTTCTCACACTCAAAAAATGAAAGAAAAGAACACTTGGCTAACAAGCACGTTGACCTGCGCACTGAATAAAAGAGATAAACTGCAGTCTGTTTCCACGAGGAAGTGTACGTAACGCAAATCAGCTTCGCAAATTTATTTTCCCACTAAAATATTAAAAGCAGAGTGATGGCTAATTCATATAAACTGAATCTCCATCTCTTCCATACTCCTAGGGAAAAAATGCTGCATCAATTTGCACCAGTAAATATATGGGCAGTATTTAAGAAGAAACATACATTTTGATAAAAGTGCCTATTTGTTGCATATACACCTACACTTGCTGTTGCATTAGAAGTGCTTTTCTCTGACATTAAGCTATAGCTGTTTATTGTTAATCTCTCAATCTGTCAACAAAATTAAAGTATTTTGTGATCAAATTAGAATTTAGAGACTCAAACACCTTAATAACTAGTAACTGGTAAAATCTACCGCTTAATTTCCCAATATGTAAGTGTATAAAATGAAACTAATCCTCAAGATGTTTCACAGTATTTTTATGTTTAATAAACTGTGTATGTTTTAATAAGGTATGGTTATAGTCCACAACCTCCAGCTAAAAGGAATGAATCCAGATGTAATATGAAATAGCCTGAGCAAAATGTAGAGAAAGAAAAAAACAATCACAGACTCACACAGATGCAGAAGCATAACAGGAAATTCCAGTATCAAACCATGACTTGCTATTAACATGAATAACCTATATATTCTATTCAAATACAAAGCTATTTGAACTTGTTCACTTAAAAACAAAGTTAGAATAGCTAACAAGTGCATGAATATATTTGCAGACAATTTGCTATCAGGAAAGCGGGCTTCAATCAATGAATTTATTTCTTGCTACCCAATTGCCTTGTGTTTATTTAAAAGACCCATAGGAAAAATATTTGCCTGATGGCATTTTAGAGAAAGATCTGTGGCGAAATCTAGTAATATAACCTTGTTCCTGTTACCCTTCCATATTAGTCTCTCTCTTACGCTAGGCAAACTAGCAAAAGAAGAACAACCAGAGCTTTAGATTACAGACTGCAGCAGCACCAAGTAGCACAGCTATTATTAACGTTCGAAATGTTTTCTTTTCATTCCTGTAATTTCTTCTAAAGACTTATAGCACATAGACTGTAAAATTTTCCATCAGGTTTAGTCTTGATACACATGGTCTCTGAAAAATAGGACTTAAAATGTTTTTTCACCTAGAGAAATTTATCTTAAGCGTTGTATATCATATGAACAAGATAGGTCCTGATCCAAAGTGGTTTCTCTGTTTACAAATATGACCTGAAAAGCTTTGCACTATAAACTGCCAATTAGTCTGTAAAACACCTAAGACATTACAAAGATTACAATCTGATAGGCAACAATTTTTTTTAAACTGAATGAAATCGACAAACGGTGGAATTCAATGCAGCTTTTACATTATTCCCCTCCCCCCACCCCTTTTCAAATTATGAAATAATGTGGTTCCTATTACGGGGTTTGTGAATTCTTATTTCTTCAAGAGTGACAGAAACATTTTTTCAGTATGTTTAAATGAAGCTTGCACTGATAAAAGGTGCAAAACCTGCTCATTTACTTTCATATGCATGTGTAAAATATTCATCTAGGAGAAAAATAGGTAGAAAAAAAATGCATTGCTCTCAGATCAATCAGAAGTTTCAGAGAGGTAAAACTGAAGCTATTCTCTTAATTTCCCTATTGCATTTTTCCTAAACGTGTTTCCAAATTAATCTTAAATGAATTCTACTCTTCAACATGTAGTGAAATCACTTCACTCACAACTGAACAATGATCTTGTCTGCATAAAACATAGTAATTATTTTTAAAAGTACAAACACTAAGGTTTAAGATAAGAAGCAGAGAATACCACAGACCAAAGGTTTCTTCCCCTGCCCTCCCTTCTTCTTCCTACTTATTACAAAGACACCATAATGCAGGTGTGAGGAAGGGATTCACAGGTTTGGCAGGAGCCATTATTGTCTATTGGGAAGCCTTCGCATCGTTCCTTAGATGTTAAGATGAATTACTGAGCATACAAACTATTTCTTCATTTCGTTCTTGCTCTGAAGTACTCTTAAGCACTAGTTTAGCAATAAAGAAACAAAACAAACACTACAACTCAAGAATGAAGTGTTCATAGCTTAAGAATGTAGGTGGGGGATAAACACATAATCTGAGGCTAAAGAGACAGCACATATAACTTAGACCAACCATGTGAGCAAAATCCCAGTTACAGAGCATCAATGTGAAAAGCAACTAGAGCAGTCATCCTGGGCCAGAGCAAATGTCCATCAAGGCCAACAAAATACTCCAAACACTGGCCAACAGAAGATGTCTAGACTACACTAAATACCTACATAGTCAAACCTCCCCAGCATATTCTCACAACAGCCACCAATCTTTTGCATAGCCAGAGGTTTGGGCTCTTCGTGCTTAACAGAGAATGATGGATTTTTCTTCTTCAGTTGGTCTGATCATTTTTTGAAGCCCTGGAAACTTATGGAATTTGGTGCACTACGTCAGTGTCTGTGGACACTGAGTTGTACAGCTTGGTTGCCAAATGGAGAAGTACCTGCTCCTCTGCATTTCTGAGCCTGACTCCTTACCATTTTACCAGAGATAAAATTTGTACCATGAATTTCATAGCTAAGAAAATAATTTATAATCTATGACGCCGCATTGTTTAGAAGAAGCGTGATAAGAAATGATAGAGCTCATTACAAGTGCCTAACCAAATGCAGTAGTCCTCAAATGTTTATCCATTGACCATTTTCACCTTTGCTAACTGTAACAGTCAGAGGCAAGACTGCACCTTGTCAACCCCTCAGAGACAAGATTCTTTTCTGGAGACAAATTTACTCGTTGGAGAAAAAGTAAATCTTGATTTCCATTATCCCACTTCGTAATTTTAATCAAAATAAACACTTATGGAAAAGAATATATTAAAATCATTGTTTAAATGCATTTCACAAGCTCTCCCGGGAGGCTGCTACATAAAAAAGCCTAGACAAATGAAGGCTGCCTAATTTTCCACTGTCTGCAATACAAGTTTAGTTAAGGATTGATTGAAACGGAATACAGACCTAAAGATTTGTCCTTTCATTTTGTACGTTCTGACTCAGGGGGAAGGGGATAAAACCAGGCTCACTAGAGATGAGCCTAGGGGCGGCACGCCAATGTCAGGGGAGAAATCGGCAGCCCAGCTCAAGTGCATCTACACCAATAGAGCTGGAAGCCATTGTGCAGCGGGGTAGCTATGACTTAGTCGCCATCACGGAAACATGGTGGGATGAGTCTCACGATTGGTATGCTGCAATGGATGGCTATAAGCTCTTGAGAAGGGACAGGCGAGGAAGGAGGGCGGTGCGGTAGCCCTGTATGTTAGGGAGTGCTTCGACTGTCTAGAGCTCAATGGTAGTGATGATGAGGTCAAGTGCTTGTGGGTAAGGATGAGGGGGAAGGCCAACAAGGCAGATATCCTGCTGGGAGTCTGTTATAGACCCCCTAACCAGGATGAGGATGCAGGCGAAATATTCTACCAGAGGCTCGCAGGAGTCTCACAATTGCTAGCCCTTGTTCTCGTGGAGGACTTCAACTTTCCAGATGTCTGCTGGAAATACAACACAGTAGAGAGGAAACAGTCTAGAATATTCCTGGAGTGTGTGGAAGATAACTTCCTGACGCAGCTGGTAAGCGAGCCTACTAGGGGAGATGCCTCGCTTGACCTGCTGTTCACAAACAGAGAAGGACTGGTGGGAGATGTGGTGGTCGGAGGCTGGCTTGGGCTTAGCGACCATGAAATGGTAGAATACTCAATACCTGGTGAAGTAAGGAGAGGGGTCAGCAAAACCACTACCATGGGCTTCCGGAGGGCGGACTTTGACCTGCTCAGGACACTGGTCAAGAGGATCCCTTGGGAGACAGTCCTGAAGGGCAAAGGGGTCCAGGAAGGCTGGATGTTCTTCAAGAAGGAAGTCTTAAAGACGCAGGAGTGGGCTGTCCCCATGTGCCGTAAGAAGAACGGCCAGGGAAGATGACCGGCCTGGCTGAACGGGGAGCTCTGGCTGGGACTCAGGAAAAAAAGGCGAGTTTATCACCTTTGGAAGAAGGGGGCAGGCAACTCAAGAAGAGTACAGGGATCTCGTTAGGTCGTGCAGAGAGGAAATTAGAAAGGCAAAAGTCCAGCTAGAACTCAACCTGGCCACTGTCAGGTTGAGAGACAATAAAAAATGTTTTTACAAGTATATTAATGACAAAAGGAGAGCCAAGGAGAATCTCCATCCTTTATTGGATGCGGCGGGGGGGAAGGAAGGGGGGGGGGAGGGAACATTGCCACCTAGGAGGATAAGGCTGAGGTACTTAACACCCTCTTTGCCTCAGTCTTTAATAGTCAGAGCAGTTATCCTCAGGGTACTCAGCCCCTTGAGCTGGAAGACAGGGACAGAGAGCAGGATAAACCCCCCATAATCCAAGAGGAAGCAGTTAACGACCTGCTACGCCACCTGGATGCTCACAAGTCTATGGGGCCAAATGGGATCCACCCGAGGGTACTGAGGGAGCTGGCGGAGGAGCTTGCGAAGCCACTCTCCATCATTTACCAGCAGTCCTGGTTAACTGGGGAGGTCTTGGACGACTGGAGGCTTGCCAATGTGACGCCCATCTACAAGAAGGGCCGGAAGCATGACCCAGGGAACTACAGGCCTGTCAGCCTGACCTCGGTGCCGGTGGAGCGGTTCATCTTGAGGGCGCTCACAAGCCATGTCCAGGACAACCAGGGGATCAGGCCCAGCCAGCACGGGTTCATGAAAGGCAGGTCCTGCTTGACCAACCTGATCTCCTTCTATGACCAGATGACCCATCTAGTGGATGAGGGAAAGGCTGTGGATGTGGTCACCTGGACTTCAGTAAAGCCTTTGACACTGTCTTCCACAGCATTCTCCTAGAGAAGCTGGTGGCTCACGGCTTAGACAGGTACACTCTTCACTGGGTAAAAAACTGGCTGCACGGCCAAGCCCAGAGAGTTGTGGTCAACGGAGTTAAATCCAGTTGGCGGCCGGTCACGAGCAGTGTTCCCCAGGGCTCAGTACTGGGGCTGGTCTTGTTCAATATCTTTATCAACGATCTGGACGAGGGGATCGAGTGCTCCCTCAGTAAGTTTGCAGATGACACCAAGTTGGGTGGGAGTGTTGATCTGCTGGAGGGTAGGAAGGCTCTGCAGAGGGACCTGCCCAGGCTGGATCGATGGGCTGAGGCCAACTGTATGAGGTTCAACAAGGCCAAGTGCCAGGTCCTGCACTTCGGCCACAACAACCCCAGGCAACGCTACAGGCTTGGGGAAGAGTGGCTGGAAAGCTGCCCTGAGGAAAAGGACGCGGGGGTGCTGATTGACAGCCGGCTGAACATGAGCCGGCAGTGTGCTCAGGTGGCCAAGAAGGCCAACGGCTTCCTGGCCTGTATCAGAAATAGTGTGGCCAGCAGGAATAGGGAGGTGATCATCTCCTTGTACTCGGCACTGATGAGGCCGCACCTCGAATACTGTGTTCAGTTTTGGGCCCCTCACTACAAGAAGGACATGGAGGTGCTGGAGCGTGTCCAGAAGAGGACAACGAAGCTGGTGAAGGGCCTGGAACACAAGTCTTATGGGGAGTGGCTGAGGGAACTGGGGCTTGTTTAGCCTGGAGAAAAGGAGGCTGAGGGGAGACCTCATCGGGCTCTACAACTACCTGAAAGGAGGTTGTAGCAAGGTGGGTGTTGGTCTCTTCTCCCAAGTATTTAGCGATAGGACGAGAGGAAATGGCCTCAAGTTGTGCCAAGGGAGGTTTAGATTGGACATTAGGAAAAATTTCTTTACTGGAACAGTGGTCAGGCCTTGGAACAGGCTGCCCAGGGAAGTGGTTGAGTCAGCATCCCTGGAAGTATTTAAAAGATGTGTAGATGTGGCGCTTAGGGACATGCTTTAGTGGGCATGGTGGTGTTGGGTTGACGGTTGGACTCGATGATCTTAGAGGTCTTTTCCAACCTAATGATTCTAAGAACACTGCTCATAACAAAAATAATACAACTAAAGTCTTTTATTGCACTTCAAAGATATATTAAGACTTTCATATTGCTCAGCTTGTCCTGTGCTTTTAGGGATGCACACTTCATAATCAGATGGTCATTTCTTTAGGAACACTGTTTTACTGCTCAAGCTTGCTCTCTAAGGTTGTTCAGAGTTTATCTATGCCCAAAGATGTGTTGCAAGAATTTTTACTGTGAAGCAGAAGTCATCAAACTTGGTTTACACCTGCTTTTTCCTACCACATGGCCAGAAACATCTGTAGAGACCTCCACTTCCTTCCCTCAAATGAAAAATCTTCTCCTAAATTATGCCTTCCAAGCTCCCAGGAGCAAAAGGCAATTTAAGGCTTTGGTGTTCACCAAACTTGCAGACAACACGCTGAAACAGCTGGAGGTCATTTGCATTTCACTTCATAAGTGAAATGAAAAAAAAATCTTAATAATTTTGTATATTAAGTATATAAAATGAAATACAAATCATGGTTTTAAATATATTATCAATAAGTTTCAATTTATTAAGACACTAACTTAAATATAGTAATGTATCTCTCTATCTGAGCTTTTACATCACAGAAACAAAGCAGCCTGAGCCTTCCAAATCCTTTAAAAAAGGTTAACAGTTCCTTGGATTACAGAAAGAAAGAAGCTGGCAGAAAATTACTGCCTTTTGGTAAGCTATTAGACTGGTTTTGCTGAGTTGCTGAATCAAGCTGTTTAACTATTTTTTTCCATTTCATCAGTGCCTTTGTTTATGAACTAGTTCTGTTAATGACCACACATCTTCAGCTTTTTTGTGCATTTTTCCCCCTTACTCACACCTTGGCATGTTTTAACTCAGGCATTTAAATGCACTTAAATACATGTTAAGAGATCTTTTGTTAAGTTACAGAATGGTCTGAGTAACAGCGCATGAATATTTATTTTTTATTTAAATCATAGCTATGACTGATGTAAAAAATACATCCTGACACAGTAGCTCCAAAGCTCCCAAAATGTTACAGATATGGGACTATTAAGGTCCTCTGTTCTAATAAGCAGCTCTGTTCAAGACAGTAATTAAGCTGATGCTTTAGAATTAAGCACATACTAAGCCAAAGGATTTAGGTAAATGGTTAAATGCTTTCCTGAATTGAGGCCTAACTGTGCAGAAAGCATTCAACAAAGCAGTGAATCTGCATGGACTACACAGTGGTGTAAAATTATTCATGATTATGCTGATGTCAGAGGAAAACTACCTCAGCCAAAGAAGAATGTGTGAACACAGCATTTTATGCTATGAAACATGATTACAAATAACTTCATACTGAGAATAATTCATTACCAATATTATTACAGTAATTACTCTTTTGACTTTCATTTAATTATTCTATCTCTGGGAAACTGAACTACAGATACCTTAGTGATCAATACTTGACTCTCAATCCACAGAGAGAACGGGTTAAAAAGCTTTTACTTTAATGAGTGGGGACCTTTTATAGCACAAAAGAAAAAATTCTTACCAGGATTAACATTTTAAATATGGTTCTTTGGTCCATTAGAAGGTCATGACATCACCACCACTGTCCCCACACTTAACAAGATAAAAAACAACCTGAGACTTTATCAATATGCTACCATTGATTTTACCAGTAATCTGAATGTAGATGGCAGCACGTAATTCCTATGTGTTCAAACATTAAAGCTCAATTCACTTCACCCGTGTAATTTTCTCACTTTTATGTGCTGAGATGATGTTCTTGATTAAATACCCGGAGAGCAAGAGACTAAATCGGCTCCACTGGTTAGTATCAGTCATGTATGTGTGTGTTGCATAGAAATACACAGTCTGTTCAAATGTGTGTGCTCATAACACATGGGGTATGGAATATCTACTCTGGTTAATGCATTACAAATGAGTAAACCTGCATTAAAGCTAATTGAAACCTGTTCGTTCTTTCCATATCAATTATTTTAAACTTCTCAAGCTGAAACACAGAGAACATTTTCCAGTGCAGCGCAATAGAGATGTCTTCTTAATATGTTGGGGTTGATTGGCTAAACATTGTCTGACTCATTTCTATACCCTTAAAATTAGATTTTTTGTCTGCTGAACATTGTTATTTAAATTCTTCAAAGTAGATAAAACTCAAGAATCTCCATACTGCTGTCTAGCACTACAAAAATCAGCTCCTGTTCCCAAAATTTTGTTCAGTCGCAGTGGTGGCAAGATCACATAGCTAAAAGACAGCCACTTTATTAAGTTGAGTTCTTCCATCAACAAATACAGAAAAAGAATCACCTTAACATGAATAATTACTTTTAAGAATGGATTAAATTTAGTGTAAAACTCCCAGATTGTCCCAAGAAGCAATTGTTATATTCAACGATAACTGAAGAAATCCATATTTAAAAAAAAATCTTAAAAATTTTTCGTCACGCCATACTAATTCTTATGCTAGAGAAATATTATGACATTTACATTAACAGTACCAACAAGCTTCAGAGAGTCATGGCAGGTGTTGAGGGGAATTACTGGTTCAGTCACCTTCTGTGCTCTATTTTTTCTTTTGCCTACGTTAGGTATAAGCTTTTATATTTTAAATACATTGGGCTTGTTTCATTTTTTTAACGATAGTAAACCACACATATAAAAAGGAGACTAGGAGCTGAAGGAAGAAAAGCATTATTGAGTCATTAAGGGTTTTTAAAAATACAGCAGAGAAAGGGGACGACTAAGCTAACGTGACAGCTTGCAATTTACTTCACTATCTGTAGACAAAAATGTCCACCCCACAACAGTTACTGGATCAAGTTTCACCTTCTGTTGCAGTAGGGCAAAACAGAAACCAACTCCCTGGTTTCAGCACATCACACATGGGATGAATAGGACAAAATCAGGCCTGCTAACTATAATATTTAGCTCATTTAGATATCAAGTAGATCATTTGGGTAGATAAACTCCAGCTATGCAGAACAGCTTCGGTTGCGTGCAAAAATAATAGGGGAAAACCAGAATTAATGACTGAAGCAGGTTGCTGGCAGAAGGAGCACGTTGCCATTTATAAACACAAAGGTTCACCACATGACACACCCAAGTTGTATATTTGATTACATAGCTGACTGTTTAAATATATGTGTTCACTCTAGATATGAAAATAAATGTTACTGATGAAAATACAGAATTAGGTATACACTCACAAACACACATGTGGTATATCAAAATAACGTCTACAATTTTATACTATACACTCGAAACTTAAACTCTGTATTTATTGTCTAGGCTAGTAAGCTTTCTGTTTTGAAGGACAGCTAATGCCTTCCAGTATCAGGGTAATATAAATAAGCATGCACACAACAAAGCACTTCAATAGAAGAAAAGAGGGTCTTAATGACAACAGGTGGAGAAAACAGGTATTACTCAAAGACTTGTTGATAGGATTCAAGAGTGCTCAAGGCCATCTGATGCTTAGGGCCACAGGAGAAATCAGCAGAGGCCTAACCTAGCTAATTGTCTCCCTTGATTGTGATGGTTCTGATTAGAAGAATAATCAGCTCTCAGAAGCCCTTAGGCAAAAATGCCAAGTGAGGGCTTTTTTTTGTTTGTTTGTTTGATGATGATGCACTGCAGAATGAATGCCAGATCACATCATTAAACCACTCTTCCAAATATTAAAGGGGTTCCTATATGAACAAAGCCAATAATTCCCTTCATAATTAGCTTGAACATTCTCCTTCTTTCATTTTGAGATTGCATTCATATAGACTAAAAAAATGCTGATCTCCAGTTTTTCTTGGATATGGAGACCCACTCACACTTTGTGACTGAAAAACAAGAGCTGTGAAATTCCAGCAGCCCCCAGATCAGCAAAAGGTTATCTAATGTTAAATTAAATTATTAAGAGCTGGCTGCATACGACACAAATTAATTTGAATTCTTTTTTAGCGGTGTTTTGACTGATTTTATCTAAATATGTCCATCCACAATAAAACATCCTTTTTCCTTTTTGTAATTGACTACATAATCTCATCAGTACATGATTTACACTGCCAGTCGCCACAAAAACTTCAAGCCAGACATATTCAAAACAGATTTCATACTACGTTTTCTTGGTAGTATATATTCTCTCTTCTGTATTCTGAGACCTTTGATTTCCGACTACAATAATTTCATCCTTCCGTTAGTTGCTTGCTGCTGTAAAAAATGTGAGTATTCATTTGAATGCAGAGTAATGTGTATTGACAATTACACTCCCAGGCTAGTAATTTTAAGAAGCACATCTTGCCACCGTTTTTGCACCATGGTAGATTAGCTGATTTAATAACTTCCAAAACTGTTAAGCATATCACACACAAAAAGCTTAAAAGCAAAGGAACAAAGGAGCTCAAAACAGTTTTTCGTAATGATCTAGCTATCGTACACACAGAAGGAAAGGCTTAAGAGGAGCTCTCAGTGCTTAAGTTATGCAAGGAGATCTAGGCATCTTTCCACATGACTGACTGAAAAAGCAGACCAAAAGCATGTCTTCAAAAGAATTAGCTACAATATGATACCAGCCATTTCATAAGGGAAAGCGAAGTCTGAAACAACTGATCTTTCACGTCCTCCCTTTAAGAATGTTCACATTAATAAAATTAAATACCTCACCGACAACAAGGTATAAATGCCTGAACAGCAAAAAAAATTAAAATCAACAGTCACTAAGTACACTTGACACCTGAAGGTAATTACATGTATGGGAATCCTGACAGGAGCGATTTCTCCTGTGTCCATTTTAAACTATTTGTCTTCCAGAAAGTTCGCCGAAAGAATGTGTCAAACTGTCTATTAAAGGGACAACCAAAATATGCAATAAACACATCCATATTTTAGCCTCTGACCCTTGAAAGCTGGCACATTTTTTACATTCTTCTTGTCAGGATAAGCAAGAATCAGCTAGCTGTGTGTATCTGTGCCCAGACCTGCTCACACTGCTAACGGGTCTTGTCCAGGGAGAGACATGCAGGACCCTTACATTTACAGCTGTCAAGTGTGTTGCCAGCAATCACTTAACCAAAGAAGGAATGAGTAAATGTGTGGAAGAGCTTACTGCAGACCTAGTTTATAGATCCTCTACATGTCAGGAGACCATATGTCTTTGCCAAACAGAAATTTTCTTGAAACAATAACCGTCCCCTGTTCTCAGAATGCTGTGCAACTACTGAAAGAGAAAATACTTTTTTTCCCAACCCCAACTCCCTCCATTCAAGCAAATGTTGACTGACAAAGATCAGCTGTCTCTCCTCAATGTTGTAGTTGGGGCTCAGAGTATTCTAGAAACAGACACTTTTTCAGATGGCTCAGTGTGAGCTGCTCATTTCACCAGGACTGCTAATGAACTGTAAAACCAACATTTTGGTTCAGTTAACATCAGCATCCCAGCTCCCATAATAGATGACCACGCTGACTTACTGAAGCAGAACCTCCGGTTTTGAGTGTTCAGTGTGTAGATTTCACCTGTAACGTTTTGTTTTGCTGGCAGGATTTTCAGTACATTTTTAATCATATATATACACATGCACCTCCAATACCTTACTTTGGTAAACATATATATATTACTCCAACTACTCTTCTGATATGAAATCCAGTAAGGCACTCAACAACACTGCAATTAGAACCAATGGCTAATTAAATCAACTTTTGATTGCACTGCTTTTTTTGTTTATTAACTTTGTTGATGCCTGTTGGTTTACATTGATGTGATTGATAGCAGTAGTCAAGGGCACTGTCTATGCTCCTACAAAGCGTGGCCACTGCCAGAATCTGAGCCAGCTCAGGGTCTTTCTCCTCTATCACCTGGTTCTCAGTCTCCACAGAGATGCTGGTGGACCTCTTCTGCAAAAGTGTTCGTAGCCCTGCCCTCAACTCCAAAAATTGGTCTCTGGGCTAAAGGTTTCCCCCACCCCCCAAAAGCAGTGTATAGTAGTAGGAGTACACAGCAACACCACAGACAGCAGAAGAGCCAGCTGCTCTCAGAACTGCCATGTAGCCAACAAGGGTTTGTCTGAACAAGTAGAGCATGAAGTTGCACTACTTTCAAGGTTCGTAACAGTAGCAGCATGCAATCAATGTCTGCTTCAGCTAAAAGACATGTCCCAGACCTTTCAGCACCCATTAAAACTGCAGAAAATTTAAACATCCTGTTGAAACAAACAGTAAAAATCTCAGTGTAAACAAATGTTCCTATGAGCTTAACCAAACCACTGACGGCCCAAAAGCAAGTCTCATACGAGGGTCAGTGCAGAAGAGTTGCCTTCGTCGCTGACTTATTACAACTTCAGGAAATAACTTAGGTTTTTGCACTGTAAATCCCCCCTGTCAGTAAGCTTTAGATTTACATCACCAATAAACGTTCTGCAGAGATGGTATGGATTGGGCCAGCAGGGTTACATCCAGTATCTACAAAACTGCTCTCATTTTTGTTTCCACCTGGTCTGAAGGATTTTGCAGATCAGCATCAAACATTTTTGTCAACACTCAGTCAGCAGGACACCTGTATAGAGTTCTACTATTTCGCTATGTGCAGCTAGGGGCTGTAAGATGCTGTGTCCTAATCTTAGGATGGAGACAATAATTCCACACTCTTCTCTGTTTTGATCTAAGGCTTTGACTCAATTGGCATTGTCCAGAGCTCATTTGACTTAAACAGAGCCCAACTTACCAACTGACAAAGTGCAAAGAAACCTTTCCCCACACCTACAGACTTCTTATGAGGAACTTGAATGCCCTGAGGACTGCACCTCCCAGCAACTCAGCACCTTACTACATATTATTCTGAGACCCATCAGCTGATGAGCACAGAGTGTCACAGCACCATGATGAGATTGTGACCGCAGGGGCTCCCTGTTACCCTGTTTTCTCCTGCAAAGAAGCAAATTTCTACACAATTTTAACATAAAGAAGGAGGAGCTCATCAAGGCATTTTGAGACACTGGAAGAGCAGGATACATAAATAAATACTTAAAGTTAAATCCTACTATGACTATCCACATTATTTCCATAATATTATTCATTCTTATCCATTATGGCCTGCAACAAAAAGATGAGTAGATAGCCTCCATGAGAGAAAACAAGGCACGGAGCAGTAGATTAGGGACCTGAACAACATGGTCCAGTGTTGGCCTAATAACAGATTTCCTGTGTGCTGTCTTACCTCAGGTTTTCCTTGGTAAAAACAGCAGTATTTCACTGCTGTGGGAAAATAACCATCAATGACTGAGTCATTTGGATACTATGAGGCCACATAAATATCTAATTAGGAAGATGAGATGAGCAGTACATCCAACTTTCAGATTTATCTGCTATTCCTGCAATTTCAACACCCAGTTTTGTTTTCTGCAATAAATTTTGAGCAGCTGCACAGGCAGGAGACCTGCCAACACCAGCAGTAGCTTCTGCCACCTGAACTTCACCCAAATCTCTTGATATAGATCAAGAAGATATAGGGTCTTACACAAGACCATTTCCTCGCTAAAGCAGTCACCGCAGGAATCAGCTGGAAGGAACTAGCTGTAGTAAGTAGGACGAATAAACATGTAAGCATTACTGCTGTGCAAGTGACTTTTGGTTTTGGGACACAGGAAAAGCTTAACTCTTATAATTCAATTAACACTTTTTAAAAATTAAATTTTCTTTTTAAATGCTGAAATGACTGTTTCACCTTTTGCAACTGTTTTCCCTAAAACCACTCAATGAATTGAACATGGATTTATGAATAGCTTTAGTCCACCTGCACCTGATTTTTTTAATGATTATTTTCATGCAAAGAAAAACAGCTGAAAAATGGGACTCAATGAAATACACAATTTTATTTTCTTCCTCTCTCGATAGAGTCTAAACAGATGCTTCAGGAGCCAAACATAACAGAAGCCAGTTCCTTTCACAACAGGCAGAACTCCTCTCATACAAGTGGAGAATGTGGGTGAGAATTTAATACGAGAAATAACAAAAAGATATTCAGGATCCATCTTAGTGGGTAATCTTAATAAATAAAGGAGCAATGAGAGGCTGGAGAATAAGATTATGTTAACAGAGGACGAGAACTTGCTGTGACAGCGATCAGTTTCAGCTGGGCAAGGGCTCAATGGTCACAAGGAGTCCAAAGCAACGTCCTCCTCCTCCTCTTTCTCCATGCCTGCTTCTGCACTGTGTTTCACCTCAGAAGCGATGCCTGGGGCTAGCCGCCTTCCTGCGCCAGGGCTTGGGACCCCTCCAGAGGGCAGCAGCGTGTGTCCCTCTTCTACTCCCTCCCTCCCTCCGCACCCCCGGCTGTGGCTTTAGCACGACGGCTGGGATCCAGCGGGGAGAACAGCACTGCTTGGTGGGCAGGATGAATCCCAGGGGAATCCTTGCAGCCTCCCTGCAGACTGCATCAGGACTCCAGGACGCGCCTGCCAAATGCACGTCACCAGGGATATGCAGCACTTGGCAGTTCTGCCTAGAAACCTGGCTGGAAAAAGTTTCTCTCCCTTTTAACCTATTTTTTTACTATTATTTTATTTTGTTTTTAATAACGGCATAATGTTTTGTTTAGGCACTTTACAGCCTGGCTGCAACACTGTAAAGTCTCAAGTGTGCACAGTGATGAAATGCCTCAGGGAGCTAGTTTGCAGAACATGAGGTAATGCCGGCTTCATAATTTAATTCCCAGTGCATTTAGCACATCTGAGAATTAGAAATAAAATCAAACTAAGTTTCAGAGAGCAAGTTTCATCAGGCAGTGAGGGAAAAAAAGAAAAAACTTTTTGTCTTTTTAATGAGGGACAGTGAAGCCCACTCCAGAGGAGGAATGCATCAGCTCCAAGCATCAGAAAGGTGAGTGACAACTGGCAGTGAAGGACTATACTGGAATTTGCACTCAGTGGATACATTTATAGCATCAGCTGCCAAAGGTCAATGAGTGCGCCTGTGTACTTTACAAGGAAAGCAAACAAGGGACAAAGCAGAGAGGAACAGTAACTGCACTGCATCCAGCTGCACTCACATAACTGCAGAAGTCATTCTGACTTCCTCGTCTGATTGATTTCATATCCTGTCCTTTCAGGTTACCATCTTACTTCCAACTCCTGAAAAAATGTTTCTGAGATAAATCAGGGAACAAGAACTGGACAGTAAGAGTATGAAATTACCACAGAGCAAGCATTCCCCAATTCCTAAACACGTGCAATACACCAGCAAGTGACACCTTCTAGATTTCTTTTTCTCCTCACTTACTAAGCCTGTAACAACATGTTGCTCCTTCATTCATGCTATGAACTGCATCTCGGCCACACAAGAAATACTGTGTGCTTTGTTTAACACTATCCTGGGCTCTGGCAAGACTGGCCTGCCAAGTCAATGCCTTTGAACAGAATTACATCCAATAAGCAATTACAGCTAGGCATGGCCCTTTTCTGCCAATCAGAAAGATAGAGACCTTTCCCAACCCTCATTTAACTTTCTGCCTGTTACAATGTAAAAGGATTGATTTATAAAGAACTAAGAGTGTATCTGCTTTTTGACTTAGCATATGCTTTGTACATATTGATGAGACAAGGGTAAAACTGAAAGTGGATGAAGGAAGGACCTACTGCCACAAAGAACGAGGTTGTGGACTCCATCCATTTTTTGCTCTGTCTTCTACTCTTGCCGGGTGACTATTTCTGCTCATAAAAGAGCACAAACTATCCATAAGTGCAAAATGGATACAGCACAAATTGATTTGGTAACATCACACAGACATATTGTATGAATAATGAGGTTCAGATGCAGCCTGTCACAGAGAAAGCATATCACCTTTTTTGAAAAGTTGACTGAGTAGCACACAACTCACCGAAGGAAAAATATAAAAAATAACATCTATTCTTGATATAACTTTCCTTTGCATTTTTAAGAAATTATTTGCTGGGAAAAATAGTATTTAAAGTTGCTGTGAATCATATTCCCCTTACAATTAACTTTGATAATTTCAAATGAAAAACTGAGACCATCTTGCCCTGGTAATCTTTATTAGCAGCTAAATTCAAGTTCTTCTAAAAGAGCTTGTTCATTGGTGTGAAACATTCCAGAAAAAGTAGCAGCTCCATCTGAACATCTTCAGTCTTTAATTTCCAGTTATCTAGATACTTCACAGATATTTCTAAACTCAGGCAAGGTCATTACTCAAAATGAGAACGGTAAGCAACATTATTTTGTTCTGACCAATTCACAGGCTATGCACACCGGACACCAATTTATTCTCAGTCAAGGATGTAGTCCTTTTACATACTCACGGACAATATTTTCCTCTGACTATCCATTCAAGTTGTTCAGTATAATTGGGCAACTATGTCATCTCTGAATTACCTAAGCTAAGAGGCAAGCAAATACTATAGTTAAGAGAAAACCTGGGTTTTTAAAATCCTGGGTAACGTACCACAGGATATTTTACTTCAATATATTCACTTGGGTTCATAAAGTCCCACTAGCTATGCACTAGCATGGCTTTGTCAGTCCTTGACTGGCTCCCTGAGTGCTCAGGCACTCAGCAGACATTATACCAATCTCTTAGTCTTAGACACATTAGATAGACTTGAATGCAGGACAAGTGTCTTTTTGCTGGCTTTCTGCCCCAGAAATACTGTCCCCTTGTAGCTCACTGTCGTGGTTTAGCCCCAGCCAGCAAAAATAAACACCACGCAGCCGCTCGATCACTCCCCCCCGGTGGGATGGGGGAGAGAATCGGGAGGGCACAAGTAGGAAAGCTCCCGGGTTGAGATAAAAACAGTTTCATAATTGAAATACAACTAAGTAGAACAGTAATAATAACAATGAGAACAACAACAATAACAGAATACACAAAGCAGGCAATGCACAACACAACCGCTCACCGACCGCCGACCGCGTGTCACGAACGGGGGGGCGGGGAGCGAGCCCCCCCCCCCACCTCATTTTTATACTGAGCATGATGTCACATGGTATAGAATACCCCATTGGCCAGCTGGGTCCACCACCCCGGCTGTGCTCCCCCCTCCCGGTGCAAGCATCACCCAGCAACAGCCAAAGCATCAATGGGCCATCAACGCTCCTTTCACACCGAACCCAAAACACAGCACACCCCCCAAGCTACTGGGAAGAAAGTTAACCCTGTCCCAGCTGGAACCAGGACAATATCCACCCCTTATTCTATACCATCTACATCATGCCCAGGTCTCACATTTTCCCATACATTCCAATTAGTCACCGCTACTTTTCCCTGCCTTTTGATATATACACACACAGGGATATCATTCCCTTAGTCCATGGGCCATCCCTCTAAAACGTCCGTTGAGTTCATTTAGTCCATGACTTCGGGTTCCACCTGTCATAACAGTCTTGCAGGGTAGGAGACATGGTGCGTGGTGTTGGGCTCTTGCATGCGGAGGCCGGTTCTGGGTGCTCGTCTGGTTCTATCATTGTTGCACCTTGCTCGGTTTCATCAGAGTTCATCCTACATTAATCTGGGTGATTCTTACTGTAATACTGTTAATATGGCATATGGTAACCATAGAAGTGATGACATACAGTACTACGTAATAACTAACATCGTACAATTCAGTTCATTGGCTATTTTCACCCAAAATTAAATCCTCTTGAGGTACACACCGGACTCTCCCATCCTTTCTCATCACCCACCAAGGGCACCCAGGTCCCTGAGCAAAAGCAATCCCACGGATGGGTTTTCCCTTGCCAGAGGCAGGAGTAACCCAGACCGTCTTCCCCAGCATATTTCTCATATGCACGACAGGGACTTTATCCCCCTCTACAGTACGTAAGGGTTTGGATTGGGCAGGGCCAGCTCGAGTGACAGATCCCCTAGTGTTGACTAACCAGGTGGCCTTTGCTAAATGTGTGTCCCAATGCTTGAATGTCCCACCACCCATTGCCCTCAGTGTTGTCTTCAACAGCCCGTTGTATCGTTCAATTTTTTCGGAGGCTGGTGCATGGTAGGGGATGTGATAGACCCACTCAATGCCGTGCTCTTTGGCCCAGGTGTCTATGAGGGCGTTTCGGAAGTGAGTCCCGTTGTCTGACTCAATTCTTTCTGGGGTGCCATGTCGCCATAGGACTTGTTTTTCAAGGCCCAGGATGGTGTTCCGGGCAGTGGCATGGGGCACAGGATATGTTTCCAGCCATCCTGTGGTTACTTCCACCATGGTGAGCACATAGCGCTTGCCCTGTCGGGTTTGTGGGAGCGTGATATAATCAATCTGCCAGGCCTCCCCATATTTATATTTCAACCATCGTCCTCCATACCAAAGAGGCTTTACTCGCTTGGCTTGCTTGATTGCAGCGCATGTTTCACATTCGTGGATAACTTGTGCAATAGTGTCCATAGTCAAGTCCACCCCTCGATCACGAGCCGATCTATATGTTGCATCTCTCCCTTGGTGGCCTGAAGTGTCATGGGCCCACCGAGCTATAAATAATTCACCTCTATGCTGCCAGTCCAGATCTACCTGGGCCACTTCGATCTTAGCAGCCTGGTCCACCAGCCTGGTCTTCAGTGGTCCGACTCTTGGGTACGTGAGCATCTACGTGACGTACTTTTACAACCAGGTTCTCTACCCGGGCAGCAATATCTTGCCACAACGCCGCAGCCCGGATGGGTTTACCTCTGCGCTGCCAGTTGTCCTGCTTCCACTGCTGCAACCACCACCACAGGGCATTTGCCACCATCCATGAGTCAGTATAGAGATAAAGTACTGGCCATTTTTCTCGTTCGGCAATGTCCAAGGCCAGCTGGATGGCTTTCACCTCTGCAAACTGACTCGATTCACCTTCTCCTTCAGCAGTTTCTGCCACTTGGCGTATAGGACTCCATACCACAGCCTTCCATCTCCGATGTTTTCCCACAAGGCGACAGGACCCATCAGTGAACAGGGCATATTGCTTCTCGTTTTCTGGTAGTTTGTTATATGGTGGGGCCTCTTCAGCACGTGTCAGTTCCTCCTCTGGGGATATTCCACAATCTTTGCCTTCTGGCCAGTTCGTGATCACCTCCAAGATTCCTGGGCGACTGGGGTTTCCTATTCGGGCCCGTTGTGTGATCAGCGCGACCCACTTACTCCACGTAGCATCGGTTGCATGATGTGTAGAGGGGACCCTCCCTTTGAACATCCAGCCCAGCACCGGCAGTCGGGGTGCCAGGAGGGGCTGTGCTTCAGTACCAACCATTTCCGAAGCAGCTTGAACCCCTTCATATGCTGCCAATATCTCCTTCTCAGTTGGAGTGTAGCGGGCCTCGGATCCTCTGTGTCCCCGACTCCAAAACCCTAAGGGTCGACCTCGAGTCTCCCCTGGTGCTTTCTGCCTGAGGCTCCAGGTAGGGCCATTCTCCCCGGCTGCGGTGTAGAGCACATTCTTCACATCTTGTCCTGCCCGGACTGGCCCAAGGGATACTGCCTGAACTATCTCCTGTTTAACTTGCTCAAATGCTTGTGGCTGCTCAGGGCCCCATCTGAAGTCGTTCTTCTTCCTGGTCACGTGATAGAGAGGGCTTACGATCTGACTGTAATTTGGAATATGCATTCTCCAAAAGTCCACGTCTAAGAAAGCTTGCGTTTCCTTTTTGCTAGTTGGTGGAGACATGGCTGTTATTTTATTGATCACATCTGTTGGGATCTGACGACGTCCATCTTGCCATTTTATTCCTAAAAACTGGACCTCCTGTGCAGGTCCCTTGACCTTACTTCGTTTTATTGCAAAGCCGGCCTTCAGAAGGATTTGGACTATTCTCTCCCCTTTCTCAAAAACTTCCTCTGCTGTGTTGCCCCACACAATGATGTCATCAATGTATTGCAGGTGTTCTGAAGCCTCACCCTCTTCCAGTGCGGTGTGGATCAGTCCATGGCAAATGGTAGGGCTGTGTTTCCACCCCTGGGGCAGGCAGTTCCAGGTGTACTGGACGCCCCTCCAAGTGAAAGCAAACTGTGGCCTGCACTCTGCCGCCAACGGGATGGAGAAGAACGCATTAGCGATATCAGTGGTGGCGTACCACTTGGCTGCCTTTGACTCCAGTTCGTATTGAAGTTCCAGCATGTCCGGCATGGCAGCACTCAGTGTCGGTGTGACTTCGTTCAGGCCACGGTAGTCTACTGTTAGTCTCCATTCTCCATTGGACTTTCGCACTGGCCATATGGGACTGTTGAAGGGTGAGCGAGTCTTGCTGATCACTCCTTGGCTCTCCAGTCGACGAATCAGCTCATGGATGGGGATCAGGGAGTCTCAGTTGGTGCGGTATTGTCGCCAGTGCACCGTTGTGGTAGCAATGGGTACCTGTTGTTCTTGGACCTTTAACAACCCCACAACAGAAGGATCCTCCGAGAGACCGGGCAAGGTGGTCAGCTGTTTAATTTCCTCCGTCTCCAGGGCAGCTATACCAAAAGCCCATGGGTACCCTTTTGGGTCCTTAAAATATCCTCTCCTGAGGTAGTCTATGCCAAGGGTGCACGGAGCCTCTGGACCAGTCACAATGGGGTGCTTCTGCCACTCATTCCCGGTTAGGCTCACTTCGGCCTCCAATACAGTTAACTCTTGGGATCCCCCTGTCACTCCAGAAATACAAATGGGTTCTGCCCCTTTATAGCTTGATGGCATCAGGGTACACTGTGCACCGGTGTCTACGAGAGCCTTATATTCCTGTGGGTCTGATGTGCCAGGCCATCGAATCCACACAGTCCAGTAAACCCGGTTGTCCCTTTCCTCCACCTGGCTGGAGGCAGGGCCCCTCTAGTCCTGGTCATCATATTCGCTACCATCCACTTCTTGTAAGTATGAATCAGAAGTCCCTTTGTTAAGGTCGGAAGTGGAATCAGCCCTTCTGCTCTGTCTGGCGAACCGCTCACTGGAGACTGGAGCAGCAGTTTTCCTGGAAGAACCCCCTTTTGTGGTTGTTTTTCCTTGCAACTCATGTACCCCGGGCTGAGGTAGGTTTTCCATCCCACTTCCTCATGTCCTCTCCATGGTCACGCAGTTAAAACCACAGGGTGCCCCGGGGTGTGTACCCACAATGTCTCCTCTCTCGAGCAGAAGGACGCTTGTTCCTAATGGCTGAGACACTGGCCCGTGCAGGTGGGGAGCAGGACATATCCTCTTTGAGTTGCTGGACCTCCTGAGACAGTTTCTCCACAGCAGAGACACAGGCCCATAGGGAGGAAGAGAGACTTTCTTCATATTGCCGGAGTTGGCCAGCCAGTTCATCCACTGTTTGTTCCTCTCCATCTCTCCAGGTCATTACTGCCAATGAGTTTGCATGTGGTGCTGGTGTGCTCCATACAAACTTCCGCCACATGGGTCGGGTGCATTTGACTTCATCTGGGTCTTTGGATAACTGCTCATTGTTCAGGTCATCATAAATCACTTCCAGCACAGCTAATTCTCTCAGGTACTGGATACCTCTCTCCATGGTGGTCCAGTTGCCTGGGTGGCATATAACATCTTCCTTGAAGGGATACCTTTCCTTCACACCTGACAGGAGCCGCCTCCAGAGGCTGAGGACTTGTGCCCCTTGTCCAACTGCTTTGTCAATGCCCCCTTCCCTAGAAAGGGATCCCAGCTGCTTGGCTTCCCTACCCTCTAATTCCAGGCTACTGGCCCCGTTATCCCAGCATCGGAGCAGCCAGGTGACAATGTGCTCGCCTGGACGATGGCTGAAGTCTTTTCGCATATCTCGCAGCTCACTCGGGGATAGGGATCGGGTGGTCACCATCTCATTTACGGGTTCTGCCTCCTCCTCCTCCTGTTCTCGTGATGGCCCTGGTTCATCTTCATCCCTTACTAGACGAGCTGATTTTCTTGTGCATTTTCTTTTTTGTATAGGGGCGACTGATACCGGCATGGGTTGGTTCCCTGTCGCAGGGGGCGGAGTAGCTGCCGTGCCTGCCCTGGGGGTGGGGTAGCTGCTGTGCTTTCTGTTGGGGGTGGGGTAGCCGCAAGGCCTGTTGCTTTGTCATCAGCTGCAGAGACGTTTCCTTCTCCTTGGGGGTTCTGAGTGGTGTTAAACAGGGCTCGGTAGGCGTGGGCCAGGCCCCAGCACATTGTAGTGATTTGTGTCTCTGGGTGAATTTCCAGAACACTGAGGGTGCCCATCGTCCTAGGCATTTGCCCATGCTATCCCACTCGCCCTGCTACTCCTAACTGTCCAGCCTTGGGGCAGATCTCTGGATGACATTCTTAAATTGCTTACTAACCTTGGATAAAACCAAAACAATATTCCCAAGGAGTACCAATAGGTGTATCTTAAGTACCCAGGGATGTTCAGGGTACTGACAAGTTATTTTAACAAAGGAGATGACATCATAGAGGAAGGTAGCGAGGGTGCCATTCTCTATTTCCTCCATAAAAAATCTCTCGGAGGAAAAGGTATAATTGCTAATGGTCTCCATGAGGTGGTACCCGAAATGCAGAAACAGCTTCATTACAAATCCCAAATACCAAATAACCCCCAATGCCAGCGTTTTAGTAACAAATCTCCCAGGCAAAACATCATTAATCACGGCAGAGCACAACAGACTACAAAACCCCACTCCAATTTTTAACAGGTACAGTAAAAACAAGAGCACGGTGCAGAACAAATTAACATGTTACCAGATATAAATTCCTTAATATGCTCTAAATAATCTGTCGTTATCTCAATCCTTCGTGCCCCACGTTGGGCGCCAAAAAGGACTGTCGTGGTTTAACCCCAGCCAGCAAAAATAAACACCACGCAGCCGCTCGATCACCCTCCCCCGGTGGGATGGGGGAGAGAATCGGGAGGGCACAAGTAGGAAAGCTCCCGGGTTGAGATAAAAACAGTTTCATAATTGAAATAAAACGAAGTAGAACAGTAATAATAACAATGAGAACAACAACAATAACAGAATACACAAAGCAGGCAATGCACAACACAACCGCTCACCGACCGCCGACCGCGTGTCACGAACGGGGCGGGGGCGGGGGCCGAGCCCCCCCACACACCTGATTTTTATACTGAGCATGATGTCACATGGTATAGAATACCCCATTGGCCAGCTGGGTCCACCACCCCGGCTGTGCTCCCCCCTCCCGGTGCAAGCATCACCCAGCAACAGCCAAAGCATCAATGGGCCATCAACGCTCCTTTCACACCGAACCCAAAACACAGCACACCCCCCAAGCTACTGGGAAGAAAGTTAACCCTGTCCCAGCTGGAACCAGGACACTCATGCTTGGAAGTAGTGCCTAGCCTCTCTCCCTCTCCCCTCCAGAAGGAAACCCCCAACTCAATGGGGTGACAATGGCCCAGGGTAGCACAGCTCCTGATCAGCCTCCCTACCCTGCAGCCCAGCACAGCTCTTCCGCTGCCATGCACAGCTCACAGTATTGCACCAGGTAACTGGCTTGACTTTGACCCATCCAGCTTCGACACCAGGAGAGCAGCTTCCCTCATTCACCCCCTGCACCAGTCGGGGCCTTCCAGAAAGGAGGGGACACCCCAGGACCACGCCAGCTGCTCGCTGCTTGGCTAGGTGGCCATGCCTGCATCTGGGCAATCCACATCGAGCCCTCGCTCATCACCCCGTTGTATTAGCTGCCACTTCAGCTGAAAAGTGTAGTACCACTGAAAAGTGTAGTACCACTGAAAAGTGTACTAAGTGACGATGGAATTGAGGCTGTGCAGAAAACCACAGTGACAATCAATTTAAAGCACAATAGACATTAAACAAATACAGCAATAAGCTGATTAACTGATTTAATCAAGCTGATTTGTAAAAAAGTCAATTATCTAATGCAGGAAATATCTGTAAATAACCACCTGAAACTTATGCAATGGCTCCTGCAATATTGTAGACTCAAAAATTAAACTGAGTTCTGAATTCCTCAGCAAATTCTTTTAGAGGTTTGCAAAAAGGCTTGAAAGGAAGAAGAAACTTTTTGCTTCAGGCTACACGAATACCAGTATGACCTACGTACTGTAACCTCTTGATCAATTATTTCCTGCAACTTTTCAAAATGTTCTTTTTTAGGTTTGCCTTGATATGCCTTGGGTATATCAGGTGATCAATGAAACTACAATAATTGTACTTCATGCCAAAGATCTTAACTGCATGCAGTTATGTGACAGACTAAGACACAAGCATTTTAGATGCAATAAGTTTTCGGCCAAAGCACCACAGCTTGCATTAAAGAATGTAGCAAATAAACAGAAAATAAAACATCTGCTCCACTGTCGAGTTGGTGTTAGTACTGTAAATTCAATTGCAAACTTTTTTCCAAGCAAGCCACCCACAATGCTGCATAAGAGACAACAATTTAATGCAGAAGGTCTGAACCTGTTTCCATTAATGTCACTGGGAATTCTACCACTATCTTAAATAAGATTCCACAAAACCTCTGCTTTTTGGCTGCAGATAAAAATATAAAAAAAAAACCCAGCACCTGGCTGGCTAAAATTTTACTTGTGATTTTCTGATGAGTCTCACGTGTGCTTTTAAAGCTCTCTTTTCTTGCATGTTTAGAGCAGCCTCTGGTCATTTTACAAAATGGAAGAACTCTTCTCTTTCCACTAAGGCAGCTTGAAGAAAAGGAATACAGAAAACCAACATAACCCAAGAAGTTCATTCAAAACAGCTGGACATTTAACACTGTGCCTACAAAAAAAGTACATTTTTTAACAAATACAAGGAAGTATTCACATTGAATTGCCTCCCTTAAGGAGTGATCCTCTTTCTGTATCTTTGAGACTTATTGTTGCTTTTAACTGTATGACCTTTCTCTGAACGATCCCAAAAGCCTCTTCCAAGCCAAAAATTAGAGAAATGGATCGAATACCTCTTAAATCACTACGTAGCAAGGAAATAGATTAAGCTAAAAATATGTTTCCTGAAAAAGCATTCAGAAATAAAATCACTTGAGCTTAACACTGCAGACAGTGTAAGAATGTAATACTGATATAAATCGGAACGGTAACCAATGGAATGAGTAGATCTAGAGTATATGGTTGAGAAAACTCCTGCCAGAATTGATCTATGAATGATACAGTTGGACAAGTTTCCCCACACAACAGCTGAATATTATGTTTTACATAGCTTTAAATAAATCCACAAACCTCCCCACATCCCTTTTTCTCTTTCCTTTTGAGGAAGGGGGAGGGAAGCATTATGGAGAGGAAAGGGAGCGAGGGACTTTCATCTGAAAATGTTACAATTGCACATGACTCATGATCTGTTTTAAAGGTATAAGGATGCAGTTATTGAGCTATATATCTGGGAATGAAGTGTTTAGCTGGCAAAACTCTTCTAAGCACAGCAGTAATTTTCTTATGCAGGGTCCACTTTCAGTAAGGCTGCAAGCAGGAAAGGGTTTAAGTGTGAAGGAAAGTTACTCAAAGCAATACATAAAATTTAAAGAGCACTGGAGAACTTAAAGTATGAAAAACTTTTAAGATACAGTAAAAGCAATTACTTGCTGATACAGCATCAGTAGGAAATTTATTACACGCAATTTTGCTGAGAGGCAAATAAGAGGCACTCTTGCACTGGAGCAAGTTACCACAAAGTATTTAGGCCTTGGCTTTGCCCCTAAAATGTTGTAGCTTTCCATTCCCTGCCTGGCACATAATTCCATTTCTTGACTGAGGTGTTAGAGCAAGCCGATACAACTCAAGCTTCCACCACACTCTCAGCTGTCCTAAATTCAGGGAGAAAGTTGCTGCAGGTTGCATCTCCTCAACCAAACTGAAACAAACTTCAGCTGAAATAAACTTCTTTCCTCAATTTCTCAATTACTACTTGCTTCAGCAGAACCTAGGGTTAAATCAAGTAATGTACATCGCAGGTAATTTTCTCACACACAAAAGAAGGAATGTAAACCGAACAGATAAACATCTGGGGAACAGTCTACTGCTGCTCATTCCAAGCTCTTTTGTTTAACAGGGATGGGATGGCATTTCATGGCAGCCTGTGCCCCCCCGACTGAGGGATGATATCTGTTGGGAATGTAAAACTCTTTATTTTGTCCTTGGTGTCAATTCATGGAGCTGTGGGCAAAATAGCACCAAAAGGTTTGTACCTGTGACCCAAGCAGAACCAACCCATGTTTTCTTCAGTGACCATTTTATAATAAACATTTTTGCTTTCCACCAGGCTGGTATTTTCACAGGACAAGCAGGTGACTACATGTGTCCCCTAAACACAGGAATATTGCTGAGCCTGTTGCTTTTAAAAAATACAGCTCTTTCTTCTACTGATTGCATTGCTTCTATAGGCTAGCATAGTCTTTCATTGGCTTAAGAATTACACAGGCATGAACAGGCACTTCCCTCTCTCCCTCTTTCTATTCCCTTGAGAACTTCTTCAGCTTCTTTCTCCTCTTTAAAAAGAGAGAGCGAAATGAGACATATTTAAGATTCTCTTACGATAGCTATATAAAACTGAAAACAAAACCTCTGGCAAAGGAAATTCATTGATGTATTCTTTTTGTAAACATGGCTTAACACGTTGGCCAAGCCAAACTGTTAACTATCGTGTCTTAGTAACTATAGAAAGAATTCAGACCACTCCAGCTGAAAGCATATAAGCAGATAATCAAAATACTTATTAGACTTTGCTCTTAAGTAAATTCATCATAGGTTGCAGAAAAAATCCACTGAACACTTAATCATGTAGAGTTCCCATCAGTTTCTATTCCTAGTTTTCTAAAGGGATTTCCACTTAACAAAATGAGTTTGTCCAAACACATCAGCCTCACAGCTTGGGGACAGCAGAGAATGTAGAGAAAAACCAGACCAAGGTCACCACAAAACAGTCCTCTCAGATTCCTGGGGAGGGAATGCACAGCCATGCTCTTTACATCCCTTGCCTCCTACACCATCCCTGGAGATCACATCATGTATCTTGTGACTATAAAAACACTTACAAAGCTGTAACTGGGGCCCAGAAAAAGAAGGAATTGAGAGCAAGTGAATGAGCAACCATATGTATACGCATACATGCTGTGGTAGAAAATCTCAGGTCAGACTCCCTGTAGTTGCTGAAGAGTTCATACGTATCTTGTCAGGGGCTGTGAACAAGCCTAAGCACACCCAAAGTAAAACTCAACATCCCACTTAGATCTGTTAATTCAAATATGGAAAGCCAGAACGTGCACGTACTGATCTTTATTTTTGAATATTTCTTAGTGGGGGTTACTTCTCTTTTATGTTGGTTAGGATATATTGCGCTCACATGCACACACAGACACACAGAGCATATTCATCTAGCGCTGGCTGTGACAATCACCTGCACAATCATGAAGCCAGCACAAATTATACTTTGCATGGATGTTAGAAGAGAGTGTTCCAGCAGATGCAACAGTACAGCACAAATCATACAGAATTAGGAGGAAAAGAAATAAACGCTTGTTTTACAGCAACAGATTTTTTCCAGACTGCACATACTAGAGTAGAAAAGCACCTATTACTAAAGGACTGAAGATAGAAAAATGTATGGCGCCTGTTACTTAAATTCTCATTTCATATCTCATGTGGTTAGCATCTACTTATCAGCTGCTTTTACATGTATTTTGTAAGAAATAGGTTTGCTAGGTTGTTGATATGGGATTATTTGCCTTGCCTGGCTTTTTTGATGAGAAGGATGTGTTTCACTATTTCTCTTTTTGTGTCTGCAGAATTCCAGTTGTGTTTGCCTTGAAACAGAAAACTAATATGCATGTCAGGTACACAGCTAGTATAGGTTACATGGAACAAATATATCTACATAAAATCTGTCTTGAACGATATTTAAAGGAACATTAAAACACAGATGCTTATTTATTTATTTAAGTAGGGGAACTCTTGGGAATGTTTTTTCTCCCAAAGCCTGAAAGTTGAAAACTGGTTTATGACCAAATAAACTGGGATTATAACACAGATTTAAACAGGCAAGACCCATATCATAAAAAAATGAAGATTTCATTTTAAACAATCTTCCTTAGGCAGAGAAGAAAAAATTTGCTTTTAATGACAATACTTTTAGCATATACTTTCAAGAAAAAGGGGGGGGGGGAGAAGATGTTTATGAGAAAACAAACTAATGACTGTATTATTATGAGAGCAGAAGAAAATGAATTTTATAGTTTCTCACTTGTCAGCAAACTACTTCATCAGATACCAGCTCATGCTAGAAGCGATCCTTTCACAGACATTCCTGAATCATAATTGTGCCCGTCAACATTATTTAAAGGAATGGGCTCACTTTCCAAAGGTGTTTTTGAAATACTCCAGTATTCAGCTATCACACTCCTACAATACAAGGAGTTCCCTGGGGTCCTACAATAAAACCTCTCCTCCTCCTCCCTTTTACACACACATGTATTTTGTTTTTAGGAACCAACTTTGAATCAGCAGCTCTGACAGATCTACAAACTGAAATTATATGCTGAAATCCACATGACTGAAGATTAACCGTTTGTACTCCAACAAAAGAGATCACAGATGCAATGTGACTTAGTGATTTAGTGAAGACAGACCTAAAGGGAATTGTTGAAATATAACTGAACGCTAGTATGCATAGCGTTACAGAGCGTTGGCTCTAGACAGCCGGTGGACTAGCACTTTTTTTTATATGAAGTTAACATCCTCACAATACAATGTCTGCTAATCTCCAGTTGACAATGGAAGGAAGTGAATAGAAGCAAGTTAAGACAAGGACGGTTTTCCCTTCTCCGTTTTTCCTTTCTTTCTTGTTCTCCCCTATTCTGGAAAGCTCTGCTCCTTTTGCAGTCTTCCATCTCGGACAGTTATGGGAGAACCTCTTAGTGAAGGAAATCTGAAGAAGCAGCACAACAGAAGGGCACCCCCTTCAGGGAACCTCTCCAGCCAGTCGGTAAGGCAACTTGAAGGGGAAGGAAGGAGTTTTTTTCACGTCAGGAAATCTCCTACCAATCTTTCTTTCCACTTACCTTTCCAGCCTCCTACGGCCCTCTGTCATGCTAGAGAGAAAGAGTCAAACTATATTTTTGACAAATTTTCTTTTGAAACAGCAAATAGAAGAGCGAAACACCTGGTAAGCTGTCACCCATTTGTACTTGGTGCTAGTTTGGCACAAATCTTCCACCCTAGTTGGTCCATACAACAGCAATGCACAGTCCACAGACTGGCACAAAAACATGAGGAATATGCTGCTCCACTACCATCTTCATAAATATTCTCTCTACTGTATTTAGGAAGTGGACTGTGTTAAATGTGTGTTGCTTTGGTGTACACCTACTTATACGTAACAGACTTTCACACTTTTTTTTCTCTTTGCTCAGTCTCACCAGACAAAACGGCACTCGAACCATGTGGCCATCGCTAAGGTTGATGAGATGATCCTACAACTTTGAACTGCTTTAATGGCTAAAGAGAGCAATCCTTCAATGCTTTCAAGGCAAGTATTTGCTTGTTTTGATAAAGTGAAGAGACATTGTGACCCTTCCCTATGCTTCTACAGTACATCTGAGCATATAAATGTTGGTGCTCAGTGGACAGTCAAATCCATGCCTAAAGGTTGTTTTCATAAAGAACTTGAGTCTGGTACAAAGGACCAAGTTGCAGTCATCTGAATGGGAAAACTGCAGACCACCACTGTCAGCCTGACCTTGCCCCTGTGTAATTTTTCCATCCTTACTAATTTGTCTTTCAGTACAAGATAAAGAAAGCCACTGCCCTTCTCTGCCAGTGAACACCATTATAGTATTTATACTATGCAGGAGTTCCTGTTTCTGTACAATAAACAACTTCATCAGTGCAATTTGGTCTCTAAAAGAAGTTTGACTACCCAAAAGACAATAGAAACAAATTTCAAGAAAATAAAGATATATATCTAAATTATATCTTCCCAGGTAAAGATATGTCATATGTAGTCTTTCCTTATTCAATGACTGCAAATGCTCTTCCAATGTAAGAATGTTCTCTGGTGATGAAATATGAAGAGGTGATGATTTCCTCAAATTAGGAGGACATTAACAATTAAGTGTTAATTTGAACATTGTTACAGTAAGGCAATTATAACTGTATTCCATGAAGAGCAATAGGAAATAATTACTCTTATTCTCAAGTGATCGATCTAGGAGAATGAGATTCCCAATCTTAAATTCATTAGACATGCAGCTCTCATTTCCTAGTCTAAGAAAGAATTGGCCTTTATTGGAAGAGTATCTCCTATCTTTCATTACTGAAGTGTGCATGCACCTTCACTTCTGTTTGATAATACCAAGCAGTGAGCTAAAGACATTTTCAGGATATCCATCTATCTCCAGGTCCAGGTGCAATATCCTCCTCACGAACACTGTTCACCTCTTCCAGATGCCTCTAAATGCAAAGTTCACTCAGAACCAAGGAACATTCATGCTCATTTAGCGCAAGAGGTTTCTCATGTGTATGCAAGTACTCTCCAATTGATGGAGAGGAAAAATGAGGAAAAACCTTATGCGGGGACAGGTGCAAGTGCATCACATAGCACAATCACCGCTTAAATACAAAGAAGTTAGCCCATAGTAACTTGCACGCCAATGCTTGGCTGCCAATCATCTTTACAATCTAAATCTTCCAAGAAAGCAAGAATATCACAGTCCTTCCCTTTGATAAGGAGGGGTGGGGTGTGAATCTTATTTGTGACTTAAACAGTAAAGAAAGCCTAAGTGCATTTTTGGTGCCAAGCAAAACAGAATGTAGAAAAAACTGAAATCGGGCATAATGGCAGCACCAATGCCTCTAACCACAAAACAGATACTGAAACCCTTTGGTCCTCAGAAGCCTGCATTCTTTGCTGACTTTTAGACGTTATCACTTCATACTTTCCATATTAAACACAAAGGTACTGGTTGGCTGTAATAATTAGGAAAGCTTGCCAGAAAGATGTTAGCACAAGGAATGCATCAGGTGACAGAACAGTGCCTCCAAGGACTCTGGGACCTGTCAACCTCTGTAACTATATCCTCCTGGCCTGTCACAGTAGAGTTAATTAGAAACATCTGTAGTATAGAGATCAAGCAGAGGCAGTAGCAGCAGCTTATTTGCACAAGAAAGGTACAACTCATGTGGGAGGTAAAGAGGGTAGAATCACAAACAGATACAGATCAGTTACATGAACCTGATCAGTTATCTGAGCTATATGCACTTCTGAAATAAAACTACCTAAGTAATGCAAATGCAAGCTTGATGAAAAGCCTTAACTGTAACATTGGCAAACTGACTTAATGGAATCTTTACAGTGAGAGCAAGTCTCCAATGACGTGCAAAACGCCATTCATCTGTTCAGACATTGTGGCGTAGGCTGCTCCACATGTTCCTCTGAAAAGCAAACTGTATTGCCTTCATCTTACATTTTTGCTAAGGACCTTAGGACAAGCTAAAAATGCTAATTTGTTTAATCACAGTTCCTGCTGCTGCAGTTTATGGCAAGCAAATGCTTTTAACTGTGAATTCCCTCCCCGCTCCCGAAATGAGATATACTTTGGGAAAAGTCTCTGTTACAGGTGGAATTAGAATTTTTATTTCTCCCATTCCCAAAGCACAGATCTTTCAGTCTATCCGAGATAATGTGCTACAATATGGGGCTGAATGATTGAATATTATACACCAAACAGATTTCAAGAAATTCAAATGGTAAAATAAGTTTATGTCTGCAAAAGAACTTGGCAGAGTTGTGCACATGCACAAATACAACTCAGAGAACTTTGCATTCCTACAATTCTGTCCTCCTACATCCCCATTAGAAACCAAGAGCTTTCAATAAATTAGTACAGGATAGCTGCAGACTTTTAGGCTGATCCCTCCTCTTTTCAACCACACAAAGTGCTTCTGTGTCTGGGCACATCAAAACTTGTCAGAGAAAAGAAACAAAGTGAAAAAAAAAAGAATCGACTTTGTTTAATCTGTAAAGAAACACCATTAAAGAAAAACAGAATGCAGAGTCCTCAAAGTGAGCATGAAGAACTGCATGAGCAAATCACATGATCGAAATAGAAATCTGTAAACAATTTTTGGCAGGCATTTTCTGAAGCACTCATTCTCTACTTAATTTTAATTTGATACGTTGCTGACCCTTGGGCCCCCAGCACATATTCCCCAAGCAAACAGTTGCAGCTGTTTACGTGACTGCCGCCCCAGTACACCTCAGCCCTCACAAGCTGCCTGTTACCATGCGAGTGGTGGCGTACAGAAACACTTGCCCATGAATCAGTACACTCACACCTTGGGCATGCCTGTCCATAATCTTAGCACAAGCAGATTTCATGCGCTGCCTAACCAGGTAAGCCAGAGTCCTACGGCATGGGCACCTTCTGCCACCCCCACGGCTCCACCAGGTTTGGCAGCAAGGTATGATGGCCAGCTATGGGCAGCAAGACCTCAAATCATCAGCTACATTTGTTGAAGGTAATTTGTTAGAAATACTAATTTCCCTGAGGATTTTAGAAAGAAGATCACCCCCAAACTTCTAGAGGAATGCCTGTTTGCTGACTGTAGCCCTCCCTCCACCTCATGTCCAGCAGTCCCACTTCAGAGAGTCTTCCGTTTCAAAGCTCAAGAAGTCCCAGCTCTTCTTTAGCCCACTTGTACTTACTCCTCACACTGCTCTTTTTTTCTTTCAATCCTGATTTCTTCTGCTCAACCACTTGGAAATTTAGAAAGGTTTGTATTACTGCATTGCCAAGGAACAATTTGTAGTCATGGTACTTAACTAATTATCAGATTTTGACATGTATACACTTTTAAAAAAGAGTTTTGGGGTTTTTTTTGTAAAAGAAAAGCTCTCAGCACTTAAGAGCAATATACAGAGTTGCATGAAATAACAGCTGGAAGTAACCACATTAGTGCTTGGTAAAACTGGAGAGCTAATAACTCAAGACTGCAAAGATTTTTACCTGCTTTGGTTACTGATAACTCCAAATGTGAATGTTACTGAATTCTGTAGCACAGCCTGCAGCAACGCAAAACTGCAGTGCGGTTGAGCAGAATGCAAAGATTACGGTTTTCAGTGTCTCACTTTCCTCCAAAAAATGCCATTAGCAGTTTTGTATGGGTAAAATCTTGCCAGTCTATTCAAATTTGGAGTATGTGGCCCTAAAATCCCCGGCAGGAAGTCAAGAAGAACCTTAGTATTCAGACACACCTTTAATATATTCTATTACATATAAGGTACATCCTGGAAGAAATCCAATAGCCTGTGCTGAAATGGAATAATGCTTTCTTTTTCCAGATCACTTTTGCTGATCTGAAACGTCTGCATCATATACCACTGCAGAAATACTTAAGCCAACAAGGATATCAGTGTGTGACTTAATAAGGTACCTGAACAAGCCACTTGCGGATACACAGGCTATGTAAAGCAAAGATATGCAAAAGTAGGAACAGATTTTTCAGGGGGTTGTTTTGGGGGTTTTTTTTTGGTATCTCCTTCCGGCAAAAAAAGTATTCCCTATGGAAGGAAAATCTCTTTTCTTTCACACCACCAGAGACTGATGGCTGTTGCAACTGCCTTCATAAGAAAGTGTCTGTGCAATTACAAAAAGAGAACTGTTGTTAATGTGTTTCTTCTTTAACATTCATTAGAAAATAGGCATATATAACATTTTCAAAACATGCAGGTACAGGACGCACTCCTGACCAAAAGAGGAATTAAAAATTTGTCAGGTGTTCAATTACACAGATTTCTAATTACAAAAAAAATATCTAAATGTAGCCGTGCTGCCTAAACCTTTCCAAATCCATACTCTCTGTGTCAAGTTGCGGCTGTATCCACACAATGTAGGCTGAGCTCCCCATGGCTTCCTAACTCAGTTTAACAAGTCATCAATTAAAGGCAGATATTTAAAGGAAGCAAAACTGATTGGTTGCAGAGGGATTTCTGGACATTTTAACTGATACCCACTGAAAATACATGAGAAGGATTTCAAACTCAGAAAAAAATGACTGCCAAAAGCCCTGACAGATATATAATGCCATGATAGAAATACTACACATTATGTCATATCTAAGAACCCACTTGTGCCACATTACACAGCTGTTTTTGTTACACTGCAGTGCCAAATACAGTCCCTTCTCTCTCTCCCTCTTCCTCACTCTAAATTAACAAAGAACAAAATTAAACTAGCAGTTTTGTGGACACCGCTTCTATGCAGAACACAAGTTTTACCCTAAACTGAAGTCACAAAGATGAGGTAAGTAATCTTCTTGGGAGCGAACAAAATTTTTAGTTGCTTTCCCAAACTCATTAAGAAAGGGCCTAATTCCCACAGGTTTACCCAGAATAATTAGCAGCAACAAACACTGGTAGGATTTCAGTGTGTAGGTCAGCCTATGGGATTAGTCACAAAGGTTTTGTAAATTTCAGAAGATATCTACACAGATGTCGGGGCGGGGGAGGGGAGAAAGCTAAAGGCTATATAATGGATGCAGCCAGAACCATTAAGTAGTTTAGAATTTCTAAGACTCCCACAACCAATAAATTCTATGGAAAAAGTCATGAAAGTCAGATGGTAAAAAAATATATAGCATAAAAGTTGCAAACTTCTAGACAGCTTGTAAAACAGTGGTAATGCAAGAGGGAAATGGTAAACACTAACAAGAGTTCATCAGTCTTAATAAATAGGACGGGGTCACACAGGTTTACTTCTGGAACCCATAAAGGTCCCTAAGTATCTAATTATTTCTGAAAAAAAGTCTGAGG
Organism: Calonectris borealis; assembly: GCF_964195595.1. Taxonomy (NCBI): domain Eukaryota; kingdom Metazoa; phylum Chordata; class Aves; order Procellariiformes; family Procellariidae; genus Calonectris; species Calonectris borealis. The sequence goes on along the minus strand of NC_134352.1, from coordinate 25,378,582 downwards.
TTTTATTCCTTTCTATTCCTCAACAGATTAGCTCATTCTTCATCAGATGATACCAGTTTAAACTGAAATATACTCCTTTTAAAGAAGCTAAGGTTTGTTTCTTATTGACATGACAGAATACTATATACCATGTGTTCTTCCAAGGGAGTATTACTAAGCAATATTAAACACTACATCCTAACGGAAGTAACACAAAATGTGTTTCTTAGGAGAAGTACGTAACAAAATCGGTCATGGCATCGGGCCAGTTCCAGATTTTGAAGAAAATGCTGTATTAAGATCAAGAGCTTTCACTTCTACATTTCTACTTTGCTGCAGACTACAAAAACGTCTTTTCTATCACCTTGCCAGGGGAAAGACGAGGCTATATTGTCACCTTTACAAGGAGGCAATCATCCTTCTCACTAGGCAGATTTTTAGTTCATTGGGCCTGACTTAAAATTGACAGGTGCTGCTAGCTCATGTTTTTGTGAACAATGATTTTATAGTGTTGCTCAGGTTGGTAACTTCAGAAATGATAAGTAACAAATGCTACCTTTGTGACCAACAAAAACAAATAATGAATAACGCATCTGTAACTCAGGATACATATGTAAGGGAATGCATTGTAATGGGTAATAAAAATAGCACTTTGTTCTGACTGTTGTGCTAATTAGAATCTGATTTGCCTATTTAAAAGCCGTAATTGAGCAGAACCCACGCTACCAAGACTCCCAGGCTGGTTTCACTTTTTAGGAACTAATGTACTGACCTCAACAGCTGAAAAACGAAAGAGCGAGTGGGGGTAAGAAGTCTGTAAACATACCCCTGCCCTCTGTTACTTTGGCCAAATAATGATTTGTGTTCTGCTGAAGATGCCACTGCGGAACTGGCTAGGTACCTCTGCTGCCAAACAGCTTTAGAAAGTAGGACATGACACAGTAATTGATTTTTAGAGTGTCTTTCCCTCCTCCCTTCCTTTCCCTGGTTCCTTTTTTCTCTTTCCAAACCCAGTGCTTTGTTTTTTGAGCTACAAACCTATATTCCATAGTAGCATACTTAAGAAGTTCAACCTCAAACACAGCAGATGATTACCACCTAAGACATAACATTTGCAAAAAGATTTGTATTCATTAAAAACATAACAAAACAAGTTAGACAGACAGACTTCTTTTCATAAGTAATAGCGTAAATATCAACACTCCCAAGTTCTGCACTCGTTATATACAAAGAATGTCACGTGTGCCCCATGGAAAGCAAAAATCATTACGAAACTCAGAAAAAAATCAAATCTCCTCCTCCCCTCACCTCCAGAAAGCAACTGATGAAGCCTCAGGTAAATGATGTATCCACTATGTCCTTATTACGTTATCTCAGCTATATATTCAGTGCCCCTCAGATATTACTTAAAAACCCTTGGGCTATTGTCTAAATTGAAATGTTCATACCCTCAGTATTTCAGTACTATTAAAAATACAACCTGAAGTCATAATGGGATTTCTCCCTCCTCATGTCCTCTAAGCAAAACTATTCTTATACCTGTGCCGGCACCCCCAAGCACTAGTCTCTGACATTCTCATCTGACATGAAAGTTTATGTAGGGTTCCATATGGTCATATCCCACACACTGCTATATATGTTTTTTTAAAAAGTCAAAAAAGAGGAATCTATATTGTTATATTTCTGTAGAGTGGCAAAATCCTCAGTATTCTGTCCAATATCAAGAAATAGGAGTATCTTCGTACAAACATGACAATACTGGACACATCTGACCAAGTGTTTAGGTATGGTGCAGAACAAAAAGAATATTTTATGAAATTAAATATAATTTATCGAGTTATATTTATCAAATTGTAATGATAAATAATTACATTTATTAAAGCTACTGGCTTCCTAAAGGAAAGCCACTTCAGTACAGAGATAAATGTGTGTTCTAGAGAGTATCTGGAACATTTGCACGATTTGGCCTGTTAGCCAATTCATGTGTCAACTGACAGAAAAAGACAAAAATCCAAAGCTGCTGAAACATTTACCATGCCTAACACCTGTCATTGCTATTCCCCCATCCAGCCAACCTCCCAAAACGCACACAGTCAAAGCCCGTGCAGTGTCCCCGTTCGTCTGCCTCCCCCCCGCAATCACCCCGATGCTGGGTGAGCTAATTAGCGACTTGTCAGCTCGCTTGTGCATAGCTTAGCATGGAGCTGGGCACAGGGCAACAACAGGAATCCCTTTGGGCCTCGTCACGACATCATTTGGGCAGTGTAGCCTGTGATAGCAGAAAATGAAGCTGGTATTTATACACAGGCATTGGAAGGGGGCCCTCCCGTATCGGGCTTAAGATGACAAAATGTCAGCTTCAATCATCTGACAGGCTTTGGTCTCCCTCTGTAACCTCTTTCTTTTTGGCTGCTCTTTTTTTATATACACATATGACACTAACAGAAAAATAAATTGAAAAGAGCACTGAGGCAGAGTGTATTTCACGCACTGGTGCCAATGTTTCATATCTCATGAACCTCGGGAAAACAATTCGTTGAACTAATTAGTTTACAGTGTTTAAGCAGCTTGTTTCCCGTCTTTAATCTTCTTTATGTAATACCGTGAACAAAGCCATATTATCTTCTGATTTTTTTCTTATACAGTTTAACAAATATAATCTTATTTTTTCCTGGAGATTACTTCATTTAGACATCAAACTACCCTACCCTCCCTTACTTCTTTTCTTCTTGGGGAGAACACTATAAACAGCACCGATTCATTTGTTTTTCAAAGATCCTCAAAATTATGCTATACTACGTCCTCTTCTTCTTCTTTCTTTTTTCATCTTACCCAGTTCAAATAGTTTCTCATTTTTAGCTATGCCTTAGAAAGCAACTGTGTGCCCTCCTCTGAAAACAGAACAACTGCTCTTCTCCTTCATGGGTCCTGGTAATCAAAGAGTGTCCCTAGCTTGCAATCTTCATTCAACTTGTTTTAAAAAGTACTGGAAAAGCCAATAATAACTAATTTAATAATAACTAGTTAAAAATAAACCAAACAAACCTTTAAATCTGAAACAAGTTCATCTTTTTACTTTCATCAGCAATGATTGGCTTGAATTAGAAGAAAACATACAAATAAACAAACAAACGAAACCACCCCTATTTAGGAGCCTGGAAGCATGTCTATTTCCTAATTCCCTTAAAAGTGCCTTTGGTGATGTCCAGGACTGTAAGCGTGTCTGGAGCTGGCTCAATCACAGCAGCTGACTACCACTCTCCCTCTTTCACACTGGGGTCCAAAAACATGAGCAAGTCCTTTGAAAGGCTTGACCCAGTAGGCACACAGTACGAAACCTGCAGGAGGTCAAGACATTACTGTCCCCACCTGGTCATTCTGCCTCTTGTCACTACCATGTGATAAGCAAAATCAGCAAAAAACAGCCAGGTGCATACCAAGCTGCATCCATGTCAAGGCAGCCAGGCTAACTTCAACCAATGTTGAAGGTGGGTTAAATAAACCCATACTGAAAGATTAGATTTTCTCAGAGAGCTAGTTAAGATTTTCAAGTCAAAACATATGCTCAAGCATATTAACGGACAGCTGGGGACAGCAGCTTTTTAAGTGACTCCAACCAGGGTCGTGGGAGGATTGTCTTTTATGCCCAACACATACAGCCAGGATTGGACTTTTTGCAACAGTCATAGCCACCGTCTTTTTAAAGCATGGAAAGGGAGATTGTAGTACCTGCCTTTTATCCAGTAGTTTAGTGGCATGTTCTACCAGTAACGTACATATTACTGGTATGATTCCTGCCTTTGGTTTTACACAAAGGCTCCTTGATGTAAAACGCACAAACCATCCTGGAAACAGGAAACCAATACTCCAGCCACAAGATGAGAGAGAAAAAAATATTCTTCTGTACTTTTTAACAGCTTTTATCTCTAAGCAAGATGTCAGACATCTCAGCGTTTAGTTGGTAAGTGCCTAAACCTTTTCCGTGATAATGCTCTCTCACAAGGAGGCGTCATTTGTGAACAGTGACCAAGTCCTCTACTTGGACATTTCTCTCATGCAGATTGTTGAAGTCCCCGCGGTCAACATTATTTTTCCTTCTGATTCTTTGCTTGGTTTAGAACTGTCTGCTGTCCCCCCATGCTCATCCACATTAAAGATCATGCTGTCCTTAGTTGTCAGATTCCCAGTAACTCTTAATTAGTACAGAGAAGTGACACCACTGCGGCTTCACGAGCACAAGAACACCAGCGAGAGCTCCATCCCGTTGTGCTCAAGGGACTTCTCCCTTCTCCCCCAAGGTTAATGCCTGTAACTCCTCTGGGAGCTAGCAGCTACACAGCCTGCTTAACTGAAGATACCCGAAATCTCCCAGCTACTCGGGGATTTAGCAGTGACTGCAGACAGCTTGCATTATTTCTGAATGCCTGAAAGGTTACAGGAACAAACTTTGTAAATGAGTGAAAAGCGTGAAAAATATTAATGCTATATTAACTTCCATTAACCTTCAATTTACATCCTAAACTACCGGATTAAAACTTTATGGGTTGAAGTTTTGCTTAAAAATATTCTTTTTAAGAATACATGCAATCCCAGAGCTGTCTAATGTTAAATATATGCAGGCTTTTCTATTCAACACAGACCGGTACCAGTAAACAGGCTGGGAGGAATGGAAGATGAGGAATGACAAAGCTGCAAAAGCACATAAATCTTTAAGCCTTCATTCATAGGAAGATTTTGCAAGCTTCCTAATTTCTCTCCTCATTTTATGGTTTAGTTTTGGACTAAATTAATGAGGATTGGAGAGGGATGAAAGATGTCTGATTGTTCCCACTTCCTCTCTCTTATTGAAAGCAAAAAAGCATGTATTTTTTCAACTTATGTTTAATACTTAGCAATATATGAAGCAGACCTGTTATTACTCTTACTATAATCCATCAATGTACCCCAACATCCTCTAGAAAGTTTTAATTGTTCGTTCACAAGGAAAGAGAAGAGTTTTCTTCCTAGAAAAAACCAGCGTTTGTGACTCATGGGAGCTGATGAAACTGGCAAACTTTTGATGTTTGCAATACTTCTTAAGAGAATTAACTGCATCAGCTAAGACTGGATAAGACCAGTTTGGCAAGAATTTTTTTTCTGGTCAGCAGGAAAATTCATTCTGCAGCAGAAAAGTCAAGTCTCTGTAGGCTCATCTTCACAGATCAGTATTTTTGCTTGTTTTTTTTCTGATTTTTCTGAACCTATTACCATGATTGACAAAGTATTATAAAGTGTCATATTAAATGTATTCAAGGATGAAATATTACATGATATTTCATGTTTTGTTTTATTCTTCATCTTTATCCAGCAACTTACATTCCTGGTAAGCTGTTTGTTTTTTTTTTAAAGAGTAAATAGCTACATGTTTTACTGTGGCTAGAAAACACCTAAGAAGAGCTCACATGTTCTTCCTTCTCTTCAGTTATAAGTCTACAAACAAGACTTCTCATTAAATGGCCATGTGACAGAAATCCATCAAACACTGTTCCTACTAAATGCAACCCCTCAATCTACCTACTTTGTGATCAACCAAAAATACCATTCAATCAATATCCGGCTCACTTCCATTGTTTTTTTTTTTTTACATCACTAGCCAAAGCCTGGCTAGATTCCATGTGTGTGATGTCCCAGTACCTTTTCTTGGAGTTTTTTTCCACCTTCTGGTTTTGGGATTTTTTACAGAGCACAAATTGTGCTTTGTACCTGATGACTGCTTGCTCTGACTGCACCTCCTATCATAGTTTAAATCATAGTGCATGCACTACACCTGGGAACTCTCCCAGGCCAGCAGCAGCCACTGCTACCTCCTCACTTGAATGTCAGTGGTCTGCTTCAAAACTGACTGCCGTAAGAATTGCTAAGAGAGACCTACAAATACAGATTAAGCCCAGAAATTATATTCCAAAGAGAGTTGTTATTACAAAAGATGTATCCATCCACAGCTATTGTACCTACTCTTATCCAATGCACAAAGTTAGGAAATACAACATAAATGGAATGATGTAGAGCACAATTACCAATAGGAAGGACTTCAGCCTTGGTTACATTTGAAAAAATCCCACCAGTTTTTCCCCTAAGAAATCCTTTGCACAGCTCTGCGTTACAGATGTTGTTATAGCTGCTCTTTCCCAGAGGAATTCTCATTCTCTCTTCACACTCAGACAGACACAGACCCCTGCCTGAAAGGACGAATGCTACAAGCTCTGCTTGCTCTTCACTGGAGAAGATCTGCCCTCAGCACCGCAGGACTGTTGCACTCTGCACATCAGCAGGAGAGGGTCCTGCCACCAGTTTCAGCTCTGAATGGTTTTTTACACAACTCAAGTTTTATGCACACATCAGTAAATCCCTAATCACTAGTGGCACAGGCAACTAAATGCAGCTGCTTGGGTACATTATTAAAAAAATAAAAAAGGTAATTGAGAAATAATTGAGAAAGACTGCAAGGAACTGTTACTTGTCCTCTCCTGCTGCAGTTTTATCACAAAGCAACACCACTGGGGTTTGCACTCTGTGTTTACGGGCATCAGATTGTTAATTACTAATCAAGCTGGTTCACAAGTATTAGTCAAAGGTGCTTGTTGAACACTAATAAAAATCTCACACTCATAACAGTCTTTAGCGTATTACAGTTTTACCTACAAGAAAAAATAGATGCCGCACACTTTCCCGAAAGGATTATGGAAGTAAAAAGTGTTGGAAGATGTTTTAAAATAAACTTATTTGATTTGAACACTCAACTTAAACTTCCTGTCTACTGCTGTTTGTTAGCTACCATACAGCTTCATTTCAGCTTTTCAGTTTGTATTTGAAAACTATTTGCTTTTTACCAATAGAAGAACAGCACTCTACAGTAAGGCTTGCTTCTCAAAGCTGTATTTTGATTTTTAAAAACATTATCAAATCCATCTCACCTGCATTTTCAGTAACATACCATCTTCTCTTTTCCATAAAGTCCCTCTGTTGAAAACCATTACCATAAAGAAAAAGTCCAGGACTTTATTCAAATGTGTACAGATACTCTTCAAAGCTGAGAGCCCAAAAGACAATAAATTAGCCTGAAGTTGCTGCTGTGAATTGTGTTTCTGGCTGAGTCGATGCTCTGAGATTTTTCAAACTATTCCAAATAAGTGATGGCTGATACTCTTCCTACCTTGGTAAAAAGAAAACTGTTAGGTCATACCACCAGTGGTGGCTAATGTAGGATTTAATGCATGAACCTGATTAGTTTTACCAGCTCATGTAGTAATTACTGTAGCTAAAAAGATATTGTGGGTCTCCGGAATAAAGGGAACATAAGCTAAAAATGTTAAGAGACATAAAGAAGGTTTATCTAAAAAAAACAGTAAGCAATTACATGTCAAACACCCTCATATTTGTATGCATGTGAATAAGAACAGTCTTAAAAATATTTAAGAACTATATGAATGGAAACAGAGAATAAATAGGCATTTTCTTTACTTGAAATGCTTGACAGCATAAATTTAATGAGCCTAGGATAGTAACAATATGGCATAATTCCTTATTTTGCCAGTAAGTCACAAGAACAATTATATTCCTATTAGCCGTTATCTGTGGCTTTAGTCAATGATAACAGTGAGCAGACATAATATTTCTACCTTAACAACCTATGAGGTATAACTCATAATAATCCAATCGTATTTAGATATGGATGCACTTCCAGTGTTTTCTTGTACTAAAACCTCTCTTTTTATAGTTTAAAAAAAAAAAAGTAAAATACATTTTGTGAATCAAACTAGGATATTCTGAACTGGTTTATGACAGCAGGCACCCTGTGAATTGCTAATTCAGTGTGTAAGTATCACATCAGAAAAATTATGAAGTAGCAATTCTGCAAATTTATTTTGTAATATGTAGACTGTATCAACTACAGAATTTTGTCTAGTTTTTCCCCTTCTTGTTTGAGAACATTCAAAAAAAAAAAAAGTATCGGTATATGAACATGCTGTTCCTTGTTATTATAAATCCTTTTGATTTAATGGAATATTCTAATCTTTCACCTTCTTTATGTCACAATATGAATTGGAAGGATTCAGCTTGACTCCAATATTCTGCCTCTCTCTTGGTATTTCACATGATTGAATCTGAACCATATCTCATACATATGATAGACAGCTGACAAAGAATTTCATCTTTTGAAAGTACGCAATAAGCACGTTCTGCTTAGAGTGAGTTAGAATGCTCACAACCCAATTTCATTTCCAAGTTACCTTTCCAATTATCTGGACCATCTCACTCAAAGACATTCTAATGATACAGAAAAAAAATGTTTTGGCTTACTATGTGAGTCAGCTTTAAGACAGCTTTGAAAAATTCCAATTTTGTCTTTTTGTATGTGTTTCAATGTCTTTCAGAGAAAACCTGAGCAGCATGCATACTGAACAGGTATATCTTCTAGAAGCCAGTCCTGTATTTAGAACGGAACAGGTGATCCTTACACCTCAGCTATGATCAGTAGCAAGATATAGCTGGGTGAGTGAAAATTTAGCCATAGAAACATTTGTACGTTTTTACTGTCAATGCACAGGTGCTTTTGACAGCCGAAACTGGCCGTGAAATAAATTTTAGAACGTTGTTACCTTTGATAAGTGACGGAAAATAATTCAGCTCTTCTCTGGTCCTGCCTGTGTTTGCAAAACTAAAGGTTGGGAGAGCAGATACACTTAAGTGGACCGCAATATCAAAGAAGATGTGCTTTTCTTTCTAGCTGCAGCTGCACTTCTTAAATAAGCACAACTTACAAAACTATGCAAAGAGGCAACAAGAGAGATGAAAAATGGTAAAGAGGCAGCCACCACATGCAACGCTGTGGGTGAAAAGGCCCAGCTGGCTGGCTTACCCTTATGCATCTGTGTTGTATTTCTAGAACCTAACTAACTACTCCAACAGCCCTGCAAAAGAAGAAATATCTCAACTCTCCAAGAAAGGTACAGAGTTCTCTATGTGGTAAATTAATAAATTACCTAACTGCTTGTTAATTACGTCCTTCCACCACTCATCATCCCAAGTACCCCTACACTATCACAAGCATCATCTCATCGTGTGAAAAAGGAAGATTACATGATCACTATAATCATTATTTTCCAACAACAATGACAAAAAAAGCTAGGTAAGTACTCTTATTTGAAGCCACCAGTGTTCAGAGAATCATAATTAATCTTTATGTAGCATTGCAATTTCTCTTCAACTACTTAAGTATCATCATAATTGCAGGTCCAAAACAGGAACTGCTTGGCTTTGCTTAATAATTCTCTTATATGTTCTTCTCCCAAGACAAGACTCTGATCTGAGAGCAGAGTTGTGACCAAAACGAAGTGAATTCAAATGAGATCAAGAGCAGGGCAGGTTCTAATGTCTTGCCCTGAGCAGAAAAAAGGGTTAACCTTAAGTAGCTGTTCATTGGACTGCTAGAAATGAAGACAACCATGGTGACAAGGAGCAAAGAAAGGAAAGGGCCAGGGACCAAGGAAAGGCAAACACATTTCAGACTGTATTTGCCCTCACTCGCAACATTTGTTTGTTTACTAGGGACAGAGTAGTTTCAGGGGTTTTTACAGTAAAATGCTCTTTAGAATAAGCCGCTAAAGGCCAATAAAACCTCTGTTTCCTCCCCCTTCCTTCTCCTTGAAGATCAACTTTATCTACAGAATTCTTATCTTAAGTGAATAGCTGATAAGAAAAATTAAAGCGCTCAGCAGCAGAATGTGTTAAGTAATTGGACCCCAGCTTCCACACCTCTTTGTCTCTCTACTAAATCTCCTCTGTCTCTCTGCTAAACCAATCCACTCTGAATATTAATCACAGCTGAGGTTGGAAATCTGTTGGACAAAAGAAGTAATAATAATAATAAAATTTAAAAAAAAACAAACAACAACCTCCCAAGAAAACCCACACCACGTTTGCAAGGGCATAATTTTCTCTCATTTCAACCACTGCTTCATTCCTTCATAGATTTATTAAAACCTTCTGATGCACAGTAGTTCCCTCAAAACCCCAAATTTGCTTTGCGCCAACTCAGAGGTAAGTGCCTAAAGACAACCTTTAAACAAGCATCTCTTTGGCAAGACAGCCTACTGCTATAAAAGGAGTTATTTATCCAGAAAGATTATTACAGTCACATTTATCTATCTGAAGAAATCAAATCATACTACTACACCAGAATAATCACAGAACTATGGCTACATTGCAAGAAATTCCTGGACAAAGAGCTTCAGAATAGAACTGCATGAATATTTTGCGGTTTATTTTTTCTGGTATGGCTTACATTGCTTCCAGAACAACATGAATTAAAAGAGCAATGAAATTAATCTGTTTTATTCTGTAGTAAGAATGTGCACTGGTGAGCCAAAACTCTGTAGTCACTCTCACAGCTGAGCCAACAGAATGGAAAGTACGAGTCCTCCTCCTGCAAAGTCAGCTAAGTTTTCTTGGATGGCCTAAATTCAGGGGGTTTTATATCAGTAAAATTTCTTGCACAAACAAACTCTAGCAATGTCAATTGATCTTTTTCTAAATCCTATATGTCAAACTGATACGCATTCTAAATAAGAGGGGCTTATCTCACCACTACTCTAAATCCTTCGGAACTCTTCTTTTGTTAAAATTATGGATCAGCTGCTTAAGAGCCTACAAGAAATGCAGAATGGACCAACTATAAAACTGTTAATATTTAGCAGGATATAGTATTCATTTTAGATACCTTTTTTTTTAAGCAACGCAAAGCAAGTTTCCACAACATTGAAGACTCTTCCACAAGTACAAACCAGAGGTCTTGAAACCTACTCCATAATCTTCAGATAAAATTCTCACTGAATTTCTCTGTAAAAGAATTGGGTACATCTTACCTATCCCAGCTTGTTCAATGAGGGAGAGATTTAGGGGGGAAAAAGAGAACTCCTTGGTTCATAAAAAGCTCTGTTTTGGATGATTACATTTGGAGCTTACAAGTTCTTCTCTGGGTGGCTCGGGGGCTGGCTGGGCATCAGTCGGCGTGATGGTGAGCAATTGTTTTTCATTTGCATCACTTGTCTTTCTTGGGTTTTATTTCTCTCTCTTTTTGTTATTTTCCTTTTCATTACTTCTTCTTCTTCTTCTTCTTCTTCTTCTTCTATTTTCAATTATTAAACTGTTCTTATCTCAACCCATAAGTGTTCTCATTTTTACTCTTCCGATTCTCTCTCCCATCCCACTGCAGGGAGTGTGTGGTGTTTGGCTGCCTGCCGGGTTAAACCACAACAGTCTCTTTTGGCACCCAACATGGGGCACGAAGGGTTGAGATAATGACACATCTGACCCAAGCGTGTTAAAACAAATTTGTGATAAGCATTCATTATATTAGTGTAGTAGTCCCTGGTCACAATGTTGATTCATTTGCTCTCAGAGTTGTTGTCCTTGTTCTCAGAGTTGTGTTAGGTAACACCCTACTTGCCGAATGTGGTGCTGTTTATCACCTCTGGGAGTTGGATTAAAGTTACCGCCTTGCTGTACTGGGTAACACTGGCTTATGGTATGTTAGAACTATTGGTCGTGAGATTGTACTCAGCACTGCCGTCATCCTCATACTTCAGGAGCTATCTTTCGGAAACTATTAATAATTACACTTTTTACCTCTTCTCCTCGGAGAGCCAATCTATGAGGGAGACACCTTCCTACACCTTCCCTTTCTCCTCCAGGCTGGATACAACAGCTCTTGAGGATTTTGAATATCCTTGGGATGCTCAAACCAGCATGTTTCTATTGCTATGTCTCTTGAATGTGTTTCAGGCCTTGTTTTCAGTTAAACAAATATTTAAGAATATCACCCAGAGATCTGCCCCAAGGCTGGATAGTTATGAGTGACAGGGTGTGTGGATAGTATGGGCGGTGCCTAGGACAGTGGGCACCTTCAATGTTTTGGAACTTCATGCCTGAACAAGTGCAGAATCCTGAAAAACTAGTAAAATATTTGAAAAACAACATTTTCAACAATTTGAAAAAAGCATGCTGTCACACTGGCAATTCCAGAGAGACACAGATCACTGCAGTGCTCAGGGGCCATGCTAATCTTCTCTGTATCGTTCCAATTTTAGTGTGCACATTGTCACCTGGCTGCTCCGATGCTGGGATAACGGGGCCAATAGCCTGGAATTAGAGGGTAGGGAAGCCAAGCAGCTGGGATCCCTTTCTAGGGAAGGGGGCATTGACAAAGCCATTGGACAAGAGGCACAAGTCCTCAGCCTCTGGAGGCGACTCCTGTCAGGCATGAAGGAAAGGTATCCCTTCAAGGAAGATGTTTCATCAACCCTTCGTAAAAAAAGACAGCATGGGGACTGAAACGTCATTTCCAGTTTCACTGATACAGAGCAGACCTAGAAGCAGTGACAATTACAATAGAAATATCGCACTTTTCTAATGGCTTATTCTTTGCCCCTTTTCAGGGTGCTCTGTTTGGAGGAGAAAAACCTTTCTGTTTTCTTCTGCTCGCATATATGAATTATGTTACCACTGTAAAAATCATGCATAATGGACCTAATGTTCAAGCTTGCCAGTTGCTCCACAAAAAATCTTACAACAGCCGTTCTAGTTTTGTAACATTTTTTTCAGGTTATGACTTCAGCCTGCAGGCTCTTTAGTAATAGTTTAATGCCTCGATCTACTTTAAATATATAATCATACAGGTTATACTTCATAATACCTGCTGACCCGAAAAAGTATATAGCCAGTCCTCTTCTAAATCCCATGATAAAAATCACATGCTGTTAGTGTTGAAGAACTTTGTTTCTCACCCACGATCTACTATTCACTTATAGAGTCAAGGAGGTTGTCATTAGGGAGCACTCAGCAGTATCCAGGTTAATTCATATTAAAAAGATACAGCATACCTGCAACCAGCAGTTTAAATTTAGCAAGCAAACATAATCCTCTTTGCTTATTTTCTATCAATACTTGTTTGTACTTCTCTTATTCAGAGGCCTTTTCTCCACATGTTCACATCATCCTTGCTTTATGCCTTTTGTGGCATAAAAATCCTGACATATTTTCACCCTGAAGCTGTGATCATCATCTTATGAAACTAACAAGCACAGACAATGACGAAAAAGCCCATAAACCCTAACCCTTGAAGCAAATGCCTGGCAAAAGTTTAGCCCAGATGTATGCTAAATATAGAGGTATCAACTAATGACTACACCAGAATAAAATATTTTTTCTGTTTTTAATTAAAGCTGCCATAACGGTGAGTTTATTTCTTCCACACTCGCTTTTTTCCTGTCAGTGTAAGCCATTTTATCGTAATGCTTTATTTCAACATGGGAGAAAAGATATGAACGCCCTAAGGTGGAAGTATTACCAACACAGATGGATCAATCTTCCAAGCACGGAATGACACACAGATCACAAAACAGGTAAACCAAACAGAGTATCTGGAGAAAGCCAAATAAACAAAAACAGGTCAGTGACTCGGTTCCGTGGTGCTCTACAGCCATTCTGGTAGAGATAATTTTCCTGGTGAAATCGTACTGATCAATATCTCCCAGGCAGCTGTGACCTGGCTCTGTGACAGTCTATTGACTAGAGCCTTTTTTTTTTTCCCTTAATCCAAATGCCATACTTCTGCAGCCTGACCCAGGCTGCAAGGTCCCATCAGCAGATGTTGACATTATCTCCTCCTGATTGTAACAGCTCATCATAAACAAGTAGTCTGCTTTTTGAGCTTTGTTTTGGTTGGGTTCTTTGAAAAAAGGCCACACAGGGGAATAGAGGGAGGAAAGAAAGATTATCATTTATAACTTGGTACAGAATGCACGTTGGCACTTCTATCATGTGTTTCCATTATGATGAAAATAGCAGGATGCCATTAATCTGTATTTTCCTACCTGACCAGCTGCCATTATGTTCTATTGTATGTTGCCATTTCATTCAACAGACCACCTTAAGAAATGTCCAAAAACAATGGGTTTGTGCTGCTGTTGTCTAGTTACATTTCTAAAAGTATCTCTCTTTTCTCTTTTGTATCATACTGCCAGGAATAAACGCTGAACTCAAATATGCTAGACCTTCACCCATGCTGAAGGTCAATGACACATGCGTTGTCTGTTTACTGTTTTACACTGTGTTGAACAGTCAAGAATTTGAGAAGCGGTCCTGTGTTACAGCCATGATCTTTAAATATGCCACGGTAAGGGCCATGCTGCACCATGTAACCTTGACACTACCGTATCAGAAATGAAGATTGAACTGTTCCTCATGCATCAGCAAACCAGATGCAGCAGAAGAACAAAGTGCTACTGAAACTCTCTCATGAACAGCCAGCTGCCATGACCTGGAAAAAAACAATTCCTTTTGATGCAGCTACGACTTTTCAAGCATGGCCTGGTGCACAAATTTATTCAGATGGTTTTATGATTTAGGCTATTGCTTATGGAAGCCTTCAAGGAAGCTACCGAGCACCATTTCATGAGGATCATTAGCTAGAACTGACCTGAAATGCCACAGTTAAATCTACAAAAAGCTCAAGACCAGCTCCATCCAAAAATCAGAGGGATTTTTATGTTGACGTCAATGAAAGCAGAGTGGGATTAGTGGGGAAATATGAACCCATGTAACAGTCACACCTACAAATGCCTGGTTTTGGAGTCAGTGAGCAGTTGTACAGTCAAAGTCTAGTACCCAAAATGAGTAAGACTAAAAGCTTTATTACAGAGATTTTGATAATTTCTCTATTTGCTGGAGGTACAACCTGACAGGAAAGGCCACTAGATTCAGCGTAGTCATCTACCTCCAAATCATGCTCTATGACCCTGGATAACATGCTGCTTTATACCTCTGTTTCCCACCCTTGTTTTGTGCCCCTCCTGCACATTGCCCAGTTCTCACTTCAATTCAGCACACTCGCCACAAATGAATCCAGTTTATGATTCCAAAGGATATTGTTACACAAAAAATTCCTATAATCTTTAGAAATAGTTGAAGCTTGACATTTGTTTTTGGAATCACTGGCTACCATAACTAATATAAGTTTTTACTTCATTTAGAAACAATGAAAAAGCTATCGAAGAATCAGCTCCAACCCACACATTTAACTCTTGCCGCACTTCTTTTGTGCACTCTATACACTTGTGCAGTTTCTGCATGGAATTACATCTTGTACCATGGTGCTGTGTCAGAAATTGTGCTCACTTACTGGACTAGTGCAATCATCACTGAAGATTAAATCTTGCATTTGTTAAATTCCAGCATTATAAACAGACCCATCTCAAGTTATTCAAGAAAGTCCAAGTACTTTCACTTCTTATTCCACTTTCAAGAAGGGAAAATACTCAATACTAAACTACTGACAGGTGACACTGAATACTGATCAGCAATCTTAACTCCCTGGCCATGCATTGTATATTAAATATGCAGTCATAACATTTTGTTGTAAAAATAAATCAAATACATATTCATTAAATTGTTAGTGCAGGATTCCAGGAACTTCTGGCAGCAGCGTAACATTTAGTGACTCTCACTACTTTCCTTTTCCTTGAACCAAGAAACATGGATTTTAAATGTATGCAGTGGGTATGATACAGGAAGATTTTGATGGATGTACAATTTCTTCTATCTTTCCCCTGCCTTTCCTGGTTCACAAAAGCTGAGAGCTAATGGAAGTGCCCAGATTGTATGGTTCTTCAACAGAAGCTGCAGATCAAATGGAGCCTCCACAGCGTACCCTGTTATCTGAGCAAGATTAACACTATCTGAACTGGTAAATTCTCTTTCCACCCTTGCTGACTCAGAAAGGAGATCTAAATGAAGCTGCTAACTCTAATGAGCAGCACACTGCTGGTTGTCTGAAGTGAGCTATACACCACTTACAATCAAACTGTAAACCAGTCATTTCACTTCACTGATCTTGTTCAGACTTCCCAGAGTTTAACAGACAACTCATTATCCAGTCCATCACACTGCCTGTCTACCTCTCTCCACCAATTGTTTCAAAACACAGGATGAAGCAACTCATGCTATCTTATACAACCCGTTTCCTGAGCTTCCCTGCAAAAGAAAGCTGCTGCTCACAGTGGACTGAAGGGAAAAAAACTCCAAAACAAAACAAAAAAACCCACACCAGCAGTGGACTTACAGCACCTTTAACAGTGCTATCATCAGCAACAAGCAGTTACAAATTCTCCAGCATGTCAAGGATCGACTTCCTAAACATGATCCCCTAAAATGTTATATTTCATCTGGCATCTTTTTCATCCGAAGTAAATTAACTAGCAGGAACCTCAGTAGTGGAAATGGAATTAAAACAACCTAACCCTGACACTTTGGGGTTTACTCATTTTCTTATGAATAGCAGCTGTATCCTGTTATTTGTGATGGGAGCCTTTTGACAGCCCGCTGCTGGAAAGCAGACACATGGTCATGCACAAGTTGGGGAACAGCACAGAAGAATCAGGCCTTTTCTTCTGTTCACATACAAAACTGTGCCTTCAGAACTCCTCTCCATCAAACCCCAGCAGAAATGCTTGATGAATAGGCCCTGAGAGAGCACTCCTCCTTGCCTTCGGCTGCAATGGCTTGCAGGCATATGACACTCCATCAATACCAAGAGCTGGCAGCTTGAAAGGCGGGAAGGACGTTCACTGATAGCACGCATCTGCTTACTAACAGCATTGGTGCTCCACTCCTTTTCCCATTCATTGCCTGCAGGAACGACTCCATTGAGAGACTCACCACCAACAGATGGTCCCAGGCTAAGGTGTAATAAGGAGCAGCTTGCTAAATTTACCCCAAACAAATAGAATTACAGGCTTTTGCTGAATCTGAACTGAATTGGGAACTTGGGTGGTACTGTGAGTGTTAACACGACTACATCCCAAAACGACAATCTAAAGTTGTCAGCAAAAATCGGCTCTGCCCTGAAGTTGCATATTTATACTCACGCTGCTTATTGTCTCAGCTTGTACAATAGATGCTTATTTTGAGAGAATTTTTAGCTGCATCCTAATTAAGTCATTTACCTCCTACAGTCCTCTTTTCCCCTCAGGATATACTCAGCTAAAAATGTTTTAATGCAAAATCTACACTTTCATCACCTTCAACTCGTGAGTATTTCAGTATGTCGACTTTTTACTCCATTAAGAAAATAAAAACTACTATTAAAAATGAAATAGCCTTTACCAAAATAGAAAACTATGTTATAACATAGGATTGGATGTGTATATGCCTTGAAAGCATCATTACCTTGAAGTTATTTGCTGTTTTGTTGAATGCAACATTTAAGTTTGGAATCATGCCCTTTACAATTTACTAATAGCAATTCCAAGCAGAAGCAAAGGAAAAAAAGATTAATTTCAAATGCAAGTTCTGTATTGAGATTTAATATTTGAATTTACATTCACTGTGCCAAAAACAAATGTTTTCTTTTCAAACAAAAGTTTATACAACATCACCTTATTCGACAACATATCTTATTGCTATAGATGTTAAGACCTATCTGCTGACTCTAACGACAAAAATAAGATTTAAAATATGCTAACTTCTTGCAGTCACACTGCATATAAAAAGATTTAATAAAAATAACAGCCTCATCTGCTTCAGTAGAATCCTTTAGCAAATTGTACCAGAGAAAAAACAGTTCTCTTCTACAGACTGGCATACGCATGTAAAATAATACCTAGTGTGCTAGCAGGCTGCACTAGTATAACTGTGGATCTAACCTCACCAATGGATTTCCTAATTGCATGCAAAATAATGTGCATTTGTGTGTCAGCCATCGGACAAATTCCATTTGTAGCAAAACTGACTACCATCTTACGTATTAATTTCATCACTTGAAGAGCAAATTGTCCAGGTGACAAAAAACATGGAATATCAAAGTCATGAGTGTCATTGCTGAAGATGACATGCCAGTGCTGCTCTGTGGTTAAAAACGATGCCTATGAAATGTAGCATTGCTCTATTTTATGTGATCCCATCACCTTCAGATGGCAAAATCTGCATTAACAGTGAAAGCACAATAAAAGCTAATTTCCTCAAACTTGCTTTGACGTAATTAAGTACCTTTGTTTACCTTGTAAAATTTAGACCATTTACACAATTGATGAAAGCAGCCTCCTGAGGCTGTCGTTCTTCAGCAACACAAGGTTTTCAGCATTGTTGTTCAACTAAAGGAGTCCCTAAACTTCTGTCTCAGGGCAGCTTACTGTCCCCTAATTGTACCAAAACAACTGCTTTTGGGGCTACGAGGTGGACCCTGATATGTGAAGTGATTTGGTTAAACAATAGGTGGCCCATAGTAGCGTTATTTTCGATCTTAATCAATCCCTTGATCCATTTCATAGTGTGCAAGCTGTCAGCACAACTGAGAATGACAAATGCTCAACTACAGGGAGATCTCAGCAGTCAGCCAAGGAGTAAGAAACTAGACCTAAAACCAGCCAATCTGCCAAAACCCTTCACACCATGGAGCTGTGGTTTAGAAAAGAACTTTTCGGGGGTGGGTCATACATCACAGTATCAGCCTTGAAGTTTGCACCACCATTTGTGCAGTCACCTGCTTAACCCCTTTTTAGCACTGAATGCTTGCCATCAAGAGCTCCTTCACAGTTACCATTTCTGCAATGTAAAACTTTAGGTCAGAGCTTACTGCCCTTATGGACCAGAAACTCTCCTACATCATTACAATCTAGTTGGTACACATACCTTCACTGCAAATGTCTACAACTATGGGTTTTTTTTTTAAAAAAAAAGCAACCTACAAAGATGATTTTTAATCCTTGCCAAGATCACAGCTACATTCTTCTTCAGTTTAGTTACATAACAAATATTGGCTTTGATCTAAATATTTGTCAATGTCAGAAATATTTTTAAAATCAAATCAGAAGAGGTACCTATTGTGAGACTTCTTTTCATCTCATAAGTTCTTTTTTTTTTTTTTAAAGTTGCTATATTTATCCTTTAAAAAACAGTCAAGATCTAAGTGCTATGATTTAGCACTAGTAACTGTTTATCAGTTTATAATAGAAAGTCTGGCAAACGCTTAAGTACTGCGACAGAAAAGGTGAGCTGCATGCCAAATCCTTCACACAGCCTGTGGTCCTTCAGGAATACCAGAGGCACGCCCGGTACCTCCTAGTAAGCTATGGAAAAGGAAATGCTTCCAAGAGTAGTCCCCAGATAGGCAACAACTACCACCTCCACTCACCCCCGTAGCTTCACTAAAGGCTAAAGCTGGGTTACCCCAGATTGAACCATTCAAGAGGTGCAGACCAGTTGTCCACTACATACAATGCATGACCAAATACAATTGCAGCTTTGGGTAAGACAAGCCTCTGCGTAAAAGCAAAAAGTTTTCTACTCATTTCACTAAAATTATTAAAGAGTTACCACAATGCTAATAGCCAGTGACAAAGACAGCCCAAGCGAATGAAAAGGAATCAGAAAAGAGATACTATAGGAATGCTACAGTAACGCTTTTCAAAATACAACAGATACATTCCAGAATAATAGAAAATAAGACTGAGAAGTACATCTTCCCTGAGAGATACCTGTCTGATTTGGAACTATATTCATGACTGTATAAATTTTCCTACATTTACCACATGTACTTTGTAACTAGTGTTAATGTTATGTTTTTAGAGTAAAATTCATTTTGTATTAAGAGAACTGGTGAATACTTACACTTGGAGACGACTCTGCAAGCTGATGTCTGCCTCCGTAGCACCAGCATTATCATATAAATTTAATAGAGCGGAGTAAAAAGACCAAGCTATAAGTCTTACCACTTTCTTGGGGAAAAAAGGTAATAAAGTAGTAACTTCAAGACTGCATAGAGCAGCCTGAGACGTATTGTGTGTATATTGCAGATCATGTACAAAATTCACCTAAGGAATGTGTAATTTGTAAATGCAAAACCTACCATCCATCTATCTGATTAGAAAATCTAGATGATAAAGCTGTTTCATAAATGAGCCCTAGGTGGATTTTTCTGTAAGTTGTGCCGTTTTTCTGTTCCTAAGTCAAAAAAAGGAAATTAAAGTGTCCTTTGTGGTATTTACTGAATTTGGCATTGAATAATTTTCTTTTAACTTTGTAAATCTGTAAGGTTAGCAAGCCTGTGTAACCATTAGCAATAGTTTTTACTGTTTGACTAAAGTGTGTGCCAATATATAAAAGCCAGAAAAATCGCACAAAGTGACTTACTCAAAAGTCACTTCTTTAAGTCACTACTTACTTCTATTTGAGGAAGTTATTAAAGAAGCAGGCCTCTTCTCTGGGAAGTATGGCTTGGCTTCATAGCCTTGAATAAGGAGACTCCTCAATCCGAGGCGCTCCGCTCCGCTGCTGATCATAGAAAATCTGCTCATCTTAAGTAAAAGGAGAATTATCACCAGCGTGTTATTAAATTCCTGGTAGGTGGATCTGCCAGCAACACACAAGCCTCTGGCAAGTTCAAAAGGACATTTACAGCGTTAAGGGTGGAGAGGTTTTCCTTTGCCCATTCTTAAGTCTCTGATAGCTGGTATTTAGGAAGATAAAGAATTGCTAATGAGACCCCAATCTTTGTTTCTTTAGCTGTGGGATCAGTGAAGAATTTTTTAGCGATGCTGATCTCTCCTCGCCTGCACTCCCCTAGGTCTCACACGTAACTGGATCCACAAGGCATGCAGGAGCACAGCAGAAGTGCTTCTGCCACTCTCTCCCGTCTCGCCTCGGTCCCCCAGCTTAGCCCCTTTCCTTTGCATGCCACAAAACCAGGCTGCTTCATAAAAACGCAGTACATGAAGAGCCTCCGCGGGGCCTTAGAGGGCACCTCTGGCTCTGGCCACGGCAGCGGTGCTCGGCAGAGTAGGCAAGGGGGGGCTGCCGGGTGGGAGATGTCCCCCTTGGAGCCCTCCGCCGCGGGAGGGCTTCCCTCCACGGCCACCTTGTTTCTGCTGAGGCTTTGAAGCCTCCAAGCCACAAGAGCACTGCGCAGAGCCATCTTGCTTCAGCACACTTCCAGCTTCACGCAGCAAGCCTCAAGCAGAGGCTTTTGTTCTTTATTATTCTGACGTCAATGTAAAATAAAGGTAATTTAGGCTCAGGTTATAAGCAATATAAAAACGGGAGGAGGAAGCTGGCAGCAGCAGCCTGACTTCAGGCTTCAGAAAGTCTGTGAGAGCCTGCCAAAACACAATCTTAGCTAAAAGCATTAGCACATCTGAGACCCCCCGGATGCCTAAAAACAAAACAAAACCGAAAATGCTCTCTAGCAATGCTACTGTCTCCACCTCCTGGTGGGGGGAGAAGCAGAGCCTGTACACGGGTTTTGGCTGAGAATCTAGGAGAGACCAATAACTACTTCCCCAGATGAAACTATGTATGACAAGTTCAGCCTGCAGCAAGTTTGTGCAGCCAAGTTATAAATCCCTCAAATAGGGTCTCATAATGAAAATGTGAACACTGTCTTAATAGATGGCACCTTGACCTGACAGAGATTTGGCTTCCATTACTCTGCCGAAGCAGCCTTGGGACAGAGAAACGAGCAGTCACTCCCCCACCTACGACGTGTGGGGAGGGAGAAGGGGGTTGACGGATGGTTTTGTGGACAAAAGAGAGAGGGATGAGGAATAAACTGCAAATTGATCTGTGCAGCAGAATAAAAGCAGGATGTGGCAAGGTAGACCTAGGTCAGTGTCACACAGGTGCAAGCCTTGGAATTAGTTTCCTGAACATCTGCAGCAAACATAAAAAACAACTGCCAGTACCAAGGAGGGGAAAAAAAAAACACATCTCACGTTGCATGGAGCAAATCAACCAACAAAACAACACAAAAGCAAAAAAAAAGTTTTTTCTGTGACCATCGCATTCACTGGCCGCTCTGTTCCTAATTTCCTGCCTTAAGCTGTGTGTTTTGCCACATCATTAAAGAAAATAATAATCCTTCTTCTTTCCCTGAAACTGTTTGGAAACATCCCCCTGTTGAGACCTTAGCAGAGCCAGTCTTCCAGACCTAAACAAAGGAGGACCATTCCCAGGGCTCCTGGCATGCCCCTCCCCCGCCCCCCGCCGCCGAGTTCTTCAGACTAAATACAAACTGGAGTCTCCGCCTAGGAATCCACAAAGATCCATCTTAACAAAATGTCCAAGTACGTGATAGGCAAGGAGTCATTTGTGTGTTTTTCTTTGCCTATGAGAACGTCTGGGAGAAGAAGAAAAGGTTACTGTTTTGCCCATAATTATTTCTCCTCTCCCTCTCATCCTTCCTGTTCCCAGGGTAAGCAGACGAAACAGCATACCAGCACCCCAAACTGAATTCATTGACAAAGCTTTAATTTTTCACTTAGCTGCGCACAAAGCAAAGGTACTGAGGAATGGCCGTTCACATGCGAAGGGCTAAACTAATTTGCCCAAGAACGTGAGTGCCTTCAGCGCCTAGAGGAATAATCCAAACGAGAGATTCTCTTACCTTGTCAGGAAAACAAACTCCTTGCTCAAAAAAATCAAACAAAAAAAGCACATACCCTAAAAATTCTTCAAACCTGTTTATTGAACCTGATGTTTTCCAAGTGATTGACTGCTTTTTAATGGTCAGAACATTTTTTTTAACTACTTGGGCTTAAAAATTTGACTTTTTATTTTCCCCTCATATGGCTGCTACTGCCTTGCTTAACTATCCGTGATAAATGAAAAAAATTACCTCAGCTAGGAACATCACAAAATACATGAATAAGTATTTATTAAAATTATATTTAAAAAAAAAAAACAAACTCCCAAAAAGCTCTATTCTGACAAAATGAAAGGATTCCCACAAAAGCATGCTTTCAAATCTGGCTTAGCTTTCCAACAGAAGCTGGTAGAAAAATGTGTACGTTACTTACTATAAAACAAAAAAGGGATGAAAGGAGGAAGTACTAGGAATAAAATAACTATACTGTGGGAGGAGACCGAGAGAAGAGTTACTCAAATTACCTAGTGGTTTGGGGAGCTGGTATCTTTTCTCCCTCGAGATAAAATCCTGGGCACTAACCAACTTGGAATAGTTCACAGCTGCCCCTGAACGCAAGTCTCTTTATGAGGAGTATGGAAAATGTCAGGGAAAGAGCATAAAAAATTAACATATCCTTCTACATTTCTGGATGCATCTCAAAGATGCAGCACGGGCTACTGTTTTTCTACAGGCACATCTCCTCCACAAACAATAGCATAGTTTGAAGGGTCCATCTGCCCAGCTTGGTGCAAGTCTCCTTCCCACCATCTGCCTGACCACAGCCTGTAACTACAGCACCCCTAAAGTGCACAGGAAGTTCCTCAAACAGCTCCCCTCTTTCTATGGCAGCTGTAAACTTGTACACACATGCAAAAATACCTGTGCTGGAGGCAGCCACATGTAACACACCAGCTAATTTGGTGGACGTCACAGCATATTTGCCCAATTTTGACGAGGAACAGAGTCTCCTTTTTCACTCTCTTTTCACCTTCTTTTTTCAAGTCAACTAAAATTAAAATGAGAAGAAGGCAGCACAGGCGTTCCCAATGCTGTAAGAAATACAGCACTGCTAACATAATGCGGTGAATGAGTTTTCTCTCTCCTCTGCAACTGACAACGTGAAACCGGTACTACTGGTGGCAAAGCATCATACAGAGAAAGCTGTGCTAGTTCAAACAGCGCAGTGTGTCTGAGCAGACCAGCTCAGGTGGACAGGTATCTCTTCCCTTCTGCAGCCAGAGCTGGCTCAAACATCTTACTGTATCACAGAGAGCAGCCGAACAGGGAGAAGAGGGAAGGTCGCTTTGGAAAGAGAGGCAAGAGAAGCTTCGCTTCTTCACACAAGCTTGCCCTGTTGTGCCTCCTACTTCCCAGTTTTATCCCTTCTAACACTCTGTCTTGCATAAAAGACATTTATTTAATAACAGTCACAGAGCTGTGGAAGAAGGCTTTGTAGTTCCATCTGGAGTAAGGATAGAAGGAAAACTGGAGATGGCAGGGGACTTCTGCATCCTATCTCTTAGTAAATGAAGCCAGGGGATACTTTGTGCTGAATTCAAGCCTGGGAAAGTGTCATCTATGGCTAGGATTAGTCTTCAAATTTTTTTTGTGGTGTTTTTTTTTTATTATTTTTCAGGAGAAGGGGACTAGATCGGTGTTTTTATTTAATAAAATGTAACTAACGAGAAAGCAAAAAATGTGTACAATCTGGATAAAGGACTTTTTAATGAAGGCACTGCAAATGACATTTTCCCTCTAGTTTAGAATGCTGTAAATAGCAAATTAGCATACCTCGGAGTGGAATTTCTGCTACAGGAGAGATGAAAGGTTAACTGTCTAAAGAGTAAAGAATATGTTTGACATCTATTTAGAAAAGAAAGAGTCTCCTAATAAAAGCAGAGGCCCCACTTGATGCTCCTAATTCTCCTTCAGTGTTTGCATACACTTTCAAATAATTAGAGAAACCCACTCCAACAAGCCTGACTGAAAAATAAAAAAAAAAACCACTGCAGACCTCAATGCCTTGTTTGCTGGGCTTGTTAGAGGGCTCTGGAGGTCACAGTGATTGACAAGCCTTTGGTGCCTGTAGGAGGGCTGCTAGAGAGGCAAGCTCTGAGTACTGACCATGCCTAATAAGCAAAGGGCAGCCAGTAGGCTGAACAATGTAGCAATCAAACCCTCATGAACTAAGGGTGGCTGAAAGATTGCGAATTACATTCTCCATCAATTAGTGCCAATTAGGAAGCAGGAGGGTATGGTGTATCATGCAAATAAAGATCTCCCCCCACTCCAAGGCATTTTCATAAAGCTACCTTTGTTGCCACTTCTTAGCACGCACCTTACTGCTGCACACACATGCCTGGGCTCCCACGAGGGAATTTGCTGTACGTGTTACGAGAGCAGTAAAGTTGTTTAGAAAAGCAATTTTAGCCAGGGCACACAGGCTTGAGTTTCTACATCCTACTATAACCTAAGTGCTAAGAGTGGGGTTTCATAAGGTGTGACAGAGACAGGAAACCACGGCCTCAAGCCAGACTCCTTCCAAACGGATCCCACTCCGAGCGCTCACTGCAGCCTCGCACAAATACTGCCCATCACATCGCCGGGCAGCCAGCAGCTCTCAGCAGCTCCCCGTTCAGTCCCTGGTCTTCACTAGGCAGCGTGAAGGTGGAGAAACACCACCGGGGAAGCCGATGATGACTCTCCCTTTTTCTAACTCTTTCTAAACCAAGTCTTGTGGAGTTCGTGTGTTTGTTCTCTGTATGGTTAAGACAGCAAAGTGCTTCCACAGGTGTGCTTGTAACCGTGGTTTATGATGTGACTCCACGGATTTGTCCTCCTGTGTATGTGCTTGTCTACTTCTGCAGCTGTTTTAACTTTTCCTTGCTGTTTTGAAGGCATAGTGTAACTCATTAGGTTACACTTCAAGTTGCATCTAATTTCAGCTAGCATTTTAAAGACAGCTGTGTCTGTTTAGCAAAGGAAAACCAGCCCTATTCAGTGTTTAAATGTATACCTTCAACGAACAGAACTATTGACCAGTAATATTGACTATGCTTTTCAAGCCTTACTGAATCTCTACATAGGCTAGGGGAATAATAATATAAATGTGATTAAACTTTCAACAGCAGTAGGTGGCAAGAAAAAAAGAATCAGTATTATTTTATTTTACTGAAGTCACCTTGGGCACCACACTTGTAATAAGAATAATACTTTGATCTTAGCCCTTTTCACTAGTAAAACTCAATAGTATTTTATAAAGGAAGTCGGAATCGTCATTTACATATAGGGTACCATTACTGCACAAAGAACTACTGTTCATTTCCTTCCTCGTGCTCTTTTTCAAGTGCTATTGTGAAAAATTGGGAAAAAAAAATCTGGTAAAAATATGGGAGCCTTGGCACAGTTATCTTTCAGAGACCTGCTGGGCCCTCATCTTTTTCCATTCACCAACAGCTGGCCTTTTCTGTCCAGAAAGGATCTGGGGCTTGGTCCAGTACTGGAGACAATGCGAGCACCGCTGTTGTGCAACTGAGCTCAGTGGGTAGGGCTGGGCTCTTCATCTATTTCATTTCACCTATTGTTGTGAAAGCCTCGTGTGCAGTTCAAGTGCGATATGGAAACAAGACAGAGATAAGTGCAGCAAATAAGTTCCACAGAAAAAATAATACATTTGACACTACAAGAAAATTGATGCCAGAGCCAGCAAAGTCTATTCTTTTTTATACTTTTTTAAAAAAAAGATATTGTTAGAAAGCTTGGCCGGGTAATTATTTTTGGCAAAACACAGGCATTCCTGGAAAACCATGTAACACAAAAAAAGAATAAAATACGGGTGTACCTTTTAAAAGTGAAATTAAGATCTTAAATAAGTGCCATGGTTGCTTGCTAAAATGGCTTGGGGTTAAAAAACAATGGAGTCTTGCTTAAACAGCTTCATTTGCGTATTTTCTTTGAAAGCAAAAACAAACCAAAAAAAGGCCATGCACACATTTGAGAAGCATTGTAGTATTTCAGCAGCTCTGGAACTAAAACTAAATGATACCAAAGGTTTTCTCCTCTGAACTGTAAGTACTGCTCAGCTTCTGTCAGGTGTGATAAAATGAGTGCAACTGTGACAAAGCACAGTGACTCACTTTCCCACTCTCCCCCAATTTCTCATTCATAGCTTGGTTTTTCCTACCTGGAAAGAAAGAGAGGCTTTCCATTCATTTCCAAGAGAGGCACAAGAGTATTTCAGGAGGTGGAGGGACAGGATGTCACCAGGATGCCACAAGTAAGCACGAAAGACAGATACAAAGAACAGACTTCTTCAGTGGTGTGTTTGTTGGACGTTTCATAGATCACAGTGTCATTGTATTACAACAATAACCACCCTCTTGTAACATGCTCTGGGTTATCCCTCCCTGTATGGGTTAGTTGATATAGTCTGCAAATGCCACAGCTGGCTTGTCACTAATTACTGTAAATGGAATAAACCAAGAGATTGTTCCTCAGTTCTTGATATGCTCTGTTACAGACAGCTTTCACCGATGCAGACCACATGAGGTATTACCAGCCCCGATTACCAGCTTCAAGATAACGGCTCAAATGACAAGACCCTCAAGAGGGTACAAAGGCCTGTTCCGTCAGCGTGCTCCACACCACGGTAACCGTCGTGGACCTGCCCCGCCGCGCTATCATGAGCACGCCCGCCAAGGTCGCCACCTGAGTCTGTTCATTTTCAAGTGTTTTAAAGCACATTTTTTCCCCTACCTAATTTCATCCAATCTAATCTAGTTTGACAGTGATAAAGGATGGGTGGGGTCTTCATGATACTTATTCTGAAAATTCACTTGTGTTCCAGATCCATAGCATGAGTAATCATCAGCTGCCGCAGGCTATTTATACAGTCAAACATAGTGCTTTAAAGTCTGTAAGTAGGGCCTTGGTTTCCCCTCCTCCAAAGCCTCTGGCCCACACCACAGCACACACTTCAAAATATTTAACGACAGTTAACTGGTAAACCAGTTGTTAGAAAGTGGTAGTCTAGAAGGAAAACTTACCTAAACATATATTGAAGCAGCACACAAGAAAAAATAAGGTAGAAAAAGAAACCCTCTCCAAAATCCTTCCCATATTGCAGCAACAAATGATACAGCCACTTTGGGGCATGTTTGTGAAAAAAAGGACCCTCACCCATTTCTGCAAATTGCATTTTCTAGTCTATTTTTTATTTCCACTACACTTCTGTTGTTCTCCAAGTCTTGGTTGTTTATTTATTCACACGCACACATACATGGTGGTCATGTCCATGCAGTAAATTGGATTTCTGAGTACTTCATTTTTGGCCCACCTGTTAATCCCAGCCATTGTATCTTTCCCTGAATTGCAAGTCTTTGAGTAGCTTCAAACTACCAGAGAAATTTGTCTTCGCTTCCAAATATGAAAAAAAATCCATTCCAAATTACTGTAGTGTTGACCCCTGCATAATTTTGTCCTGCGAAAGTGACAGATTTAACAGTCTGATTTCTGGGAACACTTCGGAGCTAAAAATTTCTATGGCTTGGGAAGAACATCACTTTCTAACCCCTGGATAGTTTAAAGATAAGGGCCCTTTTTTTTTCTTCAATGTAGAGAACCCATTTTAGATTTTTTTTTATTATTTTCACTTATCACAAATCCAATTATGGTAAGCTCATGAGAAACCATGAAAACCTCTAAAATATGTAAAATTTCTTTCATGTAACTAAAAGCTACATGACTTTGTCCATGACCTGAAGTTTCCCCATGGCCACAACATTATTTCATTCTGGTAGCAGTGTGGCTGGCAGACATGATGAAAATATTTATAGATCATACTATACTTAAGCATACCTGTTTAAAATTAAATAAACAAAGATATATTAAAGGACAAATGAGGCAGTCAAACCAAATTAGATATTAATGTTTCACAGTCTTCTGACATTACCAAATGACTCCTGCCTTAATGTACAAAGTGTATTGTTCTATCCTATTTCTACACTTCCTAACATTTGCACATGTATTTTATCGGGTATTTAAAGCAAGTGGCCCAGCTGAAGTAGATACAAACATATCATCTACGAAGATGACTTATCAGTGCTCTTCTGAAAAATAAAGACTGCAAAGCCACATAATCCGTTACAGTAATCTGCTCAGATCACTTAACAGATGTTGGTCTGAGAACCTAAAAATAACAGCAACTGACAAACAGCCTGTCATCATTTTCAAACCGAACAAATACTCTTAACACAACAGGATATATACACATATATTTTTAGGGAATGTGTTAAATGTCTAAATTAACTTTGAAATAGCTCTAAACTTGTCTGATGCACTTTCATTGAACACCTTTTCGTAGAACTCTGACAGTCCTTCTTTTTCTTAGCCCCTTTGGCTAACTTATTTACCAACATGCTTAACATTAGCTCCTGTACTGCCATTACCCAAGCACATCCCCTCAGAAGATGCCATCCATTTTGCAGACACAAAACGTTAAAGCCAGGACAGCCCTTCACAAATGCAACGTGTGGGTTTTTTCCTCCCACAATCGGAAATAAAAAATTACCTTCTACGCAGGGGGGTGCAAAGGCAAGAAACCTTGATTTTTTAGTTTTTTCTTGGAACTTCAATTTTAAATTTTCGGAGCTATGCTTATCCTACCATAACCACGTGAGTGACTGGGAAAGGCTCTTTGCACGGGTGAACTGCAGCATGTCTGGTTTTGGCAAGGTAGAGGAAGTGACTTATGTCAGCTCAGCTACTACATTTCTGAGACTACAACGAAGAGGCAAAAGGCAGTTCCATGACTTTCCCTTTTTCGTAAGGATCAAGCCATCAGATGTTTTGATCAGTCACTTAAATCTGCCTACCACGTCGAGAGCTCTGCAGTGAAGAAATCTCCTCCAAGTCCCAAACTGAGACGCAATATAACAAAAAACGCGGAAGTGCTCGCATGTGTATGTGTGAATGTAAAACATATGCCATGGATTATGTCACTGGAAGCAGCATGTCCTTGTTTTCAAAGGTAAGCAGAAGGAAATCTCAGTAGCGCACCTGCAGACCAGGCTTTCTGCAAGGATCGGCGCTTCCAGAGAAGCATGAAAGGAGACCACTGGCCAGGCCACATCGTATTTTCTCAGCAAGGCTCTATCGCTAACAAAGGCGGCAAAGCTTATCGTGCTTGGTGCCCATATTCTACAAGCTTGCTGTAATGCTCAAAGGGCTTAAGTGCCCTTATCTGCCAACCCCCTGCTTCATTTCCTCATTGAAATAAATCCCTTTGTAATAACAAATGAGGCTTGCTACTTAGCCTGTATGCAGATGAGGAGAGACAGAGCTGCTTTTACATCTGGCTGGCAAAAGACAATCCATACAGGTAGCGTGAGCTGTTCAGGGATTACAGACAAAATTAACTAA
This sequence comes from Calonectris borealis, assembly GCF_964195595.1. Taxonomy (NCBI): domain Eukaryota; kingdom Metazoa; phylum Chordata; class Aves; order Procellariiformes; family Procellariidae; genus Calonectris; species Calonectris borealis. The sequence goes on along the minus strand of NC_134352.1, from coordinate 25,348,689 downwards.
ATGGATCTCCCTGTTTCCTCCCTTCCCCCATTAAGTTCTTTAACCCTTCTTACTGTAACAGAGTAATTCCAATGCACAGTGATTTAAAGCTACAGTTTCTACATCATTTTGGCGACTGTAGTTTTGTTTAAGTTATTTTTAAATTAGTGATTTTTAAGAACACATTCCCAGATTCGGAGTAGGCAGAAACAAGGAATGAGGGGAGTGGTTTCAGATTATTTATACAGCACCAATTCCTGCAGTCCTGCCATAGGCTTTCAAAGGCATAAGTCACTTACAGGGTTCAGGATACCCTACAGTTCACCAGCTTAGGAATGCTTTTAAAAATTGGCTGTGAAGAGGAATACAGATGTTCATTGTAGTTATTAGAAATAAAAGGAAGAGGAGGATGACCAAAAGCTTATTATAGAAAAAGGATTTCCTGAATGTATTTACATATTCCTTAGATGGCAATTTATAAATAATGTGTTTTTCAGGAAACATAGAAATTAGAAAGTCACAATAAAAATATTGGAATAATTTTAAATATTTTAAAAGCTTCAGAAATAGCCTGAGATTTCATTCAGCAAGGGCACAGAGGTCTTGACTGCATCTGTGATTTCTATCATGTGGGGCTTGAAGACAAAGGGGACATTCACATGAGTAAAGATGATAAAGGATTAGTTCCAAAATGCTGAATTGTCCATTATAAAACAAATTACACAAGTTTCCTCTGCAATTTAAAAGCCCTGATGTTTTACACACCAACAATTCAAAATTAGTAAGTCACTCTGTACAGTCTATGCATGCTCAGAATTAAATAACCTCAAAAGCACTGTAATTAAGAAAAAAATAAACAAACTTAAGAGATAAATATGGCTTCCTTCTCTCAAGCATTTAGTAAGTATTTATATAAAGACTTAAAATTTGAAACATAGATCCATACACAGAAATCATAAAGGGCTCAATAAAGGCTCCAGGCCATAAGTACCTTTGGAATTTTCTAAAAATAGAAACAAAACCCCCCATCCTTTATGCTGATTCTAATACCCTAATGTTATTCTTACAATATACTTTGCCTACAGAATTTAAAAATAAATTAGGTATTTTATGCAGGTTATCAACACAAGTTTGTGTTTTGGAATTTCTTTCCATCCCTTTCTTCTCCTAGAACAGCACTCTTATTTATCACCACATTTATGTAAAATAAAAACATAACATTCTTACTTTATTCTCTGTGCTTTCTTAGTAGACTTTTTAATCTGTCCTTCAGTGCATTGCCAGTGTAACAACCTTCCTCCCTGCAGGAGATCATAAACACTAAAAATATTTTTAAGGTGTTTTTTTTCTTCTTTTATGCCCCAATTGGAAGAAACTTCCCTTTCTATGTCATTTCGGGCTGTTTTGTTTCTACTTGCCAGGCTGTTGACTAATAAGAGTTGGGATTGCAAAAACTGATGCAAACACCGGGCAGTCAAGAACGGTCCAGTTTCTGGAGAACAGAACTGGACAGGTGGAGAAGCGGGATGCAGGACTAATTTCTGAAAGAAATTGCTGTTCCTCTTACACATACAAGTATCACTGAAACCAGTACTTACCTATCTACAAAAAATAAACATTGTAATTGAGCTTTAAGATACCCTTTCATGTATTCTACCATAACAAGGAAACTAAATAAATTAAATTCTTAAAACACCCTAACATTTTTTTTTCCTTGGTAAGGGACTATGTAATCAAATTGGGTTTTGCTCAACTTAACATGGATACTGTTACATAAATGGTGCAATCTGGTTCAATAACGGGCTACGGTGTCTGAACATTTTCCCTCAGTTAGAATAGCATATAAAATCTTATGAACACAGTTTATAAACCCAACCAGCATACAGAAACATACTGACAGCAAGACTGACAGTATATATTCCTTTATATTTACTTGACCAACGTTGAGGGAGTTTTAGGGATTCTCAAGTGAAGAACAACTAAAGGAAGTAATAACCAATTTAAAAGTTCCTGAATTGTGTATTTCCAGTGCCCTGAACTCACACAGTTTTGCTGCATATGACAGATACCCACTGCTCTTAGTTTTTAAACATTTTATATTCTCTATTTTGACATCTGTACTTACAGATACAACTGGACTGTTTGATTATTGAGCATATTGCATCTGGAAAGGGTTTAGAGAATTACATTGGTGATCACTTCCCTCTATGATCAATATAAATTATGATTTGATCAAAATACTCACATGCATAATTATCTAACACCCAGCACAGCCTAAAAACTTTCCAAAAAATGCAAACATTTTTCCTAGCATACAGATCATGATCAGAAAGAAATTCCAGGGTCTAGATGTTAGTCATATTCTGACATATTATCAAGATGTAGAGTATGCAAGTAATATACGATTGCGCTTAGCATCAGTATTTTGATAGGTGCATCCAACAGGTGCCCCCTTCTCAACATCCATTTCTTCACCTTGCGAGAAACATAAATAACATTCTCTCTAGAATGAAATGGTTTATATAGACAGACTAACTGCAAAAATACTCCTAGCCATCTTCACCAGAACAAAATACTGTTCCATCAGTAACATTTATCTCTTGAAAATAAACCAAACACCATGGACTAAAATATCAGTCTGCTGAATCTGCTTCAGTAATTAATTTTGCTACCATTACTCAAATCAGATATGGAGGCATTGAATTTTTTCCTAATGATTTTTGTAATAAATCTGTTTACCTATTCAGCATTTACAGTCTGTAGGGTGATACCTAAGAAAGGCACATTACTGTGAATCGCCTCAATTACAGTATTTTAATGAACAGATTTAGTAACATGTCTAAGAATTCAACTCATTGTCTTCAATCAAACTCAGATTGTTCATGTTGTAAGAACTCATATGTTTATACAGCAGGTGAATTAGGCCCATAGCCATCAGTCTGAAAGTAACAGACACATCATTTTTTATGCTAAAGAGTGCATTTTAAAAACCTGTTATATGCTTCTAGACTGGAAAGATCTCATTAGAATGTGATGTTTGGGGCTGTCCTAGAATTTTAGTTTGTAAGAGCTCAGACATGAAAGCAATCAAGCCTGTGCCACTATATAATAGATTTTCACTGTGAATATTAACAGACTCTGAACTGTGATACAAATTGGTAACGCGTATTTTAAATCTGAACTCTGATGAAATTTCTCAGTACTGCAAACTTTCTGGAGGGCTGAAGGATGTGATCGAAGCTGTAAAGCCAGGGCAGCCAGGAATCCCTGCCTCCCAGCAGGGGTGGTGGAAGGGCACAGGAGTGCTTTTGCTTCACAGTGAATCAAGGAACTCTTTCTGGCCCCCTGAAACATCACCAGGCTCCTACTCTTCCTGAAAGCAGCAAATGCAGTGCTTGGGAGCCTCCTTCTCATCTTAAAAGGCAAGGGTTCATAGCATGTATTGCAGAGACTGGAGAAAAAAATCTTTTGAATTGACAGGCTTGACTCTCTAAGGGCGTCGTCTTCTCCCTTTACACAGCAGGTCTTACAATTTAATTGTGTCATCACTGAGATGAACGGGTCAGTTCACAACTCTCAACTACAGACCTCAGCAAACACCACTGCATTGAGACTAATACTCAGGCAAACTTTTTTCGCAGTCATGGGGGGCAAATGTAAACACAGGATGCCAGAAGCTGAGATCCTCAGAGTACATCTGCTGTGCTTATGCCTTAGTCCAGCCTAACATAAACCTCATGAAGTTAAGAAAAGGATGTTAGCAGACATATTAAAGAAAAAAACCTCAAAAATCCAACCCCCCTACGCCAAAAAAACCCACAGAGGCTGAAATTTCCCCAAGCTCAGTAAATACTGGCGAAATCAATATTTAATCCGCACTTGATGCTGGGGGCACAGATGGCAATAGCCATGCTTTCTGTTTTGACAGACCTGCAGTCATCTAAAAGTCTCGGACCCATTTTTGCTCAGTTTATGATCCTTTACCATACAAATAGCAAGTCTAAAATTCTCTGGACATTCTTCTGTCCTCCTGTAGCTACTTGTGCTCTCAGAGCATTGGAGCTTTTGTCACCTCCTTTTATGCAACACTGCTCTCAGCTATAGCATACCTATTGTTAAAGCTTTCCTACTGCTTTTATTTTTTCCACAGTGTTGAGCTATGCACTCAGAAGATAAAAAATCAGTGGCATGTGACATAGAAGTTAAACCCTGAAGTTAGCACATGCAACTGGTGGGTCACATATGTTGAACTGTAGCTCCTAAGAAAAACACTTGGAAAAGTCATTAATCATTAAGCATGTCCTGCACACAACAGATAAGAGTAAACACTTGTCACATTCTGGAGGAAACCCTGCTCACCTCCATCAGCACGAGTATCATCTTTCCCACAACTGCAAAAATCTTCTACTCCAGCAAGTGACCTCCCTTGTTATCGGAACAGCCTAGGCTTCACAGTCACTAATGGGATTAAGTTCCCAAAAATGTACCCAATGTTGAGACTGATGACACCTTCAGAATGATTTTTTGGGTCATGTTTCCCAGATTTTTCTTACTCCTCCTCTATCAAAATTTGATTCCACAAAACAGCACATATTATGCTAAATACGTGTGGACAGTCCTTTACAATTGTTTTCTTTCTGACTAAACATGTTTTCTTTCTGACTAAAAATGACAATCAAAAGTCCAAACAAGGTAAATGGAACAGCATTATTTCTGAGGAGAACAGAACTGAATGGGGAAAGCATGAATGGAATAAAAATACTGGAAACAAAACAGGATTTCTTAAAGTATTTATTAAACTGTGAAAAGTGTATATTCTCAAGGATCATGATCAGAGTTACTTATTCTATTTTGGAAAATATTCTTATAAGTAAATAAAACTGGCTGACCCAAAGCTGCTACTGTCACCCAACGTAATGTCAAATCAGACTACAGGGAGACTGCTTTGAAAAAGGGTAACACGAGGTCTCTCACAGGAAAGTCCTGAATTTTAAATAGTCTTTCCTTGCTACGGGAAGCTACAGATAAACAGAAAAATAGAAAACTGCAGCATTCTATAAATTACAGAATGTATTGATCAGTGTGGCAAGGCAAAAATACGTCATAATTTTCATACTAATGCTGCATGGAGCTGCAAGGTAAACAAAAAACTTGTTTTTTTCATTTTGCACTGCAGTCATCATTAAGTGAATTTATCTGCAGCCTGTTCTAAGTACACTTGCAGAAGAACATCACACAAGTGCTAGGAAAGCTTGCCTCCAAAATGCTTAGCTGTAATAAAACTGTAATAATGGTTTTGTTTTGCAGCTGAGCTAAGGAAAGCTGGAATGCAGGCATATAAATCTAAATTGAATTTTTAAATACTTGTATTTAGGATTCCTTTGGAAATTAACAATGAAAACTTAAGTCTGAATTCTCAATATGGAGATTTTATGCTTTTATTAGTCATATTTTTATTTCCTCTTCTGCAATAAATTTGTTTTTACCTATATAAACAGATCCTAGTAACACAAGTGGGATTCTATTTAAACTTGTTAATTCTATTTTAGAAAATAAATTCTGTAATATATACAGGGATCACTAATAGTTCCCATGCTAATATAAAAAAAGTTTAATATTTGCCATAAATATTATTATTGTAAGAAACACCTTTCCTGTATACTTAAAATAAAACACAAGAGAGTCTTATACACAATAATTTAAACATATGTATATACTGTTGACATGTAAAATCCTGGTAAAATAGTAGTGACATGTATTATTTGTATGCTGCTTTATTTTCTAGATTACAATGTATTAGCATGCTTAAGCCTTTATTTAATGTACAAATTCTATCAATCAGACGTATTTATAAGGGCAGTACTGCAGAAGTAGGTGTATATTAACCGAAAAACAGTAATGCACTCAGCTGAAAAATATACTGTGGTTCAGCTGAAAAACAGGCCAAATCCACATACACAAATATCTCCCTTTTATTACTCTTTCTTTATACTCCACTGAATTCACATCCCTAACCATAAGGAAAGGCAGTTTTTACTGGATAGCGCATGTTTTTAATGAGGAAAGTCAATGTAAGGATTCTAGTGTGTCTTTAGCATCATTCTTCTTTTCATAATAAAATCATGGCAGGGGCTTTAACTCCAAGACAAGTTTAGCCTAAAACTTACTTTCTCCATTTTTATTAGCAAGAGGAAGTGTTTGGATTTTACTAGCCAAGTCTGAGATAGCTGTTTGGGTTTTTCTGGAGGAGGGCTGTGTGTGTGTTGTTTGTTTGTTTGTTTGTTGTTTTAAATCAAGACATTTCATAATTTAAAATTCAAAAGCTCTGGTTCAGAACTGCAGGATAATGCTTACTGCTGTGGGAAAGGGATGCTATTTTGCTGGGCCTGTCTCTTCAGGATCTCAGTATTTAAGATCATCTGGGTATCTGTATAGCTCCAGTGCCATACTTAGCATTCAATTACCACAAGCATCTATAACATGTCCCACCCTATTGGTGGAGGAAAAAAGATATTAAAATCACTTCTATTTTACCAGACAGAGAGTTGAGGAACAGAAAAAGTAAGTGGCTTATCCAAGGTTATGCAACAAGTCTGCTACAGAATACAAAGCAAAACGAATTATTTTCAACACTGTTCTAGCCACAGGACCCACACCATCCTTCTGTTCCTTTTGAGTGTAAACATTTTAAAAATGAGAGTGTAATATGCACCATCCATATCAAGCGTACAAAACTGCGTGCTGCAGCAAAAGGGACAGAAAACACAGTCAGCAAGAGAAAAATCACAAGAACGTTGTCTTTTCAGAGTGTACTTTGACATAATCCCTGGACCTTAAGGGCACACCAGAGGAAGGATCTCCCAGAGTTCTGTAAGGTCTCAAAAATCCACACATAACCTAAATTTGTTACGCTAGGAAACCTATTTTGTTCATATTATTCTTTTCCTTTTTTTTTTTTTTTTTAGGTGTGTCAGCCGTAAATAAATGTCAACCATATGAGCAAGGGAACAGCACTTTTGTATAAGGTGAGTAACAACGGGGAGTGACACTCCTCAAACTAAGGGACAGCTAAGAAATATACTGGTGGTAAAACAGGTAGTCCTTAGACAAAACAAGTATGTATATCAATTAGGCTTAGGACATGGAGGTTAATGGAGTATGGGGATAGTTTTGTTTTATAGGTCCTGCTGAAGATAAAGGATTATAGGGAGGAGCATAAGAAATTCTCTACTATTTAGAAGGTAAGCTTAAAAAACAAAGCAACGGAGTGTGAGCGCTACATGGGACAACTACTGGTGAAGACCCCTTGCTGAAAGTGACCAGCCTGTTGGGATATGTAGGACATTTGATAGGTAAAATCACTCTTGCCATTTGGGTCACAACCACATTAACAGTCAGACAGCAGTGCTGAAAATTAATGACCTGCATCTGACTGACCAGTGAAAATCTACTCTTCACAACATTTACATTTGAGAATGGATTTAGCAGGTAGCAGTTACTGTAGACTATTTGCAAATAACTAATTTTAACTAGAAAGTATTAAAGCAGAAGAAATAAAAATTACATTCTGTGTTCTCCATCATTTGTAAGGCAGCATATGGAAGGATTTGGATGGAGATGCATGCGTAAAGCTCATGAAAGCTCTCTTAGACTCAGGTCCTCAGTGCAGAATACAGAAAACCACGTATGATGTTCAACGCCTCATATACTGACGCACAGCGGCTGATCTGTAAACAACAATCCGGCAGTCTTTACAGCATATCAGTGATGAATTACACAGCAGATTGGATGTTCTACATAAAAATGTATCAGAAAGCATGAGGGAAATGAGAACAATGTATTACATTAAACACAAAAATACTAACCGCATCTTTTTGGCATTATGCTGCCACCGAACTATTTAAACTGCTTAAGGTTCAAGGGTACCACATAATTATTAACCTACAGGTAAGCATTTTTTATGTAATCAGAAAGTTAATTCATTCAGATAAAGTATGATTTAAAGTGATTAAATAAACAAATAATCAATATAGTAGAATCATTTTCCACTAACCATACCCTGTGTACTCAGACGATTAACCCACCTTTGCTTCAGTTAATCCCTCTAACCTGGATTTTCCAGCTAATGAACAGCAGCAGAAATAGCCTCAAACAAAAAGTTTCTAATGGAATCAGTTGATGCAGAAAAATTAGAGAAAGGGAAAAATAGATGGAGATAGGAGAAAACTTGATAAAAATAAATAAATCTAATTTTTAAATTATTTTCTCTGACTCAAACTAAAACTTTATGCCATTGAATTCAATTAGGGAAACACAAAAGTTTAGCCTCTAGCTTCAAAAAGGAGTAGGAATGTCTCAGTCCTTTTCCTTGATCCATTTTCCTCCCTTTTTTCCTAATTTGTACCAACATCATATTTGCAACGTTTTGAGTGTCATCTCTGTCTCTGGGGTCATTTCTGAAACAGTTTTTTATATATGAACAGAGTAGTCTGGGGCTAACTGTGGCTGTATCAAAGACGGGATGATAACAGTGAAGGATGATAGATGAAAAGAAATAGGAAATAAAAGAAGTGAGGAAAGGAAAGAAGGTACAAAGGTTCTAGCTAAAGTGCAGTTTTGGTTGTTCACTGTTACACAGCCCATTTTATTCCACTTCCTTCTCCATTTATAATCTGAAGATTAAACAACAACATCCTAAAAATAAGTGTACCCCAATAGCTAAGTAATAACCTCGTAACCAAACCTTACTGTTTTGGCCCCAGAGCTTACTTCAGAGAAAGATTTGAACTTCAGAGAGGAATCAGCCCAGGAAACAGTTATCACATGCAACAAGAAGCCTCTCCAAAATGGCATGATAGCATGTAGTAACATTAATCCAAATCCACTCCCACTGAAATTAAATGCTAAAATTATTTCCTTTAAAAATGTAGGTATAGTTAAACTTTTACCTACATATTTTAGCCTCCTTCGCTTTCAGATTTTCTCAAAACTTTTTTTTCTTATATGCTACAGGACCCTTTCTTGGCAGATCTTTTGGACTGTTGTACATTTGCCACCAAATTTAGAAAAAACAAACCATATCCTGGTGTCCTTATTTCTGAAGTGGGAGGGAATTCTTCCATTTGCTCTGCTTATTAAGATCTGGAAAGAAGAATATTCCTGGTTCTCGCCTTCCCTGTTGTGGGAGAGCAACTACAGGAAAGCCATTGATGGAATATATTGACCTGAGAAATGAACAATGACAGAGGAGAGAAGCAGTAGCATGTTGAACGGCGGCATAGGGGACATAGAGGAAAGGATAAAGACCAGAAGTGCTTCAAAGCACTCTGAAGGAGAAGGGGAGTAAAGGAAAGCAAATGACAGGAGAGGTCCTACTAAGCATGAGAGCTCCTACTAGCTTGAAGAAGTAAAGGCACATGTGAAAAACAAGAACATGTACAAAGGGGCAGACAATGAGAGGATCCCGTCATACAAACTCCAAAAAAGTGACCCAAGATGGAGAGATACAGAGATGTTTTCTCACCTCAAAAGTCTTCAGTTGTCTGCCTGGGAAATCCTTCTCCTGTAAGACCTTCATGAACTGACATAACTGTAGTGAAGCATGGGCTTTTAGAAATCTCCCAGAGATGGCCGAGCATTAGGCCAGAAGAACTGCGTTATTCAGCCTTCTGCCTGGAGCTTGTGCAGTCCAAAGGGGCCATGGAGACTGCAGTTCCAGAATATCTGGCCATTCATGGACAGGGAAGGATTTATGTGATGATCATCAGAAACGATTCATTCTAGAATTCCAATCTCAGTGTCACTGGCTTATATACTTCACAAAGGTGACGATGAAAGCCCAGTTGACAAAACTTGGTAGGAACGTAGCCACCTTCAGACACAAGGGGACTCCTGAACAATCACTAGAATCTATGGTACTAGTTATTCACAACTGCTCTGAGAGGATAAAGCTATTTATCAGTCTTCTTAAAGAAAACTATTACTTTCTTTGGCTACTGGGGAACTGGAGAGCTAGCACTTCTATTAAACAAAACAAGCACGATGATCTTCATAACGTGTATGTGGATATATCTTTCCTTTCAAGAAAAGAAGTGCTGTCTCCAAGCAAAGAATGGTTTAAAATAAAAACCAAAAACCTAATAAATCTAGCAAATGAGAGTTTCTAGCATCTCAAAGACAGAGCTCCTGAGATTTACCTCCATATATTAGGGGTGTAGAGTAATGGTTCTTGTATTGGATGGTTTACGGTTTGTAGATCTTTGGGGACCCATCGCAACTGAATTCTTTAACAGCTGATATGACAGAGATGTCCATTACCTAAATGGACAGCACTCTCTATTGATCAGTGCTCCACTTAGCAGTCCCATTTGTCATTCTTTTGTCTCTGCCCTCATCTACACTAGATAAAAAGAAGGAAATTAATCAGGCTCTACAACAGTTAATCCACCTATAAGGCACAATGAGCAATTAAAACACCTAAGGCACAGAACCCTTAGCATATCTACCGCAAAACCAGACGTACTGTGTTTCTTTGTATCTTTCCACATGACAGGCAGGGAGAACTGAGAAACAGCCTTAGTATCAAAAAGAAGCTAAAGAAATGCTACAGTCACTGCAAACTCTACTTATGTCAAGTGTCATGTTCCCATCATGAACATGACACTTCTTTACAAAATGTTATTGTTTCTCTCAACATATAGCAGGAAAAAAAGGCAAAACTCCAACAAAACAAGAGCGACTACCTAATCAACCAGTGAATCACCTGGGAAGATGCAACTGCAATTAATTGGATTTATGCAGTTAGACTGCAGTCATCCAGTATTCCCATACACATTGTATGTTTTTTACATAGTTCTCATATGAAAGATTAAATTAGCCATGAGAAAAGCAATACTGAAGCATTTAACGTTCTCCCTCATAGTACACATAAGCACCCATGTCACGGAGACAGAAGCTTTTTTATTCCTTCACCGAACGCAATAACAGAAATAATTAAACATCTTCCAGACCTGAACTGCATAGTCATTAGCCAACAGTCAATGATTTGAACCGCCACTAGAGCTCGAGCTGCACTTTGCCCAGGCTTTTCAACCCATTTCCATTCGGAAAGCCTTCCATATCCAGATTTCCCCTGAGAAATGTTTTATGATGCTATAAAGACTGTCAACCAGAGACGAGAGCTCCTCGGCACCTGAGCCACAGACAGAACTATCAAATAACACTTAATTGCTGGATGACACTGGGTGTCTGGGCTTGAATTCTGATCTCCAAATATTATCCATGCAACTGTCTGCAGAGATAAGACTGTTATGATAGCAGCAGATAAAGCCAATTAAAATGGGGAACAGTGAGCATGTCAAGACCCCGACTTTCACCATAAATACAGTTTAACACATATAAGTGGCAAGATGTAATGTGCTCTCTGCTACATCAAGAACACAGCCTAGGATCTAACTCTTCTTCTGCACTGGAAGGAGGCATACGCATAGCTGAGGTAATAGCATAGTGTGAGTGAAGGAAAACACTGCATATTCAGGACTAAACACAGCAGCTGTTAATGACTTTTGTAAACACTGCTGGATTGCAAATGCTGATACCAATAGCAGAGATAGGTTCATTTTAAATTTAGGAAGATGTTTTCAGCTTCAGCCACCAGCATCAATATTTCAAGAGAACTACAGGGCACATATTTTTCTTTTGCCTCACCTCTGAGCAACTCCTGCTCTCCAGTTCATGCAATTCCACTAGCATCTCTGTCTGGTATTGTTCATACCCTAATCTACTTCATGATTTATCTCTCAGTGTTGCTACCAAACCCCTCTGATAAGGCCATAAGCTTTACATTTTTACACACTCAACAACTAAGGCATACAGCAAAGATGTTGCACATAAACGGACAGTGAATAAGAATTTCTTAGTAAGCGTATAAAATTTTGTTCATTTGGCAGCAAAAGGCAGGAACACAGGAAGAGAGCAAAATGGGAGGGTTGATATCAAATCTAATGGATCCCACAGGGCAAAACCATGACTGACTGCTGGGAACTAGTGTTAACAAGGAGAATCTGGTTAAATGAATCATGGACATTAAGAAATAAAATTTCAACTTTAACCAAAGAAAAGCTAAAACAGCACCACACAACATAATGTTGCTTAGAACACCTTCCCCTTTCCCCCAGTTTCTCTCAAAATTCAGTTAGACCTTTATAATTGAGAAGTCTTTAGAAAGGGTGTACATCTCATCTGAGTTAAACAGTGAAAAAAAACTTTAAAATGTATCCATACATTACTTTTTTAGTGTTACTAATCTCTATTTGTGTGAGCTCTCCATACAAAAATGGACTAACAGTACCAGAATTAAAAGTAGAATGGAGTCCTGACTCCCATTCTTTTCTTTGTGATTCTTCTCTTTTTTTAATACTGCATTGCTGTGATGTTATTTAACCATTTAATAATGTTATTTAAACCTTGCAAAGTGAGTACTCCAAGTGACATTATGTAGACAATCTTTTACATACCATTTCAGTCAATTTCAGATGAAGCTTGCTCACATTAGAAAGCAAGAATATGCACTTTTTCTCCCCCTTCACAACCACCCTTGCAAATACTCAACCTAAACATCTAAATAAAAACAAAAAAATCACAACCCCCAAAAAACCCTTATCTTTTATCTATAGCTAAAGATTTTGTTTGTCCAAGCCTACCCACATGGACATTGCTGCATCCTTCATATTCTGCCTCCCCGTTTCTCGCCTTGTGAGCATAATTCACTCAGAGAACAAAAAGGGGAAAAAATGATTGAGCATGTTACAACTGGACTTACAAACGAGAATGTTTTTTAAAACTGATGACATTGCTTAAAGTTCATTCCTAAAATCCCAGTCATCTCTTCTTACAACTCCTTTTCAGCCTTCAGGGAGCACCGTGCCCTAACTTTCATTATCCGCATTCTCAATGAGCCCACAGAAATCAAAACACAGATGAGAAATGAACAAAAGCTTAACAGAACTACAACTCTGTTATTTGCAAATGCATGTCACATTTGAGCTACAATTTTACTATTTTGTATAGTTGATTTAAAATGTTTTCAGGTATTTTCAGTCCATTTATAAAAATCCGCTTTTCCGTAATCACCTCCTTTTATCTTAATCAAAATAATAGCATTATTTCTGTCTGTATTGGTATAATTTCTGTATCACCACGCTTTGCTCTTTTAGTCTGTTCTGATCCTCTGGTCTGCTTCATTTGAATCAATGAAGTAATTCTTGGATCACTACCCCTTTTCCCAAAAATATGGCCAGCAGAAAGGCTTAGTGGCCTATTCCAACTACTTATTTTATGATTCCAGTTTTGCTCATTTAACTACAAAAATATGCCTGATACCAGATATATGCAGTGCAACCCTGTGAGCAACACACTATTTCAGATATGTATACTGCATCTCTTCAGCATTCAAACCATTGCTCTGCATCTTACTGAGATCAATGGCTTGCTCTTCTTCACCTCTTCAGAGAGAATTAAATACTCCCTTTAGAGCAAAAAGTGTTTCAGGAATGAAGATAGTTTGGCTGCTAATGCTTCCGTATTACTCTCTTATGGGGGGGGGGGCTGCACAACTCAGTTTGTCTACATAGAGTTTTACTCCTCTATAACATAATTGCAGTTTTTGCACCTTTTCTGTTTACATTCACTTTGAAGTTTTCTCCCTTCAGGCTTCTCCTCTCTCTGGTCTCTTCTCACTTGTTTTGATATGGCTTGCACATTTCCTGCTATTACAATTAACAATGCACGAAAGGAAACAATAGCCACTGTCACAACATTCACAGCTTCAAAGCCCGTTCCAACTTGCAAGACATAATACACAGAGAGGACACTAATGAAAAGACTGAATTTAAAATCCCATTTATCCTGAAAAGGTCATGCCACATTGAGATGTCCTTGGGAGATTGCTGGGAGACACTGGGCTCTTTGAATGTTGTCGTGATCATTTTCTCAGCAAGATAACTATGCTTTACATGTCTGAACTGTTTAAGGGCGCAACACATGCTAATTTAATTTATATTTTTAGGGGAGCTGAAGCTTTTACAGAGAAAATGCAAGGGGCTATAGTTTGCACTGCATGCACAAGGGATTGATTACGCCCATCTTTCAAGGGCTAATGGCAGAGCTGCAAGAGGCAGCAATGAACATCAGTTCAGTTTCCTGGGAGCATTCTTAATTCACAATCACTGTCTTGCAAAGAAACTACTCCCATACACAAAAGGGATTTAAAAAAATCCTCCTGGGCTTTATAAAGATCTTGAAAAGATTTGGACCATTTATACTCTAAATAATTAGACAAACCCATACTGAGTACGGATATATTACTGCAGGCCATGGCTATACTACTGCTGTTTTGCTATTTGAACAGCTTCATGCCATGAGTGTTCAAAATAACGTTTAAAAAAAAAATTAGTCTGTACCTTTAGTCACTTAGTACACTTAAAGCAGATACCAGCCACAGCTATTACACAGCATTTCACACTAAAAGACTCATTAGCTATCTTATGGCCATGACTATTTGTTCCAGACTATTTTAGGAAGGCTAGGAAATTCTGTGCACTGAGACAGATGGCCTGACAGACTGAGATGAAACAACAGAAACAAAGGAATTTCAAAGAACAAAAAAATTCTAGCCACTTCTTATATTACGATATATTGTCTATGCTGAAATACAATTCCTATGCATGTGGATATAAGCAGAACTACAATCACACACTATTAATGAACTACTCTCTTCAATTACAACCCCTGAATTCACAGGTGTTGTAAGCATATCAAGATAGTAAATCCTTTCAAGCCACACCTTCAAACAGAAGACTTATCTGAGAGATTCAGGATCTTCTTGAAGTTTCATTCATTTACTATTATTACCTTCTAAAATTGAAGAAAACAACTTTGTACGTCTCAGATCAAGGCTAAGTCTGAGGGCTATTCTCTCTTAGGTTTTCATTACCCAAATCTCAGTACAATATTGGGCATGTGAAGACTGGTGTAAATGATGTTCAGCAATGAGTACTACGACTTAACGTGACTTCACCATACTCAACGTTTTGTTAACAATCCTCCTTGTCCTCCACTATTTTATCAGTATCTTCACAGGTTATGGCCTCAACTAGATATTAGTCAGAGGCCTTGGACTACAACTCATCACTGAAAGGATGAAAGAAGGAAGAAACACAGTAGGAGAGTGTATCTTATATCTTAATTCTTCAATTTTCTTAACCATTTTCTTCTAAAAAAGCAGTTTTGTCTATGTTTTTGCTTTATGACTTGAAGAGACTTGTGGGAAGCAATGACAAAGGGCATCAGGAAGTAAGTAAAAATAATATTGCATTATTAATGCAATTAACAACATATTAATTGCAGCAAGACTCAGAAACTCAGTGCAGGACCTTAGAAAATACCTAAGATACCAAGTTCTCAGTTTCATGTCATTAATGGATTTTTCTGATCTAATTCAAGTATGTATCATTTCCCCCTAAGAGGGGCAAGATAGCATTCTTTACTGTCAATGTTTAGGACTGAAGAGCTGAATTCAAATTGGTTTCCCTGCTCCCTTCGCATTTCTCCCTCACTCAGATCCCACAAACGCAAAGGCTTGTGAGTTTGTTCATGTAAGGAACTTCAGAAGAACTCATTTGGAAAACCAAGTCAAGCTCACACATAAACATTGGAGGGACTGAGACTTAAGACAATAAGAAAGGATACTAATGGGCAAATTTAATTCTTCATTGGTGTACCTCATGCCAAATAAAAAAAAAAAAAAGAAAAAAGCTTAAAGCAAGCTGACATCTGGCAGTCTCTTCTCAGGAGAGGTCCAAGATGAAAATAGCTGAGGCGCTGAAGAGCAGAATCAGCGTGCACTGGCAAAGGTGTCTCTTCAACACAGGTGTTCTCCGTCTCTCACTTTCGTGAGTACAAAACTAACTTGCACATATGAAAATAGAAGACAAGAAAAAAAACAGTCACTCCTACTCTTGAATCTCTTGCAAGTAGCATCAGCAACTCTGTAATTTATTTTAATGTGTCCTCTTTCTATTAAAAAAGAAATTATAGTGCTATCCTGCACCTTATCTTTGCAGCTAAATGGTGGTGGGGAAGGGGGAGAATGAGATTTTAAACAGCTATGTTAAGGATTTTGTTTGGAAAATGTACATGGTCTTCAGGTATATTAATTTCTATGGATTCTGCCTATTTTTTCAAATTTAGGACCATATACATTTGAGCATAGTCTTCTCAGTAATTCAAGCCCCAAAACAACAAGCTAAATAACATGGGCAATACATCTGCTTCCATAATGGGAGGTCAGCTACTATTCTGCAGATGGGAGCATGACATCTGGGATTTCTGTTCATTTCTTTACTCATTTGTTCCTTGTTATTACTACAATCCTGGTACCAGGACTGAACAATAACATATAGAATTAACTACTGCAACTGAGAAATACATCAGATCTTTCAGCAGAGACATCTACATTGAAAGTAACACTGGAGGCAACATCTATGAAGATAATCCAGTATCTCCCATTTATAAAACCCAATTTTTCCTATCATTCTTATTTTGACCAACTTTCCACAATTGGAACATTTCTGTTGGGTGTTTTAAATAGGAAAAAAGACTGACACAGGACAGTACAGATGAAAAGGCATAAGGAAGGATAGCAGAATCTGTGCCCATCAGAAAATGCTTCCCTGTAGAGCCTGGCATGGAGATTCCCAATTCCCACCACCACCCTGCTGTCAGAAGATATCAAAACCCATCGGCATATCCCTCCCTGCACAGTGCTACTACGCAGAAGATGACAACCTGCTGCTATTAGCATTTATTCAGTTAGCTCAAATAGCAGAGAACTATGGAATGAATTACAAATTCCAGCATTCCCAATGATCCCCGACAGTTTGATTTGTTATGAAAAAAGATGCACTTGCATACTTTAGAAGAGTGTTAAAAAAAACATCTGTCAGGTTGCAAAGCCAAGCTTTTCAAAGTTAGGAAATGCTGAAAAGTTGGCATTTTACCTTGGTCTCAGTTTGCATCTACTACAATACAGTCCATAATTACGTGATTATTGTACTATTTGTTCTGTGGGACCCCTGCCTCATTCATTCAAGAGTGAGAAGAGTCTACTCAAGGAGCAGTTAATTTTTTTTCAGTAGAAAACATTTCAATTAACAGAATTGAGGGTTTTTTTCCCCTGTTTAAAAAACAGTCTTGCAACAAAAAATGTCAGAAGCTTCTCATTGTTTACTGCCTCTTACTCCAGTATTTACTTAGGTTGCAAATATTGACAAACCTTACATTTTAGTACTTCTGTCAGCTGAAGGGTATTATTAACTGTAGTGTACAGAGATGGAACTGAGGCAGAAAAAGGTTAATGCCAATTTGGGCCCCCCAATTTGCAGCAGCTCAGGGTGCTTAGCACTTTGTCACTCATGTTCAAAGCATAGTTCCCATTGACTACAATTGCACCTGTCAGAGTTCAGCACTTTTGCAGATCAGATCCCGTAGTTTCAACTCAAGTCACCCAGAAAATGAGGAACATGCAGTTAGTAATCATCTGTAAAAAGTCTAGGTTAAACCATTTGCCTAAAACCACACAGAAACTCTTTTTAAAAAGTTTACTTCACTCAATAAATCATATTCTTCCTGTGCTCAGTTAATTCCGAGCACCAGGTAAGAATTAGGCCCTGGGGATAAAGTAGCTTATTACCATATAATAAACTGTACCACTTTCTGTCCAAGAAGATGCCACTGCAACTAATTCTACTTTGTAAAGGAAATCAATAAAATAATAAAGCACTCAACAACAAAATTTCTAACCAAAGCAGCATTTTTACTTTGAAAGAGAAGGACGCAAGAATCCTTCAGATAACCCCGAGCACTTAGCTATGACTATTAATCTTTCGTGAAAAGTCCTTACACAGTAAGGTGAAGAGGAACAGTAAAAAAGGCATGAGATAGCTAAGACATATAGGAAAGAATGCACAGAGAGAATTTGGTTGGATGACTAATTTCTTTTCTCTTTAACCAGGTCAAACGAAAGGTAGGAGGCAGAGGGAAAAAACAGCAACAGCAAGAACTCCTATCAGCATTTACATGGCACTTCACACGTGTAAACTACTTTTAAAAATTAACTAATTAATCCTCACAACCCCATATTCCCATCTGATGCAGTAAGTATTATAAACCTGCATTTTACAAGAGGAAACTAGGGCATAGAGATTAAAAGCTGTATTTCCAAAGTGTCCATTAATTCTGTGCATCAGTCTGGAGTGCCCAACTTGAGACATTGAAAAAGAGGCCGTAAGATATTCTGAGGACCGTCAGCTCCTGAGAAAGCCAGCACCAGATATAAAAAAAGGCATCTGAGAAAAATATCTGAAGTTTGGCACTGTGATAAAACCATAAAAACGTTAGAATTTAGAAACATTTTTTGAAGGGATTGCTACTGATACATGCGAGGGAGAGACAGAGCTGGGACGGATAGTAATTTAAAACTGAATGCAAGACACTGAATTTAATACTTGTTCGTTTAAGGAAAGGCAGCTAGCACTGAAAAAAACCTCTGAATAAAGCCTCTGTGCTAGGCAACTAAAACAATTTAGGGGGAAGTCCAGAGGAAGAGGTCCACGGAGAAATGGAGAGTGCTAAGTCATGGGCCAGTCAGCACAGTTCAGCCAGTGCCGACTGAATCTGGTATTTGTTGAGTTAGAAAGGCAGGCAAGGGAGAAAACCACAGTGCTTGTATACACAAGAGGCCCTTCCACCTCTAAAGAGCATAGCAATAAGCAGTACACAGCTCCTGAAATCCAGCATCCACAGCAGCCTCCTGGAGCCCCCGTTGCTGGCCAGACCGCAGATGAGCTTCCTCCTCTGTGACCTGTGTGGGTGCCAAACCACATCCACGCCTCTCGCCATGTGAAAAAGTCCGCTCCTCAGAGACTCTTGTGATTGCTTGCAGAACTCCAGGTTTTAAAGTAGGCACAAGAAGTGCTTGGAAAAAAGCAAATATTGGGTTTTTGTGAACTTCAAAAGTGATTCTGTTTAACCTTCTGAAAACCTGACTGCAGATCAAGACAGCATGAATAAACCTTTTGAAGGTTTATTTTCCTGTGGTTTTCCTGTGGACAGACACAATTCTTAAAAGTCACATCTAAAAAGTTATAGTTTCCTCTTAATTTTTAAACTGTGGCTTCACACAAGCCTACCTATGATATTTACTATTTGCAATGAATGCATTGAATACAGTGCTTACAAACGTAGCTGACAGCGTGCAGCAACCCCGAGCTGAACAACAGGCTTGGAACATATGTTCTTCCCCATCATCTAAACCCTTTCTTCACTCCCCAGTAAATGAGGAAATAAAAACTATGCATTGAACCTCTCATGTTTCTTAACGCATCAAAAACACATCTTTCACAAACATTACCTGTCTGTCAAGACATCAGGCCTCGGCATGCCAAACGGTGCATGCATTTTGTGAACTCAGCTGCTAGCCATATATATCTACTCCATCAGCTGCTGTATCAAAAGCCTCATGTTTGTGCATCTTCTGCAGAACATGAAATATTGCTGGTATCAAAGAGGTTAAGCAGTTCATCCTCTCTTTTTTGGCATAAATGAAGAAAACCATTATGAAATAAAAAACCCATGCTGCAGAAAACATTCAGACCTGTATTAAATGCACAACTATGTACGGGATTTCCAGTTTCTAAAGGAAAAATACTCAACTTTTTCTAAGCATGTTTCTTATACCAGTCTTGTTTGTAGAGCACTGAACACAATGTGCTCCCTCATCCACCATTCTGACCAGGACATTTCACAATAACCCCTCTCTCCCCCGCCCCAATCCATTTACAAAGGTTACAAAGAAGTCCATCTCTGCTCTCAGCTCTAAATAAAAAAGAATGTCTGCTTCGAAACCTTTCAATTTTTTGAAGGAGGACAGGTATTTTTTCTCAGCAATTCTTACCGAGTACTGCATCATTCCAGAGGCTGTTGTTAATTACTTAAGGCTGGGGTCAGAAACCTGTGGTTTGAAAGCCACATGTAGCTCTTCAGCAGCATGTGTTCAGCTCTTCAATCCTCTGGCATCAGCCCACAATTTTCAACAGCACATAAGCGCAAAAGGAGTGTTTTTTTGGCAAAAAAGGTCCTTAAGAGCTGTGTAATCAACACAGCTCCAGCAGTTCTTTTCTCTATCTGCTAAGAGCAAATCAAACTTTTGAAAGTCAATTTTGACAAGTAACATGTTATCTCTCGCTTCCCATCAACTTCGCTGAAACATCGATATGCACACAAGACAAACAACAATTAAAGTAAATCATCATAGCAACAGCTTGATAAAACAGCAAGCAATACTTCCTAAAGAGTTGTAATTCTGCATTTTGTGTGCTAGGGATTTTGTTTTGTTTTGTTTTGTTTAAAAAAGACCAGCAATACTAAATGTTGCCTTCCCTGATGGCGTTATAAATTGGTTTGCAACAGAGATATTTCAGCGCAGACATTTCAGTGCAGACTAGTCTTTGCCTTCTTTTTGTCTTGTACTGGAGAGTCTCTCCAAATAAAAACAAACTTGCACACACACATACACGAACCAGGTTTTTCTTTCCTCCTGTAACTTTCTGGAGGACAGTTAATGACTGAAAATAAGAGGAGGATGGAGGGGCCAGAACAGGCGAGAGATACAGTTTGTAAAGGCTGCCCTCCAACATCGGTACTGCTGTTCAGTTCATCCTTGTGATCAATTTGGTTGTCTCCAGAACATCTGCTCACAAGCTGACAAATGATGAATCCTATCTCAGAATCCATAAGCAGAAAAACAGCAGTCTGATAAACAGCTAACAGAAGAAATATATGCACCTTTCATAAGGCAGACAAATCACTCATTCTCACTAAGTGCTTCCAACAGGAACACTAATTCTGTATTTATTTGCAGAGCATATGTACTGTGTCCAAAGCAGTGCATTAAAAAAGACCTCCAGCAGCCAATTGGTTTGATCACATTACTCTTCCCCAGTGTAACAACAGCTCTGAAACAATAATAATAAAAGAGCCTCTACAGAAAGAAAACCCGCTAACAACATTTTGTGGGGTTTAATTTTTTTGTTCTTGCTTTGGGGGTGTGTGTGAGGGGAATATTATTTTGAACATTTTTCTCCAAGAAATATCCACAAAATATCAAGGTCACCCAACAAAGGCTTTAATGCACTTTGCCTTTAACGCAGCGGTTACTTTTATTAATAACTCCAAGAACATACTGCAGGATTCTCTTTGTTTTAGATCCGGTCATGTGATTTTCCTGACACCAGAGGACCCTGGGTAAATTGTAATGCTCTTCCAAGCCAAAGAATGGTCTTTTCTAAAGCTAGGATGTTGATGAACTGTTATTTGCCAAGACCTAAGCAAGCACAGAACACTGCATCTATTCCTCCTTCTGTGGTCTCAGGAATGATGGATGGAAAAATGAGGCAGGAAAAGAGCTGGAGACCAGCCTGAGCTGACAACCTAGCAGATATAAGCAGGATTGTTTTAATCAAACTGTGAGAAAAAGCAGTTCTCCGTATTATTCCTATAGAGCATGGGAAATACTGCACCGCATTTCTCTGTCTGAAAATTGTAACACGTTGAAAATAATACAAATGGTCACCCCCCACACACCCTGGGACACAAAAAAGACCGTTTTAACAAAGGTAGCTTCATGTAAACCCTGACTTACGAGTTATGACCTGCTTGTAATGCCCACAAAGACACTGGGGTACACACGGATTCATTAGTTTGTAATGAAGTAATATTTACCTCTCCTAGAGTAGCTGGATGACTTGTATGCTACCATCTAGTGCCTACGCCATGCATATTCCACACCATAATATCTACTCACAGAACATGAAGAACAGAAAGCAATTATCAGATATGCAAGTTTTCATGCCTTTAACAGGAATACCTACTAAGATCCAATTAGCTGTTTCCCAGAAGATGGATTGCAGTGTCCACTGAATGTATGCCCCCCTCTAATTCTAACGGGGTTTCAGATCAACAGGATTAGAGATGGGCTTGGTATGCTATTCAGAGGGATCTGGACAAGCTCGAGAAGTGGGCCCTTGTGAACCCCATGAGGTTCAACAAGGCCTGCACCTGGGTTGAGTATATCAATATAGGCTGGGGGATGAAGGGATTGAGAGCAGCCCTGCCAAAAAGGACCTGGGGGTACTGGTGGATGAAAAGCTGGACATGAGCCAGCAATGTGCGCTCACAGCCCAGAAGGCCAACCATATTCTGGGCTGCATCAAAAGAAGCGTGGCCAGCAGGTCAAGGGAGGTGATTCTGCCCCTCTGCTCTGCTCTGGTGAGACCCCACCTAGAATACTGCATCCAGCTCTGGAGCCCTCAGCACAAGAAAGACATGGACCTGTTGGAGCGGGTCCAGAGGAGGGCCACAAAAATGATCAGGGGGATGGAACGCCTCTCCTATGAGGAAAGGCTGAGAGAGTTGGGGTTATTCAGCCTGGAGAAGAGAAGGCTTTGGGAAGACCTTATTGCAGCCTTTCAGTACTTAAAGGAGGCTTATAAGAAACATGGGGACAGACTTTTTAGCAGGGCCTGTAGTGATAGGACAAGGGGGAATGGTTTTGAACTAAAAGAGGGTAGATTCAGACCAGATACAAGGAAGAAATTTTTTACAATGAGGGTGGTGAAACACTGGAACAGGTTGCCCAGAGAGGTGGTAGATGCCCCATCCCTGGAAACATTCAAGGTCAGGTTGGACGGAGCTCTGAGCGACCTGATCTAGTTGAAGATGTCCCTGCTCATGGCAGGGGGGTTGGACTAGATGACCTTTAAAGGTCCCTTCCAACCCAAACCATTCTATGATTCTATCACGGCAGAGAGATCACTGCTCAGCAGTCTGGTGACACTGTGTAGATGGCAGGCAGTCTCGGGGGGGCAATGATCTGCCTTGATCCAATGTCTCTGCTTCACAAAGGATAAAATCCTGCTAGCACCTCTTGGTTCATGCCGGATGGGCAAGTTTCTACTGCGCCTCTCAAACACATGCACCCAGCACGGAGGTGCAGCAGATGCAAATTCTGTGTCACCAGATTCAAGAACTGTGCTTCTTTTTGTGTCTTCACTGAAGTAATACAGTTACTATACAGTAATGGCATGACCTCCAGGGCAAAACCACGAGTCTTGCCACCAGTGTTAGCAGAGTTTTCCAAGGGAGGAGGAAGGTTCCAAAGGGAAGCTCAGAGCTGGAGAAGGGAAGTTGCGTTAGTTGCCACCAAGGCAGTTCTGTGATATTTAATTACTGCCTTTAGCTTCCTGCATTCACTGATACTTGCAATCAGTGCAATCCAAGCATATCTAGCCAAAATTTCCTTTGACAGTGAGACAAATCCACTTTGTTCCTGAGAAGAGGTGGAACATATGGAGTAAGAACACAGTTAATGGAGTGCAGGAGGGCTCAGAGATGGAGTAATCTCTAGGCACCTGATCTCAGTACAGTCCTGGTTGCTGCTAACCAAATGAAATATGGCTAGAAATACAGGCTACTGACCTATATGAAATTCATCAGTGATTTCAATTTTATTCCTACTGTCAGGAAACTGAACGCATGGCACAGAAAGAAACCAATCAATGAGGCACAGAAAAAACCCAATCAAGCAGTGGCATTAATTGGCGTATTTATACGACAACTTTGCCAAGCAACAGAAAACAGAACGAACCTATAGGCTGGGCTTCCTTCACTGGCTGAGTTACTTGTACTTCTCACACTCTGTGCTGCACAAAGGGCCTGGGGTGACATCCTGCAACGGCCACTGCAGACCATGGACTGGAGTGAGTGAGTGATGGACCATGCTGCAGCAGCGTGCACTTCACAAGCCAGGCAGACAACTACCACACACAAGCAAGGCATATCTCCAGGGCTATTAATCCTGTGTTATACTTGTCTACTGCACGTGCCTGTAAATATATATGAAAGAGAAGAAATAAATAAAATGAATGAGTTCTTCTTTCAGAGGTTCTTCCTGGGCAAAAGGACTTAACACTGGTCATGCCCAGGCATGGTGTAAGTACATTCTTCCCATAAAGGTGTAACAAATTTTTTTTTTAACCATGACATTTCTTGGAACATGGGGCTATGGAAAAATCAAACTTCTTAGCTGCTGTAACAGCTCAGAAGTGATACACAAGTGCTTAGAAGCAACACAAAATTACTCCAAGAAGTTCCTCAAGCACAGTGACAAAACACATAAGGTCTCCTATCTGCTGACATACCTTAGTAACTATAGGAAGTGAGTTGGTGGTCTTCATCCATGCAGACAGGTACCAATGCACAGGAGCTACCAATACTTTTGAAATAGTCATAAGTGTTGCTGATAGTCTTCTGCAAAGAAGTCAAGGCATGAATAAGCTGATATTCATTCAAGTAAGTGCTTTAAAACCAGACAGGAAAGCTATGCAGTGAGCTGAACCTTTTGTTTCAGGATTTGGAATAAATGTAGTCTGTGGATAAAAGGTAGAATTCAAGAATGTCTCTTGCAGTTTCATCTAAACCCGTCAGCCCACTTCAGAGGGACTTCTAGAAACATGCCAACTGTTAACTTTTAAGAAACTTGGCTGTACACACAATCTACGTAGGCACGCACATAGTAAACCAGTTTTTCCTGTTCTGACAGAAGTCACGGCTGCAAGTTGGGCTTACAATTTTATATAATTGAGTTCCAAAATCCTAACTGAGAAGTGAGGTTTAGACGGCAGAGTAATTAGATGCATTTAAAAAGATAGCTGAGCACACAGGAAACAATGAAATTCTTCACAGTCTGCCTGTGTATTTTAGCATTGATCAGTACCAACCACATAGTTCAGTGCTCTTCCATAGCAATTTGAACATGACTTTCTGAAATAAGTTAATTCAAAGTTATTAAAACAGATGCGTGTAGTGTTGCATAGTTACAGAGTTCTCTCCAATTACAATTACAACTGGAATTTCCATTACACAGATGATGCTTTGCTAAGATGGCATTTTTACTTTGTTTTTCTTCCCACCCCAACCTCCTGTCTATTCTTTGTCCTCAAATATAATGTTTTCAGGTTTGTTTTGGTTTTTCCCTAGCACGAGATTTATACGGATTCTCCTCAGACAATTTCTTGCACACAAATAATTTTTTCAAAATTTAAAAAATGACTGTGGAGGGAAAAGAGGACTTTTACAGAACAACGCAATAATAAAAAGGTTTGAGAATCCCTGGACGATCTTAAACTATTTTTCTTTCTTTTCTAAAACAGAGAAGTTCAAGGGGTTTTTTAAAAAGAATTTAAGGACTCACTATTTGTTTTAGTGAAGAACAACAAAAGGACAGATATATTATGTGGGCTTTGGCTATATTTAAAATACAAACAAAAAGCAAAGCAGACATTATTTTGCCTTTCTCCTACTTCACTACATTTGTTACCACATTTCACTATGGTGGGATTCTGTTCCCGCGATCACTGTGCCACAAAGGCGCCTGAAGTCATTACTCACTCTGTTAATCACTAATATGGATGGGGAAGAAGGGCCAGAGCCTTTTCACATTACGGTCTCATATTGCTCAGGGGGAAATAAACGATCCAAGTGTTGAAAGAGGATGAAATATAAAATGCCCTCTTTATAAACTTAACGTAAAGGTAAAGCTGCCTCTTGTTTCTAAACCTTAGCTATCCTTGCAGGCTACATTATCCGTGGTCCATTATACTTCTGCAGCACTCGTTATGAATTATTTCCATTGTTTTCCAAACCCTGTAGATATGACAAAGTACTTAAATACAATTCTAAGTGCCAAATTTAAGCACTGTGGTGTCCCCGAGTTTAGCATCATTGCTCATGCAAGTCAGAGGAGTAAAATTTGACCTTAAGAAACCAATTCAGTTAGAAGTACAGAATGTATTTATTTTTTACATGCTGCAGCAATGCGAAGAGCTTCGTCCTCTTTGTCTTCCAAATAAACAAGCTAAAGGAAAATGTTGCAATGGTAAAAACACTGAGATAAAAATACCTGCATCTCTGCTCCATACACTTACAGCACAGTTCTTGCCTGCTTTGCAGCCTAGGAATTCTGGTTTCATCTCTTCTACTGGGCAATGTAAAAACCATCGTGCAGTTCAATATCCCTGTTTCAGTGACAAAATTTTCACAGCTGTCCAGGAGGCAAGAAACTGACATTTCTTCCACAATTAAGGAAGCTAATACATTGTATCAGTTTTATTCAGGGAGAACTGAAAATAGACCCCCATGTTCTTGCAGGACAAGACTAAGACCCATGCCTACTACCTTTCGGAATAAACAGACCAAACTGATCTATAAAACTACAGCTTAAACCATGCTGCTCACACATGCAGAGCCTCAAGTTCCTGCCAGACAATACTGCTGTCACTTTTCACTACAACTAACAGGAACCCTTATTGTTACTAGCAATGTTTTCCTCTTTTTACTGTGTAGCCAAAAGTTGCTCCTTCAGTACAAGTTAATAGCACACTTGGGATAGGAAGGTCTTTAGGAGACCATTACAGGATTTCGACACTATTTTTGTCATCACCGTGTGGCGCCTCTTTTACAAAAGGGTAGGGCAGCAGGTTGTGCCGTGTGCTTGCAAGACCATAATGCTGGAGGTTTTGTTTGTATACCCAGATAGAGGAAACACTTGCCTTTACTGGCTTTAAAAAGGTCAGTGTTTGATTTAATAAATTCCCTGCCAAGAAAGCAGACTCCGTTCTCAAAGGTTTAACATTAGCACTCGCTGGTAGCTGGGTGTCTCAGAGCATGGCTAGCAAGCTACAAAGACTTTTACATCTGTGCATCTCCCCAGCTTGAAACCAGCCCAGTTCAGCCATTTCTATACTTAGCAGTCTCTCTAAATACATGAGAGATGAGTTTGGCAAGCCTCTGTTCCAGCTCTGCATTACAAACTCATCGCAACATCCCGTAAATTCAGAGGTTAAAAAACCACCTATGGGAAATGCACATTTTAAATTAAAGTTGATAAACCTGTCTTCCCTGTCTCTGTAAAGCATACTGCAGTTCTGCTGCTTAAGTTACACATACCCAAACCTTTCCCCATACAAGCCGTCCTATTGACTTACTTCAGAGAAACGATTCATATGTGTTCAGTCATACACGTGCTGAGGCATTTGCATGATTAGGCTAAAACGAGTAAATGTGAAGCAGACTGTCAAAATAATAATTTAAAACTCAAGGGCATAAATGCCGCATGCAACTGAATATAAAGTCGAAAGGAAACCATATACTCTCAAGGAAAATTGATTTAATAAATACTATAGCAATAATAATAATGATAATAGCTACACTAATATACTACTTTCTAACTTCAGAACATCATAGTAACAACAAATCATAGTGATCAGAGACAGCGTCTACGTATGGCAGGTATGTGTTCCTAAGTCCATTTAATGGAGAGATCACAGAGTCTCATTTTTTTCCAACTTTTCTGGGTAGATAAATTAAACAAGATTATGGCCCTTAATCATGTATTCAAATTATGCACAGACGCTACCCTTTTGTCCCTGCCCTCACGAATCTTAAAAAGAAATAATTAATAAATAATGCATGCATTACATTCGCAGTGTTGTATTCAGGTAGATTCATCTAAAGACAGCAATAAAACTCAGAACAAAATGTGTGTGCTGTTTCTACTTCCATGAATGTTTTTTTCAAGAGTTATTTCCTCAATAATACTTTGTGTCCTAAGGATGATTCCAAAAAGGAAACTGTAAAAATCAAGATAGATGTTACCTATGAAAAATAACAACACTCTGTATGTACTCAAATGTCATTGCACTGATGCAGTATTTTAACACTGCTCTCTGTGCCACATCAGTTATGAGACCTGGCTCCTGGTTGTCCTACCAGTCAGGCTATGACCAGCATGCAAGATTGGGAACATGACAGAATTTGTGCTCCCTCTGTTGGCTACCTGGCTCTTTGGTAGGAAAAACATGAGCCATTTCACATAAAAAGAAAAAAATCATACTGGGAGGGAACACTATTTTAATTTTTTGGGTAGGACATGAAAAATTATTTCCTATGCAATGGAAAATGAATTTAGAAAGAGAGTGAACACACAAGCAATTAAATGTCTGAACTCCGACTGGGGAATGACCAGGCCTTAAATTTTGCAAGTATAAATATCTGCTCTTAGAGTTTTCTGTCTGTAACAAATTAGGGCCACATATTATTAAAATCATCAGGCTTAGGCACCCGAACCAGTGTTTAGCTGTCAAAGTACTGGCATACTGAAGCACAAAAAACACTATCAAAAACTGTGCAGCTGCTTGTAAATGTCAAAGTTTAGCCACAAAAGCAGATTTGGAAAAATACTAGACTATATATGCATATTCATAGTATGTCATAACAAGAAACCTAAATCAAACTTTCAAATGCGATAGTAAGAAATCTCCTTTAAAAAGCTCTAAAAGAATTCCTACTTTATAGAAATGAATGCCAACAGCTATTTGATTCAGTAACACAAATCAAGCAATTATATTGCCTTAGTAATTACGAAGTCTCAAAGTGGTGATACTGGTCATAATATTGCCTCCGCTTTCTAGATAGGTAATTAACTTGTATGATGTCAACAGTTCAGACCTCCCTACTCAGTAACGCCATCAAACTGTATTGCAAGCACACCAGAAATGCAGGCGCGTCTCCTGCTGAGAGCCTTCGCACCGCGAGCTTCTGAAGCCAGCCGAGCTCTGAGGCGGGGAAAAAGAATAAAACAGGGAGAGACTACAATGTAAACAGGGCTTTCCTGCAAGGCCCCAAGTTGTTAAACAAAAACATATTAGGTAAAGACAAGGCTTAGCGAGCCAGTGACTTATTAGTCAACACATGGGTGTGCAGCTGGCTGGAATTCCCAAATCAGATTGTCTGCCAGACAGTCAATTCCATCACCCTGCTCCGATAAAACCTGCAAAACCTTCAGACAGTTACCATCCCCCGTCGTCTGGCAGGACATCCAGCAAGCAGATCTGTGTGGTTCGGGGAGCAGGGGTCTATTCTCTCTTAGCTTTCTAGCTGTTTTTATTGTGACTTAGTTCTTTGTCTCTCCCACCCACAATAAACTGAACTTCAGCCTGCAGAGCTGTGGCAGTTTACCAGTTGACGTCCTTGCCACAAAAAGAAAGGTGCTGCTTGGAGCATTATTGTGACATTATGTTGAAAGTGAGTATCAATAGCTTAAAGGTTTTCTACCTCATTTTATCAGGCTTAGTCATCTTAACATATTTTGGCTGCTAATTATTGTAAAAATTGTAAGGAAACCGAGCTATGGTTTTTGCCTGCTGAGGAACTGGTGTGTACGGAGCACTGCTGAGGAGTGGCTGTGAAATACGAACACGTATAAATATTACGTATTTTTCTCTTGACAGCTGAGAAGTGAAGATACCCCTGGTCTTTATATTGCAGACAAAATGTTAAGACTAATAGTTAGAAAAGCTTGTCCTCATTTTGTAACCTGCAGAGATGAAGATCATACATGCCCTTGACACTAATCAAGTTAACACACTCCCTCATCTTCCTTTTTTTTTAAGGAAAGAAGAAAAAAAAAGCGCCATATTCTATTATATCCTGATTATTCCTATATGAATATTACTATGCCTCCAGCAGGACTCGGAAAACAATAGCTGCATCATTTCTTCTCTGTGGGGTACATGACTTGGATTGCTAGGATAAAATCCTCACACTCTTTATATACCAAAAGGAATGAGAGTCGTCTAAAGCAGACCTTGCAGTATGCATTACTCTGGCAGAGGATATACCTCAAGAACAATAGAAAGCAGCTCTGTAACTTCTCTTTGTAAAGCGTTCTGCCTGTGGCACTAAGGAACCTTACAGGAATCCAGGCTGAGGGCAGGGAGCGGACACCAGTCTCACATGAAAAGATTTTGGGGAATGATGGCAGAAGGCTAGAAAACCCCCGAAACCTCAAAACTCTGGGACTAGGAAGACAAATAGCTTATAACTACCCCTTATTTCTACTGACTGCTCAGCTCTGAGTTTTGCATTTGCGTGTTCCTTGAAGAAACACAAGCAAAGCATTAATATTAATACTGAGCATTTTAGACAACAGATACAGAAAGAAAACTCAAAGCCATCTAGCTCTCCACCCATGCGATATGCCATGCAGAGTAGGTCTTATCTCCAAAGATAAAAAAGATCTTGAAGACTTTGCCAGCTAAGACAGTAGTCCATCAAATATGCAGAAAACTAGCATACAAAATGACACGTATGACAAGACATTTTGAATCTGGGAAGCTTTGATATTAGCCAGTGAATACGCCCTCCCAACAATTCCCTCCTTTTATTAAAGAAATGAAATAATACAGTAACATTATTTTCAAAAGGGAAAAAAATTAGGGGATTTAGAGGATATGAGAAGGTCAAAGTTGTGTGGGGGTTCTGCTCCATAGAGTTTTAATAAGGAGAATCAATGTGCTTGTTTCCAAAGATTTATGAAACCAAATTTGACTAAGTACTTATTTTCTTATACAACCATTGCTTAAAGGATATTTAAAAACAAAGGTAGAAAGACGGTTCCAGTGCCATCTGTCCTTTTCAGAAAACACATATATAGTGAATTCTTCAACTCCTTAGTGCAAAACCTAGTAATAGTCTGCAGCGCTGCTGATCCATCTGTGACTAAATGCAGAGTGACTGTCTCTCAAGGATTTCATCAGCATGCACATTGAGTTAAATAACATAAAGAGTAAAAAGAATATTTTCTCTCAAAGCAGGGGAAATAAATTATTGAAAAGAAGTTTTTTTAAAACAACTCTCTGCTTCGCTGAAGAGGGAGGCTTCCATAGTGATCTCTGCAGTATATAATGAGTGGAATTACTGAGAGAGAATGTCAGTTGCATTATAACTCAAACATAAACAGCAAAGATAGTTGCTGATACATCTGGAAAGCCTATTATCCTTTAGAAAAGAAACTTATTTAGATTTGCAACTTCAAAATAGAAAAATCTGGAATGCTTTAAACTGAAATGCACATATATATAGCTTACCTCAACATACATTTTGAAATTGACAAGATAAGTAGACTAGCTTTTGATATGTATTCAGATTGGTTCTAGCCACTAACCAATTATTGTGAAGTACTTTGAGATACAAAAAAATCTGAAAAATGCTATATAAAATTTACTTTAAATTCCTTAGATTCCTACCACTGAGGTTTAAGTTCCTTGCACTTAACTTTTTTAAAAAAAAAGATTTTTCTGACATCATGAACGAATTACAGTACAAATCTATCTATTCATAATACAGCACTGACATAAATATTTGCATAAGGGGCAACAGGAGAGAATCAGGTAGTCAGCTCACATACTGTGTAAGTCCCTATAATACAGGCCTGCTTTAAAATACGGCAGCATGGAGAAGTCTTGCTGCTGAACAGCATTCCACTGAGTTTGAGAGCACACCTGTGCAGGTCTGTACTACCTCAGGATATAGGTAATCTACAAGAGATAAAACATACTTTTGTAAAGGCTAGAATCATAGACAGTAAACCAAACTATAACATATAAATAAATATAACCATCCAAATGCAAGTAGTTGTAAAAGGGCATTTCAGTTTTAACTACATTAAAAAAAACCAAACACAGCAATAAATCACCCCTCAGGCCATAAAAAATGACTTTCTCCTCTGACAGCTGTTGCAGTGATTACATATCTGATACATTTTTCCTAGCCATACTTAAAAAAAACCAACAAAAAACCAAACAAGCAACAACAACAAAAAATCTCTAAACAAAATCTTTCAGAGTAAGTGAATCAAATTCTAAAGTTTAGACAAGGGGTTTTTGAAATAATAAACATTCTTCTTTGCCTGCCTTTGAGACCATGCTGGACTATTTCAGTAGCTATTTACACCTTTACTACAGAGACAGTTTGACTTGTGATATAGGTTCTCAATCCATTTGACTAGCATAGGTCCACTCTGCTGCAAACAGATGTTTCTGCTGACACAAAGGAAGAGGTAATGAAAAGGGAGAAGACAGGGGAAGAGAAGATAGCCTTTGCAGTAACACCACCACTTTATAGTGAACATTTTACTACAGAACTACTTTACCACATACTCTACTCTGCTGGACTACACCAAATTCTTGATAAGATACTGCATGAAGTATTTAGCAAGTGACAATCTTCCAGATTCCTCTTTTCACAGGTATTCTAAAAGTCCAGACACTGGATATTGCTCTGACATGTCAACAACATTTTTGACCTGTCAAGAATTCCTTCAGATCGCTGCAAATGGAATTGGCACCAGTTTCCAGATTTGTTTCTTAATCTACTTACGGAATAGGAATTACAGTTCATCAGTGATCAAGATAGTATTTTGTGCCTTTAGAGCACCATCAGGGTTTCCACACGGTTTTCTGAATACTATGGTTTCTCAACAAGAAGTGATAAGGAGATTAATAAGAGCTTGCAATAATAAGAGTGGTCCAAAATCATTTATGAACAGAAAGCAAGCATCAGCTGTCAACAGCCATGAAGATGCGTGCAGTGGAGAACTTGTTCTGGTGACAGGAATATCTAATAATAGTTGTTATCGTGCTGCTAACTCCATCTCAGCCAGTGACAAAATAGGCCTTTCCCCACTTTGACCCATATATTCCTCCTTAAAATGATACTGCATTTGGATTTGGGATAAAAATTCTGCACCTACAAAGGCTGACCTGCTTTCAGAAATCTATGATTTTCAGTTAGTTCTGGAATACCTGCAAGGCACGCTTTTCTAGCATTTTCAGCATTTCAGACCACAGTGCTGCTCACTTTGTTATACAGGAGTTTCCACAAGCTATTTTCAGACAGAGGTGAAAAAAGGATAGACAGACAGATTTCTAAATAGTATCTGTGAGTAATGAACCACCAAGCCTGTGCAATTCATCTATCCATTTCCTCCTTTTTCACAACTTCCTAAAGGGTGCTTCCTGAATACCAAGTTATGAATATGATAGGGACAGTGAGTAATGTGAGCCAGACATTTGTTTAACAGGGCTAACCCCAAGCCACCAGTGCTTGCACAAGCTGTTAAGCTCTGTCATTATACCAGAGCTTCCCAGAGGCCAAGTGCAGAAGGGTTATCTCTTTGAGAAACTGTATACCCTCTACTTCGTGTTTTACTCTCTGGGGTCAGCTGTAATGTGACCTTTGGCGTGACTTGAGGCTTGAGGTCGGAAAAGTACAGATGCTGCAGCAGATCTGAAGGGCAGCAGTGGTGTGAGAGCAGTTCCAAGGCAAAGCCATGAAGAAAGTCCATGATGGGACTAAATGACGCTGCACAGGAGACGTGTGGCCCCCCACCTCTCGACGGAGGCTTTGTGTGCTTTCTATGCACAGAAGAGGAAAGAAGGAAGAAAAGGACACATGATGCAGAAAAAATAAGCCTTATGAAGATTTAAGAAAGAAAATAATACAAAGCCTGCAGCCCAAGAACTCAGGTTGCACACTAGAAATGACTTTCAATTTAGCCAGGATGTTCAGGTGATCAGAAAAAACAGAAAAAGTATGCACACTTGATGCTTTGTATTTATTATAATCTTTATGTAAATGTCACGGTATCTTTTATTTTCTTTGCTAATACGATTTCTGGCCTTCCACAGTGAAGTTTGTGTTTGTCAAAAGTACACTTTTTCTGTTAGACAAGATTTTTTAGCATCTCAGGGTAAATGTTTAAACAAAAGACTAGGGAAAACAGCATTCAATTGCAGTTTTTTGATCAGGTAACTTTTAATACACTTTTAACACACCATTTAAAAAGTTGTCCTTTAGTTATCGTTTCACTTCATGTTCAGCCCTGTTATCATAAACTATAAATATAATAATTACGTGTATGTTCTGACAGTGGCTGGTATGTGTCTGCTTTCATGCATGCACCTAAATAGAAACTGTTTCTGTTCCAAAGAATTTGTACTCCAAGAATCCCGTGAAACAAAGGGGCTCAAAAGTTCTCCATCTATCATCCCTTTATGTCCAAGGGACTTGAGGAGAAGGGCGGGAAAGGACATCAATACCCTTCTCTTCAGGCTCAGCATTACAAGCGTGCCCCAAAGAAATACAGTAATTATTCTTGCCTGTACTCCTGACTTGGTTGTTGGGCGTTTTGGGTTTTCTTTCCCCCTCCTAAATTACAAGAAGAGAATTATTCAAAATCACCTCAGTTTTCAGATAGGAAACATAAAAGAGAAAAAGAAAGACAAGACCAGAAAGCATAATGCTGGCCTTTCATGGATGTCTTTTAAGGAATTCTTATGCACAAATGGGTATGGAGAAAAAAGGTTAATTATAAATGACACTGTATAATTCCTATCTAAGAATCCTGAGGTTTGCAAAAGCAAAGGTTATCCCAAAGTCTAATAAAACATTATGCCTGAAAGTCCCTTTCTCACACGCCAAAGGGTACTGCTATTGTTCCCCAGCAAGGCAGACAGCTGGCACTGCGCTCTGAGCGCCAACCCGGCCGCAGCCAGCAGCTCATTTACGACCCCAGCATCAGTCAGTGAAAGCAGATCATTTAGCAGAAAGCCTCCCAGGCTGGTCGTCTTCCCATCCCTCACTCCCCCCACATGGTAGCAGGCAGGTCCGGTCAGGCTGCACAATTCCCCGGCCTTCAAAAGCCCAACATTTTTCATGTTCGTTTGAGAGGTTCTTTCCCTCGGATTCAAAGCTGCTTTCACAAACGTGTTAGTGGGTGAGAGCTTTCTATTCTCGCGCTAGATGTGATTAATTTGTGGCATTCACGTGGCTAGTTCTGCACAGACAATGGGAATGGACTGGCTCACACCCCATCTACAAGCAATTTATGCCACAGAAGTCCAGACTTAAAGAAAAAAGGCTTTGACAGTAGCAAGTTTCCTGCTTGTTACGGATGGCTGAGTGAACCACAATCAAATATTTCTGCAAAAAGAAGATAGCACTATTACCATTAGCACCAATTATTACTAAAACAGACCCGATAAAGACACAAGAGCATTTTTCTCATAGCTGCACAGATGACAACAAAACATATTAAAAAAGCAAAACCTGATTCTTACATTTTCTTTGGTTCATCCAGCAAACAATATGCACTAAGGAAATAGGGACATGAAACTCGAATGGAATATCTGTCTTAACTCAGATACTCAGACCTCCCTCTTCCATTTACAATTACAGTTGCAGAAGTGTGAAGTTAATAAATAGCAAGACGAATATTTGTTGAATTTTATTCTCTCAGTATATTATTCTGGCCAAAACCCCGAATGATAGTCCTATCCAATTCTGTAATCAATCTTAGCTTACCTTTGATGGACTAAGATAGTAAAAACTCAAAAGCATCCACAGTCATCTCTGTCAAAGAATACTCAAACTTTCTTTATTCCAGTTTCCCTTCTGTATAGCCCTCCTGAATAAGCTCACTTGTACCATACGTCAGAAAGACGCACTGACTCAAATTTATACGTAGATACATAGATATTAGAGAATGCACTAGACTTGAGATTTTATCTCCTATACATACACATTTCCTGGCCTAATAAAACACATAAAGTGCGTTATCAGATGCATATGGTAAACATGCACACATTCTAATCTGCATCAAAAAAGCAGCCCTCAGTGTTATTCACAAAACAGGGTTTTGCAATTCTTCTGAATGTCGAACATAAGCTAATGACATTCTACACAGCAGTCTCAGAGCATGCTGCCTATCATTATTTGAAGTATTTCATTGTTTGCTGCCTCTCCGGTAGGTTTAAGAGAAAATTAAAAGGTACAGAACAGGAAAGCAAAAAACAGGCAAACTGTAATGGATGTCTACTTAACCATATACTGGCATGTGTTTAAAACTAACCGGACCAAATTGCGAAGAAGGAGCCAGCGTAGTGAGCTGGTATTCTGAAATGCAATGTCGGTAAATGGAAGGTCTTCTTAATTTCTATCAATTAACCCAGTACCTTAAAGTCAGTAATTACATACAGAAGCATGCCCTGCACTGGCCTTGAATTTGTTTCATAGCCAATCCGTATAATTAGTCCTGATTAATATCCCACATTGCACATCAACAGTATCAGCAAACCCAAATGATCTACACTGCTGCTGCCACAGAAAGCCTTAGCAGTCTGATTGGTGCCTTTATCAAAGCACTCTGCCCAAATGGGATCGAGGGCTGATTTGGCACCCACACTGCCTGATTTATTAACAGAGAAACTGCACTGCCTTCCACATAATCATCTTAATCCCTTGCATCAACTAATTAAAACACAGGGAAAGCTTTTACTTATGTGTGAGCAATTACAACAAGTTCCTGGTTGGCGTCCAAATGGATTCATGACATTAATTTGTGAACAATAAAACCTCGTGTATTACGGAATTTTAACAGGTGACTTTAGATACAGTATACGCTTTTTCATTAATTGTGAGCACATTAGGGAACAATAGTTGTGAACCTCACCCAGACTTAATAGCATTCACAAGACTATTTCCAAAGGGAAACAATCAAAAATTAAAGCAAAAGAAATTTGCAACAATGATATACACAAAAACTGACAAAAAACCCCACTGCAAGAGTTACTAAGTGTCCGCAGCATGTAATTTCAACTGCTCCACCAGTATGTACATTTTGGTAACATTACCTTCTTGGATTAGATTTGTCTGTAAGTGAAACTGAGTGACTAAGAGTAGAACTGGTAGCAGCTGTTATTGGGGATCATTCCCAGTTGAAGAGAAAGTGGTCTGTGCAAAAAGCTTCATCAAAAGCTGTGCAACCTGCTGCGCGGCTTCTGTTCTTCTGGTTTGCCTCAGTTAGAATGGGAAGCACTCCAGCATCAGGGATGCGCATAATCCGACACAGGGGATGGTGCATGGGAACCCACTGGGTCAGTCATTCAAGCCAAGGCACTCAGTGATAAAGCAACACATTGTGGTTACAAGCTCGAAGCGCGCAGCCAGTGAACTTTTCACTGTGCAGATGGCTTGCTGTCTGGGCACAGCATAACACACCTAAAGCCAGTAAAAGGGATCTCTCTGGTTTGACTTTTTTATTTTGTTTTTTTAAGTGTTACTCATGTTTTGGGGGGATGATGCTAAATTATGCCACTCACCTTACGAACAGCAATGGGAGAAATCTACATCTGCCAATTAAAATGTAACAGCAAACAAATCCATGTCAGCACTTTGCTTTCTGAATAAAATCGTACCACAACCAATAATCCATGTTCCCCTCCAGGCTACAAGAAAAAAATCAGTGGGATTCTCCTGCTAGAATTTCTAGCATGTTTCAAATGCAAGGGCAGTAAATGGTTCTCATACTGACAAGGGAGTGTACATACACCCTTGTATGTGGAGGAATACACAGCAGAGGAACAAGCTTCCTTTACGCCAGAGAAATGAAAGGCTTGACATATTTTAGCAACTACATAACATAACTTGGGAATATTACTGTCTGAAAAGTAACGGTTGTTCCCTAAAGATGATGTTTATAATTCATACACAGCAATTTCCCTACAGCCCAGCAAAATCTCTGAGAGAGCAGTACGATAGAGAACCTGCCTACTGAAATGCATTTTGAACAGACACAGGGTACTAAATATTATAAAGAATGCACAATTCCCTGGCTTCTGTCAAGAGCAAAACAGTGTCCCTGGGTTTTGGTCAGGGGCAGGGGAGGGGGAAGGAGTAATAAATACGGAGAAAGAATCTGGAATTGCTTCAGTGCTGACTAGTTTAGTAAAAGGAGAGAAATTTAAATTGATTGTGTGAACTCCGCCTCTCTCTGCTGATCCGGTACCCTTCCCACATCTGTCTTTAATTGCCCAGGGCACTTCCTGCTGTCTTCCTCAACACGGGCACTTTCCCTTGCCAGAGAGATCCTTAACCTGATCGGCTGGATCCTGACCAACCAATTGTGCCACTGCAAGATCTGACTGAGGGATAAAAGAAAAGAAAATGGCTTGGTAAAATAACAAATCTTAAGCCACAATACTTTTCCAGCCCCAGTTCCCTTCAAAGCCAATGCAAGCCAAGCTGCCACCAGCAAGCGGCTGGCAGCCCTACGGCTCTGCACCCCAGAAGCAGAGTCATAGCGTGGAGAGAAACACACACGTACCCCTCGCTGCAAACTAGGAAGTCAAGCAAATGCTGAAGTTTTATAAGCAAATATTTATGAGGCGCAGTCATAAAACAATTTTACATCCTGCTAGTCAATACTAGGGCACATTATTTGGAGTTATTGTAACACACACTAAGCGCTCTGTATAGCAACTGAATGTAAGAGTTTTGTATCTCTTTCCCTCCCTTCCACCACGCTCCTGTTCTTCATCCCACCCTCACACTTAATTCAACCCTCCCTTTTTACATTGTTTTGTGACTAGGGTTTGACAAAGATATTCTGTAGCCACGGTTTTCTGCACCACCAGAGTGGGGCCCCTTTTATCAACGCCCCTGTAGTACCTCGGGGTTTTGACAGAAAATCCTGTGTAACACAGGCAGCGAGCTTGTCCGCCAGCACATTCCTACCATCATCAATTGGAAACGCTTACTTAAGAAAATCTGCCAGTATGTTCCACATGGCTCTGCCCGCTCCGACAGCAACGCCACTGCTGGAAACGCGCACCGGGCAACTTGCTGCGAGGACTGCCGCTGCCACCCCTGAAAGTTTCCCTCTCTTAACTTCCCTATGTCAGATGTGCTACCTGCAGGAGACGTGCCTGCTCCCGTCTCTCTCCTCCAAACATCCCGAAGAGAAGGGGGATCTACGAGTGAGCAGAGACATAATGGTTAAAACAAATCAGCAGCCATAACAACCTTTAGTTTGTCTGGCCTTGTTTTACTGTTCTACTTTAGATAAGACACTAATCACGTGGGAAGAGGAAAAGGGAAGAAGAAAGCACTAGCAAGAGCAAGTACGCTGTTCTCTCCCAAACACATCTTACCTTCTGGCAAAATATTCTGGGTATGAAGTGTCTGGCAATAAAACATTATGGTTTCCTTCTATTGGCCATTATTTTCAGCATGCAACATTAAAGTCTGTTTTCTGCAATAACAAGTTTTTGAGGGTTTCACTGGTGCAATGTTTCAGCCTATCAAAAGGTCTAAAACAGAGTTCATGGTTTCTCTTTTATTTGGGGATGGGAGGGAAGCTGTGAAAAATTTCAGAAAAGAAAAAAGCCAAATCAATACATATCAACTTTGGTAACAGCAGCTGTTGGTAAGTGTTCCTTCTTTGAATAAAGCTGTCAATACAGCTAAGAGCTTAAGGGCCAATTTCCAGAGAGAGTTACCTTCCCAGACTAAAAAATGAATGATTATAAACAGTCTTTCTTTCTTTCTGCCCCATCCCCACACTCTTTGTTTTCCTGTGGTAATCAGCAAAGGCAAGCTGTCACTTTTATGTGCATGTTGTGAGCAGAAAGGAGGGGAGTGTGATGTGATGGCAACCCTATTCCCCCCAGCCTGCCTGCTCATAAAACAAACAAACAAACAAACAAAAAGCAACAAACACCATGCTAAATCTTTCGGGGGAAGGGAAAAAAAACCCTTAATTTGATTGATTGTGCTTAAGGCTGTGGAGGAGTCGTCCACAGATAACTACTGCACTGGATCCTGGCACACATCCAGAAATTTGAAGCGCTAGAATTATATATGGTGGCATGTGTCAGGCCATCTCACTGCACCTAACAGTTGTCTCCAGCTTCATTTCAAGCTAATTAGCTGCAAAAGTCACTTGAGAAAATTCTCCTCTTCATGGGGATTTCACATAAAGGGCTCTAAAAAACATCATCACCTACTAGAGAACTGAGGAACTGGGAAAGACTAGAAAATTCTGTACTAAACCGAGATGACCAACATTTATCAAAAATCAGTCAACGCTATCAAGTACTAATAGGACAGAATCAAAATTTTTAAAAAAAGAAAAAAGAAATCAATAAATTAGCTCTGGCCAATGACAAACCTCATGGGTTTAACTTTATATGCCATTAATATGAAAAGAATTTGACAGTTTACATAAGGGATGTGACCTAGTGCCAACAACCTCTGGCTTCTACATTTTCCAGATGGCAAGAGATTAGGCTAAAGTCTTTATTCTCATAAGAAGATTTCTTTTCCTCCATGGAAAAACTATAAAGGACAATTCTGTTCCAAACTTCAAGTCTCCTTCACAAATGTCTACTCCATTCCAGGCCTTAACTAATGTCTATTAAAAGAAGTCTTTGGGCCTGAAGCTGTGAAGAAGAAAAAGAATAAAAAAAGAATAAAGAAAAGAAAGACTGAGGCAAACCTAAGTTTAATGCTTGCCTTTAAAAGATATATTGACAAAAGCAGTGGGGAGAGTTTGGACTATCATTAACTTAAAGGAAAAGGTTGGCAAGTTTCAATTGTGGATGTGAACGCCTGCTTGAGTTTGATCTTGATGGGCTTAAGACGGAGAAGAAGTTAAGCCTACTTACATATTAAAAAATGCAGTTATGTTAAATCCAGTATGTAGCATTTTTTCTCACTTTGATTTATACCCATCATTGACAAAGACTTTGAAGGACATTCCTGTTTAATATGGTAAAGAGCCACAGCACAGGGCACTGTCTCTGCTTTGCAAACGTTAATATGAAAAATCGTCCCTTGACAAAGCATGACACTATTTCCCATTAATCCCTGAAATACAGCAAAGGGGGAAACTGGAGTCTTTCATTGCTTCTCAACCAGGGGAAGATATGGATGATTAATCAAAGTGGACCATAAGGTGAAAATATACTGTGTGAAACGTAACTCTTGCAGACAGAAATTCGTAACCGATTAATCAGATTAAACACTAAAAAAAAATCAAAGCATATTCTTCAGTGCCGAAGGTATCAAAAAAGTCATCTGCGAGAGTTGTTCACTTCTCCCTCCAACCATCACAAAGTATTACCTCATTTCTTGCTTTACTGGCATCACCATAGTAACCTTTCCCCTGCAAGAAATATTCTCCAGAGGCCACCACCCCCTCCAGCACATGCCTTCAACACCTCGTATGCTGTGCCGTATAAATTGACTTGTCTCTGAAGACTCACAGTAAATTCAAGCGTTCAACGCACACCGGACCTCAGCCATTAAAGGATCATCTCCAAATGTAAGCTTAACAAGTGCTCTACACAGAACAGATTTTAAAGTGATCAACATTTTGGCTCAGTCCAAGATGTGGAGAAACAGAACAACTATTCCCACGACATTGTTTCCTTAACTAACCCCCTCTTCCCCCCTGCCTTTGGTAAGTCGTTTTACACATGATCGTCTTTCATTCTCAAACATATAAACTGGTAAAGAGAAATTTATACTACTTTCCACACAACAATTGTGTCACTCAGACTCACACCGTAGAACAGTGCTGCAATCATATAACTTTAGAATGTTATTTAAGGAAGTGAGCTAAGACGATTACACCATAGTGCCAGGTTTTCTTTGACTGTCCAAAAAGAAAAAAGAAAAACAAAATAGAGAAAAAATACCAAGTGATCATTTTATAGACTTCCCTTTGGAAGGAGTGAAATCTGCAGTTTTGTTTGTAAAATGATTTGGGGAATGGTCAAATACTAGAATTAGTAGCAGGGCTCAGGGATGTAAAAATATTTGCCATAAAGTGGTCTCTTACAAAAGACAGGAGGTTTTTTTTCCAGGCAAGGTATTTTACCATTTTGTACCAATTCTGGAATCTTCTGCGATTATCGAATTAGAAAAACAGAGGGGTTTGACACAATCCTAAATGACATTTCTTTTCAGTCCTACCCTTGGCCAGGCTTGGGCTACATTGATCCCATCCAGCAGGTGGGGACAGTAAATCCTCCCAAACTCCTCTCCTCAGCTCCTCATTAGCAGAGGACTGCTCTGCACCAAGTAAGAGGGGTAAATCGGTTTCATGATGATTCAGAAACAAACTCTCTCAAACTCTTTGCCCGCTTTGCCCGTGCTGCTGCTCCAGGTGACAGCCCCTCTGGCACTGCCACCCCACCCACGCCATCTCCGCTGCTTCCGCAATACAGCCTGGTATGGTGCCAGTAAGTCAGGGCAGGTTTGTACACCTTTACTGGCAGGATTTTGTTTTAAACCCAGACTATTATAACCAAAGCATGAACATTTATTCCAAAAACTCTGTGGCAGCAGTACCTTCTGTAAGAGCATCGAAGTGGCGAAAAGCAACTAGGGGAGCAATCCCTTCAGCTTGCTCAGGTTTAGCTAAAAACAAACTTGAAATTTCTTGTATTTCCCAAATGCTCAGAGAGGATTTGATTTGTTTAATGAATGAGGAAAATTTAAAAGAAGGTTAATTCAGCACAGTAGAGGATGCAAGGAAGCCATACAGATCTAACTGCCTTTTAATGTTCAACTTACTTATGTCGGCGGCTTCTTTTTCTGCTTTCAATGTTACCATCTGCCCAGCATTTTTGAGTGTCCTTTGAAAAGACAAATTTCTTCAGAGCCTCTGAAGACTCGGCTCCATCTCTGCTTACGTGTGCTTTAAGCTTTTCCCCTTTTCCTTCTCATATATCCCTCAGTTTCTATACATCCAGTTTTGTTTTCTCTTTAGTTACATTGTACTGCATTTGTACTCCATCTCTAATTCGTAATTGTTTATTCCATGCTTTCCAGGCATACTCAGTAGAGAAGTGCAAAAACAGAAGAAAATGAGAGTCTAAGTTACTCCATGTCTGTAATGAAAAGAAAAGATCTGATATTTTGACTGCTGTTGAGGGAGCACTAGATTCTAGAGATGAGTGGGACAGCTGGAAGTGCCTTGAATATATTTTGCCTTCCAGTTCCAAAAAGCCAGTCTCTTTTAGGATTAAATTAGCAGGTTCTTTCTCGACAGGGAGAGCCATGGATTTGTTTGTCAAAAAAACTAAACAAAAAAGAAACTATGGTAGTATAGTATAGTCTAACAAAGGAACACTAATAACTCAGTTTATCCAATTAATTAATACATACTTCCATGCAAGATTCAAATACGATTCCTATGCAATCTAGACAGCGGTGCACACATTATCAGTAACGAGTCACTAAAAATAAGTAATATTAACAGTAGCAAACCTCAATTTTTCTTTCCTAGCTTGTAGTGCTCCTTTTAAAAAAAGCAGCTTTACAAATATCTAAAACAAGTTGCTCTTGTTTTTTGGAGGGGGGAAGCTGAGGGCAAGGTGGGGGGAGGCATCTTTAAAGCCCTGGTAATAGATTGTAATAGGGATACGGTTAAATATATCCTTGTAATCTAGTATCCAGTGGCTGGGATAGCTGTGCATTGTACCTTGCAGATGAACAATTCTAGTTCCTTAATCAAAATGAGATTGAACAGATTCAAGAGCAACAGAAATTAAAGTACATTTGGACACTGTTCTTGGTTTGTCTACTTCCTCTCTGTGCCAGTAGAAGACATTTTCCCCAGATGGTATGCTAAATTGTGTTCACAGATCAAAAAGACCACAGGCCAATCAAACAGGTTTTCACCTTTCATTGCCAGCACTTCTTTTCAGGTCACAAAACCTAAGCCAAGATCCTCACTTTCAAAGCAGCAAACAGTATTCTCATTTCTTGTGTCCTTCAGAGTTCATCTCAAGCCATCATTCATATTTGGTTACTGTTTTCTTGAACAAATGAATCACAAATATATGAACAGTACCCCTCTGGGATTCTGGCAAAGGGTTGGTTTGTGTATTTTCACATAGATGCTGCTTATACAGCAGTGTTTTCAGTACACGGAAAAAGCACATCTGCCTTTGTCTCAG
Source organism: Calonectris borealis (assembly GCF_964195595.1). Taxonomy (NCBI): domain Eukaryota; kingdom Metazoa; phylum Chordata; class Aves; order Procellariiformes; family Procellariidae; genus Calonectris; species Calonectris borealis. Next base: position 25,304,890 of record NC_134352.1, on the reverse strand, counting down.
GGATGGTGACCCCTATCTGTTAAACCCCCAAGAGTTACTGTTGACAGAACCAGAGTTGCAATTTGTCTAGTAGCACTTGGAAATTAGAGCAGCTCTTCGCAACAGTGGGATGTTTCTACGATGCACCTAACATTCCAGATGGACTGCATCCAAAATCCACTTGTCCAACACAGAACGGGAAAGAATATCATTACAAAATATAAAGAGAGATCAGCTTGGCCTCTCCCCACTTAGAAGAAATCTGGGCACAGTGTTTTCCCAAGTTTTGGAAAGGCAAAGATGATTTTATTTTAAATTGCTGAGCTCCATAAAGAGCTGCTTTTGTAGAGACCTAAAAAGAGAGATTAGTTGGGTGATCTTTAAATGTAAAATGTGTCCCTCAGTAGCTTCAGCCACAGAGCTCATCTCTCCTTTCTGAACAAAGCCATATACCTTGCCAAAAGTTAAATTATATCATCAATGGAAATCACAGATCTTGTTTACCATCCAAAAGCTGAGAAAAATCTCAGCATGCTGGAGCTTAAAACAACCTAAGGGCCCCATTTCAAACTTGCAGACTATGCTTTCCAATCGGGATTTGGCTGGAGTGGAGGGTGGGGACACCCTGTTCTAACTGCAGATTTTAGGTATGCCTTTGATTAGAAAAGCGTGGTTCCTTTGTACATACAAACACTTTGTTTTTAAAGGGAAAATGGACTGCACTACTCCATCCTGCTTAGCAGTTTCGTAAAACTTTGGTCAGGCAAAAGACAATCTTCAAACTGGGAAGAGGCAAGCAAATTGATTTTGCACTAGTAAGCACAAACCTGTACACACACTGGAGCAGAGTGCTTAGTACGCCAGCTTCAGAGCTAATCCGAGGGGAAGCTAAGGTTCTCACTTCAATAGGTGAGCTGTCTGGCAGAAAGTAACAGGCAGCCCTCCTACCTTCAACGATAACCAAAGCAAAATGTTTTGTTCAAGGTCAGCTCATTTTCAAGCCTCCTCTGTGCTCAAATGGCTCAGCTGCACCCATGCATATCTTTGAAAGATCCCTGCAGTGAGCTGCAAAAGTCCTTCAAATCCTCACCAAACTAAAACTGGAGACTCAGGATGAGGGGAAATTGAAAAGGAGCAACAGCAAACTCCAGGAGGCTACCAGAGCACCAGCTGCACTCTACCTATCTGTTTTAAAAAACGTAGTTTGTGATCTTTTACATCGCATGTAAGACTGTATTAAGCCGTAATTCTGTTGCTGCTTTATTCAATAATTTTATATGATGGTTGTTTTCACTCTTCCTTAATTATAGTAAGTGTAACTTATGAGGAAAGGATTGCCTCACCAATTAAACAACACAGAATGCTCACTCTTAAAGTCCTTGTTAATAATATCTTCCGTGAGTTTAAAGTATATCATTGACTATATGGAACATAAAAACTGATCTTACGTGCTCTGGATAAGGAGTGCAGCGATATCTCAGTCCTGTCATAAAGACAACATATTAGTCAGCTATGTAATCACATTCTCGAAGCTGCAGGAAAGCATACTGAGCAACACAGACATCCACGCAACAGCTTCTGACAGACACACAACAGTGGGAGTACTGCTTACTACTGAACATCTATGGGTTTAAAAATAATAAAAAAAAAAAATTAGCCATGTAAGTACCTTTCAAGTGTATTCATCTCTGGGTCAACTTTGCACTGAAGTTCTATTCCCCGGCTGTTTTAATTTCACAATGACATTCATAAAAATAACATTTTAAATATTCAATCTGCTTCTACTACTTTTTCTCTACTGTTTGAATGGTGTCAAGATCTTTGGTTTCAGAAATTTTATTGCCATCAAAGTATCAGAATCTGTATACTAATTGGCTTTGGGATGAAGGTATTTTCAAATACTGTAGCATTTTTCCCAAGATCAAAACACACTTTGGTGAGGTGAACAATTCATATCCTCACTCCTAAAGAAAATGAGATATATGAAATAATTTACAGAAGACTCTGCATAGACACAGCAAAACACACAGGAAGAGTAGTCAAATTTTTCACTAGAGCCCTAGCAGTTTTTCTTCTGTTTTTTAACTCCTTACAACCTACACGCAACTAAAAGAACAATTTTGTGCAATTTTAGGCCGTCAGAAGTATTCATAGAAGTATTCCCACACAGAGAAGAAATCCAGTGTCTGTTCAAAACAAGAAATTAAAATGCTTCCAAATCTCACTCTTAGCCAATATTTTAACTGAATCTCCATTTCAAATAATTTTTTTTCTTATTCTAAGTCACCAACTGCCAAAAGCCAGGCTAGCACACCGAGGAAATATTTAGATTTGTATTTGCAACATTTTTCTAAACTTTCTTAGAAGCCTTCAACATTGTTACTACCAAAATCAAAGACCTGATTCTGCAAGACAGAGCCAGTACTGTTGCTCTTATTATCCCAACTAATCTGTGCACACCCAAAGTATAAAAAAGAATTGATTCTCTGTGAAAGCATCGACAGCATTTCTTCCATAGTTACAAACAGATGCTTAATGACTCCTTCCTTGCAAGTTTATAAAACTTACAAAGCAATTGCAGTAATGCCAGGTGCATAAGTACAGACCAAAATTAGCAAGAAGAAAGCAAGCTGTTGTTACCAATTTTGCATAACACTGGAATAGCTAGAACAGAACAGCTCCTTTCAGAGACCTCAGTGATACCACACAACTTGAAAATAACCCTTCAAGCACAATGTTTTCCTACCTTTACCAACAGTCATGCTCAGGACTTAAATTAGACAGCTTGCTCCCCAGCTCAGTTCAAAAAGACTGTTTACCACTGAATTGGAAATTTTATTGCATATGGTGCATGCACTCGATTCTAAAACGACAACAAGCTTAACTGCTCAAGAGATTTTGCTCTGAAAAAAATAATTCCTGTAAAATCACTGCTTCTTTGCTTCTATATTACAACAGAGAATTACTTTACAGCCACAGTTTGCTATATTAAAAAAGTATGAGAGACACGAAACAAAACAAAGCTCATAAACAGCCATCCAGTCATTTTAAACAACAGAAAAGGAGAATTTTGGCTTTTTGGACAAACAGCTTAAATAACTTACAGTCGATTCCTTTTATGGTTTCAAAGAAGAAGAGTCGTCCCCATCCTATATCTACCCCACTGTAAGAAAGTAGCTGGGTACTTTCTGAGGTGCAGGGTAATTATTTCATATTTTATATACCCCTAAAACACTTCAGTGGAGGAAAGGAGGTTCAGAAAAGAATTCATCATGCTCTTTTCACAGCTTTTCATTATTTGGGTAAACATATCACATCTTTAGAAAATAAAATGGAAACAACAGCTGAACCACAACTTTTCAGCTTGCCAAAATCTACAATGTGTGATAGAAGATTAAAATAAAATAGGGTTAGTAAAGCTGGAAGCTTATCCAAAACATTACAGCAGAAATGCCTCATTTCTTGGTTTGCATAAATTTTTATAGGGGGAGAAAAAAAAAAAAGAAAGTTTTTGATGATTTACATTTGCAAAGAGGGGCAAAATGAAAGCCGAGGGGACTGAAAGCAACTGTTAAAAAGAATTGATCTTTCACAGAAATCTCTGCAGATTCAAATTTGTGGATGCTGTTGGCTGAACCTGCTTAGAAAACGTTGCTCATCAACATGCAGCTCCTCAGCAAAAAGAAGCCTTCTTCCAGAAATGTTCCATCCCAAGAGAAACTTTCTCCACAGTACAGCCCTGGAGAAACTATGTACCAACAATCAGTAGGAAATGCAATCTGGAAACACACCACTTTGCATAGGAAGGATGACATTAGTTAGGTAATAAATCAACATAAGATTCCACTTAATATGAAACACATTTATGCTATCCTAAATTACATAGTTTAGGAGCAAGCTGATCCAGTAATATCTTTCATGCTTTTCAATGAGCTGCTGCAAGTTGGGACAACCACATCATTACTTCAAAACTCCTACAAAAAGCTTAGCCTCTTGCTAATCTTTTGTTTCTGAAGGCAAAAACCCAGCTATCACTCCCAACATGGCAATCACAATGAAATTTCTGTGGCTTTCTTTTTCTTCATTGTTTCAGATGTGCAAGCCCTCAGCTTTTTATAGCTTCATTCTCAGATAATTTTAGCAGACCATTTAAAAAAATTCACATCTGAGAGAAGTACTAAGAATGACTAAGCTGTTTGTAAACCCCATAAAATAGGATTTCCAAGGTAAATTGCACTTTTTACTGTTTTCATGGAACAAGATAATTTGGAGGAAAATACTCAGATACACTATATACTTGACAGAATAAAAAGGCCCTGTTAAACCAGCATCATGCATCAAACCTGCAGCAGAAACCCGTTTAACCACACAGCATGTCCTGGACTATCATAATACAGGTGTAAAGGGTAACACGAAAGTTAGCAATGACATGAGCTCCAGGCTGCTCAGCCAGGTTCTCAAGAGTAAATTTGCCACACATACAAGTTTTTATATCACTCACTGCTGCAGGTTGAGCAGCAGCTCCTGGGACCTCTCCCAAGAGCTAAAAAGGTGCATCTGCAGCCCAAACACAGCACTCCCAGTGAAAGGTTATTTACAGGATGGACTCCTAAAAAAAAGGTCTCTGCAGGTGCCCAGATATCCTAGACTTAAGGACTCTCTGCCAATGCAGCTGGTACAAATCTCTCAAAATACGTTACCCTACAAAGCCTTTTTTCTTTAAAATATACCTTCCTCAGCCTGGACACCAACATGCTTAAAACAAAAACCCCAGGCTAGTCAAAAACAGGACAGCAAATAGAGTCTAGTGCCTGGGGGGAGCATCAGGAAGAGAAACCTGTTGATTTGGACCTGCAGTCTTGCAGATCAGGAGAAGAGAGCAGCCAGTGTTACCCTCTGCTCACCTGTGCAGGAGACCAGCTCTCCCTTCAGTTTTTTGTCCTGTTGTGTTGCCCTACCCTTAAAGGACAAAAGGCTCAAGAGACAGGAGAAGATGATTCTGGAGTTGGGGAGACTGAGGAAGGGAAACAATCCCATGCAGATTTTTCTTTTTTTACAAGTGATGCTCAAGTTCTCCCCATATTCATACTTTCCTTATCCTGTTTTCACTGTGCTGACACTAATCCGCCTTGAAATTGGCTGATTCTGCCCAAGCCATGTTTACACAGAAGCAAGTTTCATCTCGTTGTCCTCATTCACAGACCAGTTTCTGCTCTGTGGCAGGAGAGATTATTAAAAACCGTATATTACAAGCACATGCTTTAAAGTGACTCAGCTTGGAAAGATAACTGTATTATATCAGCCTTCCACTCCCTAGGTCACAGAGAGGGAGAGGTAGCAGTAAAAATCTCGAATGGAAATTGCTTCCTAAATATATTATCCTCCATAAAAGCCATTTAGCAACTGCTAGTACCCACAAGACAAAGGAAAAAGATAAAAAGTACATGTGACAGGACAGAGTAGGGAGGGTTATGGAGGACTCATTTGCATTATCACACTGAACATTAACCACAAGAAGGAAAAAAACAAATGCTCCCTGTTTTGCACAAACATCAATTACGTCTAGTAATTTCACTGATCGCTCTTGTGGAGCAGGTGCTTTGCCTCTACCGCAAAGCACAAATGCATACAGCATTCTGGCTTTTATGCACAGGCAGTGTTTTATTGACCAGCTCTGCATCAGAATTCCCCTTCGTTTGGGGGAGAAGGGGAAAAATTTTTATTTTCTCCTACAATCAATCAGCAACATGTGCAGTCTCACATAAGCCTTAAGCTATACACAGTACCTAAACCTGCTCACATATTTTATGGCAGAGAATACATGATAATTTTATATAAGCAGACTTCAGTGCAACACAAACACACTTTTCCACCTAGGTTTTGGGTAACACTTTCCTGCTTTACAAGAACTCTAGCAGAAGGAAGGAGGGGCACTTCTTCCATTTTTGGGGCAAGGAGGTAAGTCCTTTGCTGCTGTTTCCTCATTATTGTTCTAAAACATTCAAAAATGACCAGCCCTTAACTCCTTGTTTATTCATTGCTTCAGCAACTGCTACTCATCTAATCCCAATGCCACCAGTCACCTTTGTTGGGGGTCATCCCCATCACAACTCCTCCAGTAAGTAAGCCAAAAATTATGAGTCTTTCCCAGTTGCCAATTCCTGATTTCCTAGACCTATGAGCCAAGCCAGAAAACAGAAGTGTTACTGATTTGCTTTCCATCCATTCATCTTACACAAAAAAAGGAAAGACACCAGCCACACAAGAGGGAGTGTTGATCTACGCTTTCTTGTATGTTACATTTCAAATAAGATCTAAATTGCTGTCATTTTCAATTTGAAATAAAAGGTATCCAAAATTAAAAAAATACACATTCTTTTACGAGTTCAACAGCTTTTCAGCCTCCTAAACTATAGAGCTGATAATTCTATGCAAAAAACCACATCTGTAGTTGCTACAGCAGCATCTTGAATTCAAGAAGAAATATTAAGTCATCAGCTGCCTACATACACATGCACTGAAGCCCTGTCCAGGCAGATTTCAGTAAAAAACGGGCAAAGCTAAAGCAGCTCCTCACCAAACTCTGGAATAACAACCACAAACTAAAGATGGGAGACACACAGCAAAATCCAATCCTGAGAACAACTGCAATTAAGCTGATGTAGGGAGGCTGAGGTACTTCCTATTTATTACCCATCCCCCAAGAGATCTTTCCTAAAATTATTGCAATTCCAAGAGGTCCTTAAAGACAGTAAGAGACAATGGAAATAGCGATGAATGCAGAAACTTGCCAAGAGATCAGCAACAGACACTTTTGACTAATCTGTAAACGGGATCCAAATATACTCTGTCCCCTGAAGACAGAAGGAGAGGCAGATATTACCCACCCACAAAAGGCCTTAGGGAAAAAATATATTTGGCAATAACCATATATCTCATCAAGCTTAAAAAAATAATCTGACACAAACTGCAGAGTGTTACCAATCCCTAAATATATATTTGAACTTCACAAATGCAAACAGAATTTGACCCTTCTCCTGGGATGCATTTCTTCTGCGAAATCTTCAACTCTAAGGGCAACACTGAGAAGGATGGGATTCTTGAAGTGCTTGAAGAAATATATTCAAAAGCCAGTTAGATAAAGGAAATTTATAGCTCAGTGTCAAATATCCACGTCCCAGGACTCTCTTTGCAAGTGTGAGTACAATTTATGCTACACAAACAAATCTACTGAGGAGATGCCCACAGCTCCTTTACCATTAGCAACAGACTCAAAAAAACCCCTATCACCAAAAGCTGAAATTAAATGTGGTCTCATGATAATTTAGCTCCCATACTATATTGCTACTTTCTGAAATACATGTCAGTATGTAAATTACACAGTTGTGCATGCTTTCCCAGCTACATCAAGAGTTAATTAAATGGCAACTCAGCTGAGATTATTTCTCCAGTACCTCAATACTTGAATGGACTGTCACTTCTAGTATACAAACTGACTCAGTCTGCACACCATGTGCATACAGTTCACACTGGTTTTCAGTCTACAGACAGCAATGATGAGTATATCGCTGCCTGTCTCCGTCAAGAACACGGCAGGCAGCATGGTAGGGAACCAACTGAAATGTAAGGTAGAGAGGAATCAAGTGTGCATCATTTTCAACTCCAAAAAGAGTATTAACAGTGATTAACAAACATTTAACACACTTTGCTCCAGAACTCCCTGGCCATTCTCAAATAACACGAAGATAAAACCTCTGAAATAGATCCAAACAAGAACACAAGCAGTGGTTGAGCACTGTAATTCACCACTGCAGGGAAGCAAAATTCACCACCTTTAGGACCGAGGGCACTGAGAGATGTCTCTGGCAAACCATGCTGGGATGGCTGAATACCAGCTGCCTGCCTGCCCCTCCATCACTGACTGACCTCTCAGCCATCTTCACCCACAGTCTTCAGTGCACTTGCTCTCCTCAGCAGCTCGGACTAACACACTGACCTGTGAAGGAGGAAGAGGCACATGTTCCCTTTTAGCACTGAGGTACACAGCTGGTAACCTCTGGCAGAGGGTTAAGTGAATACATCACAGTGAACAGGCAGTAATTTTGAGTGAAGGGGTGAAGCAGGTTGCCAGGGGAAGTAAGCTATTAAAATTGACCAGAGAAGAATTGTTAGACCTCAACTCTCAGAGCCCCAAATCTCTGATTTGCAGGAATTGCCTGACACTCATGCCGAAGATCATCTGTCATGTTGCATGTTCATTCAGATTGACCTAGGAGCACAGCGTATTGCACAGGACTGCAGACTGCTAGGGGAAAGAGAAGCCGGGGCAGAAACAAAGACAACCACCCACTGGAGGAGGTGAGGAATTACCCACAAGGCAAGATGAAGAATCAACTTCTAAAAGCTGATTTCAGACAATGACCATTTAGCTATCGGTGGAACAACCACGTATTCCTTAAAGAAAGGGATTATGTCAAGCAAGCAATCCAGAGATGTCTTTATTTTCTTTCTTCTTGTAAACATACTATCATTTAAAAGATAACCAGTGTAAGCCTAGATCAGAAGGAATGGATGGCTGGGAAGCAGGTTAAAGTAAGCTTTACCTTCAGGTGCTTGCTACAGACTAAGTGAGAACGCAGGGGAGAAAAGCAGAGAAAGGTAAGAAAAGGTGTGTACATGTAGGGTGACAGAGAAGGAAAATTTAACCTTGTGCCAAACACTGCAAGGTGATTATCTTGTAGCTGCAGGTCTTGTATCTGAAGTGACATGCACATTAAGATGAGATCCTCGGTGCCCTTCGCCCCTTACGGAAAAATAAATCATCACTCAACCCTCACATAGTATTCATCGTGGTCTATCAGGCTTTCTTTTCAGATTTCTTGAGACAGAAAGCCAAGGCTGCCTGTTCATGCCAAATCCACTCTCAGCTAAAAGCCACTATATACTCTTAGGTATTCAATTTATAATAGCGAGCAACAAGATACTGAGCACTACAGATTTACAGGAAGCCAGAATATTAAAAATATTTTCATCCAAGAGCTATGGATATTTGGGCATTTTGTGTCTGGAAGGTCTAGTTTGTATGAGTTTTACTAAAATAGAAACACACTTCTCTTGGCAGGGTGTCATGCTTCTGCTATAAGACAACAGAAAAGCAATTGCAGGACTTGCCCCACATGATCAGCTTCCCTATCACTGATGGCAAAACGTACACTGAATGAGTCATAATAGAGGAACTTGGCTTTAATATTGTTGTTAAAGTTCTCTTACACAGTTGGGCGATTTTATGAATATGGTAATAACTATAACCTTTAGAATTCAAGACAGGAACAGCAGATGGAACCTAATTAAGAGAGAAAAATTATTAATTCATCTTCATAAGAAGCGGGAAAGGCAACAACTCTTTGCAAAGGGAGGTCCACTGTGTCATTTAATAAATGCAGAAACAACTAACTAGACCAGGGACTCACTGAGAAATAGATACACCTCACACAGGAGGCCAAGATCTATTACTTGCAGCTTAAGACACTGAATAGACAAGAAACAAGAATAACAGCGAACAGGGGCAGTTTCTTTCACCGTACATGACTGCTGTGCTCTGACCGCGTCCTCCGCTTTAGCATACACAGAAAGACCATGCAGAAAATTGTATTTCTTTCAAGCTGTTTCAGTTACTTTCACTTCAACTTAATGAAAATCTCTGAAGAACTTGCATTACTCTGTCCTTCTAACAAATACGGCAAGACAGTAGACACATATCTTCATTGTTGGACTGACTTCCTCTCATACAGTTTAGGGTGCAAGACAGAGTAGGAGGCAGGAGGAGGCTTTTTAAGAACTTGGGGAGGAAGGGCATTTTTGTTCTTTGTGCTGGAGGGAAGGATTGGGATGGGGGAAGTAGATGGGGGGGCCCATAAATACCATCTTAGAAAAATCTAAAGAACAAATCCAAAGCAAAGATCTCACCAAATATTCTGTCTTATTAAGCTTCTGCCATGTCAAGAATGGAACCCAGACTATGCTTTATTTGTAAAAACGTTAAGACAGTTCAAGGGGAAAAAAAAAAAATAACAGAGCAAAAGATCTCATTCCCAACTAGGTGTCTCATATTCACCTTCTCAAAAATCAGCTGGCAGTACCTGTACCTGATCCTCTTCTCTTTTCCCACGCTTTAGCATAGAAATCAGCAAATATGCAGAGATACAGCTGATTTATTCTTCTTATTCCAGCAGTGCTGGGTTTACGTCTAAGGCAACTCAAGAGAAGGTAATGATGCAGCTGAAGTAAAAGCATGTAAAACGAGGTGAGAGATGACAGGCACACAAGGCCCTTCCTCCATTCCAGGTGACGTTTTTCTAATTGCTGTTTCACAGAGAGAGAGAGATAGACTAAAAATAGTGACGCTAAATACATACACATACACGCACACAAACCACGCAGCTTCTGCTTGTGTTTACGCAGTCCTTATCCAGGCCCATTAAACAGCATTAGCTGGAGATGAAAGGAATGTTCTGCAGGAGACAAGCATGTGTTACTACATCCAGTCGGGCAAATAGTGGTGCCAGCAATAAAAATCCCATAAACTGTGCATCGTTGATACTTATTTCATCAACACCTACCCCTGTCATAGTAGCATAAATATACACCATCCCTTCACAGTAGCATAAATATACACATTTGCGTACACACATTTTGTGTGCATGTGGTGCGTGCGCTGCTTTCCCTCTCTGGCACAAAGTACTCATTCATGTCTGCCTCCTTATTTCTACTCCAGCTCCCAATTCCTGCAGAGGACACCCCTCCTCCTTCCCAGCCCCCTCGTCAGTTCTGCCCCCGTCCCTCTCACTCACATTTCCTTCAGCTCTTTAGCAAAAACTATAACTAGGGAAATTAACGTATAGTTCACAACATAACTTGTTCACTTAGACATAAACCTCCAATAGAAATACTTCTTCAGCTTATCCATCTCATTTCTGGAAGCTTTTTCTAACTCACTCCTGTTTTCTGTTTTGTTTTTTTTTCCCAGAACTGAGCTTTTCTTGGTGTATGTACTGATAGGCTCACTGAAACAATATGCCATATCCTCTCTCCAAAGCACAAAACCAAATCAGAGCATACACAATCAATCAATTTTTACAACAAAATGGCAGAAATGAAAAACAGTCCAGCACTTAGGTCAAGTGAAAGTGATAAAATGAAACAAAAACCTCAGGGAGAGCAACTCTGGCCCTAAAGCTCCCTTGTTGCTTGTCCTTGAGATACACATCAGGCATATAAGATCCACTTCAATAAATGTTAAACAAGAAATTTTCTATGGGATAAGGACACATATACATACTCTACTTTTACAACTGCTAAAGCAGCAGAAACGTGGAGATTCCTGTGTTTCTGCTAAGGTGTGGACTGAGTTCATGCCTCAACAGAATTTAACAAATAAGAATAATCAGAATGTGTTTATATACACACTTTTCCTTAGTATGTTCCCTGGTATGCACAGGGACTGCTCTTTCATTTACATAATTTTGGGAGGAGGAAAAAAAGTAACCCTTCTGCTGTACTTTACCAAAACAAACACTGAGACAGCTGCAAAATACTGGGAGGGCAGGGAGGAATTTGAGGTATTTTTACTTAGATAAAAATTTACACAGATAGATGTCATGGCAACATGGTAACAGAAATACTCACAGCAAATGCTATGAAATACATTAGCTTTACCAGTCACTCCAAATAGAAAAGGCCCAAATTCCTTGTTTAAAAAAGCAGAATAAAATTAAAAATTGGTACTGTTAACACAGTCTGTTAACAGCACACCTACTGTCTATACTGAACTATAGTTCAATACCTCAGCTGCCCCCACCCCAGAAGACACCTGATTTGCCCCTAAGCTCAGCCTCCCACTGGCATCTCAGCAGCAGTCTTCACATGCACAGACCTCTGTGTTTCTCTGACATTTCACTAGGCAGCCCTGCAATTTCATGAAAAAACACATGTGAGGCACCTTATGCCACCTACAGGCTCTACTGCTTTCTTTCTCTAAAATTCAGTGTTCGTTTAAGCTTGCCTCCGCCTATTGTTCACAACCTTGGCTGCGGCCAAGCTCCAATCCTCCCTCCAAAAGTCTTCCCAGATGTGTCCTGACCCCAAGCTCCCTCTAACCTGCCTGCTCCCTCTCACAAGGCCTGACTGATCTCAGGCTCCATTTCTGCCATACACTTTTCTCCTCGCTTTCAGCAGATGTAACTTTTTCTGGCAAACATATCCAAGCCCCAGCTACCCCTCACTATGTTGCTTTCCTACGGGACTACTGCAAGGACTAGTGTTTATTTTACCCTTCAGGAGCCTGAGTCTCCCTTGGATCCCACTTCTCCCTGAAGTTCAGATGAAGCCAACAGGACTATTTGCTTGAGAAAGAATTAGGTGTTCAAAGCCAATTGCATTATTCTTTATCATAAGAGAGTTACTTCAGTATTAGTTATTTCAACATAATGGAAAATGATGAAAGCAAAAATAAGAAACACAGCTCACTTTGTTCCAATGGATCACATTTTTTAAGAAATGGGAGAACCTGCAGAACATTGCACTAAGCCCCAAGAGCTGCATTACACAAATGCACCACATAGCATTATAGCAGGAATCATCTTTCTGAAAACCGTTCTCCTACAAACTGTAGACTAGATGGAAAAAATCTTAACTGGTCCTCCTTTCCCTTCTCCACTCAACCCTTATCTGCACACTCCCCCCCCCTCCCAAAAAAAACAACACCCAAGCCACCAAAGCTAGGAAATGACAGCAAGATAGTCTATGTAGACATACCTCCAAATTTCAGTGAAGCAGAGCTTCAGTAATATAGTGATAGGCTTTCGCAAACAGACCTAGATAGCTGGCAAGATAGGTTTTACTCAAATACTGTAAGGCAGAGCCAGTAATGACCTGCAAGCAACTAGCTGCAATGCCGTTTATTTTGGAGACCTCAATATAAAATGTATTATTTTGGCATCAGTTCTTGTTTTGTGTTGGGGTTTTTTTGGAGGAAGTGCTATGGGAATCCTTTAAATCCTTCCTAAACATAGAGAAGTTTTCAAGTTACATGACAACTGACTTTGCTGAGTTTTACAGGCATGATAAGCAATTTGTACTTAAAAGAGATTAACCTAACTGGACAGGCAGGAGAAAGCTGCTCTGACATGCTCTATACATCTCTAAGAGACAGGTGGGTTATCTCCCCTGCTCCTAGACACTCCTTTATGTAAAACAAAAGATACATTCAGACTTTGTAGGAAACCTCATCTTAAAAATCAGCAAACAAATGCAGCACCACCATATTTGGCAGCTGCCATGTTTCCATACTCCAACAGGTCCCTGCGAAAAGGGTCTTGAGATCTCATGAATTACTACTAAAGTGTTGTGATTTTCTCCCTTGAGTCATGCACCCCATGCATTTTTAATCTAAAAGGCTTTTTACAAGAAGAGGTTTGTACACATACTAACAAAACAAAATCAGCAGTCCCAAAATTTATCTCCTGGACAAACTGTGACCACATTGTCTTAAGCAGACTTGACCTGGAAATACTTTTCTGGTCCACACAGGCATCAGGTTTCAGTCCCATTTTCCCTTCTTACCTTCAAAACAATATGCCCTCTTCCTCCTGTCCAAGACACCTGAAAGCTGATGGTCCATTGACAGCTGCCTGAATTGGTTTATTCTTTGTTAACTGTTTACTTTGGATCAAATGAAAGCAAAAAGGAAACAGAAAACAGCCCCACTGGGAGAAGACTCATGTGGGACAAATTAGGAGCCACTGTACGATTTAAAAGTCTGGGGGAAAAAACAGGACTAACTGGAGGCAGCTGTCAGGATGTGGTTTTTCTGTTTATATTCTTCTCCTTCCTCCCTTAACGCCCCTATGGATATTATGAGAGAAAGTAAGCATGTGTACGTGTGTATGCACAAGCAAGAGCAAGTGAGCAAACATGCAACACTGACCCCTCTTCTCCATACAGAAGGCACGAGAATATAATGTAATCTGTATGAGAGAGGCAACCTGGTCATAGAAATGAAAACAATTGGTAGAGCCACTTATTTAAGAAAAAACTAACTTTTTTCCTTATCCAAGTATCATAAGATGCTGTAAAATTGCAATTTTAGAACATCAGTTTTAATTAAGTGAACTGCAACCTGGAACTGGAAATCTAATGCTCCACTTCGGTTTTGTGAATGACAGTCCTGTTGCTGTATCAAACTTCCGTTGTACTCCTTCATTCACCTCCCCTCTAAATACCAAAACACCAACTGTTAACACAGCACATTGCCATGTACAGAAGGTGTTGCTTATTCAGGAAGAAAAAAAAAAACTGTTGAGTTTTAACATACAGTAAGTAATGCATACGTGGTACCAAAAATACAAAAGATAAAAAAGAAAATTTCATCCTCTGGAGGAATTCTTCCCTTTCACATCCTCTCATAACTACCTCCCCAGTTACTACTGTAATATGCCACGTAATGCACTCAAGGAGAACAAGTTCAATAGCTATTGTTAACTAATAGCTAAATCAGTACTCCTGGGGATATCAGCCCCCCATCCCTCACCACAATCTTCACCTTCATGTTATATCAGCTGAGGTCATTTTAGGGTGGGATGTACAGTAAAGTCACAGATAATAGAAAAGGAGACAGAAGGAACGAATGAATGGCGCACAGCACAGGCTGCTTGTTCCAAACCACTGAACAACTGACAATCCCCACTTCCTCCAAAGATAGTTCTGCCTCTTCCCATTTTTATTCTCCACCTTTCCTCTGCCTCTTGTTTCTCCCTCCATGCTTATTCCACCTATGAAGTCATAAGTAAAATGGTGAACATCTAGATTTCAAACTTGCAGGCAAATGAGAATTGCAGAGAAACCAAATTATACATGAGCGAAAGAAGTCCCCTTCACTCTTTCCATTCCTCTTAAGAAGGAATACATCAGAAAAGCTGATCTGGCTCCATGGGTGATCAACATACTTAGAGGCAAAAGAGCATAAAAAGTTTTAAGTGCAATCACAGAAAAACAAAACACAAGTGCCTGGTTAAAGCTGACAGATGCAATCAAGAATGATTTTCCTTTAACGGTTTGACTTTCCCTGCTGGGTGAATGAATCAGAGATAGCTTTGTAGCAGGCATGTGCCTTTCACAGTCCACATTTTCTGTGTAATTATGTGCTTTGGTCCTAGTTTGCCAGTGCATTATTGCATTAAACGCCTCAACAGGTGATGCTAACAAAGGCAATACTGTAACAATATGCCTTTCTGCAGTCTAGCAGTCACCTAAAAGTAGGCTCTCAGTTTGCTGCGAGCATGTCCACATGTCATACGAACAAAAAAAACCATGAGGTTTTGTCCTTCAGTGGCACTGGCAAAAAGTTCCAAATCCAATATACCCAACAGCAAGCTACCTGGGACCCCAGTCAGAGGCTGCTCCTTTGTTTGTTTGTTTGTGATTAAATATATTCTCATTTCTTTTGAAACAGATGATCATGCCTTTCAGTTCAATCTTCAAAAACAAAATTTTAAAGTAAAAAAAAACAGAAGACGAAAAGCATCTAGTTTATGAAGGGTGAAAAAGGATGGTTAGAAAGAATTTTTTCTGAATATTTTGCTTCCATGTCCTTTGCAATAAACAACAGAAAACATACTGAGAGCTAATGATTGCATTTTATTCACCTAGCTTCTGATTTCTTGAGAAAGTTAACTAACTCACAATCCCATCATAACACCCTTAATGACTTCAGGCAGGAAAGGTATTTCTCCTTGCTAAGAACACACATAACAGAAAAGACTGTTTTCCACACCAAATTATGGGTTCTTCTTGCAGTAACTACCATTCCTACTGTTATTTTTATGACGCAGGAGTAATTCTAAAAGATCTAAATGTGTTTTTTGAACTACCGCTCTAAGGTGACACCTAATAACCTCTGGGGAAAGGGACCAGCATTTTCTACGTACTCATACAGGAAAACACCATGCCTTCCCAGTCTTTTTAGTACATGTATTTCTATGAACCCATTCACCATCATAGGGTGCAATGTTCAACAAAGCACTCTGCCACACATTTAATTAAGACTTGATTGACAGAGTCCAAAAAAACAGGATGAGAGCTAAGCCACTGAGCTATCCCTATTACCCTCAAGGAGAAAAAAAAAACCGAAACCAAAAAAACGAAAAAAGAAAAACACCAAAAAAACCCTCACACAACAAAACAAACCAACAAAAACTCCATAGTTGTCTTAGCATTGTTGCCACATGTATTTATTCTCCTAGATGTCCACAGGCAGCTGAGACTGAAAGGCTGAAACCTGAAAAGACCTTGTCTTGTGTCAAAGCAAATTTGAATTTTTCTAGATAGCTATGACCATTTGTTGTTACATTAAAGGCATCAATTATTCCTTGTCTGCATGAGATTAATCAAAAAGAAAGAAATATTAGCTAGTGTCACTGAAAGAAGTTGCAAGGGAGTGAGAGAAACAAAATGTGCATATGAATGGCCTTTAAATGGCAGTAACCTAGAGCAGGCTTGACCTACTAAACATTTCCTGCATTGCTTCCCCTCCTGGAAAGGACCAAAGCAAGACTGGGAGGGCTGAGAGTTCCTGCAATCCTTACTCTGTTCCTCAGATTCTTTGCTGGTTGGAAGGGAAGGGAGAAATGGAGAAAGGGGAAATAGAAGATGGGCAGGAATAAGACAAAAACTCCTAAATAAGTAACTCCAAAAATGGCGTAGGAAAGAGCAGCAGGGCAGGCAAAGCAGACATTAGCACTACCTTTCTTCACTGAACAAAGTATCCGGTGCGTTTGCCACTGTGGCTGGCAAACACTGCTCATTGTCTAACGAGTTACATCTACAGTACAGATGCAGCGGATCAGACACTTAAAATTAAACAGCTAACACTCAGTTTTTTATTAGCTAAGTGTCATTCAGTAAATCTGTCCGGCTGCTCACCAAAAGCTAATCTGGCAAGAGCCCAAGGCTCAAGAATCAAAAATGGCTCGCTCCACACAGACCGTGTCCGAGCACACCAGCTCCCTCCTGAACAGACTTCTCCTTGCGAGGGAGATTTCCCACCCACAGCCGAGCCATCCCACGCACTGCACAGCACCAGCCTCTCCTCCCTCAGCATGCACCCCTTGCCACGTGATGCCTTTCAGTCCCAGGTTCTGAAACGTGACTCTCAACGCCACTCTTACCCAGATGGACTCCCAAATATGGTGCTGACAGTCAAATTCACATCTACATGGTTAATTCAGAAACACGTTACTTTATTTAAAATCCATTTCTTTCCATAGTGATTTCATCAGTCAACACAGTGCCACGGTGCTGGGAGAGAGAGTAGCACATCAATCCCGACCCCAGACAAAAACTGTACGGATGCGTCTACTGACTGCTTATTGTGAGTGGGAAGAAAAAAAAAAAACAAAAAACAAAAGCCAACCCTGCTTGTGAGTGAAATAAAGCCGCAATGTTTTGCTTTACTGCCATGCTGTGGAAAACACAGTACAGCATCCAAGACAGGCTTCTTTTTCCACAGCGTGGCAGTAAAGAGAAGCAGCACAACTGCAATCCACCTTGGGATGCAGAATGACTGAAGAAGGGCAATGACTGGACTACTTTTACTACCACTTAAACAACAAGGACACAGTTTAAAAAGGAAACTGATCATGTCACTTACTGGAGAGAAGAGAAGAGAAGGCCTGCTAATTAAAGGCAAGGATCCCCATCTTCTTCCAAAGGATGCAGCTCTTCCTCCTTACCGTCCGTCTGTTTCTGGTTTTGGCTCTGACCAAAACATTCACTCCACTGAAAATGTAGACTGCAGACCTATGCACAATAGCATCTGGGACAAATCACTGCAAAACCAAGTACCTTTCTTTGTTTGGTGTTAATCTAAAACAGTTATTAAAACGGTTTTGGCTAAAACCTCGCTCCTCCACAGTAGGTCCTTCAAGTAGTTGGTACATACATTACAGACAGGCCTGCCTCTTTGGTAGTTTCTGTGGACCCAGCCCTGTGACGACAACTCATGGTGTTCAGCATGGCACCTACTAGCCTGAGTCCTCCTGCTCACCGGGTGGGATGCCAGCAGCCTTGCTCATACTGTTTTCAGGATTGGGATAGGGCTCCAAGTCTGCATACAAAAAACTATTATTCTTAAACTGTCACGATTTATCATTGAGAATACTTACTTAATTCACAAAATTTCCATTACTAAAGATCTCCTATAGATTAAAGAAATAATAAACCTAACAATTAAAATTAATTGCCTTTTGTGCCAATGAGGACTGCCCTACTTCCCTCTTCCTGGGGCTCTGACTCCTTTGATCTGTCCATCTTTGTTACAAACATGAGCTGCAGGAGTGGCAGGTTCAAGTAGGAATGAAGCGAATAATTCCTGAGTGGAATGAAGCCGAAACTGGCAAACAGCCGAGATGCCAGCCTGAACTGTTCAGAAAAAATAACAGTAATAACAATAACAATTTTTGTAGTTATCACCCCAAATAATCCCAAAAAAACCCATGGCTGGGAGATTCAGCATCATGCTGAATCACTGGCAAAACAGCTTTCTATCAGCATACAGTCAACCACAGCTGATTTTGAACAATCACACAAACCATTCTTTTTTAAAAAAAGTTTTCTTAATTTATTTCTTTTGCATGTAACTTTCTAGACAAAATATTTGCATGTGAAACTAGCCTGTATTCTACTTTTCCCTTATTTCCACACTCAACAGCTAATTAAAAAAAGATGACCAAGTTGAACATCTCAGAAGATTATGGTAACAAATCCAGTTTATTATTGCCAAAAGAAAAAATAAAGTGAAAAAACATGAATAAGAGCAAAATAACAAGTAAAAAAAATTAATGCATCCAGTAAGGACAGTGAGAGTAAAGGACAGGTAATGCCCAAAAGAATGGCAACATAAAAGAAAAAAAAAAACCTTCTGTTCAAAACACACGCTTAAATTATACTCTCTCTTTTATTTCTAGGCTTAAATAGACAGATTGATAAGGGTACAAAACACCACACAGCACTGTAATTTTTTATAGAGGGAAGCAACATGCTTAGACAATTTTCACTTGGGGAAAAAAATTATAGCACTTTGTGCCAACTCCAAAGACTTTCAGAGGGGTTTTTTTGTTTCATTACAATACTGTTATTAGATTCTCCCATTTCTGAACATACAAAGACAATATAATTTACAAACAATTTCTGCTGAGCACAATAGTTTCAAAAAGTATGATCTATTTTTTTCTTTTAGGTTCAGAGGTTACAATACCCATTTCAGACAGGCTAGCAAACACTGCATCATTGGTATTTCCATATTTGCCAATAAATGAGGCTTTGAAAGCCTAAACAGTATAACAAATACATGAACTGGCTTCGCTATTCAAAGACAGTCTTTGTAACGAAGTCATACTAACAAATCTAGGTAGAAAGCAAAACAAGCCCTTAAACTGCTGAGCTATTACCTTTTACATCTTATCACGAAAAAATGCTGAACCACTCCCTTTCCTCATTGCTTCACGGGTGCTTCTTTCCCAGTGTTCTTGGGTTTTACTTTGCTGAGAGTTGGACAGAGGATAAAAAACATGCAGGGCTGTCGGACCGCTATGCTCTTAGTGAGAATTTCACAAAAAAGGCTAGCTGCCATTTTCAATGCAGCACACAGGTTTCGGGCATCAAATCTAAGACTATTAAAAACCAACTGCCATGAAACACATTTACGTGACTGATCGCTGCCGTTGCCCACATTTTATCACTGTGTCGGCTGGCACTTTTACAGTGACCCCGACGCTATCACCCAGGGGTGTTCCCCCTCCCTGGGAGGGAGGAGGGCTTGAGTTTGGAGAGAAATTTCTGGAAGGGCGGCTTTGGGCCGGAGCTGGCGCTGCCTCCGCCGCACTCCCTGGAGCATTGCGTGCCATGAACAGCAGAGGACCATGAGGGAGGTGCTGGCGGTGGGTGATGCACCGGGCGGTCACAGGGCTGCAGCACCGAGCCCGCCGCCCGCTCCCCACTCTGTCTCCAATCATTTCCATACCCACAGAAGCATGAAAGAGGGGCAGTGACAGACACGAAGCCTTGCACGAAACACCGCAGAGAAGCTCCTGTCTAGTATTCATTGGAAATTAACTCCTTACTGACTTACGTGACGTTCAAACAAAGCAAAAAAAAAAGGGGAAGGAGGGGGGACCGACGATGGGGCGTGAGCCATAAATCAGACTTGCAACCCAGCGTGGGGTGAAATGGCAAACATTGGAATTCACCTGCACCCAAAAAAGGTGTGGGGGGGAAAAATCTCATCTTCAGTTGCATACTGAAATGAAATTATCTCCACTCGATGGCTCACTCATCCCAAGCCAAGCCTTTGTTCAGCATACCACCTTGCTACCAGCAAGACAAAGTGGAAAAAACCAAAACATCTGCTCATTCAAGAAGTGCCGTTCTCCCTCTTCTGCAGAAAATTTGGATTTTGGCTGCACTGAAAAGTGGAGGAAAATCAATATAAGGAGCATTAAACAGAGCGTGGTTTCAGTTCTTCCACTTCCTCCCTCTGAAATGCTGCCATATAAGCAGCAAAAATTAATTATCATGTTTTTCAAATAATTTGGATATTTATATACAAATGACATTTATTTAAATTCACTGTCATTTCCATGTTAGAGAAAGCAATTGTTTTTATTTGGTTTTTTTGGAAAGAATATATACATATACACACAGATCAGAAAAGATGCGCACGCGCACACACACTCAGACAGATATATATACATATATATTTATGGGTACAATGTACAGATCATAAAACTGTGTTATTAACCATGAAGTCAGGAAAGTAAATAAGTTAGATGTACATTTATTTTAAAACCTAAAGAAAATCCATGACCTAATTAAAAAAACACTCAAATATTTTGCTGTGTATTCATATTTTTAGATTACTTAAACTTTGCTAGGCTATTTTGTATGCATTTTCACTCTGCTCACATTCATGTTGTCTTCTCATTTGATATTTACTGAGATTTAAGTGCACATAGTTAATAACTGTATCAGATAATAAATGCAAATTACAGTATAACTAAAAAAATGGGAGAAAAAGCCACCTTGTATAATGCAAAATATCCTCTCATAAAAGAAAAGGATTATGTATCTTCAGTATCACACCTTACTGAACAATCCTTGGATCACCTTTCCAAATTATTTGGTCTATTCCCAGACTGTTTGTTGAGATTAGGAGAAGGTTTCTTCTTACTAGAAAGTGCATATTACAAGGCAGTGATCCAAATAAGCACAAGAAAGGCAAATGCTTGTTTTAAACTTCTTTTAGATAAATCATCAATGTATTTTTAAATCAGGCTTCTGTATTTCTAACTGACATAAGACCTTTCCCCTTCCTCAGTGTACTTCAAGTCTGCAGAAAAACAAAAGAAAAGAAAAAAGAAAAAAAAAAGAAGGAAGGGAAGGGGGAAGGGGGAAGGAGGAAGGGAGGAGAGGAGAGGAGAGGAGAGGAGAGGAGAGGAGAGGAGAGGAGAGGAGAGGAGAGGAGAGGAGAGGAAAAGGGAAGGGAAGGGAAGGGAAGGGAAGGGAAGGGAAGGGAAGGAAAAAGAAAAAGAAAAAGAAAGGAAAGGATAAGAAAAGAAAAGAAAAGGAAAGAAAAAAGAAAAGAAAAGAAAAGAAAAGAAAAGAAAAGAAAAGAAAAGAAAAGAAAAGAAAAGAAAAGAAAAGAAAAGAAAAGAAAAGAAAAGAAAAGAAAAGAAAAGAAAAGAAAAGAAAAGAAAAGAAAAGAAAAGAAAAGAAAAGAAAAGAAAAGAAAAGAAAAGAAAAGAAAAAAGAAAAGAAAAAAGAAAAGAAAAGAAAAGAAAAGAAAAAAGAAAAGAAAAGAAAAGAAAAGAAAAGAAAAGAAAAGAAAAGAAAAGAAAAGAAAAGAAAAGAAAAGAAAAGAAAAGAAAAGAAAAGAAAAGAAAAGAAAAGAAAAGAAAAGAAAAGAAAAGAAAAGAAAAAAGAAAAAAAGAAAAGAGAAAAAAGAAAAGAGAAGAGAAAAAAGAAAAGAGGAGAGGAGAGGAGAGGAGAGGAGAGGAGAGGAGAGGAGAGGAGAGGAGAGGAGAGGAGAGGAGAGAAAAAAGAAAAAAAAGAAGGGAAAAAAAGAAGGGAAAAAAAGAAGGAAAAAAAAAGAAAAATAAAAGAAAAGAGAAGCCATCACAAACCCAAAAACAATGTAGGGGAAAGAAGATGGGGGCAGAGAGGCAATGATTAAAAGAATAAAAATCTAAAAATTTCTGCAGCTGCACATGAGAAAAGCTGCCAACAGTACAGCAAAGCACAACACTGTACAGAACTGACTGACTGAGGCACCTTACTGCAACTCCTAGTATTTGTATCGGTCGCAGTATTAATACAATGGAGTAACCACGAAATGAAAGGAGCTCCTAAGAAACTTTCTATTTACTATCCTGTAAAATTTACACTACGCTGCCAGAATCCTCTTAGAGGGAAAGCTGCTGAGGAAATGAACCTTCAAGCACACACCATCAGGCACAAGACAATGAGGAACCAAACAATCACCCAGATGAAACCACTAAACAGACACATTTTCCTTGTTCACAAGCTGCAAAACAAGCCTTATTTTCTTCATCAAGTCATAAAAGAACATAAAACCGGTAAAGAAAATTTCCATGATGCCTAAGACTATATAACCCTAACAATTTTCTTCTGCAATAAAAAAAATTAAATAGTAATAACGGAAAACCTTGGGAAATGTAGAGATTTTATTAGTTTTATTAACTCAACAATATAAACTTGAATTATCTCAGTTTGTTTATTTGCTAGTTACTCATTTCAAAGTGCCTCTCAGTGCTAATGAAAATAAAATCTCAAGTGCTTTATAAAAGCAATGGGGTTGGCTGAAATGACGAGAGATTTTTATTTTATTTATGTTAAGATGTTTTCTCCTCAATTACTAACTAAATTGTTAATTTAGGAAGTGGTAGTTACATTTTTATCTCTCCTGTATTAGTAATGCCATCAAAATAATCAAAGCCAAACAAACAAAAACCCTGAGTATTAAAGTAAATATTATTTGGGTGATTACTTTTTATTTATTGTCACTAGATATTTATTAATACCAGGATGCTAGAAAGGGATATATTTAACCTTTTTGCCCCATCTCTAAAGTCTTTAACTGTATGGCACAGTATGACTATTTATGCTTAATCTCTTTTTTCCTCCTCTATCCACTTGTTTTCCTGCCAGTTTGCGCTCCCAGCCTGAACTAAATTAAAAAACTATTTTCAACTGATTCGGAGCTACTTAAACTTATTACTCCTTCAAGGATATTTTTACTTGAAGCACTTCAGGAGTTAAATTGCTAAGTTAAAATCAAAGTAATGACCCCAAGCAGAGATTACTGAGTTGCAGAGTAAATTCATATAAATAAAATTGGACTGAAAGGCATTTCCCGCTGAATGATAGTGTCTCGATTAAATCTCGTACTGGCACTAAGCATGCCTTGTGGTTCTAACAGCCCATCACTTGCATTAAGACTATCACAAAGTGAATGAATACCAAACAAACCCACTGCCCTCAAAGCTGTGAAAGCCTCCAATTCTCTAATATTTCCAGACCACTTGAGTGACTGCCTCACAAAACATAAGGATAATTAAACTGACATGAAACAACTGCCCTGTTTAAATTCTAGGGGCAGTTTGTCTAACCTTCTGATCCCAGGGGAACCTAGAGCCACTCAAGCACCTGTCTGTGGTCACTATCTGACAACCTTCACAAAAGTACTCTTCCCAGTGTATGGGACCGTCTACCTCATGCACTAACATGATCCATATTTTACTCTCATTTATGACATCCAGAAATGTAAATCTTACTGTCATCTGCAAATGTAAAACAATTTTGTTATGGTTGAACGTTCCATCACCATCCTCTAACCTGTAAGAAAACCAAATATTCCGACCAAGTCAAAACATTTGATATCTCTTTATAAATCACTTCACTTCTAAATTATTAAAACTCACAGAAACAATAATCACCAAAGCAAAAATTGAGCACGTGTGACTTGCCTTAAAAAAAAAAAAAAAAAGAAAACATGCTTGGAATTATTAGAGGGTAAATCAATTTTTGTTCTCAGAAAGATCATCCTCCTGATTTTACTTAAAGCAACGGCAGTTTTTTCCACTGACTTAAATGAGATCATGAGTTGGACTTAAAAACTGCAAAATAACACATCTCATAATTTACTACGCACACTTGCTGCCAATTTTCTCCCTTAAAAAGAAAACAAAAAAAAATTTCATTGTTAGGCCTTGTAAATCATTCACTTTGCCAATTCTGTTCTCAATTGTGGTTACCAATTTCAAATACATTCACATGTTTTATAAAAGCCAATTTCCTTCTTTCATCTTGGATACTCCACAGCATACAGGTTTGCAGGGACAAAAACCATTTTGTTCACCATTAAATTGTAAAATAATAAAACAAGAAATTGCTGAATCTAGAAGGAGCTCTATCAGTGTCTTAAAAACCTCAGTCTCTATCTACATTATGAGATAAAACAGAAACTACGAAGTCGAATGTCTGAAGGATAGGGAAAAAAGCCAACTTCAATACCTGTAAAAAGAGAATCTGCAAGTAGAATTACTTTTTCCTTATTTAAAAAACAAAAACAAAGCAAAAAAACCCTCTCTTTTGCATGTTTTTCCTGGAAATAAAATAATTTACATTTTGACTATTCCAGTGTCATGATCTCTAACTCCTTTCAATTTAGGACCAACTGAAAAGCTCCTCCTCAGGAGTTTCTCTCATCACGGAAAAAACGAGACTACTCATCTGTCTAAGGTCTTCTCGTCCGAGAAACGGTTTGGTAAAACTGTAGTGTGCATCTTCCAAACACAGATAACATTTGCATATAGTCCCATTTTACTCTAAAAATCAGTTATTTCATTAGCTTTTTGTTAGGTATCTCTCTGAAACTTCAAAATGACTTGGCAATCTCAGAAAGGATTTCAAAGGGTCACTTGATTTTCCTCTCATAGTACATTTGCAATATTAACCACACTTAGCATATCACCAGCAGGGGCCTCAGTTTTATTATTTCTATGTACCCTCAAGGGCTTCCATTTTCATCCTCGGAGCTCAATCACAGTTTTTCACACACTGCTCCTGCCCAAGGATAGAACAGTGCTTACCTTTTTTTTTTTCCTTTTAAGCTATATATTTAGATGAATGTCAAGTGCTGATTGAGAACACATTCCATGATGATCCCTATTTTCAGTTAAAATACATACTTACAGGTTTAGATTTAACTCCCTGCCTTTTCAGTCAAAGTCATTTAGCTGGAGTCAATCAAGCGTGTGATTAGAAATAATAACTCACAAGCAATGAATTCAAAAAGATTAGATCTTCGCCAAACTGTGTAAGTGTGGCAAACCGCTACCTCTCCTCTCATGCTTCTAAAGAAGATACTAAAAACGCATCTCAATAGACACAATTCTTGGACCTTAAACACGGCACTTGTAACTTACAACACCCAACATTTAAATTCTCGCTTTTCATAACGTGCAGTCAATACAGGTCTGGCTTCCCTTGGGTGGATATGTGCTATTAACAATGTTGTTGAATTAGCCACGACCAGAAACAAAAGACGTGGGGAGACTTTCAGATACTTTTTAAAAAGTGAAACTATCGACAAGGCAGAAAATTGTTTGTTTACAAGTAAAAATTTACCGCTAATTATTAAAATATAAAACTGTATGTTAATGACATCAAGGATATCTTAGTTAATCTTCAATTACCCTCTTTCAAAAATGACTGATCACTGCAAAGTATAGCTGTCAAACATGGCAGAGCAGAACTTCAGAAAATGTCATCTTTAAGAAGGAGAAAACACAATTAGCCCTTCCTTAGGTTCTCTCCCTTCAAAACCAAAGGTCAAAAAACGGTCTTTTTTTTGTTGTTTTACTTAACTAAATGAAGAGCCAAATTCCAGTGTCTAAGCATGCAGATTTCAGAATATTCAGATATAACTCCACGTGGTTTGTATTAACAGCCTCCAAAGAATTACCTGCCTTTAGAAAAATCTACCATGCTCAGATTAGCCGTAACGGGTCTCTGGCTTCACCCATCTGCTTCACCATCTATTTCCCACTCTTTTACTGATAACAGAACACAAATACAGGATTTTAAAATTATTATTTGGCAGCAGCTCTGAAGAATTGTATAAAGCCCTGCTTTTAATGTCAGTTTTTACAGTTGAGATTCCCGGCAGAGAGAAGTTCAAGTGACTTGCAATAGTTTACTCAGCAAGCTATTCATCAGAACATCTGGAGGTGCTGACAGTTCAACGACCTAACTAACTTGCCAGCAATCTTAATATATTGACCTACAAATACTTTTAAATATTGTCCTTTCTGAGGTTTCCTCTGGTACATGTTAAGTGTCCTTTTCAGTTTCCAAAGACGGGTATCATACAACTTGCCATATAGTCCTGCCCCCCAACTGTTATTCTACGTCAGCAATAGCAATACCTGTTTGTGTCAGGCCAACTGTCCAAGCAATCAAAAGCAGCAAATCTCAGATTGAGTAAACTTCAAAATATGTCTGAAATACATTTCACATCTCAGTGTCAAAACTTTAGATGAACACTGGATATAAAGAAGGATTCATCTACCTCTACCTACCTCCTAATAAAAAAAACAGTACTTAAAGGGAAAACTGTAGCATTTTGCTGCATTTCCCATATCAAGTTAAAAAACAGCCACACAACTGCTCTGAAAAATAACATACCATCTCTCCAGAACAGTCATTTAAATCCAAAATGGCACTGAAAACATCTAGTTCAAATGAAGGAGGATGAATCATATATGGGGTATCTTTCAAATCAACATTTTTAGTAAGTTGCTTTGCTTTTTTGATTTTTTTTCTCTTAGACTCTCCTGAGGATAATAAACATTATTTTCTTGAGAAAAGAATAATAAGGGAGTCTATGTTCTTGCTTAGTGTATAATATAAAATGGCTTTTAAAATGTTTCTGAGGACAACAATCAGAAAACTCTTTCATTTAATTATGAATACGGCAATATGTAAAGGTAATTACTCTACTTTAATGATGCAATTCCTGTTGTAAGTCCTCACTAATAATTTTGTCACATAACCTATGACCAGTGAAACATTTATCTCCCATATGATTTCTTTGTAGGAGTTTACATTCTGTCTATAACTTTTATTGTCTTCACAGGAGGTATAGATAGGATCATGAGCATAAATTTAACTTATACCTAGAAAAAGCACCACAATTTTAATATTCATCCAATCAAAAAAAAAGAAAATTACGTTAACAACTCTCCAGCTCTCACATTTTATAACATAAAACATATTCCCACAAATTCCTACTGTCCTGCAAAAGGGACAGTTAGCAGTATTTTTTAGAAGTCCTTATAGGCACACTGGGCTCTCCTCAAAAGCACTTAACTACAACAATCTTCCCCCTCCACAAAATCTCACTCATGAAAAACTACAGAGCTATCACTTGTTTTCAGATATGCATTTACAGAAAAATAATCAACAAAAAAATTTTTGAAAAAGTATCTTATTTAAAATACTGTTAGGAAAGCACATTTATTACTCCTTAAGTGAGCTGTTCATACACAGTTATCAATCAGTACCATTTTTAGTTGCAATCTATTACCCACAGCTTTTACATTTATTAAAGCAAGTGCAATGAAAGATTATTTTTAGGGGATGAAGGGAGGACAACATGACATGTTCAAGACAAAAAGTAATCAAAGCAGCCAGATTTCTTTATCTAAAACTCAACTGAAATCCAAGAATATAAGAAGGAGAACAATTCATTCTAGAGCTTGATAGCTATTTTATACAAATTTGGAAAATAATCAGGAGAAAAGAAATGGAATTATTTCATCTGCTGCCCAAGCTGTCCCCTTCACAGATTAAAAAAAAATCTGCTTCAAAAAGGTACAAACTGCATTTGCCCTTCAGTTATGCATACAAAGCAAATGATTTTGCGGCCCAACTCCAAAATCCATATACTAGTGAAAATAATCCTTTTTCACTTAAAAAAGTACCAGTGAAGTCAAAGAATAATGGCTACTTGATTACACAGATGATTTTCATGACTAAGCCTTTAATTAAGTTTGGTTAGTATGTTCTATTCTTAGAAGCAACATTCAATAATATTTGAGAATAAAAAATATTAGCTGACCTTCTTTTGTAGGTGAAAAGGTATTTCTATCCGATTTAATTATTATGTCATATTATTAATTACAGCAATTACCATATTCCCATTTGTTGTCCATAAGTTAATAGATGTACACACACCTTTCTGCTCATTTCTTATGACAAAACCAAACAGAAAAAAATCAAAACACAAAAAAGTAGTTAAACCTTAATGCGGAAGTAAGAATAGTCACCGATGGTGGGCATACCCTGCCGCACCATTTGTGGGCCTCCAGTTTGGAAAAAAAAAGAAGAAAAGACTGTGACATTAAGTAAATAATGTGAAATATATGGCAATGTACTCTTTCTACTAATCTTTATTGGTAATTTATAGCCACGGGACATTTGTAAATTTAACAGCCCATCAAAGCATTTGAGAGGACTCAGTCTAAGTACTCATTAAGTGAAATTAAACATAACTTTCCATAAAGTACCATGCACCGTGAATGGGTGGGCAAACTTGTGAGCAGCTACCGCTATAATAATTTATAGTTTGTAATCCTGCCTTATTACTTCCAAAAACATAAAAAAAAAGCACTTGGCAGCTACAAAAAATACTTAGTCCATGCTATAAATTACTCTGGCAGAAAAATCTTTTATGTCCCTGAAGGATGCACTAATTCTTCCTTCTTCAGTGGAAAAAGATAAGCTAAATACAGAAATACACCACCTCCCTTTATCTGCAGGATAATATTCCCTGCATGTTTTTCTCCCCAGCTATTTATGTTCTCTCCACAAGCGCAAGTCATAAATAAGGCCAGTAAGAATTCAGGTAAACGCCACGGAGCTATCCGGACCATCCGGATATGCAATTCCCTGGAAACAGTCTATACGCTTTAGTAAGTATGGCCTCCCCCTAAAGACACTCTCTCTCTACAAAATCAAGAACAGAACTATATTGTTGGACACAAGAAGAAAAAATACAAGGACGAAGAAAGGAAGAGAGGAAAGCTACATGTGAAGTGCCTATTTAAATGCACATCTTAGACACAAGTTTCTGAGATAACTAGCGTAATTTTAAAAGCAGCCAAGAAGGCAACTGCAGCTTTTGTAATTTAGTCTGCCTTTGGAAATATCTGTCTCAATTTCCATTTATTTTTGACCTAGGAAGCACACCAAAAAAAAAAGCACCGACACACACACACACAAAAAAAACAAAAGAAGAGCAACTTTTGCTATCAAGATGCTTTGAGATTTACACCTGAGAGTGGATTACACCAAGCAGTATGGGAGATGGTCTGTGAAAAATTCATAAGAGAGACCCAAAACAACCCTAAGGATTAAAATTAAAAATGATGTTTAAATTTACTTAAGGAAAGCAAAACATTTTTTAGAAGCCTCCACCTCCTGCATGGCGAGCTGACTAATTGCGGGACTGGCAATGCCGGGTTAATCCCTTTCTCGGGTGCCAGCAGCGCGTTCCCCTGCAGTGATAGCGTGCAGAGGGCAAGCCCTGCGCTCACGAGAAGATTTGATGCTCCAGTGAGCCTGAGGGGTCAAAACGGCAGTTGGGAGGTGGAGACACCATCTTAGAAGTACATCCTCGGCCCCTCCTGATTCAGTGTGATAGATGAGTGGTTTGGACACCCTGCACAGACCCCTCTGGGCACAGCACTATAAGGTCTTGTGTTTTATATACATTATGTGTAATTCTCTCATGTACTATTGCTCCAGACAGACTGGAGTGAGTTGAGCTGGGGGCCACAGAGACCATCATGGCTGCAGCACAGGCCCTGTGAAGAAAGGCCAAGGGAGTTGGGCCTGTCCGCCGGGAGCAATGATGGCTTCAGGGGTACCTGGCAGCACTAGAGACCTCCTGAGGTCGCTTCCAGCCTAGATGGTCCTGTGATCCGAGATTTAACTGTCATCCTTTTGCCAGAAAGCTCATTAGCCATCAACCACCATGCCCCAGGCCAGACTCTCACTAGCCACCCTAAAGCACACCTCTCTAACCAAACCAAAAATGG
Organism: Calonectris borealis; assembly: GCF_964195595.1. Lineage (NCBI taxonomy): Eukaryota > Metazoa > Chordata > Aves > Procellariiformes > Procellariidae > Calonectris > Calonectris borealis. The sequence goes on along the minus strand of NC_134352.1, from coordinate 25,274,678 downwards.
CAGATTTCACAACATTCCCCAGTATTAACTCCACTCATAAATATTTACTAAGTAATAAACATGATTAACAGTTTAATTTTGGATCAATAAGAAACGTAGTTCTACAAGACAGATTCACTGTAACTTAGTGCTAATTAACAATTACAACGAAGTATTAAAGGACTGGCGCCTTCTCCTCACAGTCTAACAAGGAAGACGGCTGAACAGATTTGAGAAAACAGAGCTCATCTTTATTCCTGGAGAAGTAGAAAGGAGACTCTTGAATTTCATATCCTTACATATTTATAGCTACTAAGTGTAGCTATCTTAAAAATATACATTACATATAAACTTATATACAAACTTATATCACAAATATATATAGAGTTATCTTACAAAAAGTGTCCCAGAAACAGAAGGCAACTCAAAAACAAGACACAAAACCTTGGAATGCTGAAGTCCTGGAACATAAACAATGTATTAAGAAATTAGTAGCCCATGCCTGTGGACGTTTCAGAGATCGATATATCCCATTTTAAGAACTTTTGATCAAATATCTAACTTCTTAAAGTGCAACTACTTATATTTGCTGACTCACTAAGCTGTATAATACACAGGAAACGGTAACTGCACTTTGAGTTATCAAAGCAGAGTACACATCTGGATTTTTAAAATGCTGGCATGTGAGAACTTCCCTGACACAACCTTTGAAACTCTGTCTGTCACCATTGCCATTACACCTCTGCAGCTGGGATATGAATTTCTGCCAGTGCCAAATAGTTCACTCACCTAGAGGACTACAAATCTTTTTCTTTAAAGTAGATGTTTTGAGTAATGAATTAAAAGATGGAAGCCAAGGAAGAACAGACCCTGATTCATACCACAAAGTCTTTTCTTCCTCCTCTTCCGAAGCCAACGGTGGTTGGAGTCTTGATTTAGACACTGATACTCATATACTTCTGGTACAGAAAGAGTCTACAAAAATGTGAGTTTGTATAGCAATTATATACACACAAACACATGATCATGTATCTACAAATAGATATAAACATACAAATGGCATGTACCTATCTGAAAACACTGATTTTCTCATTCTGGAACACAAAAGTAATTTCCAGTGTGCAAATAACTTTGACAAAATTAAATTCTTCGAAATGTTTTCTAATTGAAAAAATGTGCTTTTTAATATCATATCCTTACAGCTCTTGTTTAACGCAGTGCCAGGCAAAAAGATTGCTTGAGGATTTTTCTTCCTCAGTGTCTAATTACTTTTCTCTCTGTTTTTGATTCCCTAACATTGTGGCACAGGACTTTGCTATAGTCATTATTTTCAACAGGACACAGGTTCCCTTCTTTATAGCTTATTAGGGTATTTTATAGCACCATCATCAAAGAGGCTGTAAGGATTTGTGTTGCTTCATTAAATGTTACAAGGCTGCGTTTTCTACACGAAATATAATTTTGTACATTTTTTGTCATTTTTATTGTCATAATAATCTTTGCAATATTTCCTCCATTTCTTTTCTTGCTCTTTGTTTGTTTGGGTCTTTTTAGCAGAATTAATATAGGAAATATTAATGAGACAAGCTTATTAAAGCATAAAGATTAAATTATTTGGGATCTCTGCACTATTCTTAACAATGAATGGGGATGAAACATTCATTCCCTTTGCTTAAAAATAATAATAAAAGTTATTAGCCACTTTATCACCCGAAGAATTGTCACAGAGTGAGCATTTAGCATGCAAATGCCAGCATTAGCACTATCTGTGTATGAAGGTAATATAAGCAGAGGTTTAGTTAAATAGTGCATGGTCATTTACAACATGCACCCAAGAAAGTGTGTTACTTATTATAAAAATATATAATCAGTTCAAGTGCATTAAAACACTGTGTTTTTGTCAAGGCTCCAACTGTTAGAAGTACATCAATTTCTATGAAAATAAAGGTGAGGTGCACAAATGTTTCATTATTTCAACCATGCATCCCTTGTCACAATTGTCCATTTCAGCTACACCAGTAGTGTTTACACAAGCTGCAGCCCTTGTTTTCACAAGAGTGGAGAAAGTCCTGCTCATTAGCACTATTCATTGCCAGTTACACAAGAGGTCTACTTGCAACTACACCACGTGGCTAAACACAAAGAAAAATACTGCTATAAAAAAAAAATTCAGTGTACCTCGAGATCAAGAATACAAACCACAATAACTTCCTGACTAACTTATTTTGTTACTCTGACCATTTTCCTTGTTTCTGTAGTGGAATATCCTTGTTTATCCTGATGATAACAACCAAGAAATGCTGGGGGTTTCGGTGATTAGGACACTCACCTAGAGAAACTATGAACAAAGGAATTGCTGCTGTTCCAAAACAATTTAGTACTAAACTTTTACAGATAGATGTTAGATACAGGCCAAAGCCCAAAACAACAATCATTATTGTTTAATAAAAAGGTTATTTCTTTTCGTATTGGAGAAGCAATCATTCCTCCTCTGTCATATCACGGTGTGAGATGCATTACCATACAAGACACACATGTAACATGCTGGAGAGACAGAAAAATAAAACTGCTGACTTAAAATAAGAAACAGCCCAACAAAGGGAGGGGAGGACAGAAATTAACCTTTAAAATGAGCTTGTATTTGTAAATCACACACATTCTTTAAAAAATATTTCAATATTTATGTCAGAAATAAAATACTAAGTTACTTTATAAATTAGCAGAAGCTTCTGCAAATAACATAATTGATATTTTCATATAATTGGGTGTAATCTATATTCTGCTAATTCACATCCAAGATAGCCAGAATATTACAAAAGTCATTCCAAAATAGGGCAGTCTTTGGATTATTTTTGTGTGAGAGAGATTCCTGGGTATGATAAAGTAGTCAGAATTTCTGAAGGTCTGTAGCCTTTATAAAATATTCCTGGTTTCTTTTCTTCCATGCAATTGTCTCTACTAGAATGACTAGGGCATTACGACCCTTTTAATACCTGTCATCGCACCATCCAAAATCATGCAGAATTCAAGGTAAACTACCCCCTTCTGAGAATACAGACTTCTAATTCCTCTGAAAGCTTTATGGAAGTGGTTTGCGACAAACTACTAAAGCCCTCAAGTCCTTGCTAGTCACGCTGCTCGGCTGAAGAAATCCTTTCACCCTCAAATGCCAAATCAAGCCCCTGAGACGGCGCCCGGTCCCAGCCCGTTACCCTGCCTTCTCCAGGCGGCCGCACAGGCAGCTCAGCCCAGGCAGGCTGAGCCAGCTGGAGCTGCCTCGCTCAACTTTCGCATCACATTACTTCCGCTTTTCTAACTTTTCCACTACTGAGCACCATCAATTATGCACTAGAATAACAGAGGCTTGGCTCAGCAATGTAACATAAAGGCCGATTATGAGTGTAAATAATTTAAACACCTGCGTGCCATGTTTCTTTTAGCAGTGATACGTGGCTGGCGGATGTGATGCACTCATAGGGAAGGCTCAGCCTTTAATGTACTGACAACTCCCCTGTTCAGATGACGGGAGGGCCTGCTACAATGCTGCTGTTGGTCTAACAACAGAGAGGGTTAAAAAAGAGTTTCTTAATTAGAAAAGAGAATCACTGAGAGTCACACATGCAAGAAGATGCAAGTTTCAAAGTCTATAGTCCAGAGAAGTTGGCAAACTCTGTTTACGTCTCTGGTACATAGACTCCCTCACCTCTAACTCATTCAAAGGAAAGGTTAAAAATGGGTTTTCAGGGGGAGAATGCAATCTTAAAGTTATAAAAAGCACCTATAAAACAACCTTAGGCTACTTAAGAGTGGAAGAGAAACCTGCCTTTTTAAGGAACAGCATTAGAAAAATTCATTTTGTACTATTAACTATAGAAAGTCCATTTTCCTCTACTAGGCCGTTCAGTACGTTGGTGCTGCCACTTAGACATTGATACCAAATTTTACAACTTCTATTCCAGGGAGTTTAATTTTGCTCCTAGTATGCAACTCAGAGTTATCTCACAAACAGCCAAAGATAAAGCACTTGATACCTCCTTCAAAATGGCATAGGTAAAGGTCAAAACGGGGCCCTCCTCACGTAAAAATGGGTAAGGAACAAGTTTGCAATATCTGAATTAGTTTAAGTATGCTCTGAGTTTTCTATAATATCCTTTGCATGATTCAGCATTTCTGTCACCAGCCTTCACAGTAATAAGATGTGGGACAGCTCTAACATACGCTATTTTAAAACAACCAGGGGACTCTTAAAAAAAAATGCAGTTGAGAGAGATGGCTTTAAATTACATTTTTTGTTTGCTTTGAAAATCCACTAATAATTTGACATTGTGATGGAGGATACATGGAATGTTTCCACTTGAAAAACATAGTCCACACTCCAGTTAAATGAATTTTGAACCAAAAGCGCACATACAATAACACAGTTCATAGTTTCACATCTGAGCTGAGGGTCATGCTACACAGAAAAACTCCAAAGTACAAAGGGTGGGGATGGCCAAGGGGACAGAATTAAGAAATATGAAACCATTACATGTATAACTGAAATACACAATCTTTCAAACTGTGGTTTCAAAACTGTGTTGGGATTTGACCATGTCAATTGAAAGAAAGGGGTAAAGGGGGGCAGTGGGTGTTGTTGCTTAAAACAGCAAACCTTAATAACATCCATATGATTCAGCAAATCGATGTGGCCAAAGTCAATAAATAATCATGCAGTTATTTTCTGAAACAATCTCATTACTTGCTTTGAGCTAACGATTGGTAATTGAGGAAAAGTGTTTTCATATTTCCTCCTATTAGATGCATCTTTGCTAAGTTCCCTTCAAATAAAGAGGAGGATTTGCACCTTTATTGTGGTATGAATATTTCAAAGCAACTTCTTTGGAAGGTTACTAGGTTCTTATTGCATATTTTTTCCAGTATTGATCGACAGCAAATAGCCTTGCTTAACTCCTTGTGCACCATTTTCTCCCAGGGCCAGCACATTTATTTGTAACAGACTGGAAGGGCACACCAGACTGTAGGAGTGCCACTAAGTGCCTCTGTGGCGAAGACTGCATGCATGAAATTGTTGCTGTACCACTGCCAGACAACTTGGAAATCTCCTTCATCAAAAAATGTGCAAATGAAACCAAGTATAATGTCTATTTATTTTTTTTTTCTCAGGAGTTTTATTTTATGCTGACTGGTATGCAGCACACAATCGTCACACAGCAGTTCTTTGCAGCCAAGCATTTTATGTGCCATAATGAGGGACATTTTATAGACACGGTAATTATCATGGATTTTAGGGCTTAGGTAGCTGACAACCTCATAGTGGGAGACTTCCCTATGCTTAAGACAAAGTTTCTCATTAAGTAATATAGATACATTTCAGTTTGGTTTCACACAGGCAGGCTGACAGATAAGGCCAAACTTGTAAAACCAGCCAGCCATGGGATTAAAGGTCTCAGCAGTGAGCCAACATGTAAGGTAGTTTTAATCAAAAAAGATTGCCATGGACAACATCTCTGTATAGGACAATTACCATTTGTGTAGTATTATACAGTATTAAGAACATTAGTCAACACTATAGAAATCCTTCTCTGACCATCTCGCTGTATGTGTAATGACAGTATGCTATTATGTAAGCGTGTATACAAAGTATACATATTTAGAAAAATGAGAAATAAAGATGGATGATACACTCAACCCTTTACATTTTAACCACCCCACAGTATCCCAAAGTATTCTACTTTCCCAGGTGGACTCTATTATTTATTGTTCTCCTTCCCAACTGTAATTACTCTGTTCTATTGATGAAAACGAGAACAGTACATCCACACCCTCTCATTTGCAGGAGCACGTCTTGCAGGTTCCACAGTTTCAGGAATGCTAGATTGGGAGAGTTCATTACAATTAGTGATGTTTACTGTGTTTATGAAATAGTTTAAGTAGCCGCAGTCAACGGAAGGAATAACAAGTACATATAGTCCAGAGATGCTTACAAAAATAATTAAAAGTAGTCATTCAAAACCATGTGGGTGTAGCATCCTTGTATGTGGGAGGGAAATACTACCAGCAACCATGAACAAATCTCCTAAATTCGGGACTCTATGGATGCCGCTACTTCAGTCCCCCCCCGCCATGTGCGTGCGAAAGTTTGCCTGCCCTACTCATCTGTGAGATCGCAAACAGCCTTTAATATTTCATTCAGCCCAAAGCACAGAGCGTGCTCAAATTCAATACAAGGAAATGCTTTATCTCTTCCTTCACAGACTAATAATCCAACAAAACCAGAAGCGCCAGGGAGTCAAGGCAAGTTTTGAGGAAATGACGTGCAGACACTTCTGAACACTTTTATTCCTGTTTACTGTTTGGGACACTTGGAGTGAATAAACACCAATTAAATGACTTTTGTTCATTGATGCATAAAACCAGACCCAATATCAAGGGCCCGACTGGTTACCAGAGTATTTTTACTCTGGTAATTCTTTGAACCATTTCCCCCCCCTTGGCTTTGCATGTGTTATTAAAAATTATTTTCCTCATTTTTTTCATGAGGAAATGGGTTTCATTCATAAAATGGAAAAAACACTGCTAATTTAAAAAATCCACCCTAACATACAAATGGGAAACTATATCCATAGAACACTTCAAAAAAGATTTCTATTAACTGCTAAATTTTGCTATATTTTTAGGATTGCCTTAATTTTCCCACATACTGAGACTAACACTATCATCTCATTTCACTAAAGGACAGCTAAAAATATTGGCTGCTTACAGTGTATCAGATTGTGTTGTGGGACAGCACTTTGAACAGCATGGTCTGGATGTGCTCACGGAGACATTTAGATAGTAACACCCTTCTCCATTAACAGAAATCAGAAAACACCGATTTCTTCTTATTAAAGACATGAGAAGTCCAAAATTTTAGCAGTTCTGAAGTGAAATTACTTAATATTTTACCACTTACAGAATGTGATTCTGTAGTTAACAGAACACTACTTGAGGGAAATACATATTAATAAAATAATTTATATTTGAATGTTAAACTATTACTTCCACTAGAAGGAGATTCAGAATTGCTGGTTAAGTTTATAAATAATACTTACAGATTATGGTAATGGCCTATCAACCACCTTTTAACTGTTCTTATTTTATCCAGCTAATCTAAGCTTATTAGAAATACTTCCGTAGTGATTTCTGCAACTATTCAGGAATACAAAACACACAGAAGGACGGTCAAGGTTGTTGATAAATGAAAGGAAAACAATTTTTTACACACCTGCTTTTGATACTAGGATCCAGTAATTATTTCATGGCATATATTATTAACTAGGAAAAATGTAAAAATTCTAATTAAGGGTTGTACCTTTTTTAAAACAAAAACTGGAGAGAATCCATTCAGGCTGTAGGAGCCCTTAGCTAAATGCCCATGACATTTAGAATGACAAGCACTATAATGCTGTTCCATGACTCCATCAGGCTTCTAGACCTGGCAGCAGTAGACACTGTCAGGTAAATTACCGCGCATACACTGTCTGCTGACACTGAAATAAAAAAATGTGAAAAGGCTAAAATAAGACACATCATGCTGGAAGATGGAGGAAAGGGAATAAAAACATTCCAGTGCTATATGCTTTTATATGTTACAAAAAAGGCTTCAAATATGGTATCTGTTTTTCAAGTCCTGTCTTTGCATGTATCTCATCTCTACCATTCTTTGCTATTAAGAAAGAACCCTGACAGAAGACAGCCAGTGAGAAATTCATCCCTCAATGGTATTAAAAATTAGACCTATCCTAGTATTGGGAAAAAATAAGAGACCAAAAACAATTTGGCAAAACCTTGAACATTGAGAAGGAACCTAGATGTTGAGCATGGTCTGAGGAATTATAAGTCTTATAAAGGAAATATCACATAGGAGTTTAAATATTTATTTTAATCAATATTTTGACATTGCAGCAATGCTCAGAGATGAGGAGATGCACGTGGCACTAACTTACAGACCAGAAGTCCTTCAGAAAATACACCATTCCTGACATAAATCACACATATCAGAAACCAGAAATATCTTGAAATGATCCAAAATGATAATCAAAACCAAGAGCCCATAACGCAACTTTAACATTACATTGACACATAGAAACACTGTACCATTATTCTAAATAGTTCTGCACATCCTAGCTAAAGTTTCAGCCTGATTCGTCACGACACTCTTAGTCCAATCTTATATACACCCAATTCTAGGACAAACAGTGAATCACACTGATGTCCCTGAAGAGCACAATTGCTATTATATGTAACATTACACATGTATCTATTACCAAAATAAAAGCCCAGATGGTCCAGCATGAAACTACACATCCTGCAACCCATAGCTGAAATGCAGCAGTACATGCGCTGGATGTTCTCAGAAGTATCAGACCGTATACCAGACTGTTTGAAGCACTGTTTATATATACACAAATAATCTCTAGCTGAAATTTTCCAGTCTTATCAATTCAAATTGAACAGAAGACTCAAGTTTCAAAGTTAAATATATTTTTCTAATTTATAATGCTGTCTCTCATGCAAACTGAATTTGAGGACTCAAAAGATAGTATGTAAAACGGTGGTATTTCTTAAAACTGCACAAATTTTACTCACCTTACCCACTTCAATGATTATCCCGATGATTTCAATGGCTCTACTCATCAATGTATGGCAAGTAGAATTTATTTCAATACCTGTAGCACTTAGAAACTGCTGCAAGCATTGCACTGTCTGCCTCACTTGGCCATTGATACCAGAGTTGTTAACATGTCAGCAACCTGCATCCATTACTAAAGCCAAGTTCTCTCTGATTTATGAACACTTTATTTCTTTTTGTTATCCTTGTAACACTTAAGTGCAGAGGAAAAAAGGGTCTGATGGGGCTGCAGGAGAGAAACAAAGCTGATCATTCAGTTTTGTAATGGGAGTATATCCAAGCAATCATGCTTATCAGTGTGAAAGGGACTAATGAAACATCATCTTCAGACAAACTGTCTTCCTGTATTACTATTTCTGTTACCAATGATTTCTTAGCCACAGAGGTATTCCTCAACACAGCTACTCCACTTGAGAAGTCTGAATATTCAGAGGAAGGAGGAAGAGTTCAGTAGTGTTAAAACAAACAGGAGGACCTATCTCTGTGCCCTAGCCATTGCCACACATTCTAGAGTAAGAAATTATCATCCTACTTTAATTTGGTGTAATTCTTTGAAATCAACCATTTATGAATCAGAGCTGCTTACATAAACATTATCAGCATGCAAAATTCTACCACCAATTCATATCTATTATTTTTCTTGGAGAGCAATCAAGTACTCTTTTTAAAGTTTGAATTGGAGTTTCAGCCGTTCCACAAATTAACTTGCTACAGCTTACTGGGGTATGGCAGAAGAAACCTCAAGATCAATAACTACAGAATTAGTCCCATTCATCCAAACTATTCAGCCATAAGACAGTCCAGCTGTATGCTTTTTATTTATGGCAATTTCTCACTTTTATGACATGATGCATTTTATTTTCTTATTAAATATGATTTAAAAGAATGAAGTATTCATTGTAGAAGTCAAAAGCAAATGGGCAGCAACTGAGCTCTGTATCACAAATATTAACTTTAATGTGAAGAGGCACAACTTAGTTTTTCTGCCATCAGGAGGTCCAAGGATTAAAAAATTAATGTCTGTCCATCCAGACAGAGAACAGCTGTTCAGCTAATAAGCCACGTTTCCCACTTTTTGCAAAGGACTGCAAGACCAAAAAGCTCTGGCTGTACTGAAATCAGCTTTGCAAGCTCTTAAGTCACTAAGGAGTGCTCCTTGCAAAAACAACTCCGAACTTTCTCTCGTAAATCCTGCACTTCCCTTATTTCAGTGGCTAAAATTTCATCCAAGGAAAGGTCTTTTCAGAAATCCAGCACTTCATTTCCATGTGCTTCATCTAGAAGCCATGCTATACTGCAGGTAAAAGCAAACCTAAATGAGCAATTCCTTCTGGTTAAACGTTTGCCCTCTGTTAATCAGCTGTATTTTCCAGGCTTTCCAGGCTGTCCCAGACATCCACAGCTACCAATTAGTTCTGCCTGCAATTTTTGTCCTCTGTTCCCAGTACTAAAGTAAGAAAAGATCTCGTTCTAGCCCTTTGCAGGTTATTTCTTCCTGTGGGGGCAGCTAAGAAATACTCCTCATAATCAGAGGTATTGTGTTTTTAAATTACAAAGTGCAGCTGCCTTACAGTGAATAGGGATATGTAACCTCAAATTGCGGTTCTTAAGAGGTCACAGTTTAAATCCAGTTATGTATAGGAGGATGAACAAACTTAGCTTTGATTAGCTGCAAAGTGATAGAACCCCCTTACTCGCTTCCTTTTCTCCCTCTCCCCACTCCTCATCCTAACGAACGACACAAAAAAAAAAAAAAAGAAACACTCTCGCTTTGCTCCAGTGATCTGTTGTTTGGGGAATGCTATCTGCCCGTGCGCAGCCCCTTGGCCATCTGGGCCATGAAGGGCCCTCAATCCCAGCCCTGAATGGTAATTGTCTCAGAGAGCACCCTCACAGGCATTTCAGGCAGTGGGGCTTATTAAAATCCTGAAGGGCAGTAATCCCTGAATGCCACTAAAAAGATCTCCAGCTGCTACCGTTTATGAAGTGGGCTTGACAAGAGAGAGAAAAGAAGAGGGAGCTGGGGGGAGGGAGGGAAGGGAAAAGAAGAATTTAGAAGAGGCAAGTTATCCAAACAGGGCCCCCATCAGAAGAGTCACGTTTTATCAGCTTAGGTTTTCTTGCCTCAGTTCCCAAAGGCATCTCCACCCCAAACCCGCATTAAGTCTTCCTTTTCCTTGTTCCTGAAGGCGTGGCGAAGGGGGGGAACACCTCATGAACATATGCGTACAGAAGATCTAAAATCGGGTAAGAAAGTGAAACAAGGAAGGCAGGTGAGGGAGCCAGCAGCAGAACTGAGGTCTGCCTTTTCCCAGATGTTATGAAGAAAATTTCTAGATGTGAAAGCATTCAAAATCAGTTTTCTCTGTACGCGCGTATCTCTCCCCCTGTAATTCTGAAAAGGTCTTTTCATCTCATTAGGTTAAGCTGATTAATAAAAATTCAGCAGTTTGCCCATTGCTTCTTCAGAAGTGGTAAAGCAAGTTGAAAGATGCAGGCGGAAGGGTTTTGTGTTGGAGACAATAAGTGGGATGACTTCTTAAATCCTTCGTTGTCATCCTCCATTAGAGATAAATAGACACCTTAGCTCAAATTCTTCAAACAAACACTACACTGCTACACTTCTTTATTTTCTATTAACCTTCGTGAAAAGCTTTAACCCTTCCAAAGTGCAGGGATTTTTGTGTGTGTGTGTTATAATTCACCAAGTAAGTGAAAGCTTTCTCTCATTTCAGCAATTATTTATACAAGCTGTTGAAAAGGCATTACTGAACACCTATCTGGAAAATGGAGGCTGTGGAAAATAGAATATGCACTGGTCAGTTGCTATATTTTAGTACAAAAATGCACTCAAAACTGAAATTGAATGTGCAATTTGCATATCTTCAGAAACTGCTATAGCATAAACAGGGTTTTAAAAATATTCTAGAGGCCAGAATTTAAAAATTAATAAAGTCAAAAGCCATTACATGTATTTGTTTTTTTAAATACTATCAATGAAAGTAATTAATCATCTAAGGCCCTAAGGATAAAATTATATATCTCTTTTCTAGCCAAAAATTATAAATTTTGTATTTTGAGGTATTATATTTGCAAAATCCATTTCTGAAAATATTGTTTTCCTAGTATATCAGAGGTGGCCTGCTCAAGTAAAAGATCAAGTTGAAAAATCAAATCACTTCTACCTGTTCCCTGACTATTCGTGACAGAGCCTATTATAAATTACAAATTTCTTTAAGCTTTCAAGCACAAACATCACAATATGTTAATTAATACAAATAAAACCAGCCCTTCACAATTTCATACTTTTCTAAAACGCTACAATGTCCCTGTACTTTAGAGAGGTACTTATCAGACAGGTGCTTATATGACATGTTCAAAGTATTTTTACAGATATTAGACCAGAATTTCAGGACATTTTTTTAAAAATGTCACCAAAAACTCCTCTCATGCACAAATGTACATATATGAGTCTGTATCATTTTCTTTATTCTCCTTTAAGGCAGAGTGCTAGACCAGATATCATGCTGAAACTCGCACAGATCATTGTAAAACATGCGCCGATCTTGATATTCCACAAGGCAGAGTTACTGCAGCTTTTAGCAAGAATCCTTGCATCAAACCAGTAAGTATCCTCTCTAGGCATTTGCTTTTTAAAGACAATTCGGGCTTGTATCTAACATCTACAGAGATTAAATAAGCATTTTCATGTTCTGTTTACAAAAATGATATAAAACTATGTTGTTCTGAACTTTTAGTTCAGATAACAGACTATAAACTACAATGGAGACCTTCAGGAACCCGTTGGGTTCATACTTTATTATGCCCTGTTTGGTATACTTTGCAATAGGTTAAATAATTACACAAAAGAAAATGCCCATGCATGTTGTGGACTCTATACTATGAAGAAGCAAATTTTAATGCTTCAAAAAGAATTTTCATTGATGCATCCTGAATTTTCCTGGCTGTAAAATGCCTATCATAATATTAAAATGTTAGATGAGAAATAAGGAAGTAAGGCATACACATAAATGTGAAGAATATAGAAAAATAGAAGGAAACTGGCTTAGACGTAACAGTTTGTAAGAACTGCTTTTATTTCATTGGTATTAGTCGCAACTGTTTTTATTAATAGAAATATGAAATACAGGATATATGCACATATCCTCAGTGTGGGAAAAGCAGCAATTCCAGTAATCCTTCCCAAGAATAATTGAAGTGCATCCTAATAAAAAATACACACTTGTATATTGTCGTGAATTTCATGTCTTATATTATCCTCCCATTACAATCAAAATATAGCAATGACACCCAGTATTGGAGTCTCAAGAAATAAAATTATGTTAGCCAATTACAGTACCATTGTTTCCTATTGTTTCTGACTAATCGTGCCAAGTTAAGTTCAGTACTGCTAAACCTCAATTTTACATTCCTCGCTAGTCACAAATTAACAAGTCAATGCAGAATCTGGTTAACAGACAAATATAGAAGAACATAAAATTCAACTCCTTTCTGAATTCAAAACACAGAGGCAAAGACACATGAACTGTGTTCAGTTAGGAGGTTGCGTACATCCCTGACTAATCTACCTAAAGCAATGGACTGGCTGGGCGCAAACCCCGTGCTCTAGAACAGCTCTTTATCATGTTTTGTGATTCCAGTTAATTCATCGAAAAGCCATACTGCCATAGGAAATGGGCTGTACCAATCAAACCAGGAAACTGATTACAGTGAAGCTGAACTGAAAATCAGTACCTGCACCGATGAGGGTTTTTCTTTCCTTTATTCTCAAGCAGGTCTTTTTCAATGCGAAAGGTGTAAATGGTTAGCAGTGCACTAGGCAATGTAACTTTATGTTGCTGCCTGCCCCCGCATCCCTTGGTTCGGTGTTCATGGAGACATGTCTAACAGGTCTTCGTATGATTTTGTTTTGTTCTTTGCAGACTCCTACTGTAAAATAAAACACTCTTCTTGAGAAGAGTGTTGGAGAAATTCAACTCCTCCCAGCCCTTACAACATTTTAATTCTTTAAGTTCTTTTAAGAAAACACTGGTAGAATTAGATTTAAAAAAAATAAAAGAAAAAGATTGCAATAAACCCATTCAACTTTGTGATAATATTTGTCCATAATAAAATTTTGATATTATCGAACTGGAAAGATAAAGTAGAACTTCTAAGAGAAACAGCAGGCATGACTGCATATGAAGGAGAGTATTTTGCATTAATACGGTACAGTTATCGTACTCATTTGAAATTCGGATAAATGTTTACAGAATAAAAGAATCAAAAAAGTTTGAAGAAAACAGATGCAACTCAGTGCACAGTGGTAAGTACCAACAAAAACCTGTTTTTCAAAATGACTTCTGCTAAAATGGGAAAACAGCTGGTTAGAATGTTAGCGTACAAAATAAAGCTGCATTATGGAGCTGTCAGGCAAACGTAGTATTTCGGAGACAAAAAAAAGTAAGACCATATTTCTACGAAGACTTATAAGCTTTCTAAAAAACCCATGGTTACAGTTGAAGTATCAGCTACAGTAGTGAAGGAACACAATTTTGGGGTTTTTTTTAGCATGAGCTTGAAGAGAAAGAGCACATTAATACATTAAAATTTTGATTGGTCATTCTTTTTTAATAAAAGCCAGTCAGTTCACAAATGAGTGTCATTTAGAACAGTTGATTTGGCAAGTACAAAGAAACAACTCTACACTAAATTTTAAAAGTAGAAGAGGGATAATTTGTAGAACAATATGCTGTTTTCCAGTCTGAACAATAAACCCTTCCAAAATGCAGGCATTTTACATTATCTCATATACACGTGCTTTAAGGTTAAAATAAAAATCTTATGGTTCATGTAACAGAGAACAATTGTTGCAGAAGCAGTAACTCTGAATTTTCCTGTCTGTAAAATATCAATCACAATATTAAAATTGTTGTGATAGGTGAGGAAGGAGGAAGGGAGGCATACACACAAATGAGAAGGATATTAAAAAAGGAAAGAAAAGAAAAGTGGTCTAGACGAGAGTCTGGTTACTTGTTTTCTTATACTGGCTTTACTGAAAGTCACTTCGTATTTGAGGCATACACAAAAATTCTTGCTAATGATGTTTAACTTCTTCAAGTTAGTGTTTGTGATGCAGTGGTTTTCAGCAGAATATATTTTCCAGCTGTTGGTTTAAACTCCAAGACAGAAGAAAACATAAGTAATGGTTAAAACTGGAAAACTAACAAGACGTAAATCTGTTATGTATTTAAAATACTAGTTCAAAGGAAAACAGATTCACTGCAGACAAAAAAAAAAAAATCATAAACCTTCCTCTTCTGTATCACAACTACAAATGCCTCAACTATGCATTTCTGTCTTCAGAACAGATAAAGGAACTTGAACAGGATCTGGTGATCAGCATACAATATTTACAGAGTATTCTTCTCATTAGGGAAGAAAAAGGAAAAAAATGTTTGCGGGGGGGAGGGGGGAATCTACGTCAATCTAACAAATCTTACATTCTTAAGTATTCTACACACCAAATCACCTGATCGCTAGTGAAATGAAAATCCTGGTTAACTAAAATTCAACCACATTGCTCCACAGCAATTTATAATAATCTGTTACCTACTTACCAAAAGATGTTTCTTCTGGCTTTGAAATAGTACTGCTCTCTATAAGCTTGAAAAACAATGCTTTTGCTAGCTTTAAGGCACTGCACTTGAAGTTTCTTACCAACAGTATATTCCTATTTCAGGTAATTCCCATCCTTGTTTCAACTTCTGGTACCCCACCCTTGGAGACTGGGTTTCTACCTGATACAGTGCTGCTAGAAGGTGCAAGCAAAGCACAGTGCAAACTCGGTGTTATCAGTGCAGTGTCAAGCACTTCTCCTTCCTAGATAAAGGACCAGTGCAGTAACAAGACAATCCTATTCCCATCTGAGGAGAGTAAACAGAATTTGCTCCTTTCGTATTCAAAATATCGCAATATGCTTTACAATAATGAGATAGATACACTGTCATTTCCGTAATCTTAAACGCAGAGGGCAAGGCTTTGTCTTGCGAGTAGGAAGAAAAGGAAGTCATGGATCCTTTGAAGTTTCATTACATCATCTAGACTAAGAACAGGAGGGAATGGAGAACATAACTGAGACAAAATAGAAAGAGAGGAGGACAGCTGACCATTGTGAAATGTGTAAGACACATCTCTTTCATCACATTCAAGAAGCACCTATCTAGAAGCAAAAATAAATCAGCAGGAAAGGTTTTTTTTTTTAAGAATGGCAGCAGGTACAATGCTAATCATATTTTTCTTTGATGGCTTTTCTTGGGCAGGAAGGGAGGGAGGGAGCTAGGAAGCCTGGTGAGATGAATTTCACTTTCATCACAGCAAGTCAGGGATCTATATGCATACAGAGATTCAGTTCAGGTGAATGTAATGTAGTAGGCTGTGTTATCCACACAGTCCATACAAGTACTCATCCTATAAAGAGGTGAAATATCCTGGCAAATGATAATTTGAAAGGAACTTAGGAAAAAACACTCCTAAGGAAAACAGAAAGGGGACAGGAGGGTATGAACACATGAGACAGCTCCCCATCCCGCCTTAGAGCAAGGGTCCATCAGCGCCTGGCACTGGCTGGCAGAAGCTTCTCCAATGAGGACGGACTGGCCAAGGAAAGAACAACAATCTGCAGTCTGTGTTTTATTGCCAAGCTGTGTTCCCAAATGAATTAATAAAAAGTGGTGGCCTAATTAAACTACATCCTCTGCCTCTTGCCTTCTTTCTGCACAGCCAAGACAACAGCTACATGGAACAGAAGAGCAGCGGTTACACTCTCCAAAATACTTCATCCATCGCGGCTCTCATTAAAGCCTCAAACAGTGAGGGAGACAGAGTTGCCCAAGAATCCACCTTCATTGCCTAGCTGTTCACAAAGGATTGCAGAATCTTTGGCAGGAACAATCCCCTGCAGGAAGAAGTTGGTACCCCTTCTGCACATCTTACCTAAATGATGCTAAGGCTACGTTCACCTAGCACCTCACACAGAAAGAAGGTGGATGGTGTTGGACTTCTGCAAAGCTTTATGCAATCCGCAGTGAGTCCTTGCCCCTTTTTTGTTGGATGCTTCCCTTTCCTCTGCACTGAGCAGTTACGCCTTCAGCTGTGTTCGCTGTTTAATTTCCCCCACTGCCTTTCTTCTTCTCCTAACACATGCATACTTTAGCCTTGGCTATGGAGTGCTGACTGAGAAGGAACAATAGGAGCCTTTCAAGTCTTCAGAGTGAGCTTTGAGCAAGGCTCAGCTCAGAGACCCAGTCAATATTTACTGGAGTTTGAAGCCACTGTTTCATGGCTCCTTCAAGCGGAATGCGCTAGTCGGGAACCCCGAGACCTTACTCTATTTTAATCTAACAAGGTAAAAATGAGGGGATAAACAGATTACAACCAAAAATACTTTTTCTTGGAAATACTCATGGTCACAGAACAAAAAGAAAAAAGGGAAGGGGGACAGGAAAGGTATAGAGGACACTGAGCAAATACCACAACTTATGTTTGAAGAGTAATCAGCCACTTATAATTAGGAAAGTAATTTTTCCCCTAAAGCTGACTAGCAAAGTTCGAAAATCACACATCAGACATCTACTATATGCAAATCCATTTAAAGTGACCCAAGCAAATGAAGTATGCAGAGAAACCCACCTCATCAACTATCTAAAGCTCGTTCTCTTTGCAACACCTAGGACATAGCATGACCACAGGTTACAGCATGACCATAGATTATAGCAATGCACCTTTTTGCACAGATACAACCTTCTGATGCTTAAAAACCGTAAGTAAAAAACACACTTTCAGCTTATTGAGAGAACAAAGATAGAAAAACGGTTAAGAATTGACATTTTTTACGTTAAGGACCTAAGTCATATGCCAGTTGTAATTACTTGCCCCAAAAAAGGGATGACTTCACACGTAATGGAAGTACAATTAAATGTTTTTAAATAAACACTTTTCTCATTAAAGTCTCAGGATTTTTTTTTCTTTTTGCATTGCAATCATGCTTCTGTAGTATTCATCTATTTCCAGAAGCTTGCAGAATTGCAGCAAAACCAACAAAAGCAAAAGAAGTGTCCTGGTGGAAAACTACGGTTGTCATTTGTAGAATCTTCCCCCTTCTTCTTCAGCTTCTTCCCTTACTCCCCATAACCATCCACATTATACAAACAAAACCCTCCCAAAACCATGTTTCTGACAGTGAAATACAGCTGGATTGACCATCATCATTTACCTGTTCAAACTGAAAGGCAGCTGTATGATTTTTTGTTTAGAGTGCTTGGAGTCCTGACCATGCTTTCTCATGTTAGATTCCACTGAAAGTTTTGAGTCAGAGAGTCTGACAAGCCACTGTTAAAACAGGAAAAATTACAGTTTTAGCTTCAGATGTGTCAGGATCTTTTGAAAAACACATTTTATGTCAGCCCTGGGGTTAAAGGGCATGCAACAGCAGAACAGATGCACCTTTCCACCTCGCATGTTCAATTTTCAGATGCATGGAGTTTTGATTGTTGGAGTTGGTTTATTTGAGAATGTTGCATTATTGTCATGGCATTTGTTTGATTTTTAAAATTTGGTAACATCAGACGGGTTTCCCAATCGCTTTCCATCCCACTCACTTTAAGGAAATGCAGGAAAGCTTATAAGGACCACAAGATAGGTAGAAAGAATCAGTACAATTAAAGGATGACACAAACACATCTGCAACAGAGGTAAGACTCTTGAGTAACTGAGAAATGCTTGTTTCGAAAACAGAGTTCAAAAGAATAAAGTTATGAGGCTTCCCAGTCCTAAGGAAATAAGTACAGGCTCCTTTATAGCAAAATCAGTTCGTAACAAATTTCTCTTACCTATCTTTTATATTACCTTCTCCTAAGCCTAAATGCACAGTAAGAATGTTAATCGCTATATGGATAAATAAGCTTTAGTATAAACAAAATAAATACGTAACCATGTCCAAAACAGCAGCTAAGATGGAACCGAAGTTTTGAAGAGGAAAAAACATTCAGTAAACAACAACCGAAATAAAAGGTAAAACCGGCTTTGTACAATTGGTGAGTGAAAACACACAGTAAATCTTTTTAGAGAGATTTAATCATGTTCTTTTTTTTTTAAATAGCTTAGCATTACTAATAATGTTTTTGAAATTTGGAAAGGCATAAAAAAGAATGAGGCACAGTGAAGTACTGTCAACTGAACAGTTGATACTTCATTCTATTACTGCGATTTAAAAATTAAAATAACATCCCCAATGATTCAGTAAACTCAATGGGAATTTCATGCAAATATAGCACAGCATCTGGTCAGAGTATGTTAACACACTATTTCTTTTACTCTCTGTTTATTAGATAAATACTGCAGAATACTACTTACAGTCTATTCCCGATCACTTAAGGAATACTGCAGAAAAAGATAATTAGTAATCCCGTATTACCATAAATCAGGATATTCTGTATTAATCACATAATTTCTCAACTGACAAGCCATTATTTGTGTAAACACTATTCTTCCTTCTGATATATTATTTAAATAAGAACATCATTGCAGTGATGTGGACCACAATAAGTAGAGAGTGCAGGGAAGGTTCTCTCTAAAACCTATGAATTTATCGTAAAAAAAAAAATTATTTCTTTTCCTTCTCAAAGGTAGGAATGTTTCTCAGACCAAAACCATTAAGAATACTATCCCTAACAGGAATCACAGGTATCAGTACTAATCTCTAGCACATTTCACTGAAAACCACAGAACTTTTTCACCTGGGCACATCATCATACTTCGGGGACTAAAACACTACCAAGACTTGCTTTGTCTCTGACATTTTCATTACAGTGTAGAAAGCAGAGGTCATTTTGTCTTAGGGATAGGGCTGAATGTGAAAGAAAACAGATAATTCAAGAAGATTGGGTTAAACCTACCTGACACTAATTCTAATCTAAAAATCAAGTCTTGTAGGCATCCACTGTACTAGTTTCATGAAGAAAATAACCACACAAACACAAAGAAGTTGCAATCATTCCTCTGTCGTACATAAGAAAAAAACAGTGCAGAAATCCTAACTGGGCACTGCAATGGTCTGATTTACTCACAGAAGTTACAGAGGCAAAACTGCTTTCATCAGTAATAATATATTAGCTCCAAACTCTACACCTAAAATAAAGTGCTTATGAAACTCTTCCAAATGCTTTGTTCTGAAGAAGGCCATTATATCAGCACTAAATCAAGACAGCTAGTATGAAAAATGGAAAACGGAGATTTCTTTTTACAGTAAGCTATAAAATGTAGTTGAGTCAGGGTCTGAAAAAGTAATATTAAAGTGATGATGTAAATCACTAAAAAAACTTTTTTTTTTTTTAAAGCTAACTATCATGCTTTGGACTAGAAAGAGTGAATATGGAGATTCTCTTCATGAAGTGTTCTTCGCAAGTAAGTTTTATATAACTGAGATATAGAGAAAGGGTTTGCTTGGAATTTGAATGCAGTGAATAGCCATGATATAATGAGAAACAAGTATGATCTAGCTCTCTAATTAATTTTCCTTCTTCACCCACACTATCACTTGTTATGATAATGTGCATCTTAACCTTAATGAGAAATTTCATACCACCTTGATTAAAGATACTGCAAAAGATACTCTTTTTATTTTGTTTTTGTTTTAATGAAGAATCTCTTTAAACTCTCAAAACCCTCAACAAATGTACGGAACTTCTGCTAGTAAAGTTCCTATCTACAATACAACTTTTTGAGAGACATGTTTTTAAGTGAGGATTATGCTATTAAGCATGTTACAAAATCATCATGTTCTCTGCAGGAAGTGTTCCTAGTATTTTTTGTAAAGGTAGTGTGTCTGAGGACTGTTTAAGACAATAAAATTGTAAAACATTCAGAAATGTTGTAAACGTGAAAAGCTATTAAACATTCAGATGACGTTTTTGAAATATATTTTAAAAATCAACTTCATAGAAAATTTTTTATCCCACTTTATCAGCCCCCCAAAGGCGGAGGTCCCAACTCTGCAAAAACGGTTCAAAAAATCTGTTTAGAACTTACTTGGACCCAATCACAGGGATTTATAGTCTCATGCTGCTGTGCCCTCTCACTAGATTTGATTCACGCAGATTGCGTGGTCTCACAAAAATTGACAAGCTTAATTACTGAAACTCTTATTCATGAACTACATCATAAAATCATCAATACAGGACCTAAATCAACTCCCATCCAAAGCAGTGGGAGAATCTTTTTACTTCAATAGAGTTGGATCTGAACACTGCTGAAAATACTGCAATAAAAAAGCATCAAAAGGTAGTATATTAAAAAAAAAAAAAGGACCAACATTAGATCCTGTAGTATCTATTGAGGCACACAATTCAAAGAAATAAACGGACTTCCATTCCTTATTAGTACCCATCAGCTCCTACTGACTTCAGCAACTTTTAAAAACTAGGATATTTATTTAAACTACTTTCCTTAATCAGCTTTAGGGACCATTTTTTGAAAGGTATTTAAAAACCTAAAATAAAATCTAAGACAGTTAGGCACCAAGCAGTCTCAAAAATCCCACATCGCTCCTGTCTGCAACTCTAGGTACCTAAATATATTCAAAATTCTGGTTCCGAGGATTTATTCTTGTTTAAATCAGTGGACTAAAAAACCTGCTTAAATAAATAAGACTACAAAAAAAAAAAATTAGTAACTATTAGTGTGATGGCACAACTTCAGTCTTCCAATATCTTTAAGGACAGCATTTAAGATAATCGAGTCTGCAATTATGCACTTATGCTTACATTTGGAAATATTTGTGCATTGATAAATAGAACTGGCACACATTTCACCAAAGCTGCTAGTGCAGTACTCCAAAATCTTAACCTGATTTCGCTGAACATGACCTGTACACCATGGGCTGAAAACAGAAAAAAGGTGAACATGCAAACTAGCTGCTTTCATTCAGCTTTTTTTTTAATCCAGTTTACTATGCAGGACACAAGCAAAAGCATACAAAGGATAAGATGATTTGCACCTACTTAATAAATGCAGGCAAATACCAGCTTTGATCCCAGCAATTTTTTTGGAAAGCTCCGTTCACCAGAAAGTGTGCAAGACAGAAAGAAAGAGAGAAAGGCAAAAGTGACTGAAATGCAAAGGGAAAAGTGTATGCAACTTAGGCGTAAGTGAAGGGAAAAATACAACCCTAGAATTAAGATCTTTTGAATGCAGGAATAATAAACTTCCAAGTAAATGTCACTTCAGTATGACTGAGTTTCCCCAATTGGGTATTGTATATATATAATTTTATATATATAATTATTAGGCACACACTTTCCATGTTCTTTCCCCCCAAAAGCAGAGCTGACAATGGTGACAGCAGAGTGTGTAATTAGTTTTTATTGTTCCCCTGACAGCCATAGCTCTGCAAGGACCCCTTGCCTTTTCCATTGTAAATGTTATGGAAAAATACACTAATGACAGGCATTTAATTATGGGCACAGCAACCATGATGGGAGCTGTGCCAAGAGTGATTGGCAGCTTTGGATACCAGCAATGGTTCTTTTTCTCCCATACCTTGTAACCCAGATTACTGAAGTTATGAGTTTTCTAAAATATATTTTCTAAAGCTTTGCTTATTGTCTATAGATATTATTATTAATAACCACCACCTTAAAAACAAACAGAAAAAATAAATAGACAAAATGGTAATTTTTTTTGTTCAAAAGTAGCATGAGGTTTTTTGAAAGAGTCTATCCACTAACAATGCCATCAATGTAAAAAAAATCCCCACCAACTCTGGCACATAGTTGACTCTTTTTTTTTTTTTTAATGATACATAGCTACGAACAGAAAGATACTATGCCCCCTTAACATATCTTTATTCAATATTTACAATAAACTGTCCCACATTCAACTGTAGTTGCTGAGGTGCTTTTTCGCCTGATTAATTAGCAATTGGGAGACACGCTTTTTGGCAGCTTTTGTATCCCTATTATTTCTTCTGGTTTGGCACAAAAACTCCCTTTTGGGAACACCAGTATTTGTACTGTACCCTGCTTTGTGATGGATCACTAATTTTTAATAAACTAAGCCCCAGGAGAACTGCAAAAAGACGTATAAATGTATTGGAGCAATAACTGTAAACAAAAAAAAAAGGTGGGGCGGGGGGGCAGGGGAAAGAGCTGTTGCAGTAGATAAAATATTAGGTCTTTTCCAGACTATACATGGAGAGCCTACCTATCCAGGAGATCACATGTAGTCTGAAGACACGGGTCTGAATTGGCTTTTAACGACTTGATCCAAATCTCTGCCTTTATGTTTAAAAAGCTTTAAAAAAGCAACTAGCTAATGTGGACGCGCATTTTCCTTGAAGAAAGCTATATCTGAATGTCCCTTCACTGTTTCTCGTCCCTCCCCCACCAACAGATGAATGAAATTACTCTGTGAAGCAGATCTCTATGAAGAATGACCACGCAATTCTGGACCAAACGGTTCTAAGTCTATGTAGCAGTCACAAATCCCTGGCTAAGCTGAACAAAGCAACATTATTCCTAAGTAGTAAGTTTGGGAATATATAAGTGAAGCTGTCTGGCTCTAAAGTGGTTACTTGCAAATAGCTGCAGAATCAATGTTGGCTGTCCATCCCCCATCCAGCTGGCTCTCATATCAGTAACTTCAAAAATGCAGTTTGCCATTATGGTGGCTTAAGGCACTTTATGTGCCAGTGCAATGACCATGCTGTGTGTGCATGTCAGAAGGTCAATACTTTCAAATTCCAGAGTCTCTCTTTATTTCCTTCTTTTCTGGAAACAATAGCAAAGAGAGCAGGATTGATAGCTCCTACTTTTTCAACTTCTGCTCACCAAACGCCCTGCCTGTATGAATACATAACTATCTATTTTTAAATCTGATTAGACATCAACTAAAGTAAAAAAAAAAAAAACAAACCAAAAAAACAATGCAGCTGGTTTTCCTGCTCATTAACAACATTAATTAGCAAATTTCTTTGCAACAACTTTTAACAATTCCAGGGGACCCAACATCATTAAAGCTGCTAGCAGTCCTTATGTGACGCTGATGAACTAGCATCGCAGACAGATAACTGTGCTACAAAGTTGATCATTAAATCTATCAGTAAGTAAAGTAAAATACTTTCTTCTGTCTCCTCACAAAAAAATACAGCTGTATTTTATTTATACAGCACTACCAAAACAACAAAATATTAGACATTGAGAGATTTGGTATTTTTTTGTTTAGTTTTGACAAAAAGTTTTAGAATATATTCAGCTCCAGTTTCAAAGGCACAGACTGAGATAAGATACTTAAATTTGTTTACAAAAGAAATGTAAAGTAAAAATTAAAATAAAAAATCCTATGTACAGTACTAGTATTATAATAAAAATTTATATATATTTCTTAGCAATTCCCTGTGTGATAAGCTAATGTTGATTTGAATGTCTGCAGAGAGAAGGAAGTTCTTCTGAACTGTGATATGAATATGAAAAATACTACTTTGAAGCCCACAAAAGCAAAAAGGTAGTGCTTCATCGCTACCCACTAGGGAAAGGCCGCAGCGCTCAACTACTACCGACGAACAACTCACTCAGTGTGAATATGCCCGCCATTGGCCAGCATCCACCCCAAAGCAAAAAAATGAAGTAATTTTGGGGAGGAAAAATTATATAGTTTTAACAAATAAAGAATGTCAATGCTACACAGCAAACATTAATTACAGCACAAAATACATTCTGTCAAAATATGCATCCTTTTAAATGTCACGAGGCCAAATTTTATCTTTAAGAATGGAACAAAGATATTTTAGCAGAGGTTAATCAGAGTCAAAGCGAACGTTATCTCCTACTCCGTTTTTTTGCCTCACTAGATGATTACAAGCAAATCACTCCTTCTCTGCACTCCAGCACCATTTCATTACTATCATAAAAAAATAAAAATGGTGCCTATCAAATAAGATGGTTCTTCAAGAGTCCAATGAAAACAAACAAAAAATACGAAGTTAGTCAGTGATAAACACGAAGTAAAATTTTTTATTGCGGGTATTATGTTGAACAGTTCCTCATTAGATTAATACGCTGATTTAATGACAGAAAAGAAAATTAACAAAGTGAAAATTAACTAATGCTGTACTTACAGGTTTTGTCAGCCTACGATCCCTTTTTTCCACGCCATGTATCAGCATGGATAGGTAAATTCTTCCACTAGATTATAATGCAAGTGACAATAAGAATTGTAATTTTCAAGGCTTTTCAAGTAAAAATTGCCAAACCTGAAGAATTTGCTATAAATTGGTATTAGCAATTCAAGCAGATCTTGCTAATTAACAGGACTCTTGTGTATCTTCTCATTAGCTGATTTTTCTTTTGACAGCATTTTTACTGGTCGTGCATTTAAACAGAAAAATGGCCACAGAACTCCTAACATACCAGTTAACAGAACACAGGCATCAAACAACTTCTCTACATTCTGCAACAAGCAAAAATAAACAAACTCATTTTTTTCATTAAACTAGGATCTAACAATGTATTTTCATCAACCTGTCAACAGCAAAATATGAAGGATGTTTTCCCAGATGAAAAAAAAAAACCAACATTGGGGGGGTATTTTTCTTTTATTGGAAACCTTGGCACTCTACAGGAGAGAAATACAATCTCAATCTTCACGGAACAGCATCCTTTTTTAATATATTTTCAAATATTTGATTTTAACACAAATTATTTTTACAAATGTGTAGGAGTGGAATTTGTGGTTTTGTAATGGAACAATCTATGCTCAGTTTCTTAAAAATGAGGATTTCAGACATCTATACATGTTTGCACACTATAAAATAATACCCACCATTTTAAATGAGCTCAACTATAATCTAGCTTGTAGAGACTACAATGAATATGGAGAATGCAAAAATGCAAGGAAGACTTCTAATGCGTGAAGGCTTCTATTCTTCCATTCAGCTACGCTGAAGTACATTACAGTAGGACTTACTCACAATAATTGTAATACCACCAGAAAGCAATTTCAATAACGTGTCTGTTTATTTTAAACCAAACGTTTCCATTTCATTATGTTGGTGTGCTGCTGACTGACTAAATTTTAAGCACAAGTGCAATGAAAACTTAAACAAAACAGGGCCCTTTATCCTCAACAGTGAATTACACCATTCAAAAACACTGGAAGATTAATCACGAGACTAAAGACATTTTTTAAAAACAATGCTCAAAACTGGATAGCAGAGCAAAGAGTGATTACTGGAAGAAAATCCCAGTTCCAAAATACTTCTAATTGCATTAAAAAAAATTGAAAAACGAACAGTGAGCCAAAGCAAGAGAGGTACATCTCACAGCTATGGACAAACTACTGTCTACTCATGCGTTCTCCAGGAAAAGTTGCATCTTTGTTAAAATCTTCTCTAAGGTGATCCAAATGACCAGCCTTCTTTACGTGCTTTCCTGAAGTCTAATATTTCAACAATGCAGTACTATGCCCAGCAACAGACTGGTTTAGGAAAAAGCAATAACAAGGTACTCTAATAAGCCCAGAGAGTTTTCAAAGTATATCCCTGTAATCTTCTGTGTTTCATTTTACATTTGTGTGCCTGAGTGCTTGCTTATCTACCTGCCCACCTACTGACCTGGGGACTACTAGCGTACGAAGAAACAGCACAATGGGAAGATGGCCAAGAACGAAAACACAGAATCTAGAAATAATTTTTTTATTATTACTTTTAATTTTAAAACAAAAGATCTTAGCTGGAAGATGGGACCTGGGAATTAGTTTGTAAAGCTATTCATTTTCTAAACATTTAAGAGTTCATCAATTAAAAAATTTCAGAGATTTTTCTTCTCACACAACATTCATGATTTACTCTGCACCGCATCACCTTCTAATGATACACTTCAATGTGTCATTACATATGTATATATATGCGTATACATGCATAAGTATGTATACCTATAAATACAAGTACGTATACATATATATGCATTGAAAAGCATACATATTCGCACACGAATGTATATATATTACATATGCCTCTCCATATGAATGCAAAGACCATGACTCCTGAAGGACTAATTGCATTCATTCATTTTCTCAGCCCAGCATGAAGCTGGTAGATTGCTGGGATCATAGCAACAGGGGAGAGAAACGAAGGCTCATCTTTATCTGTCCCTCTCCAAAAGGATATAGGGCTAGCAGAAAGAATGCAGTGAATGGTCCTCACTATGTGCATTTAGAAAAGATTTAATAAGCAGCATTTCATAAAGACCATGTACCACTTAACAAGGTGCTTTTCATATGAAGGTGGAAGCCAGTGAAATTACTGTTCTTTGTGTAGTTTTTCCATAGAATGTTTCAAAATGTTTCAAAACCCCACTTTTAAAATAAACACCAATATTCTTTTGGAGGCACAAGGTGTTAGTGAAACAATTAAAAGCACAGAAAGCAGGTGTAAAGAACTGGAAGGCTCTACTACCGATCTTTTAATTACAAGAAATCAGTCAGAGATTTCTTCAGCTCTCAGAGCAAGCTGCTGGATAAAATGCTCTCAAAATACAAGCTATTCTTTTTCAAAATACTTTTTTATACATATATGTGTGTGTGTGTATATCCCAAGTACTTAAGCTCTTATACTTCCTTTGACATATGAAAATTATATGGAATACCAAAACCAAAGCAAATGCCTTGATTTTGCCCCTCTTCGTTCCCAACTTCTTAGTTGTTCTTAACACACTAACTGCCTTCTTCCTATTCCAACCATTTCTGCATGGTTTCCCTAATCTCCATACATAGGCAGAACTATTTCTAGATGGAAAACAAACAAGTCAAACCAAACACAAAAACAGCCATTAGACCTCAGCATATACAACCAACATGCCATGGTGAAATCTGCAAACACATATAAATGGATGGTAGGATACTCAGGCATCCATCCAGCGTACTCCCGAGAAGTGCCAGGCGTGCATGAGCAGCCATGGTCAGAGCCTCTCAAAATTAAGTCTATGCATTTGGCTGGTTCAGGGAGGCACTTAAGTACACATCCATGCATCCACACAACTGCAACAGAACTTAAGTGTGTCAGTATGCACTTCAGGGAAGTCAGATGCTTTTCTGAATCAGTGCCTACATACTCAGTTACAAAATTCACCTAAGTTTAGACATCCAGGTTATGAAATTCTCGTCTATGCATAGAATTGTCAGAAGCATCCACTCATTTTTCTGTTCGCTGCTCCCTAGTATCTATCTTAAAAAAAACATCTAGCAATATTGATCAAATTGTGGTATCCAGCTTAATTATGGGAACTCACCAGTTGAAGCTGAAATGATTTTTCAGTACCTAAATTCTCTCACTACCATCTGATTTCTTGATTATATTATCCACATAAACACACAAACAGAAAATATATCAGCATCCTATGTCTTTATAATAATTATCTTGTGGATGAAACTTTATACACAATTTTCTTGTATAAGATACAGTCAAATCCAATAATATTCCTAATAAAACATATTTGCTTTCATGAGATTACAAGGTTTGGCCTCTATATATGACCAGAAACTAGACTTGGAATGCAAGTATTTTTAACCACCTTGAAACTAGGAACAATTTATGAAGCTATATAACCTGCCACTGAAACAACGTATAGGGAAATACCTAAATATGAACCACAATCTTGAAGCACAATCCTGCAAGCAGAAAAATGCAGCAATAATTACAACAAATAATTCAGCTTGAACTCTGACAAGATTAAAAGCAGTAGCAAGCACCAAGCAAGTAGACCGCTTCAAAATTTCGCCCAGGTATATGACATTTTGGCTGAATTCTAATTACAAGGACAATAGTAATCAGGATTAAATGAATATGCTCCACTACAAAACAAACTCCCCAAACTATTTTAAGTGTTGGATTCAGAATAATATTCTTTGACAATAATATTTTGCTGTCCCGTATAAGAACACATATGCAAACAGTGCTGAAAGACTAATGCACTTTAAAGTGATAATTAGAATTTATGTACATTTAATTCTAAGTCTACATAAATGACAAAAATATTACAACACATTTTCAAGCTTACTTGAGGATTAATTGCCAATCCAGAAAAAAAGGATTAAAAAAAACTTATTTTATTATATTTCAAAATCCTAATACTTAAACATATCTCATCTGGAATTGGATTACAGCATTTATGGTACTTCATGTACATTGATAATTAAATACATAACAAAAATAAGGCACGGGAATACTTAAAACATTTCTAAGAACAGACAGGCTCTGTAAAAATATACAACTTTGTTACTCATACATGCTAACAATAACGATCATAGAACATTTTTTAATTGCTCCAGCAGAACTTTGGCAACTAACCAAGAAATGTGATATGAATTTTGCTAACAGACTCTTAGGATTTTTTATTTACCAAATATTGTTCACACCAGGAGCACTTATCAATTGGGCCACTCATCAATTTACTAATGTATCTTTTAATTAGGATGAGATCTTTATGTATTTCAATAAATTGCTGGAATTTCATACTAAAAACCTAAATGTCATCATACCTGAGGGAAGTAAAACCATTATTAAATTCTTCAAAGTTTTGATGAAACTTTAATTTAGAGTGCCTTGAATCACTATCAAAATGATCGACATTTCATTTTTAAAGTGAATTAATTAGTTCTGCAGCAGTTTGTAAATTCTAAATAAAAACAATAAAGAAGCACAATGGCGGCATTTGTGTTTAAATAAATATATTTTGTCTTCTAATTTCAAATGGTTATCACCATGTAAGCATGCCTACTTATTTCCACGTGTATAAAAAACAGATTGTTCATCTCCTGAGTCTGTCTCTGGAAGCAGATAAATCACTGCGAAGTTATTCCTGAAACATTGTTAACTGCTCTAAAAATTTTGATAACCAAAGTGAATTTTGCCTTCAGCTTAGATTCTGACAAAACGAATTCAAAACAGAAGCGTTTTCTTTTCTTTGGGTCTCTTACACCCACCATTCAGGTGTTTGCCTGTTTTTCTGTAATGACCGTGTAACTTGAAAGCACACAAAAACTGGCACACTGTATAAAACGAAGGAGAAATACATCTGCACCCTGCTCTTTCTCATATTTTTAACTCACGAATAAACATGACATGTTCAAATAGATACTTCCATCGTGAGAGCACAGTGAATATTTGAAAACAAGAAGAAATCTTTATTTTTAAAAGGGAATGTTTAGAAACATCTTACAATTAACTCTTCTAGTGTTTGGAAGAATAATAAAACTAAGTTTTCTTTGCAATCTGCTGATGTTTAATGTTGGACTAAGAAGAGATTTCATTAACAGATAAAATACGATTAAACTTACTAGAATCCTTACAAATCCATTCAATGTGTAACACCTAACGACTAGGTAAGCCTTGCTTGTGCTTCAACTATCTTTACCTATGTGCAGTTACTGTGTAAGCTCATCACACTCAAGAGAGCAGAAGTGAAAAATCTTGAATGTAAGATTGTTTTTGAAGTATTTTAGCTGTTATGCCAGCACCGTGTACATTCAGTCAAACCTATTTCTTTCAACAATCCTCCTTCTGCCCAGTGGGATTTGCGAATATTACTTTATTTTTTTTCCAACAATTACATTTCATTTTGCCTAAGAACAACAGAAAAAACTGGTTTTGAGAGACAAGCAATTTTTTGGGACGTATGTTCTTTGATGTGTGATATGAGAAGTAAGTTTTCGTCTTTCTTACTCTGAGCAATTTTTTTCCAGTGACACATGTAAAAAGAGGAAAATGTAGCGATGGGCATTTAAATTATAGATCCTTATCATTCCCAAGCATGATTGTTACTTTGGATAAATGCTCTTTGTCTCGAGCTTTTTGTGCCAACTATTTATGGCTGAGGCATTGTTACTAGGAA
The DNA here is from genome assembly GCF_964195595.1 of Calonectris borealis. Classification (NCBI taxonomy): domain Eukaryota; kingdom Metazoa; phylum Chordata; class Aves; order Procellariiformes; family Procellariidae; genus Calonectris; species Calonectris borealis. The sequence goes on along the minus strand of NC_134352.1, from coordinate 25,244,087 downwards.
CACAGTATTAAAGTGCTGCACAGACTAGCTAACTCTGGGCACTTGAAAATTCTGCCCGTTAACTTCTGCATCACCTATTTTGAAGCCTACTCTGGAATACCGAGCAGAGGAGTTTTCTGCAGGCAACACAGATCTATTAAAAAACATGACCTGTGACAAAAATCAATGTGCTAATCTCAAACCAAACAGCAGTATCAGAAGCATAAAAAAAGAGATATCCTAAGATAAAATGTTCCCAAATTTACTTAGACCAGCTCGACAGGTTTAAAAAAAAAGTAAGTCTGCTCACACACACTTTAACAAGGCAAAAAATTTAATACTCAGGTGACTTTTTACCCAAACACATGGACACCATTTGGAGCAGGGCTGAAATTTTCTGATGCTAAACATGAGGGAAAACTCCAGAAAAATTAAACGAAACCTCCCTTCCCAGCAGAAGGCTCGCTGAACTGCATGCAGAGGCTGATGTCGGAAATCTCCTGGAGCGCTCCGGCGCGAGGGGCGCGGGGAGGCTGTGCCAGCACCGCTCAGCCCCGAAGGGGACAGCGGCGATGCGCCGTCCCGTCCCCGGCGGCACGGGCATCCCCCCGGCCGGGACGGCGTACCTACCTCGCTTCCTCACGGTTACCTCTAGCCTGCCCGGGAGAGCCCCCCGCCGGGCGGGCAGGGCAGGGCAGGGCAGGGGGAAAGCCACCCCTCCGCCGCGGCTGCCGCCGCTGACAGCGATCCCGCCCGCGGCTGCCGCGAAGCCGGGACCGGCCGCCCCGCTCCGTCCCGCCGGGGAGAGAGACCCCCGCCTCCCTGCCCGGGGCCGGCTCCCCGCTACCGGCGGGCGGCTCGGGGCCGCAGTAGCCCGCCGGGGCACAAGCGGGTGGCCGCTACCTGCGCTCCCTCATCCCACCCAAACTCCTGCAGCAGGCTCGGCCGCAGGCGCGGGTTGCCCCGCTGCGAGGGCGCCCACGCCGCATCGGGGCCGCACCCGCCCGGCGCCCGGGCACCGGCGGCGGCGGCCGAGCCCGGGGAAGCGGCTAGCCTGGTGCAGCGCCGGGGTGGGGCGGCAAGAGGAGAAAAATACCACCACCACCCGCCCCCGCGTCGCTGTCTGTAGCCTTAACCCCCCCGAAAAACAAAGTTTTTCACCCCAGCTTGTAGCCGGGGTAGTTTCTTTCTGCAGGCGCTGGGCAAGAGCCGCCAGCGCTGGGCAAGAGCCGCCAGCGCCGGGGCGCCGCTCCGCGCCCGCCGCGCTCCCGCCCGCCGCCGCCCGCTGCGCGCCCGCGGCCGCCCCGCGTACCTGGGGTTGGTGCTGTTCCAGTAGACGGCGTAGCGGTCGGCCACCGCCTTGGCGCCGGGCTCCTGCCCGCGCACGCACACCCACAGCGCCGCGGCCGCCAGCAGCAGCATCTCCACGTGCGGCATCGCGCCCGGCCGGCGGCGCGGCGAGACGGGATGCGGGAAAAATTAGGAAAGGGAGAAGAAAAAAAAGGGGGGGGGGGGCAGACGGGACCGAGCTGGGGCGCGGGAGGTGGAGGGGGAGGAAATAAATGAAAAGCGAGGCGCGGAGGCGGGTGGGCTCCGCGGCGTGCTGCGCCGCAGCAAGCCGAGAGCGCCTGCCGCCGCAGACGGACAGCCGGCAGGGAGGCGCGGTCCGCGGTCCCTCAGGGAGCCTCACCCCGGCAGGGGGAGGTGGGGGCCGAGGCGGGCGGCGGCGGCAAGCGGCGGGAGGTGCTCATTCACTGGGAGTCCCGTACAGAGCCCACGGCACGACATACACCGGCCCGCCGGCGCGGCGGGCGGGCGGGCGAGGGGCGCCGCTCCTCCGCCCCCTGCGAGCGGCCCCGGCGGCGCTGGCGGCGCGGCCCCGCGGCTCGGGGGCGGCCGGGGGACGCGGGAATGGAAGGAGCGAGCGGGAAAGGGGGGAGAAGAACGGGAAGGAGGGGAAGGAGATCTTCGCCCTGGAAGCCCACGGGGGGTCCTGGCAGTATATTAAAGGCCGCCGGCTGGGAGAGGGGCGAGAAGTACCAGGAGATCTTAAAGTACAAAGTTTGTGTCTTCCTTCCCGGCCCTCCGCCGCCCGCAAATGAAAAACAAACAAAAAAGAAAAAAAGAAAAAAAAAAAGGAAAAAAGAAAAAAAAAAGAGGAAAGCAAAAGCCCTGAGGAGTTTGTTTGCTGCGCTGATGGAGTTGGGGAGCCTGTTCTGCAGCACAGAGAGTGTCTTGAAGGAGACTTTGTGGAGTGGTTTTCTTGTCCTTCCTGTTCCTGGGCGGTGGATGCACCAAGGGCTGAGCAACAGCAAAGGCGGAAAAAAAAAAAAAAAAAAGGCAAGGGAAAAAAAAAGGGGAGGGGGGCAGAAAAAAAAGAACGGCCAATCCAAGAAATATTGCGGCGTGGAAACCAAGGAGATGGCAATAAAAAAATGTTTTCTGAGAGGGCGTGGAAAAAAGCAGAACCTCGGAGAAGGGGAAAATCAAGCCTGCAAACTCCTCTGATGATGCTGGTCTTGGCTGGCCTCTCCTGCTCGGGGGACGAACGGAGCGATACGGCGAGATGCGGAAATCTCCTGCTTCAGCCTCCCGGAGCCTCTCTGTGATAAATCAGGGTCCAGTCCCGGGAACATCAACTTCTGCGGAAGGACAAAACAGTTTGAAAGAGCAGGGGGGGGAGTGAGAGAAAAAGAATCCACCCCTCAGATGACTACATAAGGAGATCGAAAAAAAAGCCCCCCAGTTCTTCTTCTCGATCCTGCCCAACAGCTGCTCCCCTTTTCCCTCTGAAGCAGCAGCAAGAGCAGCAAGGAAAAATATACCGCGCCAGCAGGCAAATAAATAAACTTGAATGCAGCGGCAGGCAGGGAGGGATCGTAAAGAGCGACGAGGATTGGAGGGGCAAAAGTCAGTTTTGAAAAAAAAAAAAAATTGCTTTATGGGAGGAAAAAAAAAATCTTTACACAGTCACGCCCCCTTTTGCAATGACCGGTCCCTTCACTGCGTGTAAATCCGACATCAGCAGCCTGGAAAAGCTAGGAGCCTGGCGTGCTAGGCTGTCTCTGTGCATGCGTGTGTGAGATAGGCAGCCGCAGAGATATATACGCGGAACATAGGAGGTACACACGCATACATACATGCACACGCGTGTGTCCGAGGCGGGATCTGGCGCCGGTGTGCGTGAACGATGAAGGCGAGGAGGAGGTGCACGCAGCCAGCTCCGAGCACGGGCGCTGCTGCTTGATCATGTGGGATTTTTGCATGCAGTTTACTTGGGAAAGAGGGGGGATTTGCCGGCGCAGCCAGTCAGGGCACAGCCTGCTGTTTGCTTACAGATTGCCGTTGTGGTTTTTTTTGTTGTTTTTTTTTTTTAACACCTCGACCTGATTGGCTTGCAACACGAGAAAGGAGGCGTCCTCCTAGGCTTCTCCTCCTCCATGCCAAAAAAATACCCAACCCCACCTTCTGGAAACCTGACTAATTGAATTACTAAGACATCGGAGTGGTTCCTGTGCAGCCTTACTGCTACATGTAACCATTTCAGCGCCGGATGCTACGATAGGTTTCACGCGGGCTGTGTGCGCATGAGTTTCCGCCTGCCACGGAAAACAGTACGCCGAGTAATTCAATCGTAAAACTCCTTCTCCGCTTCCCCCCGCGGCGGGGCTCGGCTCGCACGCCCCGGGCGGTGCGCGGCACCGCCTGCGCGGCAGCACCGGCTGCATCGCTTTGCAAACCGCAACTGCACGCTCAGGCGTTGCATGAGCCAGCGAAACCCGCGCGGCTGTTCCGCAGCCGGAAGGAGACTCCGCTCCGCTCTGCCTTTCGTCCCCTTCTGCAGGAACCGCTCTGCAGCCGCCCGCACCCCGTCCGCCACCGCCCGCACCCCTGCCACCGGCGGCTAGTGGGCACCGGGGCCGGCGCTTCGCTGCCAGACACCATCAGCGCCGAGGAGGCGGCGGCGGGGAGGTGCCGCCCGCCCCCCCTCAAGCGCCGCCGGCAGCCGCGGGGCCGCGCGGCGCGGGCAGGTGAGCGGCTCCCGCGAGAGGGGCGGGGCGGGGCGGGCTGGCGGCCAGGGCCTCCCCCGGGGGGAGGGCCCTCCCGCCGCCCCCGCCCCGCCGGCGTTGCCGGGGTGACGGTGGCCTGCGGGGCGTCCCGTCGCCGGGGCCCGCGGGCGGGGCTGGGGCGCGCCGCCCGCCTCGCCGCCGTTCGGAAGCGCCCCGACTCCCCCCAGCGGCGGAGGCCGGGGCCGCAGGGCGGCGGGAGCGCGGGCGCGGGGCGCGGGGCGCGGGGCGCGGGGCGCGGGTAGGGCGGGCCGGGCACCTGCGTCTCGCGCTTCGGCGGCACCGCGCCCGTGGGCGCCGGGGTGTCTCGGCTTTGCTTTTATTTCTTCCTTTTTCCTTTTTTTTTGGTATGGTTTTTCTCAGCGTGGAAAGAGGTTCCAGGTTAACCTTCACCGGTGGCAGCACCTCATCTGTCCGGCCTTTTGCCGGAGGACAGTGGGATTTCTGCTCCTCGCCCTCCCCTCGGCAGCGACTGAAGCCAGGGAGCACAGACTGAAGTTAAAAAGAAACACTCGAATCCCTTCTTTTTTTTTTTTTTTTTAGCAGGGGATCTGTAAAATTTTCAAGTATTTATTATCAAAGGCCTAAAAACTTGCCTATATTTTCTCTCCTTCTGGTCTCCACCAGCCCTGTTTTTAATGTGTTGACGTCAGTCGGTTAGTCTTAGTAGGATATGAAGTACATCAGCCGAATTCCCCAGGTATAGCAAGGTATAGCAGGCACCATAAAACCAAGGTTTTTTTCATTCCTTTTCATTTAAAAAAAGCCAGCATTTCCAATTTTTTGCTATCTTTGAACTGGGTTCTTTGAATAGGAATGAGCACATCCAATGTTTCCTTAGTCTTTTTTCTCCAGCATGGACAGACGTGGAAATCACTGCCATTACAGGAAGCAGAAAAAATAACACTTTTTTCCAAAGAATCTGCTCAGCCACATTTGTAAGGAAAGCTTAATGATTTTTTTTTCCTCTGTGTTCATGCCTTGTGAGAAGCATCAGAGGGAAAGAGTGAGGAGTTGATTTGTACAACTTAAACAACCTTTTAATAGCAGAATCAGAGCTTAATCTAGTATATAAAATATCCTTGCGGGACTATCGTACCTGGGGTTTTCTTTAACACATACAAAGCTGTGAAATGAAGTCAAACTATCAATAACTGAAAAATAAACCCTCCAAAAAAGACTAACTATTGCAAGAAGATATCTTTTTTTTCCCTGCTTTACTTAGCAAGTAAGCTGTAGGTGGCTGTATCTTATTAGTTTATAAACAATACAAAGACATAAATCCTTTGGACTCAAAATACAAGTAAATTAATCCTGCGAGCAGAAAAATTATGCTTTAATGAACAGAAAGTGAGCTTTTTGTTACATCATAACCAATTCTTATGAACCCATCAAATACCCAATACGCAGAAGCATGCCAACTTCTAGTCCACTCTCCATTTTCGTGATTACATGATTAAACAGTTATTCATATCATAGTTGTAAACTGCTTCTGTATACCAATGGCCTCTGGCATTAGCCTTCGTTTGGCAGAAAGGTGAAGACTGTTAACAAAGTGATTCAACATCAGTTAAATTACTTTGAATACAGTGTGTAGAAAAAATACGTATGCACAGTAAGTGTCTGAAACTGCCTCTGACAAGCCTCTTTAGCTGCCCCTGGATCTCCAGCTTCACAGCGTAAATGAGTCTTTAACATACTCTGTGCAGCATGTACTCTCTTGGTAGTTGCACAAAATTTCAGTGTATGTGTAATTTCAGTCATATGCTGTGCTGCAGTTACTACGCTAATTGATCACATACTTCAAAATACTTAAAGTAAGCACAGGTTAAGACTTTGTCTCTCGGAGAAGTGACAAATCTGTAGATTTTCTTTCTTTGCTGATTTCCCTTAAAAATACATGTAGTATTTCTATCATTGTTCAGCAATACTTAGTATCTTAAACAGATACTAATGACTTCTGGCATTACAATATAGGTAGTATTGTTAAAACTATTTAAGTAATTCGGTTTGCCACTCAAAGATACTTTAGCACCCCCATGAAACACAGAAAATAACAAAGATATCTTTCCATTTTGCCTATAGCTCGTGTGTATGATTTTTCGCTTTTATAAATTTGAGTAGTGCTTCAAAAGTAAGACTACCTAGTAGGGCCCAATCCAGTTTTTTCTGACATTAACTCCAGTGATGTTTTCTTAAAAGGACTGTACAAAAACACAGCTCTTTTGTGTATCGGTGGTATCGCTAGAAGTGTGTTTTTCAGGACCTGAAAGCATCACGCTTTCTTACATTTTTAATCACCCCCTGATCCCATAAATATGTTGCTGAAAAATTACTTAGAAGCAATCTCAGCTTCAAGTTTTGCAAATTAATAACTGAACAGAATGGTTAATCATTACAAATTCTCTCATCTTTTACTGTAATCCCTGATACTGTAAGCTGTCAGAGAGTAATACAGAACAAAATCTTAGACTAATTTCCATATGAGAGGAGTAGGTACCAAAGGCATAAATAATACTGTTAGAGAGAATCACTGAATTCTTTATAAAGAAGTGTATTCATTGTTTGATTGCAAATATTCTCAAGATAAGAGCTTTCTTTCTAGTTGATTTCTTTAACTTAAAGGTATTTTTTCCCTCTCAGATACATTTACCTGTGAGAGATTGTATGTGTGTACTGCATACATGGATTTTTTTTCCTTTTCTTTTTTTGTTTTTTTTTTCTTGCCAGGAGGAAGAAATACTCTTATGGAAGAGAATGAAATGGCTGCAGACGAACCTGACCCAGCATTTACTTGTGTATGTGAGTATTTTCGGCTGTCTAGAATAGAGGAATTAAATGAAGATTCTTGATATTCTTTTTATTAAACTGTCTGGCAACCCCCTCAGTTCTCTAACCCTCATTTTCCACTCTACCAACCAGAGATAACATATACACTTACTTTACTGTGATATACTGAGGCTTAACTTCATGTTTTTAGATTTTCAAAGGAGTAACTTTGAGATCCTTGTATAAAAAAAGAAAATGCCATAACACAAAATACAGTAATGAATTCTAGGTAACTTTGGGGGGGATACCGTCCAGAGACATTTTCAGCTTGTTATTGTGTCCAGAAATTATACATATTTCTTTTTGCATATGGTTCTTAAGAATTTGCTGTTGTTTTTAATGAAAATTATGTACAGTTATCAGCTTTCCTTCCATTTCAATTTGTCAGCTCAAAATCTGCCTGTCTGGCTGAGCTGTCAAAAGAGCTTCAGCTCACAAATTAGGCAAGACCTCTTCAGCACATAACTATTTGGATGTTAGTCTGGAAAATTCAAAAGTTTAATACATTGAGGAAAACTTTGAGAAGAAAACAAAAGATTTCCTGGCTTCATACTGACATTTTATGATTTTTTTTTTTCAAAGTTTGCGATAAAAAGAATTACAAGGTAGGAGATTTTCAAAAACATAAATGGAAGTGGGTACTTATCTAACCCTTGAGTCAATAGTAAAATTCCCTTTGAAGTTCAGCATAATGTCCCCTCCATATATATAGGTAATAACTTAGATATAGTGTGTTGCGATTCAAATTTGTGTTTGTTTGTCTTTACAAATACTTTTATTCATGTTTACTAAATATCTCATTATGAGGAATTTGTTTGTTGACACAGCTTAAAGAGGTCTAAATTTATGTCTATGTGAAGTTAAAATATTTTTAATATTGTCATTTTGGAAGGTCAAATAAAAAAATCTGTTTCTCCCCAGTCCAGATCCTATGTACAGTTTCTGGCTTTGCAAAAAGTGAAGCCCGTTGCACTCACTGATTTGTCATTAATATCGAGTCAATAAGGATAACTGAAATAGCCCAGGGATAAAGCCAAAGCAAGAGAATCTGTGGCCCTAGGATAAATGTATAGCTTTCCTTTTTGCCATCCACTTCAGTTCTTCCATACTCTCCAAATTAAAGACATTAATTTAAAGATCTTTTAAAAAGACTTTTGAAAGCTATTGCTCAATCTTAATTTATTACAGAGCCAGTATCTTACAAAACCTCCAATTTTGGTATTATTACTGTAGAAACAAGCACTTAAAGCTCATAGGTGCAAGAAAGATTAAGTACTATACTGTAAAACTAAAGTATAAGATTAAAAAAGGCAATCAGATACAGTGGACAGTATGAATATAGCTATCCCAATGATTCCTGTTCACTCCTGCAAAAAGCTCTATATTGAGCAGATAGACTATACACACTCTGCAGATTACATTACATGAGCAGGCTCTCATTTCAGCATCTGTGCATCTCCTGTGATGACGTGGCAGGATTGAAACCAGTTAAGGTGAATAAAAATCCTGTTTGACCTTGTGATATTTTTAAATTATATTTTGTGTTGCTTGCTGTTCAAATGCCTATGCTGAGACAGCATTTTTCCAGAGTTCTCTTGATGAAAGTTAGCTTTTCAGGATGCTTTCTCTGCACTGAGTAACTGCAGCTGGTGGTCTAGAACATCAGCATTTACTTAGAAACCCTGTTTTTAAGCAGTCTTTTCAAAATAGACCGAAGGAGATTAAATAACCAACAGTCAAACAAAAAACCAGAACACCAAGAGACGTACACCTGCAGGCAAAACTGAATACTGAATTCAAAATAATATATGACAAGAAATAGTATATGTGGTTCTCATTTTTGTAGTAATACATTGATTAGTGGACAAATCATTGAGCTTGTTTATGGGCATGCTGTCTTTTTTTTGTTTCTTGTTTAACTCTCGTGGCATGAGATGGGCAGCTAGCAGGGTTTTTTTCTGTCTATGTCCAGGTAAGTGAGGAAAAACAAGTTGGAAGATCAAGGCAGGGGTGGACTACTGTTATGGTCTGGAAACATGATGGAAATCCTGTACTTAATTGCCTTCAAGCCCTATGTAGTAAATATGATTATTAATTTTTATTATTAATAACACACTTTACAAGAGGAAAAAAAATCCCAAGATACCCTTTAACACTTTTCAGAATTTAATCAACATTCAGGATCGTTTTCAATTTAAGTTTGCAAAACTGCAACCATTATTCTTGCTGCCCATTTCACATATGAATCATAAGCCGAAAGATCATAAACAGTTCCTATCTGTTGCAAAACTCTGTGCTTGCTTGTGCATATCTTCCAGTGCATAGCAAAGTCTTAGACTTTGACACCGTTCCCTCCTCATACAGCACCACCCATCAACTAACTTTACTCACATTAGTGAAAATGAATCAACAGAAAAAAAAAAAAACCAACAAAGATCTGCAAAGGAGGTTATTACAGATCATGCTACAGCTCTGCTCTGTTAGCACTAGAGACACTTGCCCTGATGTGTAGCACAAGTAATAGGTAGAGTTTTATAGTCTAAAGACAGTTCAAAGAAGTTTGTATGCAAAGCTAGCTAAATGGCACAAGATAGTCCTTCCATTTAGGAAACTTCAGAGCTCCTTTGCTAGTGCAAGCTTTGTGTGCATTATATGCTGGAGAGCCATTTGCGGGGGAGCTGCTTTCTTAACAGAGGCAACAGACCTGATAGTGAGTTGCTATGTGCCACGGATGGCACACGGTCTGTGCAGATGGTGGTGTTCAAGACGGCTGTCGGCACGGCATAAAGGTTACCTCAGTGGTTACTGGGTGTGGCTTCTCACCAGTGCTGTTTACTTTGTCGAGCAACACTGGTACTGCAGCAATGGAACAAGGTCCTTTGTGTTGTGGAGAAAATCTTAGCTGGCTAACAGAACAAACAGAAACAAGACTGCTATATATTATTACAATTAATTGGCAAGCAAATTCTGGAGAAGTCTGTGAGCAACTAGGCACCTGGGAAGGTGTTAGCTGGATGAAAGAAATCTCAGAGGTTTCAGTGATGAAATGCTGAAGACACATTTACTTTAGGCAATGTGGAAGACACCTGCAGTGTTTTAGCTATGCTGTTTGTACTACAACAGTGATTTTCATTAAAAAGCCAGTTCTTAGAATCATGTGACTAAGAGAAAATCCACCCTTTCATTTAAAAAGTACATTTCTGGGCGGTTTGCAGAGTAGAGTTTGAAGAGTGACCCCTAAGTGTTTTTTAAATAACAGATCTCACATTCATGACCGGGTACCTGGCATTTGCAGTCTTGTGTTTGTGTCACTTCCAATACACAACAGAAAGAGGAGAGTTATCAAAGACATTTTGGAAAGCAACTAACCCACAACTTTCAGGGGCATGAGAGAAGGGACTAGGAGAATATATTCTTAACCCTCTTTATTCCTAAATCAGAGAGGTCCACTAACATAGCACTTGTGTTGTAGATTTTGTATGCAGCCTTTTCCATTGCATACAGTATACCGAGTTTGGCTGACTCTTGAATTCCAATAGATTAGACTCAGCCAAAGAAGAACATAGCAGAATTAGCTGCCGTGTGTGAGCTATGCCAACAAAACAGACGTCAGCTTGACAAATGCCGGTCTGATAATCGTCATGGAAAGCCAGAAGCAGAAAATGAGTGAGGTTAAAATTTCTTAACCCTGCTTAGCAAGACTTTGATTATAGTCTCATTGTCAGTGAAACTGCTGTGGATGTAGTGGCGAATGAGTTTATGAAAACATTGTCGTGCTTTGTGCCAGATGAATGACATCGTCATGCTTTGTGCCAGTTCCAAGTGAATATTATTCTCCTTATCATCAACTTTGCGAAGCATTGTACGTTAGAGAAGAAAATATGAGAATTTTATTTTCTTAGACCATAACGTCAAAAACTTAGATGGGAGAAAGTACTCTTTTGGCACTCATGATCCCTCTTGTTTCATTATGATTTTTTTTTTACGTGTTCCATCTCAGCTTAGCTTTTGTACAGACTTTGCACTGTGTAATGAAAATTGTTCATGAAAATAATACTGTTTGATATTGAAGTTACAGAAGACTTGTACAGTTAAGAAATTAATTTCACATCTTTTTGGCAATCGTTTGCTTTTACTGTGCTTCATTTTGGACCTTTGCCATATGCACTCCAAAGACATGCATCTTGTATTTGACATTGGAAAGGTGTGCTCAGAACTAATTATATCAAACTTCCATTGCAAAGTGAAGAAACCAGAGAAGATAGTGGAATCCAGCTAACAGATAACTAAAGAACAGTTCTGAAATGTAAGACTATCTTACAATTGCAGAGAGGAAATGCCGAAGTCAAGAATTGAGCAATTACTGATAAATCATAGCAGGGTAGAAATATGATCACAAAGAGAATTCATAAGCAGATTTCTTAATTAGAAGGGGTTATTAATATCTTGTAAAATCCACTGTGTATTCTTTACATTAGAGCATTTAGTGTTTCTGCATAAACAAAAGAAAACAAATGGTAACTGTTTTATACTTCTGAAATCCTTTGTCAACAGGCATATGGCAGAAACAGAGTGGAAAATCATGTTACTCTAAAGGCTGCTGATGAAATCAGATCTGCTATCACTTATGACAGTAAAAACGTTGTCATTTTGAGTGACAATTGGTGTTTTCTGCTGTGCAAACGTCGCTGCATCTTCTCTGAGCAAAGAAATAGGAGTAACAATTAATTTTGTATAACTATTAAACCTTACTTCAGAGGGGGAAAAAAAAAGAAAAAAGGGAAAAGGAAAAAAACCCCAGACAAATCAAACCAGAATCTGACACTCGACGTCTGAGGTCAACAATCACAGTGGGGTTTTTTATTAGTAAGTTACCTAGGATTTGACCAGTTTGACATTCCTTTAACATCTGTTAGAATACCAGAACTTTATCAGAAGGAATTTGCCACGTAATTTATTGCCACATCTTCTCATTTAACAGATCTCTGAGGTTAAATTCCACGTTTGTCTGCATGACCTAATAAGCAGCAGCATGGATGTCCCACACAGTGCTCCACTAACATTGCAACTGCTGTATAGTAATGCTCAGTTAAACCTCCTGCTCCTGGAAGGCACTGAGTGAGACTGTCACACACTGAGCATATTCATTTCTCATTATCTTCGGTGCAGTAAAGGATGCCTAGAGTTTTATAGGACTGAGTTCAACAGGATTAGGCCTACAGCACCTAAATCTTTCATGAGTTACAGTAAAAGAAAATTAGTGTATCGTTAGAAAACATAACTGATTGTGCCCAGAATCCATGCAAATCGTCAGAAAGAGTGGCTTGCAAATCACTTATGCGAAAAGCTATAGCAACACACTTAACACAGTCCTCCCAATAACATGCAGACCTGCCACAGCAGGGTTTCTGTTGCATGGCTTGTACCTGCTCCACTGCATAGGCTTTAGTACTTAAGGGATTCTTGTATCTGTAGTGTAAATTTAAATATGTGATAGACGAGAACTCAAGATTAATAAAATGTATGATAAATTTTCATTAATAATTGAAAAGCTTATGTGAAAAATCAAAGAATATTCAACTGAGTTGAAGTTTTACCTGCAAAGTTATGCTTGCCAACAAAAATACTGTGCATTGTAGATCAATAAAGTGTAGTGCATGGCATTTAGTGTAACTGGGCAAAACAGCAAAGGATATCATTATAGCAGGATAAATAACCCTATAGTATAAAGCCTGATATGACTGTTTATACTGGTGGGCTAAATATGGAACTCTAAAGCTTTTTTGCAACAAAGTCTCTTTTTATACATATATATCTGGAAGAAAGCATATTTTTTATTAAAATCTTGAAAGGTTATAATCATGGTTTAAAATAAGTAACTCTCAATTTTTCCTTTGTGGTCATCAATTCCACTTCTCCAAAGAAGCTCATAAACACAATGGGCCAAATGCCAAAACAAAAATTAAATGCTTGTGTGATCCCCAAGGGAAGACATACTTTAACTATGAAGTATTCTCACAAGAAACTTTGTAAACCTTACATGAAAGTGAATGATCTAGAGTTTGTGGCATTCACGTTTGTTGCTTTGACAGCACTGTTTATCAAAATAACTACAATTTTCAAAGAAAGACTACTTAATTTTGACTATATTGCTTTTCTGTTGGAAAGGACCTATAAATAAGTTCACTAAGTTTTTGGGTTAGTTTGCCGTTGATCTAGTTTGTTCCACAGCAGTCAGTTAATCCCTTCAAAGTATCATCTACTCGTCAGTTCATTATTTTGTCTAAGCATAGATAGAATGTATTTAAAACTGTTTGGAAGCATTTAAAAAGAAAAAAGGTTGGAAAAGAACAGTACCCTGCATGTCAGCCCTTTAGAGAACTGAAAAAAACCAGATGCTTTGTTGTATTGTTTTCCCAAGATACTTCTACTGTTCTTTCCCCTTTTCCTCATCTACTGTATTTATGTTTTTCTTATACTCATTTAAGCAACTGCACTTAAAAAGCAAGTCAGGTTACATTTGACAGCTATAGTTGCGCTTGTATTACCCTGATACTCTTTAGCTTCTCTTTGCTTTTGTAACGGATTTATAAGAGCTGGCTGTAATTTGGTACCATGCATTTTAAAAGAAGTGGCATTTTAACATCAAAATATACAGATGCAGTAAAGGTCTCAGACTTGCACAAAGTTTCCACATACACAATATACTATTGTTTGTACTGCATATGCATAACAATTGTTTGAAAGTATTCAGCCTTGCTTGCCAATAACTTTTCAGTCACGTGTATGGGCCTAGACCTTTTACAGTTGGCGTTTTTTATTTGGTCTGCTTAGAAAGATAGAGGCAAAATTCCTCCTGGACTTCAGTGAGATCTGGATTTCACTGACAGTGAGTAAGTAACCTATCAGCACCAAACAGAATACCTGCAATATGCAACTAAATGGTGTTAAATCTCAGAATACTATGTCAGATGTCCTAACATAATTGTGTTTTATGCTAACAGAAAAAAATAAATTAATGGATTTCAAAGCTTGCAAATTTCACTCCAAACTATAAAAGAAAATTCTCTGATTTGTTGCATTCTGCAGGTATGAAGATAGATCTTGCTTAGCCAAGGAGCATGCAGGACAATATATGGAAAATATAGTTGGTTGTAAGCAAGTGAAAATATATGAGGCTGAATGTGAGTTGGAATGAAATAATGCATTACATTCAGTCTCATATTAGCAATTTTACTTGACATTATATGCAAACAGGACATGATTCAAGCAAGCACAGAAGTCATAACAACCTAGCAGTGATGAACTAGCCCATGGTTATTCAAGCAGTGACGTTGAAGCAAGGTTGCCTGCAGTAGCAAGGCACTGAATTCTTGGACTCAGTCATAGGAGATCCTTTCCTCTGTTGTATTCTTGTGTTTCTAAGAATCACCACTGGACACTGACAATGCACCCTGAAGCATGAGTGGCCCCACAGGAACAAAAATTATAAAGTGCCATGTTTAGGTACTCCGTAATTTAAGTACATTTTACAAAGGAAGGTAGAGAAGAGTTTTGTCTTCTCCTTTTTTAGCTGGGAGGTGTGAGGCATTTGAGTTTGGTACTTTTCTAGGAGCATCTGCTTCAAGTATGTAGCTGTGACTTTTCTGTAGGTTCCTGAAGTTAGGGATGGTTGTGGATTACAGATCACTGCTAGTTCAGCAGGTTGTTACCCACAAATACAACATTATGATATTGTAGTTCTGAAACCTACAGTTCCTTTTTGTGTGCTTTCCTCAGCTGTTCTTGAATAGTCAATAGGAAGACTTGCCTAATGATATCATGGGTTTTGTAGGAGCCACCCCATTAAGAAACCAGAACAGTGGAATACTGCTGTACTGGCTTCATTCTCCAGTGGTACTCAAAATACTCTTCTATAAGGAACTGCACTAGAGCCAAGCTCCTCAAATCAGGAAGTATGCTGCAGAGAAAACACTGTGAAAGGCATGCCTTAGAGCTTTCATTGCATTTTCACAGGTTCTCCATGGGCCAATTTAAAAGGGTGCTGCCAATAAGAGGGAGAAATTACTCCCCAGGCAAGCATAAGGGGAGAAATAAAATGTAATAGCAGTGAAAACTCTAATTTGGACTGAGAGTTTGGAGCGACACAAATTAAAGGACTGAAGTCTGGAAGAGTTTTACTACTGACTTCAGTGAAATCAGAAATTTGCCCAGTCTAATGTAGCATAATCCAGACCAGGATTTATGAAGACCGTGCATGCTGATACCAGGCAGCACCAAGCTGTATTTAATCAGATAGGGAGTGGAAAGTCAAAGCATGCTGTCTGTGGTGAGTAGCTTCAATAAATAGTGCCTTTTAAAGTCTTTACAAATGTGCCTCACCATCTTTTTTCGACAAAGAAAAAGCACTGCACCCCAAACTTTATTAATATCATCAGCTGGTTTTGGTTTTGTTAAATAAACTGTATTCTCTTGTTGGTATCTTTTCATTAACCTCTCAGCTTCACAGATCAACATCGCAGTCCCTCACCTCCTCTGTTCAGATCTGTTTCTTTGCCATTACAAATAGTTAGTTAACACCACCTGACTGCTAAGAAATTAAAAGATCAATGTTATTCTATCCAGAATATAATACAATTATCGTAGTTATAAGAGTACTCACAACCTAGATTTTCCAGCAGTACATATCTGATATTTGCTTGTTGCACAACCTTTGACAAATCATTTAACCTCTCTGATCCACAGCTTACATATCTGCAAAGCAGGTTTAGTAATAATTACCTACTTTTCACAAGTGTTGAGGGGATTAATTAATTAGTATTTGTTAAGCACTTAATATCCCTTAGATGAAAGGCACTAAATTAAAAACCCCCTACTTTTAGGCTCAGAATTTTAAATGCCAGAAAGGACTATTGTAATAATTCATCTGATCTTAGGTGTTAGAGTCCCTATAAATTCAATGCATTTGGACTATGTGATTGCTGAAGAGTCTCTCTCCTCAAATCATGTCTAGTCTTGGACTTAAAAAGTTTGAAGGATGGACAATCTGATATCCCTGGACAGCTGTAACCTGGTGGTAGTATAAAACTAGTTGTTACACAACTGGATCAAATTTGCCGAGCTACAGCTTTTATCCCTTTTGATTTTGTCTAGCCTTTGTCTGCTATGCAAAAGTGCTTTGTTATCATCCTGTATTTTCTCTTCTAGTTGATGCTTATGTTTCCCTCTGACTGAAACATGTCTTTGATAAACTGGACCAACACAAGCCCAATAAATTTTCAGTTTTTAGTTCATTTCTGTAGTTCTTCACAGAGCAATTTAATAATTTTCAGCATTTTTTCGTGTGGATAGTAAAACTGGATGCAAATGGACTCAGCAAGCCACATAAAGGTAACACATCCTCTCGCTTCTCACAGATAAGTATTTCTCTACCTACACCTCTGACTATGGCGTTATCTCTATGACTAAAATTGAATCAAATAAATAAAGAGGCTTGTAAGCACTTGATTATTCACCATAAAAAGAAAAGCAGTGGCTTTTAAAGAAGCCTTTTAGCCTATTGGTCTGCCAAAATGACCAAAATTTTCTTTTCTCTATTCCATTGCTTGTACATTAAATAAGAATAGCATAAATGACTGCTTTGCTACATTTTAATCCATTCAAACATCATATGTAGGAATATCAGACTCTTCATTCACAGGAGCAGCATGTAAAAATCTATGTGTTCCCCTATCGCCGGGATACATTTTACATTTTTGGGAGACTAAAGGTATGAGTCAGTACCCTTTCTATGCGCCATATTTTTGTAGTTTTACATGCTTTAGCACTTCTGTGATCCCCAGGCAATCTTGCAATTCATCTTGCAAGAATTTCTTTCACAGAAAGTTTTATTTGTTTTCCACATTTCTTTCCTCTGCTGCTGTCGTGGTTTAACCCCAGCCGGCAACTAAAAACCACGCAACTGCTCACTTACTCCCCCCCCCACCATACAAGCTACCATGAAGAAAACTAACTCTATCCCAGCCAAACCCAGCACATTCTCCACCCCTTATTCCATACCATTTATGTCATGCTCAGGTTCCACACTATCCAATATACCCTCATTAATCACCATCCTCCTTCCCATCCTTTGATACAATACACAGATATTATTCCCTTAGTCTATGGACCACCCGAGTGAAATGTCTGTAAAATGTCCATAAATGTCTCCAAATGTCAACAAAATGTCTACTGAGTTCATTTAGTCCATCTGTTATTGTGGTCACTCAGGGCCCATCGAGCTATAAGTAGCTCACCCTTATGTTGCCAGTCCACCTAAGCCACTTCAATTCTAGCAACCTGCTGGTTGTTTTGATGTTCTTCAGTGGCCCAACTCTTGGGTACGTGAGCATCTACGTGACGTACTTTTACAGCCAGGTTCTCTACCCGGGCAGCAATATCTTGCCACAATGCGGCAGCCCAGATGGGTTTCCCTTTGTGCTGCCAGTTGTTCTGCTTCCACTGCTGCAACCACCCCGACAGGGCATTTGCCACCATCCATGAGTCAGTATAGAGATAAAGCACTGGCCATTTTTCTTGTTCAGCATTATCTAAAGCCAGCTGGATGGTTTTCACCTCTGCAAACTGACTCGATTCACCTTCTCCTTCAGCAGTTTCTGCAACTTGTCTTGGAGGACTCCACACAGCAGCTTTCCACCTTTGATGTTTTCCCACAAGGCAACAGGATTCCTCTGTAAACAGGGCATATTGCTTTTGATTTTCTGGTAATTTATTAAACAGAGGGGCCTCTTCAGCACAAGTCACTTCCTCTGCCGACACTCCGAAGTTTTGGTCCTCTGGCCAGTCCATGATCAATTCCAGGATTCCCAGGTGGTCAGGCTTTCCCATTCAAGCCCATTGCATTATCAGTGTGACCCCCTTACTCCACGTAGCATCAGTTGCATGATGCATAGAGGGGACCCTCCCTTTGAACATCCAGCCAAGCACAGGCAATCGCGGTGCCAAAAGGAGCTGTGCTTCAGTACCAACTGCTTCTGAAGTGGCTTGAATTCCTTCATATGCTGCTAATATTTCTTTTTCAGCTGGAGTGTAACAGGCTTCAGATCCCCTATATCCCCGGCTCCAAAACCCTGAGGGTCGACCTGCAATCTCCCCTGTTGCTTTCTGCCAGAGGCTCCAGGAAGGGCCATTCTCCCCGGCTGCGGTAAAGCACGTTTTTCACATCTTGTCCTGCCTGGACTGGCCCAAGGGCTACTGCATGAACTATCTCCCATTTAATTTGTTCAAAGGCTTGCTGCTGCTCAGGGCCCCATTCAAAGTCGTTCTTCTTCCTGGTCACTCCATAGAGAGGGTTTATGATCAGACTATAACCTGGAATATGCATTCTCCAAAACCCCACAACACCTAAGAAAGCTTGTGTTTCCTTTTGTTAGTTGGTGGAGACATAGCAGTTATTTTATTGGTCACATTGGGATATGATGACGCCCATCTTGCCATTTTATTCCTAAAAACTGGATTTCCTGTGCAGGTCCTTTGACCTGCCTTTGTTTTATAGCAAAACCAGCTTTCAAAAGAATCTGGATTATTCTTCTCCCCTTCTCAAACACTTTCTCTGCTGTGTTGTCCCACACAATGATGTCATCAATATACTGCAGATGTTCAGAAGCTTCACCTTGTTCAAGTGCAGTCTGTATCGATCCATGACAAATGGTAGGGCTGTGTTTCCACCCCTGGGGCAGTCGATTCCAGGTGCACTGGATACACCTCCATCTGAAAGCAAACTGTGGCTTGCACTCTGCTGCCAGAGGGATCGAGCAAAATGCATTGGAGATATCAGTTGTCGCATGCCATTTGGCAGCCTTTGACTCCAGTTCATACTGGAGTCGTAGCATGTCCGGCACAGCAGCACTCAGCGGCAGCGTGACTTCGTTCAGGCCTCAATAGTCCACTGTTAGCCTCCACTCTCCGTTAGATTTTGCACTGGCGATATGGGACTATTAGAGGGTGAATGAGTCTTACTGATCACTCCTGGACTCTCCAGTTGCCGGATCAACTTATGGACGGGAACCAGGGAGCCTCGATTGGTGAGATATTGTCGCTGGTGCACTGTCATGGTAGCAATTGGCACCTGCTGTTCTTTAACCCGCAGCAACCCCACCACAGACAGATCGTCTGAGAGACCAGGGAAGCTAGGCAGCTGTTTCATCTTTTCTGTACTCAAGGCAGCTATACCAAAAGCCCACCGGTACCCTTTTGGGTCTTTGAAGTACCTCCTCCTGAGGTAGTCTGTATCAAGGATACATGGAGCCTCCGGACCAGTCACAATAGGATGCTTTTGCCACTCATTCCCAGTTAAGCTTACCTCAGCCTCCAACACAGGCAGTTCTTGGGATCCTCTACCCCTTTGTAATCTGATGGTATTAGAGTACCCTGTGCACTGGTGTCCACTAGAGCTTTGTAGTCCCGTGGGTCTAATGTGCCATTGAATCCACACAGTCCAGTAAACACGGTTGTCCCTTTCCTCCTCCTGGCCGAAGGCAGGGCCCCTCTAGTCCTGGTCAGAGTCTTCATTACTTGATTTTTGTAACTGTAAAACAGAAGCCCCTTCATCAGGGTCAAAAGTACGATCAGCCCTTCTACCCTGCCCAACAGACACTGGAGCAGTAATTTGCCTGGATGGATGCTTTTTGGCTGTTGTTTTTCCTTGCAGTTCCTATACCTGAGCTTCTAGTCTCCAGGTAGATTCACCATCCCACTTCCTCATGTCCTCCCCTTAGTCACGCAGGAAGAACCACAGGGTTGCGCATGGTGTGTGCCACCAGTACCCTTTCTCTTGAACAGAAAAAGGCTGACTCTTAGTAACTGAGGCCTTGGTTGCAGTGCGTGAGGAAGACCTATCCTTCTCGGCTTGCTCAGACATTTTTTGGGTCAGTTTGTCCATAGCCGAGACATAGGGCTCATGGAGGAGGCAAGATTATCTTCGTATTCTCGGAGTTGTCTGGCCAGTTCACCTATAGTTGGTGCCTCTCTATCTGTCCAGCTCATTATCACCAGCATGTGGGTGTATGATATCAGTGCATTTCATACACACTTTTGCCACATGGACAGCGTGCAATGGATTTCATCCGGGTCTTTGGATGCCTGATTGTCATCCAGGTTGTTACAGATCACCTCCAACATAGCTAATTCCCTCAGATACTGGATACTTCCTTGAATGTTTGTCCATTTGCTTTGGGAATTTACAAGTTCTTCCTTGAGACCTGTCCTTCACACTTGACAGGAGTGGCCGCCGAAGACTGAGGACGCCTGCCTTTTTTCCAATCCCTTTGTTAACGGCAAGGGCAGCAAGGGATCCTACCTGCCAGCCTTCCTTACCCTCTAATTCCTGACTACTGGCCCCAATATCCCAGCACTGGAGTAACCAGCTGAGAATCAGCTCACCTAATGGTTGATGGCTAAAATCTTTTCGCATATCTCGCAGCTCACTTAGGGATTGGGTAGTTTCTGTCTCATTTATGATTTCAGTCTCTTCCTCCTCCTGTTCTTGTGACTGCTCTGCTGTAGAACAGGCTGCCTCTTCTGATTCTTTCTCCTGCTCCCTCTCAGGAGAAGCTTCTTCACCCCTTAATAAATGAGCTAACTTCCACTTCCATTGTTCCTTTTTAGTTGCAGGGGCGACTGATACAGTGTCTGGTTTAGCCATACTGTCTGTTGGTATGTTTACCCTCTCTTCTCCCTGAGGGTGCTGCATAATATCAAGCAATGTTTGGTAGATGCTGACCAAGGCCCAGAATGGTGCAGTAAGTTGTGCCTTTTTGGAATAGCCACGGCATTTTTTTTCCAAACATTCTATCAGTTCATCAGCATCTTGTAGTTGTTTGGGAGTGAAGTTCCAGACCATTGGAGGTGAGAAGTTCTCTAGATACCTGCCCATATTCTGCCACATGCCGTGCCACCTTCGATCATCTTCTTGCATAGCTGGGGTCATATTCCTAAATTGCTTGTTAACCTTAGACAAAACTGAAACAATATTCCTAAGAAATACCAATAGAAGTATTTTAGCTACCCAAGGATGTTCAAGATACTGAGAAGTTACTGTAACAAGGGAGAAAACATCACAGAAGAAGGTAGCGAATGTGCCATTCTGTACTTCCTCCACAAAAAACCTCTCAGAGGAAGAAGTATAATTGTTAATTGTCTCCATGAGATGGAGTACTGTACCCGAAGTACAGTAATGGCTTCAGTACAGAGCCCAAATACCAGATTAAGCTCAAGGTCAGTGTTTTAATAACAAATCTCCCAGCCAAAGCATCACTAATCACTACAGAGCACAGCTAACTGCAAAAGCCAACACCAATCTTTAACATGTACAGCAAAAAAAAGAGCATGGCGCAGATCAGATAAACTAATATCGAGAACAGATAAATCAGTATCATGACCCACAACTGTTAAAACATATAAATCCCTTCTAATATGCTCTAGTCAACCTGTTATTATCTCAAACCCTTTGAGCCCCACATTGGGCACCAAAAAACACTGTCGTAGTTTAACCCTTTAACCCCAGCCGTCAACTAAACATCACACAGCCACTCGCTCACTCCCCCCCCCACCAGGATGGGGGGAAGAGATTTGGAAGGGTAAAAGTGAGAAAACTGGTGGTGAGATAAGAACAGTTCAATAACTGAAATAAAATAAAACAAAATAATATAATTATAATAATGATAATAAATTTTAATGAAAAGGAAAATAACAAAGAGAGAGGAATAAACCCAAGAAAGACAAGTGATGCAAATGAAAACAATTGCTCACCACCAAATGAACGATGCCCAGCCA
Organism: Calonectris borealis; assembly: GCF_964195595.1. Lineage (NCBI taxonomy): Eukaryota > Metazoa > Chordata > Aves > Procellariiformes > Procellariidae > Calonectris > Calonectris borealis. The sequence goes on along the minus strand of NC_134352.1, from coordinate 25,222,380 downwards.
GTCCCCGAGCAGCGGCCCCCCCACCAACCTTCCCCCTAGTTTATTGCTGAGCATGACGTCATATGGTATGGAATATCCCTTTGGTCAGTTGGGGTCAACTGTCCCAGCTGTGTCCCCTCCCAACTTCTTGTGCACCCACAGCCTACTCGCTGGTGGGGTGGTGTGAGAAGCAGAAAAGGCCTTGACTCTGTGTAAGCACTGCTCCGCAATAATGAAAACATCCCTGTATTATCAACACTGTTTTCAGCACAAATCCAAAACATAACTGACTAGAACAATCTTTAAGAACACTGTCTCCTTGCTCTATTCCTCTGGGACCTCCATCTTTATACCCACCTGAACAATGAGTAAACTGCATTTTATTCAGGTCTTTTTATTATGCATTAGTTAGATCACTGTAGCCTGATTTTTCCACCTGAAAATATATATATTCCACATTTAATAACATAAATTATATTCTTGACTTTCTTTGTCCTGTTTTTAAGGTAATGGTGACAAGAAACCCAAAGAAAACCAAAGACTCTTATTATAGTCAGAAAGAAGCAGCATAGTAAGCATATACAGTAGAGTTAAAATAAATTACATGCTATAGAAAAGAGAGATGGACAAACTTCCTCTGGTGTAGTGTCTAGTGATTTTGCCAGTGGAGTTTTAAATGCCAAGTGTTGAATCTTCACCTTCTCGTCAGAATCTATTCCATAATGTTGCAGATCCAACCATAAAGATTTTTATTCTGACATTCAAACTACATTTCCTCATACTTCAATTTTATGCCATCCTTGCTAGTTGTATCCATAAACAATTGCTCTTCCTTCATGGGTTTTACAATCTTGCAATACATGTGTTTTTGAATTTAATTAGAAGAGGTTTCAAATCAGAATGACCAAAATTAGTTTTGCCTCTGTCTTATTGGACTAGGTTGATGTCAGATACTCTCTGACCAGGTTCTTTTAGATATTCCACATGAGGACAGTTTTCATGTTTTAATACCAAATTTACTTATTTTAAGATAGTTGACATTACATGGGATTTTGATTCAGTGGAGTGATACAGCAATATACTGAAATCACAACAGGAGGATAATAAAGCAATTGCAATATACAGTCCAATAACAATAAAAATGTGATTCCTGTTACCAGTCTTTATATGCTTACCATCACGGTGCTGGTCATTCCCAGTTGCTGGTTGAAGCCAGCTCAAGCCTGCTGCTCTCTTCAAAGTTAATTTTTTTGTTGCTTAATTTTTTTTCTCTATGTTGGTCTGAGGCACTTGTACACTTCCCCCTTGCTGGTCAGCTGGTTTAGGAAGACATTCGCACCTTTTTGATTAACTCAGGGAAGGCCATTCACACAATTGTTGATCCACTCAACTGATAGAGTCATTGATCTAAACCAAAGGCCACCCTTACATCCCCTTTGTTTTGGTGTAAGTTCAGCTTTCTTTACAACAGCTGTGGTGTGTTCTTCCCTGAGCTTCATGAGCACATGTCTTTGACCATCTCCTCTGCCCTTCTTCCATTGTGAGGGTTTGTTGATCAGTTACAGTTGACATGACATGACCCTTAGTGATTTTGCAGTTATTTCCACAGAGGGAGGAAAACAATTATGTTAAGATACATGCACTTTAGTTAATGCACTAGTGAGGTCATCAGGAATGCAAACAGCAGAGATAGCACAGGCTGTTATATCACACCATTCTGAAGAAGCTGATAGCATAATAAAAATACAGTTGAGATCTATACATTAGACTAAGTACTTCTAGCAGTGAAGTCGGAGTGCCTTTGCCATCCAAGATTGTTTTATGCTTATCTTTTCCTGATGCTTTTTTTTCTAAGTGTCCCTGATGACACTCTCATGACAGGACATTGGACATGACAAACCTGTGGTGTGACCTGGTGCAGCTGTTTTACATTCTAAATGTAATAGAAACATCACCAGGACTACTAACCAGTGTCAGTCAAACTTGAGAAGTGTTTTAATCCAAAAATCTTTTGAAAGAAATACATTCCTTAAATGGATTATGTCCCTTTTTCTTAAACTACCTTAAAGATGAACAAACCAAGACTGATATGCTTAAACCCAGCTAAGGTTTATTTTAACTCCTTTCAGGCAAAGATCTCAAAGTAAATACCAATCTAAGACCACAGTATTCCTCTGGGAGATACGCTTGACTCTGAATTATTCTAATAGTTTTACAAATGCACAAATAGGCTAAATGAATTATTCCACTAAACTCTGACATAATACTGTTATTACATTTGACTTGAAGACCTGAGCAGACCACATGCGTTTAATGCCTGAGTAAATTAGTGGTACACAAACACAGCTAGGCACAGTTGCTACCTCAGTGAGGTTATAAGCTTCTTATTATAAAGTGAATATGTCAATATATGTATGTATTATCTACATTTAAGTGAATATATGCTAAAAAGCTGTATTCTTGGACACAGAATAAGCCACAGATGAACACGAAAAAGCAAGAATCTGCACAGATAAAAAACTGCTGCTTACCATCCTCCTCTTATAGCACAGTGTGTAGGTTCTCTTCAGTTCCCAGCTCTACACACCAGATGTGGGAGTCAAGTGGTATTTAATGGGTGGAAAGTGTAACCACTCCTCATGAATTAAACCATGTCACAGATCTTTCCTTCTTCTCCCATCCCTCATATGCAGAACAGTTTCAGAGAAGGGTGTCCCATCACTCCTGCTCCTTCTAACAATTCTGCCTACAGGCTGCCCATTTCTGAGGATTCATTGCAAGATAAAACTTCCATTCTGAAATGTTCTACTAGTTTCTTAAGAGGTGGAGTACTCACTGGAAACTCATGGTGTTAATCAAGCCCAAAATCCAATGAAAAATAGTTTACCTGAAATGATAGAGCCAGGCCAATAATTTCAAGTTTCTTCCAAATTAATGAGCTGTGCATGAAAACTAATTGTTCAGCATATTGTAATTCACTATCTGAGGGGAAGATAGGAAGATGAGCAAATGTTCAATCCGCATCATAACTAACATTTCATATACAATTTCATATATTTCATTAATACTCAAGCGCATTTGTGAAGTAGGCAAACTGGTATATATAAATGTAAGGTCTGGTTTATAAACCATAGTTATCAGATGGGGATGCAAGTGGGCAGGAGACAACCAGTAGAAGTAGACATTGGTGATAATACCATCAAATGATTTTCTACATTTGTCTACAGTTGACTGTAAGTTGTTTCACAAGTTTATGGATCCAGAATTCTCCAGCCAACAACTCAAATTTGTAAAATACAGCATGATCATCTAAGAGCTTGATTTATATGCTGGATATGCACTGTATTCTCCCCAACGAAGACCTGTAAAAAGCAATGTAGGCATTATTAGCTTTCTGAGTCAAGTCCCTCACCTGAAAATAAATTACAGCAATTGGCAAATACCATAATTAATTTTTTTTGAATTTTGTACGATACCCTTATTTCTAATGGTAACCTAAAATTTGTTTATGTATTTCACTAATTCTAGCCATTTTTGTCAAACCACGTGCTCTTGGGGAATCTTCTACCAGAAATACAATGAGTTCTGCATTCTGAGTGACAGCTCTAGATTAACAGGTCAACAACGTTGTAAAAAGGTCATTGGCAACTCCTCTGACAGATAGATTGCTTTAAGTTTTAAGAGCTTCTGTGTGCATCTGGCAGAAGGACTGGGCGCTACATAAGATAAAACTTTCTAATAAATCTTGAGGACACTAACGAATGAAGTGGAACAGTCGAGTAAGTAGAATGAAGTGGAATAAGCCCAATCTTCATGGCATGTTGCCACTGTGTTCCCAAATGCTTGCAAAATGAAACAGAGAGAATGTGTGATCATCATGGAGCAATATGATCAGCCAGGGAAAAGGAATTAAAGGCAAAACGTTTTGAGGCTGTAAGGGAAATCAAATCAAAAGGGCCAAATTCATATCACATCACCACTGGCTGCTAAGGCTTTAGCAGATTACTGTGTATGACACATAGCTTTGAGAACAGGCAAATCACTTTTTTTTTCTTTAGGTCTGTTGCCTCATTGCCAGCTGTGGCAGCTAGGTAATGGAGATTACTTCATGCCCAAGAGGGAATGAATAGGCTACTGGGTACAAGTCTGTTGTGAAGAAGATATTTTTGGTTATCTTCAGCTCAAAATAGGGTATTTTTGCAGACAGTTCAAAGCAGAGACATTAAGCTGCAGTGGACAGGGTGACAGAGTAAGTAAGAAACTAATAGGCAGTTTGGGTAACCTTAAAAGTAGTATTAATTTGAGTTAATTTATTAGTTTTTTAGAAATGTCACATTTGACTGTTTCTCTTTCACCTGTGGCCGATCCATGGCAGTCTCTGGTGCTTTGAGGTTAAAAAAAAACCCACTACCTTTCTTGGGGATAGCTGTGGGTGCTGAGACCAAGATAATTTTGTGTTCTTCAGTAGGCAACATCTTACTTTGTGAAGTTCCCACTTGACAAATGTCATGAAAACCTTCTGCCACAGTGCAGCGCAAAACAAGTTCCTGCACTTTGGTTTCAGGACAGGTTAGACAGATATGACACTGTCAGAGTAAAGCACTGGTATGTTCCTTTGTCCCTGCTGCAGTGTCATGCTAGGTCAGGAACTGGCCCTGGACAGTGAGAAATGGAAGAGCTTGAGAACTAAGGCTTGGCTAAAAGTGTGATGAAAATGAATTTAACTGTAATCTGGCAGCTGTAAATTTAACTGTGGTGGCAGAATATCTATAATTAGGAAATAGGCAGGCAGGCGGTATAGAAATAGCAAAAGAGCTAGCAAGCTTTTGGTGAAGTTTTCTGATTATGATGGATGATTCTGAAACTGAAAGAAAATTATATTAATGAAGATGGCCCAATTATTTTTATAGTGTGTGTTTTGCATATCAGCAACCAAATCTAGGGCAGTAAGACAAAGAAACTGATAGTTTTATCACATCAAAAATTAAACAAATGGACAACTAGCAAGACTAGCAAAGGTACTTTCCAAACCAGAAGATGGTAGCATTAAGTCAATATGGTGTATTTTTGGCTTTCAGTTGAAACTGCTTGATGATCAATAAGTGCACTTGCTGTGTGTGTGAAAGGAAAAGACTGGCATGAACCCTGCAGAAATGCTCAGCAACAGGTCATTAAAAATTCTAAGAAGTATATAAAGTAAACCATAAAAAAAGGAAGAAGCCTTGGGATTTATCTGAGATTTCCCCCATGAAGAGATGTGGCAATATACACTTTGCTTATGCTGTCTGCACGAGTGAGAAACTCAGTCCAGTGCTCCAGGCACTGCTATATTAAATATTGATGGGAACTCACTGTATAGTAGATTTTTCCTTCCAAGGAACTGATAAATAGTTAATGAGGAGTTAGGCAGCTAAGCCCATCCTGAATGGGTAATTCCTTCAGTAACAACAGTTTGTTTGTCCCTTGTGGGTTCATTTTTTCCTCTCTCATACAACAAAATATAATTTAACTTAGGTTTATTATTTTGTAAACTATTTTGTAAAAAAAATATACATATTGATTGCTGGGTTCTAAATTATCTGAACACCTTTGGAAATCTTTCCCTGCTCATAAATAAACAATGAACAAGTAGCTAGTCAGCATCTGTCTGATGAATTACAGTGTTTGAAGCATCAGAGTCAATGTGATCTACTCAATAATAGACAGCAGCAAAAAAGCTACCAGTCTACCCGGCACAAAATTAGTCTCTCTGTTACTTTTACTCATTTCTTCCTAGCCACAGTGAATAAATATACCCTTGCACATTCTAAACACATGCTACTACCATGGCAAGAGTCTCAGTACACTGAGCCAGCTATTTGTCCACTGTGTGTTTATCAACTATCAGCCGACTGCTTCTTTGTTAACAAAGAATAAAAAAGTACTTTCTTTCCTGAGGATTTTGTGCTTAAAGAAGATGGCAGCTGGAGCTGGGACCCCTTTATGTATCTACAGAGGAATACAGACGTAGGAAACCTTTCCTCCAGAGCACACTACTAATATCCTTCAGTCAGGCAGTGAAAGAAGAAAGCAGTGCTGCAAATCCTCAAGAACATCCAAGTCTGGGAAAGTGTAAGTTAATTTCTTTTCAGAAACTGACCCCAGGTGAGTTTTGATTTGCAGCTTGCATTAGAATAGAGAAGGTGAATGCTCACAGGCAATGGTCACCAGCTCAAATCATATCCAAGTAAGTCTTCAGCTGCATCAGCTGTTCAGTAGCATACACAGAGGTCTTGCTCCAGGTAGACAAGACAAAAGGAAGTGTGTAGATACTGTTAGAAACTTGTGCAGGCTTTCTGGGTCACCTGTTATAAGCATGTCCAACTTTTCAGAGTGCCTGTATCTGTTCAGTAGCTGTTCCTGTTCAGTTCAGTAGATAAACATAGGTCATTGGGTTGTTGAACTAACGTTTCTAAAATCCAGTAAGCATTTCACAGGTATTTTAAGAGAAAACATAGCAAAGAATATTAAGGTTTTGTAGTTGTAGGGGGTGTGTTGAGGTACAAAAACATACCAGTTTTTGTATAGGTATTTAAACATTTTACTAGAATGGGTAGGCATAGTCAGCTCAGTGCATGAAACATAATATTGCTGACAATGCAACATACTGTATGATAGACACCTTGCAGCAGATAAACTGAATGCTTTTATAGTTGGGTGTCCTGGTTTCGGCTGGGATAGGGTTAAATTTCTTCCTAGTGCTGTGTTTTGGATTTAGTATGAGGAGAATGTTGATAACACACTGATGTTTTCAGTTGTTGCTAAGTGCCCTCCTAGTCCAAGGGCAGCTCCCGTGCCTGCTGACGGAGCTAGGTACACAAGATGGGAGGGAACATAATCAGGACAGCCAGCCCAGCTGGCTAATGGGGTATTCCATACCATGTGACGTCATGCTCAGTATATGAATGGTAGGCGTGATCCAGGAAGTACGGATCGCTACTTGGTTATCGGTCAGCGCGGGTGGTGAGCAATTGCATTGTGCCTCACTCATTTTGTATATTTTATCATTATCATTATTATTTTCCCTTTTTCTGTTCTATTAAACTGTCTTTATCTCAACCAACGAGTTTTCCTCACTCTTACCCTTCCGATTCTCTCCCCGTCCCGCTGAGGGGGGGGGCGGAGTGAGTGAGCGGCTGCGTGGTATTTGGCTGCCTGCCAGGTTAAACCATGACATTAGGCCACCTTCACTCCACGTTGCCCTAAACCATCATAAAGCATGAGCTACTCCCTTGCGCAAACGATGCTCGCTATTTCTGGTATAAAAGGACAATCCTGAACACAGTGCAAAAGCTAAGCAGACTTCGTGATATGCACTAGAGAGATCCATAGGGGAAGACTGTCACAACATAAACATTTCATAAAGCAATAAATCAGTATTATATTAAATAAGAAAACCTGAGGATCGACAGCCACCTCTCAAGTTAATGGAGGAAGAAATTGTTTGGCTTGCATTTTTATGTTTTACAAGTAGACTTATTTTCCCAAATCGATGTATCTGAGTATTAAGAAAAAGAATTTATCTGAATACAATAGAATAGTATACTTGCAGTACAGTATGAAGAAGGGATACTGACTATTTCAACACAACAGGTGCAGAGAAATAGAAAGAATGCATATTTTAAGCCAAACAGATCCTCTATCTCCAGGGGAATTTATCTGAATGGAGAAAGTTTGTGTTTGTTGCTAGCAGTCCACAGGAGTTTGGGTTGTCACTACAGCTATTGATCATGCTGACAGCACCCTTTTACCAAAAGGCACTGCTTTTCAGCCTCTTCTCTAGCTCCCCCCATATCTATAGACAGCAGAACAATGTATGCCATTTTCTGTTACTGCAGCCACTCTCCCCTGTTCTGCAGCTTTTCTCCTACTGTGGCCTCAGTCACCTTTAACACAGACAGGAGTAAATTTGGCTTCTCACTCACAGATTTTTTTTTCCTCATAAAATCATAATTCTACAGAGAGCGAGCTGATTACCTAGGAAGTAGAGCACAACCCAGTAGGTTGCAAGCAGCTGCCCACAGTAAGACTAGGTGTATGTAGCAGACAGGGCCCTTGCATTACCCTTCTAGGCTCCATTTTGAGTCATGAAGGCCAGAACATAAGAAGATGAAATTAGTCCTGCTAGATTAGACCAAACCATCTAGCACAGTGTCTCGTCTCTGTCAATAACCAAAAGCAGATGGTAAGGGAAGTTACTTACAAACATAGTATAAGCTTGTGAGGCACTTTCTCCGTGTTGGTACATTGTGATGCACCATGGTATGTGACAGAAGCTGAAGCTTTCTTCTCAACCTAATGTAGAATAATTGATGCCAGACAAAGATGAGGTTCTTTTATCAGAGTTTGCATTAAAAAGAAATAATTTATCTAAGTACCGCTGAGGATTGTCTGATGAAAATAAGGTGATAATGCTCCTGTGTTTACAACTTCATACAATTTAGAGAGGAACATTAATAGTCCACGAATAGCAGCTAAATCAGTCTGCAAACCACAGCAGAGATGACAACAGCTCTTGAAAAAACTGCTTCAAGGATTTGTTTGCTTGTATAAATGAACATGTTTCTAGTAAGTCTTCACCAATCCTTACTTAAGTTGGGCCAGGTGATCACCTTTGAATAAGTGCCAACAGCAGTTTAGAGTGAGTCAAACTTTCATTTATTTCTTTGCTGGGATGAAAACCACAAACCACCAGACCCCACATACGGTTACATTTACAGAGCAAGTGGCTAAAAAGCAGCTATTCTGAACAATTTGTCTGAGAAAAAGGAGGAATGCTTGTAGAAGTTGTTCTTCTTTACAATGTGCTTGGTGGATTGGGCTGAAGCAAATAGGTTAATAATTATCAAACAGTTGTCAGAGAGTCTGTCCAAGACAGTGTAGACCAGAGCACACCTCACCCATCCTGACAGATTTTGTGAAGAAACTGGAGAGCAGCACAGAGAAACTATCATGGAGAATACTGTGGCTACAATGACGTGCTGGAATGGAGCACTGTCAATAGGACAGGTGGCCAAAAGAGTTATGGAGAAAAAAGAGGCACTGCAAGAGATTTTGGAGAGTAATTGCCTTGGCAGACAAGTATGCAAATACCGGATTGATGGACATATTGCTATAGTGAATCCTATGGAGCACCTCCTGTAATTAAAGTATAGCAAATCACATGGCTCAGATAAAACTCATCCAGGAGTACCAAAGGAAATAAAAGTGTGAAATAGTAGATATTTCAATGAGGAAGCTGAATATAATGGCCAGTAAACACAGAGCAAAAGAAGAAGAAACTGTTTTGCAGTCTGTATATTCTACTTGTAGAAATCATTATCAGAGTGGGGTCACTGAATGAAACCCAGACACAAGGTAGGGCTGGTTCATGCTGCGACTTAATGATAATTCTATCGTTATCGAAGTGATAGGCAGTCTGCTCTCAGGTTTTGGCACATAGAGACCTAAGTGGGAAGGGAAGGAGATTAGAAAAAGGTGTCCCATGCCTCAGCCATCTGTAACATTAGTGGTGGGTACATTATAAAATTTGCTATTTCTGCAGGATCAAGACCGACCATTACCCAGGGCCGATGACTATTTCTGAATGATCAGAGTTGTCTGTTAAAAACAGATTGTTTTTTCTCCTTTAGTATGTTTCTCTATCAAGAGATCTTTGATCAGCTTCTTGATTAGCTTTGCCACAGCTAGTGTATTTCTGTGACAGAGTCTGCTGGCCAGTGAATCAAGTCTGTGTTCAGAGCCAGATGTATTCTGAGACCTACTTCTAGTGTCTCTACGTTAGTATATGGAGCTCGAGCAACAGTCAGGAAGAATTGCAAAGTCATGATTGATTGCAGGGCTACAGTGTGAGAACAGTCACAGAGATTGACTGGGACAGCACATGCACCATGGGCACAGGCTTCTTTGGGGAGAGAAGAAGAGGAGGGAGGATTGCATCCTGTATAAAGGAGCTTCTTGACGGTACAGCTCTGGTATGAAATCAGAGGCTTGTCTTTTGGTGGTCTTTGGATCAAGACCAATGACCCTGGGGATATTATGGGGATAGAACAGGGAAAACAGTTTAGAAAAAATACGTCACATGCCTCAGCCACTGGTAGTGTTTGGGTAAAATATAAGATTTGTTTGCTAAAGTGCTTAGAGAGAAGGCCAAAGCTCAGGTAGAACTAAACCCAGGTCTAGACTTAGAGAATAATGTAACTATAGTTAAGTATGCTAGTAACGAAAGGAAGTTTGGAGAAAACATGGGCCTGTTGTTGAACGAGGAAGACAACCTAATTAGTAGTAATCAAAAACTTGGTATCTAGTTGACAGCTAGGAACAAACAGACTTGAGGCCTATATGCTTCAGTAATGTAATCAGTAACTTGGATGCTAAGAAAGTAATTTGTGAATGATAGTAAATAAGGGGAAGAGATTATTAAGCTGGAAAGTAAAACCTCGGTCCTAATGGACCTCAAGAACCTTGAAGATTGGTCAACTGACATCTTATGCAGTTCAAGAAGTGTAAATTCTGCACATAGGCATAAAAGCCTAATTCATGCACAAATACAGGCTGGAACTGACTAGCTGAGTAGCAACCCTGATGTAAATGCCTGGAAGTGGCAGTGAATACCAAGCAAACTATAAACCAGAATTGCAATCACATCACAAATAAGGGAAAGTGCACACTGCCAATTAAGAGGAGCCTGCCAGCGGATCAAGAGGAGTTACTATACATCATTTCTCGGCCCTTGTGAGGCTGCACCTAAAATACTGTGTCCAGCTTTGGGGTCCAGATCAAGAGGGGTAAGGAGAAGGAACAGAAGCTACCAAGATAGTTAGGAGCCTCGAGCACACGATCTTTAAGCAGAAGTTGAGGGAGATAGGCTTGTTCAGTGTGACATGGAGGTTATCTGATAGCAGTCTACAACTGCTGGAAAAGAATTTATGATTTGATGGACCCAAACTCTTTCCATTAGAAGAAAATAACATCAAAAAGAGCAATGAACTGGGAGGTTCAGATTACTGCAGCTTGGAGGTTCAGGTTAAATGTTTGGGAAAAATTCCTAAAAAAGATCATAAGTGCAGCAGTGGAATAGTGAGAGGTTGTAGGATCTCTACCCTTGGAGGTTTTCATGACTTGACTAGGCAAAGTCATGCCTTACCTGATCTACAGCTGGTGATAGTTTTGCTTCAGGGGAGAGGCTGAACTAGATGACTTCCAGAGAAACCTTCCAAAAACCATTCTCTGAATCAATGACTATCTCAAGGTTAAGTTTATAATTTTCTTCACACACTGTATGTTGCTTGATTTCCACTGCATCAAAATGGACTAGTTTAGATGAAGCTCAGAAGCTACTGTCAGAGTGTTCTTTAAAATCTCCTTTGCTTTAAAGGAAAGACTAGCAAGGGAATTATGCTTCTGTAACTTGGCAGAAGACCTATAGCTTAGGATAAAACCTATTTTCATGTCGGTTGGTCCTATATCACCTTTGCCAGGAAGAAGTGCATATTTTGCTTTGCGGTGTCACTTCATTTGAGAGGATAGTTTTGAGTTAGTAGCAGCAACGAAGGTCAGGAGATTAGGGAGAAAAACTAATTGCATGCTATAAACAACCCAAATATACTTCATTCTGCACCAGGGCTTTTATCAGCTCTTATTTTATCAGAAATCAATCCATCCCTTCACAGTTTATTTGTTGATAGGATAAAAAATTAGAGCTTGCAGTAGTAAATATGGAAACTATAGCTATAATTCATCAGTTCTTTTATCTCTGATAAGCTTGCATTATTCACAATAGAAGCTCCATGTATCTCTCATTTTACCAAGGAATGTGACATTTATTTCTATAAACCATTTATACTGATAAACTCACAAAACTGAGTCCACAGACATAACTGGAATAACTTCCTAGTGCAGTTATACTGAAAAGACTTTATTGGTCATTTATAGCTTGCATAGCTTCATCTAGCTCAGAAACAAATCTTAACTACCTGGAAGCCCCTTTCTTTTCAGGTGTTATAATGCAACAGACCTTAGGGCTGTATTCTCTCTGTCTGAAAATGTATAATGGCCTTTGTCTTCAGTATATGATTTCCTTGAGCTTCAATCAGAAACCCATGTGTAGGTATAGCACAGATTTTTAACAGCAGCCTATGAACTTTTTTCATAGTCATCTAAGCTCAAAACTCAGGGGGGAATGTATGATTAACACCAAAAAAAAAAAAAAAAAGATTCAAGCCATCCTCCACACTCCACAAAAGGACTTTTCAGAAGACTGTTGTTTACGCAGCATCATGGGAAGTGTCTGGTGCTCCAGAAATGTGGGGAAAAGATCACGCCCATGCTCCAAGAAACATAGAGGAAAAGAAAAGAAGAAAGAGCAAATAGAATAGAGGGAGGAAGACAGAGAAGGGCACAAAAATTCGAAGACAGATCTCTCTGGGACTAAGATCTGTTTGGTTCAGTGGCAGCGGATAAGGCCTGGTGGCACAGGTGCTGCCTCCCCAGCTGACAGCATTGGTCAAGTGGGATAGCCAGACCTTCCTTTCCTGAGCATAGCCTCTTGTGGACAAAGCACAGCCACTTGCCATGCCAGAGGGGAAGGAGCACTAGAGAGAGGAGGGGAAGCAGCCAGCACCCTTTGATGTACCTCCCCTGTGCCTCCCTCTGGCTTCCAGCTTGGTCCAAGTCCCACTGGACCCAGGCCAGAGGGATGCACCAGGAGCAGGGGGAGTGCTGGCTGCAAGTGGTCTTATTGCTAAGGGTGGAGAGGAGAGAGAAAGAGAGAGAGAGGACGTGTCTCTGAAAACCTGGTATGCCTATTACTATTCTTTTCTCACCTGTCTCTGGCTGCCAATTTCTTTTTTACTTCTTTCTGTCTCATTTGATGCCTGCTGCTGGCTCTTTTTTTTCTGTCTCAATATCTTTTTTTTTTCTATTTGGAGGTTATTAAAATTTAGTCCTTTCTTTCCGAGTGTAGCCCTCCTTGCCCTGTCATGAAATAAAATCATATTGAACAGAAAGGCTTTACTTGGAGCTCAGACAGGAATTAAACACACGAGTTTTAACAAGAACATACATAAACATTCCCAGACTTCTTGTACTGCCAACATGAGATTCCTTATTCATGTTAAGATATTGACAATCTATTTTCAAGGTAGGATACATAGTGCTTTGCAACTTTTATGTATGGAATGTTTTTCAGCACTGTGAATACCTTTCAAAGACAGCATCACATCTAGTCCTTGCTATCTAACCAACTACTTTCCCTTGCCGTTAATGCATCTAAATAAATGCCTTAAACTATATTAAATATGTATTATTTATGTACAGTTACAAGAGAACAGAAAAAAGTCCTAACTTTGTCAGTGTGTTGCTGCTGATCTAATCAGTGTATATTTGCAAACCAGTAAAGCACACACAATATTTTCCTTCTGCCCCCTGCTTGCTCTCCATGTCTGTTGACATCATGGATAACACTGGAGCTGCTAATTCTCTGCTTGTAGTGCTTAATGCTCTTGCCAGAGCACTCATTACTAGAAAGAGACTGAGGATCAAACTCATCCCGAGAGTAATCCAGCGTAGCCCTGACTGAAGTCAACAAGAGTTGTGCCTCCCTATGCCAGGGTTGTATTTATCGCTGAAACTATCTCCAACGCCAAGATGCCTTGCTATGTTTATTCTGTCCCACCATGTCCTGTATAATCAGAACAGAATATGAGACAAAAGGTTTACACTGTTGTTTTAATGTCTGCCAATAACAAGGTTGGAGATTCACAGCGTCTGAAACCAATCAGTTCAGCAAAGTGCTCTGCAGCTGCACAAAGCACTCCATCTTAGCATTGCGTCCAATTGTGCATTACAGGGGATCTTTCAATATGCTCTTCTAGGCTGTGCTAGCAAACTTAGTAATATGCACTCTTGCTTTACTTGCTGACTTGCTTAAAAAAAGAAAATTAAATACATTTCTCATATGGCTATACTGTGGAATTTTTCCACACCATTAAATAAAATGTTGTTCTAGTTTATTGGCATTTTCTGAGAGAAAACATTTCTTAAGTTAAACTAACTGTGTTGTGTGGGACATTCTGCTTGTGCACACCATATTTTTTTCTCCAACACATATAATATTTCTGCTATTGTGCCAGCAACTCATCTAAGGTAGAAAATCAGCATCCTCTTCATCTCTCACCAGAATAAATCAAGGGTAATTCTTCTGAAGTCAATAGAGTTAGACCAGCGTACTGGAAGAGAAAATCATGTTCTGCCTGATCAGCCCTGTAAAAGAAAACAAGATACAACCTTTATTATGAACAACCAAGTTACGGAAACTTACTCCTTACTATGCTTTTTAATGTAGTTTGAGTGACAGAGAGTGGGGCACATAATATCAGTAACATTTCGGGAGTAATTAAGAAAAATAGTTGCATGTGATGTTCATTTTTTTTGCAGCAACAACCTTGAGAAAGAAGTTCTTTGAAACAATAGTATTTCTTTGTTCATGTATTATGCACACACCTGTGCATTCACATAGGTTAACGGCAGGGCAAAAGGAGCCTTAGTGCAAATGTGATAGCCAGAGTAAAGCAAATACAAAGGAAAGTTATACTGACAGACAGACAGAAAGGTTTAATGTTAGCCATTGGAGCTACTGGAACTGATACTTTGAGCTAGGGTTTCTTAACATTAAGGCTTCCTTCTCTGTCTTCCTGAAAAGCCTATTACATAAGTCTGGTTATTGGGTTAGACTCATTTAAAATCCAGCCTTGTGTCACCTATTAAGCTAACAGATGTAGATCCATAGATGGATGAATTACTACTAGCTTCAAAGATGCTTGGCTCATGTAAAGGGATTGAGGTGCTGTATGATGCTTGGGGTTTTTTATTTTCCCATAGCCTTATCCACATGAGATATATTTTGCTAGGCACTAACTTCCTTGGCCTTTTTGTCTCAGTCAGAAATTTTCTATTAAAAATAAAAAATGATCCTAACAGAGAGATACCAAACATCCATCGTTTAATCTCTGGGGTCCTTCAACCAATTTGAAAGTCAACATTGGAGGAAGTAATTTTTTTCTGTTTGTTTCAGTCTGATCTCCTACAGTTGTTTAAATTGGACCAGCACACAGGAGTTTTAAATTAACTGAATAGTAAAATAAACCTATTGCGTATAGCTTTCATAACATTTGCATAGAAAAATATGGCTATGTAAAAAAATAAAATAAGATATATAATAAAAAAATGCTGTGGGCTATAAAAAGGTGTCCTTACCACACAGTAATACAGAGATACATATTATGCAACAAAAAAATCCCTCTTTGTGAATTCTGGCTTCAACAGGTCTGAATCTCAACTGTTCTAGAGGTTGTTAGCATAGTCTTGGTGCAAGATCTACTTTTGGTCCTGTGCAACCCTGTCTGAGATACAGATAAATCATGCACATCTATGCAGACCAAGTTACACGTACGCAAGTGCACAAGAACATCTGTGCACATACTGAGATCTGCACATAGTATAATGTAGTACGGTGTGTGACAAGCCACTCAGAAAGATAACACAGAACAATTTGCTCTTAAAGATGTTTTATTAAATTATTATAATGAGTTGCTAGGGTTTTGGCACTGATCTCTGACCAAAATAAAATCTCCAACACAGTCCTTACTTATTTAAAAAAACAAACAAAAACCAGTCTGCTGAGTGGAGATTTATTTTTTAAAATCAAAATTTCTTATAGTTCTTCAAGGGGAGGTAGAACTCTGAAAGATTTTATTAGTATTTAGAAATACCCAGGGGAAAATGTTAGATTTACAGGTGATCCCAGAGAAACAAGTCCGGTGAGACTGTGTTGCAGCATACATCAACGTAAAACTCGTTTGCTCAATGCTGCTGTTATTCATTTGGAGTCTGATAAAGAAACCACCAGATAGTTCAGCTTTATATTTTGTTTAGGATAAAAGAAAGCTAAAATCACTCTGGTAGCCTGTAACATGTGTTACATTCATTTTAAAATATTAAAATGTCTGGGCTGCAGACATTTGCATCAATGTAGCCAACCGCAGGGAAACCACATGGTAACATGAGGTCTTGTCATTGCTATAAAATGTTAAATCCTGTAAAACTAACTAAATATTGACAATAAGTTAATACAAAAGATAAACATGCTGAAGTGCATTAAAGATCACCCCAAGGGAAGAACAGTGCAAGACGGCTGTTTAGTGAAAGCAGTGGTATTATGGAATAAAAAAGTGTTTTCCCTATTCCAAAGTGCAGTTTCAGTTTGGCGCTCTGTGAAGTGATGGATTTCACCTTCACAGAAACACAACCTGCCAAACAATTTTCTAGGTAGATGTACTGAGATTCCCAGGTCCCAGCCTCTCTAGAAACTGTAAAACAGCAACACCAGAAAACAATCAGAAGGGGGAGGCTTAACTGGGTCCCCTGGATTTAGTAATCTCAGTAGTCCTTGAAGCAAGAAAACAACAAACAGGCCCAGCTTTCTGCAAACTGGAACAGGCATTGTATGGTGGCAGTCTTCCCTGGACACCCGATGAAAAAAATATTTGTTTAGAAATTCTATTTCAAACTGAGGCTTGTGACATAGCAGCTTTCCCATTTTTCTTCTTTGCTTTTGATTTTCACCTTCAGAAAGGAAAATTAAGAGTCACTGTTGTGTATTAACTATTAATTTCTATATAGTCAGTGCTGTCTGTTTTAGTGTTTGCCAAGTTTTGAGAAAAGAAAAATTATTCATCTTTTGCATTTCCTTGAAGATTTTAGAGGCTTCCTCAGCAGTGGAGATCCATAAAGAACTCTGTAGTAAAAATTAAGAGATGTTGAGTAAGGGCAAGATTTGGCGTTATACATTTGTTAATCCAGGGTTCCTACCACGCAAGTCCTTCTGGAGTTTTATGAGAGGAAGTTCAATACAGAGAAAATAGTGTGTGTAATCTTGGGGTAGCCTGGATTTGCTATGCCAGCTTCTGTTTCCTTTAGTTTCTGAAGACAGTAAATCTTAGTTAATAATATTGTTTCCCTCTTGCATGGTTGCAAAGACTCTCTCTGAAGTGACCTGATGTTTCACAGCAATGAAGTGTAAGTTCATGTTCAACACATACCACTATGCTCAACACACAACAGTATACTCGAGTTCAAGTAGTTTGCCAAAATCAGTTTTCTTCTTTTTCCTTTCTTTTTTTTTTTTTTTTTAAACAAATAATTCCTACAAAGGGGAGATGAAAAGAGGAAGCGCTGAAATCTCTAAGACTTTCCTGAAATGTTTAGGCACCAGACCAACACTTATGACCGGTTGGCAGTAGGAGACCTCCAGCAGAGTTGTACCAGACCCCAGGAACTGTTCCTGCCCCGGGTCCTCATGCAGCAGGCAAACACAGGGCTCGCCCCAGTGTTCTCACTATGCAGAAGGTTTTCAAGCCTGTTGATGGATTCGCTGCCAAGACTTCAGCTAAAACAGCTGATTATTTGGGAACTGTGGCCAAAGTCCTTTTAAAATATTATTCCTGATTTCCCTGACTGCACTTCATGGTGTACACACACTGGCTGTAGGGATTTCATTTTTTGGAACTTCAGCTCGTGTCAATTTTTGGCCAATTAAGCTTGACAATTTCTCTTTAAAATGATGTTCTGTTCTTTCCCAACAATTGCTTTATATACTGTCCTTGGAAGTCCTCAGAATAGTCAAAAAAAAAAAAAAAAAGAAAAAAAGAAAAAAAAAGAAAAAAAAAAAGAAAAATAAAATAAAAGAAAAAAGGAATAAAGCCCCTGGTAAAGGAACACAAGGCACATCTATGTCAGAAAACTCTTGTTAGTGATTTCTGAACCACTTTTGTCACTGAAATTTAAAGCAAGAATAACAAAACCCTACTATAAAGGAGGACTGAAACATTGTTTCTCCCTTTTACCTCTTTGTGTTATCATGTCACTCTGATTCAACTGAAGCTGCACAGAGGGAGGAAACCATGGTCTCAATCCCTCTGATTTTTGTGGCAGACCTAATTTTAGAATCTGTTGTGTCAAGTTTTTCTAAACCTGTCAGTTTAATTTGGCAGATGCGGGTTAATGGAGACCTACTGAAAGCAGGGTGAAAATCTATCTGGGTAGATGAACATAATTCATGACTTTCACAGTGTAGCAGTAAGGTAATAGATAAATGTCTCTTCCTTGAACTTGTAGCAGGAAGCTATAGACAAAGGTACCTTTTTAAGAAAAAAAAAAAGGCACTAAAAAAGAAAAAACGTTAATGGCCATGGAAAGAAAAAAAAAATGCTGCTGTGTTAGATGGCCCCTTATCTTCAAATTCTGAAGTGGCAGCTGCAAAAAGATCAAGACAGGTAGGGCAGCAGAAGGCAGAGGCTTAGGCACAAAAAGCTTTAAATGGAAGCAGAGCACTTCAGGCACCATGATACAAATCAGCAGTGGCAGAAGAAGCCTTTCAAGAAAATAATTTAATATTTGTTAAATAATTTGTAAGAATTATTACAATATTACTTAGTTCACTTCAGCCCCAGACCACCAGTGAGTCAGGAGTCCGGAAAACGCTGTCCTGGCTGGACACTGGTCCATTTCGGTAACTTAATACGTAAATCTAATGTGGAGAGCTGAGGGATATTCAACTTTCTAATTACATTACATTAATTCTAAAGTGATTTTCATTCTGGTAAAAAGATTTACGAGTGAAAGTTCACAGCAACAGACCCAAGGATAGTGAACCCTACAACCTTGGGTACCATTGGGACAGTTCAAATCCCACTTCTCTCTCTAGGATCTCAGGGGGAACCTCCCCTCAGAGCTTCATGCAGGTCCCTGAATTACTCCTTGGAGACTGTCAGAGGGTACTAGCACTTCCCATTGCCTCTCACAAGGAACTAGGCACAATTTAAAGACTTAAATTCTGAAAAGACCAACTTTCCAAGAGCTCCCCTCTTTATGATAGGCACGTATATCTGACAACCACTTACATCAGGGCAGGGAAGAAGGGAAGGGAGGAACCTCCCTTCTATATTAGGGCCATGCCAAATTGCACTACTAAATACTGTAGAAGTCAGGCCCTTTAATTTTCCTAAGAGTGAAGAAAAAACACTTACACTTATAAAACTTCTTCCTGACTAAATTTTTGCTTATAGAAGATCATTTGCAGGACATGCTGCAAGCCAGCAGGGAAGCAAGGGTGACCAGCACAGCACCTCTCTGGAGACTTGAATCATTAGGCCCTAGGTATGTGTTTGTCAGTGCTGGCCCTATGTAGCTTTTCTCTATCACAAGAAGGCATCTCAGTTATAAATGTTGTTCCTCATATACTCCAAAATGAGGCCCTCTAGAGTACTGTGACAAAAAAAATAACTGCAGAAGAGAAGTGAAATGCAGGTTTACTAATCGTACTGCTTTTAGCAGTCAAGTGGCCTCCACCCAGATTAAATAATTCTCCATCTGGCCTCCCCATACCTGGGAAACTCCAGAAATCCTGGACAAACCCTGGGGCAGGGTGATTAAATGCAATGTGGTAACAGGTAATATGTATGAAACACTTTAATCAGATCTATGACTTTTGGACCATTATTCATCTGCTTATCATGAAAGACTCTGTTTAGACTTCGGAGAATTCTGAACAACTTCAGTTTTTCAGTGCCCTGGGTGTGAACTGGCCCTGCCACGCATAGAATCAGCATCTGCTGTGTGAGATGCTTCTAGCATATTGAGTGACAAAACCAATCAGTGAAAGAAACTTGGCTCGTTAATAGAAGTTACACGCTAATGAATAATGTTTGGGCAATATTTTTGGTATGTAAGTCACATTCATCCTGTGTTCGGCTCAGAATTCATTGGAATATCTCTAGTTGACAGTTTGAATTATAGAATTAGAAGGAAAGGGTCTGGAGGGTCCTCAGGAGGTCATCTTTCCACCCCTGTGCCCTAAGGCTGAAACCCCAGGGGTGCTAAGCATCCAGGAGTGATTATCTCCGATTCTGTAAGAAGTTTGCCTTTCAGACATACTGAAGGGCAAAGGGCACTAAGAACAACTCTGATCCCTTGTACCACGCTTGAGACATTCACTGTTGTGGGTTAAGGGTCAGGGTCTATCCAGATTATTTTTCATTGTTGCCTAAAAAGGAAAGGCCTCTCTGAATACTGAGAAATCGCTTTAAAGCCTTGATTTAACAGCACAGGATTTGCTATGCTGGATCATAGCACCAGTTCCACTGAGAGTGCTTTCCCTCCTCATTCAACAACCCACACCAGAGCCTTCAGAAGGCACTCCATGCACCTGTGTGCGAGCAGGGGAGATACCCCAAGTGCATTGAACATAAGAGAGAGCATCTTCTGGCTCACAGGGCTTCTATACTATGTTTATTGCTGTTCTAATTTGCAAACCTATAAATATTGTGAGCTGTCATAAGTTTATAAAGATCTTTCAAATATCCAGAGTAGTTAACTCAGGAACCTGCCACGTCAGTGAACTCCATAGGCTGGCTGCTCTCCAGGAGAATCAAGATTTCCGTGTTTGTGTTCTGAGTGTACTTGTGCTTCCTTGTAATCTATCAAGCTGCAGGGCAAAGGTAAAGAAAAAAGTTTCCAGTTTTACTATAATTTGCATAAGTGCCTTGCAATTATTTGAAAAACTCCTTCACATTTTCACTATTGTTTCTTTGTGCCTAGTTAAACAGTCTTATTCTACGCAATTTCCTCTCTTGTCTTATCATCCCTTCAATGGTTTTTGTTGTCTGTCTCAGGTTTTATGCAACTCCTGCTATTGCTCTCTTTTGTGATAGGTTTTACTAGCATCTGTGGGCCAGATGCAACACAGCTTTAACCAGTTCAATAAGCACTGGTGTCAGTTCTGGAGTCAGAACTGCACGTTTCCTCCAAAACCTCTCCGTTTCCAAAGTATAAGTAGGAGTTAAAGCAAGAAAGAAATTTAACCAAAGAGTGCTCCTAAGCCACGAAAATTGTCAATAGCTACACTTGCTCTTTAAAAATTAATTAGGACAGCACATGGCATTGCTTAAGTCCCTGAAATTAGTGTGACTCTTCAGGGTCCTTGAGCAGAGTTGGCACAAGCTGCCAGTCCCAGTTCCTTACACAAGCTCTAGTTCCCAAAAGGTGATTAATCTCTCTGAGAATACCTGAAGTAAGATACATCCTTCACAGCTAGGCAAGAGTGAAACGTAACCTTTTCTGAATATTGATATAGTATTTATAATACTAGTTTCCATCTCTTTCAGAGACACAAGTGGCTTGACTGCCACTGGTTGTAACAGTCCTAGTAATGACATCTCAGCCATGACTGCATAGTGTCTTTCAAATTCGAGACTCATCACCAGAAATCACAGGTTAAGGCTACCTTGATAAGGTTACCTTACCAGATCCTTAGGGGATAGATCCGCAGGAGACACTTGGGCACATATCAACAATCAATCTTTCAGAACATTAGCTCAGGTATTTTCTTGGGTTAAATCCTGTCTTACAAGCTTGAATTAAGTGCAGGAGAAGAGTCAGGCACTTGAGAATGGGATCTAAAACTCTGAGAAAGATTTGCTTAAATGAAACAGGAAATGCTGAAGAAGATTGCAGGGACCTGGATCCACTCAAGATTCACCCTGAAGTCTCTTTCGAAGTCTCCTAGCATGGTCCACACATCCTTACAAAATATGATCAGAGCCATGTGAATTAGACAGTCTGAATTTCAAGGTTCCCAGATTTTGAATCTTTGTATCAAATTCTTTTAACTTATTTGAAAGTAAGCTGTATTTATTGAAGAGATGAATTTGCCCCTTCATAGATTTATGGCATATTAAGCCATATTTGCCATTTTTTATTAAAAAAAATTACTGACTGAATTGAACCTTATTCTTTTTCTATTTTCTGGAATATATGTTAACTAAAATAATATGTAATTTTATTTCCTAATTAATTTTCTTCGGAAAAATGCATTGCTCAATACATCATATCTAAATTGTATTTTTTTTTGCTTTAAAACACTTTACCACCATTAACAAATTAATTTTTATGGCCTTTCATAAATGGCAGCGTTCCATGGAACAAAAAACATCTTAATCATTCCATTGTTATTTTCTGAACATTCAGAGCCATGGTATCCAGGATTGCTAGTTTTAATAGACAAGTCACCTCTATGGTCAGTTAATGGAAAGAGTCTTCTTAATAGAGGACCTGATCCAACTCCAATAGAAATCAGTAAACCTGTACTTCTCCATTGTATACGTTATGACTGAAAGAATTAAAAAAATTATTGAGCTGATAAAAACAAACAATAAAGAGGTCTGAGGAA
Organism: Calonectris borealis; assembly: GCF_964195595.1. Taxonomy (NCBI): domain Eukaryota; kingdom Metazoa; phylum Chordata; class Aves; order Procellariiformes; family Procellariidae; genus Calonectris; species Calonectris borealis. The sequence goes on along the minus strand of NC_134352.1, from coordinate 25,200,077 downwards.
AAACTGCTGTTACCTGAACTGGACTTATTGAACACCAGCAATTTGGCATCCTGAAATGTTGCTCCATCTTGGAGTGCCACTATTGCCACTTAGGAGAACTGACACTCAATGATGTCTAGTCTGAGTAATAGGAGAGCGCTGCAGTGAGCCATGAGATCGTGATCTCGTAATTGTCCAGCTCCATTTAAGCCTGTGTGCCAACTCTTTCCTCCAGAAGCCCAGACTTACGAAGCGCACACAGCACAAAAGGTTCCTGAGTTTATCTGCTGAAGAGCAGCCCAAGAGTTGTCCCCTTTCGTGCAGGAAAGCAGTTAGGGCCAATTGTATCTCTTCTCCTCCTGAATACCACCAGAGTTACAGCTTCTCTAGACTAGCAGCCCAATATCCATGGTCCCCTTGGAGAGTGTAAAAATTAGGCTTCAGGCTCATTTGGACCCATTAGTTCATTAAAATGTCCTAGGGTAATAGATGGTATAGGAGGATCCACTTCTGATAAGAGTGCCTGGGTTGTCCCAGAGGAGCAGAACAGTAACAAGTAACAGCTACAGTATTTTAAACAGTTGTCATAATGACAAAAACATTACATTATTGCAGTCAGATATCTACAAGATAAACTCTATTTTCTCTCAAGTCTGGCTGATTTTCACATACACTCCACTACCTCCCTCTAAGTCAAAAGACACCTCCAAAAAGCTATAAAAGAACGAAAGCTAACAACACTGCAATTATAATAATTCTTCAGAATCTCAAAACTTGGGATTAGTAAATATTTTTAAATTTACCTTCAGAACAACTTTTGGGAGTCTAAGTTAATATTGCTGATATGCAAACTCATGCAAAGAGAGCTCTCAGGATTTACACAGCAAGTCAGTGGAAATTCTGGGGAAAAAAAGTCAAGATATTGGAAATTCTGGGGGAAAAAGTCAAGGTATTTTGGTATGTAATGGCTCTTCTCAAAGAACAGCACTGTATTTCAGCCATTTTGACATTTTGTAGGTTCACTGCTTTCTTCTCTCCATGCTAACATTCTATGAAAGTCATCCCTTCTTCCCCTGCACTTCCTTTTCATTGTTGTAACCCTCCTTAAAATATGAATTGCAGATTTTCTCAGTTTTTGTACTTTACTTTCATTCATTATCTGATCTGTGGAAGGCAAAAGGTATATTTATATTTTTATAACAAGCTTTCAGTTTATCATCAGACGCATTTTCTTCTTTCCTCCACCTCTTCTGTATTAAGGATGTTTGCATGATAACAATTAACAGAAGCAAAAATTTTTATGATGGTGTCTAGGATCAAGTTTCCAGCTTTTAAAATTCTGACTATATAAATACAGATCATATTACTTTTGGGAAAGCTTTTATTAATCTCAACGTCAGAGCTGTTTCAACAAATCTACTGTAATAATGAAAAGACATCTTATCACATTTTGCTCTCAGTAGATTTACTATTCTTTGATAAGGTTGCAAACAACTGGGAAGTAATTGATCTGTAATTAGTGTGGCAACTGCACAAGATACACTGCACTGGGACTCCATTATTTATCTGCCCAGTGCTGTGCATCCTGCTCTATAATATTAAATTATTTAGCTTCTCTCTTCAAATACAAATGGTTTTATGCATCTTCCATTATTTTAGGAACTCTCTGAAGATGAGAATAACATTTAAATTTCTGATTATCTGTCATCGGTAGAATTATTCCCAGAGAGATCATTTTTCACACATGCCTTGCCATGTCCTTACTTAGCAAGCCATTGTCTGCCCATGCCTGTGAATGGACGCTACGAAAGACCCTTTGATCTGTACCCAATTTGCCCTATTTATCACTTGACTGCACTAAGCCTCCTGATATATGTGATTGTCATAGCTGAATTCTTCAGAGCTGTGGTAAATAAAGGGCACGAGTTTAGCACACTGTGGTGCAGCGTCACCACCATCATCTACATCACAGTTTCCAATTACTCAGGGTCTGTCTGCCGCCCTTTCTAAGACTGTGCTGCAGGCCATCGCATGAGTCCACAGTGAAAACAGTGGCTTTTTGACACAGTTTTTTATAGCATAACTTTTTAACATCGTAGGGGCATATGAAGCATATGATTTTTTTCAGTGCTGTGTTCCTTAACTGTGAAGACTGGGGAGAAGGAGGTAGCATGGGTGTTCATTGATCTGGGAAAAGAGGTGGCCATAGTTTAATTTACGAAATTGAAGACATAATTTCTTCAACAGATGAGGAAGAGAGAGATAGCATTACCCTTTTGTCACTCAGCTTCATTTTCTTTTCATTAATAGTTGCATTAATCAGTTCACCAAGAAGTCAAAAGGAGAGCCTGTCACTTGAACTCAGAAGTGTCAGGACAGTTATATATTAGTTCATGTCTAGCCTCTGAATCTTTATTAATTTCTGCTGTATAACTGACACAGGAAAATGAGCAGAGCAGAATACCAAGTGAAGGTGCTTCAGTGCTGCTGTATATAGTGACATGATAAAATTTTAGATATTAGTTTCTATTCCATTTCTTATGCATTCTAAGTCTGGCTTTTTCTCCACACCTCTATGACCAAACAGAGGTTTTTGATGAGCTGATCAGATTGATATGCTGTGTTGTTATTGTAAAACATAACAATTAGCACAAGTGCTTCAAAAATTCCTCCCAGTATATATTTTCCACCTGTTAATTTCATTTGTTCATTTCCTTAGCTTTGTCATGCCCTCTGAAGTGTGCCACAGTGCCATCCACAGTGCCAATGAAAATGCCTCGGTATTCTTGCTTGTTCTTTTTTTCTTGATCACTAATGTATTTACACCACCAGTCCTGCCTCAGCACCTTGAACATTCTGTCGGTAATGGTCTATTTCTATTGTATGCATGCTTTACTTTTCATGCTTGCAGTATTTAGTGCTCTAGGTAGCAGCCCCCTTGAGATTCCCCTCTCTTTCCATATTACATTTGGAGAGCGGCTAGCCACGCAATAGAATATGGGCAGTGTTTTTTCCTGCCTTCCCTTGGTAGCATATGTTTTGGTGATTTGCAGGTTTCCCCACAGCCTGTTTGCTAGTAAAAATTACACATGTGATGAGAAATAGACATCTTTCCAAGTGCCTCACCAGATCGCTGCTGTGCAGAGCTTCACAGATGGTGCTCAGCCTGGTGCCAGGTTTTCCGTGAATCGAAGCGGGTAAGTAGGCCTTGAGTACAAAATGTCTGCAAACTGCTCCTAATCTCCTGCAGTACTGAAGTACGTTTTTCAGGAGTAGTTACTGGACCCCTGAACTGCTGACAGGGGTTTTGACTGGGAAGTATTCTTGACATATGTTGAATTAAGTAAAGCCCTAAACTCTAAATACATTCATTTACGTATTTTACTTACTCAAATATTTAACATTTTCTCTGCCCATAATACCTGCAAATCTCTCTCACTCTGATCCTAATCTTCCTTTTTAATCTCTTAGCTAAGCAGGAATTACAGATTGCAAATTCATGCATTAGTTTGCTCACTTGAACTGCACTATAAAGCAAGAAGCAAGAATTGTAGCCATGGGACCCGAAAGTTTTGTAGTTGCCAAGATTTATTGTGTTACGAGTTTCGGGTAGTGTGGTATATCCCAGAGAACAGTTCCCATGAGTTTTCACTCACCTGAACTCACTGTGAAATGGGAAGGTGACAAGTTAGAGCTTTTTGAGCAAGTCCCCCTACACAGAGCAGTACAGCAGAGGTGTTTTGGGAGCCTCAGAGCTAGTGAGATTTAGCTTGAAATTAACTTGAAACATATTAGTGAGAAAGAAAAAAGGAAATGAAAGGAAGCTCTAATGACATACGCTGTAAATCTCTTTGTAGGCCCAAGATGCTTATAACGTGGAATTAGAGGCAGAAGGAAGAAAAGCACTAAGGCCTGACCAGTTTAAGCTGTTTTACTCTTTGCTGTCCCCCCTAGGTTTAGTTGAGCTCAGCCATACTTCAGATCCGGTTGCGTAAAGTATCTGCCCTTATTTGACTTCTCCTAGGCTCTGCTGCTCAGACTCATTGTGGAAATCAAACAGAAGCTGAACCTCATTACGGTACACTGGTGGGGAATTGGCAAAAAGCCGCTGAACACACAACTAAATGGCAAGGGTGGTGTACTGCAGGCGAGCCAAGCGGGGTGTGCTATGATCCTGGGCCCCGGGATGAACACTTTGCATGGGTCTTGCGGGTGGCTGCTCAGGTAGCCCTCATGCTCCCTCTCTCCCCGTGGCTTGCACGGGCACTGCTGAGGAGCTGCCTCCTCTGCCCTGCACCTGTTTTTTTTTTTAAGAGTGAAAGCTCATCGATAGAAATTGTTCATGCATTTGCCACGTGGTTTCCAAAGCGCGTACATAAGCCAGCAGGTACAGTTTAAAGCTGTCAGGCCTGATCTCAGATCTGTTCCAAGAGGTGGGTGTTGGTATATAAAAAAAAGTCCTCTGTGTATTTTTTCAGAACTATGATAAGAAAAAACAGGTGTATAAATATGTAAAGATTAGCAGTTGGCTCAGGAAGTTGGTAGTGACAATTGCTTTACTGATTTAAATCCAGTCAGTTCAAATGACCCAAATTAACTGCCAAGTGACTGACTGATGGGCTGGGTGACATGGGTTTGGTGCCCTTGGTCCAGAGCAAAAGAGACAAGTGTCCTGTCCCCAAATTCCCACTGCTGACACTGCGGGCTGGCGGAAAGGAGACTCCCACAGAGGCTCTAGATGATTTCCCACACAGCAATTTTGGCACTGGGCCCGCTCAGTAAGCCCATGGGGTGTGCATGTGTGCATGCCTGTGTGTCTGCAGGGCACCGCGGAGCATGTGCCGCAGCAGGCTGTGGGGCCACAGCAGGACGGGCAGGACAGTGTGGCCCTGCAGCCCAGGCAGGAGAGGACATCTCTGCTGGGGGGCAAGGGGCAAGGGGGCACCACCAACTCAAAGCCAAAAAAAGGGGCCCCTTGAGCTATCCTTAGTCATTAAATAAGAGCAAATATGATGGAAGACTGAAAGCAAAGTTAAACACAAATTATTTCCATAAACAAAAGTGAATGGAAATGGGCTGAATCCTGATGAATCCACACAATGGTTACACAGTGGAATGGAAAAACATGAAAGTCCTACACATGCACACATATGTATAGCCTGCCAAAACAAGATGTGATCAAAGCAAAAAGCAGCAAACATATGGACAAATTTTTAGCAAGAGAAAAGCGTGGCCAAGTTCACTGACCTTTATTTTAATTTTCTTTAGTTCTCAGCCTTATGAGGAGTGCAGGAAATGGAATGTGCTAATCCCAGCTGGTACAATCTCCAAGAAAGGTGCAAAATCGCCCCAAACTAGAGAAAATTGAATGCAGTCAGAAGCCTGTTTAATCTGCCCCCCCCCAGCGTCCTTCCAAATAAAGCTCTCTTGATGCTCTGTCAGGGGCCACCAAATGAGTCAACAAGGAACTTGCAGTGTGGCAAAGAGCTTGTTTTTTAAAATATATTAATACATCTCATAGAAAGATGACTTCAATGAGATGCGAATTTATTTGAAACACTGGGGGATATTTTTTCATATGGCAATGAAGAGCTCCTGACTTTTTTTGCTGTTGCTCCATTTCCAGTGCCTCTGTTTATTGTCACATCATTTGATAATACCCAGCAGAGCAATAGGGGAATATTGCTAGGGAGACTGGCTGGAGGTTTAAACTGACTTCTGGAGGTCCATATTTTTTTTTTATCTTGTGGTGTTTTCAGCCTGCTGCTACATAAATATGAACACTGAGGGTAGAATTAAAAATTTTCTTATGATTATTATTGCTTTGCATTTACAGAACTATTTACATCCCAGAGTATAAATTTAAGGCAGTGAAGATCCTTATGAAGTAGACAATTTTACACCTATTTTACAAATGAACGGACTATGGCAGCAAGATAGACAAAATCCAAGCCAAGAACATAATGAAGACTTGCCATCATCTCATTCCCAGCTCCAATCAGTACAATAAGAGTATAAACTTTGGCCTTTCGTCGCAGAAGGCATAACCTAAACCCCTCCCTACTCATGCCGGTGGGAGTTTTACCACTGACTTTTGTGGAGCTAGGATTTCGTTCATGGTCAGTGAGAAGCAAGGCTGCCAAATTGGCTATTAATTTGGGTTGACAGGAGAGCAATGCCATACCTGTGCCACCCGCCACCCAGCCCCAAAGCTGACTCATGAATCCACGTACTGTGCTTGAAATAGTCTCCTAAAGAACACCTGGCTATTTAACCTTTCTCTGTTTTCCCAAACATTCCTGAAGACAAGCCTTTTCTTTCAGGGGCCCATTGAAGCCGAAGGCCCGTGATATGTAGTGGGATATTGAGTTGTGTTTTGTTTTGACCTGACCTGTCCCACACGGAGATTACCCAGTGGAGTTTACAAAATGTAGTGATGAACCCTGTATAAAACCGGAGGATATACATACATTAGACTGCCTGAATCTTCAGCTGGTGTCTTAAATCACAGTGCAAGCTCTGTAATATGGTTAACTCTCTGATTTGGCAATTATGTGACTGCCTATAGAAATTTTTGTCTAAATAAATTTTTAAAGCAATAAAGCATTTCAAGCATTTATGACTTGGCATTTTATTAGACTATGCAGTAAGTTTTTATTTGATTTTTGCTTGAAGGTAATGCAGGTCCACAGTTTATCCACTTAAAATACTGGTGACGGAGCATCACCATACCAGTATATACCAGATGGGTTATGGTTCTAACTGACCACTGTAACTCTGATCAGGACCTACAGTGGTGCCACAGAAATAGGAGCATCATTGAAAATCTAGGTATTAGTGACTGGAATAAGAGGTTTTAGCAGGAAGGATCAAGGGTTTTCAACCAAATGTTCCCTTCATGTTGATTTTTACCTAAGGACTTCGGAAAAATTTGGGAACGAAATATTATTTTTGTACTATTTCAAAACAAAACCAGAATTTTTATTTATTGTCTTTTTTCCTCTGTTGCCTCTGTATAAAATATATTTTTTCCATTTTTGTTTTTATTTCCTCATTCCTTTTTGCTCAGCCAGTTTTCAAACATTCTGCAGTGTTTTCAAGTTGCAGAGTAAAAATTCTGCGGTATCTCCATTCTTTTGTCATTCTGTAACCTTTCTAAGCTCAAAAATGTATGGAATATGGAAAGGTGGAGAAAAGTAAAAGTACAAATGGAAATATTAAAAACTAGCCTGCCTAGGCATAGGCAAAAAAAGGAAAAAGCAGGAGAAGGAGGAAAAAAATTTAAAATGGCAACATCTGAAGCTTTTCTGCCAGAAAATAAAAAAGACGTTTCATAGGAAAAGTTCGAATTTAAACGTTAGATAGGAGAACTCTACCATACACTCTTTTCTCTTTGTAAGTTGCAATTGAGAAAGTGAAAAACCAGTTTCAACTTACATAAAGCAGCATGCTGAGAGGGTATGATGGCATTATAATGCTGCACACTGTATCACTGCCAGACACTCTGGAGCTGCTTTTTTGCTATTTCTGTCCCAGCCCTTCCTCTACCCTACCTTTTGCTTGGTATGTTGGTGCAAAATTTTGTGAGATAATATTTAGGGACAGCCAAACTATTTCTTGTTGCCTCTGACCCACATTATACAAATGAAAAATTAAAACCAAAACAAAATTATTTTGGAAATTAGATAACCAAATTTAAACAATATACAGTTTTGCAAAGAAGAAGATGCCGAACAATATTAGTTCAGAGAAATGAACATGCATATTTCAAGGTCCTGCTTTAGTAGATAAGTCCATCAGCAAATTTAGAGAGGCTCATAAGCCTTGCAATATCTCCCTGTAATGAATGAAAGAAATAGAAACGGAATATATCCATAGGACAGAGAAACTGTAAAAAAAGCAGTTCTTTCTTACATACTTTCAGGTACATCAGGCTGAATTTGTAATGGTTTTCTTTTTGCATACGATGACCAGTCATCCACCAGTGTAGACATCCAGTGGCCACATTTGCATGGGCAAATGAGTAATGTACAATTAAAGTTATCTGATCCAGGCTCAGAAATACAGCAACTGTGTGTTGAAAAGTCTATTCTCATTAAAAAGTATGCCTTTTGAAAATGTGACAATAAACATTCTGTGTTCACGTGTCCACAGAAAAACCCCTAGCTTTAGTCATTTTGATAAATGCAGGAAGCCTTGCCGTTAAATTAATCACAGCCTTCTCTCCTGGGTTTAAAGAGAGAGGATGCAACACAAGCATCGTGTAAATTGCTTTGTCAGAGCTGACACACACCTCTACATGCATTTGCTACTGTTGTTGAAGCTTTAAGCGTAAAGGAGGAAAAGGAAATTTAAATGAATACCCAAAGGTTTATTTAATAATGTAATAATTTTCCTGGTTAAAACACAGAGTTCTAGAAATGGCTCCCAGAGCTAATAAAGCTGTGTTCTTAATCTGTATTTCTGTTCCTGGAGAGACCCAAAATAGGCTGTTTTCCCTTTAATTCCTTTCGCTTTAGGTGATAAAGGAAAACACATTTTATCAACCTTAGCCTGAAGACACGTACAAGAGAAACTGAGAGCCCTCCTTTTTTAGCAGTCTCTCATTCCAGTGTCTACCACAGTCCCACTCTGGGTATAGTACTATGAATCTACCAGTCCATCTGGCTTTTACCTACTCTCAGCTTTGGACTCCGTTGTACTCTGAGCTTATCAAACTGCAGCAGGAATCAGCCCAAAAGACCTGCCATTGCACACAAACCCTTCAGGTCTGAGCGATGCATCGTCCTTGCGCCTGCTTCCTGCTGAAGAGCACCTACGACCTGCTCTGTACAGCAGGAACACCCTGTCCTTTTACAGCTCACCCAGCAGAGCATTTTCACCCCATCTGAGGTGTTCTTCTCCATGCTCTTTCCTCTGTTCATCCATGTGTGAATTCTGTGAGACCTGACTTGATTTTCTGGCATTTATACTCTCAAATTTACTGTTTTATGATGGCTCATTAATGAGTTTTACAGCTAAGATGTTTGTTCAACCTCTCTTTGCACGCTGTTAAAACTGTGCTGTTTTAATAGCTGTGAGCCCACAATATCTGATCTCTGCTCAAGAATATTTATATGTGTGGTAAGAGTATTCAATTTGCCAACAAATGAGGTTACAGTGCCTTGTAAGTCATTCATTTTGATGTTTATTTCCTCTGGAATTGCTCTCAGGGGTAGATCTTCCTCCCTGTCAAATGGCTCCGCATTCACTTCTCACCAGCTGTTCTTCTGTATCCCTGAATGTTTCCTGGACTGAGAGAAATGCGTGTTCCCTGATTTGCTTGATTACAACCTGTGACAAAGAAAGCAGAGCCCAACCTATTGTTTTGATCAAATGCTATGGAAGGAAAGGGAGGGACGCTGGGAGAAATAGATCAACAGTTTTTTTCCACTGCTTCACCTTTTTCCAGTGTAAAAGTGTAGTCTGTGGGTGCAGGTTGAGCAGAAGGTCCTAACTGCCCTTTTGGTCTGGACCTGAGACTAATTCTGATCATTCGGTTCAAAGGACATCACTATGAAGAACTGTGCTATGCTAGCAGCCGATATTCCCTTTCCTTCACCTCATCTCCTCTAAGCTGGCCATTTCTGTTTACAAGAAGATTTAAATAAATGCCCACGTAAAGATTGCAGCCCCCGCTGTCAGGACAAATAAAATCCCTCCAAGCTTAGCAGTGAGGAAAACTCAATCAACTGAGCCAGGGCTGCATGTCACATACCGGCTGCCTCATGTAGATCTGATTAACACAGTCATACGTTGGAACCAAGTCCTGAATGCAGGCTAATTCTTTGTTAAAAAAACCTAAAAGTAAATGAGGACAACAGACCTCTTGCATTGCAAGTGCTGTTATATAAGTCTAAGTCCGAGTTCCAATGACACTGTGCTGCTCCCTTTTTTTCTCTTTTTTTTTCTTCTTCTTTTTTTTTTTTTTTATTTTATGGAGCCTTTTACCACTAACGAAAACAGAAGTTGCAAAGCATGCATGTCTTGATATCTTAATAGGTTTTCTACTCTGCTGGGACACCTTAGCATCTTGAAAGTTTTAAGTTGATATACAGCGTAACAGTAAAAAATTAATTATTATTAAGGGTTAACCAAGGACCTGAGTGGTAGAAACCAATCCAGTTGTGTATAATTAGACAGTAGCTACCTTGTAATATTGAAGCTGTAAATAGCCCCAGCAGGGGCCCTGACAGAAGGCTGAGGTGTTTACAAGGCACAAGAGATGCTGCCTCAAAGAACATAATTCCTGTTGCCATAACTATTGCTGATATAATGGATGTGTTCATTAAAACCAGAGGATTATTTGTTTATCCATCTTTTTCTATCACAGGCACTTCTTCAGAGGAGGGGGGACAGCATCCTTTCAATACAAATTTATAGTACACACCTCTTTTTTTGGCCAGTCAGAGGAATATTAAAGGATTGCTTTATTGATTGCTAACCAGAGGTCTGCTCCCCGCTGGGAAAACCTACTCCTCTGAACCGCTTGCAAACAGCCCTGCAGAATCCAAAAGGGGACGAAATGTGCATAGATCCATTTTTAGGCTCCCATTGGGTCTTGGGAGCACTGGCACTTATTAAGTCTTTGTCTGCAAGGCATGCGCTGCCGGCAGGGCCATTATGCAGCCTTCTTATGTGCTCAGGTGGGCTGGCTGAAAATGCAGCCTGGCTCTGTCTCACATCAGAGAGAAGGTAAGAAAGCTACCTGAGGAGGAGGGATCGGCAGAGAGGAGCTGTCACGGACTGACCACAACCCCCATTCCCCATCCTGCTGTGCCGCTTGCAGGGAGGGGGTGAAGGAGTTGGGAATAAAGGAGAGATGTTGAGCCTGCGTGAAGGGGTGGGGGGAAGAAGGTGTTTTAGTTTCTGTCTTTCTTTCTCACTTTCCAAACTTATTTTAATTGGCAATAAATTAAATTAATTTTCCCCAAGTTGAGTCTGTTTTGTCGCTGACAGTAATTGGTGAGTGATCTCCCTGTCTTTATCTTGACTCATAAAATCTTTTCCATCTTATTGTCTCCCCCCATCCTGTTGAGGAGGGCGAATGAGAGAGTGGCTGGATGGGCACCTGGCAGCCAGACCACCACAGCCCCACAGCCACCTGACCCCACAGTCAGCCCTGCAGCCCTCAACGCGTGGTTTCAGAGCTGTAACCCCACTCCACTGTGCAAATACAATTCACTACATGCACTACTCCTTGACTTCCAGCATGTACAGCAACATGACGAAAGACACTAAGACTACAACAGTAGCAATATCAGGTAACTAATAATAACCAAGCAGATAGCATTTCTGCATGGGGTCTTCATAGCTTGTTTCTAAATGGTGAGACCACAAGTGGCTGGGGTAGGCTGCCAATAAGATGACATCTTCACAGGCTTTATCAGCCTTGCTAAAGGCTTCATCACAACTCCATGTCTCTGCAAACAGGCAAGGGACTGTTTTTCACAGATTGGTGTTTCTGGGTGGGTTTTACATGTCAGCTAAACCTAATTTTTGTCCCCATTAATACTATCTGCGGTGTGAGATCATGGGGTTTAATACATATTCTGCATTTAGCTCTAGAAGATACTGCTCCAGGTGTCCTCAGGCTGGTATTCCGCCATTGCTAGCATGCTAGAATGAATCACTTATTAATTTTAAAGCAAATGTGAAGAATCAGCTTGGGTTTCAGAACCTGGAGATCCAGTATCAGGCTACTGAGAGCAAGCACGCTTGCATGCATAGTGCAAGCATGATATGAACAGTAAGTCAGTTACATGTGCTCTTCCTGCAACGGCCACTTCAAAATGAACTGTCCTGCTTGGGAAAGAGTAACTGCCCTAAAGACATCTATAAAATATATCACTTAAACTGCATGCTATCAGAGTTTCCATGCACAACTGTATCTGGGAAAAGATTAACTTATTAAAACAAGCCAGCTTTGCCCATAAGAACAGTGTTTTTCTCCTAGCATTGCCTGTAGTCTTTATTACTGCTGCTATCCTCACCTATTGTGGCTCATTATTTCAAATGTCAAACTCCATCCTGTCTTTGGTGTGTGCCTTTAATCTCCTATATCTTTATACACACACATATTTATCTTAGCCAAATTTTATCACGTCGAATTTCTGTCACATCTATACCAAAGCTCAGAATTAGAAAAATTGTACACTATTTCTTTTTTTTCCAGTCTGCCTATCCTTTGTACAGTGAAACTTTTGTGCCTTGGATTCCTGACCAGCATAGGGTCAGATCTGTGTCTCCAAGATGAAGTAAATACAATAGGTTTGGTACAAACAGCTTGGTCACCAGCTTGCAGGATAAACAATGGGTGTGGTATCGGAGGCTGCCAAAGTCTGGCAAGGTAAGAAGAAGAAAGCCTCAGTGCAACATGGACCAGATTGGGATCTCTAAAGTTCAGTCTCAGCATCTAAAACTCTGTTTTTCTCTCATATGTTTGGGGCTGGTGGGGTTTTTTATTGTTTTTTAGGAGGGTTTTTTGCCTTTCAATTTTTTGCAGTTGCAGGCTAGATTTTAGCAAAGGTTCAAAGACTTTCAGTCTGTTTTGACGACTCTGCCTGTGCTGTGGCTAACCTGCCACACTGGCTGCACAGCCCAGACTCTGATAAAACCCAAGCGAGCCAAACATATACATTATGTTTTCCTGCCTGCTGATACCATCAGAAAGGCAAAAAAAATCCCAAACATAAGTAGGTCTTGGCCAATTTTGCTGCTCACAAGAAAACATGTTCAAGAATCCTCCACTGTCACCAGTGTATAGTTGCTGAGGATGAGTCTGGAAGTCAAGGCTTGTAAACCCGTTCATAGCTAAATGTTTCACCAAAAGTTTCCCCTCTCCAAGTGGTTCAAAGTCAAAATTGGTAACAATCTCTTCAGATTTTACTGAGGCTCATGGGGCGAAAGCAGCTTGGTAGAGAGTTGAATAATAAGACAATAAGAAAATATTTCAAAGGAAATTAGCACTGTGTTCTTAAACAGTATGGAAATGCTATTGCAAACCAGCTCCTGGCTAAGCACGTGCGCTTAATTTGGAGTATTGATTTCATGATTAAGCACTATCCACAGTATTGACATATGTCCCTGAATCAGGGCCTTAAAGTGTGCAGTTCTTCCAGAATCAGCTCCCAGAGGAGAATGGCTGTTCTAATTAGCTACTTCTGCCATTTCTCCATAACCTCTTCATTTTATATGATTGGAGTTTTACTTGCTTATGAAAGAAAATAAAAGCATTCAATAAGAAAGGAGGAAAATAAAAGCATTCAATAAGAAAGCAGGAAACAGTGAATCAATTTGGTACTTTCTCATGAGACGTTTGATCCTAGGATATGCTAAGCATTGACAGTGCTTACAGAAGTCACCACAGAGGCCATTGTATTACTTAAGGCAGCTTGTCATTAAAGCAAAACATAAGCCTTGCTGGTTATTCATGTTTTCACATATCAACAAAAATCTTAAAGCATAAAATAGCAGCATTCTTATTTAAAGGGGTGTTAAGAGAGTGGAGCATTTAGTATTCAGCAATGAATGCATAGGACAGACACTTTTGGTACTAGCCAACTCTCCTGCAGTATTTTTTAAAGGATGACAGCACTAAGACACAAATTCAGAAAAAATGCAATGCTGAGTACATTTGCACTTGGAAGTATGGAGTTTTAGCAGGCATAGCTCTTGCTAATTTTCAGAGAGGTTGTAGTTCTGCCACTGAACAGAAAATTGTCAATTTCAGCACCCCATTCCATCCCAAAAATAGATGAAAAAACTCATTATAGCTTGATTGTGTTTGTACAATTACAGTGACCAGAAAACAGTGTCACGAATTTGCTTATAAATCACCCTGCAATTCCACCCCATAAAAATATGTTAATACAATTTAGAGGTTACCTTTTTGGTATTGATACAGTATTGCTACCTATAAATAAATAAACTTAGCGTGATTTAGTAAGTATAGTGACCTTAATGTAACAGAGTAGGAAAGCAATTAGCTCAAGGTCACTTTCAGATCAGACTTGCTCAGGAGGTTAGTTTGGTCCTGAGCTGCTGACCAGGGCAATGAGATTTATATATCTGTGTTTGTAGATAATATTATATTTGTTTAACATGTCTGTCTGGTAATATTTGCACTGAACAAGCAGGAAAGGAAAGATGAAAGAGCCAAATGTCAGCTATTTTATGTTTATGTGTACAACAAAAGGGAGAGTTTACAAATGTCAGTGACTTGTTTTTGTGTTCCACTCCCTCAAAATATGTTGCCACTAAAAATTGGATGTGACAAGAAATTAATCCATATTGTGATCTAATTATTGTTGGAATTATAGGAAAAATGAAAGATGTCTAAAATACTTAATAGTGAGAAGTGTCTATTAAGCTAAATTTGCAGTGAACTTCTCATAAGACTTTTAAACACTCATGCCAGGTTTGAAATGCATAAATAACCACAAGACTGTGATTTTCTTTTTCTGGGATACACATGGAGTCCACAGAAGAAACTTCTCTGCTTCTTACAATCCAGCCCAAGGCCTGGGTGTGGTGTCTTCTTATTGCCATCACATGGGCACAGGGGAAGGGGCTTTTTCCCTTGGACAAAGGTGACCAGGTAGGTGGGAAAGGAGGAGGTGGGCGGGGGCGCCCGACCCCAGGGGAGGGCTGGCAGAGCTGGGGCCGCCCTGCCGAGCCCCATCCTCCTGCCAGCCTCGCTGCAGTGGAAGCAGTTCCTCATTCACAGCAGTGGAAGCAGTTCTTCATTCAAAGCTGAAGGCTCAGCTTTGGGGAAGTGTTGACACAGAACCTTATAACAGCTGAAAAAAAAATTTTTATATTTTAAGGCTCATTAAACTATCCCACTTTATCTCACTAAACTATCTCTGCAACAGATTACCGTTTCAGGCAGTGTTGTTAGGGGCATCTACACCATGATCTACACCTGTAAATACTTGTTTACATGCCTTTCTAACACAGTCTGCTGTTGTATATGTTCATATTAAGCTGTAACAAGGCAACATGGCAATTTGCCTGTTCCTTTTGCAAATCCAGGCAAAAAGGAAGGGTTCACCCAGGAGACTCTCCAGAGGGTTTGCCAAAAAATAACACGTGCTGAGCCGACCTGTGCATACCAAACTGACCTGTCATGGACACAACCATTGGCACAGCAAAGTCATCCCTCATTATGGTCAAGTGACTCATTCACATACAATGTGGAAATGAAGGAGTTTTGTTCAGGTCTTTTTTTTTTGGGCACCTACTAGCTGTAATCAAAGAACATAAAATAGAACTAGAGAAAAATCATTTTTTTGGGAAAAAAAAGATATCTATTAGGTATCCCTTTCTTTCTGCTATTTGCAATATTCAGCACAGGTTTTTAAGGTTAACTCATTAAGCACATTTCTGTCTCTGGCAAGTCAATTCCATGAGAGCATCTGGAACTGCACGGGTTGTGGAGAGAGTAACAACTCTCTTAGGAGAAGCACCCTTGGATCATTACTGTCCACTAAAGGTTAAACAAGGAAGGAAGGAGGGAAGAAGGGAGGAGGGGCAGAATTACTCAGCCCTCCACTCTTCCCCAGCCCCTCACATTCTGAATGTGACCCTCTGCCCTGGCCTCCCCACCACCATGCTCCATGGACTGACCTCAAGGGCATCTCCCCATCCTGTCCCAGCCTTCCCCCCATGCAGCATCTCTTCCCCCAGGTGGTGGCCAGGTCTCCACCACGTCTTTTGCAGTGTGAGGGCAGGAAGCAGTCTAGTGTGGCCCCCAACTGCAGGCCTCCCTGGAGCTTTCCCGGGTTACCCACTTCTTGCCTTACACCTTGAGCAACCAGCATGGCCACAGGCACACCTGTTCCATGGAGAGACTTTGGACAGGGGAAGTATCTCTCATGCCAGGTGCTTGGTGCTGGGCTGGCATCCAGTGGCTCCTCATGGGCTGGAAATGCCCCATGGGCCACCAGTTCAACAGCCACAGTCTTCAGGTTTGCTTTGTTTTCTAGTCATGCTGATGGCAAAAATCATGACTACAAGTTTTGTTTTTTGTTTTATTTTTTACATAGATTTCTAAAATTGTGGCAAATAGTTTAACACAGTGATGAATTGCTTGTAACCAAATCATTTGGTAACTTTTCAGATTGTCTTTGATCATTTCATTAGGTCAAGTATATCACATTACAGAGAACAAAATAATGGACCTTATTCACATTTGAATTAAAACTTTGACATTGTACGAGGCTCCAAAAGAAGGGATGATGAGTCTCTTTGTGTTATTGGCAGAATGATGTAACTAGCACCAAGGAAAGTAGGAATCAGGCTCATTGCTTTGTGTGTGACAGAGATACTGATGCTTGTGTGAAATTCTTAAAAACATTATGACAGTGATTACGGCTTTAATGATTGACTACAGCCAGTTTCCACAAGTGGAAATGACTACCAGAGCTGCAGGCAAGAGAAAACATGGGGTTTGGGGTCTCCTATGCTTTTACCCTCATACCACTGATATAAATGGCAGTCTTCTTCCAACAAGAGGTCATTAGGTCAACCAAGTGGTTAAGTTCCGAGTAGCTTAATTTGAGTCAAGGGGACTGCATGCTTGTACCATATGAGAATATCATCAGGTCCCACAGGCTTCCAAACAAATTTTGGTCTTGTTTAACTTGGTGTAGAGTAAGAGCAGATTCTTGTCATTAGTGCAATTAATCCAAATATATACCATTATAATCTTCAACAGCATTCACCTATTCAGAAGCATGCTCTCTCTTTATTTTGTGCACATAACTTCCCTTGACATTAACAGGAGGGGATAATAGACATGGAAATGTAAAGAGAGGTTAATACTCTTCCCCGTGACCTTCCCAGAGACATCATATTTTCTCAACCTGACCCCTCATTATGCTGAAAACTGCAAAGAAAAAACCCCACGGTTTCTGTTGCTTTTTTTGTTCACTTAGGAGACTACAGACATCTGCCCTAAGTACATTCTGTTAATAATTATTTTGAATGTATTCTAAAAATCCACATCATTCCCAAAGAGGGGAAAAACACAAAAGAAACCCCAGCTGGTGAGGGAGGACAATGTGCGACATTATAAGCAGAGCTGGAGCTGCCTGCCGTGATTGCCACTCGGAGATAAAAATCATTCCTCACACTTTGAGACAAAAGTAAATGGCAGTTTGCAATGTTAAGGACCCCTGTGGAAATAAGATGAAATGAGACGAGGCTTCCAGACCTGTGAGAAAAATCAATCTGATGGAAAATTGACAAACTTGTTTAACGTGTCGGCACAAGATCCGAGAGTTGACCCGTAGAGACCTCCACTTAGGCATACCGTGAAGTTACTGTCAGTTCTCTTAATCTGTTCAATTACACAACAGGATCTCAAAGGGGGCTTTTTACCAAACATCACTTTAAATTAACTTTTCTCCTTCGTGTTTTAAACTTCCAGTCCTTCCCCGCCTCTTTGCAGCAACATGGGTAAATGATTAAAAAGCCAACTTGCTTATTAATGTAAATGTTATAGAAAGATCAGTTTAAAATTTTGATTGGAAAGAGAAAAGGTTTGTGCAGTTAAAAAGAGAAAAATGCTCATCTCATTACATGTGGCCAAATTCATCTCCACCATAATTTCTCTGAGGCAAAGGTCTATTTTTCCTGTTTTGGAGGATGAAGAAATGGTACTAAAAAGCAGCACACCATCATTTTTATTCCATTATGAACACGAAACTGTTCTGCTTTTCACAGCCACAGGCCACAAAGCAAAATAGAGAAGGGTTTGAAATGGAAGAAATACTGCTGTACTGAGCTGACCCTAAACATCTGGGTTTTTTGTCTTTGAGTAACTGGAGCAGGAATAGGATGGGAAGGTAAGATGCTAAAGAATCCAAGGGATGAAACAAATTTAACTTTGAAGATAGGTAGAGCAGGATTTAAGAGGGAGAGATTGAACTCCAGATGGCCGGAGAAGAAAACCTGGCCTTTTGTTTCTTCATTATTTTATTAAATGCAGCTTTGAAACAAAAGATTCTTTTTTCCGCAAATCTGTTATATTTGAAGTCTGAAGTGAAGGACTTTGAAGCTGAGCAGAAAGAGCAGCAGGACCGCAGCCTATCAGCTGAACTCAGGTGCCACAACTCATTTAGATTGATAGGTGTTACAGTGCAAGTGCCTAGCAATGTTATTTGTAGGTTCATTCTCAGTAAATGCATGAGTACCAGCAGTAACATAGCTTTCTGTTAACCAGAAAACTCATAGAGAATGTCCCAGTAGCCACAGTAGTCTGTCTGCTATTGATGTGAAGCATGTGTGGATCATGTGATGGATCTTGCTAACGAATTCTTGGTCTTGTTGATTTCAATGGAATTGGCCTTGTACCAGATTCTTTTCTGTTTGTCTGTTTTATAGTTAATTTTTTCTGTTGAACAGATCAGAGTTGAGAAACAAAATTCATTTAAAAATAGTAAGAAATGAAGAATGGAATACCGAGATGAATGATAGTGAATTTTTTTGAAAAAAAAGTCCATGGAGCATGAACATTGAGAAGAGATTGTGTCTAGGAAGAGGGCAGAAGCAAACAGCTTTTTTTTTTATTTTACGTTCAGAAGGAATTAAGTGATTTTCTACTGTGCTTGTTAGAACAACTTGAAGGAAGAAGACTTACTTCTGTAACCACTTAAAACACAAAAAGATACAAATTTAAAAGGCCTTTTGTTAGTTTTGTTAGAAGTATTAATATCATTGTAGTGTCAACAGAACAAAATACGATCAACTGCTTAAATAGATAGCACTTTTAAAAGTTCTGTTCCGATTAATAGTATGTTCTTGGTCTGAAGATTTAATAGTAAGGTTAACTGTAATTCATATTACATACCTACTCTATTACTGTGTCTTGCACTGCTACCAGAGATAGATAGCTTTATTTTAGGAGTGAAAATAATTTCTAAATGTTTTCTCTTGCATAAGCCACTGTTAAGCCTCATTGGAAATTTGTTAAAAAGTAATATTAACTCTTTTTTCACTTCCTGGCTGACTTGAGGAAGACCCTGTTGCTCTGCTCAGCACCAAGCACTTTATAAAAGCTATGCTTCTCAATAAGAAAATGTTATTTATTCTCTCCAGTACCCTTTTCACAGGCTTCAAAAACTTCAGCCTCCTCAGAGTCTGTGGAAATTGACAGAACTCAGGTTAGACTGAATAGTAGACACCCTTATGTTTGTGGATTTTTAATGCTCTTTGGCACTCTGTAGCTCAGACTATGTACACTTAGAGGAACAAATTCCGACCTAGGGGAGTAAGGAGCTAAGTTCCAAGGTGGTGTGAGTATTAAGACTGTAACTAATGTTAAAGGGGCCCAAATTCATGATATCTTCGTTTTGAAGGATTGTCAGATGGTTAGCCCTCAACCAGTCCTTCAAGCCTGACCCATTAATCCAAGTACAGACGTGGCACATTATTGGCTAGTGATTCCAGCTGCTAGCTCCTGTATATTACTTACTTGGAAACTACAATAGCCACTACAATTTTTAGATATGTCCTATGTGCCTAAAGGCATTTTTATTTAAAAGGCTAAGGTCAAAGTTTGCTCAAAATTAGTAGAGTAGCAGCTCTACTCTTTTATGGAAGCTTTTGGTGGATCTTAATGCTTCGTGACTTCACCTACAAAGAAGATTCAGTATTACTGAGTATTAGCACTAATACTAATGCTAGTACAAATGCTAATGCTCTATACTTAGTACTTAACCCTAAGTATTTTCTAAGCAAAAAGGGCCAAGAACCAGATGTAACTAAGATGATAAATCTCATTAGCGCATATATAAGTACATAGATTTATGTAAGGACAATGAAGTGTCCTTCATATTACGTTTTAGCTAACTGATATAAAAATGTTAACATCGTAACAATAGCTTTAGAAATGGGTTTAACTGAGCCTTAAACAATAAAGACTGTGGTTAAAACAAATACTTTAGGGGTGACTCTAGGCAAGTCAGCAAATTAAAAAACAGTCTTTGCAATGTAGCTGCCAGCAAGTTAGCCGGATTGTTTTGCCGACATCCTAAAAGGAAGCACAATCTACATATCACTTGTTTCTTATTTATTTTACTTGTGCTTTCTGGCAGAAGAAAAGAATAATCCCTTTATTAGATATCATCAAACAAGGGGAGGGAAGGGCAGATGTACATGCAGCAAGGAAGTCCTTATTTTTGCTTGTATTGATGCAGGCTTGACTTACAAAGAGAAAGAGCAAGAGAGCGATTTCTATGGCCCTTATCATAATAGTATATCTTCTGTTAAATTTCAAAAATGCCTCAAGGACTTAGTTACCTAAGTCACGCAGAGGCTTTTGAAATTCTTGCTCTTTGTCTAATACCGGTAGTAATCTGTGATTCTTGTCTGTTACACTCCAATGATGCAAAGAGTTACCATTTATGGTCATTAGCTGTCCCAAGGTTTTTTTTTTGTTTTCCAATTCATGTATTTCTCTTATCCCCACATGTTCACACTGCGGAAATACACCTTTCTCCTCCCCCAGGTGTACTGGGCAATTTCCCAAACTAGAAACAAACAGATGGGCTGATCTTACTTATGGAGAATTTCTCTTCCTTTAATGTTGCCCTTGCCACTTCCCAAACATGTTCTGTCATGTTGGCAAAGATCCTACACAAGGCATCTTTGTTTCTGCCAAGTACCACATCTTATCCTTGTGTCATTTTGATTTGCCCAAGATCTTTATTTTTCAGAGGCAAATTTTTCACAGGCAAATTTCTGGAGCTTAATTTACTGCACATCCTTGCTGGAATAGTTCTCAAGCCTTTGCAGATGCAAAGTCACAGGGAGCTGCCTGGCTATATATGATTTTGCATGCCTTGTGGATAGATGCAATTGCAAAACGTAGCACTCACGGACAGCTGGGAATTGGTGACAGTCCCTGAAGGACTTCTTTGCAACCATAAACCAATGACTGGATTACACTGATCCATAAATGCATTTTACTCCTATCTCTGGCTAATACAATACAAGTAGTCTTCTTACTGTTACCTATTTCTGAAGCCACACACAAGAGAACATAAAGGAAATGGCATATATTCAAACAGAAAGGCCATCAGGTCATTTGCTTTTCATGCTAGCAAAAGACTTCAATACCTGTACTGTTGCAGGAAGCTCTAGTACAGAAATATTCCTTAATTTAAGTTCTGCTTTCAGAAAGTTTTGCTAAAAAGTAGTGGTTCATTCAGACCATAGAGGGAATTGGTGACAACTTCTGCTCTAGGGCAGGAAAGTTCAACTAATGAACAAGCTGTGGGGATAAAGTTACAGGCTTCAGTCTACCAGCAGTTTCCTCCTCTGTAAGAATCCAGGAGCCCTCATGGTGATGTCACCTCCTCATCGCCGTACTCTTTGTGTCAGCCTGCCTTAGTTCCTTCACTGCCCTGTCCCATCCCACAGTTACCCTTGCTTGACTGACTGGCAGCTGGGGAGAGCGGCAGGATGGACGGCGGGTCTGCGGTTACCTGTGTGCCGAGGGTGCAGCGGGGCCCTGGCGCCTGGCCTGGTGAGGGGCTCTCCCTGGCCTCTTCTCCACTGCGTGGCTGGGGAGGGGTTGCTGTCCTGCCGTGGAGTGAGGGAGACCCACTGCGGCAGCAGGCTGATGCTCTGGAGCACGGTGCTGGACAGGACCAGGGTTGTGCTTTGGGACCCATGACACAGAGAAGCAGCTTCTGATAGACAACTGTGACCTGCAAATGACAGATGAGCCATGCAGGCTATGTCTGTATGAGTAAATCGAACTTGCCCAGAACAGGTCTCTGGTGCTGAGGCTGATGGGTACAGGACAATGCATGCCTGTGCCATTAAACTTTCCAGCCCTCAGGAAGCAGTGGCTGCATCCAGGTGGCTACTGGGCGTCGCTGACACAGAATTTGTTTAGGAGAGAGTCAGTAGTCATGGGCCAAGAGCGTGCTGGTGACTGCTGGAGTGATTTGACAGCCCAGCAGTGCTCCTGGCACTGCTCATGTTACCAGAAGAAGTGTAGCCACAGATACTAATGTCACGTGCTGAAAAATACACAGTGCCTAGTCAAGGGCCACCACCAGACTGGAGCTGTACCTCCTGGTTTTCAGACGCATTTTATACTCCAGTTCAGCCTTACGGCCATTTTAAACTATGCTGGTCTGAACGCGCCGCAGTTTCCCTAGGCCTGTCACGACTTCTATTGCTTCAAAGATATTGTATTAATCTTTATTCATTGCTGGGTCCCTATTTTTCTTTAATAAAAAAGAGTAAAATTTGAAAACTCGTAATGAAGAAATCCTTCTCTTGTTCTTCTGTTGGGAAGATCATGAAGGCATTTGGACTTTGGAATTCTCTTCACACTTCTGCAGGGTCATTAAAAAGTAATTTTTCTTTAGCTGCAATCTTTTTGGTTGCTATTAAAGATTTCCAGGTGCATTTGCTCCCTAATCAGAAATGTTTCGTTGTAGCAAGTTTCTCTTCAAGAAACATATTTTTTTCTATTTTCTAGCTTGCTCATTCACCTCAGTATTTGAGCATCTTTCAAAGCATCAAGCAAGGTGATTAACATTCACTACGTTTGTTTCTAATCTGTCTCCAAGGAAAGAAGGATATGAAGCATTTTGTTTTGTGTATAAATATTACTTTGCTGCCTATTTTAGAGAAAAAATAATATCCATCTCTCAGAGCAGAGAATTATTATTTAGTTTATATTGGTTCAGAGACCACGCCTCACATAACATGCTTTACTGTGGTCCAGAGTGGTGACCATAGACTAAAACAACAGCATGAAGACAATCTTTTAGTCTATCAAAGGTAAGGACTGAGATGTTGATCTTGATTCAAGGAGAAGTCAGAGCAAGGCACCTGCAACAAGTTAACTGTGCTCACTGGGAATTAGTGTTGCTAAGAAATTTCTTGCAGCTTTCTCTAACGGTATTTTGAAAACACCAAAGGCTATAGCACTTTGCCATAGGGTACATGATGAAAGCATGAGATTATGAAATTTTCAGTCCAGAAGCCCTTTATAACTTCATAGCAGCTGGAAATGCCCAATAATCCTGGTTCCAAATTTTTTCATTTTAAGGCTTCTAAAGCTTATTTATACACAAACACTTTTCATAAGCTACATATAGAGAGACCTGCCTGAACATGGAAGTCGAAACAGTTTAGCTTGCTTGTTATTGTTGATTTTTCCCCAGAAATAAATTTGAAACATAATCCCATTAATAAAACTTTATAAAGCTGGAACACTTGGATTTCCTTATATAATCCTGACAGCCTTTACAAAAAAACAACCCAAAATCTAAATAAAAATATTTTGGCCTGAGTTTCTTTTTAACAACTGTGGAGATGCAGCTGTTACACAGACCTTTATTTCAGTGCTACTTTATTCCAGCTTGTGAAAGTGTCTCCAGTCAAGCAACCACAGCTGCAGTGGTGGGACTTAGCCTATTTTTGTGTTAATCTGAGCCTAATGCAGACAAAGATCCAGAGGAACAGCTGAGCTATTTGACTGTTCTTCAGCAACTCAGATCATCTACAGTGATCGCATCTGTGGACAACACATGCAAGGTGCCAAGCACAGGGAGGTAAGGAATCTCAAATAATTTAGTGCCCTCAGTTTTGTTTAAAACAAGACTTGGAAATATAAAAAACATAAAGCTGTCTGCTAAAAGCAGGACATATACTCTTGGTATAAACACTGTTTAATGAACAGCCAGTGAATTCTTGTAATTAACTTTAATACTGTCCCCATTTTCTGTTCTTCTTTCTCTACTGAAAGGAGAAACAGCCCATTTCATTTGTATGAGAAGTTAGGATGAGATATTTCATAGCGTAGTATGAAATGTTGGGCTTTTCTGATTTAAACTGTTGTGTAATATCTCATCCATGTGATGGCTCTGTTTCCTTAGTCATTTTGTCCTTCGGTCCCCTTTTTGACCTGCAGCATTGCAGCAGCGGATCAAGCAAAGCAGAAGTGCTCAAGCATAGGATATTATGTTACATTTTTAAACTCCTGAAGGAGTATAAGCAAAGAACATCACAGAAACACAATAGCAAATTAATAATTTCATTTATTTGAAGTGTGGATATTTGACATATGTGTAAATTCCTTACCCTGGGGTTATTGATGCCTGTAGTTTAGCTGAAGATATTTAGTGGAGGCAGTCACTTTGGCCAAAATTTCTTGGCTGTAGAATAAACAACTCAGAAATGAAGCTTCAGAAATTCTTCTCATTACCTAATCATCCAGAGCTGTAGTTATGAAACACTATTTTATTTTGTTCTTGCTTGAATTTAGCCCTACAAGCATGAAGTATATAAAATACTTCATAGATATCTAAAAAAAAAAAAAAAAGAAAAAAAATCTACTTTTTTATCTTTATTTTATGACATGGAATTAGAGTATTTTCATTTGATTTGGACTTGATGTCCAGCATTAAATATTTCTGCATTTCTGTCTCTTTCTCAAAAAAAAAAAAAAAAAAAAGAAATTGTGTGCAGTTGTCTGATCAATAAGCAGCTGTCTGTAAAGCTCAATGTTTTGCTCTGCATACACCCACTTGTCAGCTCAATGCTACTTCCCAGGGTGAGACTGACTAGAAGCAGAGAAAAGATGATACAGTAGCTCGAGAACAGTTGAAGCATAAGAGATTACAGGGATTTGGGAGCTTAAACAAATATTTATTAGTAAGTCCTTAGCTTAATTTTGATAGACTTTTGCAGTTAACTGTCTATTTCTTTTCCTCAGCAGAACTACAGACAATTTAACGAGTGGAGTTGTTTATAATGTATCAAGCGGAATGAGGAAAACACGACACAATTCAACTAATAAAGGTTCTGTTTCTAACCTGAAAGTAGGCCTCAGTTTTTTTAGCTTGCAAACCTGATCCAAGATTTGGGCAAACACGAGCTCTTTCCAATTCCTCTCCTCCAATCTGAAAACCAATTAAATGCAGAGTTTTCACATACTTCTCAATGAAAAAAATAAATGTCTTGTGATCAATGTCTACACAAACTGAAAAAAAGAAAATAGTACTTGAACCTTCCATCCCTTATCAAAAAAATTTTCAAAACCAGAAAGCCCCTATTTTAAACAACTTGTATCATATTCTGTAGTCTCAAGATCAAGCACAATACTGATACAAGATAATTTCAGATACACTTTTTTACGAAGAAATTATGTTAACAAGAGGTATATGATAATCCAACAGCTAATGCTACTTTTCCTCATCAGATGACTCAATTGTAGTTTTAAGGGTCAGCAGACTCCTGTAACCAGTGAAATTGAAAAAAAAAAGAAGTACATGTTTGTAAATGTCTACATGTATTATAATCTTATATAACACAATCCTATATGGGAACTGCCACATGAATTCATGAACTCAACATTTTCATTTAAGACAGCCATAATATGCTTATTCTGTGTTTCCCTACATGATAACCACAGGAGAAAAGACAAAGGAATTACAAATAAAAAAAAGGCAGGGTGAGAAGAGGGAAGGGAGAAGAAAAATCTTCAGTCAATTAATATATTTTCTACAGGTTTTCAGAAAAAAACCCTGAACCCAAACAAGAAAAACAAGAAGTCACAAAAATTCACCAAGTACCCACCCTGTTTAGATTGGCAAAATACAACTACTCTCACGATGCATATTTGGTTTTTAAGTGGTGCCAATCTATGGGAGATTACATGCTCAAGCCTGGAGTGTCTGTGGTTTGAAACAACAATTTGGTAACTCTGCTTCAAATAAACTCTCAGTCACCTATACTGCCAATATAGCAGGTCACTCATGGAGAAGGCTGGGAGAAAAACGACAGGATGAAAAAGGTAACATCACTTTAAATAATTTATTTTAATGGACTCTTTAAATGGATCTGCTTTCAAGTCACCCTCTGTTAATATAGAGTTTCATAAATGAGCAGCATAAACACTCACCTAACTTAAAATATAAATCTGAATATTTACAAGATCAGACATCATCATAGGCTTTTTACATAAGCTTTTACAATTGTTATTTTGCAATGCATTCTTTTATTAGGAAGCATTTCTTTAGTGAGAGGGTGGTCAAACACTGGAACAGGCTTCCTGGAGAGGTGGTCGATGCCCCAAGCCTGTCAGTGTTTAAGAGGCATTTGGACAACGCCCTTCATAACACGCTTTCACTTTTGGTCAGCCCTGAAGAGGTCAGGCAGTTGGACCAGATGATCGTTGTAGGTCCCTTCCAACTGGAATCGTCTATCCTATCCTACTTATTTACAAAATGTAAGAGTCCTTTTCCTTTTCTTGTTCAAGATCACATCACCTGAAGAAGGCCCTCTCAGCCTCCTAAAAAGCTTGCTTTGTGCCTGTTATGTTTTCATGTAACCATTGTGTACGTGACCTGCTGCCTTTCTTGATTTTGTTCCCGTCAACACCACAGTTTATTAAGCATCAGCAAGGCCATATTTATTTCTTGAGAATCTGGGTGGACATCAGTGAGCTGACGTGGAAGCCAGCTGAGAGCCTGAAAAAATTAACTGTTGGTTAATTATTCTTACTAGGGCTATTTTCTCATTCAAAAGGGATTACAACTTGTTTCACCAAATACTGTTTTTGAAAAGTCAGCTAGATAGATTGCTTAAGTTTAAATAGTTCTAGGAAACTATCAAGGATGGCTCAGACTCTTTTGCACGACCTACAGGGGGAGAAATGTTTTCCATGAGTGAACCCAGTGGGGTTCTGGGGCCATGGCTGAGTTTTGAAAGTTAAGCAGAGCCAGTTGCTGTAGGAGTAGCACAGAAGACCTTTGGGTAATGGTTTTGAGAATGCTGAAAGTCACTCCCTGTGGCCATCCCGGGATCTGTGACATTTTTCAGAGAAATTCACTTTGTCCATGCTCAAAGATGACTAGCAGCTGCCTAGTACTACACAGAGCACTTGCTGAGAAGGGGGTATGCCAGCTTGGACTTGGCAATTCACTAAACTCCCACTAATCTGGGAGCCTGGGCAGAGTGAATTTGAATCTGCATGTGAAACACCATGGTATCCTTTTTCCCTGCTGGGACAAATTGCGTGAGGACACTCCCCTCCACATCGCCTTTAAGTGGTGAGAGATGGGTAGAGCAACCACCAGGTGAACTATTTGAGTGGCATTAAAACAGAATTATACCTGGATTTGGAAGAGTGAATGACTGAAAATAAAGGTTATCTGTCTTTTTTCTACAACCACCAGCTCCTCTGGCCTAGAAATGTCTCTGATAAGACAAACGCTTAGCCACAGGTTACCTATCTTAACGGCAGGTTCCCACAAAGGTCTTGAAGGAACAAAGACATTCTGTCAGTAAAGTAGGCCTCTTGGAACCTAGCAAATCCAGCATGGAGGCTGCCTGTGAGTTTTTGAATCCACTGTAAGTTTGGAGTAAGAGAAAACAGGGGCAATTTTTCTTTTACAAGAGGCAATAGCTTTTATTTTTCCCCCTAAATGTATTTCCCCTAAATGACATTTCAAAAGTCAAGAAGTGTGCAACACTGTTATTTATTCCTATAAAACTACTTAGGAAACATTGATTTATTATAAGGAAATTAAACAGCTATCTGTGACAACACTGCAGTTAGAAGAACATATTTCCATCTAGAATTCTTATAGGACATAAACTTCCGAATTATGTAAATGCAAAGATCCATGGAAATTAATTAACCACACTGAGATCTATAAAGATTAATACGTTCAGAAAAATAAGAGACAGATGAAGAGCCAGTAGAAGGCAAAACTATTGGAAGCGACTTAATGGCAGAAGTGAAAAGAGATGACCAACTAGATCCGTAATATAAAAAAACCAAACTTAGACATATGGAGTATTTTAGATTGAAAAAGATCTCTGGAGGTCATCTAGGCAAACTCTGTCACTCACAACGGGGCCAGCTTGGATCAGTTTGCTCAGGACCATGTCCAGATGAGTTCTGCATATTCAAGGATGGAGATTTCAGTCTTTCTGTTAGCATGGTCTAAGTACAGTTAGCAGCATAGATAAACAGAAGACACCACATCTTTCTTCTTTCTTTTATTAAAACCCATTGCAAGATCAAAGGTTTCACGAAAAAATAGAAACTTACAAATTGTGTGAACAGTTTTAATGCACTCATAAAAAGACATTAAATGAAAAATGACTAAGATTCTGTACTATATCTGCAATATAATCCATTGGCTTTATTCTGAAAATATTGTTGCCATTTTGGAGTAAATAAAAAGCCTAGCATTACACGTGTTCACATGTATTTACCACTTACTTAAAGCAAAAACTTTACCATATATTTTTTCCAGAGAAATTAGTTCATCCCCATTTTGAAAAGTCTAATAAGAAAACATTCAACACCCTCACTGGAATTACTGTGAGCTGATGTTTCTGTTGTAAAAAATTATGCTATGGAAATCAACAAACAGTTTTACAGAGAGTTATACAGCCATACTAAACAAGCTTCTAGGTTATGCTGCATTAGACCTTCTGGATTAGCAAAACATTTTGACAATAATGGCAACTCTTCAGCTGAAGCTTAAGCATTTCACACTTTGGATTAAAATGCTGTAACCTTTGAAGAACAAATATCCAGTGTTACACATCTGAAAACATTCTTAACCAAATGGTAATACTCTAATAAAGGCTAATGCAACTTCAAAATGAAGCTGCAATGTCTGTATTTTCACTATCCCCTGGTCAAATTTAACTCCTTAGAATGCAGTATGACACACAGAAAATTAATTGTTTTATGTATTTACTCTGAGTATTTTCTTGCATACACTGTATTATGAAGCATCGGATCCTACAAAATGATACCCACGATGGCCTTCTCAAGGTAAGCACTCTTTGCCTTGTAAGATCTGTTGTAAAATAACAACCACACAGGAAATGAGAGGAATCGTGTTATTGGCTTATCCCCATTCATCTGAATTTCCCAATTCAGCAACATAACAGCATAGTGAGAGGAGACAAATTCACTTAAAAAAAAAAGCAATTTTTTCAATCAGATATTTAAACATTGTCTGTTATCTTATTTCTGATAGTTTGTGTATTCAATTACTCTGACTTTATGAAGTAGGAGCTGGTTATCAGTGTTAGGTTAAGCACTGTTAACTCACTTATTATAAAAATGGCAAGGTGGAAAGATTTGGAAATCTCTATAGCATCTCCTATTTTCAACAAAACAAAATGAAGGAAGGTATCAATTCTGTTGAGTGATAGAAAAGAAAAGAAGTAAGATTGTCCATTAAATATCCATTCTGTCATTATTACCATTTACTAAGATTTCTGTTTAAAATAATGATTTGTACAATTATCCAAACGTTTATAAGAAAATCATAATTCTTCGTATATTTTCTTATTACTGTGCATCTTATTACTGTGCTAGTCCTGGGGTAGCCTTAGTAAATAATAAGCATCAAGTTTAGCTCCCAGTTTCAACACAGGCCTCTGTTGATTAACTGCACTAGTGCTAACACTGAGTTACCATTTACAAATCAAAGCAAACACACATGACCAAGGCAAAGTAAAGTAAACTGAGGAAAACAAGCTTAACATCTTCTATAACTCAAACTATCCAGAGAACTAGTAGGAATCCACTTCAAGAAATCTGCCAAAAGCTTTTATATCTTTTATGCAAACAAAAACACGAGGCATTTCTAAAGTTTTGCTTCAATATTAGTACTTAGTTGTACAGTACATTAAAGTCAGTGTACAGCTTTTGCCATTTTACTGTAACCTCTGTAAACTCACAATTATATTGCATCATATGAAAGGTTGTGAACCCTCTGCAATCCCCATTAGATCTACTGAATGCAGCAGAGTGGAACTGTGATGTTGGTGCAGGAAGTTAAGAGGCAGTAGACATATTGGGTGTCCAGCCCATTTGATAAGCCCGTTCCAATGTCCTCTTGCAATCCTGTAGTACAGTACTGAAGGTTATATGTGGATACTGCTGCACTAGCTGCTCCACTGTGGCTTCGTTCACCTGCAATTGAAGAAAAGAATCTGTGATGCACAAAAAGTGAATAAAAAGGGTAACATTATGCAAGCTAAATGAATGATCGAACTTTGGACTCCTAGGAGGACTTGCAGGATTGGGCTCTTCACTGATACTATAGGTTTGGATGCATTTATCACAAAACAAATATACAGAACATTATATATATATTATATAACACAACATTACGTTCTGTTAGAGAATTAAAAAAACCACCACACATCTCGATTTTATTGTAAAGGGAGAAGTTTTATATAACTAGTAAATACTGTTTGATTATTTGCAATTGAAAGCAAACAGGAAAGACAAACAGTCTCCGTTTGAAAACAGTTTTGTTTAGCAAACTGCAACAATGTTTAACAATCTATTAAACTATTTTCATTCCATGCTTGACTATGCTGGCCACTCATAGTGCCCCAAATCCAGTTATTTAAGGAAAAGCCATCCTGTTTAACAAAGTGCTGCCCAGAGTAACAGATTTCTGTCTTGAAATAGAAGTATATTTATTCAACGCCACTGAAGCAGACATAGGTTTGAAATGTAAGATTTTCTTGGCTTTGGAAAATGAAAATTGACTACATCTATTAACTAATTTATGGCACAGTTATGATACTTTTACACATACTAATTAGTAACTCCACAATTAACCTTACTGAAATGAACTTGCACTGTGGTGGCTATCTATGTGGTTGCAACAAAAATAAAAGATAACATGACTGAACATGGGGAAAAGAATGCAAGATATTCTATATTGTAGATCAATTTACCAATTTACCAATTACCAATACAGGTCAACTTTTGCAGAGGTTAAAAGTCCTGCATGTCTTCACATGCATCACTGGTAGAAGTTTTTATTTTAGCCTTTTGCTGTGAGGCTAACACTGCACAAAGGGTTTTGTGGGCAAAAATGGTGGGATCAATAATTAAAACATACAAGCTTGTCAGGTCTGGGATATCCCTCCTAAATCTTAGACATCAAGGTAGCACCTTTATTCTTGATTAGACAAGGCAATCAGACAAGCCTAGCTAAACCTAACACCTTTACAACTGCAGCGCTATGAGGGGATTAATTTGTCAATTATTTTTAAGATGATTGCAGTTCGTATCACAGAAGTAGACAGCTTTCTTCAGCCTTTAGATAAATAAAAGATTAACGTAAGAACCGTAACTTCTAGGTAGCTCTCTTCGAAATATTTGCTGAACACTTGGGCATTTTAAAATGCATCGATACTACATTTAAATACTGAACCACCTAGATCAGTAGGATGTACAACTGATATAACCATTTGCTTTTTTCCCCATGGTATTCCACATTCAAGGCCAAAAGTAAAAAACTAGACTAAAATGTTTACTACCGTTACAGAGATCCACCTTGGGAATAATATTTTAAAGCACAGTGACCACAGTATCTAATAATATTTTTGTCCTTAAAAGATAACAAGGAGCGCATCCTTCTGAACAGTGATTGCACCCAATGACAAGGATAAATGAAAGGTTTAATATCCAGTTCTTCTACTTTGATAATAGAAACACTCAATCTTCATTGGAAGTTTCATCTAGCTGAGACTGACTTGGATAGAAAACTAGTTTAACTTCCCTTCATAGCACAAACTGTACTCTTTTGGCAAATTACTACGTTACAGTAACATCTTCCAGTGCTGAAAAACAAGAAGTGACTTTTAATAAATCAAAACGAAATCAGAGATAGCACAAGTCCTCCAAAATATTTGATATTTATAGCTGAAAACATACTTCCAAACAGTCAGCAATATTTCATAGAAATATTGCTTGGAACGGAAGAATCCCCTAAAGTAGCAGTATTTGCTACTTTTTGCCTATTCAAAAATAGTCAAAAGTCTCCTTTCTTTAGATTTGTGGTGCAGAGACCCATGCCAGAATCTATCATACTACCAGAAACTTCTCTTAATGGTTAACTCAGCAACAACGAAGACGCTTACCACAGACAGCTGCTCCTTCTGCTCTTTCTTAAAAAAGAGATATTGTTTATCTACTAGATATCTGCAAACATTACGAGACGATAGAGGTTACTATGATTTGACACATACTGTTGGGCTTTATTTGTTAGAATAGCATGGATATTATGGCTTCAGAGCTAATTTCATAAGCAGATGTTCTGTTACAGGAAACAAATAATAAGGCAAATTTGTTACAAAGATGATGTTCAAACACAGGAAGATAGGTAATGATCTCCATGTCCTGGTGTCTTTGACAGAACCTACAGTCTAGCCAAATATAAGCTAATGTATTTACTACAAGGCTAGCTTAAGCGAAATAGCATGGTCCGTGATACTCAGGAAGACAGGTGATGTTACTTACAATGGTATCTTTTAGTCTTAAAACCTATGAAGAAATCTACGGTAAACCATCTAGCACTAGCCATTTGTCCTAAGTTTTTTCTGATACAATTATTACTGGATAAAATAATATCTAATATAATTGTTACTAATTGCTATCACTACTTTACTAAACAGGAGAAGGAAACTTTTGATTTCGAGTGCCAAATACAGTTACAAAATAAACATGGGCATGCAGAAGGCAGGTAAAACCACTGCAAAAGTGACATTGACAAAATCCGCTGTTCTATGACCAAAACCTGAATAGTAGAAGGTTTTCTGCATTTTTGCTGGAGTGTTAAATGAACATTTTAAATTACTAGTTTGATCCTAGACAATAACTTGAGTGGTATTAAACAGGAAAGTAACGACAAATTCTATGTACCTATTTGGAACCATAACAGTTACAGAAAGAAATTGCTTTGAGTTTAAAAAATTGAGTTTACTCTCGTAATAGAGGAAAAAATTATCCTACCAAGCTTCATGATAAATGATCAAGTATATGTAACTTTTTGTTAAGTCTAAACATTTTTAATTCTGAGAAAGTAACAGCAAATAGTTAAAAATTATGCTGGACAAAATAAATTCAGTGAAAGATTTCACAACAGAAGAGGGAGAAAAAGGATCCTATTTGGCAGTGGGACAACCTACGTGTATCCCAGGATGAGAAACAACTGTGGACAGTTAAGCCACAAATGATCTCCTATCAGAAGATTTTGAAAGCTTTTCTTTTACCATGAGAAAAGTCAGGTCAAACATTAAAACAGTATAAAATTTTTAGTATTTTAAACTTTCTGTAAAAAAGGACCTTTCTGGACTAAAACTGCACTATCTAAAAGGTAGGAAAATAGAGAAAGCAAAATTTTGTTCTTTGTTAATGAATGAGATAAA
The DNA here is from genome assembly GCF_964195595.1 of Calonectris borealis. NCBI lineage: Eukaryota > Metazoa > Chordata > Aves > Procellariiformes > Procellariidae > Calonectris > Calonectris borealis. The sequence goes on along the minus strand of NC_134352.1, from coordinate 25,166,819 downwards.
TAATATCTAAGTCAACTCCCTTAGTATCCACTCATCAGTTCCCCTAATGGTAGGATTAAGATGAAAAGAGGTTTTATGCCTAACCATTAGAACACAAGCTTCTGTCTCTTTGTTAAGATGCAGTCTGGCTGGTGATAAAACAAAAGTACTGAATGCCATTCCCAAAATAAATTCATTACACAAACAGAGCAATTTTCCCTTTTGAGCTTGAACAGTCTTGTTCAATGAATGAAAACTAAAACTCTTCACATCTTAATATGCTTTAAAATGTTGTATTTTTCTTCCACAGAATCATTAATCTTCATCTTCTGAGTTGTCAAGAGGAAGACTACTGTCTGAAGATAAACTAGTTAGACCATCTAATACATAATCATTCATTTGAATTTGAATAGCCCTTCAATTATGTTTTAAGACATAATGAAAGAATGCACTCCTTATCATTAAGAGACAAAGTAATAGGTTTGTGTGAATCCTGGTCATCAAACAGAAAAAAGAAAACAATAACAAAGACTGGTTTGAAACTTATTTTTTCTTGCTGAAATAAAAATTTATTCCAGGCCAAAGAATAAATTAAAAAAAACAAAGGAGAAGATCGGTTACAGAAACTGGCAGGACCAACTGATACCATCTCCTTTTAACTCAATTAGAGCAGTTACCTAGAAGTCACAATTCTGAATCCTTTTTGCTTAAAGATACCTGAACACATATTGCCTATTTCCCAGGAGAATATACTTGACGTTGTGACAAATGTTATCTGGAGTGCAACCTCCTTTATTTCTTCTGATGATGATAGTGTGATTGTGCAGAGAGTATTTAAATATCTGCACTACAGAAAAAGAATACTTCCTCATGTGATAATTAGGAATTCATCTGGGAAAGAAGAACACAAATACCCATCTAGTCCATGTGAAGTAGAGGAACACTCACAAAGGTTCTGGGAGTGCTTCTTCGGAGGACTTTAATCTCACTCTGTCAGGTATACATATAACATGGGTGAAAAATTGAGAAAAATGGGAAATCAATGTTCAAAACTCTTTCTCTCCTTTAGGTAAAATGATCTACCTACAACAGAGAGCTTAAAAAACCCCACCAGTCCATAAATATTTTCTCAGAATAAACTAACTGGCATTTATGAGCTGATTTTTCAGGTTCAGGATAAACTGAAACTACAGTTTTCAATAAATAAGCTACGCACAGAAAAAATATTCACTCAGATTTTTGATCTGGTATGCTAGACTTACCATCCTCTCTGATTGCCAGTGTTTACTGATTTGGTATACCACTTATATCTGGACCACCATGAGTAATTTCTTTTACGCGATCTTCTACAAGTTTTCATGGAAAATTCAAACTGCAAACATAAATAGTTACTAGATAATTTTTAGGTTTTGCATTTAAATGTGCCATGTCATTTGACAGAATTCTAGTGATAATTTCAGCACTGTTTTCTTTCATTTCTAGATTCTAAAATCAGGAATTTCTAAAAATGCCAAATGATTTCAAAGGGCTAGGATCTATTTTTCTTTACCTTTTGCTTCCATTATGTTCCTAGGACAGATCTTACTAAATTCAAGGGAGTCAAGTTTTCCTGATGCTGTTAAGATAAATTAAGGCTTACAATTGAAACCATCAGTCGAACTAGGCATTTCTTTTTAATGAGACTGATACATTCACTCACAAATAAGGAACGGAAACAGAGGTTTGAGGACTTTTCCTAAACTGGACTTTCTTACTTACTTTTAGTTAACTTGCCTGTAGTTGATATCATGTCCAGGAGTTCTTCTCTTGGATTGGAATACCAAATGGCACATAAAAGGGCTTTAAAAAGCTTTGGTTTTAACTGAGAGAACTCCTTTACTATACTTCTAAGAAGAACTGTAAGACTGCCTACCGATCTCAAAAACTTCTCCCATAGGTGTATCAAGGGCAGTCTTAGAATGCAGTTCTGATTCTAAAGCTACTAAAATGGCCCAAGAATGTCTGTGTTACGTCATTTAGAGCAATACTGAAAAGGGAGAGTAGAGTCATCACATGAACTGCAAGTTTTATGCTGCTCTACACAGTGAACAAGTATTCACTGTCAATCTAAAAGGTTTCCTATGTAAGGAAAAGCTTCAGGCTAACATCCAATTCACTTGATAATTGAAAAGAAAAAGTTATCTCCACACCAAGTTAATAACTGAAATCAGTAAACAGCCATATAATTAAAAAAACCCAAGCCCCCCAAACCTAGGCTCACATGCAAAAACGCCAGACTTGCAAAACTGGATTAGTGCAAAGGTGCAGTATTAGAACTTCTTAGGAAAACTCGCCTATGCTCCTCGGTGGTTTATAGCACCATACAGGGATGGACTCTTGAAATAATTTTTGCATAGTATCTAACCTAGCCCTTGGAATAGGCATGTGGCTAGCTGATTTTGGAGAGTGCTGACGTCATGGGCACTCCCCTTCTGAGGACAATACAGGTAGATATCTTCAGTTATATAACTTTATAGGCCCGTCATTAATAAAAAATAACAGACCAAGTTATAATACAGTTAGTCTGCAATATCTGCACAGAAAGGCATTAATAATATATATAGAACAGCTAGCTTAATTTTAGAAATCTAGTACTTGTAAAGAATTTTAGGGAAACTTTGCACAAAAGAAATGCAAATTGATTTGTTCCAAAAGGGCTTTCTTATCATGTTATTGACATTTTTGCTTATGGAGTGGTATTGCAGCATTAGGGGTACTGAAATTTGTGTGCATTTCTGTCTCAGTATACATAGAGTAGTATTACATGAAAGCCAAATGTATGTAGTGTACAAAGAAATTAGTCCATAGTCTTTGTTTGTATCCATAATGACGGATTTCAGACACATTTTATATTCCAATTTCTCTAATGTTTTAACAATAAAACCCAAAATATACACACTTAGAATTATTAAGAAACACATTTTCACATACACTTTCTCCTCTCTAAGCTGTAGTTTGCTTCCTCAAGTCAGTGTCTTATAAAAAGTGCACTTTGTTTGATTTTTTTTCTGCTAATAGTTGAATGAATTATATTCTCAGGTGGCCCAATTATAACTGTTGCCTGTAGCCATAACAAAATTAAAGATTTCTGGAAACGTTTTGTGTGAAGTGCACTTGATCAGCTAAGGCAGACATATTCCACAGAGTTTCAGTGACTGCCCTCATGCCCAGGGGCAGAACCTTTGTTTAGGACTTTAATAAAATAACAGCACTACCAATATTAGCACAATATCCCATAGTCCAAATAAATCCCTTACGATTTCAGCAAAAAATGTATTTTGACTTAATGGGTGCTGTTATTAAAAACAAAAAAAAAAGCACGCATGCATGCACATACAAACACTGTACTTGTGGACTCATAAATAATGAAATTGACAAGTACAGTCTGATGTACTATTATTATCATGACATTCAACAACTTAATTGTGTTAAATCTTGGCAATTAATTTCCCACTTACATTTGGAAAGGGGAATGAGTGGGTAAACAAATATCTGTAATCTTTTCTGCTATTTGAAGTGAAATAAACTGAAGACACAAACTGTCTAATATTCAATGGTAGCACTTCTGGAAGGATTTCAGAAAATGTAGCAAGGTTGCTTGTGGAGTATAGTTCCTTTACAGTTCTTTGCTTAAATCTCGACAGAAAGGTAGAGTCCTAGAGGGATGAAATTCATTGTTGTGGTTGTTTACACAGGTGAATGCTATTGCCTCAAACTGCCAGTCCCTGCACAATTGCTGCAGTCATTGCATTACTGCAAACTAACATAATAATCCATTTCAGATCTCTGTGAGTTTGCAATAGTTTTCTAGCAGAGCCATCATTTCAGGGCTTGCTGTCCTAATCATTACTGCCAACACCATATTGAATATTAAAATTGTTTAAGTGATGAAGTTTTCATTCTCAATTCCCTTTGCTTATTGTGAGGGTTTACTTTTCCATTAAATCAGAGAAACCATTCTAAAGGAGCCTTTTAGTTTGGCTGGTTGGTTGGTTTGCTAATTCTGTTCATTCCAATCAGATTAACTTCTTCTAGACTCCACCTAGACAAGATTTCAAGGTAAAAATATTACCAGCACCATAAGCATTTCAAATTTGTGACGAAACTCTGTGCATTGCTTTGTTCTTACTTATAAAAATTGCAGTTAATAAAGACCCACATGCAGTGAAATGACAATATTTATTTATATAGTGATAAATATTCTTTCAGATTACTTTCTGCCTGTTGAATTAATAGCATTGAATATTTTCCTTCCTATTCTGCTACATTAACAATAACTTGAGCACATTATTGTAATACTTGTCAAAATGACAGCCTGTAAAACTAACAGAGAAATCATTCTCAAAAGTTGCCAGCTGGCAAAAATGACTGGAAGTTCCAGGGGACAATGCTTCTAAAAAATTTCTCTCTTTTTTTTTTAACCATAAAAATGCTGACTACTTCACATTGCATTTTTTCTTAATAGTTGGCCTTATCCTGATTTTGAACCATTGATCAGTACCTGAGGGCCCATCTTTCTATTGCAGTATGACATGGTCAGGTGGTTGCTTTTTAAAAACAAGGACAGACTCATTAACTCAGGAAGATTCCATCTTCAGCCTACTGCCACGGATTTGTGGCTGAACAATCAGCCTGGAAGATAAACATCTTTTGGTACAGGAACAGTTAAACTAGAAGTACAAAAAGTTCGATTTGTTTAAAGAATCCTTTTTTATATTTTAGCAGATGCTTTCATTCACACACGTAATGGATCTGTTATCCTAGTTAGCTAGGGAGAAAAAAAAAGTATTGTTCAGTCTTTTAAAATTGTTGTATTGAAACCCAAAGTGAAATAAATGTTATTTTTCTTTTGTTGTGGGTTAGCAAGTAGTTTCCTTCTAATGGGATTCACAGATTTTATGAATTTAAAATCTTCACCATTCATAGAGAAACATATCAATGGCAGCTCCTACATTATACATATAAAACTAAAAAATACAGCGTAGCCTTTTTAATATGCAGTAACATAACTTGAACAAATTATAGTGATTTAAGAGAAAATAAGTGCTATAGAATTTTTCTTAAAGGGAAGGATTGGGTATTTTCAGTCCTCTTCAATATCACAAAACCGTAATTTCAAATCTCAAAATGGACCCCTTAAAATATAAAAGAAGAAATGGTAGCAATTTGTCAGTTTTTTTGTTCAGGCTAATGATAGTTAGCATTTACTGAAGGTGGAAGGCAAATTGCTGTGATAATTATATTAAAACAAGCCATGGCTCTGTACTCTCACTGTTCTACTGTTGATTAAGAACAGTTTAGCTCAAAAACATATTTGCAATTTAAAGATGTATCTCTAGAACCTAAGATTTTATCTCTTTTTCACTTAGTTAACTTCAGTTACAGTCTATCTATGTAAATTAAAAGTTGTGGATGAGGGATAAAAATGTTTCCAGTCATGTTTACTAAGATATATATACATATAAAATGGAAAACTCTTTTTGCCCGGAGTTGTTAAGTTTTTTCACAAGCTGGCATTTCCTCATATACAACAGGAGCTGCATCCCAGTTAGGCCAATGATTTGCAGTTTGCACAGGATATATATTTACAAATATTTCTAAAACAGATTTTATAGAAAGATAAAGTGATAAGTTATTTTAAAAATCTACTGATTTTCTAAACATCTTATTCTTACTTAAGATGCAAATGATTTCTTAACGGACCATTTTTATTTTTAGGGGTCATCTATCTCCATTCCTCTCTGTGGTAATATAAAAGAGTTTGTCTCTTTGTCAGTTGTACTGACCACCAATTTCTGTGCTCTAACATCTCAGTAAAACTATAATAGGAAATATATGCTACAATTCATCTGAGAAAGTAATCTGGTAGCTTCAGTCACTGCTTCATGAAAAGCAACCTGAATTTCTGAAGGAAAAAAAAAAAAAGAAAAAAAAGGAAGAAAAAAAAGAAAAAAAAAAAAACCCAAGGAATAAAGGCCAGAATGATTTATTAACTGAAGTTGTGTATCCATTCACAGCCAACTTTGTCAGACTCACTTCATTTCATTCACACATAGCTGTGAATGTTGAATTTTGCGGCCTCTGTTTTTCAGTTTAATTTTTCTGCATGTTTTCCCAAGAAATGTCTCCTGCATTGACATGGTAGCACTGCTGATAACCATTGCAAATAGCACCACAGCTATAGGAAAAGGATCTTGAAATATGAAAATCTATGTGAGAAAAGTTACAAACTCCATGGAAAGATTATTCTGACACATTGTTCAACCAGCCAAGCTACCAGCCAGAAAAACAGATCATGTTTTTAGCCACCATTTCCTAGGTGATACCCAGCCATTTTCCACAAAGGTGAAGATTCCAAGCTGCCATTATCTAAAGCTGTTTGGGCTATTGTGAAAGCACAATAAAGAAGTGCTACAAAGACATCTTTAAAATGAGTTCTAGCAATAAATAGCATAGAGAACATCACACTCTTTCTCCGATTTATTTTGGAAATACGAAATACAAAATATTTAGAAATAATTAATTAAGTAACTACAATAAGTAAATACGATCTAGATCAGTTTAGGGGTGGGAATGTAAGAATTGTGTTCCAACAAGGAAGCTTGAAACGTGTGGATTCGAATCTGTGAATCTGATATAGGCATCATTTTATGCCCTTAGGATGCAAGTACTGCTCTTAGGAATCCTGATGTCAGTGTTTGTGGGAGGAAGAAAGTACCCCATAACTGCCCACACCTCTCTCAAAGTATTTAAGGTATTTAAAGGAAAGGACAAATTATACTTTATATACTTTCCTAAGTGATAAAAAAATACAGAGCTACAATTAAAATTTGGTTTGAAGAACGGATAGTCATGTTCTCTTTCTGCTGTGAGGGCACTGAACTGAGGTAAATTGAATATAACCCCTGGATCTGGAGACAACTCTGTGCCTTTCTTGGCATTTACTGAGGTGACAAATCAGAGCTTCAGTGTACCCTGGCAGTACACAAACCAGCTTCTGAGTATGCGTTGATGTTTGTATGCAGGCAACTGTGGAATTTCATTGTCCAAAATAAAGGTACTTAAAAATATTCAGGGTCTAGTTTCTGAATGCCTAAATACTTTTGAAGGTCTGGATCATAGTCTCTCAGAAGTCTATCTGATACAGAAAACTAATGGTATGTGTCTCACTGTACTTATGCTGTACAATGCAGGACCATGTAGAGATCAAGCTAGCATTTCCTGAGCGGCTCATGGAAATGGAAGCAATGAGCTATACTACCACATCCATATGACAGTATTTCATGAGCCTTGCTGAGTGCTAAGTTTCCTGGACAAGGTGCTGTACTTTGGCAGTTAAGCTGCTATCAGGACTTATGCCCGTGTGTCCACACTGCCCTGAACCTTTCCAGGAGTACCACTTCATTCAGAGCTCTCTCCGGGCCTCAGACACCACTGCTGTGTAGTGCAGGGAAAGCCAAATTTGCCTAAGTCAAAGAGGGACTAGGGAAAATTAGAAAAAAAAGAAGAGACATTTGCTCAGTAACCTTGCCTCTAATATTTTTACATTGAAAAGAATATTTAGATTTTGTGTATCTAAGCATAAACATGTTTTCTAAACCAAAATTCTACTATGGATAGTTCTGAAAGACTTTCAGCATTTAATAATCTTTGACTTTTTTCTGCATGTGATTTGTAAATAGTGATTACATTGCTATTTGGCAACACTTAAATGTTGAAAAAATAGTGTTAAAATGCTTATTAGAGAACTTCCAACTTAAATACATGCCTTCATTATGATGATCTCATGCTAAAGTCAGCATTTTTTATGAGACTTCTCAACACAATGACATTTATTTTAAGACCATATTGCTCCTATGGTGTGCATGTTAGATGGTAGGAAACATGATAAAAAGAAAGATCATGGCAACAGCAGCTTGATGAGAAATGAATAATTTGATTATTTTCATGGTGTGGATCAATAATGCTCTGCATCTACTGAAGCACATTGCCTGGAGGCACTCAGATAATCAATGGCATAAAACAGAGCCTGCCTTTACCCAGGCTTGCAGCCTCTCTGATCTTTCTTGGGAGGACCCTTGACGTCTCTAATTTATGTCAACTGCATATCAAAGAAATTCCAAAGAGCCTGGGTCATAAAGAGTATTTTAGTGGTAACCATTTGAAGTCTACTTACATATGTTCCTTATGTAACTGTGTTTAAATACTTCCCCTCCAATGCCTGGGAATTCCTAGAAACGCATAAATGCTACCTGGTACTAGCGTAACAGTCAGTACGTCAGAACAGGAAGGCTAGTTAGAAGGGGCAAATCTTCTAACCCTCTCTTGCAAGCTGACAATAGTCCAAACACAAGAATGTCAGTCAATGGGGCATGTAAATAAACCCTTCTGCACCACCCAAGAATTCTCTTTAATGATGTGCCGGACACTGACATTTTTAATTTAATAGAGCAGCCACTGGAAAAAATTAGTTCTGCATGATATTGGGGAGAGACATTTAAAGACATGATTTTGTTCAGTAATTTCTCTATTCATTTGCAGTGGAAAAAGAGAGCTGGCATCTTCTAGCTGCCAAAAACTCTTAAGTCAAGGATACTTACTTCATTTTGTCTGTGGAGCTATTTTTCCCATCGAGGCTTTGCAAGCAAGAAAATAATTCCCAGTGGTAGTCCTACTACTACAGCGTTTGCTGTAAAAGCATTTACTCATTTCTTAACAAGTTTTAGCTACCATACTTTGAATACTTGTATACATGCACACATGCATACGTGCATGCACACAAACACACACACATACACCACACACACTTGCAGGCACGCAGTCAGCATTGCTTTTCTACCTTCCTTAAAGCTTTCTCAAAAAATATTCCCTTTTTCCTTTTAGCAGTTGACTTTCATAACACAAAAGATGGCGTATAATCTTTTGTAAAGAACTAGGAAAGTATTAACCAGCAATTAGAGGAGTAGAGACTGTAGTACATACAGTTTAACTGATAAGGTAGTAAAACTTGTTTTCAGCGTTAAGATCATTGATTTTCTACAGCAGCTGAAGACAGGATAAAATTATTGCACTTATTAGATCCTTGTTGATTGTTCAACATTAGCTAAATCCACAAAACAAATATATGTGTAAAATTGATCAAGTGATTCAGGGTCAGATCTAATTCCCAAGGTCAAGTAATCCTTTGAACATTCTCTAAGTACATAATCTTAGCACAATCCATCAAAGAGACTCACACGCTCTTTTTGTCTATTGGGTCTTATAAAACACCAGTGTTTAGGAGATTAAGTGGAGTCACCTTTAATAGACAGAGCAATTCTTCCAAAGTGCTCAACCTCCCCTCAAACTGGAAACTGTCTAAGGCTGGGTTTGCAAAATGCTATTTCTAACTTTACAACTGACCTGGAAATTATTACTTCTTGCCAGTTGAAATACTGGGTTTTGTAACTGCCTTCTATAAAGCACTGAAAGGGATGCAAGGTAATGGTTTTGAGCGCGAAGTTTCTTAGACTGAAAGCCTGAGAGACATGCTTGTGATGGGCAACACAAGCTGGACATTTCGTACAAGACGGCTGGAAAAGAAACAATCCTTGCAGGTATATTTGAAGATTTGAGATCAGAGACTCTGAATCTCCAATGACTTTTAGCTACTTCTGCTGTGTTCCCAGGCCTCTTGAACTCTCTTCTCGCAACAAAGACATGATTCCTGAAGGCTATATACAGGGTGAGGTAGAGCTGGACTGCCTTGTGCTCTTTTCTGCTAATGATAAAGTGCTAAAACTTAATATATTCCAAGTAGGAAAAGCTATATAATAAGAAATATAGTATTTTTTTCTTTCTTTAGCATTATGGTTTTATCCAAATTCTTGTCCTTGTGTTTTCAAAACCATTATGTATGAGCAAGAACACAGACGTATAGAAAATCACTCTGGAAGTAACACTGAAATATTTTTATTATTCTTTTGTTTCTTTTTTTCTTTCTTTTTAAAAAACAAAGTTGTCTGTCATATGACATGACATACCAATCACTTTTAGCCAAAAATATTCAAAACCCTTAGAGGGCAGATTTTACATAGAACTTTTGTGAGCACCTCAGGCTATGGGTGTAGCCTGTGGGTGTATTTTGAAAATCCATGTCAGCAAAAATTTATAATGCTCTTTTTAGTTCTCTAGATACTTTTTTAGCTAAATATGTGAACACAGTACACTAAAAGAGTTACCACAGTAGTGAATACCAAATCTGTTTACACAGAAAAACATAAATCTTCCCGTCTCTCTCCGTCACGCACACACACACACAAACACTCACTCTCGCACGCACTCAGAAGCAGGCACCAGTTCACGCAAATGCTCCTTACCTGATCGCATCTCATCAGCCCTAAATATCTGAGTGACTTGCTGCTTTGTGCAATTTGGGTGGCTCCGTGGTCTGTGATTTCTTTGCACCATCCAACATCCACTGTCTCTATTGTCATGCTGTATCGTCCAATGGCTATCAGAGCTGTAAAGATATTAAAGGTATGAACTATATAGCTCGTGGAGATGGTTCTCAGTTCTCAGTTCTATGTATATGCTAAATGATGTTGAAATTAAATTTTGAGAAGCAGTTGCCATGTACCTTGTAAAAGATACTGTATTTCAGCATTTTTAACTATGAAATAGCTGTCTTTTCAAATTAGGAATACACATGTGCAAACACATACAAACACATAGATAAACAGATCTTCCTATATATTTTTCTATCTATCAATCAAGATAAATAGATCAGTTAGCAGAGATATTCTACACAAATTCTTTTAATTACTTCTTTTGGAAGGATCAAGGATCAATTAATTGAAATTGAAATAACTATAGAAGAAAAAGAATTTTACCTCACTCTTCAGAGAAAATAACTGATTTTATAGTATTAAGACTTTTTTTCAGCAAAATAATACTGCAAAGACAGCACACAGAATAACAGAACATTTTCAGTGTCAATAAAACAAATGGTTTTAGAAAACCCTGAAGGTATCTTATGTCATACATTTTATAACTATATTCTAAAATTGCATTTGTTTCCCATTGTTCATATTGATGATGTAATAACAATGATATGTCTCACTTTCATGTTTTCTTCACAAACACTTTTCCAATAAAAAATAAAAAAAATTAAAAAGGCCAGGAGGAATTAAAACAAAAGCTTGAACCTTTATAAAAGGAAAGGAAAGAGGATGTGGAAGTTCTGAAAAGACTGAAAAATGCTAGGTAGGAGAAACCACAAGGCTTCTGAACAGGCTGGAAAGGCTTTGTCATGATATGGCTAGTCTGGAGTGACAGAAAGGATACAAACCACTAGCACCCTGGTCACCATGGACTAGAACACTCTTCAGGAAATACAGGTTCGGAAACTGTTAAGTCAGGTTGGGATTTATTAAAAGAAATGAGCAACACCCTTCAGCACCTAAAATCTCAACTTAAGAAAAAAGTCCAAAGCTTCTGGTGTAGAAGTCAGCGATCTGCATATAGCCAAGGGGTAGGATGTTTACAGTTTTTAACTCTAGTTATAATGCAGTTGCTGAAAAGGAAGAGAACTTAGGAGTGACTTAGTCCAAATAATGCAAGTATCTATAAAGCGATGATTTTTCAGTAGCTGTGGGACAGTTCTGTTCATGTTATAGAACCTTCTGTTCATGCTACAGAACCTACTGTCAGTGAAAAAAAAAAAGGAGTTATGAAGAGCTGCTAGCTCTTGATATGCCAGATGTCAATCTTAGCTAATCAGGGTGTAACTGAGATCTAGAAGCAGAAAGAACCCATTTGACCTTGCAGTGGTTCTGCAAAGACCTGTACTGATGGTAGACAGCAGTAAGGGTAATTTGATAATTTATAAATATTTATGTGGGCTTGATTTGCAAACAAAATCAGCCAAAAGAGGCCAAATGCATTCCCAGAAGCTGTGGAAGGTACAGTAGTACATAATTTTTTTCTTGCAGCAGTTCACCAAAAAGGGCAATGATAACTGAATTTTGTAACTGACATAATGAACTTATGATACAATCATCTGTGTAGTTTCATTATGGTTTAATTGATTTTTGTAGGACAATACCAACTTCCTGTTGTCTCTGCAGTACATCCCTAGAAAACAAGTCCTAATTTTGCAAATATGTAAATATACATATAGCAGAACATAAACTTTGTACTTTATTTTACAGAGTCCTCTTAAAATATCACTTTAATAAAAATTATAGTCAGAAACTTTCTGTATATATTTTGCAGTAACAAAAGCTATAGCAATTATAGATTATTGTAACTCCACAAAAAATGTTATAGACTTGAAGTACTGCACGAATACTGAAAGCCTGCCATTACATTAGAATATTGTCAGGTAAACTAAATTTCAAGTATTGTTTGTATTTGAACATTTTTGCTAGTTTTTGTAAAGTTACAATCATATCCTGTCATTTTCAATGCTTCATGTAAAACTGAAAAAGAGAAGAAAATCAACAGAGAATACTTTTATGGGAGTGACATAAAAGATCATCAGATCACACTGGCGAAGAATTCTCCTAGTAAAGGCATTAAAGGAAATTAGAAGTATAATTTCTGGGAGTTCCCTCACAAGACTTAGATTAGAGAGAAACTGTTGAAAGACCAAAAAAGGGTGTTATACTGTGTGCAGAATGCCCAAGACTAAAATATAACCTGAGCATCATTAGTCCAAGAAGCTGCCCTGAATGTGGCAAAAAGATGGCTTAAAGCATGAAATATCATGCAGGCATCTTTACGTGCACATATTAAACAAATTGGAAGAACAAAAGATTCTCTGTCTAATTCACATACATCATTTTATAACAGAATATTCACAGAAAACCATTGTGTAACAAAACGTAATTTAAACCATGTTAATTCATTGTTTGATACGTTACTCTTTCTATTTTGGCATTTTTGACGGTAAAGTATTTAATTTCTAGAGTTGGACCTTAATTAAATCTCAGTTAGGTTTTATGGATTTTTTGCTTAGAGATATAATTGTAAATACATAAATAAATATTATTGTGTTATTATTATTATTAGATATTATTATAAATATATAAAATATTATTATAAACACATAAAGATAACATTATAAATATTTTTATGTTTTACATAATGGAAAAAGGACTTAATAATTATTGAAATAATTACCAAATAACAGATCATGAAACCTCTTTGCAAAACTGGCCTTCACTGCTTGTCTTCTGAATAGCTATACTTTAACCAGCCAATTGTTATTAGTGTTACTTCTCTGAAGTATTAAAAGAATGAAAATGATCATCCCTGGGATTTGGAAAGCGTAAGTAAGTTTCCATGAATCAAAGTGTGTACGTATGATTTTTGGACCATGTTGTCATTACTATATTCTGTCAATTATCAGGAAAGCGAGAACACAACTTTAATGGTAACATGAGACAACCACCATGTTTTTTGGTACAAGTAACAATACTTACACGAATGGAATAAAAAAACCTCAGGATGTTACATATCAATATGATACTTAACAAATGGAATGGAAAAAAATCCAACTGTGACATTTGGGGAGCAGGGCTTTCTAAGTGAACGCATTTTGCAGTTCAGAACTTCCAGACTGATTTTCAGACAACTGTTAGTCTGTTGCCTTCACCTGTGTTCCACATATGTGTTCATGCAAATAATTGAATGAAGTTTCATGCTTTAATCAACCTGTGTGTCTAATCTGTGCATCAGGTATGTCTTAGGCTAACCACGACTGGGGTGTAGTTTAGATTAGGGGCTGCGGAATGGATAGTATTTTTAGCTGGCTGGCCTTTACCTTGCAGCGTTCCTCACCGCTATCTCAACCCTAACCGTTCCTACAGAGCCCCCAGATGTCATATGCACATATTTGATTTTCTGTTCAGCAGTATTAAATAGCTGGGTGTTCTCTAATACATAAGAAGAATTGACAACATTTTTCTAATTTAATTACAAATGACACTAGAAATCAATTACTGCATTACAGATGGCTGAAGACTTACAATATTCTGCCATATGCTAGTAGAAAATAACATGTTTATTTTGTACTTTGCAACTCCTTTCCCCATATTAGCAGACATCTTTCTGGAAAACCAAACATTTTGACAAGAGTGTACAACGTTACACTGTAGTCATATATTGCAAAAGTTAATCTATCAAATGCATAGAGGGTATGCCATTTTAAAACACCAATGACCATATTTTCAGAAAATTTCAATGTGTGCAACTCAGAAGAACACTCTTCTTCAGAGAAAAGATACACTATTCAGTTTCTATCAGCACCCAACAGTGGGAGATAAAGAAATGCCATGAGAACAGGTGAAAATGTAACAATACTTTCCCAGAACATCTTCCTCACATGAAAAAAATTGTGGCCAGGGACTTTCTGAACTGGGGTTTATGCTTCTGTACTTCTGTAAGTTCGTTTAATCAGTCTTGCAATGCTCAAAATCTTTTAGGCTCCACAACATCCTGTGCCAAAGAGTCCCTCGGTTCAGCTACCTTCTCTTTCGAAAACCACCTTCCCCTGTTTGTTTTCATAGAATCATAGAATCGTAGAATCATTAAGGTTGGAAAAGACCTCTAAGATCATCGAGTCCAACCATCAACCCAACACCACCACGCCCACTAAACCATGTCCCTAAGCACCACATCTACACGTCTTTTAAATACTTCCAGGGATGCTGACTCAACCACTTCCCTGGGCAGCCTGTTCCAAGGCCTGACCACTCTTTCAGTAAAGAAATTTTTCCTAACGTCCAATCTAAACCTCCCTTGGTGCAACTTGAGGCCATTTCCTCTCGTCCTATCACTAGTTACTTGGGAGAAGAGACCAACACCCACCTCGCTACAACCTCCTTTCAGGTAGTTGTAGAGCGTGATGAGGTCTCCCCTCAGCCTCCTCTTCTCCAGGCTAAACAACCCCAGTTCCCTCAGCCGCTCCTCATAAGACTTGTGCTCCAGACCCCTCACCAGCTTCGTTGCCCTTCTCTGGACACGCTCCAGCACCTCCATGTCCTTCTTGTAGTGAGGAGCCCAAAACTGAACACAGTATTCGAGGTGCGGCCTCACCAGTACTGAGTACCTGCCCTAAAACTTGATCCAGGATTTCCCCTTTTATGACAGCTTAGTTCCTTTGCAAATGCTTTCTGGAAATCCCAACAGAATCTATCAACCAGGTCTTCCTTATTCCTTCCTGACTTCTTCAAAGTACTCTGTCTGATGATTGTGAAGCACAACCTGTCTTAACAAAAGCTGTGTCAACTCTTCCCGGACATCTCATATTTATTCATGTGTTCACTAATCGTATTCCATATTATTACTAATTTGCCTTAAACAGACCTCAGGTTTATCAGTTAATATTTTTCTGATCTTCCCTGAAACTTTTGTGAAATACCTCTGCCAAGCAATCCTGTGGTAGTCAAGCAAGTTTAAGTGAAGGATTACAGACTGCAGTTGGGACCTCAGCTATTTCACCCTTGAGTTCTTTTAGAAGTCTGGAGTACACACAGTTCTTCTGCTTGTACAGGCAAAATACTTTAAACCACAAGTTTCAGCTAAGAAAATGTTTGCATTGCTCAACAGCTTTTCTTCCTCTCTGCATTTGCCCACAATAATCAGAACACATTGCAATTCTCAGAAAGCTTGGCAGTAATTTAACAAGGAAACATACAGTAAAAGCCTTACAAACTAAGTTTGGATTCTGTGACCTAGGAACTTGTAGCACAATCAACAGTAAAGGACAGTCAAAGGTGTGTTTCAATAGTAATGACAGCCGGGCTTAGAAACATAGCGAGTGAGCAAACACAAGAACGATATATTGAAAGTAAGTAGAGGTGAGTACACAAAAATCCACCATGTAGTTTAAAGATGCTGGCTTTGACATATGAACTTCTCTGTATGTGAATATTTAACAATGCATCCAATTCTTTTCTCTCCTTTTTTATACTCCCATTTATTTTGGCAAAAGCAAGATTTCGTATTTCTTTTTCCAGCGCTAGGTTGGTGGAATGGAAATCAACTGATGTGCAGCTCCTACAGAGCAGAAGACAAAGTGTAATGTCTCTAACTGGAATTGGAAAATCACCCCCAGAGCCTTGAGCTGTACTAAGCAAAAATGTTTTCCAGTTGTAATGGTACTTTGTTGTAACTGAGTGGGTGAAAGGACATATGCAGGGCCAGGTTTGTAGGCATAGGCAGCATCTTTTAGACGACCAGCTGGAATACTTGGAAAAATAAGACAAATTTTGTTCTTAGTGCAGCACCATTAAAAGCAAATAGTAATTTAACTTAATTTTATTTTGAACTGATTAAGTTAAACTGACATAGCTAAACACATCCGCTACAATAGGCAGAAATAAGCGCCTTAGTCAGGAGGAAAGGTCTCCGTTTAACTGTATGAAAACTGTGAAACCAGTGGTTGCAATGTGAATGTTGCCATGGTTAAACTACTTCTGGACCTGATCTAGGCAGGCACTGAGCTCTCGCATCTAACAAAATTGGGGGGGATGAGACTGTTGTATTTATTTTGCGGGATTGTTTGGGAAACTATAGTTGGCAGTGTATCATCTTCAGGCTTTCCTCCTTGGTTTTATATATATACTAAAAAAACCCAAAACTAGATATTACACTGTATAATATTACTATTATTTACACAATGTTAAAAAAAATCAGTAATCTAATCTTATAATTCAGTCACGACCATTCCCAAGTTTAAGGTCATTACAACAGAAAAAATAACATACATATCTTTAGTATGAACAATCGATATTTGGCCCACTCTTAATTTAATTTTAATGTATTTTTAAATCTGGAAACAAATACTGCAGGTTTTGCATAATTTTATAAAATGAAATTCTTTGGGAATCTGGTGTATTAAGCAGGATTACATCCAATGAAACATATTTCTATGGACATGCACCTATTACACAACAGAGTACTTCCTTAATCAATAAATCCTAGTTTAATTTAACTGAAAATAAACCTGTGTGAGTGTCGTGGTTTAACCCCAGCCAGAAACTAAACACCACACAGCTGCTCACTCACCCCCCATCCCCTCCCCCCCCCACCCCGCGTCCAGTAGGATGGGGGAGAGAATCGGGAGGGCACAAGTAGGAAAACTTGAGGGTTGAGATAAAAACAGTTTAATAATGGAAATAAAACAAACTAGAACAGTAATAATAACGATAACAACAATAACAAAATATACAAAGCAGACAATGGACAATGCAACTGCTCACCGACTGCGTGTCCCGAATGCACAAGCTCCCCTTCCCCCACTAGTTTTTATACTGAGCATGATGTTACATGGTATAGAATACCCCATTGGCCAGCTGGTCAACTGCCCGGCTATGCTCCCTCCCTAGCTTCCCCTGCACCTAGCAGACCATGGGAGGCTGAAAAGTCCCCGGTGCAAGCACCAGCCAGCAACAACCAAAACATCAATGGGCCACCAATGCTCCTCTCATGCCAAACCCAAAACACGCCCCACCCCCAGCCGCCAGAAAGAAACTCACTCTACCCCAGCTGAAACCAGGACAGTGAGGTTTAACTGTGTTGCTGTTTTTCTCCTATCATCACCTAACACACTGCATATGTAAAAGGCACTGCATTTGGTCAGCCTTCAGTGAGGACTGGATAGAAATGTTTTTAATAATTGATTATGATTGACATCACCCTGACACCAGGGCATTACACACATACGCATTCATGCAAAAAACATTCTAGCATTTGTTTATTAAGTTCTTTTTATCATTAATGTCAAAAGCATTTAAATGTGCAAGAATTAGAATTTAAAATTTCCAACCTCCCTAAGGGTGTTACACAGAGTAGAAATCAATCAGTCAATCAAGTATTACCAAGTAATAGTCTTCTTATGGAACTTTCCATTATCTTTTACTTATTATACAGCCAAAAGCTATTAAGGTGTCTTTGATAGCCATCTACTAGTTCCTGAACAGCCTAATGTACAAAAAACCTGGGAGGAAGTTTATGAGAGTTAAAATTACAATAAGCTGATGTGATAAAAATAAAACTAGCAAAGAAAACTATACATTTAGATGTTAAGAAAATGGTGTAACAGTTCAGCTTAGTGGACTGTGAAATATTCTTCTGTTGGTGGAGTTATGGAGTTACTCTCACCTGCTTGAGTTATTTAAAATATGAGTGGACAAAGCTCTGGAGAAGCTACAAAGAAAATGTTGTACAAGACAGTACGAACAACCAATTTAAATGGTCTTTTCTATCTTTCATTTACATTATTCTAATGAATTAGAAACAAAAGAGAAACATGTAAATGATGTGGATAAATTATAAACATCTGAATGCACTGAAGCTTTACCAGTCATAAAAATTAGCTTGATATTCTATTTCCAGTGATTTGTGGAAAAACATTTATAAATTAGCCCGCCATTAGACACAAACACTTGTCAATTGTCAGTTGAGTATATAGACAATATACTGCCAACTAATTTTAATATATTTTTATATTTACAAATTAAAACATTAACTTATATATGTTAATAATATCCACTACAGTATACAACAGATTAAGTATTGAATATTTAGTTAACATAAATATTGCTTATACATAGAAAAGGCTCTTCTTTACAAGTGCACACCTATAAAAACTTTTCAAAAAATTTTTCAGTAACTTCAGTATTTTTCCCTGAATTAGGGCAACAGAATTTAATTCTCTAGAGCAAATCTTGATGCCATAAGCAAAAGCTTGATAATTTTGCCCACATGATAGTAACAGATAGGATTTGTGTTTACCCCTGCATCAATGAAGTTGATGGTTATCTCCCATGCAAATTATATGAGGTCTTGCAATTTAGCTAATCTGTTATGTGCAGAGACAGAATACATGCCTAATCCCATTTCCGTGTGTGAAAAGATGTTTTTCTGCTGTAACTACAGACAGAGGTTGAAGAAATCACTGCTTGAGTTCTCTGCTACTTTGCTCACCCAGCAGAGGAATCATAGCTC
Organism: Calonectris borealis; assembly: GCF_964195595.1. Taxonomy (NCBI): domain Eukaryota; kingdom Metazoa; phylum Chordata; class Aves; order Procellariiformes; family Procellariidae; genus Calonectris; species Calonectris borealis. Next base: position 25,147,805 of record NC_134352.1, on the reverse strand, counting down.
ACAATTCACATGGCTTTTGCCTTAAATGAAAAACATCTGTATATCACTGCATGATACAACTTTTTATACAATTTATCTTCTCCTGTTTTAAATATATAAGGGTATTTTCACGACTAAATAAATGTTTGTTCATGATATACTGATATAAATTATGCACCAAGCACTATAGTTCATCTGCTACCAAATAAAGGCTACCATGGGTATATCACTCCAAAATTTCAGTCTGTGCTGGTTTCTCAGTAAAAGTCTAATTCTGCTCAGGCTTTTGCATGTCCAGCTGACAGGTAGTATGACATGTATTTTTTTCTTTTATAAATCATGACCTCACGTAACAGCTACATTTCAGTGCCACCATGAAATAGCAAAGCAAGAGAGACAGAATTTGTACAAGAACTGGCTTTCTACCAGGGAACTCAGCCAATCCGATTTATAATCAAGCACTTAAATACATTCCTGGTTTAACTGTATGAGCAGTTCCCTTGAAATAAAGGTAAATACATAAATAGAGGAGGTAACCATGAACTTCACTATTCCCATAATCAAATCTCAATCTTAATGCCCTAACTAGTTTTCCTTACAGTACATACATCCATGTAATAAGCAATCAGGGAAGCAATTAAGCCCTACGGTATGGCAGCGATGCAAAAGGGAGATTGGTCAGTGTATTTTTTTTTTAATATTTTACATTAGTAGTATTTTAATATTTATAGCAAGTGCTCACAGAACACAGTAACCTGAAAGGTTAAATGTAAATATGTAAAGACTTAAGCTTTTGTAAATCCTAAAGGTTAAGAAAAAAGTTGCCCAGCCTGAAAAATTTTCCCGATGGAATGCTGTATCATCTCTCTGGATGGCAAGCCTGCCTTTTAACATATGTGGTGTATTTTGTTTTTTTCTATTGTCTTCACCTGCCTCAGGCTGCTTGAGATCTCCTGTGATAATTTTATTTTTATACCTTTGTGCATATGTGTCTATGGGCAACATTTCTTAAGAATGAAGGATGGGACTGCAATAAAATGCAGAAAGATACAGGGGCATGACCACACTGGAAAACCAATCTAATAAGATGTCTCAAGGAAATCAAAAGGAGATAGACTGTATCCCTTGAGCAAACCTGTTTTCTCCAAGAGTTTAGGAAATCTGGTTGAATCCCTTCTCTCTGGATGAATATTTTTACCTTTATTTGGAAGTATGGTGGCAAACCACTCAACTAGTGATACTACTGTAATTTTGACTAAAAATCTATTTAAAAGAGATAACACATACATTTTAAAACAATGTACTTCTCGTTTCTCTTTTGAAAATAAAATCTCATTATTTAAAGTACTGGTTTCCTAAAGAAGCTTAAAGAAAATCCCTGAAGGCAAGAAAAGCCCCAAGGAACTGAAAAGACCTAAGGCCTGTGAGAGGAAAGATGGCAGAGACTGCTTTTATGCAGGAAAAGTATTTTATTTTATATTTTTTTATATAAAACATATTTAATACAGGTAAATATTTTATTTCTTCTGTAAGAAACATAAAAGTAATTGGTATATAGTTACCCAGCTATGGTCTGGTTGTAGTATATGGTTACAATTAAGTTGGTGAAGTATACATTGCTGTACTCAATGCCAACTTTATTAGCTGGTACATAGAAAAAGGGCAACCTGCTAAATCAACATTTATCCTACAGATACCCCTAGAAACATGGGGCAATTAAAGGGCTATAATTTCCCAAGTAGAATTAAACTTAGTGCTTGCTTTACCTTTTTATCTTGCATATTTGGCCAGACTAAATCCATAAAGAAAATAGTACATTTGTACAAAGGTTATTAAAAAAAATACCTGTTGTCCTACAATGTAAGCAAAACTCTGCCATAATCTAGAAATGAAATTGAAAAAGCAGAAAAGAGTGATCTTTCAAAATCATCTTTAACATAACAAGTGTTGAACAGCCATTTACCCAGAAGTCTACACTAAGAACAAGGCTAAGCTACGGACAAAATCATACAAAATGGTTTGTTGTATTTTATACATGACTCTTATGAAGAAATTTCAACATTGACAACAATGAATTAATGCTAAATAAATCTGTATTCTAAATAAATTCTATCAGTGCAGAAGAAAGGCTCTGTGACATTTCAGCCATTTCAACATCTTTTACTCAATTCATACCAACAGCAAAAAAAAAAACCCAAAACAAAGAAACCCCCAAAATCTTCAATACGGGGATGCAAAAAGATACTAGTACTGGAAACTGAAAGGCATGCAGCATATTTGGTTCTGTCCTGATTGCAGACCTCTCAGAAAAATATTTAAAAAAATACCCATTTCAGAGATGGATTGCAAAAGTGGTAGTAGCTGCTGGTTTTAACCCCAGGGCCTGTGGACCAAGCTGTTAAAAACAGCTCTATTTTCATTTGCCTGTGGACACCAAAACATAACTTGTTTTCTTTGCATTATTTTGCACAGGAGTAGTTTCCATCATTGCCACAGACATAGTCTGATTGCAAATGGAAGACAGTAAACCTGACTTCAATCCCCAAGAAAATCGTGGAGCCAATTTTCCTGGAAGCCGCATCTGAAGGACCCAAAGATGACTGGGAACAGGCAGCACAAATCTACCATGTGCAAACCAAGTCTGGTGAACCTGATTACCTTTCTGTGATGAGATGACTGACTCTGTGGACAAGGGATGTGTAAATAATTTTTTTTTGCATCAGGAGAGTATTGAGAAGTGCTATAGACTTTTAAAGATGACTGCTTCCTTTTCCAGTCCAAAGATGGAAACATTTTTGTGTCAGGGTAACAAAGACACCAAAAATTACCTGAACTCCTTAAAACAGGAACAAGAGATATACAAGGAAATTTAAATATAATTTTCAAAACAGATAATGGGGTTTGAGCTTATTTAAACAACATGTACCCAGCCTATGAAAGCTCTTACTCCAAGTTGCTATTGCATGCAGGAACTTAGTAGCATTCAGAGATGACAGTCACTAGGGATGATAGTGAAACCCCAGATCTAGACAGCATTAAAAATAAAGGCTGTAACCTTGAATGATGTGAGGTATGTGCAATGCATTAACCTAGAGAGGTAGGAAAGAAACAATCTTTTTTGAAACCTGGCATCGTTTAGAGAACTGGTATATGCACTGCTTATGAACTTCTGTGAATGTTTTGAAAAAGCTGAATCTTGGAGCACTTCAGGGGCTATAGAAACAGTCACAGAATGCAGAATATCACATACAGACCAGATGTAAAGTTCACTCAATGTTTTGCTGGAAAAGCTCGAGACGATAAACTGGCAGAAGGTAGAAAACTCACTTTATATCACTTATTAAATATATATTTATTGATATACCTTATAAGCTATTAGATAATAATGTATATAATTGTACATATGTAATATGTATATATAAAATTAATAATATTACAATAACATGTTAACCATCTCTTTTTATTCCAAACTTCTGATGGATGAGATGGGTTTGGCAAGTCCAAATTTCACAGAAGAAATAAAAATCAGGATGTTGTGATGCTGATTGTCAAAAAAGCAAAATAATTTTAGTTAGTTCTCAGTCAACGTGGGATTGTAAGAGAGGGGGCAGAGACAGAAGAAGATGTTTTCACAGCGAGGGAATTTAACTGTTTAGCCTGGTCAATTGTGGGATCAGCCAAGATAAGAGAGCGCCTCTTTGGTGAATGACAGAAAGTAATCCTAAATGATGTGAGAACATACCCTTTTGCAAATTTAGCTTTGTCCTTCTCTCCTAAGGACTCTAGCTACTGTATTCTTCTGATTAATAAATACTGACTTTGAAAAGGCTGCTCAATGGTCTGCAAATACTTGCTGAGACAAAGGATGACATCGGTGACAGAGGTCTATATTCATTCTGCCACAGAGAGAAAATGTTGAAAACAGAGGTCCTAAACTGAAGAACAATCCAATTGTGCATTTTACCCTTTCAAAAAGGAGGACTCATAAATTTATCGATTTGAAAGACTACACATCAAAAAGACTAGAAGACTGGACGAAGGAGAACATCTAGTAAATGCATGACAACGTATTACTTCTGTCATGCACTAAAGAATTTCACACTGTTTGATAGTGAGAACAATGATTACTTAAACCATGATTTAGAATAACAACTCTTAAGTTTCTATGAACTTAGCAGCAAATAGAATACAATAGATACATTTTTAGTTCATAAAATTGAATTGAATGGAGATAAAGGAGCCAAATAAATACTTACCAGAAGATAAAAACCACTTACAAAAATAAAATTTTAGGTATACAATGTAAAAATGCAAGAAAATGGCTATTGAAAGTTTTGGATTTCATTGTAAAACTCCTGCTGTATAACTGTTCAGTACTCAGCAAGAGGGTAGATATTTGACAGTTCACCAAAACACACAAAAAGTAACAGGCAATAAACAAATATACCATAGAGCATGAGGTGTTACACCAGACTGACTGTTCATATATTTCAATAAACATATGTGGGCAGTACTTTTTAACTCCCAGAAACACACCCAGTGCCCTTTTAAGATATTGACACAGTATTTAGAGATCTCTACTTTAAGACTACAGGTCATTTTTCATGAAGAATTACATATTTATTTTTCTAACTCAGCCAGTTCATATTCACTCTCCTTATTCAGTCTTCTTGCAAAATGGTAAGCAAAGACTGGAAACTGAGATTCATGCAATAGGCTTAGAATCGTTGCGTAATCTTGTAAAGTTGTATACCTAGGAACTTGGATACAGGCTTGACAGAACAGCACTGAACAGAATGAAAAAATTTCTGTGGACTTCGAGACACTATGGATTAAGTTATAAAAAGGCAGCTAGCTGTATGAATGGGCTAGGCAGGACAGAAGGTGAGTGACCATGTGAAATAGAACACATTTTGAAAGAAGAGAACAGCATACAAGAGAATGAAATTAAAAAAGTGAAACAAGAAAAAATTCCTACACATATACACATAGACCTATCTGTATAGCCCACATAAATCCATGAATATATGATAACATAGAATGTTAACATCTTTATTAAAACTCTTTACAGCCCTGCAATATCATTCTCTGACACATTATGTTTCCTCTATAACTACTTTTGGGCTTCTTTTTTTTCCATTTTTTCCTAAAAAAAACCAAACAAACAAAAAAACCCAAAAAAACAATTGGCATCAAACATTGTATTTTGCTTGCCTCATGTACATCTGTAATAATTTGGCTGCGCAGTGAGCCACTAAAAATGTGAACAAACAAACCAATTCAATGCCAAGCCTCAATATATCCCATAAACCATCACAGATCCTGATTGTCAAATTGGTCTGCAAAAGATCTGTGTGTTTAATAATGGTCCAACCGCTACTTCCCATAGTCTTGAGGATGACAGTTTGAAAGCTGCTATTTCAAAAAGAGGGGATTCAAGAAGTCCATAAAGAGAAAGAAGAAATTATTCAGCTTCAGACAGTGGTAGAAAAGTCAGAATTAGTCTAAAACATATTGAAGAAATGAAGAAATGCTTAGGTTTATATTAGAAAAGCAATCTGAAAAATAGCAGCAATAATAGATATTACTTAGTGATGTGACTGAGATTATGACATTGCCACAGCATTAAAAAAGAGGTCTGAAATACAGCATTCAGACAAAATAATTCATGTGCACCATCACTGATCTTTCAACTGTTTCTTACTTTTCAGAGTACTTACTTTAATTTTATTTTAAATGTCTGTATTATTTAGCTGGAGAAAAGCAATGTCGTACACTAATTTTGCCTTCTTTCATCCACAACAAATTTTTATCTATGGAACTAACGTTAATACCTGTATCATATTTTGAAAGTTTCTCTAAAGACATAGAGTTGGTGACACCACACCTTGAATACTGTGATCAGTTTTGGGCTCCTCACTACAAGAAAGATATTGAGGTGTTGCAGTGTGTCCAAAGAAGAGCAACGAGGCTGGTGTGAAGGGTCTAGGGCACAATGAGGAGCGGCTGAGGGAACTGGGGTTGTTTAGGCTGGAGGAAAGGAGGCTGAGGGGAGACCTTGTCGCTCTACAACTACCTGAAAGGAGGTTGTAGCGAGGTGGGCATCAGTTTCTTTTCCCACGTAACAAGTGATAGGACAAGAGGAAACACCCTCAAGTTGCTCCTCAAGAGGAGTTTTAGATTGGATATTACAAAAAATTTCTTCACTGAAAAGGCTGTCAAGCATTGGAACAGGCTGCCCAGGGAAGTGGTGGAGTCAGCAACCCTGCAGGTATTTAAAAGACGTGTAGACGTGGAGCTTAGGGACATGGTTTAGTGGTGGACTTGGCAGTGTTAGGTTTACAGTTGGACTCGATGATTTCAAGGGTCTTTTCCAACCTAAGTGATTCTATGACTGTATGATTCAAAAGCATTTGGACAGCTATAGCTATGGGACAACATAATTCTTCCCCAGCTGAATCTGACCACCAGCAACATTTTTTTGAAGACAGTCATCAGCCAATGTGATTACACAGGCGTAATACATATAAAGTAAGTATAGGGGGAACAATGTTGTTTCTATTTCCACTGCTGAAAGCCAAGTAGGACAGGAGAAACTAGGATATTGCAGGATGATAAGAATATAGGCAGTGATAGGATCTATTTTACAACCTTAAGCTTGTGCTGACTTCTTATCTAATTATGCCTGAGTACATTTGTACATGAGTGTTAAGACAGCTCTGGGAATACCATTTGCTGTTAAACGCTTTGCAGTGATCAGCAGAAGTACAAGCACTGCATTTTGTCAAGGAGAGCTGAATCTTCACAGAGGAGATTGGGCACCCTTGGACGAAGGTGCGAAGAGGGTTCATGCAACTAATTCAAGGTCCAGATTACCCTTCCAGATGTGCAGTAATATACAATAGAATCACATGTATATTTGCCAAAATATATTTTAAGCTGTTGTTAAGCGATATGCATTTATTTTACTTTAATGAACCCTGGAATTGATATAATACTTTTCTTAAAATTGCTGAGTTAAAGTATATTACTGAAAGTATCTTTTGGATCTTTAAAGATATCCAAAAAGGACAATAAAATTGCAGTGGCTGACAGTCTGCTCTGACTGTTTCCTATGGTGCTGATTGTTGCTTAGGTCTCAAATCACAGCATGAAGTTACACACTGTGTGTGCTGCAACAAGTCTCTCCAATCAGGGAAGGACAGACAGCCTCAATTTTGCATTTTTCTGTTTTAGTCAGCATGTATCTCTCCACAGCTCAACATAAATTAATTTTAACACAGGATTTTGTGTCTGTTAACATAACATTTAATACGTTCCAATACAGTTACATTGCTCTGCTTTGGAAAACACAGTCAGAGAAAAGTGATGTAACTTACCATTAATTTCATTATGACTAATGAAACTGAGGTTGTTCATATAAATCAATACAACTGGATGATGAGAGTGAGTACAACTGACAGGGAGAAATGAAGATAATTTAAAAAGGTTCCATACTGTGAATCATCACAAGCAAGCTTGAAAAAATAATGAAGGAACTATTTTCAGGGAACTCATTTTGAAAATCCTCTGTGTTAAATATCCGAAATGTGTTGTGAATATTCTAGTACGACAGCTAGAGCTGAGTTTCCATGAAAAAAGAAGAATTTATCTGTAATTTCTTAAAGAATATTTCAGTGCAGTCATCAAACTGCCTTCACATAATGACAACTACAGTACATTTGCATGATGTTTGTAGCTGAACAGTTACACAACCTTCCTTAGAATAATAACATTCCCAGCCTTAATTAGCTGTCCTGTATAACAAATAGAATGAAACTTCATAAAATTAGCTGAGTGTAATCACCTAAGGAACTCTTTAAACAATAATTAGCATGATGAAATGCAAACAAAAAATGTTAGTTCCTAAGGGCTTGAAAAATACTTGTTTTATAAAGTATTTCCTCACATTCAGGCATCTAATCTATTCCGTTAACAATAAAGGCCATTTTCTTGGAACTATACAGGAAAGCAGTTTAGCACAGTAGAACCTTTCCTCTCTGACAAAATCTGGAATTTTTATCTAACCGGATCAGAAAACCCAGAGGAGTTTATGTCAATTAGATAATTTCTAATTATTAGTACTATGCATTAATAAAATTCCAAATTTATAATATAAATATGGTTTCAACAAAGTAAAAATGCATAGCCATGCCCCTTGCTAAAGTGACTGCTTATCTAAGTTGCTTAGTGGGCATTACTTTTCCTTTTGGCTGCTTAATATAAACAAGGAAGTTTTTCCCTTTTTTGTTGTTATGTAAGTATGCAATAGCTTACCTAATAACTTCATTTGGGACACCTTGTTCAAAGGACACTAAAAACTGAAATAAAAATCAAGTTCTTAATGAAATAAAAACTTTTTTTTTTTTAATTTTGGCTAGATGAAAGAATTGGCATACACACAGACAGCACTAGTTTAGAAGATAAAAATTTCTCCAATTTTGTATCAGTATTTTTCCAAAAAGTAGAATGCCTTAACACTGAAAAAGACACTCTTTGCAAATTGGTATATAACCAGTGTCGCAAGTATAAGGTCAACAACCAAAGCTGTAAACTGGGAACGACATGGTTCAGTAATAAAGTCTGTATGTGTGTCAGCTACTTCTTTTCTTTACAGTTTGTGCTGTATGGCAATAGCAATTTTTGATACAGGAAGTATTATGCAGGTCTGGAAATCAGATTAAATACATGTGTGCCATAAATGATAGGCAATGTCTATGAGTATTATTTGTGATAAAGCTTGGGAGGAAGAAAAAGGTCCCTGATAAATTGTGGATATGACACAATTCAGTAATGTTCAGAATTTTTTAATGACACCGCATGTGTTCATTTATATACATATATACACAACAACTTAATGCAAGCTTAAGTGAAAGACATCTTAGTGATGATAGTGACAGTCACATAGAAACACATCTTAAGTCAGACAACCACTGGAAGTTTCAGTCTTACTCATTAATGAAGTTTAAAACTTGCTGTCTAAAAATGGTCCTATGAAAAATCTATTGGATCTACATTTGAGTCTTTCAGAAAACTCTTCATTTCACTTTGTCACAGGAAAAGTCCTTCCCTTCAACAGTGGTATCATTCAGATAAATGAGTCCAAAATCTTGCCTTGTGTTCTGTAAGAACAATCTTTCTGGGAATGTTGAAGCAGTCTCTTCTATTATCAGGTAAAATTCTTAAAAAATTAAGTAAATTTTAGCTCATGGGAAGGGTCCAAACATTCAAACATTATCCAAATGAAGAGTGGGATGGCATGGAATCTTGTTAGAGAGCTGCAAGCATTTATCTGTAGCACATCTGCAGCAGTTTTGATGTCTTTTCTTGATGGGTAAGCAAGCAGTCACACAGGTTGAAGAAACACATTTGTTCCTTTCTGCTGGAAGAGCAATTCCTTTCGACATTATTTATACTTTGGAGCATGAATTTTAGAATTTTATGTGGTGAATCATTCTGTTTTGTAATCCAGAAGGGTAAGCAGTTGTAGTGTTAGCATAACAGTGACCATGAAAGTGAAAGTCAAACTGCTACTAACTGAAATTTCCAGATACATGATCTCAGCAGATAAATTCACTCTTCTTTGGCTTGTCCTCTGACAGCTTTTACATGGACCATACTGCTCTATGTTCCATTACAGACCACTCGGTGTACCTGTGACAGGGCTCCAGTCCTCGCCAAACATTCTGGGTCAAGAAATTCCAAGTGTATGCATGTATAAAGGCAATTTTCTTGTGGGAGATATGTTGGTAAGTTATTTCCAAACTTACATCTAATTTGCGTGTATGACAGTGTGCTCCCCCTGCCCCCACCTGACCTTTTCCCGTAACCCTGCTCAAGCGATAACCACCTGTGGCGACTGTGATGGATGAGTCTGGTCATGATGGATGCATACAGCTCAAAGCGGACTCAGGGGAGACAGATAACAACCCAATAGGCAACGTGTTCACCTAACAACAGTGCTTGTCAATGTCCGACTCAAGCCAAATTTGGAAGAAACTAATATCTGCAGTCAGTATGTAAATACGACTATGAGTCAACCATCTTACCCCCATAAATAATGGGTAGCCCAAGAGCCCTTTGAGCTCTCCTGCATGGCAGTGGGTTGCACACCAGGATCTCCCCTTGAGTAGGGACGCCTCTCAAGGTTACTCATTGAGGTTGAGAGATGCCTTGCCACAACAGATTCTCAGCAAGTGACTAATAGCATGCTAAACTTCGAAATCTTAGCTAAGTGATAAAAAGGATTGATTGTGCGCATATATAATCCTTTAGACATAAACCATTGACCAAGTCTGGGACTAGGATTGGATCGAGCTGCACCTAGACTCCTCTAAGGGAAGGAATTTAGAAAGCAAGGGGATCCCTTCTAAACCTCATGACTCAATGGGAGGGTGTCCCTGACAGTTTTGTCTGACCCTGTCCTCTATGCAGTAAATAATCAAGTGTACCTTGCCATCAAATCTTGTTAAACCACTGTTGTGTTTACCATTGAACTCTCTTAACTCACTGTGTTATATCAATAAACATACTGCTGCTTCTCTCTTACGAATGAAGTGCATGTCTTTCACTCCTTCCCGGACAGCATGCTACTGAAATTCCAGACCTATTACTATTTAGTTGAATTGTATGTTCACAAAAACTACTGACCAGGCATGAAGGAGACAAAAAGAAAAGGTAATATAATGACATTTAAACTCAAATCCATAGTTCCTCTCTTCTTCAACAGTAAGAAGAGAAAAGGCAAGACAAACGTTTGTCAAGGAGTTAAAGAAGTATTTTTTCCCTCTCTGCTAGCCATAAGTTTCCTTGAACATTACACAGAAATATCAACACTGCTGCTACAGATAATTTTCAACACCGAGCACACCTTTGTGCATGTAGTGTAAAAAAAAATTTTTGATCCTTGCAATAGATCAATAACTCTGTTTTTCTCAGCTATGAGCATTGTTTTTATTCTGGATGACTTTTGTTCTACTATATTGCAGACAATATGTCCCCAAACCTGAAATGGACTTCCACCACATTTTGTTGTTATTGCTTTTTGCCTCACTAACTCTGTCTTCAATCATATTGACAGTAATTGTTTCAAAAAAAAAGTTTAAACTTCTTTTCATCCAAAACAGTACTTGTGCCAGAACTCTATGCTTACTGCTGTAAACCTCTATCCCTTGTACTTAAACTTTTTGGTTGTTCAAAAAAATATGATGCTGCATAGAACCTACCTTGTAAAATCCATTATTAGCTAGGACATCAGTCAGGACACTGCTAGATAACAGTATCTTCTGATAAGTCTACATGTGATAGCTCTTCTTCCAGCCTTCTAAAGCCACCCATTTCAAGCCACCCATTTTCTGTCAATTCTGTCTGTTACTTTGTTTTTTCTTTCAGCCCTTTTGTTGCTCAGAGTTATAGTCAAGAACATCATAGCTCCTACCGTATTAAATAATTATGAAAACTAAATACTTCATCTGTAAATTGAACAGTAAAATTCAACACGGAATCAAACCCAAAAGAACAGTGAGTGTATACTATTAACTATGGATTTATTTCCAATGCAAGTGACTAAAATTAGGATAATTAGAAATTATCCATACACCTACTTTTTAATTTACTTTGGCAAAAAATTATGTCCACAAATCTGTTAAGTTGCAGAATCACACAGGGAATGAGTAAGATGTCACTGAGAAGCTAGCACCATATATATTTCAGAGGTGTATGGAGTACTTCTCTTTTAAGCATGGTAAACTGAACAGAAGCCGTAATCCTCTTTCACTGCACGCCACAACAAAGCCACATTAAAAATTCAGGAAACTGAAGTTGCTTCACTAAAGTAAGCCTTATCTTGGAGAGGGAAAAAAAAAAATTATTCACATACAGAAAAAGTTTTATACATGTATAGCAGCTATAACTTTCACTAGTGGTGGGAGACACAAACTCCATTATGGTTGACGATATTCATTTAACCACTAATCTTTTTTGCCACCAAACTGCTGTAAGCAGAAGAAATCTGTGGACTTTTTTCTCCCTTGCTATTGGCCTATTCAGAGGATGACAGATCCATGACAAAGAAGGTAAGAAAAAGAGAAAAGAATAAAGCTAGCTGGAGGTTTGGAGATGTCAAAGTTTCTCTACTCTTCTATTTTTCAGGTTCCACAGACTTTATGCCAAAGTCACTCCTAAAGCCTCTAAGAAGACTGAAAATTCCAACAAATGAAATCCCCAAACTGCAAGACCTCTTCTTCAGTCTTCTGAACTTTAGTGCAAGTAATGAAGACAACACTTAACTTTCACATAACAGTTTCAGTAAAAAAATTCCCAGCTCACCCATCTTCTTGTTGTCTTCGAAATGGAGTGTGTTTCTGACTGATTATATTGGAGAATGGCATTACCACATACTGTTAATATAACTTATACTCCTTTACTGAAAACCCTTCATTAAGATGACAAGTTAGGAATTTAGTCTTAAATTGTAATTACAGGTACATCACTAAGTTATGGTCCCTTTTTGTCTTAGAATTCATTTAATTTTCCATGCAAGTCAAATTGTTTTAAATAAATATTCCCTTTCTGGGATGTCTATGTAAATAGAAAGTAACCTTTTCTCCTACTCCCACCTCAAAAAGCTAAACAAAACAAAAATTACACCAAAAGTTATAAGAATGGTAGATGAATTTAAAGGAGACAAGTCATAACTATGTCATAAACAGATGGCCCTTGTAAGGGTTGATAAATAGTACAGTAAGCAACAGACTGTTGTTTAATTAATCCTGTCATGTTCAAATATGTCTTGTTGCACATCAAGTGTATCTTGGTTGCAATTGTAAACTCAGTAAAGGTGAAGCAGAAGTCTGAATTATACCAGGTACAAATTCCCTTTATCTTTCTAATAGCCAGAGGTAACAGTATAACACAAACAGAAGATAGTACAGCCAAGATGATTAAGAGTTTTAACAGAATTACACTGTAAATCTGTCACAGAAAAAAAAATCATTTTGCTTATAATGCAAAGTTTTCTTCATTTTTTTCAAATGCAATAATGAACTAATCCATATTTCTATAATACCACTCAATTTATGACTGCATGATTTGGTTAAGAGAGAATTAACATAGATTAGCTTTTTGTTGCTGTAATGCACTGGTTTTCAAACAGTGTTCTGTGGGCTGTAGGAATCTGCAATACTTCTGAAGGCTCCTCGGAAGACGAGACACAGTAATCTATACATATTTCTAGAACATTCATATTTCCATTAGAAAATTTTTAGATATCCACAGATTAAAGAAGGCTGAACACCACTAGTATGAATCAATAGGTACATTGATGTAAGTATATTTAAAAGAAAAGTGCATGTATATTTTGTATAAATGCATTAAAGGCCTGGAAGAGTTTGTTGACAATTTAATTGTCACTTTTAAAGCAGCAAATACACGACAATATACATATCAAAGATGCTTAATTTTTAACAAAAGCATGCATTTATTAAATGCACAAATGTATAAATGTACTAATCAAATCTGCATGGACATCTTAAAAAGATTAAAAACGCACCCAAAGAATCAATTGCTTCATCACTTGGCCCAAAATTTCTAAAAATTAAAAAAAACCACTCCCTGCCCCCAAGCGTTCCACAGACACCCACTCCTTTTTTAAAAAGAGTCAATAGAAAGATAAAAATGCAAACATTACATTTACAAAGATAGACACTCTATGGTTCATTGGGAGATTGAAGTCCAGATCTTGAGCCATTGAATGAAATCATCAGTCTTTTACAATGAGATACTATAATATCTTTGTCTATTCTAGTTATTGCAAGTTGGTTGTTGAACTGAATTTAACTTATAGGTCAGAACATGCCTAGAGAAATGATCTGGAACAAAATCATAACAGGTCTTACAGTAAAATCAGCATCTTGAATGCAGTTAAAAACTCCCTAAAAAGTAGAGCATGCTCTGGAGTATATATCAAGAAGTTCTGCAGAGAATCCATTGAAGCAGCAGGCAGCAATATTCGGTTCTAGCCAGAATTTTACAACAGGTTTCAGACATAGCTTCAGGAAGAGTACATTGCCTTAATATGCTCTCAAGTCAATAGATGAAGACAAGAGTTAATGGAGTGGAGACCATAGCCAGGAAAAAAAATTAAAGCCTTCTCACCAAACATAATTCCTGCTTGTTTACTTCGATGTACTCATTTCAAAGCAGAGAACAACTGAAAAATTTTCATATACAGAATGCTTTACCAGCAAATGTAAGTACCATCTGATATAAAATCAATTGTCTGGGTGCTTCTTCTAAACTAATCGCTTTTGCTGAAAATGATCACTTTTACAATAGTATAACTTGATAGCTATGTAGGCAGCCCTCTTCCATATCTCTGTCATTATACACCTGAATTAGAAAGACATTTCTTCTTTCATCTCAATGAAAAATGCAAACTTGACTTCAATTATTTGGATCCCATTAAAACCCAAAATGTAAGCATCTTCCCCACCGACTAAAGGAAAACACTGGAAGACCTTAAAGAAGGGAGTGCATTAACCGTAGAAGAGTTACTTTATCATGTTAACCAATCCTTGGACATCAGTAGAAAAAACACCTAGATTTAGGTCTGTTACCTGTTGTTTATTCTAAATACCTCAAAGATGTCAAACACTATTGGGAGTAAAAAAACTCCAGATATTTAAGTCTTATGTAAATGGTTTGCTGCTCAATTTTAGAAAATACAGTCATGTAGCCAAAATGTTTTTAACGAGTACTGTTGAAAGAAACAATTTCTTAAAAGAATAAGTATTCTACATTGCAAGACTTCAGAGACAATTTTCAGATATTAAATGCATATAATAACCTGTTCTAAATCAACTGAACTGCTCACCAGTTCAGATCAATACTACAAATACAACCTAGTCATCTGAAACAAGTACCTCATACAGCAATAAACCTGTTGCTGAGGCATATTTAGTGTTCACCGCAGCTAAATGTTTAACAGGCCTCCAAAGCATAATCTGTCAGTGCTAGAAGATTTTGCTCCAACTTTAAAGCCATGGAAATAGCTGCATAGCTCCACTAGGAACTGTACACGTTCCTTGTGTCAGAACAACTAGAAAAGATGCTTGCCAGTTCCACAGGGTCTGAGCATAGACATTATTTCCCACTTGCCTGCATTTTTAGTAAGTAGTTAGATGATGCTCATCTCCCTAGAATATATGCTTACTGCCAATAGTTATAAAGTTCAGATGTAAGGCCAACTTCATCTCTGCACCCATTCGCAAACTCTATTTCTACAGGGATTGTAAACTATATAGACTAATGAATCCATTTGACACGATTCTGTTTAACCTCTGAAATCTTTCAGCTAGTGAGACTACACTCAGATAAATTTCAGACATAATCTTAGCAAAAGTGGGTTAACCACAATGTTAGGACACCGAAATATGGTG
Organism: Calonectris borealis; assembly: GCF_964195595.1. NCBI lineage: Eukaryota > Metazoa > Chordata > Aves > Procellariiformes > Procellariidae > Calonectris > Calonectris borealis. The sequence continues at coordinate 25,132,350 of NC_134352.1, read as the reverse complement.
AGCATAGATAACCACATTTGCCTTGGTCATCTGTTTTTTTAATATGTTGGTCCCCAAACTAGGTAGACCAAGTACTATGGGAAAAAAAGGCACTGGAAAAATAATTTAATATGATTTTATAGCCTTTCACCTCAATGAGATGATGTTTCCTAACACAAAACAATAACAAGATTTGTCTCCTTTTTTTGGATTTAGTAAATAAAATCCACATTTTTTTAAAACCATACTTAGAGAATTTCTCTGCCATGTGGGAAATACTTTAGTTCTGAAGTAAATTAACAGCTCAGATTGAACTACTATAGACCAGACATGATACAGAAGTGAGATGCTGGTCACTGGAGTGATGATGCCAGATGTACAACTCCCACTGCAGCAACTTGTCAGCTAACATGCATGCAGCCCTCCTCTGTTTGCATAATACATTATCAAGAAATCAATGCCTAGTAGTGTTCAATTAGCATGATAAGGACTCTTTCAGTTAAGATACTTTCACAGAATGTTGTTCTCTTCAAGCAACTTTACAGAGATAATAGTGGCTATTTCTGTTTGAAGGCCTACAGTGGCAAACATCAGTCAGTCAATGTGGCCAAGTGGGTAGTAGAACTGATGAAGTTTAGTATTAATGTTCCTCCAGGATTTAAGAACTCATAACAAAATCCTAGTGTTTAAATATCTTGTATTTGTGTAAAGAAATTCTGTTCTACATATTATCTTTGTGAGACAAAAATGACAATTCTCCTGGCATTGATATTTTATATGAAAATTTCCAAAAGAAAATCTATGGGTGTAGTCAGACGATGGTTTCAGCTGTATTCTTCTTCAGCAACAAGTGAAGGTTATTCCCAAAGAAAAAGAAGTTGTTTCCTAAGAAGCACTCTACAAAATCATCACTAAGAATTGTTACTTTCAGCATTACAGGCTGGCAGGAGCACTTTGAATCACAGAGGAGCCTCCTTCAAGCAAAACAGGAGAAATTTTTCATGTCTGTTAAACGTTTTTGTTCTCAGTCACACCTACAGTCCATTTTCCAGATGCACTGAAAACAGTATCTTAGCATGGCAGCACAAGTACATGATAATGCGTTACCAGTCATTCAGACAGACCTAACCTGTCATAGTCTGAAGTTTCATTCACTTCAATGGTACTATCCTGGTTTTGATGACAAAGGATCTGGACCATTTTGGGGCTGCATTAAATTACATTAAATACTATATTTCTCTAAACCACTATCTCAGCATGAAGGTTTACCCATGCCCATCAGAGATTGTAGAATATTGCTCATTACTGACAAGTAGAATATATATAAACCAACCTTTCTTTCCCGAGGAACCACTATCATTAAAAGACTCCTCACTCTGCTTTAGGTGTACCATATCGGCACAGAATCCAAATTTTGAAGCAAAATTTGAAGGCTCGGGCAACCAATTTCCAGGGGACTGTAACAAACAAATAATGAAACTGAAGAAAAAATAATGTTACAGAAAATAAAATTTGGGGTAACTTTTTAGGTTTTTTGAAAGGGGTGATCCAGCTTCCAGGATAGTTTAAACAGTGAGACGCCAGAACGTGGAAGAAATACTTTAATACTAATGCTTAGCCAGATGTACCAACGTAACAGGTATATATGCACCTCTCACAGTCAATTTTGTTGAACTGATTTCCAAAAGGGCAGCGGAAATAAAGGCAAAAGGTTCTTTGGCAAAAAAGAGTTCACTCTTCACCTCATCTCGCATTAGAACAGATTACATATTGACTAGACCACTTGGAAACCTGTTTAATCAGGTGAATCAAGAACAGGAAGCTGACCAAAAGAGAAGCTAATGGAGAATATTTATGAAAAATAGTAGCTCATTTAAAACCAATTTGGGATGTGGACTATTGCAAAGGCAGTTCTCATTAAGCAAAATTTGCTGATTTCTTACTGAAACCAACTGCTTTTCATTAAGATCCTGATTTTCCAAGACTTTCCTATATACAAAACGAAAATCTTAGCTTTGACATTGCATTTTAAAATTAAAAATAGTTTTAGTATCTCCATAACTGAAGAATAAAAAGGTAGCCCATAGAATCTATTTCAAAACATATTAAAAATTATGTTATCTTGATTTTTTTCCTGAGTAGCAGTATTTTTCTGACTGTAAATGAGACACCTGCACATGCAGTTTTTTCAAATAAAATCATCTCCTATATCATTCAGAAAAACGCTGAAATAAAAATTGTCCTTATTGGAGAATTAAAATCTAAATGTAAAAAATGTATATATTAAATCAAACTAAGCTATTTAAACAAGATTTTGGAGGAATAGATATGTTCTTTATAAAATAGCTCTCACAGATTAGAAAAAGCATGATCTAATTAAATAATACATTCTTTTTCTTTTATCCTTTTTTGATCTGACTGCTCTAGTTGCAAACTTGAGGGTTACTGTCAAATAGCTGCATTAGTAAAAGATAAATAAGCGTAACAATTTACAGTCAATTTTAACAAGTTCTTTTGTTAACTTGCCTCTTTGTTAATTATGTTTTTTGCTCTTTTATACTTCATATGTTATGAATATACATAGATAGAGATAGAAACAGAAGGAAAGAAAAAGATCAAGTATAATGTTGAATGAAAAAATGATTAAACATGTAAGTTGTGAAATGTCTCTTTAGGCCAGCTGATTGCAGGGTAACTATTGAAAAGCTGATACACACTCTTCTATTTATATCTACTTAAAAGCAAGAAAATGTCAAAGAATCAGGAAGAAGCTGATTTCCCTCTTGTGTATGTGCATAGGTTTTGATTATAGGCTTTTTCCTCAATTGATGAACTATTGCGTGGAGTTCTGAAAATCACTTTACAAAAATAGCGCTGTGTTCGGGGTTGAGACCTCTCCAACAGTCAGCTATAAAGTTGCCACTGAATTTTTTGAAAAGAATGGGATCAGGTCCTCTTTATTTTGACTAGAGAGGTTTTGGAAGTCTGCTTCCAGGAAGAATAAAAAACCCACATCTGGGTAATTTGTGGTATTCATTCATCTTTTTTTTCTGCTAAGAGGACAACCTGAATGTTATTTTACACAATTTAAAAACTATCTTTCAACTTGGGAAAGAATATCAACTTATCTGGATGTTTTGCTATACCAGTAAATACTAGCTATACTAGTAAATACAGTAACTATCAGAAAAGATTAAAAAAAGAGAAATAACAAATACAATTTTGAAGTTAATTTTCCCCATTATGAAAGGACCAGCTTCCTCAAGATTTTGCATAGTGCATTTGTTTTGACCCCTCTTCAAAAACTTCATTGCTTTTCAAGGTTAACTAAGGAGTTTACACAAGTGTCTTCCTACAACATACGCAGTGCATCTAGTATCAAGCATCATCCATATAACCAGGAATCATGGGTGATATGCTTTATATGGAAAAACTTGGTCCTTATTTTTCACTCTTAATGATCTAAGAAGTCTGAGTACTTAGAAGACTTGAAACTCTTCATGCACACAGCTAATCCCATAGCAACTTTCCACTATATTGTCTGATCTCCTGTTTCTAGCATTTTCTTCATTGTATCCATTTCTTCACAGAAAATAGAAACAAGTGTAACAACAAACCCGTATCTACGTTCCATATTTACACTACAGCAGCTGATAGGAGCCTGCACTTCATGTGCTGTGTTGCACTGCCAAAGCATTTGACTACGTCTATACCAGGAACACTTGCTGGTGATGCACCAAAATGAGATTTCAGTCTCGGTAAGGGTCTTGAAGCACTATTCCAATGTAAACATGTAATTAGAATAAAATGTCCTTGAATAAAGGCTTGCCTGTAGCATTGGTATAATAGGTAGAATATACAATCTGAAAGCCCTTTCAGAAAAGGTATTTTTCTTAGATAGGAAAACAGAACAAGGCAGATTAAGTGTAATTCCTAAAACACACAGAAATCTGTGACAGGGACAGGAACAAAGCATGGATCTCCTGATGTTTTTCCCCCGGTTTATTTAGTCTTTTCACATGCTGCCTTCTCCATATGCAATAGAAACATAAAATCAAATTTAATTGACATTAATTATAGGGCATTATTATGCACTGTTCATTGCTTTTAATGTTTTTCTTTAATAATTTCTGCATCTTTAGAACCAATATATAGCTGCTCAAAGTTTTGCTGCAGATTCCCAGAAAGGGAAGAGAGGAATAATAAAACACTGGTTTTTAATTCAAAGCTGAGCATTTGTTCTGCAAGCACTACCACTATTCCCACTCAACAGCATGAATTACGCTTTTTCCACCTAGGTTTTTTTTACTGACCTTCTTTGGCATTTCAGTGCAGAAAAGAAAGTATTTCAGGGCTGCATGTGTCACTCTCAGAGATCTGAAGTTCCGGTTGCCTGCAGAGGCTATTTAAAAACATTAGCGTTGTCCTGGGAAAAGGAGCCTTTGGACGTACTCTCATCCATAACAAAAGAGATTCTAAATAATAATAAGTGTGAGAATATATTGTTTCTCTTTGACCACTGGTGTAGGAAACCTGGTTGTATCATAAAGTCTCGTGAAGAGAAGAAGCATGTAGAGGCAAATAATGGGAAAATAGGACGCCTATGGTGCATGTTCAAACTCTCAGGAGTAGCTTTTACCAAGATTAAAAAGAGAAATGAAACTGAATCCTTTGACTAGCTTTGCAGTGAACCTTTGACTAGCTTTGCAGTGAAGTGAGTATACAGTAGCAATCCGTTCCACTCAGGGCTCTAAAACTTTTTTTATGCTGTATTTACGTAAGATAGTTTTGTGTTACGATTTGATTTGGCAAGCAGGAAGTTGATTTCATTTTCAATAGAGATTTCTTTTCTAATCAATAACAGTAAAATTGCATTTTACCTGTAGACACAGGCACTGTCTTTAAACACAGCAATTTTATTTCTTCAGTAAATGTTAATGTTTAAAAATGAACTTAGGTCAAAAGCCTTTAAAAATGATTGCAGCTTTTTTGATCAGTGGCATTACAACAAGTTGACAGCAGCTGAATGGACAGTCCATGCTTTCAGAAAAAAGGATCTATCTTCATTTACAGGCTTACTGTTGATCTAGTATTACTTCTTACAAAGAGAATAGAAATCAATCTTTTCCCAGTTCTAAGACGAGTCTTTCACATTTCAGTTAGTTGCATACGTACTTATAATTACATCAATTATTCAAACAGCATGTAGATGCTTCTTTAAAGCATCACATTTTAAAATATTATCCATTTCAAACTGATTTCTTCAAAAAGATACTTTATTTTGCAAATGTCTACACTTAGATACTGAAAGTATAGACTATCTTTAGATATAAAGGACCAAATAATTCAAACGTTGCTTTGTTCAACACAGTCTTTTATGGTTTATATATCCACAGATCATTTAATGGAGGGCAAAAAATATCAGCAATGAAAGATAAAATCTTTCTCCCTCTCTCTCTCTCTCTCTCTGTACATGGTCCCTCAAAGGATCTTGCCATATCAACAGTAAAAAGAAACCTGACTGTCAATATTGAGCACTCTGATGGCTGAAAAGACACAATAACTAGTTCTAGCACTTTGTACCCAAGCAAGTGATCTTTCTATTTCATTTTTTGGGAAGAAAGGGATTCAGAGATTGTATATCAAAACATGTCATCACTCCTAACTCTTATATGCATCAATTTTGTGAATCTAAAATACTTTATGTCCTAGGAGTTCTTCCCAAAACAATATATGAATTACTAACAGCTTTAACAGTTTCAAGCAAATGAACAGCTAAATGGTCTGCCTTCAAATTCCCTGTAAGACTATGTAGTAAATGAAACTAAAATATTGAGACTACAGTTTAGTGTAATTAGATATAATAAGACAAGCATATAGTGAGAGCACTCCCTGAGCTATATGAAAACATTCATACATATACAATGAGTATTTGGTAGAGGCTGATTTAAACAGCTGGGAAAATAACTGGACGAACATGCCAGAGTGTGCCACCATCTCAAATTGTTTGCTACACCTTCACAACAAACTGCAGAAATCTACATTAGAAGTTAAGAATCAGATGCTAACCACAGATCTGGGATCAAACTGGAAGAGTCCAGGGTCTTTTCTTTTTTTTTTTTTTTCCAATCGTGCTATGAATATACATGCAGCTGCAAATTTCACTGGAACATTTTCAAGGCTATTTCAGCATGGTAGTACCAAAAGACCCAGAATACAAACGCGTTACAAGTACTGCAGATTCCTTATCATGAACTTTGATATGAAAACAAAAATCCTGACAAAGTGCATCTGCTGAAAATAGAGAGAGGTGGATCATTCATATAATAGCTCAGATTTCAAGCTTTACTGGGCAAAAGCCCAGTACCCAGCATGTACTGCAGAGGTACCAGAGTATCCAGAGGCCATTAAGAAGAGTTAGAGAATGGAAACTTAATTACACTAATAGACAGTTGGGAGAAGATAATAATTTGGCATAAAACTTACAATATGATAGTGTTACAGATCTATTTTGAAATCTACAAAAATGAAGAAAAAACTTTTATCTCAGGAAAATAACATACTTTTTCTAAAATGAACAAGAGATTTGAGTTCATGCTGATAAAAGAAATTTTAAGTCTATTTGATTTTCCACTTCTGCAGACGGTAGCTCATGACATGAGAAAACAAAACTCCAAGCTCTAATCCCCTTGCATAGGGTCTCCAGTGTCTTTCAGTTGTGAGGACTCTAGCATTTTACCTGATGTGAACTAAACTATGGGGGTTATCCATAAAAACAGAGGAATCCTAGGGGTATTAAGAAAGATCAGAGCCATTTGCATGGACTAATGGACGTCCTCTGTTCTCCTGGAAATGCTGTTTCCAAAGAGCTGCACTACTCCATAATTACTATGACTTTCCCCTGGGAACCTTTATGTAAGAAAGAATCACTGCCTATGCGGATTTTTTTGTGGAACAAAAGATGAAAAATTTAAAGTTTTATTATGCAGTCTTTGACAAGTTCAGTGAGATAAATAATTTTTAAGTAACACAGCATGTATCTTCCAAGATTTAAAAGCTGACACAAAGTATCTATTGTCTTTTTACCCAGGAAATAGCAGGTACCTAAGAGCAGCTTTGTTCAGGAATACTGACATGAACTATAGGTGGATGATTAGCAACATATGTAATCATATTATGCAAAGTATATCTATTAAAAATGTGTCTGTTAAAACCACAATTTAAATCTAATTTTCTGGCATGTAAAATAAAAGCAGTTAGTTAAGTCTCTGACTTGAAATATCAAAATTACTTCAATTTCCTGCAAAAAAATACAGCTCGGTTTGTTAATTGAATCTTAGGGGACAGAAGATAAAAAAATAATTAAAAATGATTTTTCCTTTATTATTATGTACACTGTTCTGCATTTGGATTACAAAATAAAGCTGAATGCAGTTTCCCAAACTACTGCCCAAAGTACTTCACATAAAAAAAATTGTATTTCTATTTCAGCTTTTTCTGTCAAATCCAAAGAGTGCGACTTTAACCCAAGCACGCTAAAAAATTGAAAAATTCTAATTCTTGACAAGGTGTACAGCAACATTTAGATAACACATCTCATGAAGAAACAATATTTACATAAGCTTTTTCTCCTCAGATATTTGAGATTTGTTTTCGGACGTGGAAGGACATTAGGGGATTGGACTCAAATTCCCAAGATCATTCTATAAGAATTCATACTGGACCAGAAAGCAGAAATATTGAAAAATTTTCAACATAAATTCCAGCAATCAGGTTTTTGGATTGAATTTCAGAATTTATATTTTAAAAGATCAAGGATTTCAAATTTAATGCCTGCATTATGTTACTGATATCAGTTAAATTCGCAATAACAGATAATAAAGATCAATAAGGTTTATTTTCTTTAATAACTTAAACAGCTTCTTTTGGTGAAATCATTCTAGAAGTATATTTTTCCTTCTGGACAAATTAGTGAAGTAAGCAATTATTTGTTATTTTGTACACATCATCATGACTGAAACACTGAGAAAAGTTACAACATTCTAGACCTCTCAGTCCAAAGAGGTGAACAGTTTCCTCCCTCTAAAATAAAACCATCCTGAGTAGACCCGCCAAGGAATCTTAAACATGATTTACAGATATCACAAACCTGTCCTAAGCTCAACCATGTACTCAAGCCTTTAGCCAATTTACTTAGAAACAAAAAATAAGTATTTCAGAAAGGTGGGGTTTTTTTTGCAAGACCCATACTTCACAGAACAACAAAATTATTCAGCTAAGGTCATACCTATACAAGGAAAAATGCATCGATTTAACTAAACTGATTGATTTTAAATCCAGTTAAACTGGTGCAAACATCTAATGTAAATGCACTTACCCTAGCTAAGACCTCACTTAAATTGATTTAGCTTACTTCAGCAATTTATCAATGTTAGCTAAACCAATTCTAGCAAAGGTTAAGCAGGTTTAAGTGCTTCTGTATAAGGAGTTTGAACAGATTTAACTATATTGACTTAAACACATTTTAATTAAAACAGTGTAACATCTCATATGGGCAAGATTTAAATCCCCAAGGCAGAAAAGCAAAGCAGCATATGTAGTTGTATTGCATTCAAACTGAAATCAGTCCTGGTTTCCATTTGGGTACCCCTCTGCTTATAAAGGGTACGAATACTGTGTAACCAGCATTTGGGAGGAGGCACAGTAGAACCAAGATTAATGTTCAGATGCCAAAGGATTTTGCAAGACCCGCAGAAAAAGGAAAAAAACCAAAGCAAAACAAAACCCCAAATACATTGTTATGAATTGAGGAAACCTGGTCTGAGTATAAATGAAATACAAGTAGAATTCTAGCATTTTAAAAAGTCACTTCTCAGAATGGAAACTTGTACATCTGCTTGAGACATTAAAAAAATATTAGCGCAGTATTCAAAAAAGGTTTCTCTTTTACGTAACAATTCAGTTAGTCTGCGAATTTCCTGGTGTGTATGTGTGGTAGTCTCCATCATGTATATTTTAAAGTGAGCCTCACAAGAGGGATGACCAGTGGCAAAAGGTATCAAGATTAATTTTCTCCTTCCCATCAAAACAGTAGCCATTGCACGCTTTTAAGCAAACTTTCATACTTGCTCATCCTTTGTAGTTTTGAGAGGCATGGATCTACAGACAGGTAGAGGACAAGTCCTCCACACCTTATGGCTGGGGAGCAAGCCTGTGCAGTCCAGAAGTGACACAGAGTCTTACTGTGCCTGCAATAACATAGTTGTACCCCCGTGCCTCATCTATTCCACCTCCTTGGTACGTGAGCAGAATCAGTCCAGCTACGGGCACTGAAGGCATCTGCACAAATCCACATTAACTTTTAACTTTATGATCCTTAACTTTGTTAGCTCAAGATTTTAGAAGAATATACAACTACTAGAATACAGAAGGCAGCTAGAGTAGGTAAGCTTTCATTCCCATTAATCAGTGGAGCAAGAATCCCAAAGTAGACACTAACCTAAACTCACTGCAGCTGGCACAGTTGTATGTGACACTTCTGCTCCTTATGTTCTCTTTCCACCAGACTACTTTCTGCCTTTTCTTTTTGATTTCACAGCTATCCTTCTCTTCTTCTTGAAATTTACTGGCCCTATGAGTGCAATTCCAAGATTCCAGCTAAAAAGCTGTTTAAATGTCTTTTTGCCTTGCTGACCCCAATCCTACTGGATGAGTCAGCTAAGATGTTATGGGTGGGATACATGTTTGAATCCCTCCCTCCACACCTGAGATTATCACCATTACAATTTGGTTAGTTTCTCCTGGTCTAATTTTTAGCATCCAAACATACCTTTCTCACAAAGACATATCTCATAGCAAATGCACACCTAAGCTAGTGGTTGCATAAGCTTAAAACTAGAGCATTTAGAGAAAATTAATAAAGTGTTCCCAACTGAACTAGATAATGTATTGCCTCTCAATTTTTAGGAGGATGAAAGAAACAACTGTTGTTAAAATTTCTGAAAGAAAATTCTGAATTACTGAACTTTAGTGCTTTAAAAAGTAGTCTGTAAAAATGCTACAGTATGTGTTGATTTGATTTCAAAAAGCGATCAAGAAAAGAGGCTGAGTGTTTCAAGTGCTTTTTCATCAACGTCTTTACCTAATTGTCCTGGTATTCTTTGATAAATCTGGTATTCTTCAGTAAGCTGTTTCCAAATTATCAGGCAACTGACTAAAAATGGAAGGCAAACATAAGCAACTTGAACAATTATTTACATATTTTCTATGAAAATTGCTGTTATTTGTATATAGTCATAACATATGGAATGGTTATAACATAGTCATGCCATATTTTTAAAGTATCATTTTTATGAATACAATTTATTTTGTTTTGCTTTAACAAAATCCACATTATTAAAATATGATACTTGCTAGTGATGCATATGAACCAATGTGTAGTAAAAAGTTTGCAGGTTTAAACTTCATTTAAGATAGGGTTTTTATAAAAGGAGCAAATGTGCTTACTTAGAACCATGTAATTTAAGATTCTTTTATAGAATTGTTTTTCATCCTGTATGTCATTTAGAGAGCTTTAATCATTTCAAACTTAAAATCTGCTCAGCGTATTTCTACCCTTTTTTTAGTAAATACATTTTTGCTCTATTATAGATATTGCTATATTTTATGTTGTCATTCATCTTAGTATAGACTTTGTATGAACCGCTGCAAGACTAGCACTGAAAGCAAGTCTTGCATGACTAGCATTTTGCTAGCATGCCACAAAAAACGTATTTTTTTTCTTTAATTGCTACAGGTAAGTATTGTCTAGAAGGTTGTTGCAGATATACACCTCAGATGAATACATAATCCATTCACACAGGTTAAAAAAAAATAAGGAAAGAAGAAACATGCACTATGCAATGCTTGGCACTTAGGTGTTCTGTACCAGGCACAGACTTTTAACATCATCAGACTGGAATATTATTACTTTTTATTAGCCTCACCTGCAAAAATACCTTCAAGCACACCTTCAAGAAAATCCTATGAATGTTTCTTCCCAACATGGCTTTACTTTAAGATGATTTCCATCACTGAAAACCTTAACAAGGCTAACAAAAAATCTGATAAAGATCTTAGTTGAAAGCGCTACAAAGTTCTGCCACAATCTTGATTTTGCCACCATCACTAACATCCCCAATTGCTAAAGATAAAAGTAGTCAGAAATGTGAATAATCTCTGAATCAGCCCAGCTGCAAACTAATCACACAGCCAAGTGTTTATGTTGGAGAATATCCATCCTAGGCATAAGTAAGAATGTGTTGTACCTGACAACCATGTCTTTCTGAAGCACCTACTGTCTGTGACAACCATGTCTTTCTGAAGCACCTACTGCGCTGTGATGGATCAAATATATAACAATAAAAATTTCAGCCTTCAAAATTGTTAACTTAAATGCTGGACCAGACACTGCTGGGAAGTGCTCATGTTCCTTACACAGCACAATGTCAGGGCAGTCTGGATATTTTCTCCTAATCGCTCAAGTTCATATAGAGGAAAACCCTCCCACTCCTGATGTTACCAACAGAAAATAGCAAGAAAGATGAGTATGGTCTGAACAAGGAACGAAATAAATAAGGTAGAGAAAAACATTACGTGAGAGGATTGGTCGTTTGCTAGGTATGAAAATGGGGGAACACACAAATGCCCCACTGAATTCCTCCCACTGAAAGGACAGAATAAATGAAAGAACTTCATGAGTGGCTTAAGAAACATTGCTGTGGAGTATAACTGAATCATTATCGCATGAATCACTTTGTCTTAATGAATATAAACAGATCTATCTTTTGATGCAGAGTACAGTAAGTACACTGTTACAGAAATGCGGTAAGTTGAATTAGATTCAGCTTATGAATCTAACCCAATACCCTATAGCTATATTTTACAATTTTATAATCTATGCCTTTACAAATAATTGCTCTATCTACCTTGCAGCTTTAAAAACAAAACAAAACAAAACAAAACAAAACAAAACAAAACCAAACCAAACCAAACCAAAAAAAAACAAAACAAAGACTTCCATTACCAACACTGATAATCAGCAAGTGACGAAGACACATTTTTGTATCTTCTTAGTAGTGATATATTAGTTTAATCTCTACAGCACTGGCAGTGCAATCCTTTCCATATGGACACCCATATGCTATATTACTAGTAACATATCTTCTAGGAAATAGCCATATGTTTCACTTTTAAACCTGTATAATTTAAAGAATTCCTTGTATTTTCAGTTGTTCTCGCTGTGCATTTGAAATACCTGTGGGCATTAAGTAGCACAAGAATAATTAATGTTATATTGAACTCTGTGCAGTGCTATCATTAGAAGTGCTTCCACACTCTTGGCTGTTTTCAGCAATGATTTTTAAAAAAGGAGAAATATTTCTTGACTTCAGTGTTGACTATGCACGCTTTTTCCTTTGATTCCTAAGAACAGTGGTGAGTATTTATTAATGTAATATATATAAAGCAAAAAAAAGAACATTCTCTCTTGAATTTAGTCCATGTGGTTTAACCCAGCAGGCAGCTAAACACCACACAACCTTTTGCTCACTGCCCCCCTCAGTGGGATGGGGGAGAGAATCGGGAAAAAAAAGTAAAATTTGTGGGTTGAGATAAAGACAGTTTAATAGGGCAGAAAAGTAAGGGAAAATAACAATAACAATAATAATAATAATAATGACAAAAGAATATACAAAATAAGTGATGCACAATGCAATTGCTCACCACCCACTGACCAATGCCCAGCCAGTTCCTGAGCAGCTGTTGCTGCTGCTCCCGGCCAGCTCCCCCCAGTTTATATACTGAGCATGACATCATATGGTATGCAATATCACTTTGGCCAGTTCAGGTCAGCTGTCTTGGCTATGCCCCCTCCCAGCTTCTGGCTGGCAGGGCATGAGAAGTTGAAAAGTCCTTGAGTAGTGTAAGCACTGCTCAGCAACAACTAAAATACCAGTGTGTTATTAACATTATTCTCATACTAAATTCAAAACACAGCACTATTCCAGCTACTAAGATGAAAATTAACTCTATCCCAGCTGAAACCAGGACAGTCCACTAAAGGCAATTCAATAGTCTGCATCTTGGTACAGCCGCAACGTTGCTCTGGAGTGCTGTGGGACCCTTTGAACATCCATCCTGCCTATTGGGCCAGGCTCAGGCTATGAGCCTGAGACTGAAAAACTGTACTCTCAGGACTGGGCTGGAAGAGGATTGTCCTCTCCACCTGTTCTCCCTCCCCTTTACATCTCCCGCTTACACGACTCAGGAGTCTTGGCCACGAGAGGAGACGGACATTTTAGTTAGGGAACCCATGCAAGCCTCACACGCAGACTTGCAAAGAGACAGCTGGAATCAACACAGTTCACGTGCCATCTTATTCTGTCCTATCTGTATAGCTCTGGCTCTTCCTAGAGAGTCAGACACACTATGGGCATAGAAAAAGATAGTGGGTAGGCTACCAATGACAGAGAGCATTAACTTACAAGATTCCTCTAGGTCTGAGGAAACAGATGTCATGGAGATGAGCTATTTCTGAACTCCTAAGACTCAACCCCTCATCTTGAAATCCAATTGCAGAGGAACCTCTATGTTACTGAGGAAAAAGAATGCTCTTGGTAATAAGCTTACGGTCTTTTTCATGTCATGTTTTTCTTGCCATGTCTCAAATTATAAAGTGTAACTAAAAACACGTGTTAATGCTTATAAGGAAAAGAGAACTGACGAGACTGGTATTGATTTTGCAAGATCTTTCTAAACACCTTTATTCATTGGTTTTGAGTTAAAAAAAAAAAATACAGAAAATTAAAATTGTCCAGTGAAAGAGTCTAGTCAGAAGCTCTTTTCTGTACTGCCATTTGTAATGACATTTTCACAGCATGATGTCGTCTTATTGATCAACAATTATATTTTTCATGCTGTTTCAGTATTATGTCACTATTTCTTGTTCCATTGCTTGATTTGTTCCCACAGAGATCAAAGAAAATCTGTTTATCTGAAGTTTATTTAGTATGCACTTAATAACATGTTTAATCTCAGTAAGATTTTGGAGTTGCAGTCCTTATTTAGAAACGCACAACAGTTCTTATAAGTTAATTAGTATGCATTATTTAAAAAAACTCTATCAAAATGTGGATTAAAAAATATTAGCTAGTTCATTTTCAGTTGATTTATGCCATTGTTTATCCAACTAAAACACACCAGGCTAAAATAGCAATCCTCCTAAACAGAGAGCTATCTAGGTATCAGGTAGTGTATGTTCTTTCCTTCTAGAGCTCACACAAGGTGAAAATGATAATAAAAGTGCAGGATACTAAGGGACAAGGTAACTTTGTCTGGTAACTGATGTCTCCCTCTATACTTTTATCCACTCTCTTTGAAAAGAAATATGAATTTCCAATTAAGGTCATGATTGCAAACACAATTAATACATGCAGAGGTTCTACATTTAAGTAATTACACAAACTGCAGTTACTTTATATCAGTGCATATAAATGCATCTTTTTGCACACTGAACATAATATACTTCAGTGGGACTACTTATAGCAAGAGATCTGCAAAATTAAACTCCAAATATAGAAACAAAATATAGAAATAAAAATATATATAACCCAACACTATATCAAATGTGATTTTATTTCTTTTCTTCTGCCCTTGGTTTATGCCAGCAGCAGAAGATGAATTTAATTTGAGTTATACTACCCACATTCATATGTGTTTATATACACTAATTCATCACTACATAGAAAAGCCCTGAAGTGTATTAACACAATATGTTATGATTTCAGACATCTGCTTTATTTGTTTTGAGAACAAAAAAAGATAAATGATAAAATATTACTACCAATCTTATCTACAATAACTCAGTATTTTACCAAAATAAGATTTAAAAAATATTTCTATCTAGAAAATATAGCCATAACGAAAATTATGTACAATAGTGTATTAGCCTCTGATTTTGAATTTACTTACAATCTGTGATCAGTTTGCACCACACATCTCATGACATGTCATTGAAATACTTATTTCAGAAACAAAATAACTAGTGCAGAAAAAGCAACAAAGTTGGAATTTACTAGAAGAAAATTTAAGGAGTATCACAGTCAGTAACAGCCTTTTCTGCCATCTGTTTTACATTCTTAAAATCCAACAAACAAAACATCAAATACATTAACCTGCATTTTTCCTGTATGTTTCAATCCTGAAATTTTTTAAAAGGATTTTTAATTTCACCTCTTTCAACACTGTTTATTGTTCTTTCTTCTTAATAGTTGTGTATCACAATATAAATGCCACTAAATTCCACTCAGTTAAAAAACTGAATCTTTGAAAACTAGAAGTAAATTGATTTGCAGAGCTGGCTACGCAATTCACTTACTAGGTCAAAAGAACAGATTACAGGATATGAAGACTGCCATGACATACTACTTTCCATATTTAGTCATGTCACTGCAGGAAATTTACCATGGTAAATTCCAGGCTTCATAATTCTCTACAGTGGACTGTGCACCTACGAACACTGTCAGCATGGTCACTCAGGGCAGTAGGACTAAGATCAGACATGCCAACAACTGGCACTGGGTCTTTGGCCTGGCGCCCTAAGGAAATGGAGGGTAAACTAAGCATATTCAGTGCCTGTGTGTGTCTGTGTGCCCAAGTTTGCCTTTTACCGATCTCCGCAAACCAACAAAACCTGCAAAGCCCAATGCTGCATTTGAACATGACTCATTGCTCAATTCCAACCAAGTCTGACAGAGGAGGAGTCTCAAAGTTGCTAACTTCTTAGGAGGTTTTTAAGAACTGAGAACCCACCAATGCTCACATGGAGGAAACAGTTGCAGTGTGAACTCATCCTTGCATTTAGACATCAGGGGGTTAATATGAGCTCAGCCCACAAACACAAATCCATAGGAAACCATGCTTCATTGGTTGTGCTGCTCAGAAAATAAATTGTTTTCTAAAACTAGTATACTGTAACATACAAATATTTAATGGAACAGAAAACCATAACAACTAAATGGAAAGCTTGAGATTTCTTCTCAATATCTTTGAAGTGACGCATGGAAGAGTGGTATTCTATTCATGTCTCATAAAATCTCAGCTTGCAGAGGATGTATACCCAATTTTAAATAACTTGGCCATTTTAGCCCAGAGTAAACAATGGCTCTGTGGTAAAGTACACAGAAATAGATCCTCCCTATCCCAAAATAATGTCAATATTCAAGTTACTGTTATCAATATCAGCCCATGATTTTTACTCCTCTGATGTTCACATAGGAGCAAAATGCAGAAGAAATGGGTTCATTTTTCCTTTTTTTTCCTCCTATATGCTTTCCTGAGCCAGAAAAAAGAAAGAAAAGAGCATTTATACATAAGGAAACTCAACAGATAACATCAGTGTAACTAATGCTGCTGTATGAGCCCATCAACTGTGACACAACTGCCTAACACTCACAACAGGGCTGCACCTACACCACATCACAAGACCCATTTTGCATCTTGTCGCGTAGGGTGGTAGGTAACATTCACCGGCATGAAGTAACTGATCAAGTTTGGTAAAAACTAAGAAAGTATCATTTTGGGAGTTCCGTGTAAACATAGATCTTAATTATCTTCCAGAACACAGCATATTTGTACAAAGAAAGACACATGAATGTCCTAAGTTCATCAGATATTCTGAGATGATATGGCTAAAGCTGTCAATTCGTATAAAACCAGCACAAGGCTCTGTCCTGATTTCGGCTGGGATAGAGTTAAATTTCTTCCTAGTGCTGGGTTTTGGATTTAGTAAGAGAAGAATGTTGGTAACACACTGATGGTTTTAGTTGTTGCTAAGTACCCTGCTAGTCAAGGACATTCAACTTAAAAAAAAAACACCAAGCGTTGGGAAGGAGCACAGCCAGGACAGCTAGCCCAGCTGGCCAATAGGGTATTCCATACCATGTGACGTCATGCTCTGTATATGAGCGGTAGGCGTCTTCCAGGAAGTAGCGATCGCTACTTGGTTATCGGTCAGCGTGGATGGTGAGCAATTGCATTGTGCATCACTCATTTTGTATATTCTATCATTATCATCATTATTTTCCCTTTTCTGTTCTATTAAACTGTCTTTATCTCAAGCCACAAGTTTTTCTCACTCTTACCCTTCCGATTCTCTCCCTGTCCCACTGGGGGGGGAGAGTGAGCGAGCAGCTGCGTGGTATTTGGCTGCCTGCCAGGTTAAACCACAACAGGCTCTAAGACAGTTTAAAGATAATTGCCATAAAATTACCATTTCCCTAATTTTGAGATATAGTAAAATATTTTTCAATAGAAATTATCACCGTCAAACTTTGCCAAATACAAAACTATTCTTTTGAGAACTTCTATGTATATTAAGTATATACATCCATAGACACACACACGCACACACACATTTATATACATATGCCCCTCACCTTCATTTTGGTCATGCTAGAAATATATTTAATCTACGATGCTTAGCACTTCCTAGATGTACAAATTTGTTTGCTTTTTTTGCAGTTACTTCATTCTCAAGAATTTTGTCTTTTTCCTCTTGGTGCTGTCCACAGACGCTACATAGTGCCTTCCTCATTTTAGAAACATTTTTCCTTACATTTAAGATATTTAACACACAAGGTGCCAGGGAGCTAATGAATGTAGAGGTAGCTTTATAGTTTATAAATCTATAATTTTGTATGTAGAGATGTAAATACATAGAACACTTGGAAAATAATTAGAATATTAATAATGAGTAATTGCAAGCTATATTTCATGCACAGTAGTGATTCATGAGTCATTATCTGTGACAATCATCACATGTAAATAAAGACATGCTAGTTGATTAACATGCTGTCTGTAATTCCAGATGCCATATATTAATACAAGCAATGTTTGAATTATAACGAATTTCAAAACTGTTGCCTTTTCTATGTAGACTGAATGTACATATTTGAAGAACTGACTGTTTTTGAGGTCATATTTAACAGCAGAGGAAGCCATCAAGACCTTTGCCTTGTAGCAAGCAGCACACAGATAGATGATACTGCTAGCATACCAGACTACGCATGCATGAAGTCAGAGGTTACTGGCATAAAGCACGTTTTATTACTGGGCTCAGGGCAACGTGTTTGAGAATTCTAGCTCACTTCTCACAATCCTGTTTTCCAAGTTCAGCAACACATCTTTGCTAGGGCTTTCATCTATACTTTCAATAATCCTGATCACTCACAATGCAGATGTTATGTTTTTACACAAGAAAGTAAGTAAGGATTGTTTTTGCAAGGCACTTCCACTATTTATAGTGGTTTCCATCATTCTAAAATAAAAAATTAA
The DNA here is from genome assembly GCF_964195595.1 of Calonectris borealis. Lineage (NCBI taxonomy): Eukaryota > Metazoa > Chordata > Aves > Procellariiformes > Procellariidae > Calonectris > Calonectris borealis. The sequence goes on along the minus strand of NC_134352.1, from coordinate 25,113,999 downwards.
TATGAAAAACAAGATTAGAATTGGCTGAATTACACAGTGTCGTGAATGAGTGGTTTAGAGGCCGCTTAAAATTGCATTTTTATTATTATGTGTACTGACAGGATATTCCAGAAAATTATCCAGACTCTGGCACATAGTTTTCTCAATTTCTTTTTCTGTCCTAAAAATAGTGTATGTCAATTCATGTTTCTGTTTGATTTCGAGATTCACTGACCAATTTTATCTCATTTTGCTTTCAATCTCACACACTATCTTCTCTAGCAATGAGACTGAGGTTATCATCTTTGTATCTCTCCACTTTCCCAGGCATTATATTTCTGTCATGTTCTTTGAGAACAAAAACCCTGTTATCTTCTTTTTAATGAATTTTTTTAAACAATCATGGAAGAAAGATCTCATGTAAGAAGGATTTCTTATATCCAGTATACATTTCCATACATTCAGGCACACTCAGATTTGAAAGAGTATCTGAAACATGAATAATTAAGGTCTTATTACAGGGAAGAGTTCTGAAGTTGTTTATATCTCATCAGTATTTCCACTGCCTAGTTAAACCAGAATTTTCACCAGAAAAAGATGAAATTTTAAGACAGATTGGAACTGGGTGACTTAAGTATTTTAAAGTATAAGGATTAGCATGTACTTCTTCCATTGTTAAAAAAAGGATAATGCTGTCTAAACTGAACATGCTGAAAGATCCTGACCAAGAACATGGATGGCAGAAATCTGAAAAAGGGGAGATAGTTTAAAGCACACACAGGAAACTTTCAGAGTTCTGGTGGAAAGGCCTCATCATTTATAAAAGACCTACTACAGCATATTCTGTATCATACATACAATTGCTCAGGAACAGCTACTTGGGAAAAACCATTCTCAAATAACTTTAAATACACACCAGCCTACAGAAACTGCATGTGATCCAAGTAATAAAAATGTCAGACTTCTCTTATGATCTCTTACCCTCCAACCTTTTGCTAGTTTAAGCACGCCAAGTATCACAGATTCTCAAAAATCACCATCAGTGTCATACCACCGGCATGCTGAGATTGCTGTCTTTCATGTTGACCAGGATTGCCTCATTGATTCTTCATATTTTCCAGTTTCATTTTATTTACCTCTATCTCCAGTTTTATACATGGAGTACTAGCTTGGAAGGGCAAGGACCTCAGGGACCTTTTTGTTCTGCTTTTAAACAATGCCTTGTATAAGTGGATTCCCAAGTTTGCAGTCACTCATGGTGCTGCGAAAAATAGTGCAGTAACACTGCAGATTAATGACTGCTCTTGTGCAGCTCAGTGTGAATGGGAATAACAATATCATGATAGCAGGCATTACCCCAAGTAGTGAAGGCATACCTTACACACACAGTAACAAATTCAATAAACTGTTTCAATAACCAAAGATAAATGCTTTCAAACATGGCAAGTTTCTTTATTTTCGTATTATATTGTGCCAAATATACTAGTGCGTGGCCCCAGAATCCAGTCATCTACTGAGGACCCTGTACAGGGAACAGAAACTTTGTGGTTGGTACAGGTTTTAGAAGTAACAAGGCACAAAATGTACAGACATGGCGAGAGACTGGACGGAGTTTGGTGGTGGGCACAGACTCAGTCTTTACGAGTCCTACACTGCAGATGGGGTGTGCATGATGATGGGATCTACTGGCCTTAGGTCACAAAGTGCGCAACAGAACCACGAGTTCTTGCAATGGCATAACCCGTTACTATAAAAGGGTTTTCAGTATTTCTCCCAAAGTATTTTAAAATCACATTAATTAAAAAAAAAATTAAAATAGAAAATGAAACAACTAGCTACAGCATCTTATGAACTAATGAAGCCTGGCTTCCAAAGGATTTGTGTTGCTGCTGATTGAGTTTCTAATTGCATTACACTAAGACTCTAGAGGAAAACCTCTAATTTTTTATATATCAAGAGAACCAACACAGGAAGGAAAAGCCATCAAGGACTGAAGAACTCAACCAGAAAAGAAACCCTGACTGAGGACGAGGTACTCTGACATTTAATATAGCATTCACTCTAACAATTAGAGCATTCATAGTAGCTCTTTTTTACCTGGATGTTTGGACATCTAATATGGCATTTTGGACATTCTGCTAAGTGAGGCAACTACTGGTGTTTCTCTCTTTTACCCAAAAGACTGTTTTCATGAAATTTCTTGGAACTTAATACATCTGAGATTTAGCTGGCATCAGCCGAAAACCTAAAAAATACATGTATTTGTAGGAGGGGGAAAACAGATGCAAATATGCACGCAGACACACAGTGATGAGGAACACTGTAAATTCAAACACAAAAGTTAGGCAAAACTACTACTGAGGTTAGTTGCTTACCTTAATTTCATCCTTCATGCCTCCACATGATGATGACAGAATGGTAATTAAGCATGAGATCCCAACAAACCCCTGCCACACTGAATGTGCAGAATAGGTTGCTTGCCACTGAATGAGAATCTATTTCATATTTATTACTAACCTCAAAATGTACTAAGTGTTATTTTAGCATACAGTATGCTTTTATGCTTAAAACCTAGGGATATGGTGATACTGCTACTGTATCTTTCTTTACAAAAATTAAGATCTGATGGTATGTACATAACTATATTGTGAACTAGATAGAATTGTATTATCATCACAATTTTACACCTGGGGAACTGAGATGCAGATTAAAGCCCAAAATGGCCAGAGGGTTGAAATTATCAAATAATGTTGAAATGCCTGACAACAGAAGTTTTCACCAAACCTCATGTGAGCATCCTGACTTCACCTATGCATCCTAAATATAGTAGGTTGACACACTGGAACATAGAGGGGCCTGTAAAAAATCTAGATACATCCCTTGCCCCAGCATCACACAAGAACCCTCTGGCAGAGGCATGCAGCAATTCAGTTCTCTGGAAGAGCATTCAGCTGTCTTAGCATGACACTATACTTTCTTCTACAGTCTCCAATTCATCCACTACATATTTTCCAACTTCTGCAATAAAAGAAGCTGATGTACTACAGACAGCAGTCTCATTGCAACCCCAATGTGTCCTCAGTACACAATTCATCCTGTTCAAGGAAGAGGATGAAAAGCATATTGCAATAGATATTTAAAATCTATTGTGCAATGTACACAAAATAACCAGGCAACTAATAATTCAGAATTCTCCTCATTGGTGCATTTGATCTTAGTAAGTACTTGGAATCTTAATGTTAAACACCATTTTTTCCACACAGTTTTCTTAAGATTTGTAAAACTACAAAATTAAAAAATGCTCAAATACCATCAATGGGTCTCTTTGACGAGCTCCTGATTCTTATCTCCCGACATTTTCTGCCCTCTACTCCTTAGCCTTCAAATCGCTGCCGCCTTCTTTGTAGCTCTAATCCCTCCCCTTCACTTTAATTTTATCCTCCTCCCATGTTTCCAGCAACCACCTTCTACTCTCTTCCCAGCATTTGTTTGCATGCCCTCTCCTTGACCTCCACTTTGAATCTCTCTGCATTTTCCTCCCCATTCCTAATAATTTCCTTCCTTTTGGCTTGCCAGGACCCAGAATGCTGGATGGAGGAGTGCATGGTGCACAGGAAAGATTTTCTTGTCTGACTTCCCCTGCTGGGCAAATGGTTGGTTACTTTCCAGTTGCCATTAGCAGCTGAGAGTCCCTAAAGTCTTGTGCCATAAAATGTTCCCTCTTTCAAGACAATTTACATGAAGAGCTGTGAAGGGATACACAAACCCACTACAGACCAAGAAATGCCAATCTCTAAGAAGTCTTGTCTGAATATATGCAAGCAGATTTTTTTTTGAAGTTTATAATCTAGCCGTATGTGGATGAATTTGTACAAGGAGAGCAATTAATGACCCTGCCTTCAAACTTCATGTCATTTCAAAGTCATGACAGCTACTCCATGAAATTATTTTATTAATGGTTAACATGGACAAAACAATCTGATTTAATTCTTGAAAACTGCTGAACTGCTTGAACAAAAATATCCCAGAAGGCTAAACTGAAACATACATCTCCCATAGAGAAATTAATTCCAAAGCTTTGGACAAATTGCAAAGAAACTGAAAACAGCTATCTAATGAAGAATGCCAAACAGCCATAGTTATGGACTGCACTATACTTATCACCTACAACTAGGAAAACTATTTGAAGTAAATATGTTATTGATAGTATTAATCATTGCACAGAAAACTTTTTTTGCTACAAATCCACCATATTTTTCTTAATCATCCCTAAGAAAACACTTTACTTCCATGTAATTTAAGGTTTAGTAAGTTACATTTGCGATTTAGGAATTTAATAGTGAAAAGCATTGTCTTGAAGGAAGCCACCAACAGTGCTTTACCTTCTCTAAAGCTCATTTGAAAGCATTACTAAGTGTTGAATCTTCCAAAAGGAGTAACTGCAGCTGAAGGCTATTAACGTGCAATGCGACATCAGCCTGCTTAGGAGATGAATGAGACTATCCTATTGATAAGGTCGCAATCGATCTGAGGCAGACTTTTTTAAATTAGTGAAATGTTGCAGCGCTTTAGAAAGTGTCACCAACAGCCCTTCTCTGTGAAAAATGCTCCAACTTGTCGGAAAACTGTAATTTATTATTTTAAACAAAAAATTTGCCTCATAGTGATAGAGTATCATCTGTGCCTTATTTATTTCAAACTTATCCTTTCATTGAAAGTGAGCTTATTTTTCTGATCTGTACTCTTAAGTTCCCTCTATACCTACTCTTACAAAGATGCTCTTCAGGAGCCATATGAACTGCTTGAAAATACACTGAGATTCAAAACACACTGAGAATAGTTATATTGAAAAAAAAAAAAAAAGAAAGAAAAAAGATAGCTGCCAACGTTAAATTCATCAGAATAAAAAACTATGTAGAAATGCTTAGAATGGCCTAGACTTCCAATGACTTCTAGTCCTTCAGCACATAGGATAGGGAGATGAAAACTGAAAAGACCATGACCTCATGGAACTTAAAACAAAAAAGTGGATGCTCATCCTCAGGGCCTTTCAAAGAAAGGCTGTTCCTACAAGTTGTAAAGCACCCTTATCCTCCATTGTATTCCACTGTGCTCAGACCCTGGCAGGATCTGAAGTGTTGACAGCAATATGGTAATGATGTTCACATAGACACTGTGAAAAACTGGATCATTTAAGAAAGAGAAAGGCATAAAGGAGTGGAACACTTCAGTCTTTTAATGCAAATTGAGTTAACTTTTTTTCCACAGACTTTAGAAAGAATTTTTCCCAAACACTATAGCTCCAGTTAAGCTGGTGCTTTTCAAGTTTCCTTTACAAATATGTTTTTGAACACCAAAGAAAGATGAAAATGCCAGTGACCAAGGTCATACAAGGACACAGTTTCTGATTGAACTCGGGCACTAACAGTGAATAAGCTCCACTTCAACACATTAGCAGACATAAAAGCTGTGGTGCAAAGCATGTATTCTGTAATAACAAAGCGTTAACTATTTACATGTGAAAGAGCAGAATAAACGTTAAATATAAAATGTATGTCTGCTGTCCCAGCTGTATTTGAAATGATCTCTTATTAATGCTGAGACTTTTCAGTTCTGCTTCTAAGCTATTTAACAAATAATCTTAACTCACTAAATTACAGGTTCTTAACTGTTGCCAGTCTCAGCTGAGGAAAGGCCAAGAGCTGAGCCAATATAAAAACTGTTTACGAAAAAGAGAAATAATTCAACAGGAAATAAAAATAAAATGTGACAAGTGTTTTGCTTGAAAGCTTATATTGGAATTACTGTTTTCATGATACTTGATCCTTGGATAAGTAACAGCTTTAATTTTTAAAAAGGATAAACATAGCCATATAGCATGTGGTAGGGGTACAGTTCATACTGTCAGATTTATATATGCATATATTTAGACTATGTTTTATCTAAAAGCTAGAAGAATGTCAGATGACATTAGGTAAAAGTACAGAATGTACTGCTATAGGTAGAAATGATTAATGTACTAAAACGAAGACTATAATCTTAAACCAATTTCCTGTTAATGTAAGATAACAACAATTGTAGGCTGAGAAAATACAATTAAAAAATAATGAAATGGTAAATTTAGTAACAATACCATTTACACAGCTACACTGCATACTCTAAATACTTTGCTAAGTACTTTCAAAAGAGTAAGCAGTGAGATTATTTACTTTTCACTATAATATAAAATATGTAATTAACAGAAAAGTATGATAAAAAAACTTGACTAAACAATTGGACTATGTTAACATTACAGTATAGCATTTAATTCCTCATGTCACAACTTCTTAGAAAATGCTATAGCTTGATTGCTGACAGGCTGAGGTTAGAATTAATCTTCTTCTATGGACATGTTATTTCCTTTTTATCTTCCTATAGAGCATGTGATCCTAGTTATTCTTAGATGCAGAATTTATTGGCCTATTGGTCTAGTCTGGTAAGCAAATTATGTACTTTGGGCCCTGAAATTCTTACATTCATTAGCATAGCAGCATTTTGTTTGAGAGCAATAAAGATGAACTACAAGTCAAGAACACTTCACATGCAAGTACGTTTTTTGCATGCAAGTCCTCTGCAATTTATTCCAGTGATATTCTCTGTTGGATGTCTTCTCACAGTCAAGAAGCAATGAAACTAGGTCCTACAAGGTGAAGTTCACAGTTTCTAAAACCAATAAATGTTTCTCAAATTCAAACTCAATTCAAAAACTTTAAAGAAAATGGTTTTAAGGGAACTTTATGTTCCCTTAAAGTCAAGCAAATATTCAAATGACTAATCAGGAATATATTGTCTTGCAGTGCTCTGACAGAAGAAAAACAATCTTGAAATCAGCATGGCAGGCCTGCTGCTTGTGTTGCCTCTTAAATTATGGGAGCCTTGGGTGGAAGACCTTAATCGCAATAAAATGTCCAGTGTGTAGCATGAGGACATGTCAACGGTGTTTGCTCGATGGAGTACTTCAATTTTGAGCAACCATCAGAGCAATAATAAACCCCATAGTTTACCAAGTAACCAAGAGCAATAGTAAATCCCATAGTCTGAGGGAAAAACTCCGCATCCATATTATATTGTATCAGTGCATGTTTAATATAAATTGCATGTTTAATGTAAAATGCACAAACTTATGAGGGAAGTAGGACACTTGTTACCAAACTCAAACGTTTTCCTCTAATCCAAGGGTCACAGAACCATATTGGTTCCTGTTCACTCTTCTGATTCCATGAATCTTCAGTTCCTTCTGTATAGGGTCTCAAAATGTAGATGTTGCAGCACCCAGTTGGTTTGCACGCAAGTCGCTTCCTGCATTGAACCTTAAAGCTTCTGACTACTGATCATGTCACCCTACCTTCCCACAATTACTCCACTGCTCACACAAAGGGTCCAAGTCTGCTACAATGAACTAATTAACTGAAGAGAAAAACTCATCCTAAGGAAGTACAAAACCCAGTGGACTCATCCCAGGGGCTCTGTAGCACACAGGGAGGAAGACAGCACCAGCGAGGACACTGTGACTTCAAAAGCAGGGCTTTTCAGGTAGGGTAACTTGCACAGTAGCCATGTGATGAATCCCACCATCACAATGCATGCCAAGATCTTGGTAATCTGGATGGACTCTGGTTTACACAAGTCCTTTTGCTCTGTTAGGGAAATCTCAATAGGACTTTTGTGAGTAATTTCTGATGGGATTTCATACAGAGGTCTTCAAGGATGCATGATGTCACTCTTCCAGCTCAGTGAGTCACAGAAAAAAAAGCATATTGATTTAGGGCTTCACTACGTCCCTATTTAGACAAATCTGCTTTATGTTTCTCTTCCATCAGGCTAAGTCATCTCTGCTTCCTCAAAATCTCACTACAGTTATGACTGGATGAGAGCAAGTTGTCTAAGCATCTGGAGGAGGAAGATACAAGACTCTTGAGGACAAGAAGAAATCTTGTTAGGAAAACAGTGCATGCGCACCTTGCCTAGAGGGATTACGGTTTATGAGTATTTGACATAGTTCAACTACTGACAAGTGATATCTTTTCTGAAATAGTATCAGTTGTCACCACTACCTTGACTTTTTGTGCTTTTATAAACATGTATGATGTTAATTAAAAGTCATAAATAAGGCTAGTGAAAAAATCATTGCAGTAATTTTTACAAATATGAAAAATACGAATTAAATGATTTTAAAAGTTAGGAAAAGACTGCAAATTTTCCCTAAAAAATATTAAAAGTAAATCATTCTGTCTAATTAACAGAAATGAAGAGCACAGATAAAGCCTCTGAAGACAAGACTTTCCTCAGGCATCAAAATCTCTCTTTAAACACTATGTACCAATGAACTAAGAAACAAAAAAGGGGGTTAGCTGTAGCTTTTCTATTTTCTTGCACTGATACCTAGATGACAGAATATCTAGATAATTGTTTACCACATAGTGTGGGGTTGCTTTGCTCCTTATCTATTCATCCCTGCAAGCCTAGTAACATGACCCGAAAGACCTCAATTTACATAAAAAGAAGGCACTAGTGTTTTTACATAGGTACCCCCAGTTGCAACAGTGCAGACAAAAGTTTTAAAACTCATAATCTCTTCTTAGGTGGATTTGGTTAGGGATGACTGGCTAATTGGGGGAAACACATGAAAGCACCTCAAAATCCAATTAGCACTTCAGTGCAATTAAATAGCTTTGCTATTCTGTAGAGACATGGCTTTGATCTTGCACTGAAAAGTGTCCTTCCTTAAAGCTGCTATTTTGATTTTTTTCTCAGTAATTAGTGCTAATTGTAAAGCCATTGCTGACATGATATAAACAGAGTATTTTGCTGCATTTGACACAATGACTTTAAATCAGTGTTCTCTTTTGTCTATATTGTACTGGTTTATTATTGGCCTAGCCACTTTGCTCATTATTAAATGAACAATATGTAAAACATGTTAAAGTCAGATGAAACAAATTACCGAGGTTTAAGAGCTTGTGTGGATACCTTCACCAGTGTTCTTAAAACTTTGATTCCAAAGAAATAGAGGAGAAAATATAAAGTAATATTAGATTACAATTACACTAGACTGTTCTTTCAGATTTATTTTCTTTTTCATCCTGAACTGGAAAAGATGAATTTTGATTTATGTCTATTTTTTTTCAGTCTGCTGTAAGATGCACACTGAATAATGAACTGAACAAATAATTCTTATTCCAGCTGTCTTGACTAACCTTCTCTCTAAGCTACACTTGTTACACCTGTGAATTTACTATCTGGGTTACAGTCCTCTGTCCCCATTTAAGGGAAAAAGGTTGTATGTGTCAACTCTGCCATAAGCTTTCTTGTAGGTATGCATTCTTTATGTCTTGGGTTACACTGTTAAAATCTAAAAATATAGGTTTAGATTTAACACCACAGTAGCAGTGAGAGTCAGCTGCAAAGAATTTTCCATTTTAAAATGTTCCATAAGAAAAAATGTATTTCATGAAGGGAATAAACGGAATGTAGTACACCACAACAGCTACAAAATCATGCATATAGCAATGCCCTTTCAAAGTAAGTATCTGGAAAGAAAGAGCTCTTTATAACATACATTTTGATCTCAAATTTAATCTCAGTAACACAAAGACACGAACTGTTTTATACATTAATATGCCACTTCACAGGAAAAATGTCCCATTCCTATTTCTTGTTTCATTTTAAGGATTCTCTCACGGATATAAAACCTTTCAAAAAACATAAAAAATTTTTTTGAACATCAACTACTGCAAAATAATATTTTGCTTAATTAAAATTAAACTTATAGATTCACATAAAACTCTTTGCTTACAATAGAGCTGCAATGTTTAGATTACAAGATTCATAAGAGATAATTATTTCTAATTATAAATGAGACAACCTTTCTGACAAATAGAGCACCTTTTAGAAAAAACAATTTCAGCCATCCTAAAAGTATTTGGGAACATGTCAGTGTTTTTGGTTGGAATTTTGTTTGCATAAAGCTGTCAGAAAAGCAACTGGTGATTTCTACAGTTCCTTCTTTGCCTTGTCCCTCTTAATTCCACAGTTCAAGAAATCACGAAGATACAGAAAGCACACCTTCAAAGTCCAATTGAGTTACACCAAGAATTTGAAACAAAACTTCTTACATTCTCAGATAATAACTTCACCACCCCCTACACAGAGTAGTCAACATTTGATCTTTCTCAATTCTTCCTAGTTGGATCTGATTAATTTTGTATAAAATGCTTACACGCTAAGAGTGTGTTTAGTTAGTTGTGAAAAATAGTGATGCGTCATTAGAAGGGAGTGAGAAATCCAGCTTTCGAGTGATATAAAGCAGAAGCTTCCCTTTCTCTGCTTTTCATACAAATACATGAGTCATCAGCAAAAAAAGCAACACAGCATCAAACAACTTCTTTTTTTTTTCCCACTTCATTAAATAAAAAATTATATTTTTGTATTTTCTGTTTCAGGACTTGAAAAAAAAAATCAATTAATTCATATACTCATAGCCAGAGCATGTGTTAAAAGACAGGAGGACTGTGAACTCCAACAGCAATCACATTACTCTTCTCAGTTCCATACTTTACTATAGTCCTTTGGCCTTCTTCATGTTCATATTCTTCATATTCTTCATGTCCCTGAGACAAATTTCACCCTGCTGTGGTTATCTCTTTGATATCCTACTGAGATTTCCAGTTTTGTGAATCCAAACTTGCACCAACAATGAAAGAGCTGAGCTGAGCCCAAAATGGCTGAGTCCAGCTTGTCACTTTGAAATGGCACTGAACTGCACTCAGCCTTGTGCAACTGGAACAGAATCAGAGGTGGATGCGTGTCAAAGCAAGCCAGGTAATTTTAATGTTGTTCCTACTAAATAAGTCTACACAGACTAAAAAAGTTAGTCTTTTAGGAACATTTAATGACATAGTTAGATATAAAAACCTCAGGCAATAGGATCGATGTTCTAATAATCTGTTTTCATGGTTGAAAAAACGATGATAGTATCTGCTAGATTTTAAGAAAAATATTTATGTTAGCTCAGAAGCATTTTTTCCATCTACAAGCTTTGAATGAGCAACTAAACAGTCAGCTAAATATTAATCTTTAAAAAAAAGACAGAGCATTTTATATTGAGATTACTCACAAAAAAGATAGATCATATTAAGGCCTAATCCTGCACTTTCTGACGTCAATGGGACTCTTGCCATTGGCCTCGATGGGAAAAGAAGAGGGCCATTAAAATATAATTTTACTTTTAGTCAGTCTTAATTATACAATGGTGGAATGATTCATTCAATTGTTCAATTCATAACATTTTAGCATTTATAAACATGATTAAAACAGCTTTGAAATAATAATTAAATTTTAGGGGCATCTTTTTAAATAACATTACCTATTAACTCTAGTAACAAGCATTAGAAATAAACCTAAATGGCACACATTCAGTTTGGAAGTAAAAGGTGCGTCACTGCTAATGACACTGATACGTTGTATCAGTATGTTCTACAAAATTAAATGCTTTGATAGAATACTGATGAGGCTGCTAGATTTTCCCCTGCGTTAGTAGCAGTGCACTCCATCCCATTAGCTGGTTTCCACTCCTCCCATCCCTCCACCCCACCATTTTCCTGTCTTTTTAGCACCTTGTAACAAACTTATAAAGGCCAAATTCTAGCATTAGAAATTCCTTGCATATGTGAAGAGAAGAAGGATGCTCTCCTTTTTCCCAGTGTTACTACCCAGTCCAGGTCTCCAGAATGAAGAATGTTTGATGACCATCAAACACTTTGCAAAACATCTCTCTGAAATACTTATCTCAAGGTTAGTTAGCTCTACTGACACCCTGACTTGCAAGGTGAGTTACCAGCCACAAACAATACTTTGCATCTTAACCACACCAGAGGTTAGCCTTCAGTACTTTCCAGTATCTTTCCAAGGGTTTATTTGTCCCCTTGCTGACTGTAGTCAAAATGGATTCAAATGGGTAATTCCATGTAAGAAAAGAAAGCAAGAAATAATAAGAAAAGAATACAAAAAATTCTCCAGTATTATCTGTGCAAAAGAAAAAACCATGATGATTTAGCCTATCAAACGTGCTTTTTCTCAAGAACCTGAAAAGTTCTCTTTAATTAGATGGTGCATAATTCTGGTAAGAATGGCTGTATTATGCAGTCTAATGCATTAAATGGAATTGATAATTGGCACGTAGTCTGGAGTCTACCAAAATCTGACACACCAAAAAATATAAGAAAAACAAAATTTTTCCCAGCTCTGTAGTACTGCAAGCAGATCTAAGGAGACCAATCAGGACTCAAATAGATCTTGATAGTCAACGGATTCTCAAAAGAAAAGTCAAAAGACCAGTGGTATTCGCAAAAACTACAAGAAGATCCTGCAGGGCACAGGAAAATGAGCTCCCTCCTGGGACCTACTGAGAGGTCTCCTGAAGGAGGGGTTACATCAGCTAAAAGCCAATTTTGTCACAGAACTGATAGGTACTAATTAATGATTAGAAATAATTGACCAAATATTGTGAAATGCTTCATGCTGTAATACCTGTATATGGTAGAAAATTAATTCTGTCATAGCATCAGTATCCTGGAATATGGTAGAAAAAGCCACAAACTGTCCAGAAACAATAATAACTATATTATCGTAATAATATGATATTCAATACGTGAATATCATATGACCGCCAAGAACCAAACACCAGTCAGGTGGGTTATACAGCCCTTCAATAGCCTCTTCCTGTATTGCACCAGGACTTTCCAAAATGTTTTAACAACGCAATTTAAATTTCAAAAGCTAGATCTTTTTAGATGCTGAGTAGGACCCAGTGTGCAGTTTGCCACTTTTCCCAGATACCAAAACTGATGATCAGCCAAGCCCACAGCCTCATAAGAAATCCACAGTGTAGTTTAAAGATGAGGCTTTTATCTGTGAAAATAATCTTCCATTCCTTAATTAAAAGTTTGGCTGTAAGTCAGTCACCTATCCTACCTACATGGACAGTGAGTTTAGCAATCCCACTCTAAGATGAAACATCCTTAGAGTGAGCGCTCCCTAACACTGAATGGTCTTTTTTCACAAATATTTCAAGGTAAAATATAGAAGGCTGTTTACCATCTATTTACTTAAAAAGCAGAAGAAAAATTAGGCCAAAAAGTGCTTTGCTATATTTAAATATCCCTGCAGGGAAAGGAAGAAAAGTTCCCAAACAAACATCAGATTATGTATTTCTGTCAGAAAGAAAAGGGAAGCTACTGTATCATAAGCATCCTGGCGTGTATAGCACCACTTCACAATTAAAGCCCAGCCATGCTTCAAGAGCACACAAACACACTTCTAGTTTTTATCTAACAACTTCTTAATGAAAAACATGTTCATATATAAAAATGCGTTGTACTATGGACCACTGTAAGGAATGTCCTGCACCACCTTATTAACATTCATAAGAAAATACGGTGGAAACAAGAAGGAATAAAGAAACTCTCCATTTTCCTCATATGGGGATTGTATTTACTCAAAAGCAACACAAAATCTTTTAGAACGTAAGAAAAAGTTTAAGATCTGTTTTGCCATGTTTTAAGTCCTACTATTTGGTATTCATTCATCTTTCAGTACCTGTGGCAATAGGTAGGCAGTGAACTGTGAATATTGTTCTAGCTAGAGATTAAAGAATTTCAGTATTATTCGGATTGTTAGTATGAAACATGGTTTGATTAGTCTTTTTATTTTCTTATGCATTCCATGCATTCATGGTAGTTTTATTTAACCAATAACACTAAAAATGAAACATTGTTTTTGCACATTTAAATTGTATTCCTAATTTCTAGGCAAATGGTGCCTGATACAAATCATAGGCATGTAAATAAGAATTTAGAAAATATGACACTTGCTGTGTTCTCACTTAAAAACATCAAAAATAAGCTATGTTTTTGCTAAGTCATATAGTTGTTTAAATGAATTTCTGGTGATAGAGTTTACAATCTTGATTAATGAAAGGAATGATGAGTTGTACAAACAGGCTTGTCCCACATCTTTAAGTCACTCATAGTGGTTTTACATACATATCTGGCTACTAAGCTGCGAATACCTGAACCTCTTCCTAGGAACAAGAAAAACCTTATCCTCATTAAGGGCTGGGCAGAATTTTTGAACACCTTTGCCTGCCAACACATTGATGATTCTTGGCCGTACTTCCTAACCCCAGAACCACAGGGTAGCACCTGATCCTCAGTACTTTCATCTCAAGTCACTCTAAAAGGATGGCCACAATTTTATGCTGCTCCATCTCCTCCAACATCCTGAAGCTTTCAAAGCAGAAGTCAGTACTCCTTTGTCAAAGAGCTGCCCTAACTTAAAAGCAGCTATTTCATACCTAACACCCTTGGTGAGAACTGGTGGCCACTTCACAGCACATGTCTCAGTACGGTTCTCCCTTTCATGAGATCCAGCACTCTTGGAGACTGTCGCACTTTACATACTATCCACCCTAGACTCATAAATATTTATAGAATCATAGAATATCTTGAGTTGGAAGGGACCCGTAAGGATTGTCGAGTCCAACTCCCTGTTCCTCGCAGGACTACCTAAAACTAAATCATATGACTAAGAGTGTTGTCCAGACGCTCCTTGAACTCTGACAGGCTTGGTGCTATGACCACTTTCCTGGGGAGCCTGTTCCAGTGACCGACCACCCTCTCAGTGAAGAACCTTTTCCCAATGTCCAGTCTGAACTTCCCCTGACATAGCTTCATTCCATTTCCTCGTGTCCTATCGCTAGTCACCAGAGAGAGGAGATCAGCACCTCCCCAGCTGCTGCCCCCCTTGAGGAAGGTGTAGACTGCAATAGGTCGCCCCTCAGCCTTCTCTTCTCCAAGTGGAACAAACCAAGTGACCTCAGCCCCTCCTCCTAAGTCTTGCCCTTGAGACCTTTCACCATCTTGGTCGCCCTCCTCTGGACATGCTCACATAGTTCAATGTCCTTCTTACATAGAGACACCCAAAACTGCACACAGTGCTCAAGGTGGGGCTGCATCAGAGATTTTGTAAAAGTATACACCTATACACACACACACACATATATATGAGAGACATTTTACGAGATTATACACACACACACATATATACACGTATACACATATATATACCCAGAGAATGATCACCAAGAGCTCTAACAAGTTCACTTTAGGCAATGCGAGTTGTCCAAGGAGAGTCTATTATCATGCCTAGAAGGAAAATTGCATGATCATGCAAGAAGAACGGGTGGGGAAGGCGACCGGCCTGGTTGAATGGGGAGCTCTGGCTGGGACTCGCGTTAGGTCGTGCAGAGAGGAAATTAGAAAGGCAAAAGCCCGGCTAGAACTCAACCTGGCCACTGTCGTGACAGACAACAAAAAATGCTTTTATAAGTATGTTAATGACAAAAGGAGAGCCAAGGAGAATCTCCATCCTCTACTGGGTGCGGGGGGGAACGTTGCCACCAAGGACGAGGAAAAGGCTGAGGTACTCAACGCCTTCTTTGCCTCAGTCTTTAGTAGTCAGAGTGGTTATCCTCAGGGTGCTCAGCCCCCTGAGCTGGAAGACAAGGACGACGAGCAGGATAAACCCCCCATAATTCAAGAGGATGAAGTTAATGACCTGCTATGCCACCTGGACGTTCACAAGTCTATGGGGCCGGATGGGATCCACCCGAGGGTACTGAGGGAGCTGGCGAAGGAGCCGCTCTCCATCATTTACCAGCAGTCCTGGTTAACTGGGGAGGTCCCGGACGACTGGAGGCTCGCCAATGTGACTCCCATCTACAAGAAGGGCCGGAGGGAGGATCCGGGGAACTACAGACTGGTCAGCCTGACCTCGGTGCCGGGGAAGATCATGGAGCGGTTGGTTTTGAGGGTGCTCATGAGCCATGTGCGGGACAACCAGGGGATCAGGCCCAGCCAGCACGGGTTCATGGAAGGCAGGTCCTGCTTGACCAACCTGATCTCCTTCTATGACCAGGTGACCCGCCTAGTGGATGAGGGAAAAGCTGTGGATGTGGTCTACTTGGACTTCAGTAAAGCCTTTGACACTGTCTCCCACAGCATTCTCCTAGAGAAGCTGGCAGCTCACAGCCTAGACAGGTACACTCTTCGCTGGGTAAAAAACTGGCTGGACGGCCGAGCC
Organism: Calonectris borealis; assembly: GCF_964195595.1. Lineage (NCBI taxonomy): Eukaryota > Metazoa > Chordata > Aves > Procellariiformes > Procellariidae > Calonectris > Calonectris borealis. The sequence goes on along the minus strand of NC_134352.1, from coordinate 25,097,841 downwards.
CAGAGAGTTGTGGTCAACGGAGTTAAATCCAGTTGGCAGCCGGTCACGAGCAGTGTTCCCCAGGGCTCAGTTTTGCAGCCGGTCTTGTTCAATATCTTTATCAACGATCTGGATGAGGGGATCGAGTGCTCCCTCAGTAAGTTTGCAGATGACACCAAGCTGGGTGGGAGTGTTGATCTGCTGGAGGGTAGGAAGGCTCTGCAGAGGGACCTGGACAGGCTGGATCGATGGGCCGAGGCCAACTGTATGAGGTTCAACAAGGCCAAGTGCCGGGTCCTGCACTTCGGCCACAACAACCCCAGGCAATGCTACAGGCTTGGGGAAGAGTGGCTGGAAAGCTGCCCAGAGGAAAAGGACCTGGGGGTGCTGATTGACAGCCGGCTGAACATGAGCCAGCAGTGTGCCCAGGTGGCCAAGAAGGCCAACGGCATCCTGGCCTGTATCAGAAATAATGTGGCCAGCAGGAGTAGGGAGGTGATCGTGCCCCTGTACTCGGCACTGGTGAGGCCGCACCTCGAATACTGTGTTCAGTTTTGGGCCCCTCACTACAAGAAGGACATGGAGGTGCTGGAGCGTGTCCAGAGGAGGGCAACGAAGCTGGTGAAGGGCCTGGAGCACAAGTCTTATGAGGAGTGGCTGAGGGAACTGGGGTTGTTTAGCCTGGAGAAGAGGAGGCTGAGGGGAGACCTCATCGCGCTCTACAACTACCTGAAAGGAGGTTGTAGCGAGGTGGGTGTTGGTCTCTTCTGCCAAGTAACAAGCGATAGGACAAGAGGAAATGGCCTCAAGTTGCACCAAGGGAGGTTTAGATTGAACATTAGGAGAAATTTCTTTACTGAAAGAGTGGTCAGGCCTTGGAACAGGCTGCCCAGGGAAGTGGTGGAGTCACCATCCCTGGAGGTATTTAAAAGACGTGTAGATGAGGCCCTTAGGGACATGGTGTAGTAGGCATGGTGTGTTGGGTTGACAGTTGGACACGATGATCTTAGAGGTCTTTTCCAACCTGTATGATTCTATGAATCTATGATCATGCATTCCCACCCCATGTTCATCATAGATTTCACGATCCCTTTGAGCTGACACAGGAGAGTGTCCAATTGATTCAGAAGCATTTCAGACTGACTGCCCATCAAGCCCATTTCCTCTTCTTTAAACAGCTCCTGCCCGACTCACCCATAGGTATGGCCGGGCAAACCTTACTGTTTAACTCTTGGAGTTTCCTTCTGCTTCAGCCAGCGTGACTGTGAGTCTGGATTGCCTGAGCCCAAGCTGGGTACTCTTCATTACAACACTCAGCCTCCCCTCTCTCTATTCCAAAGATGACTATCCAGTCTTACGGTCCTCATTCTACTGTTTTTGATCTTTCCTTAGTTCATCCCTGTCTTCTTAGTTTCAACCTTCCTTTCTGTCACTCCCGGGTTTTCCTTCTTTCCAGCTTCCAGTTCATATTCTTTGAACTGTTTCCTATTCCCCTTCCCTTCAGTAGAGTTTTGGCTGCTCAGCTTTGAAAACAGAGCTTTCTTTGTCTTGATACCAAATTGTCAGCAAAAAACTTATTGCCAGCAAAGAACAGAGAAATGTTCTACTTTCAATTACAATGCCCAGCCCTAGCTCTTCCCACAAATGGGGAGGGGAGGCAAGGCAGGATGAGTTCTGTGCTGAAGTACCCTCCCAATTTTGACTTTGTTCTGTGGCTCTGGTAGGTCTGATCAGCTCAGGGAGCAGTGGGGACTTAAGCCTAATACTAATAAGGCTTCAGATTTTTCACTCTTGCAAATTCTACAAGCTTGTATGAGCTGTAATGCTCCAGAGATTTATAACTTAGATTAACTGAGTGGATTTTCCAGGAGGGCAGTCTCTGATACTAAGACCATGTTCTAAATGTCAAGTCCCTCTTCCAAAGTCTGCAGGTGCCACAGCATTTCAAGCAAAAAGGTCTATAAAACATTTAACATGGGGAAAACAGTATTTTTCTTCTTGTACTGTTCTGCAGAATAATTAACCATTTTGACCAACACAAAAGGCTTAGCCTGTGATGAATACTAAACATGGCAAAATTTCAACCCTAAAGCTACTACTTCCTAAAATGTTATATGAAACAATTGTTTTCTGAATGCTAAGATATTGTAGTAACAGAGGATACTACCACTCCCACCTATAAAGAAACTTCCATTTGATTTTTCTGAGTGTAAAATTTAATGAACATGATAATAACAACCCATCTTTTGTTTTGTTTTAATTTTATTTTTAATTCTATTGCTTTGTGTAGATTAAAGTGTAAACATTGGCCTTGCAGCACCTCACAACAGGGTCCTAGTTCATGATAGGGACTTGCTGGAAGTAACAAAAACTGAATCAAAATAATGACAAATGCCTGCTGTATTCAAACTTCTCTTTGGGTAAGGATTACAAAGGAATGTATTATTTGAAGCTTCTCTTTTACGTTCAAAATACTCAGTGTTAATAAAACTTCAGGGCCTGATACCAGGTTCATTTATTTTCCTGTGACACATGCCAGAAAGAATATTACAGGAAACTACACATTTCAGATCTTGGATATATTTTCAGCTGCTAGTTTTTCCTTTTCAAACAAAAGAAGCTTAACTGACCAGTCCCTTAAAAACTTGTGAAGAATGTAAATAAAATGTAATACAAAGCAGCACACGTGCATCTTTTGACGGCTGCTACAGAACACATACAGAATACACACAAATTTACATTCACACTCATAGTGTCCATTTTTTAAGTAATTCTCAACCTCTTTGAGACTCAAACTTATGTAAGACACTAACATTTACAGAAACATGAAAGCAATGATATGGTTAGTGCACAGATTTGTGTGGATTTCCTTTAATGCATAACAGCTACAGAGTCATTGCTCAGCCATGCTGTAATTTGACATGTGCTCTACTGCCTGTTTGTCAAGCTACAAGCTTGCAAGCAAAAGAGGTACATTTTTCAGGTATCTGCACTTTCAGTTTTAAGTTGTTTTTATGACACAGAATACATACTTACAGTCATATCTCCTTTCAAATATTATGTTGCCATGGTTTAACCCCAGCCGGCAACTAAGCACCACACAGCTGCCCACTTGCTCCCCCCCAGTGGGATGGGGGAGAGAATCAGAAGGATAACAGTGAGAAAACTCATGGGTTGAGATAAAGAGTTTAATGGGTAAAGCAAAAGCCGCGCACGCAAGCAAAGCAAAACAAGGAATTCATTCACTACTCCCCATTGGCAGGCAGGTGTTCAGCCATCTCCAGGAAAGCAGGGCTCCATCACGTGTAACGGTGACTTGGGAAGACAAACACCATCACTCCGAATGTCCACCCCTTCCTTCTTCTTCCCCCAGTTTTATATGCTGAGCATGACGTCATATGGTATGGAATATCCCTTCGGCCAGTTGGGGTCAGCTGTACCAGCTGTGTCCCCTCCCAACTTCCTGTGCACCCTCAGTCTGCTCCCTGGTGGGGTGGGGTGAGAAGCAGAAAAGGCCTTGGCTCTGTGTAAGCACTGCTCGGCAATAACAAAAACATCCCTGTGTTATCAACACTGTTTTCAGCACAAATCCAAAACATAGCCCCATACTAGCTACCATGAAGAAAACTAACTACCCCAGCCAAAACCAGCACATATGTATTTCTGTGTTTTGTTTGGATTAGCCTCCTTAAAGAAAGCAGAATATGATGGCAACAATAATTTTGTGCCATTTGGTATCCACTTGAGAGACAGTAATACAAAGATCTCACAGAGGAGGTGTCATTAGTTAAACAGAAATCTTATTCTTTATGTTGTTGTAAATGGATGTTTGATTTTACAGCTCTAAAGCTCTTGGTTCACATTTAAGCATCAGAAACACTGCTATGAACTTTAACATGTTCTGAAGAAATTACACGTCTATTAACAGAAATCAGAAGTTCAGAAAAATATTTATTGTATGCTGAATATATTCCTACAACTAGAAGTTCTTCTGAAATTACTAGGTTCCACCCACCTCAGTTTATTCCAAATTTCTAGCCAACTGATGGACCCTGCAGACAACATTTCTGTAAGTTGATCTTAATTACCATATGTACCGATTGTAATGTCATTCAGAAATAGACCACAATCCATCTTCCTATCATATTTAATGGATTTCTAGAAAACAGCCTAAATGTACAGAACAGGTGATGAATTACACCAATGCCCTGTGCGGCCTTTCCAGTTATAGTTCTGTCATATTTCCGTTATAAAATACCTTTACTTTCTTCCTACATCAGGCATAAATTATTAGACGTGTAATTTCTGAATGTTAGCTTTTAACTAATAAGCATGCACTTATACAGAACCTAACACATCATGAGATTCAGTAACAAGCAGTATCAATATGAGAGGGATGAATTTTAAAACTCCCCAAAACAACTACTAGCTCCTGACCTAATCATTGTCAGGCACACTTCCTCACAGGAGCATGTATTTTTCAAGAACCACCTCCACCTATGATGCTGACATTCTTCAGATTCACCAAACAACTTTCCATCTTCCTTGCATAACAATTTTGCCTGTTTTTGATGTAAGAACGCAAATACAGGACTGAAGCTAAGCTGTATTGAGGTTCCACACCTGAAGGGGAAACCTGTAGAAATTGAGTAATGCCTAAGTAACATCATCAGACGGAATTATTGCTAAAGTATCTGCTGTTCATAACATTATGGGATATAGACATCTCTTGAAACAACTGGGGCCATACATATTTACCTCAGTTGTACACATATTCATTGGAAAGAAAATGAAAGTTTACAAAATATTCCAATAACTTATAACATTAAATTTTAGTGAGAAAGATTCAAAAGGGAGACAAACTGAAATAGCCCAAACAAAAGGCCTACTGCTATAGCTTACTATCATAGACCTAGCCTTAGGACTCTCAAGAATTTGTCTTGAATTCTGTAGTTTATGTATAATGGGATTAAGCTGACTAAAGTTTCTGTATTTGAAACTCAAATCTTGGTTAATGAATACACAATAAAAAGGTCATGTTAACATTTCTGCCTCAGTTGGCCCAGTTAGCACACATCTCTTGCAAAATAGGTTATATATGCAGCAGTTACAATCATATGAACATGCTGCATCTTCATTAAAAGCAGAATTAATTCTTACAGAACAAGACACTGGAAAAAAGTACTAGGATGCTAACATATTACAAAATTAAAGTAATATGTCTACTTAAGTTTTGGTGCATATCCATTCCAAACTGTTCAGTCAGAGAAATAGTCCCAGTCAAAACAGGTATGTGGTAAATACCGGTAAATTAATTTTAAATATTCAGTGTGATATATTGAAGAGCATGCAACTAATGCTAATCTTCTGTGAGACAGAATAAATGACAGTGTTTAACATATATAGAGTCTAAACCAGGACATGAAGAGTTATAACTTCTCTCTCCCCACACTGCCTTTCCTCCTTCATCATAGAAACATAATTAACCATGGAACGAGAACAAATTAACTTTATTATGGAACCCGAACAAATTAACATGAAGAATACTATAACCTACTATGTCATTATGCCAGAGGTACAAACCAATTTCTTTTCAAGCAGTTTTGCAAATGTCAGATGTCTTTTTAACCACGTGGACAATTTTAAATCCAAAGTGTGAAAAAGGTAATGACTAAAAAATAAACCATTGCACCCCAGTTTCACATGAAACTAGGTCTATCCATGTGAAGCAGGTTTATCACAAATTCTTGTGACAGGATAAAGATGACTGATAAACTTCAGTGACCAAACTAATTGAAGAAAGATGTCTCAGTCTTGTGATCAGATTTCTGTTTTTGAAAGATTTCTACACACCTCTGTAACTGATATGTAAGGGTGTTTAGGGATGATGAGCCATTTACTTTTGGCATCAGGCTGTTATGGCACATTGCCAGCTGTCTCAAGAGAAAACTAAAAATCCAGTACATGAGGTACAGACGGTGTAGCTATTCTTGGGTTACCCTGGAGAACAGTCTGACTCCTCTGAAGTCGTGTCATTCCTTGATATGTCAAGATTGTCCTAGGAAGCATCTCAGTTTGGCCTCTTGAGCTTTTTCCCTTTTACATTACAAACTACGTAGTAATGTGGCAAACATCACTACTTAACATGTTATTTTTTACCGACCTAACATCAACTTTTCCAGGTTTATAGACAATCAATTGGCATTATACATTATTTCTTCGCTTCCAAAATGTAGACTGCTAGCAAGGTTAAAGTGAAAAGTTATTTCTGCAGCTTTTAAGGTATTATTGAAAAACCTACTATTGCATGTGCACATCACTCACATTTTCATAAAGGACCACCTGAACAAAATGAACTGCTACTGCACTGAGGATAAGTAAGTATGGACAGCCTATACCACTAACAGCAACAGTATTAGCAGTACATACAAAGTTAATGGTAGAAGCTGGTCAAATATATACAACAAAATGCGAAACTACTAGAAGCAAAATCTCCCAGGAATAGACAGGATGCTCCCTACAGAACCTCTATATAAGCTTTTAAAATAACTGCTGGTGCCAAGCAGCTAACTTCTGTACAGCTAACTTGTGTATTCTACTTGCTTACTGATATGCTGGTTATTTAAGTCTTTGTCTTGCTTCCTCGTTCTTTTAGCAGATTCTCTTAATCTTTCCTCACAGCAAGAATCCAAAACATGAGCAATATTCAGAATAATGATTTAGATATTTCCCAGTATATCCTACAGAAGAAAATAGAAAATATTTCTCATATGGAGAAATAGAAGTAGCAACTTAAATAGAGAGTCTGTATGTGACACAACCAGAATAAGGGATAAACAATCAGTAGGATGGGTTGGATGTCTTGCTAAAGCACGATACATACAGGCAAAAAGGAGAATTTTAGCTTGCATAAGAAAGTGTGGGTAGAGGTATGTAAGTATTTGAGGTCATGTTGCACATGGAACAAAATATCCAAGGACATAGCTGTGCAAGCAAGTCTTCAGATGCTACAGAAAGATAGCTGCAGGGTGACTCTGCATGCAGTGTGCATGCTTGCATGGGTAGGAGAGGAAAGGATTACCTAGTCCGTACATATTTTTATTCTAAAAATGCTGTTAGATATGCACTGTAAAGGATAATGTTATCTTGACAATTTTGCAAAGCTGTATTTCAGTTATGACTGCCACAATAAAACATCTATATATAAATTATAAACGGAGTATATTTATAGAGAATATTTGATAAGATCTGCATCGATCTTGTATCACTTGTTGAAAATAACTATACTCCACTTTAAAAAACCCAACTCTCATCCATCAAAAACAATATTCACTGAAACAAAAATCAAGATACAAAATGAATGTGTCAGCTACTGAGTTCAAGTCATCTAAGCACAGGCATCTATGTTTTTATCTTTGCTTTCAGTCTCCTTGTACCTCAGATTATATCATTACTTGAAAACATGCAAGTCAATAATTGCTTTAGTAGACGCACCATGTTTCTCTGCTTTCTGACCTAAGACGTAAATGTTTCTAGTCCCTGCCCAGTGCTTGGACTGCATTTCATAACAACAACATTTATAAAGTAAAAAAAAGTCATGAGGAGAAAAATCATCTGGAGCTGTGTACGCAATTTGTTCAGATACACTTGCTATACGGCTATTAACAAACACCACCAATAAATAAAGAAGCACCACACAAAATTAGTAATATCCTTACATGTAGCAAATACAAGCATTACTTTCCGATAATAGTTAAACTTGCATTTAAAGCCATCTCTCTTTATAGCAGCTGGTACTTCAATATTTTCCTGAACAGGGATGCTCTCCTGAACTGTGTTTGTAGTAAACAGAAGTAGGACTCTTGACGTTGGTTTGTGAACACAGTGCATGAAGACATTGAGCTTTAATCATTTTTTTCAACTGCTAAAAAATCCTGAAAACAGCCTGTTTTCTTCAGTGCCAGATAAATCGCTATCTCAGTATAAATCATTTATTTGTAAGAAAAATGTTTCCTACAACACTAGAAATTGGTCTTTTTCCTTGCTAATTCAACAAACACTTTTCTACTTGTCTAAATCATAAGGCAGAAATCTGCTGAGGAATCACTGCATGTCTGAAAAACTGTTCCATTCATGGAAGTATCTCATCACAATTACCAGACTGCTTATTTGATAAAATCATCATCCCATATTTTAATACTGTATAATCTGTATTCCCTAGAGACTATGAGATATTAAGGTGATGAAATCCAAACACTGCTGACCAGTTAAGTTACAATTCCATTTTAAAGCTTTGTTTAAGGGGTTTAGGCTTTACCCTAGCATATGCTGTGACAGCTGTTTGTAAAAAAAAGACCATCAATAACAAAATAAAAATTCTTTAACACAATCTTTTAGGCACTTGAAATGAAAAATATTACAAAAAGGTTTCATACTCGATTAACTGTTTCCTTTTGTATCTTCTCTTCCAGTTTTCCTGTAGCTGCATAAAGTTTCTTTACGAAAGTTAGAAAGGTTTTTTTATTATTCGTGAATATAACACAGAAATATTATTTTAAAAAACATTATGATTCCAACTTATAGAAGACTTTGCCCATTATGTGCTAGGACTAAGAGATGATATTAAATCATTTTGTTACATATGAAGTAGGTCAGACTGTTGCTTTGCAGATGGTCCATGATATAGTATTGATCCAGAAGGTGCAGGATAGCCCTACAATTATTCTGGTTTGCCTACCTAGGAAAGCTATAGCAAAATAATTCAGGGTATGAATTTAGTAATTGTTCTTTATGCTTCATTAACTCCTTGAGTAGACAATCATCCTGCATCTCAAAGTATGCATAATCAGTCTTGTCCCACACATAGAGAACATAAAGCATTTAAAGCTCCTTGAATAGCACATGGAAAGTACTAGTAACAACAGAGGACATATACTCTCTATCAGGTAAGTTACAAGAGATATGAATAACCCTAAAGTTTTTGGGGTTTTTATTCCTTTTTTCTCCTAGGAAGAAGTAGAATAAAGTAGAATAGTGACACAGTCAATTTTGGAATCTGTCTTTCCCAGTAGGTAACAAGACTGGGAAGACAATTCAAAAGCAGAGAAATAGGGTAGATTACACGTTAAAGCACAATTTAATTTTTTTCAGTCATGTCATATATTTTATACTTTCTCCTCCCTCCCCTCTTCCACCTTCCTTTACATACTTCTTGCTTCTTCAAAACTTTTCTATCAGTCTCTGTCTTTATTTCTCCTTCTGATTCTGTCCTTCTTCTGACCTACTCTGGTATATAAAGCCAAAAATTACTCTCAACAGAAAGAGCAAACTGAATCTTATTTTTCACTAATTCCTTGAGTAGACAGTTATTCTGCATCTCAAAACATGCATAATTTGTCCTTCCTACCAGAGGCAGTGAAAGAGAAACCTAGGAAATGGCATCACCCACATGAAGAGGGGCTGAGCAGAAGTAAATATACAGTAATAGTGGGCAGGAATGAACAACTTGACTAAAAAATATTCAGTGCATGAAGAGAAGACTGGAAACTGAACAAAATGTTCTACTTTGCACAGACAACCATGAAATCATGGCAGGCAGGCTTGGTTTTTTATGTCAAGTCATAGGGACTTCAGAACTGTGCTACCACTGCAATAGACAAGAAGATATAAAGACCTGAAGAAGAAAAATTTTCAGGGTTCTTCCAATCCCATCACTTAAAGCAACCTTATCTTTCAAGTGTAAAAACCACAAGAACTTACTTCATCATTAATTTTGTTACAATTCTGCAGGAAGCCAAAGAATTACAAAAAGGAGGAATCTTGGCCTGATAATTAATGCAGATCTTTGCAGGAAATAACAGATGTCAGTTTTCAAGACAACAGAGAAACACTTAGGCAGGACGAATGACATCTGGGACTATGAAAACAGTATTTTCCAGGTACAAAATATTATGGTCTTTCTCATGAAAACTGACTGCTTCTTTGTATCATATGTTCTAAAGCTTACTTACTTTGCTGGCTGAGAGGGATTTGATAAGCTCCAAATAATTCTAGTCACCTATGATATCCAAAAGCAAAAGTTCAGGAAGCCAATTTCTACAAAGCAGAAAAAATAAATCCCTCTCTCTGCTGCTCATGTTTTTCAGTCCTGTCTTGGTGACTTCTCTCTGACTAATGCATTTGCAAAGCTTCTTACATTAGGCTGTGTCCATTTTTCTTTCTGAAGTGGTGACTCTGCAGGTCAGCTTGCCTAATTTGGAGTCTAAAGCAGATGTGTATTTTGTGCATAGTTTTCCCTGTTTATTTGCTGCCAGACAGTTTGAGGCTTACCTGTGCCTACAGGACAGAAAAGATGTCTCCTGGACCTTGACAGCCAGAGAATTATTTCCCAGGTCCTTTCAATGGAGAGAGTTTTTCCTAATATTTCACATCATCCTATACTAAGTTTTCCTTTGTTCATGAATCCAACTAGAAAGAAGCTTTTAGTTCTCTATTTAAACTATTAAAGTAACAGATCAATTTGTGAGCTTTCTGGATCACATCACTTTTATATTCATTTTTTATTTTCAATCTTCATTTTCCCTTTAAAATGTCACTCTGACTACTTATACTTTATAAGAGCAATCCATACTTTCATAATTACATAAACCAGTATGTTCTGTATCCCTATCACAAATGCAGTTATTTCTCCCACTTAGCTTAGTTTTATGTAATTTTAGCCTATCCTTTCTTCATTAGAACTATGAATTGGTGCCAAAGATTCTAGACAAACCAACAAATATTTTATCAATCAATATTGTTCTCTTGGTGCTCAGATGCTGTTTGGATAGACAGAAGTGTTTTAAAATGTCTGTTAGCTAATTCCACTTCTAAACTGACAACCCTCATACTCACAAGAAGCTCACAAAACAGCTTTCAAATGCTGGATGACACAAACAGTATTTCTGAAATGTGCTTGAAAGTTGTATGTCCAAGAGTTTGTACAGAACCCATAAATACTGTATCTAATTTTAACCAGATTACTGATTTTCTAATCATGAAATCCACATGTAAATATTTAAGAAAGAAGTATGTACCTTTTATTCTATTGCTGTTTGCAAACAGAAACAAAACCCAACTTCAGATACATTCTGTCCTCACTGTCACAGCTAAAATGTGAAAGTATTTGTTTTGCTTGCTCCTACACTAAGAGGTAAGAAGGCACTTGGAAAACGTAAATATAAGTATCAAATATTGAAAGCTGAAATTAGACACGAGCATGGAGCTGGAAAGAACAACTTAAAAAACTAAGTTTCTTTCTCATCAAAAGGAAGCCATTTTTGAATAGGGGATGCTTCTGCTTCAAGAACAAATTAAAACCGAGGACACAGGACGTACCTAAAGAATAAGCAGTTTAAATCTACAAAAGCTAAAACAGTTTTCTTCAAATATCCAGGTAACAATGGCAAATTAGAGAAACTGTAATTTGAAAACAACAACAACAAAACCAACAGAGAGGCAGCAGAAATGCTTACTGTATAAACTGTGTACTTGCTAAACAAGAATGTGTGGTAAAGCTGATGTTGGTAATGCCACTGTAAATTGAAAATAGAGATGGACACCTATTATAACTTCCAGTCTAAGGATAGAAAGACAGCAGAGATTCTTCATACCTAGCCACACAAAGTTACTTATTAAAATAACAGAATCACAGAATCATTTAGGTTGGAAAGGACCTTTAAAATCATTGAGCCCAACTGCAAACCTAACACTGCCAAGTCCGCTACTAAACCATGTCCCTAAGCACCACTTCTACACATCTTTTAAATACCTCCAGGGATGGTGACTCCACCACTTCCCTGAGCAGCCTGTTCCAATGCTTGACAACCCTTTCGGTGAAAAAATTTTTCCTAATATCTAATCTAGACCTCCCCTGGTGCAACTTGAGGCTGTTTCCTCTTATCCTATCACTTGTTATTTGGGTGAAGAGACTGACACCCGCCTCTCCACAACCTCCTTTCAGGTAGTTGTAGAGAGTGATAAAGTCTCCCCTCAGCCTCCTTTTCTCCAGGCTAAACAACACCAGTTCCCTCAGCTGCTCCTCATAAGACTTGTGCTCCACACCCTCCACCAGCTTCGTTGCCCTTCTCTGGACACGCTCCAGCACCTCAGTGTCCTTGTAGTGAGAGGCCCAAAACTGAACACAGTATTCGAGGTGTGGCCTCACCACTGCTGAGTACAGGGGCACGATCACTTCATAGAATCATAGAATAGTTTGGATTGGAAGGGACTTTTAAAGGTCATTTAGTCCAACCCCCCTGCAATGAGCAGGGACATCTTCAACTAGATCAGGTCACTCAGAGCCCCGTCCAACCTGATCTTGAAAGTTTCCAGGGATGGGGCATCTACCACCTCTCTGGGCAACACGTTCCAGTGTTTTATTACCCTCATTGTAAAAAATTTCTTCCTTTTATCTAGTCTAAATCTACCCTCTTTTAGTTTAAAACCATTCCCCCTTGTTCTGTCTCAACGGGCCCTGCTAAAACGTTTGTTCCCATCTTTCTTATAAGCCTCCTTTAAGTACTGGAAGGCTGCAACTGCACCTCCCTGCTCCTGCTGGCCACACTATTTCTGATACAGGCCAGGATGCCATCGGCCTTCTTGGCCACCTGGGCACACTGCCGGCTCATGTTCAGCCGGCTGTCAACCAGCACCCCCAGGTCCTTTTCCTCTGGGCAGCTTTCCAGCCACTCTTCCCCAAGCCTGTAGCGTTGCCTGGGGTTGTTGTGACCCAAGTGCAGGACCCGGCACTTGGCCTTGTGAACCTCATACAATTGGCCTCAGCCCATTGATCCAGCCTGTCCAGGTCCCTCTGCAGAGCCTTCCTACCCTCCAGCAGATCAACACTCCCGCCCAACTTCGTGTCATCTGCAAACTTACTGAGGGAGCACTCGATCCCCTTGCCCAGATCACTGATAAAGATATTGAACAGAACTGGCCCCAATACTGAGCAGACCTGAAGTGGAAGAGTAGCTAAAGAGTTTATGAATGTAAATGGCTGAATTTACAACAGTCATGAAGAATTAAAAAAACCAAAGAAAAAAGCCTGTCTGTAAATTTCTGACTGCAGTATCTCACCACTGCATGGCAATTTTCTTCCTGACAGTATTTGTACCAGATGGTCTAGAATATTTTGTTTTTTCAAAATACTAAAATCTTTTTTTTCTTAAGAAAAGAATACGTTGCTATTACACAGAGCTTTAAAAACAAATGAATACTGGCTCTAAAATGCATGAGACAGCAAGAGATTCCATAACTTCAGAACACAGATCTGACTCTCTGCAACTTTTCTTCTAAACCTCTAGAAATACCTATTATAAAAAGCACGTAATTTAAGAAAAGCTTTTGAATATATGATGCATATGTGTCATTGTGGCAAACTGATACCATTTTCTAGTTCTCAGTCTTCACCTGGAAAAAAAAGAATTTAATCATAGTAGAGACAAGGCTGATTTAAACGTTTAAATTTGACGGGCGAGAGGGCATGCTTATAAAAAGCACTCTTACATACTACATTTCTGGTAGCAACAGAGAAGCTGAATGGATGGGGAATTAACATTCCTGTACAGGGAACAAGAAGGATAAGGGCATGCCTGTGTGTGTATTCTTTTCCCCAAGCAACAGGGTGGCCTGAGCCTCCCCTAACTCTCACTGAAGACCCTCTCCTTACCCCTTCCACTCTAACATCCATACCTGCTACTCCTCCTATTCCTGAGATAAAATTATCTATGCTTTAATACATGAGTACTTTCCAGCCCAGGAATCCCCTATTCCCCCGTTTTCTTGAGGGTCTCACCTCAGAGCTCCCCATGTCACAGCCCACATTCCCCTGGCTGAAACTACATCCTAACTCCATGTGGGCCAATCAAACTGCTGCAGGGATCAAATCCCTGGATCCCTCTTCTCCTCCGTTATTCCCAAGGGCCACCAGCACCTATTAGTGGCTTCCAGGTGAGCCTGCTATCTTTCTTGGCACTTCAGAGAAAAGATAGTTTGGCTCTTAACTTTGGAAGAGATTGAAAATACCTGTGCTGCACTTATGAAAATGTTAGGAAAATGAAAAGAGGCCAGGTCCAGGTAAGATGGCACCTACAGTAGCATTCCTCCTACAAAGTGACTGAAATTCAGCAATACAAATCCAAAATTTGCAATGGCCAAAGTTAACACTTGATTTTTTTTTTTTTTTTCCTGAACATTCTGGAGCATAACAGTGAAGTCCTATGTCTCCAAAACAGATCAAGGTTGCCTCGAGACCATCAACACAGTTGAAAGTTACCATAAAGTCTGTATTCAGTGTAGCAGAATTTGAAAATATTTTACAAAATCAATTAAAAGTTTGAAAAGCAGAAAGAATCTTTTCTGAGTTCCAGAACAGATCAAGTTTCCAGCTGATAGCAAAATATCCAAGGATTTTTCCCTAAACCGTAGCTGCACATGTTATTGCTGTGACTGATTGGATTTATTTTGAATTCTTTTGCTTTTATTCCCATGCATCTAGAGCTGCTTTTACTCCCTATGTGATATCATCAGATGTTCAAGATTTAAAGTCTATGTCAGCAAAAAAACCAACAAGGCTTTCCATCTTTCACAATCTGATGTGCACCAACTCTTATTCAACAAAAGACCTGTCAGTAGCTCCATTATCAAGCACAGTAATAAGTTTAACTTTCTGTGTGCAGTTCTAAGCCACTTCCCATAGGAACTACACAAATGCTTCTTTGTTAAATCTTGATTCAAGATTATGGACTTTTTATCTGCAAACTGCGAGGTGCTTCAAAATCTCCAGTACTGGAATTTTTGGTAATCAGATGAGTGACAATACACAAAGTTGCAGCTATGATGATCAGAGAATCATGAGGATCTTACATAAGGAAGAGAGCATAGATGTGTGGATAGGTAATTTCACCCATCTAAAGAAAGAGCTATGTGTACTTATACCAAAAAAGTATTACAGGGTTTCTGTATGTTATCTAAAAAAACCAATCTTTCCACATGACCCATTAATTAATTCAGCCTCCATGAATGTGGAGGAACTGGGGAACTGGGTTCTTGTGTGATGGGTTGTATCATTAGTCCCCACAGCTTTCAGAATTACCTTTAATTTTTTTTTTTTTTTAAAATACCACAGTGCAGTTAGATACCTCAATGAGATCCAGGCTCTTCGTAAATTGAAACAGGTTTTGTGCCTGAACATTTCATATATATTTCATATATATTTCTCAAAATTGTTTACAATTCAAGTACTGTTATTTCTTTGTTTGGCACTAGCAGCAGTATTTACAATTGCATGAACAGAGGTAAATATAAGAGGGCACACCTGATTTATACAGTTCATTTCCCTGCCATTAGAGACCTTCCTCTTCCTAAAATCAAATTAAATGGTATTATGCATTAGCAGAAAGTAATAAAATTGTACTTTATTTTACGAGAAAGACTACATTGTTGACCTTTTTGTTTTGATTAAAAAAATAACAGGAATGCAGGTGAAGAAACTCACCAGTAATGTACTTGACTTACAAAATCTTCAACTGCATTATAAATAAGTCAAATATGTAAAAAAATTACTTTAAACTGCTATTTAATCTTTGTTCTTTTCCCTTAAAGACATCCTTGTAAGATGTGTGCTATTTCTGTACTCTAAAGGCAATTTTTCAATTATGATTATATAAGAAACAAATATAAAGAAAGAGCATTCATCCAAGGTATTTTTTCTGTGTGCATGTTTGTACATGCATGTGCAGTGATGGTTAAATGCATGCAAGTGCAAACACACAGCTGTTGGCAAACCCCTCTACATAAGATCACAAAAAGATTTTGTGCAGATACAAAGCCAGTGTATCTTCTAGCCTCTTTTACAAAACCCATGCAAAACCCCACTGGTCATAAATCATAGCTCATAAGAAAATATGGATTGCAGAGGGAATAGAGACCTCGAAGAATTAGGTTTCTTTCAGTTTGCAGTCTCTATTAGTTTCAAGGTGTACTTGTATATTTATTGATTAAAGGACAAAATAGATTTTTTTTTTCTTCTTTTTTCTTAGTAATAACATTTGATCAGAACGGTTTGTTAATCCTCCTCCTTTAATTATCTGACAGGAACACAGCATGGTAGAGAAAACAAGTTCTATTTATATAAAATTGTTGAACTACATCTAGGAAAAATAAAGAACTGTTTGTCCCTAAACTACCAAACAGAAACAAAAGAGATCATTTAAGTGGCCAAAGTGAAATTTGTAGGTATTATAATTTCTTTCAGTGACAGACACAAGCATCACTTCAAGGATTTACAGGCAAAAAATGGATACTTTAATCCAAAATTTGGATGGAGTAAGTATACTAGTTAGTACCTGCCAAAAGTATCACCCAAAATAAAGTACCTCTTTTTCAATGAAAATTCCCTATCAACATGTTTTTCCACTTTCTCAGCATACACAAGAACTTCCCTGATCTAAACAGTCCCGTGTGGACCCAGAAAGAAAGAATAAAGTCCTCCCTGGAGTCATTCCAATACAGGGGCTCAAAGATCTCACATGTGCCGGTGCCACCAAATTCAGTGCAAAACACACCAGCAACCATCACTCCAATTGGTGAACGTGATGTAATTAAAATGCACAAATCAAAGAGAAGGGAGTGAAATTTTAAAGATGTTTACTGTGCTCATTTTTCCTTAAAAATGTAGCTCTAAATAACTTTCCATTTAGTGTCATCTTTCCGCCTGGCCATCTGAGGTACCCAAAAAACTGAAGGATACTGTGTCCCCAGTCAGCAGTTCTGGGTTCTTCTATGTGATCAAGTTCCTAAAACTTAGGTACAGCAATGCCACTTCAGGACATCATTAGTTACGACCCCGACTCCCCAAGTTTGGGTCTGGAAATAGCTTACAAACTCTGTTACACTGTTTTTGTTCCTCCTTAACATTAATCTAGAAAAACTGATACATTAAGTCTGACAACAAAGTTTTATGGTGGTAGAAGAAAAGAAAAAGAGCCAACTGTAGACTAACAGTAAAGGTTACATTCCACTGGTATTTTCCACTTCATTGGTCAGAAGAGGTACAAACCTCTGCTGCTAGGGAAATAGCAGGGATTCAGATGAGAAGTGAGAGGAATATAGGAGATGTACAATACACAATTTGGGTTTGTTGCACCAGACCAGCAACTGGTTTAAGTTAATTACGCTATGTGCCCTTTTACTAGGCAACACTTGTTAAGTACTATGATCTCCTGTCTTTCACTTTTCGTAACAGAGATGCTACCAGCAGAACTAGTAGGTTAGGACGTTAGAGAACTTTAACCTGTATTGCTGCTCAAATATAAGGAGTTTTCTTCGCTGTGTTGGCTTTCAAAACAAAATGAAACTTAAAGAACTTGTTTACCAACATGAAAATATAGCAATATCCAAGCAGTCAAAGGAAGATTTTACTTTGTTTCCAATATACCCACTGGTTTAAAACAAAGCTATAGGCAACACTGTAACTGACTTTTAATGATATTTCAGTGTAACTGCAAAAAGAAAGCAAATAGAATTAATTCACAAGGCATTAGTTTTTTTCTTTACATAATAAGTTAATAAGTTAAAAAGAAATACTGAAATATGTGCTCGTGGCCTAAGGGAAAATTCAATGGGATAAATACACAGCATAAAAAGCTCCCGGTAGGAAAAGCCATTGGTTGCTAACCAAGAAGTAGAAAGTTCTTTTTATGAGTATTTGTTAACACTTGCTCATTTCCTTAAATGAACTTAATTGTATTAAGTTCCAGGTTCATTTCAAATGCAAAAATAACACACATTCCTTCTTCCCACAAATACACTACTGTGGTAAGATCTAAATTGTATTGGTGGTTGTAAAAACGATGGAATCAAAGTTGACTCATGAGCTCACCAAAAGATGTAACAAGGTCAATGACCACAGAGTGTGGCTTGTGAGGTTTAGGTTGGGCATTAGGAAAAAAACAATCTTTAAGAGTGTAAGTGCAGTACTGAAACATTGTCCAGAGACGTGGTGGAACCTCCATCCCTGAAGGTCTTCAAGAAATAGCCAGGCAGGGCCACAGTGGACCTGATCTAGGGCTAATGACAGCCCCACCCTGAGTGCAAGGCTGGACTGGATGACTCACAGAGGTCCCTTTCAACCAAAATTTCTATCATTTTTTGATCATACCATATAAATAGCTTGGCTAATGTTCATGTTCAACCTCTAATGCAGCAAGACCTAGATCTTTGAGAAATTCTTACCAAGCATAAATGAGCTGATGAACAACTCTAATTTCATCCTTGACATTTTTGTTTCCTGGTTGCTTGCTAAACTTCAGGAGAGTAATTTTTTAAAAAGCAAGTAGTTATTCTAGGATGCTTTCATTGTATGTGAGTGAGGAGTCAACTTAAGATACCTGACAGATGCTTAAACTGAGAAAATCCTTTTGTTTAAACTGCATTAACTCAGGTACTTGAAAAGCAAGATGCACAAACTAATTAGTTATTTAAGAAAACACAGGTAAGGGACTGTGAACTGCTAGTACTGTTGACAAGTTGGTGTTCATTACCATTTAAGTTGGTACAAATAAAAATGAGCTACAGTGTTTTTAAACATAAATTTGACACTAGACTACTATTACTGATGTAGGCTTACAGATTTAATCAAGGAATATACATACTTCTATACTTGAAGCAGAGAGAGATGCTGCTACTACATCTTCCAATTAAAATGATTTACGTAAAACGTAAGCTACAATTTCAGTGTTTTCAAATTTTGGTATTATGGAAAGTTTCTTTTGCATTTAATCTTTATTCTAATATTCATACATGGCAGAACTACCAAGTTCCTAAAGTTCCTGAGTTCCTAGAAGATAATATAGTTGCATCATATATAACATAAATTCTATTTAAAAAGTTTAAAAAACCCCAACAAAACAATGACCTGGACAAAAAATAAAAAGTATTAACAACTTCGGATTACTGAAACGTTTTAGAAGTTTGTAAAACTGGATCATTATATCTAGCTAATTACATTCAAACATTCCGAATATTTGTATGCTTTTTTAAAGTATCTAAACAAGTTGACATCATGGAAGTTATTTCATTTATTAGATACAAAGTATGTATACAAATGAACAGAAGATTCCAAATTGCATATTTTAAAAAATTTCACACATATTAAATTTGTTTTCTTACATTATTCAAGAATTCCCTTCATACACTTTTATTCCTTTCTCTTTGTATGAACAACGTTGTACCTATATATTTTTGGACATATTTTATTACGCTTCTGTATTAGGCATCTTGTAATTAGAAGTAATATGGTTCAGTATGTATAGCTAAAAATTAGGGGTGATGGCACCAAGCCAAAGAGAACTGCAAATAAAGCAATCTTGTTGTCTGACTGTTTTGGAAAGACACTTGACATTTCAAAAGCTAAAATGATCCCACTTGACTTATGAGGAACTAAAATACATAACTTAAAAGCTACTTGGAGACTAATTTTTTACAGAAACCTTTTCAAATCTTTGAAGTTGATCAAACTAAAATTTTGATGTCAATTTATTAATTTTTGAAAGCACAATGATTACTTGCCTTTCAGATTATTTATGAAGTGAATCATGTCCCCTACATCAGTAACAGAACAGTTTCTACACTCTGTTGTCCTGTGGTGTGGAAAGAGTTTACAGTTTACAAAGACAACATGAACTTCTTTATATACTTCATTACAGAAGTAAAAATCAAATGCTTTTGTCACAGCAAAGCTAACCCAGAATCACCACAATTAAAGGAATGCAGAGCAGAAGTACCACTCATTCCACTTCATTACGCAACATTTTGGATGCATCCTCTGTTCTTAGACAAGTTGATAAACTCCCATGTTATTAGAATTTTTGTTACTGTTTTTGTGTGCTCATAACTCATGTTTCAAACTAAGATGAATAAAAAACTGATACAGTCCCTACTTCTTGGTATTTCAATATTGGGCCACAGATGCCATACTTAACAGATCTATTCACATATACACATGATAAGGCCTGGGTAATATGCCACAAGACAGAGAAGCAATAGATTTAGAATTCGTTTTCATATTCTCCTTTCCATTCTTAAAAACATTTAACCATTGAACTGTTTTGGTTACGCCTTTTCATTTTTTATTAAAAAAATAAGGCTCTAAACCAATATTTATCATACTGCTGTGATATTAGTCATTTGATTTTATTTCTGTTCTAGTGAACTACATCAGTATCTTCATCAGTATTTCTTCAGGCATTTAAAATAAAAATGTTTCTAGGAATTCAGTCTCTTAGTGCAATCCTTGAGACTACAGAAATGATTAAAAGAATAGAATCATTTTTTCCTTAAATTTAGGCATTCAAAATAATAGCATTATTAGTACCTCCATGAAGTACTTCATATATTTTTTTAAGGCAGGCAGACAGTCAGATTATGGTCAAAATGAGCCTTCCCTTCAGTAATCTGAGTATTACTAGAATTCAAAAACTAGCCAAGAGAAGTAACAAAATAGAATACAGAAAGGCAATCCTACCATCAAAAAAGTATATTTTTAAAAACTTAATTTAGTTGGAGTAATTTTGTTGAAACAACTATGTTACTTGTTAAGAAGTTTAAACAACAGTTATCATATATAAGCACCCTGAACGGAAACCTCCCTTATGGAAGCTGCCTGAAGAAAATAATAACTTTTATTTAGGCAACACTGAAGTAACATACCAATTTTAAAATGTAATTTGTTAAAATATATTTTATAGTGCATTAAAAAGAGCATAATAAAAATGGTTCCTAGAATTTAGAAGAAATAAATTGCAACTGCAAACTAGCACAGCCACTTTAAAATATGATGCAACTCCAACTCTTTACTTGTATGATTATATGTATCAACCAGAGTTTTGTATCATAACTGATTAAATGCAAAAAGGCTCAGTAAATTCCTTTTCTTCCTTTTTGAGTTCTGTTTTCTCTCACTTAAGAAAAATACAGATGCTGCTTTTAAATTCAGAATTATGAGAGGGACCCTTAAATAATCCCCACTGAGACTACTACTAGGTTTTATAAGAATAATTTTAAATATAGCTTATGTACTTTTTTAAGTATACTGGTAATTGCTATTCAACAAATAAAGTGGTTTAGGGGCCAATTTTAAACAAATTCAAAAGTTCAATGAATTAAATACAAAACTGGACTATAGTAACAGTGTGTTAATGTGAGTCATTATTAGTGTTTGTCAGAAAATATTATATGTTTTAAACATGTAAATTAAATCATATTCTAACCAAGCCAGAAATAGATTAATGTTAAATACAAGTTCCACAGTTGTTTTTATCAAGTAAATCCACCTCTGACTGCAAATCAAATGTTCTGTTGGGAATGCTATTCTCCATCAGTGTGAAATCAACAGATACTTTTGAAATGAAAGATAAGACAAAAATGTAAAATGACAATACATTTTCTTTGGTAGTTTGAGGGGGTTTATCAAAATACAAAAACAAGTTACAATGACCTTAATGTTCAGAATAAGATCATAATTACATAGTTTACATGTAATCATTTATTTGCACTTTAAATCAGTCTTGAGCTGCAAACCTCAATTTTTAGATATAATAACTTAAAAAATATTTTTGCTGTGTGGTAGTTCACTGAAGAGGCACCTAGCACACTGTTTTCAATACAGGGGTTAAGACGCACACTGAAGGAATAAGCTTTATGTTATTTTTTAAAGGTCATGTAAAACAGGAAATACAAATATCACGAGAGAGCAGAAGCTGGGTCCTGGGTCAAGTGAAAGTTCAATATTATAATATAGTTTCCTAATACAGTAAATACAGCAAATGAATAAACAAGAACTTGAAAATGTATTTTTGGCAATATAGGCAGAGGTTGTGACCATTTCAATTTTTGTTATATCAGAAATATATTTTGTGTTTTGGTATTCAGAAATGAGGTGCATTTTTCCAAAGATTAACTGAAGCACCTCTCCCTAGACATAGAAACTTTCTATTACGGTTGATAAACTGCCTAGTTTGTCACCAAAGAATTGAAATAACTACCCAAATCACTAAGTTTCCCACAGAAGAAATTAAATTAAAACAACAGTAGCTGTGGATCTCTCTACAAGACAAACCAAACCTGAAGTACAACACATCTCTGTTTTCCACATTTAGGATAACCAACTGGGAACAAACTGTGTACAAATCATAGGCTTCTGCTCTGTTCATCTTGATGATTCAAAAGTGCATCTACATCCAGCTTCCTCCAACTGGCTATTATCCTACATTATTTTTAATGGTACAGGTTAAAGGGGGCAACTCACCTTCTAGTACGACAAAAAATAGTTTGGAAGTCTGTCTCATCTCATTGCTCAAAGAGAAAATCCTTTATTATGTACTGTAGGACAAAGGATTTGCAACTACCTGTTATTTGAGAAATATGCTATTGCAGTAATTTATCTCACTGTATGGGTCTTGAAGATGCACGGTGGTATCTCAGATCAACTTTTAAAGAAAACTGCAAGGAATTTTTGTGACATTGGGAATACTGATAAAACTTATACAAAGAAAATTTGTTTTTTGATAGTTATGAATTACATACTGTGCTGACAGATTTTCAAGGGCTCTTTTCTGCTTCAGGGATTACTTTGATAAAGTTTTAATTTTATTTTTTCTCATTGGCAATTTCTACTGAAAACTCCAGACAGGTGACTAAAGTTATCTATTCCCTCCTTGAACATTCTTAACAGAACTAAAGAAGATGTCCTCTGATAGGGTTCCAATCCTATCATAAGTATACATGCGTATACAGCTATCTTTCCTCAGATTGACAATCCTCTTGGTTTCAATGTGAACAGGATGCCTTATGGAAATAAAATTAGGTGTCAATACATGCAAGGCTGTATATGAACAACCACTCCAATATAAAAGGAATATAAAAAAATGAGAACAAACAAGTTGAAAAACATCCTCACAAAAGCTGTCTACTCTGTATTTTTTTTCTCCCAGCTAGAGAGAAATGTACAGAGGTTCTGAAATACGTGAAAAGACGCCAAATCTTCACTCTGCACACTCCAACATACACAGTAATGTCATTTAAATGGAGAAAGAGATAGTAAGTTACACTGTGTATTGCTGCTTTGTTAAACTACATAAAACTCTGCAACTCACCTCTATTGCTAGAATAAGCTTTCACTGATCCTTATAATTATCAGAATTTCTATGTAAGTATTTGCCTCAGAATTCTGAAAGAATGAACATTCTAATATAAAAGCAAACAAAACCACTTTACTAGCTGCGAGAGATTTTGTCCAAGGAAGTAAGTATGCATACAACAGGGTACATACTTATTCTTCAGGTAATTAATTCTTATAGTCTACTAGAGTTAAGTTGTAGCCTATCCACAGAAAAGGAACCCTAAAACTAAGCAAAGAACCTCAAAATTGGGCACTAAACATCAACAATCCTGCAGATTTACTTCAGTGAGTTCAGGTTTCTGAATAATTAACTAACAGCACAACAAGTAGAGAGAAAATGCTTTTGTGGAAAGGGAAAGAAAAAACTTTATAAGAAAGCAATATATATATTTTCTTTTTCTTTCATATGTATATAGCAATAAATATATAAAGTATTTAGATAATATAATACCACCATTTTATACACACCCAAACATACATATATACATAACATAAATAACCACTAAAGAAGGTAACAGAGGCCCTGGTCCTTAAAAGATTATCTATACATTTATCTACAAGCATAAACATAGTTCTCAGTGTGATTACTGTTTGCATGCATTGGATCATTAAAAGAGTACAAAAGAGAAAGAAATATGCACAGGATAGGAAAACATAATAGGGGAAAAATTGACTCTGAGAAGAAGGGAAACTTGGAACTCAATATAGCAACAATTCAAAATAATTTTGAAAGAGAAAATGAAAGCTATACTTATTTAAATGACATAAAATAAGGAAGAGATTGCAAACCAGTAATGTGTGAGGATGAAATCTTTTTAACTCAAAAAGGTATTTACTACCTGTCCCATTTTGTCTACCCGTAAGTGCTGCATTTATCCCAGAAAAAATGTATTTCCCTTCCGAGTAATACTACACAAAAGACATGGTGTTTTAAAATAGATTTTAAAAGGCTAAAATCAGGAAAGGAATAGTTTTAGTGAGATCAAGCATTAGAGAGATTCGCTAACCCAAGTGAGAAGCAGAAACAAAACATTCTTTTGTGACAAATACCCACAGAATTCTTATTCTTTATGATTTGCATGACAAATGCTAAACATTGGAGAGAAAACTCAATGACTCTCATAGGATTTATCTGTATTATTCAGTAGGAAGACCTGATCCCCTTTCTATTTTAAAATAGAAAGCATATGTAGCCTAAATATTAAAACATTAGAATTTAACAGCACCTTGGAAAAATATTTTAACGTTGTTAGCTGTATCTCACTTCTCAGAAAAGAATCCATAATTCAGTTATGAAGAAAAAAATGCAATTTACAGTTATGTTTTGTCTTGTGACAGTTGGACTTGACTCAGTATAAACACTATCTTATTCCTCCAGACATCTACTTGTAACAGCTATGCCCCATCTATAACATTTTAAAATAAAAACTATATAATTCAATTATAGTTTGCTGAAACTCATTTTTTGCTTCAGCAAACATCCTCAGAGAAGAAAAACCTTTTGAAAAAATCATGTGACCTCAGAGACATTAAATATATCAGTAAATAATGAAAACAGGCAATATGGAAAAGGAATACTCACAATTTTAGAAAACAAAAAGGCTACATATCTAAAGAGCTCTTTTTTGATATTCAGAATCTTAAAGGTATCAGCAAAATACCACAGTTCATCTCAGGTCCTTGTGTCAAGCATTTAATCTGAAAAGCTTTGTGCAATTACTTTACAGCTAGAAATAGAGACTTTTTAAGTTAGGCAAAATCCAGAACTACTAGGTAGAGGAAATTCTACAAGACAACTATCAAGACAACTGTCATCTTCTGCAGGTTACTTGACAGGAACTGTAATGAGATAAACATATTCCCCAAACTGTGCTAACCTCACTCCTATTAATGACAGTTTGGGTACTTTGGTTTTTCAGAAATGTCTATTTTAAAATCTATTTTCAAATCACTTTCTTTCACTACGGGTAAGAATGCAGTTTTTTAAGTAATTCTTAGTAAATTTACACTTAACATTACTGCAAGATCAGACCCTTAAAACATCTAGTCCTGTTTCACAGCCTAGTTTCATCAGATCTTTTCATCTTTGAACACAGAATCTCACTTTTCTGTTTCAGTGTATAGCACTCTGCACCATTACAAACTTTGTAAGTAAAAATTTACTTAAAACAAATTCCCAGCACTAAGGATTCACTAAAACCCAGAACCGGAGCATAAAATTGAAAAGACAGTTACACAATTCTGAGTGTGCTTGCTGCACTAGCTCACCACTATACCTCTTCACATTAACCTAATTCATTTGACACACAGTCTCCCCACAGCTGAGAAAGCCTAGCTTTCTTACTAGTTCTTAGTAAAAGCTTAAATACAACCCCCCCTATGTTTAAGTAAAGTTAAGGTTTTGACACAAATCAACAAAAGGCAGGAAATTCAAAGATAACACTGACAATCCATGCTTAATTCATGATTGTTTAACAAAAGGGCAAAATGATATGAGGAACTAATGTCAACTTTAACTTCACTCTGACTGTGTTCTTGGGCAAACAGGTGTTTATCTCAAAGATTATACTATTTAGTCTCTCCTGTCAGTCTAAGTAAATTCTAGTGATTATTTAGCATTTAACAATATGCTGGATGTAAAGAAACTTTTAAACTCATTTTCAGCATCCTAGCATGTTACACTGTAACAAATATAATTAATTAAAAGTGGATTTTTAGAAAATTATGCTAGACAAACATAAATAAAGATAGAATTCTACAATTTTTCAGAAGTAAACAAAATATATTTTTGTATACAAAAAAACCCCAAAATTAACCATTTTGTAATGTAACATGAAATAGAACAATATATTCTTTTTTTTCTCACAAGTTAAGAACTCTTAGTATGTACACATACTTCAACTCCTCTTTGAAACCTCTTCTGCCTGTCTTTTTGTATAATATAACAAAACATTTTTCTGGGCAGCAAAATGACAGAGAAATTAATGTTGCCTATGGCTACATTTTCAGGGTATAAGGGTTTTTAATTGAACTTTTAGGCTTAAAAATAAAATTTAGTATTTTAGTGTGTTTTAAAAATACTAATTGCATATAAGCACCTCTGTCTGGTAGTTTTGCATACTGGTGTTTTAAAAATACTAATTGCATATAAGCATCTCTGTCTCGTAGTTTTACATACTGTCTTATTGCAGAAGTCGGAAAACAAAAGAATGAAATGAATAAAATGACAAAGTTCATGCTTCATAGTCTTCCCTAGGGTACATGAAATTACCTCACACATCCATACCTGTAGCATTAATTGCAGGGCAACAATAACAGTTTTTGCTGTAATTATTGTCTTTATTTACTGCAATTATTATTATTATTTTTGCCTAATTAATATCTCAGATTATTACACATTTTGTTGGAAATTAGCAATATTACTTATTTTTTTCCAGTTGAATTGCTAATCAATTATGATCTTGTCCCAGAGATCAAAACTCCACTAACTGCTGTAGCATCAGTAGTTGCTGAATCTCTGTTGTTGAACAGTTTCAAAGAGGGCTTTTAAAATCCTGCATCGGTACTCCATGCCTGCATCTGTACTCCATCAAGCTGCAAGAAATCTGGTTACCAGCTCCAGATATATTTTAAAAACCCAGTGAAAATGTGTACGGTTACAATTTAAAGTTGGATCAAGATTTTAATTTCCAAAGCAAGGACGATTATATGTTTCACCCTCAGGATTATCAAACAAAAAAGCACTGTTGCTTACAGCTGTATGTTCCCACCCAGTCACAGCCTCACAGAGCTTCAGACACTACTTATTTACTTCTTGGTGGAGCCTGAACAACTATGCATGTGAAGTTTTAAGTCTTTGTAAGACCACAGGCGATTACCTGAATGATCCCAGAAGGAGTCAGGCACATGCTTCTCAGCTGACTTCCTCTACTTGCCACAAATAGGTGCAGAGGACATAAGGGCTTGAAAAGCCTCTGAGGAAGAGAACGGCTGCTCTTTTCCCTTTGTAGAAGAGAGGCAGCTTCTTTGATAAAGGAAGTTCAACAACAAACTGAGCTCGCAGCACTTTAAGGAGCTCACTTTTTTAACTTAACAGCACTACAAACAAATGTGGGAAAGTCTTTCGCTGAAGTACCAGGAAATAAATGAAAAAGGAAGAAAGGAAAAGAGTGAAGCCTGGCTTCACCCTGCAACACTCTTGTTAGCCTAATTAATATTCACTTGCTATCACATTTTTAATCTGAGGCAAAGTTTTGACTTCTTTACAAAGCATAAATTATGCCTATACATTCTACTTTGCCACAGTTTATTTTGCATTTTCAGTTCAGATATCACAAGCAGATGAATATATTTCTCAGGCTGGCATGTTGAAATATGCTGAAGATTATAATGATAATCAATTAGTCTTAATAATGTATCAAAAATCAGTCAGTATCACAAGTGTTTTGCTGGATGTCTTACTGATCCTTATTAGCACAAATAGGCAAATTTTAAGTGAATAGTAAAACCTAGTATCAACACTGTCAACTGAAAACGTTCTTAAAGTCCCAGTAACTGACTGCAATGATGTTGAATGACTGCAGAATCTAACACATTAGTGACAGGTAAGCCTTAGTCCACAGAAGTCAACAGAAGCTCAGGTTGGACGACTGTGGTTGCCAAGCTAATCATCCAAACTCCACATATATTCTCCACTCATTCATTCTGTGAAACACATTTCACACTTTTCATCTAGCCATGGACAATTCCTTTCCCCTCTCTCCATTCTTTCATAAACAAGACCTTCTCCATCCTCAGTTTCTTTGCTTCAGTTTCTCTGCTTCAGTTTCTCAGTGTGTTTCCTTATTTTTGGGAGAAAACCTGTTGTCCTCTCAACAACTGCAGCCAATGAAGGGTGAAATCAGTTTGCGAAATTATCGATCCTCAAGATGTGGATTCCATTATTCTCATGATAATTCTTTCTACATGGGTTGTCGAGGGACACAAGTACAGCTAGATCTATAATACACAAACGGACAGTCTCACTTCCAATTGAGGTCCTGCACCTCTGACTCTACAGCAGTGACAAGAAGTACCTTCATTGTCACTTTGTGTTCTACAGACAATTTCCCTTCCTGAATTTCCAGCAGACAGTTCCCATTTCACAAATTCACAAATCCATCTTGGCCAAGTGGTATCAAGCCAAGAAAATATGCTTTCAACTTTGGCAAGATCTGTTCTGCACATGGAAGTACAAACAACTGCAGACTAGAGGAAATGGTGGTATAGGCCCATGCTCCCTCTCCTCTGCCATGCTGCAAAGGTCCCGCAAGTACTACAGCTGTACTGTGAGCTCATGTTCAAATACTGTGGACATGAGGCGAGCTGAACTCTGCAAACCAACGTACACTTGAATGCACCCATGCAAACCCCAGTGAAGTGCAAAATCTGAAGGGGAAAATAAAAGAATGACTTTGTGACCACCAGAAAGGTAATTTATCACTTTGACATAGTAATTCTTTATAAAAGCTACACAGTAAAAAGTTAAAACAAAAAAAGTGTGAATGAGAAACAAAATAATCATAAAATAATCTCAAAGATACAGTTCGTAAATCCTACCGAAATTTAGGCATGTAAGTGGGAGATAGACGTTTGAGAATTTGGCCTTATTGCAGAAATGTCTTATTTGAGGTCAGTGTCTTATTTGAAAAAATAAAACAAGATAAAACAAAGCAGCCTCTGCAAACACACTCAAGTGCTAAGATGTTTTCCTATTCCGAATACAAATTCTGTCTCTCTGTGTGGCCTATCAGACAGGAAGACTAATTCCTAAGGTGCTTCCCTCTATTTTATCATAACAGCATTTTTACGGGATCATCAAGTTCATTCAAATTTTATGGCCTACAATAGGCAATCAATCCACACCCATAGTTGCTTAGTTATGCTTTTAAAGTATCTAGAAATGCACATTTATTTTTGGATTTTCTCTCAAATGCTCTCCTGGTGTCCAGGACAATTGAAAGAGCACCCTATCCAGTATGCCCAGTCACTGTCAATTCTATAAGGAACACTTTGCAGCACATACGTACCCTGACTTTCATACTTCCAACCACAGATATTTTAAGCATGTCCAACACTTTTTGTACATTTCCCATTTTTATGGATAAAGGTTTTGAAAATTTTTATCTATACATTTCCAACACTTTTTTATAAGAGTTTCTGTGCAAAGCTAGTAGAGCTCAATCTTCACAAAAACAAAGATATAGGTATATTGCATACCATAGTCAGTGATCTTACAGGATACTAAATACAGCTCTTTCAGGTTCCGGCCTTCTTTGGCAATCACCTCCACGCACCTGGTAGACACATACAGTAAAATCACAGTTAAAAGACAATTAGATAATTTTTAAATAGCAAGAACATAATCCACAAGTGTAATGTACCGTATCTCAATTTCTTCATTTTGTGAATTGTTCCACACAATTCACTGAAAATGCATATAGCTATATGTATACACTGGAGAAAAAATGTTAGTTTACATTGAATGCTTTTATATCAATATTCCCATGAGTCTTTGAATATGTGAGTTGCTTGAAATACATACAGACAAGTCCTTTGGAAAACAACACAAATGTGAGTTTCCATTTCTTTATTACTGTGTAACTTTGGAAAGTTTTTATTGCAAGATTTAAGCTTTGAGAGTTTTCTTCTAGGGAAGAATGTGCTGCAATGAGGACAAAAGATAAGAAAATGTAATTTTAAATTCATGTTTGTATTTCTTCAGGGACTATTGCAGGAGTCAGCATTCATCAGGTCATGAAATGCTACATGCCATTGGTGTTACAATGTGCTGCTAGAGAAGCTTGTATAGATGAGAAGACAGCTCATTTGTTTGCCTTGTCATAACTATGATGAATTTGCAATGAAACACGTAGTTTTTTTCTGTTAATCTCCTTGTTTGATTTCTTGTAAGCAAGAAAATTAATATGAAAACTAAAATTGTCTGGTAAAATAGGAGCTTATTACATACTTGTGACCAAGTCTATATTAATGTTATGTTTACAACTGCACTGTTTATAGTGTATCACTCAAAATTATAGTTCATGAAATATATTTTCAGTCCCATTAATGTAAAAGGCACCACCATCTAAAATGTTCATTAGATCAGCTAACATGACTATTGTGCTATTCTCTACATAGAGACATTTTTAGAAGTGTATTTTATAGGATAAAACATAGGAATTTCTTCTGATCCAATATATTCCTCTTGAACTTTTAGATCAATTACCCAATCATCTACTCTGCCTCTTAAATCCACCCTCCTACAGGACACAAAATTAAATGACTTGCCAATTTTGGAAAAAATAGGTATTGCTGAATTTGTCACAACTGTTGGAAAATACACATACATCCTCAGGGATCTTCTTCCTCCACTTGCCACTACCAATAGATTATTTCCCAATCTGATTTAACTGTTCATGCTGCCAATTTTAGATTTTAAAAGCAACCACCAAATTCTTATCGCTTACAATAACACAATAACTGGATGATAACCCTTCATACCTATTTGTCCCCTCTCTGCTTCCTTCTTCTAAAATCTAGAACAAAAATTCACTACTACTAATAAAACAGCATGCCTCTGACAGAGTACCTTAATCATAGTTCCTTCACCACTATTATAAATTTTCAACCCTTGAAAACTGTGAGAACCTAATATTTAGAAAATTTTTGCAATGCTTGTCATTGGGAAAAGGTTTCCTTACTTTATGAATACACAAAGAAAGGACAGAAATAGTAACCGCCGCATGTGGAAGAAAAACAGAGTGAACCTCCAGATTCTACACTCATTTAAACCCGCAACTTCTCTGCTAAGAAAATCAGCAAGCATGACAGTTATTTTTCTTTTAGAAATTACACCAGGACTATGCTTTTTAATTTAAACTAACCTCAGAATTATACACTTTCATCA